>NC_091790.1:186130000-187380000 GCF_041296235.1 Equus asinus | reverse complement strand
CTCAAGACAATAGCAGTGTTATTCTTTCTACCACCTACTAATGGTAGCTCAACTATTTTAAACACATTTGGACAATATTCCTGGAGAACTACTAAATAAAAAGTGTATTTTTCTCTCTAAAAGGGAATAGTTATGTAAAGTCATTTTTGCTTAGTTACCTAACAGTTACATAGCCATTTTTTGCTTAGAAACTTGAGAAATAGTTTTTCACATCATTGAAACTCACCCTGAATGACTGAATCATTAGCCTTTTTTTTATTAACCCTTCTCTCATCTAGGTGCTGTGACTATACCTATATTAGGTATACTTAAAGACAATTAGGATATGAATTCTACTATGCTTTAAAAAAACCAAAAGTAAATAAATATGTGAAAGTTAAAAATTATCCCTGGGATGTAGGATTCTGGATGATTTCAAAATTTTCTACTTTATAAGTTTTCTCTGTTTTCTAAACATGTGTATAATGCACATGTAACTACATTTATAAACAGAATAAAATGGCTTATTTAAATAAGTGTAGAGAATTTTGCATTCCCAACATGATGACAATTTTACGATTTTTAACGAAGCAAAAATCTGGAGAAGGAAATCCACTAAAATGTAAACAAAATTATTTCCAGGTGCTGGAAACATGGAAAAGTTAACTTTTCTTCTTCTTTTTTCTGTATTTCCTAAATTTTCTGTAAAGAGCATGTTCTTACACGTCACGTGCCGCATAATGACACTTTGGTCAACGACAGACCGCATATACAACGATGGTCCCATAAGATTAGTACCATAGAGCCTAGGTGTGTAGTAGGCTTTACCATCTAGGTTTGTGTAAGTATGCTCTATGATGTTCGCATGATGATAAAATCACCTAACAACACATTTCTCAGAATGCATCCCCGTCATTAAGAAATGCGTGACTGAAATAGGACATGATAATGTAAGAAAAAGGCGGGGTGGAAGAAATTGCCTGTTGGACTCTGCAGAAAGAAGAGAGAGTGAACCAATTTTCCCTTCTCATCTGTTAAATCTATATACCCTAATTGGAAAAAAGGCAAGCAGAAGTCTCTGACTGCCTAAAACAATGTGTAATAGAAAAGGATCAACACTGATGTTTTCAAGCCTCAATATGCTTTAGAAAATGATATAACTTCTAGAACGTAATAGTAAAAAACATAAATACATCTGAATATAAAACATGATGAAATGCTTAGTTGACTTGGCCAGACTCACTTAAAAATGTAAACGTAAGCTGCCAAAGCAAATCAAAAACTATTTTTCCCCTTTAGTTCTTGACTCATGGTTCAGAATCCAACATTAAATCTGCCAAAATGTTCCTGTGTCTTCAAAGGGCTAAATAAACATCTGGAAATGTACCTGCAGCCTGAGGAGAGCAGGTGGCAGATAAAGTGTCAGAACATGTTTAGAATGTGCTATTGTAAACTGAGGCTGAGTTTTATACTGTCTCACCCCCAGAACTGGAGGTTTACCACTGGACAGTTTGTCACACTACATCCTCAAAATAGTCTCAAATCAAGAATATTATCACTGCTCATCTGAAAAAAGTAGGGGTGGACCTTATTCCCCTCAGTTCCTGCTGGGTTCAGAGATCTAGTCCAGGGCTTCTGAAATTATATAGACAAACCTGTTTTAAAAGCTGAGCATAACCATTCAAAACACCATGCACAAAGAACGGCACAAAAAATACAAAAGTAAATCTCTCAATCCTAAAAACTGGACAAAGTCCCCTTTTAAATGAGAAAACAGTTTTATTGGCAGTTTTTGGTTGTAATTATATTGGGCTAAGGAAAGAAAAGGGTTGGTCCAGCTTCACTGGTCTTATGTCCAGGCAGACAGAATGCTGATGCCAGAGGAAGAATGTGTGATTCAAACTCACAACCAGAGAGGGAAAACAGTCACAATAAGAGTAAAGGCTCTGTCAGACTTTACTGGAAAGAAAACAGAGGGCTTCCTTACCAAGATCAACAGGAAGTGTCCTGGTTGGCTCAGCAATCTCTTAAGAGTTAAGGATACATACATCTGATGTCAACACAGCTCCTGGCAAGGCAGTTTGGTACGGGCTAGTGGCTCACAACTATCACTTCATTTCAGAATCACCTGGGACGGCCTGGCCCAGTGGTGTAGTGGTTAAGTTTGCACGCTCAGTGTTGGCAGCCAGGGTGCACAGGTTCAGATCCTGTGTGCAGTCCTAGCACCACTCATCAAGCCACACTATGGTGGCATCCCACATGAAATAGAGGAAGCTGGGCACAGATGTGTTAGCTCAGCGACAATCTTCCTCAAGCAAAAAGAGGCAGATTGGCAACAGATGTTAGTTCAGAGCCAATCTTCCTCACCAAAAAAAAAAAAAGAGAGAGAGAGAGAGAGAGAATCACCTGGAGGGTGTAAAAAAGAAAATCTTTGTCCAGGCCTCTGGGGCTAGGCCTGAGCATAAATGGGTTTTTTGTTTTGTTTTGTTTTGTTTTAATTCCCAAGATGATTCTAATGTGTAGACAAGACTGAGAACCACTGAGGTAATAAAAAGAGCCATGGCATAGAAATTAAACACTTGGGTTCTAAGACTGTAAATTTTAGCTGTGTGGCCCCGTAGCCATCCCTTCGTATTCCAAAGGCTTACTCTGCACAACTGTAAGAAAAAGAGCACACTATCTTCCTACCTCACAGGGGTTTTGGAACCTCAGATCTGTGTTCCCTATAAAGCACTTCACACATGTTCCAGCAATCCTTTTTAAATACAATATTTACTAAGAGAGAGATTTGAGGGACTCTTAATAAATCAGAAGATCAGAAACCTATGACTACATATGCACACTTGAGTAGATTCTATAATGAGTTTAGAAAAATTTCAATTTGTCAGGATATAAGTTGAAACTTTGAGAAACACTGTCTTTTAGAATCAAGTACATAGTAGGAGGAACTTAGCAATCAGTATACATATGATCCAGAGTCATGGAAAAAATGCACATACAAAATCACATTCATGATGCCAAAGTTCGCCTAATTAAAAAAAAATTTGTTCTATTTAAAATAAGAATTTTATATGCAGTTAATCTCTAGGCAAACAGACATGATTAAAAGACCCCAGAAACTGTGAGTGTGAGATTTCATCCAGTCCTGTGACTTTAAGACACAATCTATCTGCCAAGACCTCTCCATCTATCAGCCCAGACCTCTTCTCCTGAGACCCAGAAGCATATGCCCCACTGCCAACTCAATCTCTGATATGTCACAGGCAGCACAAACTTGATACAGCCAAATACAAGCCCAGTTCTCCTCTCCCCTTCCCCAGTCTTAATGTGGCTGTCTCTTTGTCATCATTCAGGACTCAACTCAAATGTCATCTCTTGAAAAAGAGCTTTCTGACTACCATAGCTTGAAGACACCTCCAGAACAAATCACGCCCTGCAGTTTTGTTTCTCTAATTTCATCATTTTCATAGCAGCTCATCAGGAAGGAAATTATCATATGGACGGACGGCTGGATGGATGGATGGATGGATGGATGGATATATCTGAGTTTATTGTCTCCACCCACCCACTAGGTGTGTGATCCATGGGGGAAGGAACTCTGTCCGTGTTGTTCATTGCTACGGCCTCAACATGTACAACACTGTCTGGTACAAAGCCAGTCTTCAACAAATACTACTCTGCAACTAACTGTGTCTGTGTCCAAACAGAGGCATGTGGAATGGGGGAGATTCAAGAAGATTAACAGATAAGGAATAAACTACCCACAGATGGTCAGGCTCTTTTAAAGATTTTCTCCTTTTCACACCTGAGACCCCACGTACAGGATATACAGATACTCACTCTGATGCAGAAAATTCCTCCAGGCTCTACTTGCTACTCTGCTTTGATTCTTCCTTTTCTTGTCTCCCTGGTTCATTATGCTAGCTCTGATCCAGTCTCCCTTGCCCTTTTGGACTAGAAACTCCTTTAGTCAGCCAGCTTGACTCTGTAACTTGGCTTTTCCTGAAGACAACACTCAAGTTGAATCCTTGGCCATCCACAATCAGTAAGTGAGCCACACCTCCTCTAATGTGGACCTGGTTTTTCAGTACACCCAGGTCTCCTGGGAACAAGAAAATAGGAAGAGATCATAATTCCCTGAACCACCTTGTTCCCGGAGTCTATCACTTGTCTCCCGGTTCTGTTACTTGTCCCAGCGCAATGGCCAAAATAAGGGCCACTCCAGCCCCAGCTTTCTTTATCTGGGCCCCATCCTCTTGCTGCAGGTGCTTCTTGTACGGTTTGAGCTTTCCCTGCATAGAAAACAACACCTCACTTAACCACACATTCCACTTTGAGTGGGCATTTTCCAGCTAACATTTCTGGGAATTTAACTATGTGAGACAAGGATAAGGATGAAGTCCCTGGGCCCCTAGATACTATGCTTGGCTCTGGCCCCTCACCACAGCCAGGAAGACAGAAGAACTTTTCCTAAAGGCCACTCATACCAACCACTGACACCCCCAGAGAGGGCAAGCCAACAGGCACGCAACTGAATCTGGAGAGCAGCAGAGACAAATATTTACTCACCCAGAGTGTCTGCTGGATTCTGCACCCTGGTGCTTGACCATGGCAAGGGTCATGGAGGAGTTTTTGGTATTTGAGTTTCCACCACCAGAATGAAGTGACAACAGACTCAGGAGCAATTATTATGCACTTCACAGACCAAGTCCTTACCTACATGCCTGATTTCTGACTCCATCCAAGGCTACCCAGCTGTTCTATGGTGAGGAAACCAGAGACGAGCCCACACTCTGCACTGCACAGGAGAGAGTTTACCAAGAGCCTGGTGTGTCTACTGTTCACCTTTCCCCTTGCTCTAGGCCTCTTCTGCTAGAATTTCCTAGAAATCAATCCTTCTGCTTCTAGCACTACTTATGTTTCACATACCAGGTCTAGCCTCCACAATCATTCCATGCCTGAGATCCTGGAGAAATGTATCACCTATGGAAGTATATCTAAGGATAAAGAAGGTGTGGTGCCACCCCTACAGGGAAATGAATTATTTTAAAACTCACTCCATGCCTCCTTTCACAGCAACTACAGCTTCTCACTCCACCACTTTCACAAAACCTCCCATTCACAGACGTGCATTTAGGATTATAGATTACATTATCACTACACTCCTCTTTGATCAATGGTGCTCACCTTTATCTTCACCGGTCAACCTTATCAACCTTCACTACAAGCTTCCTATTGGACTGCCATCATCTCAAACTCAAATGGGTTTAAAGCAAATTCATCCTTTCTTTATGACTAATAGTGCCACTATTCTTTTAGTTACACAAAACTGAATGCTCAGTCAGCTTTGATTTCTTTCCTTAATATCCAGCCAAGCTTCGAGTCTCTCAAATGCCTTCTGCTTGTAGTCAAAATCCATTTACTCCCACCTCCTCCATACTTCACTTAATTATCCCCTCTCTCTTCTCAATCATAAATAAACCCCTCCTTCTCTACTAGGTTCTATCCTTTAGCTTATAAATAGGCTCAAATACCATCCCTCTCAGGCTCCCCTTGAGCCCCTTCCCCAACCCCACCAGAAGGAATCCTTCCTGTTTCCATAGCATTTCAGCACTGTTCTATCATGAAGCACAACACATTATCACAATTGGTGTGTCTGAGGCCTACTAGTGAGTGTTCCTCAAAGCACAGATTCCAGCTTTTTCAAATTTAAATCTCCAAAGTATAATAAATTTCAATAAACGTTTACTAAGTGAATAAGTTCTCTGTATACATCCTCTCTAATAACCATCCCTTTCTTTCTATCCTCACTGTCCTTATTCTGTTCCTCCTCATCTCGTCCTAGACTTTCAAACAAGTCTTTTTAATTGACCCTGAGTCTTATCCCTTCCAATTCATCATGAAAACTACATCCGGCACATCCTTTCTAAAACAATAACTTCATACTATCAATTCTGGGTTAAATACACACACACACAAACACATAAACAAACCAATAAAAAACCTCCAATGGTTCCCCATTGTTTACGACAAGCTTTGTCAGCAGGTTGATCATTAGTAACTAGTAGATCCGAAAGATCATGTGGTCAGAATTTCATTTCACAGCTTTCCAAGATTATTCATAAGAGGAGAACTCAACCAGAAGTGCTGTCCTCTCTTCCACTCTGCTAAAGGACTTCTATCTCAGGGATATCCTTTGGGATATGAATATCAAATTAGGATAGGAATATCCAAAAGCTTAGCAATTTTAGTCAGAATTAGTTTCACTGTATCATTCACAAGCCCTATCCCCTAGAGTATGATTGGAGCCTTAGAGAGAGTGATAAATGCCTCTTCAAGATGTTGGAAACCCTTGCTCTATAAAATATAAAGTCGAAAGTCTTTAGCTGGGATTGGTAGGCCCTCCATGACTCAGCCCCATCCCACCTGGACATGATTTTCTCTTATGCATGTCTTACCCGTATAGTGTCTGTGATAGTCCATTTAGTACGGTCCGTACCCGCACATACTCCTTGTACTTTCCCGCCTCTACCTGTTTCTGGTACTGCTTCTCCAGATCTTGCTTGCTTGCTCCTCTGTAATACCACTCCTATCTTGAAGCATTTCCCAACAATTCAGTGATTTCTTCTTTCCTTTAACTCCCCTGGTACTTAGAGTCCATTTCATTTATTTGGCATTTTCCACTAGCTGTTAAAGTTACAACTTTTGAAATGGAAGATTTCAACTAAAATCTCCCAGTAGTACTAAAATACCTCCAGTCAAATCATGAACATTGATGACCAAATGTAGCATGAGAAGTTAATTCTAAGGCTAAAAGTGCTTGAAAGGAAGAGGGAATTGAATGGGCAGCCAGGGGTAGAGATAAAGGTGGGAAGAATAACAGACTGAGAGCGTTCATAAAAGTACAGAGTTGATTCTAGTACTTTCCTCTGTATCTCTAATTTGTCATCCAGGAAAAGTAAGACTCAGTGAAAACCTAAGAAGAAATAAGATAGCCCTTATAGTTTTCAGGAACTACAGTAACTTTTTGAAAAGTTTAAAAGATAGCTGATGTTACCTGTGCAAGACCCTGGCTTGGGAATAGTTAAAGTGTGTGCCTGTGTGGGGGTGGGAGAAGGTTGCCAGCAAGTGATTATTCAATTGGATCACTAAACTTGCTTTTAAAAATGCTTTTAAACGAACACATTTAATTAAAAGGAAAAAATAAAGAAAGAGGCTGTAACTCACAAGAAGCATTGTGCTAACCTGAGTTTGGTTTCTGTGAGCTGTCTGAACTGAATGATAGATGGAAGTTACCCACTGAGTTATAGTCACCCTGATTACTTTATTGTTAGAATTCTCTACACACTCCACAATTCAATAGAGAGGCAGATCCAGGGGAAACACGAGAAGGGTCATCTGGGCTGAGAGACTGATAGTTTCCCGCTACATCTTGGCTTCTTTTGTGTTACAGACTTTATGTCTCTTAATAAATCCCGACTCTTTCATGAGTGCCAGACCAGTAATACGTCTTTTTTGGTCCTAGGCAATCATGTGTCAGTATTTAGAAGGTAGCTTGTGTAATATCATTATCCTCATAAATACAAACACACACTGAAACACACAGGCAGTATTTATTACTTATGCACATTATTTCACATTTTAACATCTCTGAAATTGGAAGGGGTCTGATAAATGATGACATATTAGAACTGATGGAATATGGCACATTTCCTCTAAACTTGACTGTAAGACCTTGAAAACAGAGAGCACAACTAAGATTCAAACACCGACTAAAAGGAACATTAGTGCTCTAATCCAATTCCCTTCCTTTTGTAAGTTACGCACACACGCATGTGCATACGTGCACACACACACAAACACATGCAGTGAGAAGGAAAAAGCAAACCTAGAATCCAAATCTCCTGATTCGCAGTCTTTGGGCTTACGTTCTATAAGCCCGCCAGCAAGAAAACTCATCAACTGACTCACTGTTACATGGAAACAATAGGAAATCCAAGAAGTTTTTGAAATGGAGAAAACCATTCAATATACTATAAGTACTGCAAGATCAGGGACGAAGTCCATTTTCCTCTTTCTGATATTCTATGTGCCCAACACAATGCCTTGCAGAAAGTAGGTGTTTTAGAAATTAATTTATAAATGGATGTTCTGAGATGAAAAGTCTGGCTGTTGTATTTAAGTTAACAGCCAAGAAGCCAGTTAGCAGGTGGTAGCAGGAGTACACAGCAGTGTGGTCAGTGGACCACCTCATCAAAACCTCTTGGATGTCTGTTAGAAACGAAGATATCCAGGCTCTTCACAGGCCAAAAGAATTAGAATTTCTGGACTTGGGACCCAGGAATCTGGCCTTTTAACAAGCATTCCATGGTGATTCTCATGGCCATTAAAGTTTGAGAACCAGAGTATAGGAGAACACAATCATCTGCACTGGAGGCAACGGAAAGAAAGGAGCAAACATGACAGAAATAAAAATTTAAATTTAGGGGCGGACCCAGTGGCGTAGCAGCTAAGTTTGCACATTCTGCTTCAGCCATCGGGGGTTCACCGGTTCGGATCCCAGGTGCGGACATGGCACACCACTTGACAAGCCATGCTGTAGTAGGCGTCCCACATATAAAGTAGAGGAAGATGGGCATGGATGTTAGCTCAGGGCCAGTCTTCCTCAGCAAAAAAAAGAAGAGGATTGGCAGCAGACGTTAGCTCAGGGCTAATCTTCCTCAAAAAAAAAAAATTTTAAATCTAAAGAACATAGGACATTAGAGAAAGAAGAGACAGAACTTTGGCAACAGGGAAAAAAACAAGGGAAAGTTAGTTATAAACTAATGTAAGAACCATTTAAATATAAATGTACAAACATTAAAGAATTAGGAACTCTGAGGAGTCCCGGGATGAAGGATTAATTCCATTAGTGTGCAAGAGGCCAGGAGTACCATATGAGATGTCATTAGGATAATTAAATAATTAACACACATAGGATTAAAATTCCTCTTGGGGAAAATGATAATGAACAAGAAACACCTAATGTAGTTTCACAAATGACTCTTCAAATATCTACAAAAACAGATCTGAACTAAAAATGGAGAAAAGTGAAAAGTATCCTGTTAGACTCAGCTAAAACTTATAGAAGAGAGTCAGAGGTAGCAAATTAATTCATGCTACTAGGGGAAGTCAGACATGAGAAGACGAGCTTTTAAAATTATCAAGCAGGAAAAAAGACTAGGAAAAGAAAAATGCTGCTAAAAATGGAGTGGGGTATGGAATTAATGAAGACTAAACTAGCTCAGAAACTGAACTAATTCTTTTTAATTTGTCTTTGACATGAAAAATGAAGAAGACATATTTGTATAATTAGAGAGAATGAAGACTTTGCAAAAATAGCAACTGACAAAAAGCAGACGGGGAACACTTGACAAAACTGAACTCATACCAATCAGTGGGCCTGGATGATGGGAAGCTAAGCCTCTCAGGGGAATTCACTCACACACTTGAGGAGTAATTTACAATCATTATGGAAATATCACAGAAAAATGGGGAAACAGAAGATTTGAAGGGGAGAAAAAATTAGATAAGGAAATTCCTATCAATCTTAAAATGATTACAAAGAGAGATTATGGCAAATGTAAGGGGTAAAACCAGTGACATCTTCTCCCTTCCAAATTGTGAGCTCCACGAGTCCAGACACATTCTTCTTCACCATCAAACATCAGCAACAAGTTTAAAGCAAAGAGCAGTGATCAGCAGGTAACTGAACACGTTAAAGGCAATGAGCTAGAAACAGCATGCCACCAAACCTTTCCACGTCTTCTGAGTTTAAAATTTTACCTCAAAGGAGCTCATAGCACATTATTTTTCTCTCATATATGAAATAATGTAATAGAAAAAGGTAAAATACTTGAACAACTGGTACATAATTAAATTATAAATATAATCAGAATAAAAACCTAAAAATTCTAGTAACATAAATTTAGATTTGAGAAACTATAAAACAAAAGCCAAAAAAAGTACAATATATACCATAAATTTGAGCAAATATTCTCAGTACTTTCTTTAAAAAGAAATCCTCTAATATATTTGGAGAACATGCAAAGCTTAAATAGAAACCAAAAATAAACAAATCCTAAAAACTACCTTTACTATGATTATATATAATGTAGTGAATGATGGAAGCTCCTCACATATACACACACACCAACTCAATCCCCATCCACAAACACTCAAATATATTTTTATTAATTTAGCTTCAATTTTTAAATAGGGCAGATTGGCAAATTTATATAAATGCATATGCATTTAGGAGGTTGACACTAAGCTAATGGGGAGAGATCACAAATAATTATAAACATAAGCAAAAAAGGCTAAATACTGCATTTCCTAGATGCCAAGTAAAGAGCAAAGGAAAAAGCAGATTCAAAGGTAATAATATCATTTATATAAGTAACAACCACTCTGGCCTAAAGAGGACAGAGTCAAATTCAAGATCTTCTCATTCCACGGGCAAAGCTCAGGGTGGAGGGAGCGGCAAGTGCAGACATATCAGCTGAGACGGTAAAAGGGGAGTACAAGGAGGGCCTAGGCAATTCTAGGTTTGACCCAGATCACATTCACTCAGTTTGTCTGGATGCTAAGAAAGAAATATTTCAAAAAACAATCAAGCTGATAGAAGAGCACTAATCTCTTGAAACAAGTGGCAAGAGTAAATCTATCTCCTTACAGCAAAACAAAACACACACCAAAAAAAGCCATTTAATATAGCTCAAACACCCTTTTATGACCCTTAGGAATAAAGATGGACAAGAGCAAATTAAGAGATTGTTTCCATGTCTTGATTATTGTGAACAATACTGCAACCTAAGTGTCCACCAACAGATGAATGGACAAATTAGATGTGGGATACACACACACACAACGTAATTATTAGTCAGCCATGAGAAACGACATCCTGCCATTTGTCAACAACATGGTTGGACCTTGAAGGCATTATGCTAAGTGAAATAAGCCAGACAGAGAAAAATAAATACTACATGGAATCTCTTATATGTGGAATCTAAAAAAGAAAAAACCCAAAAAGTTAAATTCATAGAAACAGAGAGTAAAAGAAGGGTAGCCAGAGACTAGGGGTGGGGGAAATAGGAAGACGCTGGTAAAGGGTACAAATTTCCAGCTATAAGATGAATAAGGTCTGAGGATATAATGTAAAACATGGTGACTATAGTTGATATCACTAAAAGAAAATTTTTTTAAAAGAACAAATTAAGAGAAAAAAATTTAACCAAGGATTTGACTCAAAAGAAAGAAAGAAAAAACCCACTTGCTTCAGCGTCAAAAGGGGCAAGTTTATTCATTCACTTATTCATTCAACACAATCTAGGTAGCATAACAAGCAATGGCAGAAACTTTATACCTAATCCAGAGACTTCTGGAAATTAAGAAATTACTACATAATGGAGCCTTTTCCCCAGAAATGGATGTCCACAAATGTCTAAAACTCAAGTGATAGAAATACAGATGGACAGAACTAGGAGAGAGAATTCTACAATAAACATGTTTTAGGTCTCATTTGATTGCCATCGTTAGCCCAATGATACCCAATTTATCTGGCAACCTGGACCACTGAGAACTTTAAAGAACAGGAAAGAAAGTAAAGGGACATCTCCATAGCCAAAATTCACTTATGTCACAAAATCCATAATTAAGAACTTCAGAGCTTAATGCCAGAGAGTGGTTCTCTGTTTACTTACTTTACACACAATTATAACCACCTTGGTTCCTGCTTTCATAGCTTATACCATGTACATGGGCAACTTAGAAGGCAAGAGGAGCTTGTCTGAGGCAGACACAATAAACAGCTAGATATGATAACCTACAGCCACACAGCAAGGGAAAAAAAAGAGAGATGGCATGAAAAGTAGACAAGTGAGACAGAAAGAAATGGAAGTCTGGGGCTGGTTCAAAGTGGAGGCAACACTGTACCTGTGTTGATAGACACAGTGTATAGTGTTGTGATAAGGTGACCTCTGACACACCATAACATGCCCATTAAAGGTAGTGCTACAGAGTTCACATAAAGCATCAGTTAACTGGATTAAAAATGATGGCCCTTCGATCATCAAGAGAAGTCTGAATGTGCTCAGTATTTTGCGACAGAAAGATGTGAAGTAGTTCAGAGCATGTCACCTTCAAAATATGTCGCTTTGGCATATTAACTATTTTGAGTTAAAGGCACTTGAAAAACAGCAATAAGAAAAACACTCTGACTTTCCTTCTTTCTCTTAAAAGCAGGAGATGAAATTCCTATGTGAAAGATATCCTCTCTGTACCAGAAGGAAAGCAACAGTCTTATCATCAAGGACAAGAAGTTGAGACCAAGAGAATTCTATACACATAGACCTCGTTGAAATAATTCTTATCTTCCTTTAACCTCTTCACAGAGTTGAGTCACTTTTCCGCAATTGCTTCTCTTTCTTCAACCTAATACAAAAAAGTAAGTAGGTTTTGCCATGTCTTTGAATCTTCATTTCCTTACGAATGTTCCCATGTCACATAAAACTTATATTAAATAAATTTGTATGTTTTCTCCTATTAATCTGTCTTTGTCAGTTTAATTTTCAGACCCAGCCAGGGATCCTAAGAGGCTCAAGGAAAACTTTTTCCTCTCCTACAGACTGAATTTGAGAAATAAATTTTACAAAATTTTCCATTTAAAAATGTTAAAATATAACATTTGGTGCTTAAAGGGGTGAGATTTTGTTTTCTGAAGAATTAAGCTACAGTGAAAATCAGATTCCTAGACAGTGCCAAATAAATTGGGCGTTACAAACCTTCCTTTCAAAGAAAACATGATGCAACAGCTAGGAGTTTACTTACAAAAAGCAATCAGTCTCCATTAGAACAAAGATAGCCATCTAAGAAAAAAAGAAAAGCAGTAAGGATAAAGCTTTAGTTACAAAAACAAAGAGCCTTATGGATTTGTCTATTATGACAGCACAATCCTGAGGTTTGTGAAAAGGCATTTCATTTCAGTCCTGGCACACGAGCCTTAAAAAATTGTTAAATAAACTCAAAGTATCTTTGAAGCAACATCAATGGTACGCTGGGTTTCCGATTTTTGCTTCACTGAATTAAAAGTTAAATATTGCAGGCAGTTCCTCTGCATTCCTTAATCAACAAACTCTAGGAAATAAAATCCCCCCAAACTCTAGGAGACAAAAGCAGCCCCTACTATCACTTTACAGTCTAGAGGGTTTGCAAAATGACATGGTGGGGGAGCTTTGACGTTTGTAATAATGGAAAGAGAAATATACCATGGATGCCAGAGGGGGGAGCTCAGAGCAAAGAGAAAGATCTTGTTTATAATGGGCAAGAAAGAGAAATTCCAAAAACCTTCTGAGCTTCTACACAATATCCTTTTTTCTCTTTTTCTAGTGTTCTCTTTTGAAGGATGAGTTCCAATACCTTTTGAAGGATGAGTTCCAATACCTTTTGAAATAAACAATGTTTTTCCCCCCCATTTTTTTCCTAGGTAAAGGGAAAATAAATAAAAGTACTGCCGAGGGTAACAGGTTTAAACAATGAGCAGGTGTCTGAAACCTCTGCCCTAGGGAAGTCTCTGCACACAGCCTCCCCTCTCTAATCACTTTTGTTTGCAAATGAAGCTACACAGTAGGATCAGCATCTAATGATGCTGGAAGCACACTAAAGGAATTAGCCCAAGACAATCATTATTTTAAAGAGGTGTTCGGCCTCCTCCAGATTCCCTTATATGCTTACTTCTAAAGACAAAATGGAATTTTAATAGGCTCTTTCCATAATTAAAGAGACTATCTTTGTATATTCTCTGCCCTTTTCACTACTAAGGAAACACAACGACTTTATCCAACAAGAGAGGAGCCACGGGCCATTATCTTCTCCTAGAAACAACTTCCAAGTACAGAAAGGTTTGCAGAGATAGCCAGGGTCAACCAGCACCCTTCTCCTAGCAGATCTGAGTTGTTAGCATTCCTTTTAACTGAGCTTTCAATCCTGAACAGTTTTGTCAATGACCAGAGACACAAAATTGGCATTAAAATAGGTGCAAACAATAAAGCTTTTGATTCTAAGGCTCCCAAAAAGTGCCCAAAAAAAATCTTTAAAAGAAATCAGCATTCCTTTATATCTGTCAGCTCCTGTCATAACAATACTAATAAACTACCTCAAAACTCAGTAACACACAACAATAAGCATTTCTTTCTTGCTCACTTATATGCTGGATATTTGGGATTCGGCCAAAGACCAAGTTCAAATGCACAAGCACATTTTAAGCCTTTGCCAGTGGCATACCTGCTAACATTCCATTGGACATGGTAAGTCACATCTTCAAGACCCATATCAATGTGGGGAGAAAGCATATTGCTCTCATGGAGGCAGGGGTGAGTAGTGGTAGGGTGGGTTATCAAATAGATATTTGCTTAACAATAATCCAATTGATGACATCCTTAGAGGCAGGCTGCTGGAGGTTTTTTTGTTTACCCACACCTGGTATCCTGCTGCTAATGGAATACAAAAGACTCATCTTTACACCATGTAGATAAAAGAGTTTTATAAGCTTGCCATTTAGAGAACCATTAGAAAATAAGAATTAAATTGGGGGAAAAAAACCTTTAAAATTGAGATTATACAGTATTTCTGAGTATAAATGGACACAATTAGGAACTTTATTAGCACCTCAGTAATTTGTTGACTGATTGTCTACCTTACATCAGTATCAACAATCTTTTATGCAGTATTAGCTTTGCACAGAAATAGCATGCTAGGCAGCAAAATCACAAAGAAAAGAGAAGTAGAAAAGATCATGCCTAGGTTTCCAACTTGGACAATGGAGGCAACAGAGATGACATTGGTAGAAACCAGAAGGGTGGAAAGCACGTGACAAACGGACTTACAACAGCTACTAACAAATCTTTTCAGCAATCAACATTTTAACATAATTTTAAAAGGCTCTGATTATCCACAGACATTTAAGAGTTAACTTGCCAACCACATAACCAATTAAATCCTACAGGAAACAAGACGTGGGACAGAGATAGACTGGTGGGGGTGTGTGTGTGTGTGTGTGTGTCTGTATGTATGTACATATATGTACAGTCATGCACTGCATAATAGTGTTTCAGTCAATTATGGTCTGCATATATGACGGTGGTCCCATAAGATTAGAACCATATCGGCTAGGTATGTAGTAGGCTATACCATCTGGGTTTGTGTTAAGTACACTCCATGATGTTCACACATGGATGAAATCACCTAACGACACAATTCTCAGAACGGATCCCCGTCATTAAGCAACACAACTGTATTTGTATAACAAAACTTTCTTAAGGCAGTCCAATGAAACCCAGGTTCAGATTCCATCAACAACTTCCGAATGCCTACTATGTGTCCTACACAATGTCTCACCAAACACAAAAGCTATGTTGTAAGGAATTATTATCATTCATGTTTTACAAATGAGTAAAGTGACCCTTGATGAAGTTCTGTGATTTAAACTAGAGCTAGAATTTGAACACAAATCTTCTAAATAAAGTCTGTTTTTTATCCCCCACCATCCCATGCTAATCCCTAAAAATGCCTTTATTTCTTAACAAAAAGGAAGATTCTTTTATATTTTCCCACTCTCAACTCCCAACACTACATGGATGGAGTAGACCAGAAACACAATTATTATCTTAATAGCCTTATGATCCTCCCTAGGATAGGTCCCATAGATTGGACATATTTATGACCAGAATTCAGGAATCCATCAAACCTCTTACTTTAACATCAGGTTCAATCAGCTGGTGAAAAGTTACAATAAGGGGAAAATCTCAATACTTTCTTGGAATGAGGTTTAACTAAAGTAACTGAATCAACTGTTTCCCATAAAGCCTTATAAAATAAAGGCTTTGTCAAAAGGAAGTGAAATATATACTCTTTGCATTCAAAGGCTCTAGATTTCTACCTACAGTCTATAGCTTTTGCACAACGATTCTCAACTTCATTATGAGTCCAGTCTATAAACCTATCCTTCATGGCACACAACTCCACTTAATATGCACATATGGCTCCAAGAACACTGCCTCAGATACAGGGTAATCTATGCTACTCACGCTATGATACATTTAATTTATACATATATTACTCTGGAAGAGCAGAGTAGGGAGCAAAGACTGATAAAATGGATTCCTCCATACATAAGGGTGATTAGGAAAGAAAAGAATAGTGGTAAATAGATAGCAAACCTGTATTAACTGGTCTCACTTTCAGATAATTAGTTGTGAATTTTTCAAGGCAAGTGACTCACAAGGGAGGGTACAAATTTATTGTCTTCTACAATCTAATAATCTTGGCAGCAATGAAAGTTATCTATTTATTGATGGGCAACTGTAATTTATCTTCTCTAGGTAAAATGTAGTTATTTAAATGTTTTTCTCCTTTTATGAATGCTAGCCTCAGCAGTAAACATGTAAATGACTTCACAGGAACAAAAATACTCATTAAATGTCAATAAACTCCCAAAGCAAAGCTAAAAAACTCTCAGAAAATGCTGTACCCGGTCAGCAATGGACCACCAAGTTCAGGAAGAAGAGTGAATTCAAGATGACTGTGACGGTAAGAGTTGGCAAGGAACTCAGGCACAGGATTCTAGCTGTTGCTCTGCCATTAAGTCTCTGTAGGACCTTTAGGAAGTTACCTGACTTCTCAAGCCATCATTTTTCTCATTAAAAACCAGAGGGGTTTCAATCAAAAAATGGGCTGGAGACATGGACATTTCTCCAAAGAAGATATACTGATAGCCAATAGGCACATGAAAAGATGCTCATCATCGCTGATCATCAGGGAAATGCAAATCAAAACTACACTAAGATATCACATTACACCCGTTAGAATGACAAAAATATCTAAAACTAATAGCAACAAATGTTGGAGAGGTTGCGGAGAAAAAGGAACCCTCATACACTGCTGGTGGGAATGCAAACTAGCCCAGCCACTATGGAAAACAGTATGGAGATTCCTCAAAAAATTAAAAATAGAACTACCATACGATCCAGCCATCCCACTACTGGGTATTTATCCAAAGAGCTTGAAGTCAGCAATCCCAAAAGTCCTATGCACCCCAATGTTCATTGTAGCATTATTTACAAGCAAACTAGGTGCCCATCAACAGACGAATGGATAAAGAAGATGTGGTACATATATACAATGGAATACTACTCAGCTGCAAAACAGAACAAAATCATTCCATTTGCAATAACATGGATGGACCTTGAGAGAATTATGTTAAGTGAAATAAGCCAGCAAGAGAAGGATAATCTGTGTATGACTCCACTCATATGAGGAATTTAAAATTATGGACTAAGAACAGTTTAGTGGATACCAGGGGAAAGGTGGGGTGGGGGTGGGCACAAAGGGTGAAGTGGTGCACCTACAACACGACTGACAAACATTAATGTACAACTGAAATTTCACAAGATTGTAACCTATCAATAACTCAATAAAAAAAATAAATAGGGGCTGGCCCCGTGGCCGAGTGGTTAAGTTTGCGCACTCCACAGCAGGCGGCCCAGTGTTTCGTTGGTTCGAATCATGGGCGCGGACATGACACTGCTCATCAAACCACGCTGAGGCAGCATCTCACATGCCACAACTAGAAGAGCCCACAACGAAGAATACACAACTATGTACCGGGGGGCTTTGGGGAGAAAAAGGAAAAAATAAAATCTTTAAAAAAATAATAAATAAATAAATAAATAAATAAATAAATAAAAAATAAGACAAGATCCTGGCAAAAAAAAAAAACAACCAGAGGGGTTTGATTGGATTCATTCATTCATAAACATTTCCTGAGAACCTCCTACTATACAGCACTGATACAGGTGGAGCGGACACAGCAGTGAACAAAATGGACAAGGTACCTGACCTCAGGGACCTTCCATTCCAATGGGAAGATGGATCCACTAGAATCCCTCCCCCTATAAAATTCTATGCCCTCTCAAAGCTTCAGGTAATACCTCATTCCAGTACACCTGGTGTCTAAAACGGCAGAAAACAAAGACTACACTTACTTTTAATAGTATGTCAGTTACATTTCAAATAATATGCCCAATGTGGTGGGAATATAAAAGGTGCAGCCAATTTGGAAAACAGCTTGGCAGTTCCTCAAAAAATTAAACAAAGAGTTATCGTATGACCCCAAAATTCTATTCCTAGGTATACTGAAATTATAAATATATCTTCACGCAAAAACTTATACATGAATATTCATAGCAGCATTATTTATAATAGCCAAAGAGGGGAAACAACCCAGATGTCCATCAACTAATGAATGGATAAATCAGATGTCCATACAATGGAATATTAGGCAATAAAAATGAATGAAGTACTGACAGAGCTGTAGCATGGATGAATCCTGAAAGCATTATGTTAAGAGAAAGAAGCCAGTCACAAAAGAGCACATATTATACTATTCTATTTATATGAAATGTCCACAGTAGATCAATCTAGAAATAGAAACTAGATTGGTGGTTACCAAAGGCTGGGGAGAAGGAAGAATGGGAATGATTGCTAATGGTGAGTTACTGTCAATGATTAGGTTTCTTTATAGGGTGATGAACAAGTTCTGGAAATAGATAGTGGTGATGGATGCACAACCTTGTGAATACACTAAAAAACTACTGCATTGTACACTTTAAATGGTGAATTTTATGGTATGTGAATTATATTTCAATTTTTTCAGTCTTAAAACAATTATCAAAGAAATACTGTTCCCTCTATGTAATAAAACCACTTAAATTAGAAAATGGTATATTGAAATAGAAAGCAGATGGTTTGCTAGCGAAATATTTAAAATATTCAGATTAGGATTTCAAAGTAAATTTTACACTTGGCTCATTATTTTGAGTCCAAGGCAAACATTGTTTAAGTTGATTAAAACAGAATATGAAAAGCTATTTTTCTACCAATTCTTTCTCTAATATTCCATTCTAAGACTTCATTGTTCCAGTACCCTTACACTGCTAAATCAATATATCCCCTATTTCTCCTTCAGCATTGTTCTTCTTTCCCATATTATTAATTACCTCAATCCCTATTCTCAAATCACATCTCTCTTGGTTAATATTTTCCCTGCCTCTTCAGCTTTTCTAAGGCATCAATATTCTACCATCCTCCTTTAATCAGCTTTTGACTCATATGAAATTACGATTTCAGATATACACATCTGCATAACATTCATAAGGTAACTTTTGATTAGTAAAAAAGGGGAAGAGATAAAACACAAAAAATTAAGAAATGACGATATTCACTGTAATCAATTTTACCAAAATTAACTTGAAGTCCTGGTATAACCCAGTTCAGAACTACACATACAAAACAAACACGAATAAACGCTTGTGGAATAATAAGAACACACACTAGTGTAGAATCTAGCTGAAGGAACCTGGAAATTACGTTAAATAAGTCTTCAAGCCACAACTACTAAATCAGTTTTCTAATTTATAAATTCTACAACAGCAAATTTCTGAACGTCAAATTTGTGCATTATCTCGCCAAACCTAAGAACACCCCAGGGATTTTTAGAAGAACTGTATGAGGGCCTGCATAATAAATTTAATAAAATATTAGCAGAGAATGATTACCATTTTTTCTGAGATTGCTTCTTCTAGAACACTCTAAGGCATGTACTCTAGTTCATGGTACATGCTTATATGGCTGCTGGAATAACAAACAGCGTTTAGATTCAATGAAGAACAAAAGGAAGGGTGAAGGAAATGTTAGTCATTCTCGGACTGAGAGGTCTAAAAGGGAAAGAACTCCTTAAAGCTCAGTTTGGTTGGCCCTGACCAGAAACTTCCCTGTGGTTGAGAAATTTATATCCTCCTACACAATACTACTGAAAGGATAGCTGCTCCTCACATCAGATCAAGGGAATAAAACTGGAAATTTTTAAATCAGAACATTCTCTACTCTGAGGTTTAATAATCCATAGACATACAAATCCCTGTCAAGTGTGATCCAGCAATCCTGAGAGCAGCATTTTAGGCTTCCATTAGGCTGGAGCACTTTTACCATGATCCTATCAGTCATAAGCTGAAAAGTTAAATACCCTATTTCTCAAACTCTTGAAAGCATCCCAGACTAAAGGCAAATAATTTGCAAACACAAGGTAGTTATGTCTCACATCCTTTTCTGTAATAAGGAAACTGATTCTCTCCTCAAAATCTACCAATTAATTTTTTCCTTGTTTCAATCAGGATTATTAAAAGGTAGTATAATTTCTCTACCTGGGAACCTCAGTCTGAAAGGAGGAACAGCAAAACAGTGGATCCCCAAGGGGTGTGTGTGTGTGTGTGTGTGTGTGTACTGCTGTCACACTTCACGCTCCAGAAACAGTAAGAAAAGATCTCACCACCAGCCTTCCAAATTCTATTCTCTACCATGGCAATCAATGGAGAAAACTGGCAAAGACAGTCCCCAAAGACAAGAGGTTAATTTACAGAGTTCAGTGGTTCAACCCTCCTATGCCATGTCCATGTTCTCCTGCACCCCAATGCATATGTAACCATTAGATGGCAAAATAAGGTTAAAGAGTAACTGACACAAACTAATCCAAGACACAAAATGCTCTGGTTTCCTTTCTGACTAGGTGTTAAAATTCCTTTTCTAGAAAAATTAATGCGAAAGTCCATTTCCATTCTACTTCTTGTCTTGTAAACAATTGATGATTAATCACAATGTTTGGCATGGCATAAGACAACAGTTTCTAAATTATGTGAAAATATCAATGTTGTTGATGCAAATGCATAGATGTGAGCAAAATGCCTGAGACTTAGCATACAGAGAGCAAATAAATAAAGGAGTACCCTAGTGAAGGTGTGTATCACCCTATCGTGGGAGGCATTCACTGGATAAGACCAGCCTGGAAAGCTGGATAGAAAAACAATTACACTTTAATCCCAACTAAAATGTCCCCTAGCTTATGAGGCATCTGACATCCAATCCAAGTTAACGACTCACACGAATTGATTACCTTAAAAGAACTCATCTAATTACCTGATGTACCTCAAGGAACACACACATACACAGGTGCACAGAGAGCCCCAGAAAGATGTGGAGGTTTCTTTAGAATGTGTGGAGCACTACGCAGAGTTTAGAGCTATCCTTTCAAAAATGAACCCACTCACTCATTAGCAGAAAAGGCAGGGACCTAAACCATGGATCACACTGTCAATATAAACTGTTCAATTTCCTGTGCTGCCTTAAGAGAGGAAATGTCTGAAGTTCATCAAGAAGCCGACATCAAAAGATATTCATGAAAAAGACGAACAGAAAGTCAATCTGGACTGAACTACATGAGTGCTAATATTCAACAACCACCACCTCTGTATTATATAACGATGCTGATAATGGCGGCCATTTGTTGAAGGCAGAAAAAACCCACATAAAATTAACAGTTCTTTCTTCACCATGTATACACAGTCTACAGAATTGCCCTTGGCAAGGCAATGACAACAAGACAAAGTAATGGTTTTCACAATTTCAATAAAGTATTTCTGAAAGAAAGACTAAAGGAACCAAGTATTTATCATTTTCTACAGGAAAATTAGCAGAAAATTGAGCCATGTAAATAAACTTACCATAAACATCCAAACAGATACTATTATTATCCCACATTTCATGAGCAACAGTTATTTGCATGTAATTAATTTGCTTATTTCTGGTGCCTCAGACAATGTAATATGCTTATCAGCTTGGTTTCCAAACAATAAGTGTTTAACTCTTCCTTTTATATTTATAAGAAAATATTTATCTTGCTCTTTCCTTGACAGATTCAGAGCCATCTGCAGGCATAACACACAGAGCTGCTTCTGTGACAATTACAGACATAACCCCCGACTGGGGCGTGACGTCACCAACTTGAAAGTGAACATGGAATTAGCCAAGTTGCATTCAGTAACACCTCTGCTATCTGGGCAGGCATGTTGACCGGTGATAGATCTGTGCCAAAAGCATCATTACCAGAGACAGAGAAAACACCTAAGGGAAAGAGGGAGGGGCAATCAGCACTAAACCCAACTTCTGAATTCTGTCCTCCCTTGAAAGGGCAACTCCCTACCAACATCCCCTTTATCCCTGTAGCTTTCATGGCTGCTCAGCTCACTGCCTTCAAAACCACTCTTCCCACAGACCCATAACTGCGAACCACGGAGCACATCCCCTGTCCCAAAGGGCACCTGACAGTGTCTCGCCCCTCTCCTGCGCTCTGGCCCTAGCAAAACAGCACTGCTTCCTCCACTGGAGTTGCTGCCACCATCGACTTAGTTTGCAGCAGTGAGAGCTCCCATACCATTGTCTGTGCAATGGCCAAACTAGTTACTAGAAGCTTTGTCCCCAGAGAATTTCAGTAATCACTTGCCAAGTCATGGGTTAAAGATTACAAACGTCCCACCTAGTGATCCCTCTCTCTTAGTCTTCTTTTCTTTTCTTGTTTTAAGGTTAGCATCTCTCTGACAGAATATAAGAAATAAGAGTCAAAGTGATCACATTTTTCATGGATTATTTACTGACTATATACATAGTGCTAAACCTCACATCAAATATACAATATTCCAAGAGCTTAAAAATGATGTTACTTACAAATATTTCTGGCATACGCTTGTATGAGTAATGCTCATAGAGTACAGGGTTATGTGAATAAATAATAAATATACATTCTTCATTCAATAATTACTGCGTGCCTACTATATCCAAGGACAGTGCTAGGTACTGGGTACACAGTGACAATAAGGTAATCACATGGTTCTCATTTTCAATGAGCTTAAAATCTAGCGGCAAAGAAACTGACAAATGTGTACACAAGTGCACACACACGTGCACACATACATACACGCTTACCAAATGAGCAAAGTGATGTGAAGGTAAGATAAAGAGTGCTATGAGAAAACCACCTATGGGTTATCTCAGGTGAGACAAAAAGGTGGGATAGAATATCTAAGCCAGTATTAGTTTTACCAGTGTTTTCACTCCTCTGTAAGTAGCAAGTCTCTAGACCAATTCTAGAATTAATCTCTAGAAGAATTCTCACTTCAAAGATAATTATTTAGCTTAACCTTGGTTACTCCATTAATACTGTTACTTACCCTAATGACATTTTCAAAATAAGACTACGTGGTTTCTTTTCTTCTTTTAAAAATATAAGCAATTCCCACAATTTCTTTAGTAAGATAAAGTCTTACACACTTCTCTAAAATTCTAACTACAGATTTTTTCCTATTATTAAAAAGAATGAGATTCCTAGTTTTTTAATTGCTCAATAAATCCCCAAAGGATTTTCCACCAACGCCCATTTCAAGTAGCTCTCTCTAAGGTGAATGTCATTCTGAACTGGGTCATCTTGAAGAACCGCGTGAGCCAGTAAAACATTTAACCTATATAACCTGCATGTTAAGAAAATGCAGTTCTAAAATCAGCCCTATGCAGTTTGGCTATAATTTCACTGGCTTCCATCTAATTTAAGCACCCATTTTATTACGTAATGCAAGCTATAGGGAACACAGAACTTTATATTAGGTACCCTTTTTATTATGCAATGTGAGCTATATAAATACCTTTTTTATTACATAATGCAAGCTATAGGGAACACAGAGCTCTTATATTAAGTACCCTTTTTAGTATATAATACAAGCTATATAAGTACCCTTTTTATGCACAGTGCAAGCTGTAGGAAACACAGAACCTCTAAGAACAACCTTAAACATGGAAATACTCAAATCACCCTTAAGTAAGGGTGAATTAGTCATCTCAGGAGAGCAAATAACTTCACTGAGCAAGTTTAAAAAAAAAATCTCAGCTCTCAGCTTCTGTTTTGTCATGTTTTCAGCTTTACCTACATCATTGTAGTTCCTGTCACCCACTTTAATAAAGAGAAGCATACATGGCCAGCCTGCCTGGCCTGCTTGCAGAGCTCAGAGGCCTGGGCAAAAATGATAGGTCCAAAAGCACCAGGCAGGACCTCAGCATCAGTCAGGGACAAAAGGGCTGGTTCTTCTCAAAAAGTTAAATTTTTAAATTGCCTTAAATAAGGCCATTGAGCAAAAGATAAAGATCACCTCATATGAGTTGCACATAGTACTTATTTCTTTCTTCTGCCTAATGTTTTAAGTGGTCATTTCTATGTCCATCTCCCTCAATAAATTAAATACTGCTTGAGGGCAAGGATCATATTTCTTCATCTCACATCACTAAAGTACCTGAAAAAAGTACTCAATGATTGGTCAATAAATGAAGGTATATAATTGGCCTTTAAAGACAAATTATGTAGATAATGGGGGAGAAAAAGGAATGAGCAGTTAGGGGGTTAAAAAAATGTTTAAGTACCATACTTATTGGCCTTCTTTTCAGCTCTCTAGTTGAAAGTAACAGAAAACAACTCAAAATAGCTTAAATAAAAAGAGAAGAACTTATTATATGAATTTAGAGGTATACAGTATGCATTATACAACTCAAAGTCCACAACCAGGTAAACCAAGTAGGAAATGGAAAGTAGACATGATCCCTAGAAGACTGCCTTCTCTCTTCACGACACTGATTCTCTCTGCAGGTCTAATATCCCTCTTCCCCCTGCAACAAGCTTTCTCTGTTACTCATTCCACATAGTAGAAGACAGCTGCACTAAAGCCTCCTTGGTTTCTAATCTCCTTATATCAGCAAGGCTAGAATTGTCCTCTTTTGGTCCCAAATTCAAATTCCAAGATGGAGAATCTGTGTGGCCCTGTTTGGGTCAGGCATCGTCCTTGCTCTGATAGTCTGTGGCCAGACAAACACAATCAAGGTACAATCATGACTTTTGGGAGCCTACTTCTACAGGAAGAGGGCAGCACGGCGAAGTAGGAATATACAACAAAAGGAGTCCACTATAACATCATATAATGCTTTACACTTGAGTAAGAACTTTCTTCAATTCATTCAATTCACACAATAACCTTCTAAGAGAGAAATGATAGAATTCACATATACGAGAACTAAGGCTGAGCATAGTTCAGCGACTTTCCCAAAATTGCTCAGCTATTATTCTGAGCGGGGGAAAAACCCCAAGTCCAGTACTTCCCACCAACCTCCATGACCAAAATGGAATAGCGAAATGGAAAAGAACAATCTTTGCTCAGAAAGTCAAAGTTAGGAACTCACAGACTCAGAGAGAAGTTTCTGACAGCATCACAAAACTAAAACTAAAACACTACACCTAACTGGAGGTGGGCAGTGGTGGGGAAGGGTGGGAATGGTAGAAGATACAACAAATTCTCTGATGTGAATAGGCCTTTACACAACAAATTATTTTGTGGGTCATAAAACAGTCCACCTGGCCAATTCAAGCCCAAAGAATTTTCTTCTCCCTCTAAATCAAATTCTCTTAGTACCTATCATCTATAACACTGCTTCTTAAAATGTAATCACCTGGGGAATATAGTTAAAATGTACATACCCATTTAGAAGGTGTCACAGACAGACTTTAAGATGGCCCCCATGATCCTCACCTCCTTGTATCCACCCTTGGGTGTGAGAGGGACGTGTGACTTGCTTTTAACCAGTAGAATATGGCAAAGATGACAAGATGTCACATTACATTATATAAGGCTCTGTCTAGCTAGTAGACTGGCTTACTCTTTTCCACTGCTGGCTTTGAAGAAGCATGCTGCCATGAATCCCGGAGCAGCAAGGAAATTAATTCGGCCAACAACCCAGGAAGGCTGGAGGCAAGCTCTTTCCCAGTCAAGCCTGTGAGGTGAACCAAGCACCGTGACTGCAGCATGGTGAGACCTTGATGAAGAGGCACCAGCTAAGCTGCCAGGACTGCTGACCCACGGAAACTGAGAGATAATAAATTTGTGTGCTGTTTTAAATCACTAAGATTGTAATAATTTGTAAAGCAGCCATAGAAAACTAATAGAGTAGGTATGGGATGGCACTGAGATCTGAGATTGCCACTTTGAATAGCACTACTATTCATTTGACACCAACATATGCTGCCTTCTGTTTGGGTTGACCTTTCAAGTTGCTCTTTCCCAATCAGACTACAATCTCCTTAAAACACAAACCATATACTCCAAGACAGTACTCAATAAATACTTGAGTGCTGGCTACATATGATCGTGCCACTGTTATCTTCCTAATCTCGCTTCATCCAGACTTTGGTTTATCCCTTTTAAATCTGCCTCACATCAAAACACCATAGTCAGGTGGTAAATTTCTTTACTGTTGGTTCTCGAAACTTACTTTTTACTTCTTTCAGTGATGAACACCAACTTGGAGAATTGGAGAATTTGAAACTTGCACTCGTAAATAAGCCCTTAATCTGTTCCATACCATAAGCCTCCTTTCCTTGACATTCCTCTTCCGTGACATTTTCCGAGTCCTACTGACCATACATCAGCTCATCTGCCCCTGTACTATTATTCCATAGTCACCAAAATTCTCCCTAGATGATTCATCTGATGTCCCTCAAACTGAAACCCCCTTGTTATTTTCTTGAAATCATTTCTCCACTCTACCTTCTTTAATTCTGCCCAGACACCCTGCTACTTGAAATGACACTATCATTCAAGAATCTCTTGCCTCTTCTGCTGCACAACACTCCTTGAATTCACTTATACCAGGAAGATTATATTGAACCACTTTATCACTTCTAAACATAGTCAAGGATGACCTTTTTCTCAGCACTGAAAAAATCTGTCGTCCTTACAATATTTCCCTATAAATGTCCATTTTTTTTTCTCATTTTAATTTAAATTCTAAAAGCTTATCATGTACGAGGGCTTTATCAAATCCTATATCCTACATAAGAGTTTGCTATAAAATAGCTGGCCCATCAGTTACAATGGTCTCCCAGCCCCGCAGTATATTCACCAGCACAGTGGTCCTCAATTCATCTTCTCTCTAACAATATGCACAATAATCCTAACGGTAGTTACAAGTGGTGAGTGTATATAATGATTCAAAGCAGGATAAAGGACAATGTAGAATCGAAGGAGTGATGGCTACAGCAGAGCCTCAGGATGTGGGTCGTGCATATTTAGAAAGGTTTTAACCGTAGATTCTGTTGTGGTCTCTTGAAGATTGTGGCCCCTACACTGACCCAAGAAGAATCAATGCCCTGACCCATTTCTTCTCTCCAGCACCTAAGCAACCTGTGCACATTTTAGACATTCTTCTCAGTAATTTCTAACACATTATTTTCCATGAATGCTGTGACTAATTCAATAGTATCTTAGTGATACAACATGAAAGTAAGAGAGTGATTATTCAGTGTTCTCTAGGAAGCAACACATGACATTAGTGAGAAAAAAGAGCTAACTGAGAGCCAGCCCCCAGGCATAGTGGTTAGGTTGAAGCATTCCACTTCAGCGGCCAGGGGATCACCAGTTCGGATCCCAGGCATGGACCTATGTACCACTTATCAAGCCATGCTGTGCCAGGTGTCCCACATATAAAATAGAGGAAGATAGGCACAGATGTTCACTCAAGGCTAATCTTCCTCAAAGAGAAATAAATATTTTTAAAAAATTTTTTAATTTAAATAAAAAAGAGCTAACTAGCCAACCTTATGATCCAAGCTACTTTTCCATTCCTTTTTTTTCACATTTAGATGAAGCAAGAGAAACTAAGCAATACTAAATTTCCGTGCACAAATGTACCACATCCAAAAACAGTATTGAGGCGCCGGCCTGGTGGCATAGTGGTTAAGTTCACGCACTCTGCTTCAGCGGCCCAGGGTTTGCTGGTTCAGATCCCGGGCACAGACCTACATACCACTTATCAAGCCATGCTGTGGCTGGCATCCTATATATATAAAATAAAGGAAGATGGGCACGATGTTAGCTCAGGGCCAATCTTCCTCAGCAAAAAGAAGAAGATTGGCAACAGATGTTAGCTCAGGGCCAATCTTCCTCACAAAAAAAATGTATTGAGTTTGGGATCCTACAAGATCACAGCCTATAGCATATGTATGTTAAGCACTGAGCCAAGAAAGAAACCTGAGTTCTGTACTAATTAGTTGAGGCTTGTCCTGGACTTCATGATATATTTGACACCATTCTCTTCATGAGGTAAGTGAAACTGATAAAACCACTGTTCTTTCTATTACCAAGAGGAGATGAAAGGGTGGAAAACATTGGGAAATAAGAATTATTTAGAAATTGTGTTTTAGTAAAGATGGAAAAAAATAGTCATTAATAGTATGGCCTTTACTCAAAATAAAAAATTCATCTATTGATTGATGCCAGTGAAAAGAAAATCATATAAAAATTGGAAATGTATAAAAATGTTCATGTTTCAAATGCACAATCAACAAATAAACTTAAAACTCCCTGGGCTTTATTCCAAAGAAGTAATTACAGTAATCCAGTCTAAAATGAAGTTTTAAACGAAGGTAAAGACACATGGAACCTAAAGGTACTGATGAGACACTGGCTGAGGATTACTGCAAGTAAGGGGAGACATGACTGTTGAGATCGTGTTGTTAATGTCAAGAGTAAAGAGACAGAAAAAAGGTGGAAACTATGGCACAAATATTCTCCAGTCATCTTAGATCTTTGGCTCCTTTCTGGTTACAACAGATGTCCAATCTAGCTTGGATTCATAGTCATTACATTTTTTCTGCTCTTAACTACAAACTAGATTTTCTTACCCCACCAACCTTCCGATCATAAGATGTTGTAACACCTGAATTGTTTTTGGTTGACATGCAGTCAGACCTTCCATCTTCACATGCCAGCCTCTCTCTGAATCCTGCCCCTGACAGGAAACACCCTATCTCTGAAAACAGTGTATTTCAACATTAGATAGCTCTAATAATGGTAAGTTCTCTCACTGAGCAGGAATCTGTCTTACTTTGACTCTTTAGCCTGAGCTCTGTCCTCTAATAAAACAGAATTAAGAGAATTATGTATCCACATGGGAACTGTCCAAACATGTAAAAGGATTTACCATGTCTCCACCAAATCTTTGCTCTGCAGCCCTGTGAATCCCTTCCCTTATATTACACATTCCGTATACTTTTCAACCCCAGCTTCCAGTGCATAAAAATCACATATTCACATAGACCTCCTCATTCATACTATCTAAATTCAAGGGAACTCTCAGTGTTGCTAGACAATGCATTTAGTCATCTGCCTTTTATTTCTTCGCTCATACAAAGATATTCCAGATGTTCTTCATTCCCTTTAATAGCGCACATTGCTACCTCCATCACCGTAGGACCTCACTTCACCACATGGAGGGCACTGACCATGCATTGGGTCATTGCTCCTCCTCTGCTCCAACACCACCTTGTCCTACCTCCCTGCTTTAAAAATTTCACACTGCCACCCTTTCTGAGTCGTCTAAAATTGTTTTTCTCAAATATCTGGTAGGGAAGGAGTAATGAGGGATTATAAACATTTACTGACCATGAGTTAGGTATTTTTCATGCACTTTGTACACACTGTTTCATTCAATCATTCCATTTTTTTTATTGCTTTATCACATACAAGGTATCTCCATGCTGAACAAAGTTGTTCATTTTAAAACTAAGATATTATTTATGCATCTACTATATGTGAAGTCCTGTGGTTGGCAGTGGTACAAAGATGAATAAATAACCCATATTCCTTCACTCAAAGGATCTTAAGAGCTAGAAAGAGAAACAGCCATATATGCAAATGACATAATGTTTTTAACAAGGGAGGAAGGGGAGAAGACATGAATAAAGAAGTAGTCACTCTCAAGTTTCTAAATTGGAACAGTGTTGCTGTGGTGCCACTTAGAAATTCCACCCTGTTCACATGGATGATGGTCAAGTATGGTACCAAGTTTGACGTGCAAAGGCTAAACAAAGTTCTTTGATCCATCTTTCCTTTTAAGTTATTGCCCTATTTCTCTCCTTTAATTCGCCAACAACTTTTTAAATGTGTTTTACTATGTTTTTCTTACACACCATATTTTTCTTACCTCCTACAATCTGAATTTGAACCTTCTTCTAAAATCAAAACTCCATCTTCGGAGGATGTTAATGAGCTGATTACTAAATAACAAGTTTTGTTGTTTTTTTATTTAACAAAACCACAATCTTTCACACTCTGCAACATTTGACATTGTTGACAACCCTTACTTGGTATCCGTACTAATAAGTGATTCTTCAACTTACATCTTTTTGACCAAATTTAATTTCCTATTTCTCACATCTCTCCAAAACGGAAGCATGCAGCAAAGCACTTCTAGGATTTCTACTCTTTTTTTATTCTTCCTTAGAAAAATTTTCTACTCTCGCCACATCAGCTATCATTTTTGAGTAGTTGTCTTTATATATATAAGGATATAGATATAGCTTTTTTACACACGTACACATACAAAAATAGAAAGTAACAGCCACTAAGAATCTACCACCATGATTTAACAAATGCTAATATTTTGCCTTACTTGTGCCATGCCTTTCTTCTTTTCATTTTTTAAGAAGTAAAATGATACAAATATAGCTAAAGCCCCACTCTCCCATCTCTCCTCATTTTTATTCTTTTATTATACATATATGTATTGAGAAACAAGGCATACTAGTGTTCTGTATGCTTTAAAAATGTGTATACAGTCAATAAACACGTGAAAAATGATCATCATTAACCATCAGGAAAATGCAAATCAAAACCACAATGACACACTGCTTCACACCCACTAGAATGTTTATAATAAAAAAGATGAACAGTAACAAGTGTGAGCAAGGACATGGAGGAATTGAAACCATCATTTGCTGCTGATGGGAATGTAAAAGGATGCAGCCGCTTTGGAAAACAGTATGGTAGTTCCAACACAGAGTTACCATACATTACAGCAATTCCATTTCTATGTATATGTCCAAGAGAAATGAAAATGTCTATACAAAAACTTGTACACAAATGTTCATAGCAGCATTATTCATAATAGCCAGAAAGTGGAAACAACCCAAATGTCCATGAATTGCTGAATGGATAAATAAAATGTGGTATATCCAAACAATGGAAAATTACCTGGCAATAAACAGAAAAAAAGGACTGATCCATGCTACATCAGCGATGAACCTTAAAAATATCATCTAATTGAAAGAGGCCATCACAAAGAAGCTCATATTGTATAATTTCATCTACACAAAATGTCCAAAATAGGCAAATCTACACAGACAGAAAGTAGATTAGTGATTGCCTGGGCTAGAGAGAATGGGAGACTTGGGTGGGGGGTGTCAGCTAAAGGTTTCTTTTAGGAGTAATAAAAATGTTCTAAAATTGATTGTGGTGACAGATGCACAACTCTGTGAATATACTTAAAGCCAGTGAATTGTACATTTTGAATGGGTGAATTGTATCATATGTGAATTATATTTCAATAAAGCTGGGTTTTTTATATATATAAAACACATACAGCATACATATTATGTTATAATATATTATATTACATATATTACATACCTATATAATAGTTACATTACACACATATACTATATATTCTTTTATACCTTATTAAATTTAGTACTATGTTTCTGAGATTTATCTCAGACAATTTTCTAGACTAATGCCTAAAAGCAGAATGGATGAGTTGCAAAGTAGAATGTGCACATCTTCAACTGTATCAGATATTTCCAGATGGCTCACAAAAAATATTACAGCAATTTATTCCCATCAGTTATATACAAGAGTTCCTGTTTCTTCTCATCCTTGCCAACACTTGGTATTAGCAAGCTTATTAGGTTTTGCCAATCAATAGGTGTAAAATGGAATCTCATCTGGGTTTTATTTTTCATTTCCCTGATTATTAGTGAGGTTGAGCATCTTTCATAATGGGCCATTCGATCTTCTTCCTCTGTGAATTGCCTTGTGATATCCTTTGTCCATTTTCTATTGAGCAGTTTGTCTTTTTCTTATTGATTTGTATGACTTCTTCCAAACTCTGGACACTTATCTTTGATCACTTAGAAGATTGCAAATATGTATTCCCAGTCTATGATCTGTCTTTTCATTTTGTCTTTAATGCCTTTTGCTATACTGAAGATTTTTATGTTAATGTATTCCAAAAGGTCAGTTTTTTTCTTTTAGGGCTTGTGATTTTTATGTCTTGTTTAAGGAATTCTTCCCTATCACAATGTCATCTAAATATGCATTGTGTCTTCTCCTATGAAAGTTTTAGAGTTTTGCTTTTCACATTTACATCTATAACTTATCTGGAATTTATTTTCCTGTGTGGTGTGATGTGGATATTTTAATTTTTCCCATATAGATAACCAACAGCTGTATGTCCATTTTTTATTTATCAAATCCATCTTAACCCCTACTAATCAGTAACTGATACATTACTTTCAAATTTATATTTTATAATCACCTATGTAATAACTGAATCAGGCAAAAATCAAAACTGGATGCAGGAACTTTCTTGTGAAAGGTTGTTGAGAAAGAGGATAAACAAATGGTCTCTAAGTATCACTCTATATATTGCTTATTAATTATAAAGGAGATCTGTCCCCTTAAAATGGAGAGAAGCAGAGGAAATACCTTAACCAAGTAATGAAACTCAGCATCACCAGTAATAGAACAAAGTGATACGTACTTCCCGAAGTGACATAATCGAAAGTACATAACACCTCCTATGCAGTGTCCTTGCCAAATTTTCCAAGCTAAATCTAACCAGGAGGCTGAATTAGACAAGTCCATATGTGGGACATTCTTACAAGACAACTAGTCTGGTCTTTCCAAAATATCAATAAAAACAAAAAAAGTGAAACGACTATTCTAAATTAAAAGAAGTTAAATAGGCAGGACAAAAATTTTAATATACAATCCTTACATGTATCCCAGATTATTCTTAAAAGCCCAGTTGTAAAAGATACTTTTGGATAATTGGAGAAATTTAAATATGGACTGCACATTAAATTTGTTGTCAAAAAGTTCTCTTGACTTCATGAGAATATGACCACAGCTGACACCATGCAGAATCTTTCATCAACCTACTTTCAGTGAACATTTATTGAGTGACCTTGATGTGCCATAAACACTATTTTGTGTGCCAAGAAATAAAACATGAATACAGCATGGGCACTGAGCCCAAGAAGGTCACAATAAAAACAGTTAAGTAAACACAAAGTTACCACAGTGTGTTAAGTCTGAGAAACAGAAATGAATACAATATACAGACCAGGAAGTGAATAATTCTTTTTAAGGAACAAGTTATCTAAACAAGAACTCTGAAGGCTGAATAGAAGTTCACCAGGTGGACCAGAGAGACAGGGCAAGCCAGTAAGATAAACAGCATGTACACAAGCAAAGAAAAATGAAGAGCATGAGAGGTTCTGGCCTGCCGCAAGCCCTGTGAGAACAAAAAGCATAGGAGATAAGAGGTAAGTATCACGAGAGAGGAAAAGTTCTTGACTGCTACACTAAGAAGTTCACGAATGGCCAAGCTGACAAGTTTTAAGCAAAGAGACAGCTGTGTGTGCAAAAGAAGGTATGTGTGGGTGTATCTGTCTGTGTGTGCACATGTGTGTCAGTAGTGATGAGACTGTGATTAATAAATCTACTCAAAGGAAGTAGTACTTAGTAAGTACCAAATATGTGCCTGACATTATCTCATTTGATCCTCTCAATAGCCTTATGACATCTACATTAATTCCCTCATTTTACAAGCCAGAAACCTAAAGCTAAATGAGGCCAAGTAATTTCCCAAGGCCACACAGATGGTACATGGCAAAGCTCCATTGCTCTCCCCCTATTTCATTAGTACCTATTAACTCTTGCTTCATTCACTCTCTCATAATGATTACTCTACACTCTCCCCTGTGTAATCCATACAGATGTCAGATCAGACATCCTAATACACTGCTTTCAGCATATTACTACTGTGCTCAAATCATCTCACTGGCCCCTTATTACCTATCAGAAAACATCCAAATTCTATAATGTAGCCTCTATCCTCCAAACTCCCAAACTGGGGTCCCCAGAATACAGCCTCTGAGACAGAGTTTAGCATGCATAATGTTTATTAAGGAGTACTCTTGAGATCAACACCCACAGCTTGCTTACAGAGAAGTAACAGAAACAGGATGGAGCAGAGGGAGATGTCAAGCTACAATAAAGGCCCAACAACAGCATCAATTGACACTATGGAGAGCTGTGGAGCTAGAATGGCCCTTCGGATTTGTCCAGAGTTTGGCTGCCTTGCTGATCTTTATGTTCCCTCACTGATCAGTCAATGAGCCAACCCACGAAGAGGCATCTTGGGTGATGTGGCTCTTTGCAGCTTTGGCAGTTTCTGAAGGGGCTGATAGCTAGATTCCTGGGCACCACCATCTCTGGTCTGATCTACAATGCAAATATGAATAGTTCCCTATTTAAAACTCTTAAGAGACCACTGCCCTTCCAACAAAGTCCAAACTCATTAAGCATGGCCCACAAGCCCCTATGTGGAAACTGAGATTTATAAAAATTAAGTCATGTGCACTATATCCCAGAGCCAGCCCAAGTGGCAAAACTGAAAATCAAGCCTCAGACTGACACCAAAGTCACTGTAACTTCTATAACATCACCAATAAAATACCAATTTGAGGTACGGTAGGGGATTCAACCTAGGGATGACTAAAGAAAGCCCATCTACAGCAACATTTTCTTAAGAGCAGTTTTAGCATCTATCTAGGTTCCAAGAAAACATGACTATTAAATAAAGCAAATTAAGAATGCTCCCCGATAACTCCTTTGGATTTAAGCACTAAGCAAAATGACAGGAAATTTGGTTTTGAAACGACCAAATTACCAGTTTAAGCATAACCTTCATTGGAGCTTGTAAATCAAGAGAAAATTCAACGAACTGTGCAAAAGGAAAATCACTGAATTCAACAGAAGGAATCATTCTGAAATGGGCCTTCAGTAGATGGAGCTCTCCCCTCTGAATTGGTGCTGAACCACAGAGCAGGGAAATCTGGAGAGCTGGAAGTACAATCATTCAGACAAAGGTTCTGAATATTTGCACTGATTAAAACGCCAATCACCCTTCTCCTAAGAGCACTGGTATTAACCCTGTTGTACCAGCCACATTTCAACCCTGAATAATGTTATTATTAAACACGAACTGAGCACCAACAATGCATTCAGCCTCTAGAAGAAAGAGACAGAATCCTTGCCTAGTAGTCTGCCATTAAACCAGCGTTCTGAGAAAGACAGCAGAAGGACTGTAAACCACTTCTGGATTTCATTTTCATGAGAAAAAAGAAACCCTCAAAGTTTATCTCTCCTCTTAAATTTTAATATGATTCAGGAGTTTATTTATGGAAAAATGTTCTTTATGATTGCTACTTTTTTCTCATGTTTGCTGCTGTCTTACGAATTAGGCTTACAGCTAGGCTCTGTTTTAATTAACTAAGGAAAAAATTACTTGATTTCACATGTTGGTTTAGGATTAACATACAATTGTGAGGATGCAGAATTGGGCAACCCTTAGAAGCTAAAAACTTTATACCTGAACATTTAAAAGGAATTAGATATTTACCCCAAATGAGATGGAAATATTAAAATATCCAAATACATTCAAACAAAAGTATGTCTAATCTTTCAAATGTCCCACCACAACATGCCACTTTCTATTGGCTAACTAATGCCAACTCACCAAATATTGGCCAAAGAAAGCTGAATTCTGAAGTGCTCGGGTACAAATCAAATTCTGCACAGTCTAGAAGCTCTTACAAGGCTTAGAGTTAGATTGCCCACTGCAGAGCAGCACTAGCTTTGGCCCAGTAGTCAAGTAACAACCGCTCAAAAGCAACACACACTATAAACAAGCTCACTGAATGACAGGTGATTATTATTTAAGGATTCACTTTAAGGTTTAGGGTCCTACCTCAGCCTTTCAAAGGCCACACTTAGAAGTAAACCGCTTTATTAGAGAGGAACAGAAAACCTGGAACTCAGAATCGAAGGGAAAAACATTGCTTTATGATGCTTTACTCTATGACTTTTCAAAAGACAGAAGACAGATAGCAAGTGAGAACATACAGTCAAGTATGTTAGTATAAACCACACTGCATGAGTTCCAAATCAACTATCATGTACCACTTGCCATTGGGACACAGCTTTCCCTATACCAGCATACTTTTGTGACCTTGAAGATAAGTCTCTCATAACCTGATCATAATTTGCACCCAGAGATACTTTCAGTGGGGTATTTGATGTTGGGATTTTTGTTCAAATGACTTTCTTGAGAATGTCAATATGTATTTAGGCGGAATGTAAAGACCAAGAAATTGTTCTACTTTTGCTAATGCTGAGTTCTGAAAACATTAAATCTACAGATACACAATCTGTGATAAGATCTAGTTAGAATTCTGCAAGTGTAAGGATGTGCTAAATGTACTGGCAGAGGTCAGGAAAAACACAGGAAATGGGAAATGTCTTCATAATGCACAAGTGACTAAGAATACTTCTATTTAATGATAAAAATTCTCAAATTTATTTCTAATTTCATTCCTATTAAAGACAACTCTATAGTAGGCAAAGTAATTCAGTGAGGATCTATGATCTACAGATGGTAAAAAGATGCTTCGACTTCCTTACATTTGGTTAACACTTTTTCTTTTTTTTGAGGAAGATTAGCCCTGAGCTAACTGCTGCCAATCCTCCTCTTTTCGCTGAGGAAGACTGGCCCTGAGCTAACATCCGTGCCCATCTTCCTCTACTTTATATGTGGGACGCCTACCACAGCATGGCTTGAAGCAGTGCCATGTCCACACCCAGGATCCGAACCAGTGAACCCCAGGCCGCCAAAGAGAAACGAGCGTGCTTAATCACTGCACCACCGGGCCGGCTCCTGGTTAACACTTTTAATGAACTATATTTAAGGCCCTTTTGTATCCTAAAATGACTCTACAGATATCAGACATGAAGTTTAACTGTTTTTTACAAAAGTGGATATGAGTTTATAGTAATCTACACACATTCTTTTGCCAAGCTCCTTTTGATACAAAAGATGGGTATCTTTAAGATGGCTGACCTTTATTTATTTATATAAATTATACATATAATTTATTATCTACAGTCAAAAAAAAACTGACCCAAGATAGGTAGCATCTATAACTTCAGCCTTTTAAGATCACAGTCCCATTCAAAGTAGTGCCAGTCCTAAACTTTAGTAAAATAAGATGAGAGATGTTTACCTAGCCCAGTTTAAATGGTCTAGATCTATTGATGCAAATGTAGATTAAAAGAACAAATTTTACTACCATCTTTTGGGGACCTCAGATGTACTAATTCAAACAAATACAAAATAGGACAGTAGACACATGCCCATGTGTGTATAATGTGAATGTGTGTATAGCTGTACGTAGAGAATAAAATCACACACATACAGACACACATTCTTCAGTCTCTAGGTTCTTTTGATAACCCTATGCAAAACTCTAATTTCCCCTAATACAATGCTTTTTTTCTCATTTAATGCTTTCTTCTCTCCCTCCTCTGATATCCTGTAAGATATAAGTCCTGATAAGATGACTCTGACCTACCTTGAAACATGTGCCCAACACATTATTGTGATTCCTGCAAGCTAACTGTGTGGTGCTAATGGGCATAAGACCATTTCAAAACGACACTCACTGTGTATTGCCTCAGTGGGATGGGCTGTCTGGAGGTGGGGAAAAAAATAAAAAGCAATAAGCCGACAGGCCCAAGTAAAAATATAATTTCATTTCTTAGCCTGGAAAGAAGACTCCTTGCAAACCTATTTGCTTAGTCCTCTATGTCCTTATTTGTAAAAACAAGCTAATAATCCTGGATATCCTCTTAAGATCATAGAGATAGGTTAATTAACAATAAAATAACCCAGTAAAATGCAAAATTCTTTTAAAATGTTAACTGACAAGAGGTTTCCCTGCAAGTAAGGTCCAGTAATTTCCAATTTCATTCAACTCCCCTCCCCAGCCCTGTAAGGCTAAATAACCCAGAGCAATGAAGAGCAAAGTATTTCCAACACTTATCAAGCTGGCCCAAAGTAACATTCTTCAGAACACCAGATCCCTGGGGTAATTAAAATATATAGAAAAGAGAGAAAGAATTAATTGAACGACCACAGCCTGCCAAATGTCTGAATAAGGCTAGTTGTTAATACCTTCCACAGTAAGAAAAGTTGAGCCAGGGTCAGGATGAGGATATGACAAAGTCACACCCAGTGCTCAGAGTCAGTGATCTCTAAAGGTAATAACGGAAATGCTCAGAGAAACAAAAGCAAACCAACTCCTCTGGCCATTTCTGGAAACACTGTGAACATAAACAAAGAAATTTAGCCTCCAGCTCATTCTGCCTCTCCTAGCCAGTGCTATGCCACATGATTGCTTTGAGAAGACGGGAGGGAAGCACTGGGCTTAGCTGCAGCATGTACCACAGACATTGTACATGCATCTCTTCTCTCGCTTGTGCAGCAGGCAGATTCTCGAAGAGGAATGAATTAAGAGAAAAGGTAAATCTAATGCAGCTAAAATTCTAGTATTTTTAGACCATCAAAATGGTAGCTCTGTAGTAGGAAAACAAAACCTCAATAAAGTGATTATAAAGCTTGACCATTCTGTTACTGCACTTTACTTTAGCTAAACATTTATAAATTTGCTAGTTGATTGTACAATTCCTGATGTACAACGCAGAGGCACAGCCTATGAGTAAGAATGACGATGATTCATCCATATACTAACCTACTGGGAGGTTTATCTGATTTTGATTACACTTCTTTTTTTATGCAGTCAGTCCAGATAGCTTTAGCAAGAGAAAATTCTTTATACAAGATGGTCCTAACACAGGCTACCTATGGTGCTTCAGAAAGGTCTTTCAGTCTTATAAATAAAGCATTGAATATTAAAATATGTAAAGGTAAATGAAAAGAATCATTCATATCTGTTTGACCACCTTCTCCTAGACCCACAGTCCCAGAATCCATGGCTAGTGTCACTGTTCTATGAAAATAGATAGAATTCACAAATGGTGGATGGGAAAGAATATAACATTTCCATAGAATGTGCAGACTTTGATGTCAGACTGATTTAGGTTGAAATCCAACGTTGCCACTTGGCAGCCAAGCACTAAAATATGGACAGACCATTGAAATGTAGGTGAAATGAGATCATCACAGAACTTAGAACAAAAGAAAATCTAAGTAAGAAATAGCTGCCACCATTATATCACCACCACCACCTCAACCATCACCACCAACACCTCCACCTCCACTACCATCACCACTACCCCACCATCACCGTCATCACCTACATCAGCATCATCAGCACCTCTACCATTACCACACCACCACTACCAACTTCATCATCATCATCATTATTTTACTGGTTTTGGAGTCAGGTTTGGGTTTAAGTTCTGGCTGACCTGAAAAATTATTTGGCCATTTTTAGCCTCAAGTTTGTCTTCTGAACAAGTGAAAATGAGTAATGGTCCTGGCTTTTCCTAACTATTGAGAACACACAAAAAAAATTAAATGAGACCAAGTATACATTTAGAAATCAAGGTCTTCAACACAAATCACCTCTTACCTAAATTCTACTTTCTGTGCCTATTCTAGTTTGATTTTATATGTCTTTGCATCATCTTTTAAAGAAAAATCGTTCATAGTTTATTAATTCTGGTATTTATTATCAGCATTTTGTTTAAATCAATCCAATTCCTATAATTTATAGCCACCCTTTTAGGTTTGCTAGGGACTTCATCTTACACACATCTTGTCTTACTGAAGGCTGCTATTCTACTCTATCATAGCTTAATTTTCAAATATCACATATTTTCATACAGTTGATATCTCCTTCTTTTCACATCAAGCCAGGATGACCTTTATACCCAATCACAGACTTGATTACTTGAAGTGCTTTTGCTGCTGTTAATCTGTTAGAGAAAAAATCATTCTGACACTTGTAAAATGGTCAGGGAGGCTTTATTCAAGACTATTGCAATAGAGTTGCTGCAATAAGAGAGAGAGAGAGAACTCAACTCCAAATACAGCAGAGATAGCTGGGGATTTATAGCTGAGAAGCAGACTATGGGGGTCAGTGGTTGAAAAATTACTAAGAGGAAACACAAGGGTGGAGAGATTCTTGCTAAACGCAGGTCAAGGACTTACACATCAAAAGTGGGGAATTCTTAGACTCTTACAACATCCCAAAGCTGAACCAAGAAGAAATAGAGAATCTGAATGGACCAATCACAAGGAAAGAGATTGAAACAGTAATCAAAAACCTCCCAAAGAATAAAAGCCCAGACCAAATGGCTTCCCTGGGGAATTCTACCAAACTTTCAGAGAGGATTTAATACCTATCCTTTCAAGCTATTCCAAAAGATTAGGGAAGATGGAATACTTCCTAATACATTCTACAAGGCCAACATCACTCTGATATCAAAGCCTGACAAGGACAACAGAAAAAAGGAAAACTACAGGCCAACATAGCTGATGAACATAGATGCAAAAATTCTCAACAAAATTTTGGCAACCCGAATACAGCAATACATCAAAAAGATCATACATCACAATGAAGTGGGATTTATACCAGGGACACAGGGATGGTTCAACATCCGCAAATCAATCAATGTGATGCACCACGCTAACAAAATGAGGAATAAAAACCACACGATCATCGGGGCTGGCCCCGTGGCCGAGTGGTTAAGTTCGCGCGCTCCGCTGCAGGCGGCCCAGTGTTTCGTTGGTTCGAATCCTGGGCGTGGACATGGCACTGCTCATCAAACCACGCTGAGGCAGCGTCCCACATATCATAACTAGAAGAATTCACAACGAAGAATATACAACTATGTACCGGGGGTGTTGGGGAGAAAAAGGAAAAAATAAAATCTTTAAAAAAAAAAAAAAAAAACCACACGATCATCTCAATAGATGCAGAGAAAGCATTTGACAAGATCCAACAGCCATTTATGATAAAAACTCTTAACAAAATGGGGATAGAAGGAAATTACCTCAACATAATAAAGCCCATATATGACAAACCTACAGCCCATATCATACTCAATGGGGAAAAACTGAATGCCATCCCTCTGAGAACAGGAACAAGACAAGGATGCCCACTATCACTACTCTTATTCAACACAGTACTGGAGGTTTTGGCCAGAGTAATTAGGCAAGAGAAAGGAATAAAAGGAATCAAAATAAGGAGTGAAAAGTGAAACTTTCACTGTTTGCAGATGACATGATCTTGTATGTACAAAGCCCTAAAGAATCCATCAGAAAACTATTAGAAATAATTAACAACTACAGTAAAGTTGCAGGGTTCAAAATCAACTTACAAAAATCAGTTGCATTTCTGTACTCTAATAATGAACTTACAGAAAGAGAACTCAAGAATACAATTCCATTTACAATCGCAACAAAAAGAATAAAGTACCTAGGAAAAAAAATAACTGAGGAGGTGAAGGACTTATACAGTGAAAACTATAAGACTTTATTGAAAAAAATAGATAATGACATAAAGAGATGGAAAAAGATTCCATGCACATAGATTAGAGGAATAAACATAGTTAAAATGTCCATATGACCCAAAGCAACCTACAGATTCAGGGCAATCCCAATCAGAATCCCAATGACATTCTTCACGGCAATAGAACAAAGAATCCTAAAATTCATATGGGGCAACCAAAGACCCCGAATTGCTAAAGCAATCCTGACAAAAAAGAACAAAGCTGGAGGCATGACAATCCCTGACTTCAAAATGTACTACAAAGCCAGAGCGATCAAAATGGCATGGTACTAGTACAAAAACAGACACACAGATCAATGGAACAGAACAGAAAGCCCAGAAATAAAACTTCACGTATATGGACAGCTAATCTTTGACAAAGGTGCCAAGAACATACAATGGAGAAAAGACAGTCTCTTCAATAAATGGTGTTGGGAAAACTGGACAGCCACATGCAAAAGAATGAAAGTGGACCATTATCTCACACCAAACACAAAAATAAACTCAAAATGGATCACAGACTTGAAGATAAGTCCTGAAACCATAAAACTTCTGGAAGATAATATAGGTAGTACACTCTTTTGACATTGAACTTAAAAGGATCTTTTCAAGTACCATGTCTTCTCAGACAAGGGAAACGAAAGAAAAAATAAACAAGTGGGACTTCATCAGACTAAAGAGCTTCTGCAAGGCAAAAGAAACTACGATCAAAACACAACCCACCAATTGGGAGAAAAGTTTTGCAAATCATATATCCAGTAAGGGGTTAATCTCCATAATATATAAGGAACTCACACAACTGAACAATAAGAAAACAAACAACTCGATCAAAAAGTGGGCAGAGAAGATGAACAGACATTTTTCCAAAGAAGATATACAGATGACCAATAAATACATGAAAAGATCTTCAGCATCACTAATCATAAGGCAAATGCAAATTAAAACTACACTAAGATACCACCTTACGCCTGTTAAAATGGCTATAACCACTAAGACTAAAAATAACAAATGTTGGAGAGGCTGTGGAGAAAAAGGAACCCTCATACGCTGCTGGTGGGAATGCAAACTGGTGCAGTCACTATGGAAAACAGTATGGAGATTCCTCAAAAAACTAAAAAGAGAACTACCATATGACCCAGCTATCCCACTACTGGGTATCTACCCAAACTACTTGAAATCAACAATCCAAAGTAACATATGCACCCCTACATTCATTGCGGCACTATTCACAATAGCCAAGACATGGAAGCAATCCAAGTGCTCATCGACTGATGATTGGATAAAGATGTGGTGTATATATATATATAGTGGAATACTACTCAGCCAGAAAAAAAGACAAAATCATCCCATTTGCAACAACATGGATGGACCTGGAGGGAATTATGCTAAGCAAATAAGCCAGACTGAGAAAGACAAACACCAGATGATTTCACTCATATGTGGAATATAAACAAGCACATGGACAAAGAAAACAGTTCCGTGGTTACCAGGGGAAGGAGGGTGAGGGGTGAGCACAGGGGGTGAAGGGTAGCACCTATGTGGGGACAGACAAGAAATAATGTACAACTGAAATTTCACAATGATGTAAACTATTATGAACTCAAATAAAAAAAATCAGAAGTTTTCAATGGAACCAAAAAAAAAAGTGGAGAATGAGAAACTTTGATCATATATCAAGGATGGTCAGATATCAAGGGCGGGGGGATTCTCGCCAAACTGACTTAGTAGGACTCTTGCTAAAAATGGACTCAGCAAGGACAAAGAAGCCCAAAGTAGAGATCTAGTCAAGAAAAGGGCTCAGAAAAACCTAACCACTGTTTAGTCAAGAAGAGTTATTTTTCAAATCCATGAGTAAATAAGCCCTGAACGAAGGCAAGAGTAGCCATCCTAAGAAAGGACATGAGGATCACCGCATGCGCTCTGGGACAAGCACATTGGCCACAACGGACTGTTCTCTCTCACGCTCTGTTCAAGCTGAAGATTATAATAATACCACTTTACCTTCATATAGCATATTACATTGAATAAACCATGGTTACATTCATTTTTATCAATTGATATTGTCAGTAGAAATGATAGTTGCTTAAATGAAGACTTTCTATACAAGCAGATATAACAATAATCTAAACTAAAGTGAACTATGAGAACTGTATTTTATTTATATGCTAAAATTCCAATAGGATATTTTTTCCTCTAAAGTTCCTTCTGCCTATAAGAACTTCACCCTTTATATTTTATCAATATAGCAAAGAAATTACAAGAGGCAAAGCGAAAGAATCAAAAGAAATTTCAAAAAATATATACCCTCCTTTACAGCTAAATTAAAAATACAGCCATAGATAACATTACAGGTAAAACCATGTTTTTAATGTTTTAGAGCACTGGAGACTCTTTAGGTAATATAACGGACGCAAGTTAGGTTGTATTAGTCCACAATGCTCAAAAATTATTAAGCATTGGAACATGTGCCATAAATACAAAAAAAAGTATTTTTCAAACCATGATCTTGAAAATTTGTTAGGGTTCTGTGAGGTATTCCATTGAAGCCCAGGGAGGCCGTATAGAATAGTGTAAGAAAATAGCACAGGATTTAGAATCAGTCTACCCTGGGTTCAAGGTTACTTTCTCTACTGGGTAGCCATGTGACTACGTAAATTACTCGCAGTCTTAGTTTCTTCATCTGTGATGTGGGAATAAAGGGAGATAGGGCACATGAAAGAGCTTTGTAAGCAGTAAACCACTACACAAGTATTAACTATATTGAAAACACCAATATAGACTCACACTTGAGATGTTTTTGTAAATTATGGACATATTTTATCTTTAAGATGATATGTATCTTGCTTGCAACCCCAGCATCTAGCACTTTGTCTTGCCCAAAGTAGACACTCAAGTATTTGCTAAATGAGGTGGATGGATGGGTTGATGGAAGGATGGATGGATCCAATTTCTTTCTCTTTTGCTAGTTCTAAATTGTAGGCCCTTTACCGCTTTATGGTAGCACATTTGCCCGAAAAGGCAAACAAAAATCATATTCTGAAAACAGGAAATTGTAATATCAGTATTTGTTGGCAATACTTAAATTACATTACCATGTTCTGAATAAAGAAACCACAAAAAGGAGAAAGAATTTCATCTTTTACAATTTCCACAATCTATCTCTACTCAAATATTTATTATTGTTTATGATTATTATTCCAGATCTTTCCCTCCTTCTTCATATTTAATATGGATCACTGCCTATATACTTACATAAAATTAAAAATTTTGTCTTATTGACATTTGCTCTACATATGTCACTACAACTTTACTACTAAATCAATGTTGTATGATTTTAATATAAAGTTTCCAAAGCCTCAAAAACATTGTAAATTCTGCCTTAAAACAAAATAAAGATACAATCCCTAACTTATAGCTTTTTTTTCCATTCAGTCTCTTATTCAATAAATATTTCTATGTGTCAGGCACTAAGAATACAGCTGTGAGTCTTTTCAACAAATAGTACTGGGAAAACAGGATATCCACACGCAAAAGAATGAAGTTGAACCCTTACCTAACACCATATACAAAAGTTAACTAAACATAAATTACAGACCTAAATGTACGACCAAAAACTATAAAACTCTTAGAAAAAAACATAGGGCAAAAGTTTCACAACATTAAATTTAGCAGTAATTTCTTAGATATGACACCAAAGGCATAGGAAGCAAAAGAATAAATGGACAAATTGAACTTCATGAATATTTTAAAAATAAGTGTATCAACAGACAATATCAATAGAGTAAAAAGGGCACCCACAGAATGGAAGAAAATATTTGCAAATCATATATCTGATAAGGTATTAATATCCAGAATATACAGAGAACTCCTAAAACTCAACAACAAAAAAACAACCAACCTGATTGAAAAATGGGCAAAGAACTTGGGACAGACATTTCTCCAAAGAAGATATACAAATAGCCAATAAGCACACAAAAAGATGCTCAACATAGCTAATCATTAGGGAAATGCAAATCAAAACTACAATGAGATACCATTCATATGGCTACTATCAGAAAAACAGCAATAACAGGTTTTGGCAAGGATGTAGAGAAATTGGAACCCTTGTGCAGTGTTGGTGGGAAGGTAATATGGTACAGCCACTGTACCAAACAGTTAAAAATACAATTACCATATGATCCAGTAATTCCACTTCTGGGTATAAACCCAAAAGAATTGAAAAGAGGGTCTCAAAGAGATATTTGTACATTCCTAGCATTATTCACATTATTCATTATTATTATTATTCACATAATAGCATTATTCACAACAGGTAAAACATGGAAGCAATCCAAGTGTCTGTCCATTGACACATGAATGGATAAGCAAAATGTGGTATATATGTACAACGGTGTATTATATAATATTATAAGATGATAAATTTTATGTCATGGGTATTTTACCACAATAAAAAAAATTGGAGAAAAAAAAGAATGCAGCTGTGTACAGGACTCAGTCATGGCCAAGAAAGTTCCCAGTTCAACCAAGAACAGGCAATATAGGATGAAAAACTGCTAGGGCAGGTAAGTACATAGGGCTTTAGAGATGTCCACAACAGAGGTACCTAATCCTGCCTTGGAAGTTCAGGAACTGCCTCCCAGAAAGCTTGACACCAAGGTTGAGAAGCGAAAGTGAGAGTTACCCCGGAAAGGTGGGGTGAGAAAAGGTATCTTAGACAGAGGGTATAGTATCCTCAAATGTTTGGAGGCAAGAAAGAACAGGATCCCATCAAATCTCTCAAGTGAGATGTAAAGCTGCCAAGGCCAGACTCAAGGAACGCCCTGTATGCCATTTCAAGGAGTTTGGACTTAACCTTCAGAGTTTGGACATTCAGGAGGGATGCATCATTTAGAAAAATGACCCCAGCTGCAAAGTGAAGAGTAAATCAGAACAGGGCTAGAAGATCAGTTAATAGGATGGTCCAGTGATTAGGTGGGGTGGGAGAACATGCCCAGAACTAAAGCTGTCACCTTGCAGAGAGAGAGAAAAATTAGAGGGTTTTAGAGATGTGAAGGGATGGAATTGTTAGATGTTAGTGATTGATCTGGGATGTTTTTGATGTGGAGCATCTAGAATGATAATATTCAGAAGTCATTAAGGTAGAGAACACAGCTGGCTTAGTACCCAGCACTGAGTTAAGCAAAGATGAGGGACTCAATAAATACTGTCGGCATCACTGTAATGGTCAACCACTATAACAGGCCGAATCACCTCTACTAACATTGACAACCCACAGAGAAGCTCAGAACTTGACTTCTGGATCATGTGCTGCCCAGCCCGCAGTCTTTCCACAAATCCAATGGGATCACAGTATTTAGGGGAAAAGGATACTGAAGGGACAGCAGTAGTGATCACAGCCCTTCAAAGACCCCAAACATCTCCCCAATCTTTCAAGATAAGAAACGCTAAAGGATGGCATACATGTGTTCCCTATGAGTAAAAAGATTTCTCCCCTGGTTCCAAGAAATATTAATTAGTGTCTTGCTACTCAAAGTGTGGTCCAAGCAGCATTGGCATAGCCTGAGAGCTTTTTAGAAATACAAATCTAGCCCCACCCCAGAACTACTGAATAAAAGTCTGCCTTTTAAAAAGATCAACAGGTGATTCGTCCACATGTGAAAGCATGAGAAACACTAAATTAGGGTGCTTGTCCACAACTCACCTCTCTAACCTAAAATGAAAACATCAGCACACCTGTTTGAAGGGAATAACTCAGCAAGAGCCTTCAAATTATGCAATTTAAAAAGCAGTACTCACTCGTACTTAATGGCACTTAGCATGAGTCAGAAAGTTAACTTCTGGGTTTCCTGTATTCAGCAGCCAGAATACTTAAGCAAACTAATATAACTATGATTTGTTGTTTTACATACTTTCCAGAGAAAAATTTCATTTCCACTACACATTTATTTAGTAGAGCAATAGATAACTTACATACTTATAACTCATTCCTGGTTTTCTAGTTTCCCAAAGGGCTTTGCAAAGCCCTTAATTATATATTAGTCTGGAACAACTATTTCATTAGCTAGTTTTCTGCCCACCCCCTTTTGTCAGGTGAAAATGTGTTACCACAGTTCTCGGTGCAAGCACATTTAATGTGTTTTGGATAGTGATTTGCCTTAAAAGGGGTAATTAATATTCTAGTTCCAAAATAAATACCACAGCTATTAAAATAATGCATTGAGGAATAGGTTAAAAGGTTGAAGAAGATAAATTTATGTCAAAATTTAGACAAAAAACAAAAGATGTCATGCAAAATCACAGTATATACTATTTAATATCTTTAGTTATTTTCAAAAATCTTTGATGAGAAAGACTCAGACTGACGATTTATCCTCTAATTATTAAAGAACATAAAACACCGTCCATGTTAAGAAAGACCAAATTTTAGGACAAAATCACTGAGAGGTGAAACAACTGACTGAATAGGAGCAAGAAGAAAACAGATACTTCGTCAAATTTGGATCAATTTTAATAGAAAGCCGCTACAAAGAGGGTCTGTCTCTTCAGACTGCTCCATAAAAATGACATGTGCGCTCTGGCATCAAGAATAATGTTGTATACAAATGGTGATGGCGAGCAGGATTCTTAGGCACACCCCAGAGTGGTATTATAAATCATGGCAACTCTTCTAGTTGGTTAAAAGAAAACTTGAATGATATTTTTATAACTCGTACTGCTTCCTGCACAACTTGGTTGAGTTTTAGAACCAGACTTCAAGTAGGAACCTATGGCTACAAACAGGTCCTCCTCCCACCACTCCAAGGTCTCAAACCTTTTCATTTTCCTTGTCCTGTTTTCATCCTATGTATTTGTTTTATTCCCTGCCTCTGTTTTTCCTTCCTTCTTAATTCTGTACCACACATTTTCCAGAATACTCCCTAACCTACCAATGTATATATCCCACCTCTCTGTATTCGTCCTCTCATTACCTAGTTTGATTGACCCTCCATGCAACACAAAACAGGGGTATAAGACCTCTCAGAGGGGTGATGGAATAGAAGGAGGGCCCTAGACAAACCTTAGATAGTTGTTATGGCCAACAAGTAGTAAAACTGGGAGGAAGAGATCAAAAGTAATTCTCAAAGAGATCTAGCTTTGGTTCCTAAAATGAGGAAATGAGAAATTATAGACTCAGTGATCTGACATTAGCATACAACTGTAAAAAAGAAAAGCAAAAGTTCCTAAGAACAAAAATGGAGGAGAGAGCACTGTAAAACTACAATCTTCAGTCAGTGGGGTGACTCTCAAACAACTGGTTATATACAGATATTAGGAAGTAACTTATTAACTCGTTGCCCCCAAATTAACCAATGCCAAGTGAGCAGAGGGGCAGAGTGAGCAACACATGAAACCTAGTATAGAGATGCATCTATAGGAGGTGATTAGTAAATATCTACCAACTAAATACTCATTATATTATTGTAAAGTCATACATTAGATTACATGTAAAATAATCAAGTAAATCTAATGTCTTTATTCTCTAGGTCTAGGCTTTAAGTAGCTGGATTTACAAATTTTAGGACCAAACCTAATCCAAGGTCTCATCATCTCATGTCAGATTAACCAAAATAGTCTTCTAGGTGCTGTTTCTGCCTTTAGTCTCTCCATTTTTCTCCAGGCTGCTCCTATGACTTCAGTGCCACTAACTCCTGCCCCCAAAGCCCCAACTGTCTTGAGTGTAAACTCAAAATGCATATAAAGGCAATGAACATTATGACTAACACTCAGATGATATTCAGCGTCAGTTTACAATGAATCCTTAGCTGACATTTAAGATCCTCAAAAATGTGGCCCCTACTTACCTCTCACATTTGAATGGTGACTATTCCCTTACAGGAATCCGCTACTCCATGCAAAGTGGGATACTCCCTGCCACCAGAACATGCCACATGCAAGATATCTCCATTTTCCCTGCTCGTAATATATGCCACACCTACCCTCTGCTTTTTTTCCTTCGCTTTACTCAATCCTACTCTTCTGTCCAAATTTTCTATCCCAAAGGCAGCCCAGCTCTAATCCCACCCCCATGTGAAGTTTTTTTAAAAAAAGGACCCAGCCTTGCTCCTGTGACGTCCAATAGTATATTTTGTCTAAACTACTCATGGGGTGTGCATCTCTTTCTGTGAATATTAGGTGCTACTTTAAACTGGTGAGATAAAATTTCTGGAATGTATAAAAATGAGTTTGTTAACTGAAGCAACATCTCAGCACAAAACTCATTATGTCCATAATTCCAACTATACTGAGCTTCACATCTCTAGTCTGTAAGACAGAATCTTGCACTCCAATGAACTAGATGAACAAGTGATGGGAGAGCTTCAGAGAACCTGGTAGTGTGTTGTTTCTTGACCTGGGTGTTGGTCAAGAATCTGACTTCAACTAGGAACCTATGGCTACAAACAGTTCCTCCTGCCACCACTCCAAGGTCTTGAACCTTTCCGTTTTCTCTGTCCTGTTTTCATCCTAGGTATGTTTTATTCTTTGCATCTGTTCTTGGTCCACTATCTAAGGTTTGTCTAGGGCCCTCCTTCTATTCCATCACTCCTCTGACAGGTCTTATTCCCCTGTTTTGTGTTGCATGGAGGGTCAATACAGAGATAGGTGGGATATATACATTGGCAGGTGAGTGGGTATTCTGGAAAATGCATAATAGAGAAATTAGAAGGCAGGAAGAACAGATGTAGGATGTTGATTACATGGGTATGTTTAGCTTGTGAAAAATATATACACTTATGATATGAACATATTCGCATATGTATAAAAAAATACAAAATAAACAGGTGAAGGCATGAAAGTGGGGAAAGTGAAAGAGAAAGGAAAGAGGAAAAACCTAAGATATACCATCTGTAAAAAGGAAATAAATTAGCTCTCAAATATTGGCCTGGCAGCCATCTTAGTAGTTCCAGGCATCTGGTTATCTTCAAGAGCATTAAGAATGTTTACCTTTAGTGGTTTAAAAGCTATTAATCACTTTCACCCTTTTAACAAGGTGCAGTTTGGCTGATATAAAAGTAATAACTATAAACTAAAAATGTCAACATTCCAGAGGATAATACTGACATAATTTATAGAAGCGCCAAGAGGACCAGCTAATTTACATGAATAAAGCACTTTGGAAATGTAAATGGTATACAAATTCTAAATGATGATGATAATGATGGTTGAGTTATCAATATTTTAACCTTTATAAATGTAATTAACAAAGAATAAGCACTTAAATACTGCTTTACATTCTCTAATCAGTTTAGAGATACTAATTAAGCCACAGGTCATCCTCTGAAATATATGTAAATAACTCTATTTAGAGAAAATGAGAGTCAAGTCACTAAATTAGGCTCACACTGAAAGGAACTAAAGATAATTCTTTGGTCCTTGGGACTTCAATTGAGAAGGTGGAACATACTGAAATAAACAAAGGAGGACAACAAAAACTCAACTTTCTCACTCTGCTTTTAGCTTGCTCTATAAACCTTGCTTAAGGAAAGAAAAGATTACTGGGGAATGTCTGGAAAGGGAATGTTACTAAAATGAAGATCTGGCCCCACTATGCTCTAGTCCACACCAAAATTTCAACACAATTGAATAAAGCAAAAGCAGAGAGTGAGTGTGAAATAAAGAAACAGTTTTACATGCAAGTGTCCAAAGTCACCAGTATCCTGGATTGAAAAGAACTGTTTGCAATACCAGAAGGAAGTAACTAAACTAGGGAATTGCTGATACACCCCTGTTTCCTAATAGGACCACGTATGCATCCTTCTCCTTACCCCTATATTGGAATCTATTGAAAATGGCTCCCAAGCTTAAATATGAACTAGAGTGAGGAGACAGCTTGAGCTAAGTGAAAGAAATCCTAATCTGGGAGGCTGTAGCCCATTATGGACCCTGATGATACTCAGGTCCCTCTACCAGAAGATTTGCAAGATTTTACGTGTAGGGCTTCTGGTCTGGAGGGCCTGCCTGGTAGTCTCTACAGATTTTTTTTTTTCAGATTACAACAAGAATGTTAAGCCTAATACATGAGTAAGACACAATAATAAGGGAAGCAGACAAAGCCATAAAGGTTTATATTAATTTTTAAAACAATGGAGACAGTATACCATAGTGGTTAAGTGTCTAACCGGAAATAGACAAAGCTGAGTTTGAATCTCGGCCTCATCACTTAATAGCTAGGGTAAGTCACTTAACCTCTTTAAATCTCACTTTTGTCACCTATAAGTAAGAAGAATAATGGCATTATCAACGTGGGGATTAAATGAGGTAATATGTGTAAAGTATGAAGCATAGTGGTATGCGGTAAATGTTCAGTAAGTGTCAGCGGAAATTTTTAAATTATTAATAGCGAGAATAAGTTTACAGAGAGGAAGAGAATGGTGCCTCTATAGTAGGGGAATGGCAGGTACAAATGCTCAGAGGTGAGAGGATCAATCATAAATACTGACCAAAAATGGAATAATACATAGAGGACGGGCTTGAAAATAATAGAAAAGAAAGCAAGATAAGGAAGGATCAAATACTAATTCTTTATGAAATTATTGAGCACCTGCTATGAAATGACACAGTATTAGTTTACAGACAAAGAACAAAGACGTCATCCTCAATGCCCAAGAGCTAATAATTCAGCCGAAGAGACTGTAACCTTAGGTGACAGGTAGGGGGAAAAACAACAAAAACAACAAAACCAGAGGATGTGCACAGGCTTAGATGAGACGGCTAGATCGGCTCTGTTTGGGATAGATCCCGGCTGGTTCAAAGGCTGTATGAATCAAGGCTTGAGGTGGACAGAAGCAGGATTGTTGTGACAAACAGCAAAGTTGTTAGTCAAAGAGAGATTTCAGGTTTGCAAACGGATTCTTCAATAAAATGCCCAGAAAAGTGAACTTCAGCACCTTGGTTAGTTTGTATTTCTTTGCTCTTTGAAACAGGATGGTAGCAAAGTTTCAGTCTTACAACACCAATACAAACAGAAGGAAACTATAGCTCTTCCACTGAAAGGAGATGATGACCTTGAAAAAGTCACTCCACTATGCTAATTTTTCCAATTTGAAGTGAAGGCCTCACTGTAAAAGAGGGGGCACACTCCACAGGGAAGTGACAGTCATCTAAGGAACCAAGACTCCAAGGAGGAAGCCTGTTCAGTGAGTAAGACACTAGACTGAATAAATCAGTCGGAGAAAATGAACGCCAAGCTGGGGCTAAATCTGAGTACTAGGTTTACACTCTGGTTTGCTCTTAACAACCAGATTACAGTGTAACCTCTTGGCTACCTTCCTAAGGATGACATAATTAGTTGCAAAAAGTCACAAATACAGTCACTTCAAATCATTCTTTTTAAATCTTCCTGTTGGATAGTAGTTAAAACAATAAATGTTGAAATCAGATCAGGATTCAAAGCCTGGCTCTACCACTCACCAATCATGAGCTTGGACGCAGTGTCATCATCTGGGCATGGGAATAATAATACCAAGCTCTCTGGGGTTGTGAGGGTTGAAGGAAATAATGTATTTAAGGCTTGGTGTCTAATTCCATGGTTCTCCTGCAAATCAGAAGAACTAGGAGGGTCTATTAAACACAGATTGCAGAGACCCATCCTCCCGGAGCTTCTCAATCAGTAAATCTGGGATAGAGCCCTGGAATTTGCACGCCTAACTACTTCCCAAGTAACGCTGATGATGCTGGTCTGGGGACCACAGTTTGAACTACTAGACTATCTAAAGTCATTCCTGATGCCAACTGTACACCTTGAATAATTTTCATGATTAAGACAAAGGAATGAAACTCTTCCAGAACAAGTCAGAAAAGGCAAAAATTAAAAAACAAAACAATCGTTTGCCATGTACATAGGCAACAAAGAAAAAAAAAAGGCACCTGCTGAGGTGAGAGCTAAACAATTCCTAAAGAGAAGCTTTGGGTGCCACCTCCCCAGACCCCTTTTCATAAAATGCTGGCATACATTTATTCTGTACAAATCCCGAGTGATCCATGTCAGATTGAATCCGCACAGAAATTCAGGCAGAATGAACAGATGGCTTCTTCATACTATATATGTGTATGTAATGTATATAATTTTTTTACCTGAGCAGTAAAACTCACTGCCTCCAGCATCACAGAGGGCTTAAATACGAATAATCTCAGGGCATTCATTACAACCACAGTTCTGGGGTCCCATTCACTTGCTCCTTTAATATTGGGAACTGCTCATTTCCTATCCGATCCCAGTTGGCCATGGATGAAGGGAGACATAGCAGATATAAAATCAAAAGCATAATAGACATAAAAGATGAGGGTTTTCCCAAGCTCCTCTGGCTGCCTCCAGGTTTTTATTTTAAAGAAAAAGGCACGGCTCTCCATTGCATACACTTTCCCATCTCTCTAGTCCCACAATTAACGATCCTAGAAGATAAACAACAGCTCTTCACATATATCGGACTGGTGTTTATGTAGGTAGAGGAAAATTATAAGATATTTTGTATTAAAAATGCAAACTTTCTTTAAAGTGAGCCCTTTAAATGTCTCTATTTCACTTTAGGAATTTCACCTTTTAACCTTCCACAAGTAAATGTATTCTTTATCATCTCTAGTTGCTATCAGGCAAGAAAAAAGGCAGAGCTGCATTTGACCAGCAAGAATAATATAAAGACTTGGGGACCATGGCAAAATTAAACTAATTACCACAGATTAGCTGGGCATCTTCAAATTGAGGCTCTCAGAAGTAATTTACCACCATAAATTGACTCAATTACAGCAATTTTAATTTCATATTCTTGTAGTTCCTTTTTTCCATTTTTTTCCCCTTGTAACTTTGCTAGTCTTTAAAAAGGACCCTGTCAGGCACTTCTGGTAGGATCTTTTTTTTTTAATACTAGATTTGTAACATTCTCTTGAAGCTTGAAATTAAAATTTCTTTCTCCTACCAAATTAGTCCTTTTCCCATTTGGCAAACATCTTTTTTGATTCTTGCATGTCTAATTGAGCTGAAAATTAATATGACTTTTTTGTTTAATTCTTTGATTATGCAAAAATCACCAATGATGTTAGCATGGTCCTTTTGTACAGTAGGCTAGGAGTTGTAATAAAAGCCTTACATTTCTATAGCATCTCATCTCTCAGAGGACCACAGAACACTTAAACTATACTCAGAGGAAACACTTCCACACCACTCACTTGCAGCTGCCCCTCAGGTGAAATGCACGCTCTGATTAAATAGCATTTACTCAAAAGAATTACATAATAGAAGCTCTGATGATTCTAAAGAAAGACTTAACACTTAAAGAAGGTAATTACACATAAAAGATATCACTGAAAGAAGTGGATTTAATTTACAGCAAGTACGGTTCACTTATAGCAAGATTATGAAGGAAAACTTTTTAAATAAGGCTAAGAAAATCTAAATGAAAAATCAAAATGTAAAATCTACTTTTTTCCAAAGAACTACGGACAATTTTGGATAGCTTTATTTTAACTTAACCTACCATCACATTCTTCACCATTCTTCCAAATCTATTGTCATACCTACAATAAAAATGATGCCAGTGGTAATTAGTATAATCTCTTGCCAACATTATTTTACACCCCTTATCTCGAACCCTGAGCTCATCTGCCTGGCCACCAGAAACCCTGTGGATGATTTAACTACTGTCCAGTCTAAGGGAAAGCAGGATGAACTGGTCTCCAGGGAAAGCAGCAAATCTTTAATTTTACGATTCCTCTGCTACATGATTTTTAAAACCACAAAGTTCATCACATTTACAAGGTATTTAAAATTCAACCTTAAATCAACCAATCAATACATGTGCATTAGGTATCTACTACTCATTCGTTCAAGAAATATTTATTAGGTGCATACTGCATATAAAAAACTGTGCCAAATTCTAGGGTAAGGGGGAACCATAATTAATGAACAATGGTCCCTTCTCTCAAAAGACTTAAAGTCTAGTTGAAAAATGAACTAATAAAGAATGAAAATGCAAAAGCACTGCGAGAAATTTAAAGACATATAAGAAATGGTCCTCCAAAGGACTTTTATCTGATGTGGATTTGGTAGAGGAGGAAAAATAATAACTAAGAGATATGCCAAACGACTAGTAAAAACAAGAAGTACAATGAGTTCCTAAAAGGAAATGATCAATGAACGCTTCATAGATGAGATCAGAATAGACTGGAGCACATCAAAGAAGGTATCCGGGTGGAGGCAAAGACGGTGGGAAAGGTGTGCAGTATAAACAAAAGCACTGGTGTGAGAAAGCAGAGAGAGACTAATTTAATTGAACCACATCATTTCTATAGGAAAAGAGTAAAACTAAGCATGGAAAAGTAGGCTTTGTCCAAATTGTGAAGGCATTTGAATTGCCAAGCTAAGAAAACAATCTTATCGAACAAGCTAGTTTTACTACAGGGAAACACAGATCATTTGTAATGAACCTAAAATTCAGTTTGCATTTTCAACTTACTTCTTTGATACACGATGATGTTACTACAGACAAAGACTAGCACGCACATCATCACCATACCATAAGGAGTCAAGCTTTTCTTCAGGAGCCTTTTCTCATCCAGGAATCTGAAGCTATCATATTTCTACAAGACACAGTATGGGTCTTTGGTCACCTAGCCTGCTGAGTATCCTTTTTCCTTCAAGTAAAATCCTGAGGGGGGTGAGGGTAGGAGAACAGGACCGGCATTCACTTCTGCAGCTCTTCTATTCCCAAAGCACCCCAGGGAAGCCAGCTTGCATCCCTGTTATTAGGTATCTTTGAAGAAGACCCTGACCCCAAACACATCAGCCTACTCTATCAAATTTATGCACCTTCAGTAAGGGACCCTAGTGCTGCATCCCAAATAGGGAGTAACGCTATAAAATCAGGGGGCATGGTGCCAGGTCAACCTCAGGGCCATGAAGCTCCACTTATCTTACGTCAATCAGCAAATCATCTAAAACGTGCCTAGGTGTAGAAAAACAAGAGATGGTATTTCTTTCTAATCACAGCAGATGAGCAGATCATCAACAGTGGCCCCAACACCAGAGAAGAAAGAAATTAAAAAGCCTACAGGGATATTCAGACTATTTCCCTACTGATACACAGTCAATTCTGTTAGGATCAAATGCCCAGTGAAATTCAACCCCATTTTCCCAGAGGACTATCCTATGACCCAATGGTTCTCAATGAAGAAATATCCCCTGACATTCAGTTTACATTCTGCATTTCTTAATTTATTTCTGCTGTGCTCATCTATACCCCTGTGAAAAGTAATTCCTTTATTTCATATTTGGACTTTTAAAAATTACTATAAAGTCTCACCCCATGGTTCCCATGTTTAACATTTGCACTTGAATTTCCAGTGAGAAGCACCTGACCTACATTATCAATTATTTTGTATTCCTTTTTCCAGTATAGCAGACATTTGTGCATCCCTTGAGAAAAACACAGTTGGCAATAAACAAGTACTTAATTTTGCTTTGGAGCCCCTTTCTGATGATCTGCTATTTGTGAAAATGCTTGAGTAACCCCTCAAAAGTGTATTAAACCAATGCCATCTATTGAGGAACCATAACTCCCTTCTGGGTGACTAACTTTACAATGATATTTCTTCAGTATCATCCTATCTCCAAAAAGGTTAGCATCTCTTTGCTTCTGTTCTCATTCATAAACATGTCAGTTCTTGCACAAAGCACCAAAACTTGCCTCATCTCTGAAGTCCTGAATCAGTGCAGATGCTCTGCTTGGCACTCCTACCAATTTGTCTCTGTTTTGGTCACACGTGTCCAACACTCAAGGCAGCATCGCTAGAACTGGGTAGACAGGGATGATTGGCCCCAGCTCCGTGATGAGATGCCACTTTGTGCAGCACAGCCAAAAACAGCGCTGGCCTTTTTCATTGCCATATCACATTACTAACACATATCTAATGTGCTGTCATTTATCACCCCTGGGAGACTGGCTATTTCATGCTGAGATTTCGTCATTTGCTGTAGTTCACTTGGTGGCAGCCGTTATTTTCCTTAGATAGAACCATATCCAAAGCAGTGGATTTTGTTGTCATTGTTCACTTTATATTTTCAAAACCCTTCCAAACTTTTAGGTAGCTAATCAAAAAAGGTTCATGTCACATCCAAGTGTGACACAACTCTTTGGCAATACCAGCAAATGCTTCTGGGAAGCCTAGAACTATTTAAAAAACATCTGCACCTTTGAAGGCTACAAAATTTGCTATATAGTCTTACTAAGAATAAAAAACTTTAAAATTATTCTGAAGACAATTCCCCTGTGAAGAAAGGTCCATAACCTTTTTTTAACATTGCAATATATTATAGACATAATTTTTTTTTAATTGAGGTATAAATGACATATAACATTACATTAGCTTAAGGCATACCACATAATGATTCAACGTTTGTATACACTGTGAAATTACCACAGCAAGTCTAGGTACCATCCATCACTATAGATAGTTACAAAATTTTTCTCCTCATGAAAACTTTTAAGATTTACTCGCTTAGCAACTTTCAAATATGCAATACAGTATTATTAACTATAGTCAACATACTGTACATTTCCATGATTTATTTATTTTACACTGGAAGTTTGTACCTTTTGTTCCCTCCACCCATTTCCCCCATAACCCACCACCCCTCTCCTTTGGCAACCACCAATCTGTTTTCCGTATCTATGAGTTTGGTTTTATGTTTTGTTTTGTTTGTCTTGTTTTTTTAGATTCCACATATAAATGAAATCATACAGTGTTTGTCTTTCTCTGTCTGACTTATTTCACTTAGCATAATGCCCTCAAGGTCCATCCATGTCACCACAAATGACAAGATTCCATTATTTTATGGCTGAGTAGTATTCCATTGTGTGTATATATATACCACATCTTCTTTATCCATTCATCTCTCAATGGACACTTGGGTTGTTACCATATCTCGGCTATTGTAAATAATGCTGCAATGAACATGGGGGTGCATATATTTTTTCAAATTAGTGTTTTAATTTTCTTTAGATAAATACACAAAAGCAAAATTGCTGGATCATATGGTAGTTCTACTTTTAATTTTTTGAGAAACCTCCACACTGTTTTCCATATCAATTTAGAATCCCACCAACAGTGCACAGTTTTCCTTTTCTCCACATCCTCACCAATGCTTGTTATTTCTAGTGTTTGATAATAGCCATTCTAACAGGTATAACGTGATATCTCATTGTGGTTTTGATTTGCATTCCCTGATGATTAGTGATGTTGAGCATCTTTTCATGTTCCTGTTGGCCATCTTTATGTCTTCTTTGGAAAAAATGTCTATTCAGATCCTCTGCCCATTTTTAAAACAGATTGTTGGATTTTTTGCTATTGAGTTGTATAAGTTCTTCATATATATTTAATATATAAAGTTGTCTGAGTTTTTTTACATATATTAATTCCTTATCAGATATATGATTTGCAAATACCTTCTCCCATTCAGTAGGTTGCCTTTCCATTTTGCTGATGATTTCCTTTGCTGTGCAGAAGTTTTTCAGCTTGATGTAGTCCTATTTGCTTATTTTTGCTTTTGTTGCCTTTGCTTTTGGAGTCAGATCCAAAAAATCATAGCCAAGACTGACGTCAAGGAGCTTACTGCCTATGTTTTCTTAAAGGCATAGAAGTGACAGCAAAAATTTTGTCCATCCTTCTACAACTTTATGCAAAAGTATACATAAAACACAGGTGGGTGAATGAGATGCTGTTAAACACTTTAAGAAATCTCTGATAACACATTTCTTAAGATACTTTAAGATAGGAAGAACTTTTTTATGACTATATACAATTTTTGTGGTTTCCCATTAACCACATTCCCTGGAATATTCATGGATATAAGAGAGAAGAAACAGGAGAAGGTATAGGAAACTCTTGGTTGTCCCCTCACTAACCAGTTCTCAGCCACAGTGTAGCTCAGGCTGGCTAATACAGGGAATAAGAGGAAAATGAGTATCAAATCACCTCAACTCCAAGGTCTTTTCCTTATGGCTGACCCAATATACCTCTTGTCCTACTTGCTCTGTTTCTTCATTTCCTTCAAGTCTCGCTTTTGGACCTGTTAACACAGGCTTTTATTTCCTCTCTAAACTGTCTCTCCACATCCCCTAAGGAATCACCAGCTTCTCAAAGCCACCAGCCCTGACTTGAACAGCATTTGACCTGCTCAAACATGTCCTGCTTTATCACTCACACACGATGAAAAACTGCAGAAGCAAAGAAAGGTAAAGGTGGCATGACTACAAAAACTCCCAGTCTCTAGGGACTATATAATATGCTGCTTGTGGCAACTATGGAGGGCTGACTGAGCTGCAGAACTTCTTAAGGAAAGTAGTCCTCGCTTCACGTTTACACCAGTAAGTTTCTGAGCTGGTCCATTTGTGCAGTTCAGCTATTATCCTGTAGCAGAGAGATGATCCCTAAATTTCTGTCTCCTGTCCTAACCGCTCCCCTAGCTTCTCATGCTCAATCTCTAGCTGCCTCTAACACAATTCTACAGGGATATTCTGCCAAACCTCACATTTAACAGACATGAAGCACCATCTTCCCGATCCTCATTTCCACCCACCCAGGTTCAAAACTTCACCCTGACTTATGGCTCTCCATTTTTTAGAGTCAATGTTCAAAAGTTTTGAAAATTCATTCTTTTGAAATCTCTCTAATCTCTGCTCTCTTTCTGTTCACTGTCCCTGCCCTAGCCTAGCCTTTCCCTTCTGCATTGACTGAACTTGCCTACTATTTGGTATCTCTCTCCATCCATTTCCTTCTCTACCAATTCATTTTGCACACTGCTGCCAGATAAATCATTCTAAAAATATTAATTTCACCATTTTACTCCTCTATCAAAAAACCATATCTACCCCATCACCCATGAATTAATTATGCCCCCCAAAATCAATTTCAATCTGATTAATTCAGCCTCTAGACCTAAGTTACAGGACAATAATAAATAGCAACTGACACCACGGGGAAGCAATCAACAAAAGGCAAAATGTGGGAAATTCTACAGGACAAATGACCTGGTTTCATCAATAAATTTCAAGAGGTAAAAATAAAATGAAAAATGGAGGGGAATATATAGATTAAAAGAGTTTTAAGAAATTTACCAATCAAATTGCAATATTTAAACTTTAGTTGAATCCTGGTTCAAACAAACTGCAAAAAGTATACAATTACAACATTTGAAACAACTGGAAATGTGAACACTGACTGGATATTTGATGATAATAAGAAAATTATGTTTTTAGGTACAGCTATGTTTTTTAAAAAGAGTCCCTGTCTTTTAGAGATTCATATTGGAATACAGATGAAACAATATAATCTCCAGATTTTTTCAATATAATAAGGGAAATAGGTAGGGGTAGAAAGGAAACATTACCATAAATTGGTAATTCCTGAAACTGGTGAAACTGAATGATGAGTACATGGGGGCTCATTATACATGTCTATGTATTTCCGAAGATGTTTGAAATTTTCTATAACAAAAAACATAATAGCAGCCCACTGCCTAAAGGGGCAAGTCCAAACTGCCCAATCTCTTATTCAAAGATCTCCCTGTCACCCAAAATTATTCAATCCTATTTTTTTGGTAAAACTTTCTAAAACAAACCAACCAACCAACCAAAAAATACTCCATTCTCCCTAGCTCTCTATACTATTATTCACATAATGCATTCAATTCTAACCACGTTAAAATGCGCCAAGTCTCACCTTGTCCATGAACTCAACTGCTTTAACCCATTCTGACCTCTTCCTTCTATGGTCGTCTCTAGCACCTGTGTTCACACAGAACATTTTTCCATGGGCGCATAAACTGCTCTGTATTGTTCTTGGTTTACGTTTTTGTCCTAACTCCCTGCAAGTTTAAATAATTCCTTAAATTCCTTTTATATGAACATGTTAAAAAAGGAAGAAATATCTTTTCCCCCTCAGTTAAAAAAAACAAATTAATATAAATTTAGAAAACTCGTACAAGTAATAAATAGGGGTGGAGGAAGAAGCACCACAGAAAACCCCCTTCTTAATAACAGATAATAATTATTGACATACTGATATAATTGTTTCCAGTCCAAAAAATTCTTGGATGAAATAACATATTTGTCGACATTCTCAACTATTCGAGTCAAAATTACCTATGTTTGCTGCCTCGGGCTGCTACTCCTAAATAAGGATGACCGACATCTGTAAATGGAGATCAGTCACAGCGCAGTCATTTACTTTTTCCTTTCATACTAAAGTGTGTGTATATTAAAGCATTTTCCCACCTTCATAAAGTTTCAACTTGCTATTATTTGCTATATGTCACAAAACACACTCTCCTAAACATGCTATAGTGACGTCTCTCTCAAAAGTAAACTAAATTCACTTTTTGTGCATTTCCCACACCCCTTAAGACTGTCTTTAACAGTCTGGGTTTTAATATGACCAAATCTTTGATACTTGCTAATCCTAGCTCTTAACCGGACCATGCATTAGCATCAGTCAGAATTCTGCTGAAGGAGGCTGTCCAGATGTGGGGTCCACAGGTAATTTTGATAGTGCAGCCCTGTTTTAAGATAGTGGAGACAACAAAACTAAGATTAACCATGACTAGTATAACAGAATCCAGAAGACTTCATTGACCAGATTACATATGTGTTTAAAACAGACCAAATCATGGGATTCAAAAGGTCATGGTATACTGTCTCTGACTTTGGCATCGGTGCTTCTTGTCGCCTCTTAATCATGGCAACTGGGTCCTGCACAGCACAGGAGAGCTTCACAAAAATTCCTTCTTTCAGTATCTCTTTCATTAGCAGAACTCATTCGACTAATGGAGATCTTACAGGCTACGATAAAAAGACATACTATAATAGTAGCTTCTACATCACCTCTCACCTCAGAAGGTTTAAGGTCAAGGGCACAAAATATTAATATCCTGCTGTTCAACTTCCACTCAATTTTTAAATTCAGCTTTGCATACTCATATTATGAAACAGACATCAGAAATATCCCCCGTTTCTGTATTCCAATCTTTACTCCAGAACAAAAATAAAAGCAGTGCAAACTAACATAGGCAAGGATTGCTCCGTACACCGCTACAATACAGTCCTCACTGGAGTGACAAACAGGCACAAGATGTGCGCCCTCAACGCAACAGCAATCGCCAAAGCTTCTTTGTGCTCCCTGCTGACAACCATTTCATAAAAGCAAGATATACAAGAGAAATCTAAACTACCTCTAAAAACAGGAAGAAGGGGAGGAGGGACGGAAGAAAGGGATGGAGGGAGGGGGAAGGGAGGTCCAACTGTAGCTACCAAAATATTCAGAACATTCAGATGATTCTAATCTGAAGCCACTGCAAAAACATAAATGAAATAATGTTAAAATTTTCTTGATCCTATACAGTAACACAAAGACTTAAACCAAAGTTAATGTGTTTATCAAAATCTTTGGCATTTTAGAACTGGAAAAGCCAAATCTCTATTCAGTGACTGCTATTCTTTTCAACTTGAAATCCTCAATCTTCATAATTTGAAAACATGTATAGGTGTAAATACACCTGTCTACATATAAACACTTAGTAAATGCCTAGTAAAATATATTCCTCAACAAAAAGCTTCCATTCTAAAAATATGTGAACTAAAATCATTTCAACTAAATGAATCAACTAAAAAAGTATCACAGATTCTCTTAAGTTAAATGTCATGATGCCAAAGTATAACCCAAGGTAGGCTTGTAAATCACTGACTTAAAAATTGAAAAAGAAAGCCAGGGCAAGCCAAGTTCTACATTTGACCCTTTCATGATAAAAACATGATTTAAATCTTATATCAGTTTCTCTGTCTCCAAAATGGGGACAACATGCTATGGTAAAAACAGAAAGGTCAGAGGGATTAATAAGATGTAAGAAATCATTTTAGTGCTTGAGTCTAAAGTGACAAAGTATAATTACTGTAAGAATTTTCATAAACTCACTTGAACAAAGCAATTCTGTGAAAGACCTGCATTTTTCTAAATGCATCTTGAAAGGTCTTTGTTTTAATATGATCAAACTGGTAAAATTTACTGAGCCTGGTAATCATTTAAATATTTCTAACCAATTAAGAGCAGTGCGCAAGAACAAAATGCTGGCCTTTATCTTGTGACAAAGACCCAGCAACAATAATCTCATGCTAGTGTCTGACTCGGGTAGATTATTCTAGAAAAGCAAACTTAGAAGCCCTACAATGCTGTGGTCCAGTGAAGACTGCCACAAATTCTTTGCCACTCTTCCAACTGAATGGACTCTACTTTCCCTCCACTTGAATCCAGGCTGCCCTTTTGACCAACAGAATGCAGCAGATGTAACAGCATGGAATGTTCAAGCCTGGGCCTTAAGAGACACCAGCCTCCGCCTTCGCCTTTTAGAATGCTCCCTATTACCAGCCAGCTGTCAGGTAAGCAATCCAACTACGCTGAGACCTCAAGCTGCGAGGTCCTATGGGGAGAGAGAAGCCACATCGAGAAGCCTTCTTGGACCTTCTAACCCAGCACATCCTTTAGCTGAAGCAGTCAAGTGAATGATAGTAGAAGCACCGCCCAGCTGAGCCCTGACTGAATTCTTGATTCACAAAACTGTGAGCAAAGAAAACGGCTGTTGTCTTAAGCTACTAAGCTTCTGAGTAATTTGGTACGCAGCAGCAGGCAAACCAAAAGGACCATCACTATATTCAGTAATTTAAGTATACTCGCAAATTATTTCCACAATGAGAATAGGTTTAAGAAAAAGAAATTATTAAAAAAAGTATTATTGGGGCTGGCCCCGTGGCCGAGTGGTTAAGTTCGCGCGCTCCGCTGCAAGCGGCCCAGTGTTTCGTTGGTTCGAATCCTGGGCGCGGACATGGCACTGCTCATCAAACCACGCTGAGGCAGCGTCCCACATGCCACAACTAGAAGGACCCACACCGAAGAATATACAACTATGTACTGGGGGGCTTTGGGGAGAAAAAGGAAAAAATAAAATCTTTAAAAAAAAAAAAAGTATTATTAATTAAAAATTTACCAAAAACGTATTACCAATTCAGGAAAATAAAATTATTGTTGCTCTAAAATCTTCTCTGGTAGGCAAGAATAATGGCAGTAAAGGCCATGTCAGTTGTTTTAATCTCACTCAAATTGTATAATGAAGTATCATTATACATCACTCTCTACATCACACTGTTTCACCTCTATCATCATTAATCACCACCATTTATCATGGCCTCTTGCTTGCTAGCAACCCCTTTGCTTTGGCCCAGGTACACCAAACCTTGATGAGCACACAGCTTTCAAAAGGACGCTTAAGTTATCAGTAGCAGTACAAGTCTAAAGGGCACTTGGCTTTTAATTGTCCATCCTCTAAAATCTCAGGCAATACCAGACAAAGAGATAAGCTTTGGAGGTGGTGGGTTGAAAGGAAGACCTCTCATTTCTACCCTTGGGTCCGCTGGACCAAGATCTAATCGGGCCCAAGCAGACCCATTCTGGGTAACTAGGAATTTAAGGAGAGCAGACATCCCACTAGAACTACCTATTCTGAGGTATCCACCCCCAAGCTACTATAGTGTAAAGTTTGGCCCAGTGTATTAAGATTTCCATGATATTTACCTCAGGTTTCACCAGGGCTTAGACACTTTAGCACTTTGACCTGGGTATCTGCCACATCTGTACTGGGAGCCAGAGGGACCTCCTGAGCTGCTCATCAGTTCCCACTTTAAGCACAGTTAGGGAACGTTAAACAACACAGGGGAGAGTCCTGGTGCTACAAAAGCTGACTCCACTTTAGAAGATTTCTACTTTAACTCTCAAATGTTAACTTAATTCTGTTCACTGAGCAGCATGCTATCTACTGACAAGATGGAACAAAAATCCTAGAAGTGAGCACCTTTCTGGGGATTCAATGGTCTGGCCAACAACACAACCTTAATACACTACCTGAAAGAAAGGCCTTCAAAAAGTTTTAAAGGTTATGAAATGACGAAAAACTATTTCTGCAAAAATAATCTCAAAAGTTATCTGGCGGGGCTGGCCCCATGGCCCACTGGTTAAGTTCAGCACGCTCCACTTCAGTGGCCCGGGTTCGCGAGTTCGGATCCAGGACATGGACCTACACCACTGATGAGCCATGCTAGCAGTGACCCACATACAGAGTAGAAGACTGGCACAGATGTTAGCTTAGGGCTAATATTCCTCAGCAAAAAATAAAAAGTTATCTGGCCTGGAATACTGAAAAAAGCTAGTTTTACTTTAAGATATGGAATTCTCAGCTAATCAAAATATCAAATGAAATAAAACCTAAGAATAACCTAGTTTCAGACCTGGATTCAAAATAGAAATTACAACTGTCTCCTTGAAAAACCTCTTCAGGTCACACATCAGTACCAAAAAGATTTGTGGATTTTCTTACCTGACAGCAAGTTTCAAGTTCTCTCTGCAGGAGGTTAATTTTATCACTATTTAGACATTTACGTAGCAGTTAACAAAAGTAAAATGATTTTTACATTCTGTCTCTGGTAACCTCCTGAAAAAGAGATCAAGGCACTAAAAAGTGAAGCAACTTGTTCTGGGTGTCACCATCCGTGGTAAACAGTGTAATTAGAATCCATTGCCTCCATCTGTAAAACACTGCCTAGGCCAGTAAGCGATTACACATTTAAGCCAATAGTGGCTAAATAGGCAGTTTTGCTTTGCAATGAGCTATGAAAAAATGAGATTCTTTTCATAATCATAAAGCCTGAAGGATGTGTTTGTTCAAAGTGATCCTTTTATTTCTTCTGTTACGTGGAATTCCAGAAGAAATAGAATATTTTGTGCTTCTAGTGTACCTCACTCTTATACACTTCAAAATGTGCAGCCAACAGTATGACAGGCATGTCACCAAACAGGTGACATTTTGGAAGGTGCCGCTGCTGCTCAGAAGGGCAAAAACATGTATTTCTATTATCACGGTTTCAAAAAGAGTATAAAATTGAAAAAAGAGTGCAACGGTGTGTGGTCACAGGACTGACACCAAGAGAAAACTCTGACACCCTGTTACTCTGATAGCTACAGCCCTATCTTCTCACAAGGCGTCTCCAGACACAAACATGCCAAGACAAATGAGCCTGCCAACTACGGGATGGATCCCGCCTGCCAGGGAAAGCCCAGGTTCCAGTGGAGAAAAACTGCTGAAGTCTTTAAAGGATCAACAATTATTTAGCTTTCCAAGATTTATTAAACAAAAGCGTATTTCAATTTTTCAGCAAGAAACTGAAATTCAAAAGAACTCCATTCAAAGAAACACTGAAATGTAACTCCATTCATCCCATGATCCATCACCTCATTCATGCTGGTACATACTTAACAGCAGGTGTCTATTGTTCTTCTCAATTATTTTGTTCTCCAGGAATGATTTCAGCCTAAAGAGCATGCCACCAACAAGTACATGAAAACTTAATTGGCCTTATGCATAAAACTCTACATGGAAACTTAAACCAAAAGTCTTCTTTTCTAAACCCTCCATGTTGGCAAACATTCTCCTGCCAAACGGCTACACTGAATTTAGTAGAAAACATACACTATTGTAGGCTCTCCCTCACTTCACCAGAGCGAGCTCTCCATCTTGTGTTCATCTTTAATCCCAATACCTGGCATGTAGTTGGCCCCAGGAACTTAACACTAAACCATCATTAAAGTATCTGTCATACTGGAAACCAGGCTGACAGGTCGACTACATGGTTTTACAGATTTCCTAAAAAACTCCCGAAAGATTTACAAATCCTTCTCTCTTCTTCGTATTTCTTTACCATGCCCCATGAAAGCCTGTCTTGTTTATTTCACTATTAGACGACACCTCAAGTAACATAATCCACAGACTCGCCATTGCCCTATAAAACAGTTTCCCTGTCTTAGTCTCCAGCCTCTCCACTCAGCCCTTTCCACTGCTACCACGTTAATCCTCCTCCATCTCATCACATCCCAACCAAAATCCCCAACGGTCCAATATTACCTAAAATAAAGGTCTTCAAATAAAACCGTGCACACGAATCACCTGAAGGGCTTGTTAAAACCCTTCAGATTGTACAGCGCCACCCCTAGAGTTTCTGATTCCATATGTCTGATATAGGGATAAAAATATGCATTTTTAATGTTCCCAGGTAACACTGATGCTGCTGCTCCAGGAAACATACTTTAAGAACCACTGACCCAAAGCAACGGCTCGCAATTACAGGATCCTAAACAAATATATCAGAATCACCTTAGGAGCTAAAAAACAAAAAAGAACACATTATCCTTATTCAATGATTCTCATTCAAAAGGTCTAGGAATCAATCCCTAGGTAAATCTAATGCATACCCAGCTTCATAAATCATTAGATTTCCGTCACCAGCTTCAGTCTAAAGAAAAATCACAAACCTCCTTAGGTAACACTAAAGGCCCTCCACAACCTGCACTCAAATCTACCTCTCCAAACTTATCTTCTAGTCCAGCAAATAAACCCTCAGTAACAACTAAATCATTCTTCTCCTTACTTATCCCTGAATATCCTTTTCATTCATTCCTTCTGTGCCACTTACCAATATCATCTCACTTGCCATTCCAGCCACCTGGAGTGCCATTCCCATCTCCTCTACCTCTGTGAATCCTCCAAAATCAGCTGATCGTCAACCTGGAAAACCTTTCTTGGCCCATTCCACATGTTTCAGAATGATTATATGACACATGCCAACTACTGTTCTTCCGTTTAGCAACATTAGTTCATTTGTGTATCTGTGTCACTGCATATCCAGTTTATTGATGGATGTATAGCCAATATTACCCAGCAATTTATAACCTAATTTTTTAAGGAAATAAAATATAGGAAACTAAAAACAATTTAAAAGTTGTGTAAACAATTTCTACTATATAATAATTTAAAACATTTAGATGAACCTCATTCAAAAATGCTTTATCCTCGAATCTGTGAATTAATAAAGATGAGTAGAATAGATAGTTAAGAAAGAATCTCAAGTCATGACTAAGGTCATTCTTCCAAAAAATATCTAAGAAAACAAAAGATGGGGGCAGAAAAGTAGATAGGTAAGAGGAAGAGAAAAAAGGAGGAAGAGAAAGGAAAAAAATAAAGAACACTGTCATACCTTGAACTCAAACCAATTAAACATGATACATGAAATGAAATGTTATTTCTATGTTAGACCTCTCATCTTGTATTATAAGATCAGCTTTAGTTTTCTGTTCTTTCTGTGTCAAACAGCTTATGCCAATGATATACATAGGCAGTAACACGAAAAAGCAATAGTGTTGCCAAGTGTATGATTTAGGGACTACAAGTTACTGAGAGATACAACACACAAATTGCCTTCTTTAGTGTCTTAAACACATCTTGGGGGTGAAGACAGTGGGGAATGGGAAGTGACTGCTAACAGATACAAAGTTTCTTTTTAGGGTGACAAAAACATTCTAATATTATATCACGGTGAAGGTTGTATAACTCCATGAATATACTAAAAATCATTGAAATCTATACTTTAAAGGAGTGAATCTTATGCCATGTAAATTTTATCTCAATAAAGTTGTTTAAATAAACAAACAAATGAATAAGTCATTCCATAATATGAAGATAGGATTCCCAAATCACTCATCTGAAACAACATGTATGAAAGGTATAACTCATTTATAAGCCAGAGACATATATTTTTAATCATGTTTACATTTTAGCTGTTACTATATGATGGAAACTAAAGTTTAAGGAACTTAAACTTTCTTAATTATAAACATTTTTAATATAAGATAATAGGTTTTGTTTTCAAAAGTATAGTAAATATATTTTTGACAAACAAAATAAATAGAGCTAAGTATGGCACAATATCCTACTTTGTTCATAATCATAATTAATTCTTCATGATAGTATTATAAATACAACCCTAATAGACTTAAAAGTTTTGAATTTAGAACATTAGTCTAAGTTGGTCAAATATCAGAGATCATAAAAACTTATTCATAAAGTATTTAATAACCTTGTGAGAGTAGGTTTACACAATCCATAGCATACTTCTAGGGCTTGATGTATTCAAGTTTTAAATGTCATATGTACTATGATACAAATAATACCATTTGATAGTATTACATATTCTAATAGTGTCCAATGTTTTCATAATACAAATTATTTTTTATTAGTATCTTATGGCATATCTCTTTCTATTCATATAATTTTAATCTATCCACATCTTTATATTTAAAGTGTATTTCTTAAAAACAAAATGAAAAACTTGTATTAAAAGATGGTAATATATTCTTCAAAATGCCACTGTTATAAAAGGTAAAGAAAGACTATGGGAATGTTGAAGCTGAAAAGAAACTAAAGAGACGTGAAAAGTAAATCCAACATCTAACCCTAGACTGGATTCTCTACTAGAGGGGCAAAAAACTCTGCTATATAGGTCATTGCTGGGTCAAGTGACAAAGCTAGAATACTGACAGATTAGATAACTTTACTAATTCTTTAGGAAAAAATATTTGTGTGTGTATTGATACACACATACATATGAACATAGATAAAACGATTAATAAATGGCAAAATGCTAAGAGCTGAGTTGAATAAAGAGCTCTCTGTGTGCTCTTTGTACTATTCTTAGCCTTACAACCTTTCTAAAAGTTTGAAATCATTTAAATATAAAAAAATAACATAAAATGCATCTCTCATAAACAGCATGGTTCAGTCTTTTTTTTTTAACTAGTCTGACAATCTCTGCCTTTTAATTAGTGTTTAGTCCAACTACATTTAATGTAATTATTTATATGGTTGGTATAAGTCTAACATCCTGATATTTGTTTTCTGTTCATCCTATTTTTGCTTTCTTCTTTGTCTTTTCTTTCTTCTTTGTTCTTTTTTCTTCCTTTCCTGCTTCTTTTGGATTAATCAAATATTTATTCAATGTTCAATTTTATGCCCTTTACTAGATTTTTAGGTATATATCTATTTTACAATTTTGTTTGCTCTAGGGATTAAAATATGCATCCTTAACCTACTAAAGTTTACCTTAAACCTCATATCTCTTCATGCATAATGTAAGAAACTTACAACAGGACGGTTTCATTTACCTGACTCCCACTTTGCACAATTACTGTCATACATTCTACTTCTAAATATACTATAAAATAAACACATATATTATTGTTTTTCCATTAAAAGAAATTTAAAAATGAGAAAAGTGTATTTTATTTTTGCCCACATATTCACCACCTCTATCCCTCTTTATATTTTCCTGTAGATGAGTTACCATCTGGTATTATTTTCCTTTAGCTTGAAAAACTTCCTGTAACATTTCTTGAAGTGTAGGTCTAGTGGTGACAAATTCTCTCAGCTTTAGTTAATCTGAAAATGTCTCTATTTTACCTTCATTTCAAAGGATATTTTCAGAGGATATAAAATTCTAGATTGACAATTTTTGTATTTTTCAGTACTTTCAAGGTGACATCCATTGATTTCTAACTTGCATTGTTTCTGATGAGAAGTTAGTGGAAATTTTATCATTGTTTCCCTGTAGGTAATGTGTCTTTTCTCCTCTGGCTCTCTAAGATTTTTTTCACTGTTTTTTGGCAACCTGATGATTTATCTAGGTACTGGTTTTCTTTATGTTAATCTTGGTTGGAATTCATTGCACTTCTTAGATCTGCGGGTCTTGTTTTTAAAAAAAAAATTTAATAATTTTTTGGTCATTATTTCTTCCAAAAATTTTCTGCCCCAATCTCTCTCTCCCGTCTCCTTCTCTACCTGCAACTACACAAATGTTAGATTGCATGACACTGCCCCTCAGAACACTATGGTTTTATTCATTTTTCTTTTCTGTCTATTTTCTCCCTGTGCTTCAATTGGCTTAGTTTCAACTGATTTATCTTCAAGTTCTCTGATCCTTTCTTTTACAGCATGCAATCAGCTGCCAAATCCACCCGGTGAATTTTTCATTTCAGATATCAATTTCTATCAACTTTTTTTAAGCCCAGTCATAAGTCACATTTTTCTCATTTTTCACAAGTATAATGATTGTATGCTCTGTTATAAACCAATGTTATTTTAATAAAAAAAGAGAGAGGAAAAGTCATTTAAAAAGGGAAAAAAATACTAATCATATGCTGGACACAGTAGAAGCTTCATTATTGAGAACATGGATTATATCGTCTTACTTTAGAGTGAGCTTTGTTCTGGCAGGCAGTTAATTTATGGGCAGATCAGGCTGATACCGTAGAGACTTGGTTTTGGGCTTTGTTATGTGAGATCTAGAGTAACCCTCACTCTATGGCTAGAACAGCCCTATTCCTAAGATATAACTTTTCTGAGGTCACATATGAAAGCACAGGATGGTCAGCAAGTTCTCCCCACACTGACCAGTTTGAACTCCAACATTTGCAAGCATTTGGCAACTTTCGGATTTTCCATTTAGCTCACAGTCCCACAGTAGCTGTTTTCTGCCAAGCCTTGCATGTGTGCAGCTTCATATTTGACCAAAGGCTCGATGGCAGGCCTTCAGATTTCTGAGGCTCCTTTTCTATGCAATTCCCTCTTCTCCAGTATTCTAATCCACAAATTCCAGCTGCTTCCGCATCCCTGAACTCTGATCTCTGCTTCCTCTGCTTAGAGAGTCTGCTGCTGTCTGTTTAGGCTTCACTTCTCTGTGTCAGTTTGGAAAGTGACCCCAAAGAGGAAGCTGGAGTGAATATGGAACTCACCTCATGTGCTCTCTCTCAACTGACTGTGCTAATGGCCTGAGTCCATCCATTTTTAGAGTTGCTTACAGCAGGAGTTAACTTCATCAAGGCCAGAACCAGAAGTCCTTAACTTTAACTTTTTTAAAAAATAACTTTAAAGTCTATTATCTTATTTCACCTTAAAATAAACACGTAACCTGATAAGCACATGTTATTCCCATGACAGATTAGCAAACCAAGATATAAAATGTTAAATAACCAGTTTCCAAGAAATATATTTTATTCCATATGCAAATATTCATCAAGCACCTACTATGGGCACTTTGTAAGTGACATAGCAGCAAAAGGAACTCAGAGAATGTAGTTGCAACCTATATTCTCTATATTCAGTCATCAATAAAGCACACAGACTGTACCAAAGAAAATATGTCTAATGAATGAATAACCAAGAATCAATCATTCAGTCCACCAGGAGCATGCCTATACTCTCAAAAACGACTACAATTTACATTCATGATTTATTTTTTCCTGAAAAGACTCCTATTTGCCCTGCAAGTAATTCCATTGCTACACAGTTATATTTTTCAATTCCCTACATATACTTAATTTTTTCATATTAGTAGGTACTGTCTAACCAAGTCATTTCTATTTAGCTATGCCAAATTTGCTTCAGCTAACCCTTAATCGTATTTCTGATTTTCACCTGGCAAAATCGAATATATTTTCCTGGCACATGGAGAGAAAATATAATAAAATTTCTAAATACCATTTCTGCAGCATCACACCAAATGGTAATATCATTTCTCCCATCTTCAATAAATCAATCAAAGTGATACGTTTCTACCTTACAGATTTTCATCTCTCAAAGAACCTCTTAACCTGTCATTTAGCCCAATATATGTAAGAGTGACTGTAGGAAAATGGTCATAAAGTTAAGCTACATATATGTTTATGAAATAGCATTTAAGGACATTTTAATATTGATTACCTTAATATATGACTAATTCCAGTAAAGTAAAGTACATTACAACAGAAAGCCAGACACTGTGCATCTTCCATTGCTACATATTGAATATCTCCTCCTAATTTTAAAGCCTGGCAGAAAAAAGTCTGTTAAAAGGTTTTTTTGAGATGATAGAAGTTCATGACAGCAGCATCACCTTTAAATAGAAACATTACTTTCGCGCTCTGTTTACGATTAAGGGAATATTTTAGGTGGCTAACTTTTTGTTTTGCTTTAATCTGTTATTCTGAATCAAGGTGGCACCCTTTAAAAAAGGACCTTACCTGCAGAACATCTTGGATCTTCACCCACACGTCCGCCATGTCATACAATTTGACATCTTCCTGCTGAGTCTGTGGAATCACGACAGTGTCTTGCAGGTATCCCAGGACCACAGAGTGTGCAGTGGCTACAGCATTAAACTTGTCAAATAGCAACTCCAGCAGTTCTAGAAGTAACCTAGTGATAAAAACAAGTATAACACAGCATTTACACACACAAACACACGCAAAGACAATTTACACCGGACTGCAAGAAAAACATGAAACTAAAGTGAAGTACCAGACTACCATGTAAAGAGCCCAACATAGACTTCAACAGATTTGATTCCGAACAGTTGTACGATCTACGCAACTTCTGAAAATTTATCTAAGCCTCAGTCTCCTCTGCCATAAAATGGAGATGATGTAAGAATTTAAAAACCAATTGTAAAGGCCCCAAACCAGCAGTAGCAGCTCACTAAGCATTTGTTTCCTTTTTAATATATTTCAGTGATCACTATACTAGTACTCTGTATTCATACAGGCAGTTTCTCTAAGGAATTCAGGCAATTTTTCAGACAAAAGTTCAGATGTCACACAGAATATGCTATTCTCTAGCAATAAATTGAGCACTTTGGTAAGTATACTAACCCCTTTAGTCATAGAAAGCTGCACTCACTACTATTCAAATGTATAGCCTAAGTTGCCTGAAAAAAAAATACACACCTGCCAAGCAATCTGATTTTCACCACATGGAGCAGCACATTATTTCATTTTTCATAGTGAGAGATGCTGGACACATATTATTACATCAATTTTATATAGTCAAGGACACAAAATGAGGTTGCAAGGCAGCTGAGCCTAGAACAAAAGGTTCCATGTCAGTGCATTTAGCCACCTACCCCTCACCATAGTTCTAAAATGTAGATGTATGTTTAGAGAGAGCTCGGAGCTTCAGGTCACGGATGCAAAGTAATTCCTCTATCACTGAGCCTTACAGCTTCACTGATCTCCCAAGCCTGGAATCAGCCTTTCCTCCTCTGAACTTGTATAGTATTCTATCCCACTTTTAAGCAACGTACCACTTGTGGCTCACATACATGACTCAATAAATGTGGGTCACATTTATGTTTATATAGACATTTGACCTCCCTTCTCCACTATTACTCTTTCAGGGCAGGCACTGCCTTATACACCTCGGTACACTGGGGAGCACTGAGAACAGTGATCAGCAAATATTTACTGAATGAAGCTAACGTGTATACCATGAATGAGAACAGAAAATTTTGGAATGTGATCTTTTTTGTATATTGTACGGCTCTCAGTTCATAGTTCCTAAGCAGACTTATAAACCAACCTGGAAAGTAGGAAAGGAAAGCAAAGGGCTTGTCAGCAGTGTCAATTAACAAAATTTTATTACCACAAATAAGAGGTTACAACTACAATCTCATCAGAACATATAGCATATTATGTATTACTATGGCTTCTTTACTACCCAATTACTATAATTAATGTGCCAATGTGACAGCCAATAACCACCTTATGATAAAACCCTAACATCTACTTGACATTTTAATTTAGATGAGACAGAATCAATAAAAATTTATGTTGTACTCCTAGTCTAGAATATACATAATCCAGAAATTACACATTGTATTTATAAATAGGAGCTATTCTACTTTTTGAATGATGATTTTTTCAATCTCTCAAAGCTCAATTCATATTTATACTCATATACACCTAAAAGAATTCTTCTTTCTCATCTATGTTATTGGAGAACTACTGAAATATCAGCAGAGAGAGGTACAAAGTTCAGGAAGATGTGTCTAACATAAGAGCCAAAATAACTAACTCAGTGCAGAAAAATAATCTGTATAAACTGGTAACTGGCATCATACACAGTAAATATCTGATTAAGTGTGAAGGTTCTACTTTTCAAATAAGGATTTATGCTAAGTATGTAAGCCTGTAGTTCCAAAATATCAGTGCACAGACCATAATGTATTTTTCAGTGGTAGTTAGCAAAATAAGAAAAATAGGACCATATACCATTTACTTTTCACAAAGGTAAATTTATTTAATTTGATATTTAGGGTACTCTCTTGATAGGAAAATTTCAGTTATTTTCTCTGGCAGTTATATTGTCAAATGTCCTTAGTTGAAAAAATTAAAACTTAATAACCTTATGTTATACCCCAACATTTTTTGAAATCATATTGATCCATGCCATTCAGAAGCCTGAAGGACACTGGTGTCCAGCCTATCAATGACATGAAGTTCTAGGTACAGGCCTACAAACCAGCAATAAAGCAGAAAACACTGGAAGATAAATGGGTGCTCAGAATGGAGGGGTGCTGCTGTCTGGCTCCTAGTGGGAAATGAAGTGTAAGATGAGATCCATGGTATCTATTAACATCATGGAAATAGCAATCCTTTGATAAAGTGCTGACACACAGCCAGCTTGCGTCACTCCTAGGGGATCAAGGCCAAGACATACCCGTTGTAGTGTGACCATCATAGGCACAAGACAGGCTATAGGGGGAAGAAAGAAGGGAGAAGAGACAGGCCAGAAGTGGAAAGATTCTACTTGCAGCTCTGCCTTCTTTGAAACATCCGCCCATGTCAGAGAGGGAGGTTCTCCTTTGCTTACCACAGCACAGTCATGGCAATGTTAATAAAACCCTCAGCTCCGACATCAGAATTAAAAACTTTTGTGCCACTAATGACACCACCAAGAAAGTGAAAAGACAACCCACAAAATGGGAGGAAATATTTGCAAATCATTTATCTGATAAAGGATTTGTATCTAGAATGTCGCAAGATTTCTTACAACTCATAATAAAAAGACAATTTTTAAATGGACAAAGGATTTGAATATACATTTCTCAAAAAAAGATATATGAATGACCAATAAGCAAACAAAAGATGCACAATATGAGGGGGCCGGCCCCGTGGCCAAGTGGTTAAGTGCACGTGCTCCAGCTTCGGTGGCCCAGGGTTTCGCCAGTTCGGATCCTGGATGCGGACATGGCACCACTCATCAGGCCATGCTGAGGCAGCATCCCACATGCCACAACTAGAACCCACAGCTAAAAATATACAACTATGTACCGGGAGGCTTTGAGGAGAAAAAGGAAAAATAAAATCTTTAAAAAAAAAAAGATGCACAATATCATTAGCCATCAGAGAAATGCAAATCAAAACCATGACATACCATTTCAACCCACCAGGATGGCTATAATCAAAAAGACAATAAAAAGTGTTGGTGAGGATGTAGAGAAATTGGAACTCTCATACAGTGCTGGTAGGAATGTAAAATGGTACAGCTGCTTTTGAAAATGGTTTGGCAGTTTCTCAAAACATTAAACATAGAGTCACCATATGGACCCAGCAATTCCATTCCTAGGTATATACCCAAGAGAAATGAAAACATACACAGGCACAAAAACTTGTACACAAATGCTCAGAGCAGCATTATTCCTAATAATAAAATAGTAAAATTGTAAAAGTAGAAATAATCCAAATGTTCATCATCTGATGAATGGACAAACAAAATGTGGTATATTCATACAATAGAATATTACTTGGCTATAAAAGGGAATGAAGTACTGATACATGCTACAACATGGATGAACCTTGACAGCATTATGCTAGGTAAATAAAGTCACAGAAGACTACATATTGCATGATTCTATTCATATGAAATATCCATAAAAGGCAAATTATAGAGACAGAAAATATATTAGTGGTTACTTAGGTGGGTGAGACTTGACTACTAAAGCATATGGGGTTTGTTCTACGGGGGGACAAAAATGAAACACAGAGTAGTGTGAATATAATAAAAATCACTCAATTGTATACTTTCAATGGGTGAATTGTGTAGTATGTGAATGTTATCTGTTTAAAAAAAGAAATCAGTTGTGGCTCTGAGTGAAGACAATCAGAACCCAAAACATTCCCTACAGTAAAGAGAAAATATACAGAACAGTGAAAAAAGGAAGCTGATTGTCTCAAAGTGAAGTACGATGAAAGCTGATTCCTTGGGAATCTTACTACCAGGAGGACATTAGCTTTTCTCTTTTGGTTCCCTTGGTTTTGTTGGTTTGTCTTTCCTTCTTATATAAGTAACCTGTTAGAAACAACAAATTCATAATCTTTCCCAGCATTGATAATTCCTAGCCATTTAATCACGAAAAAGTACCACAACTTCTCCAAGTGTTCCCATCTGTAAAATGGAAGTATTAATTAAAACCTGTTCTAGAAGCCTCACAGAAGTGCTGGAAGATCAAAGCAAAAAATGGACAGAACGAGTTGAGGTAACGGTACCACATTAATGAGAGAGGATAGTTCAGGATCCCTTTGTCTGGGTTTCTGGGTGGAGCAACTCTGAATACCATGGTTACCTTTCCTGAGAGAGAGAGAGAATTAAAGATAGAAATTTGGAAGCAGAGGTGTTGGGTTTGGATCTGGACCTGTAAAGTTTAAGGTGTTAGGTACTTGGATATGCAAGTCTGAAACTCAAGAGAGAGACTGATATTGGACATTTAAGAAGTGATAAACATTTGAGAGGATGAGATCACTCAGGGATGATATGCAGAGCAAGAAAAGCAAGCAAGTCCAGAGCCAACGCTCCCCGAAACAGCAGCACTGAAAAGATCATTAGGAAGTAGCTAGGGAGGAAGAAGGAAGCCAGGAAGGAAAATTTTAGAAGACAAAGAAGAAGAGAATATCAACATAATCAAGGCTACACAGAGGTCACATAAGGTAAAGACAGAGAAATTTACAACTCACAGGCCTCAGTGACCTTAGCAAGAAGGGTTTCAGAGGAGCACTGGAAGCTGAACTCAGCAGTGGGATGAGGAGTGAATGGTTAATAAGGAAAAAGAAACCAAAGTCAATCACACACTTTGCAAAAGCATACCATTCTTCACCAACATATGCACTCTGAAAAAAGAAAAAGGAAAAAAAAGACGACTTTCTCCTGATGCATCGAAGAATCAAAGAGATTAGGAATCACTCACATAAATAGGACATAAAAGGGCACCAGTCTGGCCCAATTTAAAGCTACCAGAAATAAACTGAAATATGTTAATATTCATATACACTCTCCAACAGCCCACACAATACTAGATTGAGAAAACAAATGTTCACCTTCAGCTGCAGACACACTCAAGATGACCTAAACACACAAAGCCCCACTAACATCATTCCCTACTCCACTCCTACCACAAAATATTAAAAAAATAAAAAGAAGAAATAAAACATTACATTCAGTTAGCCCACTTGCTTAAATCCTGTTAGGATCAAGGTTTTTACCACTGATCTAAAAGACAAAAGAGCAGGCCAATCATTAAATTACTAGAGATTCCTTAAATGGAATTAAATAAGAAAAGGCCTCTTTTAAGAATAAGCCTAAGAACCTTAGCATTAGAATTTCAATTAATTGCAATTTCCACCTTTCAGAGGAAAATAACACACACACACGTTATTTCTAGAGTCACAAAATAGTATGCAACAATATGCAATACAACATCACAGTTGGTGACAGAAAATATTAATCCTGGAATGGCAACGTGGTATAAATGCCAGTAGAAAGGACTGGCATTAGAAACCCAGACTTGACACCAGCTCTCTACAGAATAGCCATGGGACTTTCAATACGTCACGGGCCTGTATGAAATCTCAGGTTCTTCAAAGATAGGTTTCCTCAACTATAATTTCCTAATAACAAATTGTGAGAATTAAATGCAAAAATGTATGTGAAAGTATACTAATAAAAAAGCAAACTCAAAACAACAGTAAGTTGTTTTCTGTACCTTTAACAGTTTCCATCTAGAGGGGGAAGAAAGGGAGAGATGAGAGACACCACTGATATTCCCACGGCCCAGCTGCATCTCTGTCCTTCCCTCAGCTTGGTTAGTAGAGTCTTGCTTATATTCTATAAGATGCACCAGTATCATTCCAATAAAACTCCCTCTATAATTAAGGTAGTTGGAGTTGGGTTTCTGTCACTTATAACTAAAAGAGGCCTAATTCACAGAAGAGCCAATTCTTGATTCCTCTGTGATTCTACAATCCCTCCAAACAAAACCAGACGATCACAATGGCCTGAGAGAAGTGACAAAATACTGACGTGCATGGCTTCCTGGGCCAGAAAGTGAGGACTCAGTCCCTGTTTTATGCTTCTCAGAATGGAGAAAACACTCAGTCAAATGTTGTGGGTGACAGAGTTCGGGAGCAAAAGAATGAGCAGAGGAGGGCGGCAGTATTAGGACAAGGCTAGGATTAGAGACACCAACCTGGGATCCTCTGCATGCAGCTGGCACCTTAAGCTGTCATGACGGAGGAAAACAATAAGGCTGATGGAAGATGACGAGGATCATGACGACAGCGACAAGGACTATAACAAACACTGCTATGTCAACAACTGCCACACTGATTACAACATACGTACTAGGCACTATGTGAAGTGCTTTACCTGGATTATTTCATTTAATGCCTGGAACAACCCTGTGAGGAGGGTACTACTTTAATCTCCATTTTATAGACAAGAAAACTAAAAGATAAGGAGAGAACGAAGGACTCAATTTTGGAGAATGTCCCTTTTTAGGATGTGTAACGCCCCTTTTTAGGGGTGTTGGAAAAAAAGGAAGTAATTTAAGGGAAAAAAAGGCCAAAAAGATATCAGTACTGTACAATGCTAAGGAAACCCAGGCTAGAAAGAGCATCAACAGAACTGTCTATACTGCCTCCACCTTCTCACCGCAAACTGGCTTTTACCCTGGTACTCTACTAAACCAACTCTTGCAACAGTCTCAAATAATCATTTGTCTCAATCTACGAGGCACTCTTCAGTCCTTATTGAAATACGGGCAGCATTTGTTTCTACTGAGCACTTACTCCTTGAAACACTACCTTCCACCAGGTCCACAACCCTGAACTCTCCTGCTTTCCAGCCACTTATCTGGCTGCTCCTTCTCAGGAACCACTTCCTCAGCCTGTTCCTGAAACGCTGTGAACTCTTCTCAATCCTCACACCCTCTCTAGGTGAACTCAATCACCACGTATGCACCTGCTGATGACTCACAAACAGCTTCCGGCCAGATCACTTCCCTGAGCTAGAGACCTCAAACTTAACATGTCTTCAACAGAACTCAGCATATTGCTCCCCAAACCTACTTCTCCACGTCCCCAATGTCAGTGAATGGTACCAATTGCCCCAACAAATCATCCCTCCATCCCTCCTCCCTCAAATCCAACCAATCGCCAACTTCTTTTACTTCTGCCTCCTGACAATCTCTCAAATGGGACTACTTACTCCACTGCCGCTGTTACTCTGCTAATGCGGTCATATCGTCTCTTCCCTGGATTATTAAAACAGCCCTAAACTCGCCTCCTTTCCTGCAGTCGCTGCCTCTCCCCCTCTAGACCGTAAACTAGTTGAGGTTAAGAACTGTATCTGATTCACTACTATATTCTAGTATGTGTCACAATATTCGGCATGTGATAGGCAATAAACAAGTATTTGTTGAGTGAAAGAAGGAAAAACTGAGCTCCAACAGATGGCAGAAGTAAAGGTCTGATTACAGACAACAAACGGTAAGAAACGAAATTTATAGATTATAACCTCCTGGTTTTAGAAGCTCACAATAAAAAATACTTCACATAAAACTACCTTCTCAAAAAGATAACCTATCAACCTAAACATGAGAACCAAAAGAAGTATAGCTACAAGCTGAAATACACATGCATTCAGAGCTAACATTAGTAATACTGCAATAAAAGCCATTTTATGTTAAAAAAAAAAAAAAAGAGAAAAGCGTCAATATGAAGAAAGTATTTGTTCTGTAAACACGCATCCACTTATCTGGCAGGGTTTGAAAATAGCCTTCCTATAGCTATAAGTAAAATGTTACCTGTGCCCCAAGATCTTCTTCTAACTTCCTACCCATAGCCTTCTCTATGTATCTCATCTTCAAGTGCCACCATGAAAAAAGGCAGAAGAATAAGAAGAAAATGTTAAGGAACAGTCACAGTTGCACAAGGCAAGAAATGTCTATGGTATAAAGCTGTATCATCAAGCTGTGAAAAATGTTCAATATTTAAGGTGAGATACGACTATCTGAATCTAAATTTAACATCCAGGGAACCTTGAATTAGTCATTTGGCTGGAAAACCCATGTCTGCAGCCAAGAAGCTGCCTTACTTGGTCACGAAGCAAAGACACACAGGCAAGGGAGAAAATCAGTTCTGTTCTACCACTTATCTGCTGAGACCTTAATATCAGGGTTCTGCATTTTCCCACTGACAGACAAAGGCAATAACCAGAGAATATTTATTTCCCCACTACTATGCTCTAAAAGATAAGAAAATATTGAACTCTGAGCTTAGGTTTTAAAAGAAATTGATCATCAATTATTTCATATCAAAATGGTCTTAGTTTTATATGCCTATATCTCACATACACATTTTCCTACTAGGCTTGGCTGAGCTAGTATTTTTCATTTCCAACAGGACATGGATCCCATTTAATCTGCAAGGTTATCTAATACCTGCTTTTAAGGGGTAGAGATAAGTTTCACCACTTATTAATAACAATCTTCATGTAAAAAGAAGTTACTATTTGAGGAGTGCTGACTAATTCTCCATCTGCACTATGAAAAGAACAGGAAAAAAACTATTAGCAATATAGAATGAAACACAGTAAAAATAAAAAGAATACTGAACTGGGTCCTGGCTCCAGTCATTTCCTTCCTGTGTCACTTTCCTACTTGTCAAGTCAGCCTCTCATGCTCAGTTTCTGAATTCTGGAGAGATGACCTCGAATGAACTTCTAATTCTAATGTGTGGCAAATTAGAGACTAAAATTAGAAAATAAGCCCAGGCCCTCTTTGTTTTAATGAAAGTATTAGTATCATTCTTTCATAAGCCTTTCCCAGGGTAGTCTCTTCAATAAAATGTATTGGGAAAATTGGACAGCCATGTGCAAAGGATTGAAACTGGACCATTATCTTACAGTATACACATAAATCAACTCAAAATGGATTAAAGACTTGAATGTAGACCTGAAACGATAAAACTCTTAGAAGAAAATACAGGGGTAAGCTCCTTGACATTGGGCTTGCCAATGTTTATTTGGATTGGACATCAAAAGCAAAGGCAACAAAAGCAAAAATAAACAAGTAGGACCACATCAAATTAAAAAGCTTCTACACAGGAAAGGAAATCATCCACAAAATGAAAAGCAACCTACAAAACGTGAGAAAATATTTGCAAAAAGTGAAGTATAACGAAACTTGTTTCCTTCAGAGTCTTACTACCAGGAGGACATAGCTTTTCTCTTTTGGTTCCCTTTTTTGTTTGCTTGTTTTCCCTTATATGTGCAGGTTATTATTAAATAACCTGTAATAAACAAAAGATTCACATTCTTTCCCAGGATTGATAATTCCTAGCCCTTTAATCATGAAAAAAATCTCTCAATTTCTCCAAGTTTCCCATTTGTAAAACAAAAGCATTAATTAAAACCTGTTCTAGGAGTCTCACAGAACTGCTGCAAGATCAAAGTAAAAAATGGACAGAACCAGTTAAGGTAATGGTACCATATTAAAGAGAGAGGAGAGTTCAAGATCCCTTTGTCTGGGTTAATATCCAAAATATATAAAGAACTCACACAAGTCAATAACAACAACAACAACAAAAACAATCCAATTAAAAAATGGGCAGAGGAACTGAATAGATATTTTTCCAAAGAAGACACACAAATGGCCAAAAGGTACATAAAAAGGTGTCAGCATCCCTAATCATCAAGGAAACGCAAATCAAAACCACAATGAGATATCACCTCATACCTGCTAGAATGGCTATGACTGAAAAGATAACAGATAAGTGCTGACAAGGATATGGAGCAAAGGGAACCCTTGTGTACTGTTGAGTGGGAGTATAAACTGGTGCATCCACTATAAAAAATAGTATAGAGGTTCCTCAAAAAATTAAAAATGGAAATGCCATATGATCTAGCAATCCCACTTCTGAGTACATATCCAAAGGAAATGCAAAGAGGGTCTCAAAGAGGTACCTGCACTCCCATGTTCACTGTAGCATTATTCACAACAGCTAAGATATGGAAACAACCTAAGTGTCTGTAAATGGATGAATGGATAAAGACAATGTGATATAAGCATATATACATAGACATGTATATACATATATCACACACATATATGCATACACAATGGAATATTATTCAGCCATGAGAAAGGACATTCTACCATTTGTGACAACATGCATGGCCTTGAGGACATGTTAAGTGAAATAAGTCAGACAGAGAAAGAAAAAGACTGTATGTTCTCACTTACATATGGACTCTAAAAAAGCTGAACTCTAAAAATGAAACAGAGACTAGAAGGGTGGTCGCCAGGGGCTGGGGGTGGGGGAAATGGGGAGATGGTGATCAAAGAGTATAAACTTCTAGCATTAAGATGAATAAGGTCTGGGAAGCTAATATACAGTAGGGTGATTATAGTTACTAACACTGTATTATATACTCGAGAGCTACTAAGAGAGTACATTTTAAAAGTCCTCACCACAAAAAAGAAATGGTCATTCTGTGATGTGAGGCAGGTGTTAGCTAATGCTATGGCGGGAATCATTTTGCAATATATAAGTATACCAAATCAACATGTCATCTACCTTAAACTTATACAATGTTATATGTTAATTATATCTCAATTAAGCTAGGGAGGAAAAAGCCTTTCCCTCATTCCAAAAATAATATTTTAACACAGCAGAACATTAGAAAAATTATTCATAAATCCACTTCCCAGAGATAACAAAAGTTAAGATTTTAGGTGTATATTCTTAGTACTTAGTTGTTGTTCAGTCTTAGGACAAGAATGTACAAGGTTTCCAGGGGAATTATTTAGGTATTTAAGTCATCTGTTTGATTGTCAGGTGAGCTAATTAAGGTCCATTTACTTGGTGGCTGCTGATCACACTTCTATCTCTGAGAGGCCTGCCACGGATCACAGTGTTGGATATAGGGGGGAGAATGGATACGTCAGTACAAATACTGCCCTTCTCCTGAGGAAAAACAAAATCAAGCCCAGGAAAGTCATGTTTATATAAGGCAGAAAGCAAACTTACATGATGGAGACTACTTCTACTTTTTTTTTTTCCTCCCCAAATCCCCCCAGTACATAGTTGTATATTTTAGTTGTGGGTCCTTCTAGTTGTGGCATGTGGGACACCACCCCAAAACGGCCCGGTGAGCGGCGCCACGTCCACACCCAGGATCCAAACCAGGGAAACCCTGGGCTGCCGAAGCGGAGCACATGAACTTAACCACTCAGCCGCGGGGCCGGCCCGAGACTACTTCTACTCTTAAATCCACCACCAACAAACTTCGTGAACTGTCAAATTACTTCAGCTTTCACATTTCCCTGGGTAAATCTGGGATTAATAATATCGCCCCTACCTGTGATGACGCCAACAGTGAGCCTCACTCAGGTGAGATACCAGATGGCAGACTGCTTTGCAAAGCATAAATGCTACAAAACTGCAAACCTTGGTGATGTCTGTGATGTTATAAAGAGTGTTCTCAGACTTCAGCATGCATAAGAATCATCTAAAGCATAGATTCCTGTGGGCCCTGCACCCAGAGATTCCAATTTAATCATCCCTCCACCACAGGGATAATTTGCATTTCTAACCCTCAAGTGACATTGGTGCTGCTGGTCCTTAGCGCCCCACTGAGAGATTTAAAAAAAAAAAATTCCTCTTATTAAAAAATTATCTTTTTTTAATTTATACATTCATTAAACTTCTTGGGCATTTAATATGTTCCCAGCCCTAAATCAGGCTGCAAACACAAAGTTTTTTCTTCTTACAAACTCATGGTCCAATCTGGTGAGAGATCATAATAATAGGATGGTCCAGGAGCTACAGGAGCCCGGAAGACATGAAATACAGCCTGAGATACACATGAAGGTAGTTTAAGCATATCTGACACCACTCCTAAACATCATCAAGGGAAGAATTTCATTTGACACAAGTTTTTGTTTGTGTGTTTCTGCAAAGAAAAAGATTCAGTGTTAGTTTGAGCGTAGAATACCTTTTTATTATGACACCAATAAGTGCACATAAAATGACAAGGCCTAAGGCAGCTCCCACTATGTGCCCAGTAGAGCAGTGGCCTTGATGCAACATGAAGGCTGACACCTAAATAATGTTATCAATAACCCATGAAATAGATATTATCCAGAATTCTTTAACTGGTCCAATCTCTAATTTGAATCTGCATTAGTATACAAGAGAAGTCAAAGCAGATTTTTTTTTTTACTCTGAAAAATATAAAACAAAGATTTAAGAAATGTGATATTGAGAAAGACCTCTGGCCCATGCAGCCAAGCATCCTTTCTCTAGAGACTCTGGCCCATGCAGCCAAGCATCCTTTCTCTACAGACTATAACCCAAGGACAATACACAATCAGAAAGATAGCTGTCCAACTTCATGTTTACAAAAGAACTATGAACATTACTGACATTACTAATTCACCTGCTATGTTATGAAGATATCATCAATTAATTTATTTAAGTCTTACTAGAAGTACATAGGTTTGGGACCAGGACTACTTTCCATGGTAATGAATTGTATATTTTAGTTAACAGTTGGTGTAGTAACTCCCATATGTAAAGAATTAATTCCTTTCATTTGTTTTAAAAATATTTCAGTAAAGCTGCAGGGGATATTTTCTCATTGAGGAATAGAGGGATTTCTTCTATGTGTCCCTGGCTCATCCTATTCATACCCTTCAGTGTTTAATAGTTGGGCGTATTTAAAGCATGTTCTCACTGATACGTGTAATCAAAAGAAGATGTTTAATCAAATGGAATCATAATCACTGAAGTTAAATTTACTTGCTTCCCACATGCTTTGATTCGAATTAACTACTCATCTAAATTACACCGACGCCCTTCCTGATTCCAAGCTTGGCCAGGTGCTACCTGCAGGGCTTGGGAATGGCTACAAGAAGCCACAAGGACAAATGCTTGACCTTGCTTCAAAGCTGTTCTTACATGACTCTTCTGTAAAATAAAATGATCAAACCCCAAAAATCCTACATTTCAGATACTTAGGAGAGAGTATCTAATAGTCAAAGAGGAGATGAAAGGAAATACTACTTATTTGAAAAAGAAACACATGCCTGACTCTAGCCACAGGTCTAAAGAAATTATGAGAAACATCTCTCATTTATTTCCCTTTTCATAAACACTGTACTTGCAGTACAAAACTAATCTGAGCCTCTAGACTTTCTCATGATAAAACCACTTTACAAGACTGACCTGTTAGAACAGTAGGCCCTCATTCTGAATTCCGGGCTCTGAATTAAAAAAAAAAATTTAAGTATATTTTTTCAACTTTTAGAGCAATAATTCAAGGTATTTCTACAAATCTACAGCCTTCATAGACTGAGAAACTAGAAAAATAAAGTTTCAGAAAATGAGGCAAATACCAACCTTGAAAAAACCCACAACTATAAAGTAGATGATTCAGTGTTAGAATTATTCAGCAAGCATTCAGCTAACACTGACAATCAATAACATGATAGATACACAGGAGGCAGAGATGAAAGGGGTATACAGTCCATTACAATACAATGTAATGTTACATCTGTTTATAAGTAGTGTGGCCACTCCTTCAGATTCCAGATGTATCAAAAACATAAATATTAAGAATATACTAGAAGAAAGTTTGGGAAATTTTATTTATAATCTAAGAGTGGGGAAGAACTAAATTTGACACAAAATGTAGAAGCTATAAAAGAAAACACTGATGAATATGGCCTCAGAAAAATAAAAACAAATGTCTACATGGTCAGATATCAGAAACAAAGTCAAAAGAGAAAGAAACTGGGGGGAGAATTGCAAAGAACTAATTTTCTTAATGTATAAAGAGTTTCAGCAAATCAATAAAAAGACAAACATCCTAGAAAAATAGTTCACTGAAAAAGAATCATTATTTGAACATTCCATTATTGAAAATTCAAATGTTAGAAAAGTAAGATAAGATAATGACAAAGATTAAAACACTGGACAGCACAATTTGTTGACAAGGGAAAAGAGGAACTCAAACATTTTTGATGACATGAAAACTTGGTATTATCTCTAAGAAAAGCACACTTGGCAATAAGTATCAAAATCTAATCAACCACAGACGTCACCAAAAACTTCGAAAATGGCATACGAAGAATCTAGCTGCTTTCCTTCTCAATCTTATATGCCTATGTCAAGCTAGCTGCAAAACCAGAAGAACAACTGGTAGGTGCTATCAAATGAACAAAGCTTGATAGCTACAACTTGTACAAAATAACAATAAAAGCTGCCTTACTTTATTATTTAAAACACACACACATACACACAAGACACCCTCTAATGCCCACCTACACAGACCAGATCAGGTCCCCATGGCTATATGCTTTCACGACACACTTTGCTTTTCTATAGCACTTAACACAGTTTGTAATGTGCTTAGTTGAGGGTTCTCTGATTAATGCTTTTCTTCCCCTCTAGACTTTAAACTCCATAAAGACAGGGACAATGTCTGATTGTTTGACATTTTAGCCCAGTTTCTGGCCCATGGCAAATATTCAAAATATGTGCAATTCATTCTTTCATTCAACAAGTATTTATTATGGGTCAGGGCGGCCCTGTGCTAGATTCTGGAGACACAGTGTTGAACGAGGAAAACGAGCTCTCTCTTCTCTTGAAGCTTCCATTCTAGTAGCAGTCAGAAAATGACCAAACACACACAGACACACATATACAATGAAAAGTAATCGTGGACGTGATCCAGTTGGTCTGCAAACAAGTATTATGTTTTCCCATACTGATACCCTCAATAGGCATTTCCATTTTAGTGATTTCTTTTGATTAAAATAACCTGAGTAATACTTTAAATTAATTCTTAAACAATAAATTTATTTTTCACTTTAACTTAGTTGCAAAATCGAAGGGGGAAAAAAACCCATACAACCTTACTATCCAAACACAACTACTTTTAGCATTAAAGTATATTTCTTTCCTGTGTTTTCCATGAGTCTTTCTTCAATATCACCATGAACACAGAATATGCAACATTCTCTGCTTTTTATATCAGACACTTAATCTTCCTTCATTCATAACAGAGATCAAGAAACATTGCAAAGTGGTCTCCTCCCAAAAGGGAAAAAAGTCCCCTTGGCAGCCATGACTTCAACTCCTTCAATCCTTTCTGCCCTGGTCAAGACCAACAGTTTTACCGAGCAGAGCAGGCCTCCAGCACCTCCCCCTGCAATGAATTTTCTGCCTTCACGTTTAAACTGGACCATTTTCAAATAGATGGGGTTAGCTGCCACACACATGTCAATCAGTCTCTTTCCGACATTCCTCTCTCTTCCATATCCTTGACAAGGTATCACACCTTTGAGAAGATTTTATTTCTTCCATCTATTCCTTATGTTTTCCTTATTTATTAAATACTAGACAACTTCTAGCTTCTTTGAAACAAAAATGATATGAAAATGCTCATGAGCTAGATTTTTGGAAAGAATCAATAATTAGGCAGCAGCAGTTGAAGAAATTGGTTATGAGCTACACAGGCTGCAGACCACATTAGCCATCTCAAACTGAAGACACAGCCTGCCTGTCTGAGGAAATTACGGGTAGCAGGTGGTTCTGGAAGATTAGCAAAGCACATGTTACCCTAATGTTTATCAAGTTGGCAACAATAGTGGTTGAATATTTTCCTTTAACAGTAAGCAGAGGTTTATAGACACCAGATCGATTATGAATGAACAGAAAGATAAAATATTTCTCCTATAAATAGATAATAGTTTGGGGGGGTCAAAAATAAAATAAAACAATAGGTGGGTCACCAAAGTGATTTTTAAAAACTGGCTGTGAAAGTATTCTGGCTCCATAGGAAGCAAAAGCAAGACAGAACTCACTAGCCTAGTTCCTTCCACTTTTCTAGAAAAATAGCACACAACATTAATTCTCTTTACATAAAGACAAATGAAAACAGGTCTGCAATGCATCACAACTAGAACATATTTAATAAAATGACATTGAACAATGAAACTTTTAGGGAAAGTTACAGCTCTGGTATCTTGCCTCAGAGAAGCATTTATATGCCTATGATTTAGAATACGTTATTTCACTGGGGGGTGAGGGAGAGAAAATGTCTGTTGGGGAAGGAGGATTCATGGTTCTTTTTGCCTAGGCTCCAACTTTCTTTTGAAAAAACAGATTCTTATACCTTTAGTGTAAGATTCCTTGAATGGCAAATAATAATAATAATGCAAAGTATTGTGACCTCTCTCCAAAATAAATGCTACTAACACCTTCCCAGTACAGTTCGATGAGCACAAAGCACCATGCAAGCTTCGTGGGGTAACCTGACAATACTCTTTCTAAAATTCTAAACTTCTAGAAGCAACAATGCCAATCACTTTTGAATGAAATTTCCAAGGGCATTAATTCTTGCAGAGTTTTAAAGCATTTGATAGCACACAGCCACCACAGACGACCTCAAAATTACCAGTCATTTGGAAACCCAGTCCAATAATTTAATCTTTGACTTTCAAAAAGAGTGATGCACCCCAAATATTTACTTTCTCTGCACTATTTTATCTCATAATAGAGAGTTTTGGCCTAAAATTTCAGATTTGTACATTTTATAAAATGGGATCATGTTATAGACATGAAACCAAGACAAACAGATTGTTCACTTGCTAGTGTCCAATATATCTTGCCTACAAAACCCTTTAAAATGCTGATAAAAAATGAAACAAATAGGGAAAAAAGCCCTCCTGCTGACTCATTCCTCATAGAGAAACATTTATTATTTCCTGGGGCAGTATGCTGAATTTCCACTTCCAGTGCTATAATATCCACTCCTGAATTCTGGAAGGGGCTTAGGGAATGGAGACGAAGAGGTCAAAATCCTATGAAAGACACAGTGCTTTTAAGGGTACTGTAATGAGATCTGCAGAAAAGTTATTGATCCGTGCCCTTTCGTTTTATTTCCAATATATACTATACTCGTGTTATTTCCCTATGAAAGTTCAGTGTATTCATCTAGGGACTTGCAGCAAGAGGGCAAATAGCAAACCAGAATTTCGGAGTGTTCATTAGTAAAGAGGCAAAAGGTCTTCACGGAAATCCAGGCACCAAGCAAAGAAAGACGAAAAGAAAAGTTCAATTTAGAACCATTTCCAGCTTCCCTCCATCACAATGTGAGTGATGAAAGAACATGGAAGTTGAGGAAAGAACCAAGAATAAATAAATGTGTGTATTTACATACATACGCGTGCATGTAATCGTACTTACTGGCGCTGCTCCACTAACTGCTAACCATATAACCTCATCCAAAGCAAGCAACCCTGTAAAACAGGTATTATTTCCCTCAGATTACCGAGCTAACATTTTAAACGCAGGTCTGCTTGACTCCAAAACCCGTGCTCATCAAAACACATGCCGTGAAATATTCTGTGGCAGAAGAGGGGTATAGGATGGTTTCTCCACAAATCATACTTCTGAATGAAGTTTACAAGGGAATTAGTTTTTGAAGAGTTTTAAAGTATAGTTAATACCAATGTTATTTAGGTATACAAAAGAATATAGAAAATGTAAATAGAGTACATTAACTTTTCCAAAAAATTTAAAGGAAGTCTGGGAATTCTATACTACATAAGCTGCTATTATTTCTCCTTAAATTTATCTTCTTTTTAAAAAAAATTTAAAGCCCTAAGTACAAAGAGTAAAATTTCCTGAACAACATAACAAGATTATGATCCCTCCTACACAATGTTTATCACCTCCCAAGAGCTCACATTATTTGAGCAATTGAGAAGACACTTTACTTTGCCCTCTGCTCTCATATGAAATTGCACTTCCCGTTGGCCTTTTTCCCCCCATGCCAAATTCCTGCCTTGTCCACATCTGGTATACATGAAGGGTTGGGGAGTAGAAGCACAGAAGGGGGAAGAGGGAAGAGAGACCCATGTATAGCGAATCTTGGATATTCTAGGAAAGTCTCAATTTCAACTATCTCGACCCACCATCAGATGACATTAGTCTATTATGCCCTAAACTCTGGTTTGGCAAACATGATCTCCCAGTGTACGACAGTCAATATAGAGTTAGGATCTGAGTACAATTTCAGTTTTCCGCTTATGAAACAAGAATTACAAAATCCAAACCCTATTAGTTGTTTTAAGGAGACACAGGAACTCCTGAGACTGATTTGCCTACTGGAAAATAGGTCCACACATTAAAGAAGAAAGCCCGGGACCAAGGAAAGACCATGGATTTGTTTTCAACTCCAAGACCAGCCACTTGTTCTGTGACTCTGAGCTAATTACTTATTCTCTGAACCCCAGTTTCCCTAACTGTTAAATGTGGATGCTAATAAGCAGCTCATAAAGTTGTAGCGAATATTAAATGAAATCTATACATCAAGTTCCTTGAATATTGCTTAGTACTTAGCAAATATTCAATAATTGCTACATTCTTTCATTTGAGTATGGACAACATGCTTTAAAACTTCTCAACAACCTCAAAAACCAGCTGAATTATGTTTATTCAAGCTGTTTTCCCCCATCTGAGTTTGTATCGTATCCAGAGTTGAAGGAATAACACCAACAGAAGATAGTATTTTCTTACTCCTCACCCTAGAAAATGTACAATAAATAGAGTTATCAAAAATGCAAACTGCACCCCATCTACCTAGGCTGGTTCTCCGCAGTGAGGTTCTCTCCCCTCTGATAGCTACTGTCGGCCACCTGGGTTGTAGACCTCTTTACAATTTGCTTCAGCTCCTGCTCCAAGCGTTCTTTGATTGCCTTCACTGTCTCTGGGATCTTCTTCAGTTTGGCCAGCCCCTTAATGAGGATGCCCATAAAAAGGGTGCTGTTCTCCTCCGGATCCAATTCCAAATCCTCCTTGATGTCCTGCAGGTTCATCTCCTTCACTGTAAAAAAATAAATAAATAAATAGACATGGATTTCATTACAAATTCAAAGACAGAAAGGAATCAGACATTTTTCAATTAAACTTGTAATTAAATTATATTTACATAGAAACTATCTAAGAATCACAAAATAACAGTTACATTCCTCAAATCACACCCATCAGTTAGTAAATAAGAGGTAATAGCAATTAAAAAGAAGTAAGCAAATCTCCAAGGAAAGTTTTCCATAGACTACCACTTCTACGATGAGTCAGCCGGTTTGTGACATTTATTAAGCATTCACTGTTTATAAAATGCCATACTCGGTGCTGCAGGAGAATTCTAAAGAGCCAGACTGTAGTCTCAAATTCCTATTTATCAGTTAGAAGAAATAAGTAGTTTGATAAAAAGATATTATAAATACATATAGAAAAGAAAAGGTAAATAAGTTAAAATTACAACAAATGATAAAAGAAACGAAGAGAAATAAAGGAAAAACAGTATGCACAAGAGAGACAAGACTTCGAGGAAAAGAGTAATGAAGGGTATTTCATAAATACGAAACAATAACCTCATAGTTTTCATTAAACATATGTCTACCATAACATCAGTATCTACTGAAGACAAGTCTTGCTAATCCATGGAAGTTTTCTGAGAAGTAATTTTATGTCAAATGTCTCTGTAGACCTTTAGACTACAGTTTTCATCCAAATCATCTGGTTTTGAGGGGCTGCCCCATGGCCGAGTGGTTAAAGCTCCACCTCGGTGGCCCAGGTTTGCAGGTTTGGACCCCAGGTGTGGACCTACTCTGCTCATCAGCCATGCTGTGGAGACATCTTACATACAAAACATAGAGGAAGACTGGCACAGATGCTAGCTCAGGACTAATCTTCCTCAAGTGAAAACAGAGGAGGATTGGCAACAGATGTTAGTTAGCTGAGGGCAAATCTTCCTCATACACACACACACACACACACACACTCTCAAATTATCTAGTCTTAGGACGGAAAAAATAGCCTAGAATAGTGGTTCTTAATCCTTGTGGAGAGAAGACGGGACTGGAGTCTGGGACTTCCATTACCTACTGAAAACCATAGGCCTTTCCCTCAAACTAATGCACATGTATGAAAATTTCTCACATAACTTCAGGGTTTTCAAACCACCAAAAGAACCACAGGTTAAAAACCTCTGGCCTAATACTAGGTTATGATCAACCAAAGCAAAAGTGAGTCTAAAGGCAAACCCTAATAGTTAAAGTTTTTCCCATCCTCCCCTCTTCTCCACTCCTCAAAACAACTGGAAGATTCTTTAAATATGTGATATCCTGAAAGAATGTATGCATTCTTCTTAAGTAGATTCAACTAAATCTATAAGCTCAACTATACTATAAGCCTACTCTAAGTTGCTCAGCACCATGAGAAGGTACTCAAATCTATTTACTTAGGGAAAAATGAAAATATCCCAGTATATGGAGCAAGTCTTTGCAACTACCGCATAAAGTAGAAGTCTAAAACCGCTCTTCAGCTGACATGTAGGCTATTTTCCTCAATCCCTTTGTTTTGCTCCCAATTCATAAAACGCACTTAAATATGAACCAAAGGCATTCAATAACACATGATATAATTACTTACACAAGCTCATTCTTAAGTGAATAAGTCCTCCACATATTTATCCATGATGCTGTTCTTACTTGGACCCCCGAAACCCATGAGGAGAGAGAAGCACACAAACAATGACCAAATCCATATGGCTTTCTTTGCAACGTAGAGGGCATTTGATGATATGGTATTTAATTTTTGAAAGTTTAATACTAATAAACTGAGAGTAGAACCAAGAAGCCTTAAACCTCGAAAGACGACATGACAATTCTGAAAGCAAATCAAAAAAAGTCACCAATATTTCCAAATGTGACATTCCAAGAATAGACGTTTGAGTTACTTGTTTTGTTTTATACATGAAACGAGCTAAACGCCTCAGGCCACAGAATTACTACATTCTGCAAAACCAAGCCCAACAGCAAGAAGAGAAAAGTACTTAAGAGCCACGGAGCTGAGGAAATTCATCATGTTAGAGAGGGAAAATGAAGCAAAACTAAAAGCAGAGCTTCAGGCAGGAAAAGAAGTAAGAGAAATTTAGCTGGGACAAAAGGATCTTGAGTCACAAACAAGACACAAGCAAGGGGCCACCTGAACATGGCAGCCACCTGCCACAAGAGTGATTGGTGATGAGAGAAACTCAGTTTAAATCAATAAGTCCCTAGATTATGTGGCATATGGCTACTTACATCTGCACTAATATGATAGATAGCCTATTAAAAAATAACAAATAGGCAAGGTATGAATAATAAAATGCCACAGCCCCCAATGACACATTTGTTTACAACCTTATCTTTCTGTTTGTCTCCTGAAATCTCCTAGAGCATAAACACTGAATAGATCTAATATTAATTAATTTATATTATCTATTTCACTTACATCAGCCGAAAATTAAAAGGCAATTTAAAAGAATAATAGAATCAACCACGAAGACTAGTCTAATAATCACAAAAACCCTGTGAGGTCAGATTGAATTATTGGTGCTTTATGGAAAAAGCCTTATACAAAAATAATTCAGGTGAAATTTAGTAAGGCCTCATACCACAATTAGAACAAAACGTACATATTTCCAAACTACTACACCCCTAATCATTCCCCTGTATCTATATTGCTATAATATATACTCAATGTGTAGGTTCTAGAACACTTTAAAATTAGAAATATTTTACTCCCTTTCCCAATCCCCCTATCTTTGATCTTTTGTTCTGAGGATCTTATCAAGCAAGGGTTTCTTTTTTTATTTTTTTATTTTTTTGGTGAGGAAGATTGGCCCTGAGCTAACATCTATTGCCAGTCCTCCTCTTTTTGCTTCAGGAAGATTGTCACCAAGCTAACATCTGTGCCAATCTTCCTCTATTTTGTATGTGGGACGTTGCCACAGTACAGCTTGATGAGCAGTGCGTAGGTCCGGGGCCAGGATCCAAACCCTGGACCACCGAAGCAAAGCACGTGAACTCAACCACTACTCCACTATGCCAGTCCCAACACGTGAGGATATCTTGATGCTGGTGTTGAAGACTCTCACTGATAGTATAGTGCTAAATATTAAGGACTTTTGTGTCCTTTAACCAATTATTTCTACTAAAATCCTATTGGTCCTATTCTATTGGTCTATTGGTCCTAATTGGTCCTAATCGGTCCTAATTGTTTCTTATTACACACATACACATACACACACCTTGATATTGATAGATAAATACATAAACAGATATAAACATATATACCTATATAATGGGATATATAAGTATCTATGCCTAAGTGGATATAAATCATGCCTGTGGTTGAGGCTAAGCATGAAATCGTGGAAGGAAGGTTTAACTAAGACACTTTGGGCACCGCTTGGCAACAGCCATGCTGTGGTAGGCGTCCCACATATAAAGCAGAGGAAGACGGGTACAGATGTTAGCTCAGGGCCAGTCTTCCTCAGCAAAAAGAGGAGGATTGGCAGTAGTTAGCTCAGGGTTAATCTTCCTCAAAAAAGAAAAAAATAATAATTCTTGTGCTTCTTGTAAATTCATACTTGAGACATTCAATCTGGTCAAAACATAATTATACATAAAATATAAATTAAGAAATTAAAAATAGTCTGGCTCAAAATTGAGAGTAACGTGTCTGTGGACAAGAAATGCAAACAGTGAGCAGAACCAGACTGTGCGTCCAATGAGCTCCGGGTGGAGAAGCAGATAAAGGCAGGCAGGATTTGGCCCATGTAGGGCTACAGAGACTTCACACGCTCCACTGGCCAGGGAGCGGACAAAACCCTCTATCGAGGGCTGCAAACACAGAATCAATCAAACTCCAGACCTAGGCTAGTAGGCTGCCGACCTCTCCAAATCCTTCCCCTCTATTCATGCCCCATTGGAGGGACTTGGTCAACTATATACCTTAAATACCATTCGTTTCACCAGTGAACAATTACTTCTAACACCTTTTATTCTAATTAACGCACCCACTGGTGCAAATTGAGAGAGCAATATCAGATGCACTGGTTGCCTCTGGAGTACTGAATCTTGATTAGGGTCTTTCAAATGTTAACTAACTACCCCTGGAGTGTGGATTCCTGATTAAGGTACTTCAAAAATGTTAACTAAGCACCCCTAAGGTGTAGATTAAATTACCGTAAAGAAAACTGCAGACAATGGAACACCCCACTCCTGAAAAGAGGCTGCCAAAAGCTATTGCCAGCTGCTACTTGGGGCTATCATAGACACGAAGCTAGGAGTTTTGCAGCCTCAGCACAGGATTAGCTTCAACTGAGAGGTAGAGATAAACCCCACATTACAATAAGTTTTGACAGCACAATGAATGGGCAGTGGTCCTTCCATAAGTGAAAGTGGGCTAAGGGGGAAATGATAGTATGTTTGCTTGTGGGGAGGGTAGAGCAGAAGACTCTATTAAGATAAAAACAAACAAAATTAACCCTGTTGAATCAGTTTTCCTTGGGACAGAACCTAACTTGCCTTATCTCATTTACAGCAAGAAGGATGTACCTTTGAAGGTCAAGAAGTAGTAGCCAAGGGAGAAGAGACTACTAAAAATATAACAGGGGGGCTGGCCTGGTGACACAGCAGTTAAATATGCACCTTCCACTTCGGTAGCCCAGGGTTCGCTGGTTCAGATCCTGGGCACGGACCTATGTACCACTTATCAAGCTATTCTGTGGTGGGTGTCCCACATATAAAATAGAGGAAGATGGGCACAGATGTTAGCTCAGGGCCAATCTTCCTCAGTAAAAAGAGGAGGATTGGCAGCAGATGTTAGCTCAGTGCTAATCTTCCTCAAAAAATAAAAATAAAGGTAAAAATAAAAATATAACAAGGATACAGGATAAGAGACAAGGACCAGATGAATAAATTGATAGTTTGTACTAATAGCCACTAAAATGTATTAGGTTGCGTCCTTTGTTAATATTTTTGTAAGTTCAATTGCCCAGGGAGATAGCATGATGTAGAAAGTACAAGAGCTTAGCATCATACAACTTTAGATTTAATTACCATCTTTACCACTTTCTAGCTGTGTGATCTCTCTCGAGTCATTGCATCTCTCTGGACTTCAATTTCTTCATCTGTAAAGTGTAGATAACATTATCTACAGAATTAGACGTATTAAATGAGATAATGTGACATCAAAACACAAAATCAAACCCCAAAAAAGTCAAAAAATGTACTTTTAAAACTTCTAGTTTGGGGGCCAGCCCAGCGGCGCAGGAGTTAAGTTCATACGTTCCACTTTGGTGGCCTGGGGTTCGCCAGTTTGAATCACAGGTGTGAAAGTGGCACCACTTGGCGAGCCATGCCGTGGTAGGCATCCCACATATAAAGTAGAGGAAGATGGGCATGGATGTTAGCTCAGGGCCAGTCTTCCTCAACAAAAAGAGGGGTATTGGCAGCAGATGTTAGCTCAGGGCAAATCTTCCTCCAAAAAAAAAAAACTTCTAGTTTTATGAACTCCTGGGTTGCTCAAGACAATGGTAGCTTAGATTCCCATTTCCCAACATTTCCTCCAAAAACAACATAGAAGAAGAAGAAGAAGAAACAAAAATTATGCCCTCAGAACAACTTAAAGACAGAAATTGCTCAAAATTCAAAACAACTGTAAATAAAAATAAGAAAAAAACACCAGTCCCAGAAAGTGATCTCTCATCTTCCCGCTCCACCTCTGCTCTGCCATAAGGCTTTGTTGTAAACAAAGGCAGATTGTGAAAAACTACAATGAAGAGACAAGAAGGGAGTTAGTGATGAACCTAAGACTGATCTAAAATCATCATTGGAAAGATTCACCCTAAGTTTCAAAATACTAAGAGAGTATGGAAGCAGATCAGAACATGGACTACAAGGAAGGGAATTAAAAGCAGACACAATTTCAACAAGCAGTGTTTGACACACATAGCTTCTGGGGAAGAAATAAGATAACAAGAAAGAGAGAAAGGCTCTTTGGCTTTTGGATGATGAAGGAAGAAAGAAGCAAAAAGGGAAAATTGAGGATCCTACAAGAGTTAACATTCAGAGAACAAACAACCTTCCCAACCACCAAAGCAAACAAAAAATCCACTAAAGTATCTGGATTTTGCTATACTGACAGAAGAGGGAGCCAATGAGCTAGGAATTCTGTAAATCACCCCAATACCATAAAAATGAACACAAAAAACGATGAACAGGTGTATGACCAAAAAAATGCAACACACATCAAGGGAGGAAAATTCCCTACAATAAAACAACCATGAAGCACCAGAAAACTAGAAGACAACACTCCAGATGAAATTAATATACTCAAACAAGAAGCTGAGGCTATGAAAAGCCACTTTGAGTCAAAAATCCAAAATCTAAGAATAGATATAGACAATCAAAAAGAAGGTTTAGAAGAAAATTGACTAAACCCAGGTATGATATGAAAGAAAAAGACAAAATTACCTCATACATGAAGAATAAATTATAAAATACCCAAGAAAGAATAGATTCAAACGAATATTTTAAAAAGGGTAATGAGAAAATGCCGGGAACCAAAAAAGAGGATAAAAGAGAGATAAGGAAACGAAAAGACCAAAGAGAAGGTAGTGGAAATGGAAGACAGGAAAGGAAAAATAATATTTTATCAAAGTAATAAAGAAGAAAAACAAACAGTAGAACAGATGTAATACTTAAAATTGTAAACCAAGAAAATTTACTAGAAATTAAAAATATATCTTGAATGTATAAAATGAAAGAGCCCATTGGCTATCTGGGAAAATAAACCCAAGAAAATCAACTCCAAGACATATCCTACTGTAACTAGTAAATTCCTAAGGTTAAAAAAACCTTCAAGGACTACAGGATCAGGTAACTTACAAGGGAAAAAGAAAATTAGACTGGCATCAGAATTTTCATGAAACACACAAAAGACATATGCACAAAGTTATTCCTTTCACCATTGCTTGTAATGGCAAAATATTGAAAATAACCTATACATCCATAGATAAGAGAATGACTGAACCATGGTAAATTGACACAATGGTGTACTATGCAAATGTAAAAAAATTAAAAAAGCAAAGTCTCTATAAACTAATATGGAGTAATTTCCAGGATATATTATAAAGTAAAAACAGCAAAGTATATGAGACTAGATATCCATAGGATCCTTTCCTTCACGGAAGAAAGGTATAACAAAAGATACATATATCTGCTTGTTCGTGCAAAAAAAGAAATACAGGAAGGATAAACCAGAAACTAATGACATTGATGAACTATATGAGATGAGTGGAAACAGGACAGAACGAATGGGAGACTGGGAATGAGATAAAAGAGATGGGATGGGAATGGGAGGTGACATGTCTGCATATCTGTTTATATGTCTGACATTTAGAACGTCATAATGTTTCATATATCACCAAAAATAAATAAATAAGTTGAAATCAACCAGGATGTTAGTGGAACCCAAATGAAATACAAATAGTAAAAAAATGAATCTAACTGTGCTGGAAATAAATAACATAACCAAAAACGAATCTAACTGTGCTGGAAATAAATAACATAACCATTCTGAGTGAATTAGGGAAGAAAAGAAGCAGCCTAAGTAAATTCAGATTTTGACTATTTTTGATGCAGGGTCGGTGAGCCGAGTCATCGAAAGAAAGATGTCTTGGACTCACCAGGTCTGGCAGTAGTGTTCTTTTATTTAGAGAATAGTGTGGAATAGCATGGGGAGAGGACCCATGGGCAGTCAGAGCTGGTGCTGCTGCTGCCGCTGCTGGCATGGGGAAAGGACCCATGGACAGTCAGAGCTGCTGCGTGGGGGCAGGACCCACGGGTAGGAGGAGCTGCTGCTGCCACCGCTGCTGCTGCCACATGGGGACAGGACCCATGGGCAGTCAGAGCTGCTGCTGCTGCTGCTGCCACCACTGCTGCTGCAAACATGGGTGGAGAGTAAGGCTAAATTTAAGGCATAGGTATGTGAGTTATCTCTTTACAAGACAAAGGAAAGAATATGTAAAAAGAGTTGTTAAAATGGTATCAGTGCCAGTAGGGTCTGGTTATTGGGTGGTCCTATAACTTTTAGATAAGAATCAAACTGGATTAAGTAAATGACAGAAGCCACCACTTAAATATTATCTTCAGCTAAAGACAAAGGAGGATCTTGGGGGGCGGGGGCGGGGGGGGGGGGGGGAGGGGATCAGTTACATGAGGTTGCCAGACAGTAAACAACTTAATTCCTTGCCTTCCCCATTAAGAGTTTCCAGAGATAAGGCCATCCCACCTTCCTCCTGGTGCAGAGAGGGAGACACCCCCAACAGATGGAGACTTCCTTCACAAATGCAAATGTCTCTCATCAAAGAGCAAGCAAATTCCAGTCCTCAGAGCCTCCTTCTCATCTGCAGTTTTCAAAAATAACCAGCCTAAAATCCTCCTCATTTTGACTATATTCTAGAAGCCTTATAGTATGCAAATAGAATTGTACACAAATACTGTACTCAGGTTAATCTGTTTTTCACCAGGACATGAGTTGTTTCTCATGGGTTAGCAATTCTGAGATTATATTACATGTATACTAGGACTGTGCAAATAAGTGAAAAAAAAAAAAGTACAAATACACACATATACATAAATGTGTGTGTGTGTGTGTGTATATATATATATATTTCTGGAGCAAGGACACACCAGAAGTGATGAGTACAACTAGAACACAGGTCTTGTGTTCTTGGTTACTACATATCATTTACTTATAAAAGGAACTAGAGTCTTTTAGAGAAATAGTTAATTCCAAGGCTAGAATAGGGAAAGTACAGGTGAGCCCGAAATGTCTAGTGGTAACAGAAAGTAAGGAAATGTTCAAAAACTGATGGTGGCATATTGGAAGGACAGAGGAACCAATCTGAATGAGCTACCAGTGGCCAAATCTGGGACAATTTGAGCAACAAAATAAATAATGATGGCAACTGATTATAATTCATATAACAAGATAAATACCCATGAATTATAATTAGTGAATGAAGAAATAAATAAATATGGAAGAGGCAGTTCATCACCGTAGAATTCCAACCAGTAAATGGAGAAAGAATGATACAGAATCACAATTTGGCAAACATCTAATAATTGCTACAGGCAAGATTCATAACTGGGAACATGTACTGCATTTGAAAGAAGAAAGAAAAATAGATGGTTGAAAATTTTTAAATATCTTTATAGCACAGTAGGTACTACAAAAAAACCAAAACTACAATCTATAGCTTCCCATCCAGCAAAAGGGTAAACAATTGGTCAAAAACTAAAAGCAAATATCATATTTAATGGTGACATTTCAGAGGCATTTCTGTTAAAGGTGAGACCCACTATTGCCCCAACTATTCAACTTTATACTGCAGGTTCCTAATATGGAAAAATTAATAAACAAGCAGAAAAAAGGGAAGAGAGACAAGTAACTTAAATTTTTAAACAAAATTGTCCTTAACTACAAACACTATAATTATTTACATACAAAATCCAGGAAGATATACAAATATATTTTTCAAATATACTATTCTAATTTTAAATAAATAATTCAGCAAAATTGCTAGAAACACAATCAACAGGAAAAAATTAAACTTTTCAGAATATAACCAAACAGAAAATGTAACAAAATAATATCATTCTCATAACAACAAAAAACATAAAGTATTGAAGAACACATCTAACAAAAGATGAGCAACACACTTATGGATCTAAAGAATTAAATGAAGAGGTATCCCAAGTTCATAGATAGGAGGACTCAATAAAAGATATAAATTCTTTCTAATTATTCTATGAATTAAATGAAATTCCAATCAAAATCCCAACAGGGTTATTAATGGAATTTGACATCCTGATTCTAAAATGTACATGCAAGAGTAAAGGGTCAAAAATAGCCTAGATAATTTTGAAGAAGAGCCAAATGGGAATATTTCCCTTGACAGGTATCAACATACACAATAAAGCTATAGCTCTTTTCTTTTTTTGAGGAAGATAAGCCCTGAGCTAACATCTGCTGCCAATCCTCCTCTTTTTGCTGAGGAAGCCTGGCCCTGAGCTAACATCCGTGCCCATCTTCCTCTACTTTATACGTGGGATGCCTACCACAGCATGGCTTGCTGAGTGGTGCCATGTCCACACCCAGCATCCAAACCGTCGAACCCCGGGCCACCAAAGCGGAACATGCGCACTTAACCACTGCGCCACCAGGCCGGCCCCAACTATAGCTATTAAAACAGTGTAGTATCAGTACAAGGACAGACAATAATCCAGTGGAACAAAAGACTCTATAAAAAGCCACATATGTAGAAACATGATAGAAGCGGCAATAAAACTCAGTGGGATCTCTTTATTGTCTTTGCAACTTTTCTATAAATCAAAAAACATTTTAAAATAAAAAGTTTATTTAAAAAATTGTTTTAACAAAAAAACAGCCCACTAATTGGGAAAAAATATTTACAAGCTACTTATCTGACAAAGGATTAATATCCATAATATACAAAGAACTCACACAGCTTAACAACAAAAAAACAAACAACCCGATCAAAAAATGGGCAGAGGACATGAACAGACATTTCTCCAAAGAAGATATAAGTATGGCCAAGAGACACATGAAGAGATGTTCATCATCCCTAATCATCAGGGAAATGCAAATCAAAACTACACTAAGGTATCACCTTACACCCGTTAGATTGGCAAAAATATCCAAAACCAAAAGTGACAAATGTTGGAGAGGTTGTGGAGAAAAAGGAACCCTCATACACTATTGGTGGGAATGCAAACTAGTGCAGTCACTATGGAAAACAGTATGGAGATTTCTCAAAAAGTTAAAAATAGAAATACCCTATGACCCAGCTATCCCATTACTGGGTATCTATCCTAAGAACCTGAAATCAGCAATCCCAAGAATCCCATGCACCCCTATGTTCATCGCAGCATTATTTACAATAGCCAAGAAGTGGAACCAACCTAAATGCCCAGAAACTGACGACTAGATAAAGAAGATATGGTATATATACACAATGGAACACTACTCAGTCATAAAAAAGGACCAAATTGTTCCATTCGCATCAACATGGATGGACCTTGAGGGTATTATGTTAAGCGAAATAAGCCAGACAGAGAAAGACGAACTCTATATGACCCCACTTATAGGTGGAAGTTAACGTATAGACATGGAGAACCGATCGGTGGTTACCAGGGAAAAGGGGGGTTGGGGGGAGGGCACAAAGGGTGAAGTGGTGTACCCACAACATTACTAACAATAATGTACACCTGAAATCTCACAAGGTTGTAATCTATCACAATCTTAATAAAAAAATAAAAAGTACTAAAAAAAAAATTGTTTTAAGTCAGTGGGGGAAGGATGGACTATTAGTAAATGATGAAATAACTGGCTATGCATATGAAAACGAAATTCAGTTCCTAATAAAATAAATAAAAACAAACATTCTAAATAGCTTAAGAGACCTATAAAATATTGAGAAAACACGGGGAAATACTTTTCTATGAAATCATAGTAGGAAAGCACTTCTTAGGATAGAAGGAATACAAATTATAAAGGAAAATATTGATAAATTTAACACATTAAAATAAAATCTAAAACATTTATATAACAATGAAAAACAAAGTGAGACAGGCTATAACTAGAAGACATCTACAAGTAACCCATTTACAGGAAAATGATTAGCATTCATTTAACTTTCCTAAATATTAATGGAGAAAATAAATGGCACGATTAAAAAAAGGACAAACAATAGACAACGTACAAGAGAACCAAATGGTCCACACATGGATAGATTCTCAACATCACCAGAAACCAGAGAAATGCAAACTAAAATAACTTAAACTCAAAAAATAAAAATAAAAACACAAAATATGTCAGATGTGCAAAATCAATTTGCAAAAATTAAAGTCTAACAAAGACAATTCTAAGGGCAAAAAGTAGATAGGCTGCACATGGCTAGAGAGGACTTGCCTAGGGATTCTGACTGCCCCCAGACCCAACCAGCTACCCCAAGGGCTGAAGGGGTCAGCATCTCAGATATATCTATAAGCCATTCCCAGGAGACAGTGGCTGGGAAACTCTGTCTTACAGAAACATGCACAAGAACATTCATTACTGTAAGGTTCCTAATAATGAAAAACTGGAAATGACTTATACTTTATGCATAGGGGAATGGATAAATTGTGATCCATTATATAACACCATACAGCAGTTAAAATTAATATGCTAGAGCTATTCTGTCATATAAGAAAATCACAAAAATACAACATTGAGTAAAAACCCAAGTAGTAGAATGATACATACTGTAGTATACAATTATAAGTAAATAAGTAAATTATACAACTAATATTAAGTAAATAAGTAAATTACAATATTAATTGTAATTAACTACAATTAAATTTATTCAAGTGAATAAAATATTCAAAAGAATGATAAAGTTTGCATATATAAACAAATATATGTTATATATAAACACAAACATATAAACTATATATATTGTATCTATATTTACAAATGCACAATGTATATACACATATACATAATAAAAGTATGAAGACATACAAAAAAAGATAGAGAACAATTTCAAAATAGTAGTCATCTCTGGGGTAGAAGACAGGGGAAAGGAATTGAGGAAGCATTCATAGGGGGCTTCAGTTGGACCTGTCATGTTTTATTTATTTAAGATTGGAACCTCAGCTAACATCTGTTGCCAATGTTCCTGTTTTTTTTTTAGCTTCTTCTCTCTGAAGCTCCCCAGTACATAGTTGTATATTCTAGTTGCAGGTCCTTCTGGTTGTGCCATGTGGGACACCCCGTCAGCATGGCCTGATGAGTGGTGCTAGGTCCATGCCCAGGATCAAAAGCAGTGAAACCCTGGGCCGCCAAAGTGGAGCCCATGAACTTAATCACTCGGCCATGGGTCTGGCCCCTAATGTTTTATTTTTTTTAAAAAGAGAATCTGAAGCAAATATGGAAAAATATTAAGATTTATTAATCTAGTGGGAAGTACATGGTGATGGTTATATTCATCTCTGATATAGGAATAATGTAATTCATATTTTATAATCTGTATTTATAATAAATATATATTAAATAACTGGCCTTGATTCATTTTTACATTTAGGATTATTTGAACTATTAATTCTATTTTGCCTCCCTGGTACATATTCCTCAACTCTACTTTTGCTCATAGAAATCAACAGATGTTTCATAAGACCAAATGCAAGGATACTGTAGGAACAGCTGATTTAAAACTCCAAGGGAGGCCCTTGCCTGAGGACAAAAGAAACTCAAAATGCATCACATAATTTTGGAGGATCAAATCTTCACTATTCTAGACATGTGAGTTCCAAGAAGAGAAACTTCATCTGCTTTTATGTTAGGGTTCATAACTCCCACCCCATGTAGACAGAATCTTTTAAATATCAAATCTGAAATTTTTAAATATCGAGTCTCAGAATAAGACTTTATAAATAAAATGCAAGTCAAGAAAATAGCAGCAGAAGAAAAAAAATCAATTAATTTGTGCTCTTTTTAGGTTTTATTGCTTAACCTATGCTGGTACCAAAAAGAAAAGAAGTAAGAAGTCCAGTTTCCTTATAGCTATGTTCACAGCAATCCCAGCAGGAACATGAATGAAATGAATAAAGAAGCCACAAATGAAATGCCTGTGTACCCTGGGAGTAATTGCTCAGTCAAAACGTTCCAAAGGCAGTTTGCCAAATGAAAGAACATACTGGGAATCCTAAAGCTTACACCAACATTTTACTACAATTACTGGCTTTTCTCCACAATTCTCCCATCCTTCTATACAAGTTAAAGTTGAATTACTACATCTAAATTAGACACAGTTTCCCTGTACATTATAAAATACTGTGACTGATGAGAATAGGAGAAAGGCTTGCAAAATACATCTCTCAAATATTTAGAGTGGGAACAGCATAAGGCCAGGCTCCAACAGTTACCATCTTGGTTGAACCTGGACCAATTACCCAACCTCTCTGTATTCAACATTCATATTTGTAGAATGAGCTTTAAAAATAATACCTGATTAGTACACTCTTTGACACCGAACTTAAAAGGAGCTTTTTGAATACCATGTCTTCTCAGACGAGGGAAAAAGAAAAAATAAACAGGTGGGAGTTCATCAGACTAAAGAGCTTCTGCAAGGGAAAAGAAACTAGGATCAAAACAAAAAGACAACCCAACAGTTGGGAGAAAATATTTGCAAACCATATATCTGACAATGGGTTAATATCCATAATATATAAGGAACTCACACAACTGAACAACAAAAAAACAAACAGCCTGATTGAAAAATGGGCAGAGGATGTCAACAGACATTTTTCCAAAGAAGATATACAGATGGCCAATAAACACATGAAACGATGTTCAACATCACTAATCATCAGGGAAACGCAAATCAAAACTATACCAAGATAGCACCTTACACCTGTTAAAATGGTTATCATCATTAAAACTAAAAATAATAAATGTTGGAGAGGGTGTGAAGAAAAGGGAACTCTCATACACTGCTGGTGGGAATGCAAACTGGTGCAGCCACTAAGGAAAACAGTATAGAGATTCTTCAAAAAACTAAAAAGAGAATTACCATATGACCCAGCTATCCCACTACTGGGTATCTACCCAAACAACTTGAAATCAACAATCCAAAGTAACATATGCACCCCTATGTTCGGTGCAACACTATTCACGATAGCCAAGACATGGAAACAATCCAAGTGCCCAGTGACTGATGATTGGACAAAGATGTGGTGTATATATACATGCAATGGAATACTACTCAGCCAGAAAAAAGACAAAATCATCCCATTTGCAACAACATGGATGGACCTGGAGGGAATTATGCTAAGCAAAATAAGCCAGACTGAGAAAGACAAACATCAGATGATTTCACTTGTATGTGGATATGAATACGAACAAACACACGGACAAAGAAAACAGTTTAGTGGTTACCAGGAGAAGGGGAGTAGACACGGGGTGAGCGGGGCACTCATGTGGTGACAGACGAGAAATAACGTACAACTGAAATTTCACAATGATGTAAACTATTATGAACTCAATAAAAAGCTAAAAAAATTAAAATAATAATAATATCTGATTAACTAGAAAATACAAGCAGTTTTTCATATATTTACTAGCAGGGGTTTCCTCACATACAAACTGCCTAATCATATTTTCACCTATTTTTCTACTAGCTTGTTTTATTGATTTATAGGGCTTCTTTATATATTCTGGAAACTTAACCTCTGTACAAAAATGCAAATCTTTCCATGCATATGGACTCTTCTGGGAACTGACCATTATTTGCCCAGTACTTTATTATGCCATTTCTTTTCTTCATTAATACGTAGAAAAGCTAAGAGAATACGAATCATTTTTCTGTTAATGGTTTGCTTGCTTCTGACAAACTGTGCCTTGATTTTGCAATTACGTGTTTTATTTTTTAATTAGATGATGCATATACACAATTCTATACTTTTATAACTTAAAAATTTGACAACATATTTAACTATGATAGACATAAATATAATCATCATGATAATGACAATAGTACCTGCCCTAGCCACCTCATAGGACTGTTTCCTCAGTTGAATGATGTAACATATTTTGCAAACTCTAATATGTAAACTATAATAGAAAATCTCTCACAGAAAAGTCACAACGCTACTTCTAAATAAGACATTTGAAAAATGACTCATTTGCAAGCAATCGAAATTCTTGTTTAATTAATAATAATCTGCAAGTTCTCAGGAATCACCTCCAACCTTAATTTATGGCACCCCAGTGGGAGATCGGTTCTGCCCAGGGATTCCCTATTGGAACTTTCTCTATAAACATGTCAGTTCTAATGGATTACACCCTCAATCCCACTATTTCACAAGATGAGAGGGGCACTTTAAAAGCCCATGTTAAATTCCTTGCTGAAAATGACTATTACTTTCTAGGCTGACTTGCAGAGCACTTCACAAATAGACCCTTAGGACTTACTGTTCATTATTAAAAATAAGACAAAATGTCTGCCCTTTATTATATTTCATCAACCCTACACTTTTATAAGTATTTAGTAACATTTTCTGCAGGATAATTTACATCTTCCTCATTTACACAATCCCCTTTAATAATGTGACCCAGATTAATACAGTTCCAAAGACTAAAACTGCGATCTAAAAAGACTTAATGCATAATTTCAAGAAAGTCAAATTTTTACACATTGGTTCCTAAAGATAACTTAAGTCAGAAATTAGGCAGTGCAGAGAGTGATAAGCTGAACAATGGTCCCCAAAGAGATCCCTGTCCTAATCCCCAGAATCTGAATGTTAACCTTGCATGGCAAAGAAGACTTTGCAGCTGGGATTAAGGTTAAGGACCTTGAGATGGGGAGATTATCCTGAATTATCCCGAATTATCCCGGGGGATCCTTCTAATCTCATGAGCCCTTAAAAGAGGAAGAAGGAGGTAGAAGAGTGGGTCAGAGAAATGTAACGTGAGACGGATGTGACCCACCGTCTCTGGTTGTGAGGGTGGAGGAAGAGAACCCTGAGTCAAGGAAAGCAGTAGCCTCCAGGAGCAGGAAAAGGCACAGAAATGGATTCTCTGTAGAGCCTCCAGAAAGGAACACAGCCCTGCCAACACCTTGATTTTAGCACACTGAGCCCCACATTGGACTTCTAACCTACCACACCCTAAGATGATAAATTTATGTTGTAGAAATTTGTTGTGGCAGCAACCAAAAACTAATCCCAGAGCACACCTAGCTTATTTGCAGGAAATAAAGCAGTTAGAAGCACATACTCTGGAACCCAGCTCCTGACTTGAACTCACGGCTCTACTACTTGTCAGCTGTGTCAAGTTAAACCAATTATTAACTTCCTTAAGGCTTGGTTTTCTCATCTGTAAAACAGGGTTAACAGTAGTATCTATCTCATAAGATTGTTGAAAGACTAAATGAATTAATTCATGTAAAGCACTTAAAATACTGTTTCACAGGGGCCGGCCCAGTGGTGTAGTGGTTAAGTTCGCACACTCTGCTTCAGTGGCCCAGGGTTCCCTGGTTCGGATCCCAAGCGCAGACTTATGCACCACTTATCAAGCCACACTGTGGCAGGTGTCCCACATATAAAGTAGAGGAAGATGGGCACAGATGTTAGCTCAGGGTCAGTCTTCCTCAGCAAAAAGAGGAGGATTGGTGGCAGATGTTAGTGATGTGGATTAAGGCTGCCCCAGGTAGAGAAGCCCAAGGTGACCTGGCCTACATGCCGAACTATATGACCCGGTGGATTTTTATGGTATGAATTAGGGCTGCCCCAGGGAGAGAAGCCCAGGGCATCCTCACCTACATGCCGATCTATATGACCAGATTCGTATCTAAAGTTATATGACCGCACAATAACCAGACCCCATCTGCACTGAAATCATTTAATGACTTTTTACATCATCTTTTCTTTTTCCAGTAACAATAAGTCACGTACCCATGCCTTATAAATTTAGCCCTAACCCTCAACTCAGGGCAGCAGCAGGAGCTCTGACTGCCCATGGGTCCTGTCCCCATGCAGCAGCAGGAGCTCTGACTGCCCATGGGTCCTGTCTCCATGCCTGCAGCTCTTCACTGCCCATGGGTCCTGTCCCATGCTATTCTGTACTATTCTCCAAATAAAAGAGCACCACTGCCAGACCTTGAGAGTCCAAGAAATCTTTCTTTCGACTCCTCGGCTCACCGACCCCGCATCATTAGCTCAGGGCTAAGCTTCCTCAACAACAACAAAAAAAAACGTTGTTTCACAGACACAAAGCACTAAACACATCCTAACTACTGCTATTGTTGATTTTAATAAATAATGTTTTAACTACCTTCTTTTCCAGTCACCCACAGAGAAACCACAAGATCAACAGTCTTCAAAAGAAAGAAATGAGCCCTTCCAAAAATGAAAGGTTTCTCCACATATCTACAAGCAGTCTCCATAATGGTCCCAGCTCCACTAAACTACCATGCGGTTCTTCAAGAGTCATTCCTGATAATGAAGGAACAGATGCCAAAGTCAAAGTGTCACCATGAACTCCACTAAGTGATAAACACTAACTACAGGGCCTGACAGAAAAAGTGCCCATCAAAGAGTAAGAGCTGCTTTATGAAAAATAATAGATGTAGCAAAATTAGTTTCTGCTGAAATTTGCAATAATTGGCATTTTTCTAGTTATTTGGTATTTATACAGCACTTTTCATTTGCAAAACGCCTACCCTATCATTTCTTCATAAACAATTAAAATTTTTATTTTACTTGGCCACTGAGTTGGCAACATTTACATAAATTGGTACAACCAGGCTAAGCAAGGTTTATTCACATTAAAAAAACACAAAGATACAACAATTGGTAATTTCCACAAAACGTAGAAGTAAAATTCAAAAGTATAAATATATATTCTATTTCTTAATTCCACATTAAAAAAACACAAAGATACAACAATTGGTAATTTCCACAAAACGTAGAAGTAAAATTCAAAAGTATAAATATATATTCTATTTCTTAATTCCACACTCTATACCAGCTCAAAGCAGTGTCAAAACTCAAAGAATAACAACACAATCTCAGATAGAGGGAGAAAACAAAACCTTTTAACTCCAGGAAGAGGCATCAGTACAAACGTTTGTAAAGTGTCATAAAAAAAAAATGTGTTTGGGTTTTTGTTTTTGTTTTGTTTTGTTTACAAAATCAGTAACTAAGCAGACTAACAGAAAAATGTATTATAAAATAATTCCTACACTTTTCCTATAGTAAAAGAAATAAAATTCACAATTCCAAGCCTGAATAAATCTAAAATTTAATTACATGATATTTTTAAAGGTAATTAAACATGCCTCAGCAACAATATATTGTTAGGCTCTCAAAAGAAACACTTCCAATTAGTTACATAAAATGTATAGACTGACTCCAAATTATTTTTCTATCTTTTCATTATTTCAAGCTCTGCAGGACTACAGAACTAGTAAGAACTATAAGAACTAATTTTTATCTGAAAAGCCAATGATAATCAACATTACTATTTCTTTAAAAGGCACTGAGGATTTTGGCTGTCACACGAAGGCACCTGCAGGGCCTCCCACAAAGACATCCAGTTCCCTTCTCCCCAACCCAAAGCTACAAGGCAGAGCAGCTCTTCGCAGAGCCCCAGAAGTTCTCTGAGCCCAGCTGAGTCGAGCCCTCTGAAAAGGCAGGTCTGAGCCATTCCAGAAGAAATCCCCTAAATCATTGCATCCGTATTCAAAGTACATCCTCCCTCACTCAACTTTAAATATAGGCCAAAATGACTCTCCTTTGTCTTATGCAACAGGATATTAGGTAGCCCAAGAAGAAATGTGATTAGTTTGTAGATATGTCCTCAAAGTACGTTCTGCATGTGTATGTATTTGTGTGTGTGTACACGCGTGTGCAGGCATATATTGGACATGTAGAGGCCACTGGAAGATACAAGTAATCAGGATATAGAACAGAGGCCATACACTCAAAAGCTCTCAAAGACCAGACAGGGAATGTAATATTTGAAGCAGCTGGGTAAAAGCTACCAGGAGCAATAGAGGTTATGGCAAAAAAGAAAATACACTATCAAAAAGCATTCAAATTCAACTTTAGAGAAACAAACAGTGCTGGTCAAATAAAACACATCATCTACAGCTGGAGTCAGCAGGCAGGCCAGACTCAGCTGCCAGTCTTCAACCTTGATAATGCAACAGGCCCAACCAATCATCTTCCATCTTATTTCCTCTGAGGGTGGCAAAGGGTCACCACAGGCTCCAGGCACCAACCTCAGGACCTCACTCCCCCGACCCGACAGGCTCCCTGGGGCTTTTCCTAGGAACTATAGAAACTAAAAAGCAGTTAGTGGCTGAAGATTTAAATACTTACCACTGGAGCTTCCAGGAGTAGAATACTGTGAGGTTTCAAGGAATTTTCGAGGAGTAGGAAGGTTTGTAACATCAATCAGAGGAACAGGAGAAGCATCTTTCACAAGGGAACTGAAGGGGAAAAGTAGCAGCAGTTATTTACCACTTACTCCAAAACCAACCTAAGTCCCACTACATGCCTGGCCCTTATTACTTTCGTTTTGCCTTGAGCCCTCATTACACCGTGACTTCAAATATCTCCCAAGTATATTTCCAGTAAAGTGGTGATTGTTGCAATATATAAAGATGTATTCTAAAGGTCCCATGTATTTAAATTTTTGTCTTTTCATTTCAATGCTGGATTTAAAAAAATTAGTGTAAGTATGTTCTGGATCATCTGAATGACCATCTTATAATGAAATTATGCCATGCAATTTCAATACCCTCCTTTATTTCTATATTAAAATTAATTTATCAGCAAAGAAAGGTCAAATGGCACATCATAACTGAATGAAGGTTTAACAATGGTTAGCCTAATTTAACTTGTGTTTTTCAAGTTGGAGTTTTTTGACATATTCTGGGAGTTCATTACATTTAATTTTCTTTAAAAGGGGTTCATAAATTTCATAAAGTTGAGAAACACTACAATAAAAGATGATTTAAGGAATCTTAAACAGGTTAATTCAGTATTTCGTTACCCATTTCAGCTTTTCCAAAAAGGCCTTGCCCCTCATAATGATTAACTTGAGAGTTTTCAAAATAATTTTAAATGACACAAAGACTATAAAAAACAATTAAATTTTCAAGTTAATTCCCATTTACAGGCATCTGTTAAATGTAAGAATGTAGGCAATGCCAAGGCGAGTTAACACCTGAGCCCTACCCTCAAGAAACTGAATCATCTAATCATATTGTATCTAAAACAGAAAAGCTTCTCTAAGTCCCAAGGGTAGAGAGGTCAAAACCATAGTTCTCACCTCTTTCCAGTTCCAATAAACATCAGTAGTCGTGGCCACCCATGGAAGTGATTCTCAAAGTGGGTTGTAAAGGAAGGGCAGGCAAAGGGGGAGCAGGGACAAGACCACACCTGCAGGAAGACTTTCTCCAAATGAGATTGAAGAACGTGTGTGATTTTGAACATCTGCCCCTCCACAGTGACATAACCCCATCTCCCTTCCACACCCCTTTTGGAACCAAAGTGCGAGGAATGTGTGTATTTTTAAACTAATAAAAAAAATAAACATATTCTTTCAGAAAACTTTGAAAAACAAACTTTAAGTTAAAGGGCAAAATTATCACTTAAGGTATTATTTTTATCTCATGCTGATGATGTGTGAGCGATTGTTCTAGGCTGTGAGAATAACTATGACCGTCATTAACTTCTCCCTTTTCACTTCTTATAGAGAAGGGGGAATCATTACACAAACAAGTCTTGAGCATCTGTTACGTGCTTGGCACTGCGCTCAGCGCTGAGGATCCAAATATGACTAAGATACGAGCTAAACAAAACGTAGCACATTTCCAATTGTTGGAATGACTTGCAGACTAATGTGAAACCTCAAGTGAAGTATAAGATATAAAAGTAACAGAAATAGCATTTACCAGGGACTGAACCAAGAATAGTTAGTTCCAATAACTCTTTTCCTCCAACATAAAGCTCTAAGTTCCTATTTGCCTAAACTATTTTAAGATAATCCAATGGTGCCTTCAAATCCACTGACTTGTCACAACAGTTTTCTAGTTATGAAATCAATTAGATCAGAGATCTATCCACTCATCTTTTACATATTGACTCCTGTTGTCTTCTCATTTTTTCCTCTCAGCTACCTCATCCTCTTTTACCTGTCTTTTACTCACAATTAGAAAACCAGCTCTACGCACCTCCCTAGCCTCTAGATACAAATGCCCAGAGAGACAAAGAATGGTCACCGATGTTTACAGTGCTGCTACTGAGTAACTGAGAAAAAATTAATTTCAATTTTAAACGATAGTAAAAATAGTAAATTTTATAAATATTTCCATAATAAAAGTAGAGGAGTTATTTTTAAAGCACTGGTAAATGAAGGTATCAGCAGGAAAATTCAGGTGTACAGCTGGAATACTGCCTGCCAAGCCTACAAATGAGGGAGCACAGTTAGCGCATATGTGTGCGCACAGTAATATGTATATATATGTGAGTATAATACACACTTATATAAACACAGATGTGCACATGATTCACTTTAGGTTAAAACCTACAATTATTTTCTCAGTTTGAACCTCAAAATATATTTCAGTTAAATAAAGGGTGATAAACAGCTTGCCATTTTAACTTTGAAAAACATAACCTGCTGACTTTATTATCAGAGCCAGAAGGGCCCTCAAACTCCATCAATAAACTTTTAGAAAGTCAATTTACCGCAAAACTATTTTCATAGACTCATCTCTCTAAAATTTCCCCTTGGGCTTCAATTTTCTCCTTTGTGAACACTAAGCCAAAGGCAAGTAACTCTGGAAATGGCTTTTGGTTTTTCTCTTGTTCTTTTATGAGAAGAGTCTCAAGAGTTCAAGGGAAAGGAGGCACACCCGCTCATTTAGTTATGCAGACATTAAGCTCAAAAGAAGGGAGGTGCTACCAGAAAATATCACATTTAAGTAGGATGTACCTCAGTTTCCATTTCAGAAGAGAAAAAAAGGCCTGTTCTCCCCATACCTCAGAGATGAAGTTGAGAAAGAATTATTATCCTTAAAGGGTTTTGAATCTCTCAGAGGAAGTATTATGGAAAAAAAAAAATCAAAATTAGATTGTTCTTTCCAAATTTCTAATTAATATGAATGCTCTGAAATCTGCTTTATTTTGAAAGAAATATTGATAGAAGTTAGTTTTCTTTTCAAATACATATGATTACAAATTTTTCATGTATTCAGAATCATTCATTGCGGAGTTGAAAAAGACAACTCATGTCCATCAAATCCTTCCCAGTACGAGACAGTCCCCTAAAATTACTAATTGTGTATTGTGATTGAATGTGGTTTGCTGTTTAATAAGCATGTGGTGGCAGAGAGGAAAACTATAAAGCAAATTAAACTACACCAAAAACAACCACCTCTACTACCATAACCCCAAGGACTTTCTGGGTGTTAACCATCCATACAACTAGTAAAGATCTACTTCTAAATGTGTTTGATTTCAGTATTTCAAGTCATGAAAAGTTCGAGGGCGTTTTTTTTTTAAAGAAGAAGGCGTAAAAGTGCTAACAGCTTATTAAACATTTGCTTTTTAATTAGAATTTATTTCTGTTCCTTCACTTGCAATAAATATGTCCAACTATGTCCAAAATTTATAGCAGCAGCTCATTTGGATGATCTTACTGTCAAACTAAAACCTGACAGAGGTGAGTTGAACTTTAAGTTGTAAATCTGGTAACTGCCATATTCTCCTCTATAACCCCAACAGCTGGCACAGTATGTATCAAAGAGCAAGTGCTCGCAAAAATTTGTTAAATCAAACTGAGCTGAGAAATATCTGTCAAAGATGATATGCCCTTAGTCAGAAAATTTAACTGAATAATGAAACAGGAATGGCTGGCATAGTAATTCTTATAGTTCTAAGATCTGCCTGAACATACAGAAAGAATAATGAATGATTCAGAGAGTGGAGAAGTCAAAAAGAGTCATGGTCTCAAATGCTAGACCAAGAGTGAAGACGTAATATGTACCAAATAAAGTGAAGCTAAAATCTAAGCAAAGAGGAAAAAACGAAAAAGAACTGAAAGATAAAAACAAAACAGACACATATAAAAAAGAAAAAAAAATTAAAGACAAAATAGTTACAGAGCAAATAATAAAATGGGATCAAGGTCACTCTGTACACACTCAAATACGGACACCAAAACCCATGGATGTGAAATTGACTCCTCCATGAGCTAGAGAGTATCCAAGGAAGCAAGGCCAAATCAAGTATTAACCCAGGATGCATGCAATAAGTAAAAGAATTAACTATTTTTTAGATAACTTCTTATTGATTTTATCTGACTATAAAGGTATTATAGGTTCTTTTGTGATAATATAAATAAAAATAACCTACTAATATAATTTTAATGTAATGCCCTCCAAAACATTTTACAGAAAGGAGTCTCCGTCTGTCCATCTATCTCTGCCCTCCCCTCACACACACATACATACATACCAGAAAAATGGACACATGCTCTTTTTTCAACATTCTTTGGATCATCCTGTATAGAACTCTAAATCCTAGTTTTTCCCTTCAACAGTAAACATTTTGACATTTCATTAAAAATAATTTTCAAAAGCATCATCAACCATTATATTATTAAAGTAATAATACAGGCCAATGATGAATGCATTCACAGTGCAGAGGGTATGAAGTAAGTCCTTCTTTCCTATTCTCAACCCCTCATTTCCATTTCCCATAGGTAATTCCTTTTATCAGTGTTTCACCATTATCCTTCCAGGAATTTTTTATACACATACAAATATTTATATCTATATATAAAAGCTACATATTTAAATATATATCCTTTCGATTCTTACACAAACAGGTTAATGCAGTATATCTGTTTTTCAACTTGCTTTTTTGGGCCCAAGAATGCATCTTAAAAATCTTTCCCTATCACCACAAAGAGATCTTTCTCATTGATTTTAAGGTCTAGTATTACATGGCATAGATATACCATAATTCACTGAACCATACTCCTCTTGATGAACTTTGAAGTTATGTATTTAGTTGGGAATAGAGCCACCAGGAACAAAATAAAGGTTGTCATTAAAAATGAAGAAGAGGAGAATGGATATTGGGTGGGTAAAGGACTATCTCTGTCACAGCAGATAACGTAATTTTTTTTTTTTAAATTGGCACCTGAGCTAACAACTGTTGCCAATCTTTTTTTTTTTTTTTTTTCTGCTTTATCTCCCCAAACCACCCCATACACAGTTGTATATCTTAGTTGTGGGTCCTTCTAGTTGTGGCATGTGGGACGCTGCCTCAACGTGGCCTGACGAGCAGTGCCATGTCCGCGCCCAGGATCCGAACCCTGGGCCGCCACAGCGGAGCACGCAAACTTAACCACTCAGCCACAGGGCCGGCCCCAGATAACGTAATTTTTCATAACATAAATTTTCTTCCTCCCTGTTCTTAGAGAATTTGTTTTTGAAATTCATAAAAATTTCCTGATCACCTCTGAGAGTAAGTTTTTTTTTAATTAATTTTACCTTGAATCATTTTAATTTGCAGACCAAGGTCTTCTTTTCTGTTTAAGTAGGTTTCTTTATTTACACTATAATTATTGCTTCTGTTCCCCTTTGTATTAGTTTGCTACGGCTGCCATAACACAGTACCATAGACTCAGTGGCTTAAACAACAAATTTATTTCCTCACAGTTCTGGAGGCTAGATATCCCAAGCTATTGGCAGGGCTGATTTCTTCTGAGGCCTCTCTCCTTCGCTTGTAGATGGCCATCCTATCACTATCTCTTCACACAGTCTTTCCTCTGTCGGGGGCTGTCAAAACTTCTTCTTTTTATATAGACACCAGTCTTACTGGATTTGGGCCCCCCTAATGACCTCTTTTTAACTTATTTAATTCTTCAAAAGACCCTATCTCCAAACATAGTCATATTCTGAGGTACTGGGAGTCAGGACTTCAATATATGGGGGACACAATTCAGCCCATAAACTATGATTTTAATGTCATTCTGTGGAATACCTAAAATCATTGGATTGATCACTATTGTCCATCTTTCATATCTCCTATCGTTTTTTCATCATCTTGTCTTTTTCCTCTTCTTGACAAGAAAATTTATCCCTCCACATCACTGATTCAATTCTTCTAATACTTCAAACAAAGACTTAAATTTCCCTACTTTATTTTGGTTTTCCTTAATTTGGTTCAGCATATGCTTGCTGAAAATCTCAGTAATGTTCAATAATAAGCACATATTTTGGTAGTTGGCTGATCCAGACTAGGCAGCTCAGCTGATCTTGGCTTGGTTCCACATGTCTCTCATCCTCCTCCTCCTGGGACCAACACCATCATGGCAACGGCAGAGGCATGAGAAGCCATGCCCATGGGCATAAGCACTTTTCAAGACCCTCCTTGTGTCACATGTGCTAATGATGGGCAAAGCAAGAGCACAAAAATCAACATACTTCTCCCACTAAAGTAGAGGGGGATGGAGTGATCATTTTCAACAATACTCTAACCTACTACTACCTATATCATCTTGCATCTTTTGAGAAACCTCAAGCTTTAGTCTCCTAAATTTTTCTTGTTTTGCTTTACAAAATTTTCTTTCATATAAATGCTCTTCCCTGAGACCTCAAGGTAATTCTCACTTTCCCTTATGCTAAAAGATATTTTCACAGGACCCAGAGTGATTTTTTTTTTAATCCTTGCATGGGAACAAATCTATTCGGACCTTTTCATTTACCATCAGACACTGTGGAAGGGATCTCCATAGCACTGCCCTCACCGACCACTTTACTCTCTGCTTAGGTACTGAGAGCTATTCTATTCAGATCCAGTCTTGAAGTGAAGTCTCAGGTACATGACCCTTAGCTCAATTTGCGTGCCTGGCAGAAGTTTGCCTAGTGCCCATCTGCAGAAAAGAGATAGAAACTCCTCTTTCTCTGTCAGAGTCACTGACTAAACTGAAGCATCACACACAAAGTTGGCAATTTTTGTTTGAACGAGATAGGACTTGAAAGACTTCATTCCCAGCATACACTGCTTCCAGTGCTCCTCTTGTCTATAGCTAGATAAAAAATATGAAGACATGTACTTCAGTAGATAGTGCTAAACTCTGAAAAGATGTTACGGCTATGTTAAAGGAATGTTGGAAGGACACATAACATGCACAGCTATCAGATACATGTTAATAACTGCAATGTTCTACTGTCTTAAGATCTATCTTACTCTCTACCAAGTCTACACTAACCTAATGAATTTCTTGAGTCCACCCAGGCCCTTAAATATAGGACTACACTACAACCAGCCCAGGGATAAAAGAAAAGTGTTCTCTCCTGAACTATTCCAGAAAGAGAGTTATCTAAAGCTGAACACAACCCTAAGAAACAAAGAATCTTATAACTTCAGTTTATACATTTATATTTCTTAATTAGACTGACTTCACTGTCCAAGGATTTTTTTCACTTCCTTCTGAGATATACCACAGTATTGCTGATATAGGATATTAAAGGCCCACAGTAAATGTTCCTTATGTATCTGTACATAAGAGGACCATAATAAATGTAAAATGAAAGAATGAACAAACTTTGAATGTCAGCCTTTTAGAACATGGAGTATTTACTATTATAAAACCATCTTATAGTTTCAGAGACAGTATGTTAAAAAGAAAAGTAAGAAAAAAACTACAACAATATTCTGGGAAAGAAAGAATTTTCCTTAAATACTACATTGCCACAAAACACTGTAGCAAAGAGCCTCTTTAACCAACCTCATCCTCCCTTTTTCCTTGTTACGCTGTATAACTCGGCTAGTAGATTTGATGTACAGGTGTCGGTGCAGTTCATCTATGAGAACCAAGTGGAGGTTCATCTTCTTGCTGTGAAGCTCCAACCTAAGGTCACTCAGTCCTTCCACCTGAAGCAGGGGACCCTCCAAAGACTCAACTGCTGACACCTGAAAAGGGGGAAAAAAGAAAGACAATTAAGCATGATAACTAAATAATCTAGCAATATTATAAATAAGAAAGACTTTTTTAAAAGGTACTGTAGGGGAAGGCAAAAGGGGTAAAGGGGCATATATGTCTGGTGACAGATGGAAACTAGACTTTTGGCGGTGAACATAATGCAGTCTATACAGAAGCCGAAATATAATGATATACGCTGGAAATTTACACAGTTATAAACCAATGTGACCTAAATAAAATATTTTTAAAAGCCAGATAGAAATAAACAATTTTTTAAAAGTTGCTGTCTGTCAAAAGGGAGTTATGAGAACCTCATCAGCACACATCACCCTCTGCAGAGTATAATGTGGATAGGCCTAGTTCTGCCCTTGCGGGGTTTAACATCTGAGACAGAATTCCGAAGACAATAATTTGAGAAAGATAAACCTGAAGGCATGTAAAGCACCACCACAAAGCTGTACGTATTATTTATTCCCACACACATTGCCTATCAATGGACACATGTAACATGATCTTCCCAATTAAATGATATCATTCATATTTTCACAAGAACTCCATGTAATAATGGCTTAAAGAAACTTTTAGTCAAGGCTAGCCTTTTCAGATTAAGACTAAATAAAAAAGCACCATAAATTTTGTAATAAGTGCTTCTCACAATGGTCATGAGTTGGAGCTTAGTTAGCTGCAGTCTGCATCTGTGTCTACATAGTCTCTCTCCAGCTCTCTTGTACACAGACACACGCACAAGTAAATGCAATTTTTACATGAATGCTCCAAGCAGACGATAGCAGCCATCCCCTCTCCTTGGCCTGATCCATTGTGACAGAAGAAAAGGGATCTGAATGGTGAACAGAAGAACAACTATGGAAAGGGAGACACTCCCGGTGTATAGTGCAACTGGGGAGTTTTTAAGACGAAAAGGATTGGACGAATAAAATTGGTGTAGGAATGCCTACAACAAATGGAGAAGATGAGGGGCTCAGGGAACCTGGAGCAACTCACTCTGAAATCAAAGTGATAACTGTAAAGAAAAAAAAAAGACAGCACAGGTGATATCCCATTTATCCATGTATATAAAATTCTATATATGTCTTTCTATATGTATAAGGATTTTGTACATTTTGGAAGAAAAAAACTTGAAGTGAAGAGTATTCTCTAGGTACTAGTCCTTGGGGAAAAACAATAGGGGGGAGAGAGAAACACAAAGAATGCAAAATATATATACAATAATAATAAAGATGACTGTAAGCTGAACTCAGAGGGAAAAGAGCACTACCACGCTCCCTAAAAGAATTAATGTGCTATGAGTATTACCTGCTTAGGTTATACTTCTAAATACTCCAAATATGTACAGATGAAGGCAATAACTAATACTACTTCAGGGTAAAAACATTAAATGTAATTATGGATATAAACATGCTCCTAAAAAATAAAGCATTTATACAAAAGCAATAGATAATGAAAGGCATGAAACATACCAGCAATCAAAAACGCTGATCACAGATCTACACCAGTATAAGGTTGTGGACAGTGAAATAAAGAGAGCTTGGCGGCTGTCAAATACAAACTGGCCTGAGATGGGGAGGAAAACGCAATGGCTTACCCACAAACATCACTTGTTTCATGATATGCTATAATCAAATGTCAGGAGCAAATAAGTTTCCTTAAGTTAGCCAAGAAAGAACCAAAGAATGAAAGAGTGACAACCCCTGGGCCAGTTCTGCCCTCCGAAGTCTGCCAGTTCATTTTCACGCTGAGTGGCAACTGCCCCTGCTACAAGAGCCGCTGGGCCCCGTACAAGTGCCAGCAATTCCAAATGGAAAGGCAGTCTCACAAAATGACCAAAGTGTCCCCCAGGATGAAAAACAACAACAAATTCATTTACACTTATGCTCTAAAATGGATTTTAACTCGGGTCTCTAGCAGAGAAAGGAGGATGCATTAACCTTTAGTGACACTGAGATTCAGAAAATGAAAAATAATTTGGTAAACCACTGGCCCATCCTGTAGTCTTATCCCTTACGATAATTAAATGCAGCTGAGATGTTTATGCTTAAAAACCACCCACTGCACATCCACACTCGATTTGTTTGTAGGAATTTGCATGAAGATTATTAACCCAAACGGCTCATGTTCCAAACACAAAATTATATGACAATGTCAACTTTCAAAGCCACTCAATTAAATTTTTTAAAATATAGGTAAAGCACTTGGCAGTGCCTGGCACAGAGTGAGTGCTCACTGAAATTATTTTTAACAGAACCTATTTATTCTGTGAATAAGGAAACCTCGGAGGATGTTCCCAACATGTTTTAATGCAGCAAATTTTCAGTAAAGTGCTGTTCCCTCATAGAACCATTATAAGCATTTAGATGACAAACTTTCTGAATATCTTTTCTAGACCCAAAGTACAAGTACATTTAACATATATATAATCCTGGGTAGTCTTAGAACTTCAGAGATTTGAAAACCTTACCACAAAGAGAACAGAGAATAGCCTATTTCCATATGAAATACAGCACTTTATTTTCTGGCCTTCACTTTCTAAAAGACTATTTATAAAGTTATAATTATGGAAGCCAGGCAAGGTCATCCTCTTCCCCTACTCTAACTTTACTAAGTGGTACTCAAACCAATTTGAAGAAAATAATTGTCAATTCAACATTTGATCTGGTTTAAAGTAGCTTGTACCACAAAGTTTACACATAAGGAAAACTTGGTGAGGCAGCAAACAGCCAACCCAACCCACCATCACTGATGGTCAGTTCTGTTGTATTGCGGGGTCTGGTTTGCAGGCATTTACTAACATCAAAGCTTTCCTAGCAGCAAAATCATTAAATATCCACCTACATTTAGAAATGATAGCATACATTTATCAGTAGCATAACTACAGATAAAAATACAACTAAAGAGATGTTTTTTAACATATGAGAAGAGGTCATTTTATACATTATTCCACTGTTTTCCAAATTTAATGACTACAGAGCACTTTTTAAAATACTGATGAAACATCAACAGGAATTCAAGAGATCCAGTTGGATTAAAGTAGATAGCAACAAAACGGTCTCACAGATTAGTTGCTATGAGAAATTACCAAAATTAGGTTCATAAGTGTGACACACAATGAATAATGTCGCAAAAATATAGATAGGACAAGACACAGCAGATGAAAGATCAAATAGACAACATACAATGAAACAGTTCATTGGTAAATACCATCTCCGCATCTACTCACAGACGGAATACCATGCACTCATGCCCCAAATGATCTATGGCCTTCTAGAATTCTCAAGTATGCCACACTGTTTCTTAAAGGTAGATTACTACATAATGAGCCAACTAAATGTATTTGGAATTTTTCTTACACGTATTTTCAAACATAAATTTTGGGGGGAAAAGGACACTACTAGCTGGGAATCTTTTCACAGAATACTAATTACTAACAGAACATTCGTGTTCCACTCAACACAGCTGGAGACTGCCCATACAGATAACAGAAATCTGTTTTGGAGTTGAAAACAAATATTTCCTTTAGGATTACGAAAATAAGCCAATATTTACAAAACGTTTTAACATATGATGTTGAAGAGGATGGCATGTTTTGCTATTAGATATCTACTCATTTAGGAAAACAAAAATTCCAAAAATTTTCCATAACTTAAAAAAATACGTTAAAAGGTACAGTTAACATGTACATAATCAAGAATTGCCTGGTATTTCAAAAAATTTTTGCCTTGACTTGAGAGAGAGGTTTACAATAAAGGAAATCTTTGTACTTAGGAACTGCAGTACCCTTAAATTTTTTTCCCCAAATATCTATTTCTCAATTTCATTTTGGTTTTAATTAGTAAATTATTATCTCATAGTTAAGTGCTTGTCTTCTGCCAGTCTGAATCAAGGTGATTAAGTAAAAAGATCTAGTTTTGTGCTGTGACATGAACCAATGGAAATATTTTTGAGGAACACCAAACTCAGCCATTCTAAACAGCTGCTTCATTGAAGAAATGCTGGAAAAGAGAGTACCAATCTTTTTTATTTTTCTTTTTAGTTGGGTAGGTAAGATACACAAAGGTAAATGACATTAGTAACTGTTTCTAAATAGAACTAAGGTTCAAGCCAAAAAAGAAGAAAAACTTATAAGTAAACAAAAAACCAACCTGATAACTAAACCATCTGCTAGCTAATGAAAATGCTTATTTTGGCAACAACATTCCCTAAAGAAAGCAAATGTTTGCCACTGTTGAGTCTAAAACAAATATTTCCTTCAAGTCTCATAATTACACGGCTCCAAAATGTTCTATCACTTTTCAATAGGTCAGTATGTCTCCCTTAAGGAAGCATTTTTCTAGTAAAAGAACATAACCATTCTGAAAATGTTGCCTTGGCCCAACTTACAGATGCAGTAAAAGATATGAAATTAGGCTATTCCAGAGAACTGATACCTTCCTCCTTCCTCTATGTATACAAGAAGACATAATTTAAACAAATTTTTTGAACAGTCTCAACTATTAAGAACACCAAAAACCTTTGGCTACAAACAACGAAAGAAACATGCCTTGGAACCCAAGATTTAGTTAGTGCCCAGGTCACTGGCCCACTGCCACCCTGCCGCTGAACTGCTGGAAGCAAACTGGTGGCTCAGGCCCTGCTCCTCAAGACAGAAGCCTCCACGTTCAGGCTCAGGGAATCCTAAACAGGCACGAGAAGTCTCCCGCTGAATGCAGAATGACTCATGCCCACCTCTATGCGAGCAGGGAAGGCGCCTGTCACCAAGAATCCCAGATCATTTACTTACCAAACATTTCCATTTTGCTACACCATATTTCCCAAAGCAGACATTTTATTCCTTATCAGAAAGGAACTGGTATAAGACAAAGAAACCAACCTAAATGCAGCTCAAAAAAAAACCCCAAAAATACAAAAAAAAAAAAACCCACACTATCTTTCACGTATTAATTTGAAATTTGAACCATATGAAACTATTGTTTTTATAAGTCAAAAACGATCAAATATTGGCTGTTTCTTATGGTTCAATCTAATAGTTTTAGGAGCACATCTGAAAGCTTCGATGCACCTAGGACATCATAGTGCTGTTTGTAGAACAATCTGGCCTTTATAGAACCCTGTGTATTAACTGCATCAGAGAAATTAGGAACAGTTTTACTAGCAGAATATAATAACATAATATGTGTATGTGATATAAAACCACAAGTATGTGACCCCCAAGGATTTTGTTCACAACAATCCTGTTAAACATAAACTTGATAATGTTATCCATTCAACTTGTGTTTACAGCATGACACCAGCCACCTCAGGGGACACAAGTAGAGATGATGGCTTAGACTGCTCTTCATGCAAAAAAGGATGGGGGCTAGGGGGAGAGAGTGTGGGACATACAAGGGAGAATACAGGGAATCCACGCAAGGCTCAGGGCTATAGTGAAGGTTTGGAGGAGTCTTAGGGGATCCCTAGGAAAAACAGAATCTCTGATCCTAGCTTCAGCAGAGAAGACTAAGACATTTTTTGGCTCCCTACAGCTCAGCTTTGCCACTGACTGACGGCCTCAGGGCTATTGACAGTTTGGTATTTAAGACAGACTTCCAGAGAAAGCTGCATCACAGAGCAAAGCCAAGTGCCAGGAGCAAGAACACTTTCTTTTCCCTTAACTCCTCAGCCTGTAGCTAATCAACAGTGATCAAATCAGGCAATCAAAAATGCCCATTCTTAAAATCAGTTTGCTAACATAATATTGATCCAACCTATTCAGGTGCCCCTTATCCCTCAGGAAACCCAATACCTATAATGCAGACTCAGCATGCTCTCACCATTAAAAAAAGGATGCCGTCTACCTCCACTCTCCCTTCATTACTGCCAGGGTTATTGCATGTTTTTATTTAATAAACCTTCATCAGCTCAAATGAAGGGTTGTTATTAGTTGAGCTAACAGCCAAATGATAATGCTCCAGAGAGATATCAGTGCTTGTTGGTGCATTAACAGAGAGAGGAGAAGGGCTGAGGTCAAGCATGTGTCAATGTAAATGAGGCGATATTAGGTACTAAAGGCTTAATGCAATAGACTGCCTGGGAGATAATGGAATTTACAGGATAAAGCAAATGAGATGAAGTTATTGATAAGTGAAAGAAGGCGGGGGGCCTCTAAGATAAAGTGCTGTCAAAGAAAAGGCCTTTTACTTGTGAATTTCTTCTTTAAAGTATCTTCAAATTTATCTGAGAAAACAAAACTCAAAAGAGATCAAATGTGACTTCTAGCTTCATGCAAGAGCTCATCCCATTACTGCTGTTAAATACAGACTTGTTCTAAAACCATATCATTTTATTAAGCTATTCTTAAGCTTTCTTCAGGGTTCTCCTTTTTCTGTTTTTTTTTTTTTTTCGCTTTTTTCTTAAACATCAGGGCATTCTACCACAAAAAGTTCCCATAGTTTATTAAAGCATAAGTCATCTTTTTTTTTGCCTCTTGTAAAGTAGAAGCAGGTCTTCTAAGAGATTTCATCAACCCATTCCTCACAGAATGACAGTGTCTGAGGAATGACATGCAAGAATTTTCTATTTTAAAGGGCCTTTAAAGGTTGTAAACACTGAGGTCCCACCCCAATTTTACAGATAAAAAAAAGTAAAGCCCCAAAATATACCTTTTTTCTTAACATTTATTTTTCTTCCAAATTAGAAAAGTAATACATGCTCAGTCAAGAAGACTTGAAAAACCCAGGAAATCACAAAGGAAAATGATGATCCATATTCTCACTAATCAGGCATAATAATATTTTAACCTGACTCCTCCCAATCATTTTTCCAAAGTTTTTACAAAAATATTGTTATTTTTAAACATGCTTTTTTCACCTGGCAAGTACATTGGGGACATCTGCCCATTACTAAATATATGATTTTTAGTGTTTCCATACTAGTCCAGAACATGAGTATTCCACAAATGATTTAAACCAATTCCCTAAACTTAATTGCTATTTTTTTACTTTCATAAAACTGACTGTGATAATTATCCTTGTATACATATTTTTTAACACATAATAATTAAAATTCTTAATTCTTCCCTTAACATAACATTCTAGAGGCAAAAATCCAAGTCCAAAGTTACACACATATTTAGGGCTTATCCAAATTAAGAGCCTTATTTGTTTTAAATGGACTTAGCTCTGTTCACAATTACTTTCCTAATGAAATTAAACTATACCTAACACCTTATGAGAAAGATAAGAATTGCAATTGCTTATGGAAAAGTTCACCAAAAAATCCTTCTTTGTTCCTAATCTTATGATCCCTTCAATTCTCAGTTCCCATCAGTGTTCCATCAAGAGAGCATTAAAACCTAGATTTCTACTCCAAAATACAAAAGAAGAGACCACTAGGAAAGACATTCTCAATTAACAAGTGTCCCAAAGTCCTTTACCTTTGTCATCTTATTTGTTATTCTGGGACAAGAAAAAGTTACAGAACAACTCTCAAGAGCTGGCAAAGGAGGTCTCTGAAAATCACTTCACATTCACTCTTCAATCAAGACAATTTCCCCCACACTCTGCAAGAGCCCCAAATCCATCAGAAACGCTCAGCACTTACATAGCTCTCTACTAACATGAACGATTAAAATCCCACAAAGGAATGTGAGAAGAATATGGCTTTTTTCATTTTAAAAGCTAGGCAACCACAAGTAATTAGTATTGGACTGCATCTCAGAGAAAATAGACTTCTTTAACAAGCTCCTCCTATCTTGTCAAGCCAAGCGAAAGCTACTGATCAGCATTCTCAGACCATCATCAAGCTGCGATAGAGGGCTCCCATCAACAACATGGTTGTCACCTGCCACAATTTACACATATAGAGGGTCCCCATCTGACCACAGACCACCAATCAAAACCTGTTCAGGCAAGTCCATATGCAAGGCTGAAACCAGAAATAGGATGAAAGATGTCAGCAAAGAATTTGCATACTATTTTTTACTTAGATCATTCCTTCTACAGACTGAAGTGTGTAAACACACGCTCAGGCACACATACACACAGTTAATATGATTAAAACAACATGTATGTATTAGTGATGGTAGCATCAAGACAGAAATGCTGCTTAATGTAAACAAGCCTGAGACTACTGCTTTTTCTTTTTACCTGGCACTGGATGATGATGATGATGATGTTGATACCTATGCCATATTAAATCTGCATAATGCTCTATATTTTACAAAGCACTTTACCCATATAAAATCTCACTTTTATGCTCACAACCATTCTATAATGCAGATAGAGTATTTGTATATCCATCTCTACAAAACAGGGCCCTACTATAAAACAGGGAGAGAAAGTGATTTATTTGCCTAAGCTCACAGAACTGGTGAGTTGTTGGGTCAGGACTAGAATTAAGAACACCTGGCTTTTAAACCCATTTTGTTTGCACTATACCACACTGTACCCAGACACCACTTGTCAATAAATAAATTTGTGCCCCAGTTTCAGTCCATTAAGACCCGGCAATAAGTCATAGAAGAACACACAGCAAAGATGCAGGAACCAGAGCAGCAAGATGACAGCTCTGAAGAGTTCCAAGTCAGCCTAAACCTGGAGAGCATCTAATTTAACCATTTAAACTCTTTTTGACCAAATAATCAGGCTATAAAATCAGAATAAAAGCCAAATACTCATCAGCTCTTTCCCAAAACTGCCAATAGAGGATGGCAACAAAGCAACTTTAGTTGAACAACATTTCTATGTAAATGTGAATATCATCATAGGATGTCTGTTCTACGCAAGTACTTGGTTTCTAACTACTTGGAACTGGTGTCAAATGAAGTCAAAGACAATTCGTTTTGCTCTATTTGCACAGCACAAGCTATACCCTACACCAGTGGTTCCAAATTGGTCTGCATGTTGGAATCACCTGGAGAACATCAAAACTTACCAAAGCTGGTGTCCCACCTCCAGACATTTTGATTTACTCAGTGTGGGGTGTGACCTGGGCTTTAGAATTCTTGAAGGATCGCCAAGGTGCAAACAAGTTTGGGAATCACTGCCCCAAAGCCAAGGGAGCCAACTGAAAACTGCTGAACTTTAAGAGGTTTAGTGTAAAAAAAAAAAACCTAGAATTTCTATTTGCTTTGAAAGGAAAAAGGCAAATGAAGAGCAGATAAAAGAGCAAAACAAAAGAGAATAACCCCATGCCTATCAAACAGCGTGCCTTTTAGAAAGCCCAGCCTTCAAAAATAAATATAAACAAAAAGGGCAGTGAGCAGCAAGAAAAAGAGTTACTACAAAGCCCTGTACTTTTAGGAGAAAAATAAAGCTGCCTCACTAAGACTACTCACGTAATTTTGGACACAAAAGCCATGTTTACGCATTCAGTAACTTTATTTTCAGCTTTCTCTAAATCTTTTGGAAAGGAGATCAGAGGTAGGTGTCTGAGGGAAGGAAGGGGTTCCAAATGCAGCTGGAAGCAGCCATAGCTGAGCACTCTATTTAAATAGCAAACCATTCTACCCCTCCCCCACCTCCAGCCCCAGTATTCCTGGTCCCCCTTGTTGTTGTACTGATTGTGGTATGAGGTACTGTTTATTTGTTAATCATCTTTCTCTCCCAACTAGCACGTAAGCTCTTTCAAGGTTAAGGCCACCTTCACAGATACATACAACAACAACAAAAGTGACCAACAATGATATCATCACATTCGTCTATCAAAATATGTGCCAGATTCTTTCCTGATAAATTATTAGTAGAGAATACCGGCATCGGTCTTTCAAATCAATATTTTACACTAGGAACAGATGGGCTTTAACGGTCGCTATTTCATTATTGATCACTGATATATTTTTTATCATGTTGTAGAGAAATCTATATGGAATATTGAAACGTTTTTGCAGGGTCACCGAACCACTTTCAAGTTAAGTCCAATAAATTCACTAGAATGTTCCACCTCCTCATATTTATAGAGTTTTCTCCTCAACACCATTCTCTAAGTCATGATGAGAAAGAAACCTTGTGAGATCTCAGAAACTTTAGAGCCAGATAAAAGAGATGTGCCTTTTGGCCCCTTTTTTCCTACTTGTACATTACTCATTTGATAAAAGATGCATGATCACCCCTTACCTGCCCCAAAGGATGAGAAAATAAGAATTAGCCTATTTGCTAATGATATGATTTTACTGGCACAAATAAGAGCAACCTCACTGATCCACTGGTGCTGCCATCTAAGTACTGACAGAAAAAAATATCTTAACATCAACTACACTAACACTAAAATCAAGATTTGTGATAAAGCACCTTCCAATAGTGAACTGGCTTATATCTAATTACAATACCCAGCAGACTTACACATTTAGTTACCAAAGTGCAGATTTTGCAAGAAGCTGATCTTGGATAGTTTACCAACAAATTACATTGCTTATAATTAGAAAGCCAACAGGTATCCTACAAACATTTACTTGATGTGGGCTGAGGAGGCATTTGATAGCACAGAACCTGAAATGTGTCCATGCCAAATCCCAAAAATATGGTATAGAACTTTGGGGTCTTGATCATCCACCTGTGCATGTGTTAGAGCAGACTAGACACGTTTTCTGAGAAAAATCCTCTGTCCACAAGAATTTCTTTGCCTGTATAAAATGAGGGCTAGCCTTTCGTTCAGACAGATGTCCATGTTGGGCAAGAAGAAAGGGAATCAAAAATGCTTAACCTAGCCAGCCCTACTTCAACCTTTTTATCAGCTCAAAGCAAGTCCACCTCTGACCAGTTTTTGAGATTATAACACGGGAGCAATCACCATATCCTTTCTCCAGTATCAGTAAAAATAACCAATTAACTATATATAATATTTCTAAGCCCTTATTATGTATAGTAGGCATACTTTACATACATAGCTTAATATCTCATTTAATCCTTTCAACAACCCCTGGGGATATATATTACACATTCTTAACTCCAACTTTCAGCAAAGTCAAATTAAACAATTAGCCCCAAGCCATCCAGCTGGTAAAAGTCAAAGCTGGGACTCAAGCACAGGTCCATCTGACCCACACTAAGACCCATGCTGACATTCAAACCTTGAATGTTGTCCAACAATCGCCAAGGATCTTGTAAACTGAAAATATTATACTCATTTTTATTACAGGATCTTAGAAAACTATGGAATTAAATCGCTGCATTACTATCTTTATCCCAGACGTGGCCACATTTTCACCGTGTATGTGAAATAACTCCAGTACGCCATTCTCTCAGCAAAGCTCTCTGGGAAGAAGGCAGCTACATAAACATAAGTTATTATTATAATTATCATAATAATCCTTATTTGAGTATACAGCTATGGATTCTTTTTGAAAAGGTATATAAATAAAAAGAGACAATATGATTAAGAGACATTCAAAATCTCTACAATCTCAGGAGGACTTAGAAATGAAAAAATTATTTTAGTCATAAGCCTCGCAACTGTCAGCTAACGTGCTCCAAAACGACTTGCACTGGCTGGGTTTCCACCGATTGAATGCAATTATGAATTGACTTCTATGGGTTGATAAATCACAACTTGTGTAAGTGGTTTTCAAAGCTCATCTGTGCAATTTTAGTTTGATACAAACTTCCACACAAATTTTCCTTAACAAAAAAAGTTCATAAAAATATTACCCATCATGAAATACCTTCCTGGATAGCTCATGCCACAGGGAAGAAGCTGTTATTCTTATATTAATAATTCTTCCCAGAATTAATCAGTCGTTGTACATTAGAACCAGCAGCTGGAGTGTTTTGAGTGATAATGAAACCTGTAACAAGGCATCTTCAGCCGTCTTTTCAAGACAATAAGGGAATTAAAATTTCAATTTAAATGCAGAGGTTTGAAACACGCTTCACTGGCAAAATTACTTCAATTAATGTGAGTGGAATACAAAGGACAGACTGCAGAAATGTGATGCAGCAACCAGAAATTATGTCATTAATGTGCTTGCATCCACCAGCACAATGACTGCAAAGGTCTCATTTAAACCATACGTATCACAAAGCTACAGGCTACAATATTAATCAAGACTCTGATTTCAATGTGACGGACACAGGCTTCTTGTTGGATCATTTTTAGCTTTTCATAAGCTAACAGCAGCTGTTTACCTTGAAGAAGGAAACAAAAGGCCATGCCTATTTGCAGACAGGCCCTGTCATGACAATTTAATTATTTTATGCAGTACGCAGGTTATCATATCAAAAGAAGAAATAAATATCCCATCTAGAAGCCACATCTATAGCTATCAGACCAGTCTGATGGTGAAGTAGGAATCGCAGGAGCTGACAAGAGCCATGGGTCACCACTGATTTATTTACTCTGGATTTATTAACCTGAGTAGGGATTAATTTACTGGGCATCTGCACCTGCCTGAAAATGGAAATGCAAAATCTTTTGATAAACAAATGCAAGGAAATCAGAGGGTTTTGAAAGACTAGATTGCTTTGTCTTCACTTTCCTCTGATGTCTTTTTAGCAAAGCTTTCCATTTGGACTCTTGAGATGGCCTTAAGTAGATTTTACTTCTAACAGCACATAACCATAGGGAAAGAAAATGTGATCATTTTTTCATATGACGTCTGATGAAAGAGCAATTATAGACCTTACTATTCACTCTTGTAGACAAAAGGCCAAATAAGAATATTTCCAACCTTTTAAGCACACCTTAAAGCCTACCTCCATGAAATCTTCACTGTATGTTAGGGCATGCCAACTCCCCAGATCATACAAAGCAACTACCTCATCTGGAAAAGGGGGATAATGTCAGAAATCTCTCTCACACAGGGTTGTTGAGAGAAGTGGGTTAACAAATGTTAACATACTTAAAATGGTCCCAGCACATAGTGAGTGCTCAATACATATTAGCTATTAGCACTATTGTTTTTGTTGTCCGTTTAAATATTGCAAAAAGGAAAGGTTAGAAACTAGAGAACCTTGCCAAAAAAAAAAAAAAACGGAAGGAAAAACAGACCAGAGCTCCAAGAGAGGAAATGCCCTTTTCTCTATACTGGCATGGGTCTTTCACATAGTTATCCGTTTGGCTAATGATCTGTGAACTCTGACTACGTGAGGTGCACTATGCTAAGCACAGGGCAGACAAAAATAGGTAAGATACAGGCCCTGTCCTCAATGACCTATCTTATACACAAAAGCAATTATATTATGATGAACTACCTGCAGCTTATGGAACCATAAAGAAATGTGGCTACTCATGTTAAATATTCTTACCACAATAAAAAAAAATACACAATAATTTTTTTTTGAAAAAAAGGATGAGAAAACCATCTAATTGAATTACCTGGGACATTCATAGACTTGATGAAATTTGAGCCAAGTCTTAAAGAATAAATCGTCATTTTCCAGGCAGACAGGATTGGGATTAGGTTCAGGGAAATACATGATCAATTAAAAAAGAAAAATCTATCGCATCCCTATACAGCAGCAACAAATAAGGAGAAACTGTAATTAACAAAGAGCTACTGTTTTAAAAAGCCACAAAAAAATATGATTCCCAGAAATAAAACTAAGACAATATATGTAGTACCCTATGGAATACATTACTAAGCATTCTTATAAAAGGACATTCATGAAGACTTCAATAAATGAGAGACACATCCTCTTCCCTGGAAGAACTCTACCAAAAAGATGAACTTCTCTTAAATCTAATCAAAATCCCATCACATTTTTTGTGGAACTTAACAAGCTGATACTAAAATTCCTATGGAAGAGTAAAGAGCCAAGAATAGCACAGACAATTCTGAACAGCAAGGTGAAGAAATATCTTCATCTGCTATCAAGACATATAATAACATTATAGTAAGTAAAACAGCATGGTTTTGGTGCAGATATACAGGAGACCAACTGAACAAAATAAAGAGCTCAGAAACACACCCATGCATATGTGAAAACTTGGTATGTAACCAAGCTAGCAATATAAATCAGTAGGAAATGGATTCAACAATTGGTTGGAGCCAAGCAGCTGTTTAAAGATAAAATTAGATCCCTAGTTCACACCATATATGAAAACAGATTCTAAATGAGTTAAAGAAGACAACATAGGAGACTCTCTTTATGATATTGGGATAGAAAATTTCTTAAAATAAAAGTCACATAACATAAAGGAAAATGAAAGAGAAATTTTATTGCATTAAATTTTAAAATTTCCTTATAACCAAAGACACCAAAAACAAAGTAATAAAGCTACACCACCAACCGGGAGAAGATATTTACAATCCATCTAACGGACAGAGGATTAGTATCCAGAACATACAAAAGAACTACAAATAGAAAAAAGGAACTTCTGGGAAATGTATCTCATATGCTCACCTTTTTCTGGAGGTGACTGCTCTTCCTCCCCACCCCACTCACCAGGCCCCTCACCCCCGCAACCACAAAATTTTAGTTAGAACTGACAATCATAGCACCCAAGCTGGCCCAGTCTAGATCCTACCCCTGCTACCCCTGCACTTTTGAATTAGCAAAAAAAGGTTATTTTCCTCTGCAAAGCTCGAAAGATGTAGGCCACAGCCTCCACTCCTCCCTCTCCTCAAACACCCAAACCCAGCGCACAGGTGGAAGGAAGAGTCCCTAGGAGAACAAGGAAGACGACATGAGGAAAGAACACACAGGTGGCACCCCACATCTACTCCCATCCTTTTAGCAGACTGGGTACAGGAGTAAAGCAGTTCTTTTACCTAAGCTAGCTAGAGTGGAATTTCTGTAATTTGCAACCAAGGACTTAAAGAAGTATTTAATAAGGTCCTTAAGAAAGTAAGTAAAAAAAAAAGGGCCGTATTCATTATTGATTAGCTCTTAAGTAAATAAATTAGCCCCTAAGTAATAAAACCATAAAACAAAAATCTGAAATCCTAAAATGAACATAACACAGAAATAAATTCTAACAACCTATTTTTAATATATAGCATTTACTTAAAAGCAGGCCCACAACAAAAAACCATGATTCAAATAGATGTGTATATGATACACCAACATATATAATCTTATCTATTCTGATTGCTGAGTCTTGGTAATTTAGCACATATATGCAATTCTAATGCACAAACCAACAGTAAAGCTGAAAGGTGATTAATTTTTTTGTCAAACACCCTATAGTCATTATTATGGATGATGTCACTATGAACAGGATACTGAAAATAACCTACTCTTTTGCGACTCTCAAGAGCAGAGCGTTATTAACCTCATTCCACTGTGGAAACTGACTATTCACCCCTATCACACAACCAGATTTTAATATACAATAGATTGTCACAGCACATCTCACCTCTTGGTTATCAAACCTCCTTAAAAGCTTCTTACAAAGAACTTACAGAAAAATTCTTCTTGAAAGTTTCAATGAACTAAAACCACTTAGAGGATTTAACCTGTTTCTCCCACCAATTCCTCTCAGTGTTTTTTCCAATGTTACAGCCAATCTAATTCGGTGAAACAGGTAAGGCATTTTCACCTACCGTGAAAAAGAAAACCCACATACAGTCTATCTATTACTGAGAGTTTCTGCAGTCCCCAGACAACTGCGAATGAGAAGGAAGAGGGGTGCTGGTGTGGAAAGAGGAGGGAGATAGAGCCGCCCTAAGAGCCTGAGGCCCTGAGAAAGTTAGGGTCATTAGAGAGCAAGATGAGTATTTTCATTTTTCACTCATTTTCTTGACACTCAGTCACATGCACCACCAGTTGCAAACTTCTCTGAATTTTCATTTCAAATTCACAAAGTAGCAGAATGGATGAAGATAGAGGCTAAAGGCTAGGCTGTAGAGTAGTCTTGCTTGACAATATTACTTCCAGAATTATTCCAAAAACATTATTTTCTTTCTTATCAATTTAAAGGAAAAAACAAAGCCCTAATATAAAAATTCCTTCAAAGAATTTGTGGAACATCAAGTTTATAAATCTAAAGTTCTCTCTCATGCAAATTTCTTTCTTTAACATGGGATTCATTAACTTTAGGTTCCTCTGAAGCTAAAAAAAAAACCTCTCATTACCATTCCAACACGATTTAAGTACTGTTTTCTTAACATTATACTTCTTGCCATTGTTACAAAGGCAGACAATACATAAATAATAATAATCTACCATTTCAAACACTGGAATTAGGACGAGAACTAGCCAGGCTACACCTGCAAGGGCTCGTGAATTCCAAGTGGGCAGTTTGTAATGTGCTCCATGAATTAAAGAATTCAGAGAGAACAAAGGGAAGTGCTTTTATATCTCAGCAGAAACGACCATTGGAGCAGACTGATCTCTCACCAGCATGTCGGTGGCGCTGAGATAGTGCTTGCTAACCATGCACTGTTCCAGCTTTTGAGGCACTTGCTTGATATTCTCAATTTCATCCAGCAGGTTCAGGACATGCTTATGTTCAATTCCCTCAATCCACAATTTCCGAAGCTCATCCCGTTTGCAGTGCAACAGCATCTTGCATGAAAGCAGATTCTCTTTTACCTACAACAAAACAGATTCAATCTTAGGTCAGTCCAAAGTCTTGCCAGCCTAAACCCCTAATCTGGTTAGTATTCTTCATTGGTACTACTGTAAGTGACACTTTCTAATTCCCACTCTCTCTTATTCCCTTTGCTTGGTCTGCTTGCAAAAGTCTAATCCTGGTTCTGATGCTGACTCACTTGGGTGCATCTCTGCCTCTCTATGTTTATATTTTCTCTCCTGTGAAATGAGAAAACTACTCCTAACCCACCTTTGAGTCAATCTAGAAAAAATTACTTAGAATATAAAACACTCTGAAAACAGGAAGTACCACACTGATGTTAACATATCTAAAAGGGACTGATATGAGAGTCCACATTATCATTCCTTCCCCATTCTTCCTTGCATAGTTCCTATTCAGCTGATAGGTCACTTGGTCAGTCCCTCTAGATAGAGAGCTTCAGCTGAAGTTTACAACCAAGGAACTAGGCATTCATTTCAACTGACTAAAATGAAAATGAGCTCAGTTTCCAGAAAGAGTAGACACATCCAGAGATAATCTCAAAATAAAAGGAATTAGGGCATACCAAGGATTTTTCTTTTTTGCCAGGTATTCTGATTTTTCGGTTTTAAATAAGATCATTGCAAGCATCTCATAGATCTCACACTTTAGTGAGCAGCACAAGCACAGACTGACAAAATAGAAGGAGGTGGAGAGCTGCAGCGAGGGATGGAGTCAATGTACATTATAAATATATCTTCATTTTCTACTAATTAAAAATTTTCAATTTTTACAACATAAAAAAATAAAAAGAGGGGCCGGCCCTGTGGCCGAGTGGTTAAGTTTGCATGCTCGGCTTTGGTAGCCCAGAGTTTCAGCTGGCTCGGATCCTGGGCCGGACATGGCACCACTCATCAGGCCATGCTGAGGCGGTGTCCCACGTACCGCAACTAGAAGGACCCACAACTAAAAATATACAACTATGTACCAGAGGGCTTTGGGGAGAAAAAGAAAAAAATAAAATCTTTAAAAATAAATAAATAAATAAATAAATAATAAAAAAATTAAAAGAGTCATGACCTTTCACAATTCATAGAACTACCATCGTATACTTTTGACATTCCTTACATGTATTTTTACTTAAACTAGAATTTAAGTCTACAGTTTCGTGTTTGGTTTTGTTTGAGGTAAAATTTATGCATGAATACATCTCAAGTATACCATTTGATGAGTTTTAGCAAATGCAGACACCCGTATAATCCAAACCTCCATCAATATATAGGACATTTCCATCACTCTAGAAAGTCTATCATATTTTTGACAATTGCAAACCTGTCTTCTTCTTCTACAAGATTTGGTGTGGAGGTGCACATACTCACTGACACTATACTCCTGATGATTACAAAACTGAATTTCAATATTTTTCCAACAAACATGCAAAATATGAAGATACAATGCTAAGATTAGGTTTCTTGAGAAAGTATCTAATCTATTCCCACAACTTAGGACAACACTTATATCATACTTATATAAAACTCTCCAACATAAAAAGCCCTGAATAACAGGATTTTGGAATCTCTCTTGATGGGCATGGTAGAATGATTATTGGCTTTTTGGGGCACATCCCTCTGAAAATCTTTTGAAGATGGTCCTAATTACCTCTGTTCCTTCCTATAATCCCAACGTGATAGCAAAAGAATTTTTTTTTTTTTTAGCATAAAACACCAAGAAAAGAGAAAGAGAAGAGAGAACAAAATTTTAGAAGCTGGCGAAAAGATGAATGATGGGTAACTAAATTAGCAGAGCAGAGAAATCCGAAAATCTTAGCAAGCAGTGGGGTTTGCTAACACCGAAAAGGAGACATGAAGAATATTAAAAGCAGGAGTACGAGGTTACAACTTTCTATAAGGAGTATTTTGAGCCCTAGATCCTCATCAAACCACATGGACAGGTAATTCCCTCCCCCTAACACTGGCCAATTAGAAGGTTTATGATCTGAAGAAACTGCAGGATCTGGACCAGGAAATACCAGGCACGGCTGAGGGGAGGGTGTGATGCCCTGGACAGAAAACAGGAGGATGACATCAAAGTGGGCCTACAGAACAGTAATATCCTCCACCTCCTTCCAGGGTTGGCTCCAATAACACTGAGCTTGACTTTTAGCCCCAACGCAGGAAAATTACAGCTTTCCCCTGGGAAAAGTAACCAAGTGAAAAGACTATAGACAGTGATATCTCAGGTTTCACCAGGAAACTGCTGGGTCCCTGCCAATCATCTCTAGACAAGTCCCATAACATGCTTGGAGCTTCCAATCAGCTTTGTAGCGCCTCTCTCTTACACACAGAGAGTCAGCCAAAGGTCACCAGACAGTCAAGGAAAGTCTGTAATATGGAAAGACAGGAATCAAAACAAACAAAAAGAAAAAGGTAGTGGAGAGGAGGAAGGGACAAACTATGCAGCAAACAGTTTTTTAAAAAAAAACTATAATATCCTTAGGAAAAGTAACATATTACATCAATGAAACAAGAACAGGATGCTATAAAAAATTCAGACAATGAAAAATAGCTCTTGGAAATTAAAAATATTATAGAAAAAAATCAAAGAGTAAAACACAAAAACAAAATATAGGAAAAAGGAGATCAAAGAAAATGAGGGGATTGATCCAAGAGGTCCAATACTTGCCAAATAGGAGTTCTGGGGGAGGAAAAATGAAAAAAAAAAAAAAAAAAGGAGAAAAATACCAATAAAATAATAAAAGAAAATTACCCAGAACAAAAGACATGAATTTTCAGATTGAAAAGGCACACCAAGTGTTCAAGACAATGGAGTGAAAATAAGACCCAGCCCAGGCATGCTACCATGACATGTAAGAACACAAAAGATAAAGAAACAATTTCTTAAAAGCTTTCAAAGGGGGGTAAAAAGAAAATAGGACCTATACAAAAGATTGTGAATCAGAATGCATCAGATTTTTCTCAATAGCAACACTAAAAGCTACAAGACAAAGGAATAACATATCTCCAAAATCCTAAGAGAGAATTATTTCCCAGGAAAACTATCAATCAAGTATGAGGAAAGCATAAAGACATTTTCTGACTGCAAGATCTCAAAAAATAAATCTTATATGCACCATATCTCAGGAAAATACTGAAGAATGTGCTCCATCAATACAAAGGAAAACAAAAGAGAAAAAACCCAGGACCCAGGAAAGGGGAGGTGTGTGGGGAGTAGGGGGTTCCGATGCAGGAGAAAGGCAACAGGATTATTCAATCATTGATTCCAAGGAAAACAGCAACAAAATTGCACAAGCAAAAATAGCAGCTGGGGATGGCTTCCATGGAAATATGTATATACTCATAATAATGTAAGCACTATCTATTTAACCAAACCAAGAACTAGGATACAGCTCTCCTGGAGAGCACCAGGGAAGATGATGGGGTGGGGTGGAGGAAAGAGTGACAGAGGAACTACATCTTCATCTTCCATAGCTGGAAGTTCATATGCAATGTCTAAGATAGAAAATTCAAGAAAAAACCAGTATAAGCATATTACTTAGAAATATAGAAACAGGACTATCTGGGGAAAAAACAACTAAAAGAGCAAAAGTCAGTGTCTCTGAAGTGTTGGAATTGGGATTGAAGTAGGACAAGGCAGGGGAGTGCTGGTTTTTATCAGCATTTGTGGTATTATTTGATTTTTTAATCATATTTCTCAAGGCCATTCCTCAATCCTCTTGGAGTTCTTGGTCTCTGGGTTAAGAACTCTAGCTATTAAATCCATTCTATTTTAAATATTAGTTAAAGTCTGTTAGAATTAGATTTCTGATATTCTATTCACATCACCTTGGGTCTATAAATCTCAGCTTTTTCCTCTGTGGGTAATGGTTACTATGGAAACAGTAAAAATAAATTTTATGTCATATAACACCCAACTAGGCTCTTGATCAAGGGAATGGGGAAAAACTTACAGAGTGTCAGTAAAGTTTAGCAAACTCCCTTCTGATGGGAAAACGACCATTATGGCATTTCACATCAGGATATACACAATGTAATCAGCTCACCTCTCAGTTTTGCTTACTACATGGAGGAAAAATGAAAAAGAAGGTAGAATTTGGGAGTAGGGTGTGAGGGAGATGGGATTGGCCTGTGTGGAATATGAACATCACCAAAATTACTCCCAAAACAGAGTTAACCAAAGCTGCAGACATAAGAAGCTACAAGAACGCTTAATACTAAACTGCCCTGAGGTTTCAGCTTTTTGCTTAGAAAGTTACAGTTAAGAAGAAATGCTATTTTAAAACGTAGGGGATGGGAGAAATACTAGTCAGCAATAAAAGAGAAGAAATATGAAGAATCTCAACAACATTACGCTGAGCAAAAGAAGCCATATGCAAAAGAATACATACTGTGTGAAGTTCTAGAACAAGCAGGTATAACCCATAATGACAGAATTCAAATCATTAGTTGCTTGGAGCAGGAAGGGGGTAGGAGGAGGAACTGACCACAAAGAAGCAGGAGGGAACTCTCTGGGGTGACAGTAACACATTCACAGATATATACATTTGCCAAAATTCATTGAACTGTACTCTAAAAATACTGCCTTTTATCGTATATAAATTATAGCTCAGTAAATATGATTTATTTAAACAGAGAGGAAAGAAACAGGGCTATGTCCAGCAATGAATAATAACATCTAAAAGTGAGAAAGGTACCAAATTACATCCAAACATTTATTTCTCAAATGTCTGTTCTACTTTTATAAATGTACTGACAGTACTTTAATTCCATTCTATTTAATTTATCAGGACAATTAAGATTGAAAAATTATGTTACTCTCTCTTTTTCTTCCTTAAATAAATCCATGAAGAGCCAAACTGTTCAAATCATGACATCAAAACCCAAGTACAGAAATCCTTCCCCAAACACAAGTTCCCTTTGCTTCCTTGGAATTCTAGTAACTCCACAGTTGCTTCCAGTCACCTGTTCAGCAATCCAAGAATTTCAGTTTCAATATACAAGAACTGCAAGTCACTCCAATCAGAGACTATTAGAAAAAGAGAAAGTAAGGAAAACAGGGCCCAAGAGACTATTCTGAAATGGATACGTGAGATGATAGAGAAAGCAGAGAAACAGAGATTTTTGCAACCCTGCCTTGGGAAAGACGAAGAGAGAAGGAAAACTAACTGAGGCCTCTGAACAACACTGTTGCAGGATTTGTGAGAAGAGCCACAGAGATATATGTTAGAGAGGTGGACAGATACCAGCATGGGGGAGGTGGTGGAAAGCCGTAAGTTTTAAGTCATAAAATGAGAAAAGCACCAAATTTGCATCAAGAATAAAAAGGGAAGGGGAATGCCTTTGAGTGTGCATCTTATCTGTAATAAAGTACAACAGACGTGCAAGTGCCTCACTGAAACTGTAGACTGGAAATATCCTGAAAAGTTCCCCATGAGTAAGGGATGGTAAATGGAAATTAACATAACAGTCAAATTATTCTAATTCTCCAACATCACTCTGATACCAAAGCCTGACAAGGACAGTACGAAAAAGGAGAACTACAGGCCAATATCGCTGATGAACATAGATGCAAAAATTCTCAAGAAAATTTTGGCAACCAGAATTCAGCAATACATCAAAAGGACCATACATCACAATCAAGTGGGATTCATACCAGGGACACAGGGATGGTTCAACATCCGCAAATCAACCAATGTGATACACCACATCAATAAAGTGAGGAATCAAAACCACAAGATCATCTCAATAGATGCAAAGAAAGCATTTGACAAGATCCAACAGACATTTATGATAAAAACTCTTAACAAAATGGGGATAGAAGGAAATTACCTCAACATTATAAAGCCCATATATGACAAACCCACAGCCAACACCATATTCAATGGGCAAAAACTGAGCGCCATCCCCCTGAGAACAGGAACAAGACAAGGATGCCCACTATCACCACTCTTATTCAACATAGTACTGGAGGTTTTGGCCAGAGCAATTAGGCAAGAGAAAGGAAGAAAAGGAATCCAAATAGGGAGTGAAGAAGTGAAACTCTTGCTGTTTGCAGACAACATGAAAACCCCAAAACATCCATCGGAAAACTAATAGAAATAATTAACAACTACAGTAAAGTTGCAGGGTACAGAATCAACTTACAAAAATCATTTGCTTTTCTATACTCCAAGAACAAACTTACAGAAAGAGAACTCGAGAATACAATTCCATCTGCAATTGCAACTAAAAGAATAAAGTACCTAGGAATAAATTTAACCAAGGAGGTGAAGGACTTATACAATGAAAACTATAAGCCATTACTGAGAGAAACTGATAATGACTTAAAGAAATGGAAAGAGATTCCTTGCTCACGGATCGGAAGAATAAACATAGTTAAAATGTCCATACTACTCAAAGCAATCTACAGATTCAATGCAATCCCAATCAGAATCCCGATGACATTCTTCGTGGAAATAGAGCAAAGAATACTAAAATTCATATGGGGCAATCAAAGACCCTGAATTGCTATGGCAATCCTGAGAAAAAAGAACAAAGCTGGAGGTATCACAATCCCTGACTTCAAAACATACTACAAAGCCATAGTGACCAAAACAACATGGTACTGGTACAAAAACAGGCACACAGATCAATGGAACAGAACTGAAAGCCCAGAAATAAAACCACACATCTACGGACAGATAATCCTCAACAAAGGTGCCAAGAACATACAATGGAGAAAAGACAGTCTCTTCAATAAACGGTGTCGGGAAACTGGACAGCCACATGCAAAAGAATGAAGGCAGACCACTATCTCATGCCATACACAAAAATAAACTCAAAATGGATCAAAGACTTGAAGATACATCCTGAAATTATAAAACTCCTGGAAGATAATATTGGTAGTACACTCTTTGACACCAAACTAAAAAGGATCTTTTCAAATACCATGGCCTCTCAGATCATGGCAATAAAAGAAAAAATAAACAAGTGGGAATTCATCAGACTAAAGAGCTTCTGCAAGGCAAAAGAAACTAGGATCAAAACAAGTAGACAACCCACCAATTGGGAGAAAATCTTTTGCAAATCATATATCCGATAAGGGGTTAATCTCCATAATATATAAGGAACTCACACAACTGAACAATAAGAAAACAAACAACTCGATCAAAAAGTGGGCAGAGAAGATGAACAGACATTTTTCCAAAGAAGATATACAGATGGCCAATAAACACATGAAAAGATGTTCAATATCACTAATCATCAGGCAAATGCAAATCAAAACTACACTAAGATACCACCTTACAACTGTTAAAATGGCTACAATCACTAAGACTAAAAATAACAAATGTTGGAGAGGGTGTGGAGAGAAGGGAACCCTCATACACTGCTGGTGGGAATGCAAAGTGGTGCAGCCACTAAGGAAAACAGTATGGAGACTCCTCAAAAAACTAAAAAGAGAACTACCATATGACCCAGCTATCCTACTACTGGGTATCTATCCAAACAATTTGAAATCAATAATCCAAAGTAACATATGCACCCCTATGTTCGTTGCAGCACTATTCACAATAGCCAGTGGAAGCAACCCAAATGCCCACCGACCAATGATTGGATAAAGAAGATGTGGTATATACATACAATGGAATATTACTCAGCCAGAAAAAAAAAGACAAATTCATCCCATTTGCAATAACATGGAAGGACCTAGAGGGAATTATGCTCAGTGAAATAAGCCAGTCTGAGAAAGACAAACACCAGATGATTTCACTCATATGTGGAATATAAACAAGTAGTTGGACAAAGAAAACAGTTCAGTGGTTACCAGGGGAAGGGGGGTGGGGGTGGGCACAGGCAGTGAAGGAGAGCACTTATGTGGTGACAGTCAAGAAATAATGTACAACTGAAATCTCACATTGATGAAAACTATTATGAACTCAATAAAAAAAAAGAAAAAAAATTATTCTAATTCTAAAAGCACAAAAATCACAATATTTTATTTTTATACTAAAAATAAACATACATGTGTTTTCATGAGTATTTTCCTGATGCAAGTGTCCAACCCATTTTCTTCCACAAAGTCTTACAGAAAGTGCCTAGAAAGACTGATCTTCAGAAACACTGTTCACTGTTTTGTTTAAAAGCCCTTTAGAACTAGAGATCATTTTGAAATTACCTTCAAACTTTTATTTCCCATGCTTTTGTTCCCCTAGTTTTTTTAGCTGCTATTCTAAGGTCTTAAATTCTCTGAGAGGCTCCACTCAACCCTTTCCAAGGGCAATACTCTCCTTTTGAGTTGCAGAGCTTGGATACAGCACACAAATACAGACAGAGTGAAACTTAATGGAAAGATTACCTCATAGTTCTTGTGACTGCATTAATGCACTCCAGACTACCGGCTGGATTTTAAATTACAATATCTCATTATTGCCCACTGTTTAGCGTGTCCATTTCTGGACTTTCTTCCCTTTCTCATACAAGCAGCTAGGATTTTCCATCTTATATTTCAGCTATAAATAAGTTCCTACCAAAACCATGTTGTTCTACTCTTTTTTTATATTAATTAAGGTTATTCTTCATTCTAATTCTACCTTTCAAGGTATACTTCCACATAAAAGCCACAGAATTACTTTTAAATGTTAAGTAACGGATGCTGCGTTACTCAATGATTAAGCCCTAACGACTTCACTTGAATAATCATGCATGGTTATTTCCAATTACAGGCAATAAAAATGAGCTAAGAGCTTGATCTAGCACCAACAGGGCAGCCCAAATTGGGGTGAAACGTACAATGTTTGTGTACACATCACAAGAGATACAAGTATCTGTGCTTTCCCTTCAGCCTACGATAAGCAGGAGATGGACTACTTGGTATCTCGAAAGAAACCCAATGTCATCTCACTCGCTTAGCACACCATGGAGGAAACACTCAAATTCACACACCAAGAGGCATCATCTAGACAGCCCGAGTCCCCAACTTGTATCCACTTGTGTTCATCTGTTTTGGTGCTGCTGCTGTAATAGTCATTATAATGAGAGACCCTGGCAAAACCTATGGATTCTGTAGTTTTCTAATGCAAAAATATCTCATTTTGACCAATTTCACAAAGTATTCAAAAATAACAGGATTGCCCAAATATTTTGCTTATTATTCACATTACTTGACTTGAACAATCATCCCTGGTATTTTATTTGCACATTTTTTCTTAATCTAGAAAAAATTTCAAGTGAACTTGACCAGTGTAAAAAAGTTTGGACCATCTGGGAAGTCAAATCTGTCACTCATATTATCCTCCAGGACATAGATTCTACCAATACAACATAAATCCACATATGAAACTAACATCAAAATGGGAAATGTAAACAGTTCTGTGTTCTCAAACTTTTAAAGGCAACAAAAGCCTGAATATGAACATCTTCATCTGTTTTGGTCCCCACTAAAATCGATTCTCAGTATAGTAGTTACAATGGCCCTTTAACAATGTTAGTCACATCATGTCACCCCTGTGCTCGAAGCCTTCCAATGGTTTCCCATCATACTCAGGGGTAAAATCAAAGCCCTTACGGCGTTTGAGACCCTGTATGAGCTGGCCACTCTGCCACACCTCAGCCACCAGCTCTCTCGTCTCTCTCTGGTCCAGCTACTCTCTCCACTTCCCACTTTGCTCCAGGTCCATGGGCCTCCTTGCTGCTTCCCCAAAATTCCAATCACGTTCCTGCTTCTGGATGCTCTTGTATCCGCTATTCCTTCTTCCAGAGGTGCTCTTCCTGACTCCCTCCCTCACCTCCTTTAGGCGGGCTCAAATGCAACCTCAGGGAAGCCCTCCCTGAGCTATCTATTTAAAGCTGCAACTCCCTGTTCTCCCTGCCTTGCTTTTTTTTTTAAGCACAGCACTTATTATCATCTGTTATATCACATCTTACTTAACTTATGGCCTGTCTGTTTTGACTAGAATGTAAACTGCACGAGGACAGGAATTTTTGTCTGTTTTATTCACTTCTATACCCCAAAGCCCAGAGCAATGCTCAGCACAAAACAGACACTTAATACACAGAGACTAAATCAGTGTTGTTAAATACCATCTGTTTGTTTGTTTTTCTGTCTCTTCCCATTAGCAGGTAAGCTCCATGAGGACAGGGACTGGTGTTTTCCATTGATACAGCCCCAGCATCTAAAACAGAACTAGGCATGGAGCTGGCACTCAACAAATATTTGTTGAACGAATGCTCTTTACATTCTTTTGGCAGAGAGCAGAAAGAAAATTTCAACTCAAATCGACACGTTCTCAACATCTTGCTTGGCTCTGAAATAATGCAGTCCTATGATTATTGAATCATCCCTATTTTTACTTTAAAAATGTACACACCTATATTTTGCATATAATCCAAAGGGCAATTTAAAAACAAAAAATAGGCAAAGATTAGTGAGGAAACATCATTTCCTTGGTGATAAGAAATGGACTTTCACAATACAAAATTGTCAAATTATACAATGAAACTAATTCACTTCCATTTTTCCCAACATTTTTTTCTCCCATTTATCAATTATTAAAGGCTTTTTTGAAAATAGTTTTAGCCCTTTCTTTTTCTTCCCAATACTGAAGCTAATTCATAACACAGAATTATGTGACATTTACTTTCTTGACAACTGTCTGATATAATAAACACAAAGTTTCCTTTTTTGGTTTTCTTTTGCTCAAAACTCCAGGATACTTAAAAACGAGGATGGCGAAAGGACTGTGGCTACTAAAGCAAAGGTGAAATAATCAAGATGAGACTCTTTTTCAATACCAGCAGACACTCTTTGTTTGGGCAAAGATGCTATCGACTCAGAGTGATAGGAGTCGGGACAGAAACCACAGCAGTGCTTCCCTTGAGATTAGGACAAAGTACTTTCAGTCAAGCAGACTAATCAGAAAACACAAATACCAAAAGGTCCTTCACCCTTCCTGTGATTCCCCGAGGCAAAGCCAGAAGGTCAGCAGCTCCATACGTTCATTTTCTGACCCCTCTTGAGCTTAGTATATTGGGTCAGAATGGACTACAGTTTACTTTAAATCCAGAGCAACTGATCTATAGCTTTACCTAGTTTCACAGATAAATCCATAGGATGAAGTCACCACTTGTAAAGGCTAAGAATGATAGTATTCCTTTTGAAAATGTCCAGTTAATTTTAAAATGTAAAGAGGTCAGCACATTGCTTCAAAAAAGGTTAAGAGTTTCAGCATTCTTAGAAGAATAATTTATGTATCTGCCTACAAAATCATAATTATAAGGTCTAAAAGACAGGAAGAAAATATGTGAGAATGCCATAAGCACAGCTATTATTGGGTGGGTACAGTCCAAGAAACCTCCTAACCAATCAAATAGCACAGGGCAGTGCATTTCAAATGGTCTGTGCAGCCCTCTGGCCACACAAGTGCTTGTGGGGAAGCCACCGACTGCTAAGGAGGGGACTAAGATAAGGCTCTGAGTCTCACCCCAATACCAAACAAGAAGTGACTGGTATGTTAGGGTTCTGCAAAATATCGTATTTTAAAAGGGGGGGGTTATTATTGTTTAAAAAATGAAAACCAGCAGGAAGGGCTCTAGAGTGAGGGAGACCAGAGTTTAAATCCTAAATTTGTTGAGTGAGGAATAGACATAATCATGCCTGGCAAGGAGTTGGTGCTCAATAAGTGCAGCAATGCTGTTATTTACTAGACAGTACCACCAAAGGATATTAAAGGAGTCGCCTCAAAATACACAGCCAAGAACCACATAACTATGATGTAACAGTTCAAGACCTTTATTTGACCAGTTCATCCCTTGGCCAAATAAAAAATACCCCTTACGAACCCAGTTTACGCATAGGCACTAAAGACATGGTACCCAGGAACCAAGAGATTTTCAAAGACCCTACCATAAGAGGAAGGAAGCAGGGGAGGGCGAGTGGGGGAAGAAAAGGAAGGAAGGAAGGAAAGAGGGAGGAAGAGAGAAGGGAGAAAAAGAGTAAAAGAAAGAGAAAAGAAACAGTTCCAAAATATGAAAAGAAAATTACAAAATAAAAACTAATACATGCTTGTCACTACTAAAGAATGATATTCAAAAATTTCAGTATTCATAAATATTTCATTATATGTTTAAATAGTTTGTAAGTTAGATTTTCTTCACAAAAATTACCCAATACTGAAGCTAATTTGTAAGAATGTACAATGACCACAGAAAAATCACAACCAACTTCACATTAGGTGACATATTCAAAGGTAAAATTTCAAAAAACAAAAAAATGTTCCCACTGCTACAGCAACATACACACACATAACGTGTGATATGAGCACATTAAATACGTTTGATACACTGTGATGGGAGCCTCCACTAGTAAGAGGCCCTAGAGTCTTAAAACAGCTCTCCTCTTTGGTTTGGATTCCTTTCATTCTTCCTCAAGTTGAGGCCATCACCTATGTCATTTCACATTCTCAGACTGCAGTGAGAAGTAACAGCAGAAGCCAAGAGCAAGACCTCGGGGAGGGAAGAAGCAAGCCCAGGTTGCCCTCTCGGCTCCTCTTCAGCCAGGTTTTCCCAATACCTGCATAACTCCTGAAAAGCATCACTAGAAATCACTCATTAAGGCCATTAGCCACTACTCTGGCACCTCTCCAAGCTACAAGCTGGACTAACAGAAGGTGCTACAATCAGCAGACAAGAGGAAAGGAGGCTCACCTGCTTTATTTTATTTCGGGAGTTGGTGATGCGCTCTGTGATGCTCTGGTACGTGCGAATGGCTGTCGTCAATTCCGTATAGTGCTGCACAATCAATTCATCTAGGTCACGGTCACATTTCTCATACGCCTCTTCAAGGCGGCCCTTCTCATTTTCTCTGTCTTCAACATCATCACTGGTAGACAGAGTCCTGGTAAAGACAAGAATATTTCAAGCTGAGTCAAACTTAAAAGCAAGAAGGAAAAGACAGATGACTTAATGAATATGCCAGCACATTCATCTCACTAACTAGGAAATAAAACAAGTTACTAACAGAAAATATGAAACCACCCTCATAGCAAATTCCAATGACCCATCGAAGTGGATTTGTTGGCTGCCTATCCACAGAGCTCTTCCCTTCACTTTGTCCTCGGCATATTTTAATCAGATAACATTATTAAATGCTGTCGCATGAACTCTGCAAGAGTCTGAGCAGGGCTTGATTCGTCTGAGTGAATCCTAGTAATTCCATTCTCCAGACCAGTGACCAGTCTGGCCAATGAGACCTAAAGACTTCTAGGAAAAGTTTTCTTGCAAGAAAATTAACAGGAAGCATGTCCCTTTTCCCGACACTATATTGTTAGACAAAGATAAGATCCTCAACTACTTCAGCCATCTTACAACCATGCAAGGGAAAGTCAAAGAGAAATGCCAAGCTACTGCTATTATGCCATTGGGCCATCAAAGCCGCCAACCCTGCAGCCACCTTACCTCAGGACTTCTCGTTAGGTGAGAGAATAAATATCCATTGTTTAAGTCACTTCAGTTGGCCTTCTGTTATATATAGCTGCAAGAGTACTAACCTATAAAATTACGCATACACTGAGGAACACCTTTCAAAGAGCTCATTTAAATGACCTGAATTTGGTACAGAGCCCCCAGCAGCCTGGAAATAAGGTCATATTAAGTCTAAAACCTGTTACAACAGCAATAATATAAGCTATAATACAAGGCAGTCCCTGCTTTTACTACTCTTCCAACAGCACTAACAGATTGATATGAATCAACAATAACCAGGGAATGAGATAGATACACTTATTAAAAATCTCTCAATAACTTAGCTTGATACATGGGCCACAAATCTTTGTTTCCTCTATTATCTTTCTTGGATAATTTTTTTTTAATTTAGTGTTATAATCAGTAACAAAGAAACCTTTTTCTCTTATCTGTTGGCTGGGCTAATTTAGAGTTTCATTAAATTCCCTCCGATTTGTCAGCTTATACATTCAGCATACTTTATTTCATTTATCTTTTTTAATTTAGGGAGGGGGGTATTTTAGGCTCTCCATGATGGATGCAATCAATTATAAGTCCATCATTAGAACTGCTTTCAGAGATGGTCTGTCAGCAAATCAATCACATATCCACTTCAAGATATTTGCAAGCAAAATACTGTACAACGGTCTTCTCCAAACTGTCATTTACAGCAAAAGATCTTAATTCATGAGCCACATAATATATAAAACTTCTTTTTCAATTGAGAGGGAGATTCAGCAGGCCAGTCTTTGACTTCAATCTAGCCACCAAAAAGAATTTTGTAAATGTGTTAGGGATGCCAAGAGATCAGGTCTAGCATAAAATGGGGGAGGCAGGGAGCAGAGGAAATGTAATGAAGGAAATAGCGAAGCCTCTAAGGAATGTGGGGTACACCCAGGAAAGCAACACACTGGGATCCCCAAGACTTGAAGGAAACCCTTTACCATGCCAGATCCTGTGTCCTCTTCTGTCAAGTGGTGATCCTACCCCAGACTACCTCCAAGCTTACTTGCAAGTAGAGAACACCACACAAGTGTTTGACTAATAAAGTAATCAGAGTGAAGAACTTAGGGGGAACTTGGTCTCAAAGACAGAGTACCAAAATTCCTTGCAATACTTGGGGACAGAGTAGTTTAGCACGTCTTCTTGTTTCTATGATACATAACTTTGCTCTTTAAATTTGAAACCTTCCTGGCTGTTAATCTAAAGTAAAGCACAACCAGAAAATGCCTCCAATTTATCAACTGTCCCAAAGGGAAGAGTTCCTAGATATTTAACTCTATCATTTCTCCTTCTAACAGCAAAGAGGCAGAGAATTTTCAGCACTATACTGCAGCAGTTTGCCATGTTTAAAAGGCTTTGCAGGATTTCCTCTCCACCATCACTGTGGAAGGAAACATGCCAAACATTTCACATTCTTTACATTAACTAGTAGAATTACCATTAAGGAAAATGTCAGGCCCAGAGAGGACACTTTCTTGGGCATCAGCTGTCACTGTAACACATTACCAGAGCATAAGGAGTTATTTAGGAAATAGAAAGGGTTACTAAAATGAAGATTAGATGGTAAATTGGGTCTATAGGGGGTTTTAGCTCCTATTTTCATTTTTAGAGAATTTTTATATAAAGAAATAGTCCATGCCAGGTTTGCCCCACATCTGAAATTCATCCTCTTAATGTAAACTGGGCTGAATGACATTTTGCCTTTAGTAAAAAACACTTACCTTAGAGAACTCTGAGAGTACAAAACCATTAAAGGCTTGTTTTTTTCTTAATTAGAGAAAAGGAAGGCAGCAAGGATAATAATAATAATAGCCACTAATATTTAGAGAGGCTTACTAGCTGCCAGGAACCAGCTGTGCTGCATGCTTTATGGAACGCATATTTAATCCTCATAACAGCCCTTTATAGAGTGGGTCCTATTATTACCCTCCCCCCCCTTTTTTTTTTTTTTTTTACAGATGTAGCAGCTGAGATTTGAAGAGGTTAAATTAATTTGCCCCACCTCATGCAACGAGGGTGAGGGACAGTACAGGGATGCAAAACCCAGGCCAGTCTGTTTTCAGATTATGCTCCGAACAGAGTCACAGGCTCCGGAGTCAAACTGCCTGGGTCAGAATCCTGGCTCCACCATTTACTACCCATATGACCTTGGTCACGGCATCTCATTTTGGTCAACTATAAAATGGAGATAATTAGTATACCTTCCTTATAGGGTTGTTGTGAGAATTAAATGAGATGAAACAAGGCCTGGCTTAACATTAAGCACTCAACAAATGCTGGTTGGTATTGCTAGCTATATCATAGTTATAGTCATAGTAGCAGCAGTAGCAGCAGAAGCAGTAAAAGCAGAGCATTTGTCTAGAATGTAATGGAAAGGACATCCTTTGGAGACACATCACCCTCAAACACTCGATCACTTGGCACTGGGCGTGAGATCTGAACTCTCTGACTCTCACTTTACACCTTCCTAATGTCAAGAACTGTGAAGACTCTGAGATTTTATCCTACTTACAAGCTAACAAGTTAGCCTGCCACAGTTCCATGGATGCTGGTAGAAGACACAAAACTCCTGGGTCAGAGGCTAAGGACTGTATTACTCATAGCACAGCAAGTAGCATGAGCACCAGCTTATTTGTTTAGTCCCCCTTTTCCCCAAGTCCCACGAGGGTTAAGCAGATGGGCCCAAATGGATGCCTGCACAGACTGCGAGTTAGTGGAGAAGAACCCCGAGCTTAGAAAACCGAATCTTTTATATTGGGCATTAAACATGCCTGCCCTTCACTTGAAGGAAAGACTATCCCTGTCTTCCAAGACTGTCTGCTAAACAAACATCCTTGACAAAATAGTCTAAAACAAAGGCCCCTCAGTGCTTTGCTCACAAGAACTTCAGAAACACAACACTGCCAAGGAGAACTGTCTCCCAACAATACTCATTGGGTTCCTCCAAGAATTGCATGGTATCAAGCAATAGTAGGCAATAAATAAAGATTCATTTTCAAACAGGTTTCTTTTCTGTACAATGAGACCAGAAATAGAACATCTCACACCATAAACATTTGTAAAATGAATGAATGATAGACCATAAAAGCAGACTAATTCTAGAGAGAAAGTTCCCACATATGCTACCAAAACCCAGCAAATTTCCATGTGGGATTATCTCGCTGTAGGCCAGTCACCTGATCTGAACTGAGAGCAGAGGAGAAGAGAACACTTGTTGTCTAGCTCACCCCACCAGCCAGGTCAGGAACCTCTCCTCAGCCTTCCAACCCTGTGCAACGGAAAGCTCACTAGCTCACAAATCAACTCATTGCAATTTTGAACAGCTCTACTCATTACAAAGCCTTTCATTAAAATAAAATCAGCCTCTTCATAATGTCTACCCGTTGATCCTAATTCCACCTTTTTCAGTAAGACAAAATAAGCTTATTCCCTTTTCCAGAAAATTCCTCTTTAAATGGTAAAGGACTCTCGATACTTCTTTCTTCCTCAGGTTAAACATCTCCGATTTCTTCAACTGTTTCTTCAGCAACATGGCTTCCACAAAGCCCACCATCCTTACTGCTTTCCTGTCAAGTCCCCTCAAAAACGGCTAACACTCACATAGAACTTACTATGTGTCTGGGATTAAGTGACTTACCATAATAATTCATCTACTTCTGACAACAACCCTATGAGGTAGGTGCCATTATCACCCCTCTTTTTCTGATGAAGAGACTGAGTTGTGTTTTCCAGGCACAGAGCCTTTAAATAGCAGTCAGGCCTCAAACCTGGAGAGTCTGATTCTTAAAACTTTGCCTATCCTGATTCTCAAAAAGTAGTACTCTGAACTGAACACAACATAATGCTAATGTGGTGTTATCAGTTCAGACAGGAAGAGGTGTTGCATGCCATAATATGGGCCCTAGCCTAAAGCTACATGGCATTTTTTTTATTGAGTCCAAAAATTATCCAGGATTCCTTTGACAGTAACGGCTGACAAGCCAGCTCTCATTCAGTCTCTACGTGGGAAATTTTAAAACTAAATGCAGAAATTTACATACATCCCCATGGCCTAGATTTTGAGGAAGGGAAGGTGAAAGTGTGGTATAGGATATAAATTACTGAGTGTCTGTTATATGCCAGGCAATGTAGTGGTTATTTCGTGCACATAATATAAGGCAATCCTTGAAATAGCCTGGAGAAATAGTATCACCACCCTTTTTACAGATAAGAAATCAGAGGAACAGAGAGGTCAAGTAACTTACACACATGCACACAGCTAATAATTTTAGAATTGGAATTAAAACCAACTATACTTGACTACAAAGCCCATGCCCTTTTCCACGACACACGTTAGAAAATCCTCCTTTCCCGGCCTTCAGCTCCGGAGCTGCAGGACTGCGTGCTACAAAAGCTACAGCTCACAGGTAAAGAGAAGAGCGGACTGCTAGAGACGTGAACAGCACGCAGCAGCTTTGTGAGGAGTAACAGCCTTGAATCTGGACAAGAGGGTTTAAAAAAGCAAGAGCCAAAAGTCACAAGCAGAGGACAAATGGCTTGAAGTCGCCACCCCAAGATGCACTCAAGTTGCTGAGTCATTCTTTAGATATTTTTTTCCATTCCTATCTTAAAAGCATTATGATTTACAAACTATTGCCAAGTTCATGGAAGAACATAAAAGTGTAAACTAGATTCCAGGTAAGAGGCCACAGAGACATTTCCGGATCACTAAGAATTTTTTACTAAGACAGCTCTGGCATTTTGCATGATGAATTACATCTCTAACCATGATTAATTAATCCCCAGGAAGGTATTTATTTACCTAATGGGCTAAAAGGACCATGGTACACGTTTTAAACTATTGTTAACAGCACCTAGTAGGAACATGTATGTTATATGGTTCTAGTGAATTCACAGCCATCTGCTCCAAGCCAGCCCTGTAAACAAGCATAAAACCCAGGATAAATAACTGCAGATCTAAAACTGAATTTGCCAGTTTCCTTTTTTTATACCAGATTCTGTATTTCAGTGTAGCCAGTCAAGTGTTTTGAAAGGAAAATAACTAGTCACCATCGCCAGCTCCTTCTACGGAGCAATTTTGCTTTCACTTTGGACCTAACAGAGTAATGGAGTCCAGACAGGAGTAAGTACACAAAAGTCGATATCACTCTTAAAAAAGACACAAGGAAGATCCAGTAAGCGAAAAAGCACACCAATGAAAATAAGGTTAGGCACCCAAAGGTAACCCACTACTCAAGAGGAAGAATAACCTTCAGTCAAAAACAGAATAAAAGGATGCAAAAAGAAAAAACACAAATCTAAAATAGAACCCTTAAGAACCCACCAGAAAAGTTTCTTACTATTCTCATCAAATATGTCAAACATGAGGCGTTTGCCACTTTCAGGCTTTCTGACCTTGGGCAAGTCACTTAACAACAGACAAGATAAGAACAGCACCTGCCTCACCAGGTTGTGTGAGGCCCGGGGAAGTGTGTGAATGTGCTTTGTAAAACATAAAATGCAATCGAAGTGTGGGCTGATACATTATTAGGAACAGAATAAATCATCTGTGAATCACAACACTGTTAGCCCAAACCCCTAAAGCCGCCCCCATTCGAAGTGCCTGAGGAGCTTTCTTTACGAACTGAGATCAGACCTCTCTGTACTCTCCTGGTGCCTGGTACACTAAGTGCCTGGGAAAAGCTAAATAATGAGCAGCAGCAAGACGCAGGATCTGAAGGGGTCACGGAGGGCAGGTCCCCACCTTAAGAAACAACTGCAAGTAAATTATCTCGCACAAATGCCTGTTCAAAACTCTTTAAGAAATGACAAACTATAGTTATGGTGACCCTATTTAGGTCATTTATTCATTCAACAAATAATTATTAAGCAGCTACTACTTAGCAGACACAGTTCTAAGTGGCTAGAGATATGTCTGTGAACAAAACCAATTCTCCCTCCTGAAGCTTACATCTAGTAGGGAGGCAGGCAACAAAACAGAGAAACACATAACATGTGGAGGCCGGGAGGTAGCCGCCATGGGAGACAGAAGGCAAGGCAGGAGGATGGGGACTATTTTACATAAGGAGGCCAGAGAGGGCCTTTCAGAAAAAGGTGGCATTTGAATGGAACGTCCTAGGAAGTGAGGGGGAAAGAGGTGACACTATCCAGGGAAGCTGATTCCAGAGAGAACAGAAGATGGACAGACCCAAACCAGGATGTGTTTGGCCTTTTCAAGGAACAAGGATGACAAGGAGGTCAATGTGGCTTTCGAGAAGTGAGGAAGGGTGACAGGGAGAGGAGATAAAGTCAGGAAGGAAGCTGGGAGCCAGACCACATATAGCTCTGTGGGCCTTTACTCTGAAAGTGTTCTTTGAAGTCACTCCAGGGATGGAACCCAGGCAAAGAATGAGTTTTGAGCCAGGATTTAATAGTGAATACTAAAACTGAATAACAATATTTACTTTCAAGTTTCATTTTAATTCTATCCTACCTCTCTCCAAAAAAGATCTGAGATGGTTTGTACAAGAATGTAGGTAGTACAAACAAGAAAGTGGAACTAGTTAAAGAGATGCAGGACAAAACACCACCACATAAATGCAAAACATAAGTATGCAGGTCATATGGGCAAACATAGCTTATATGAAATGAGCCCCCAACCTAACTCTGAGGTTCCTAGTAACCAATGCAAAAAGGAAAACACAGCCTGTTATATAATTCTCATTATCAAAAAGGCAGATTCCAGTTCCTCTGAGGAAGCAAACTTTAAACTAGCACTAAATTCTAAAAGAAATCTTTCACTTAATAAGGAAGACATTATACACTACAGTGAACAATGCCCTCAACAACCTTCTGAAAACAAATTTTACGTGGCCATTTCTTCTAAGTTCCTTCAAGAACATAACATTAAAACACAACTCAGACCTAGAGATTTTGAAAAATTCTAAATATAGTCCCACTGTGAAGCTTTCCAATGATCCATTTTCATCTAAGGCTTGAACTGAGGGAATTTATAGGACTCAGTGGATCAAATCATGTTTCATGAATGTCCTCCTCTCAGCAAGCCTTTTCATAGTTCAAGCCGATCAGACAGTACTTCTTTTTGAAGAATCTACAGTACAAGTATTTGGTATTAGAGGGTTAGTGGAGAACTGTTAAATATTATAAGCCAGAAAAGCAAGCAGTAAGGTTGACAACCAATTGTGAAAAATTAAGAGCCTGCCCAGGGCTCCTGCCTGAGCCTCAAGATTACCTGTAGGTGGTGACAGACCATCACTCTGGAAGCAGTTTAGGGTATTTTAATAAAGTAATGATTCCCCAGAGTATCACCTATTATGGACTAAATTGTGGACCACACTCCCCACCGCATTCATATGCTGAAGCCCTAACTCCCAATGTGACTGTTTGGAGATAGGGCCTACTAAGGAGGTAATAAAGGTTAAGTGAGGTCATAAGGAGCTGGTGTCCTTATAAGAGGAGGAAGAAACAAAGGAGAGCCCTTTCTTTTCAAGCACCCACAGAGGAAAGGCCATGTGAGGACACTGTGAGAAGCAAGCGAGCCCTCACCAGAAACCAACCCTGATGGTACCTTGATCTTGGACTTCTAGCCTCCATAACTGTAAGGAAGTAAATTTGTTGTTTAAGCGATGCAGTCTGTGGTATTTTGTTACAGCAGCCTGAGCAGCCTAATACACATGCTATAAGACACAGGCAGTATTATTTTGGTTGGGTAAGTTCTCAAGGCAGATGTTATCAGTCACCCCCCTTAGCCTTAGCAAATCCAGATTCTTGGCAAATCCACAAGAACTGCCTGCCTAATACAGCCTCAGATAACTAAACTAATTAACCTGCTGTAATAAATACTTAATGTAACACACCTGAATTTTGGTGACACCTGCAGAATAATTAGCATTAAGTCATGCTTTCTGAAAACACTTAACAGGCTTAATTGTCTACTAACGGTATTCCCTGTTGGCATCCAGTGACCTCTCCTCCAAGAATAATAAAGATTAACAAAACAATTAATGGAAATCCCTTCAAGCAACTCAGAAAAACTAATTACAAGTAAGGCTCCACATATGCAAAAAAAATCACTTATCAGGAAGCTTCAGCTCTATAGAGCACAATCTACAATCGGAATCAACCTCCTCAGTGATCCCCATTCTGGAAAGTACTCAGTGGGCCTCTGAGCAGACAAACTGGATGTCACAGAGCCCCTAGACTTTTTATCCATCAAGCACCCGAACCCCTCTATCAGTGCTACCTTTTCTCGTTAGGACAACTAACAAATTTTTTTTTAACTGCACAATGGAAAGAGCACTAGACAAAGAGTCATACTCATTTATTTACAAAATATTCTAACACATTATCATAAGGCAAAAACAGTATTTTTAAACTGTCAACAAATACTCAAGGGTTAACTAGTTTCAGAACCTTGATCCAAGTACCACAAAAATTAACTATTAGCTTATGGACCTTTCTAGAACATAATATTCTGTTTTATTATTGATCCCAACACAAGAAAAAAAAGTCTAGAGCTGACATGATTCTTCAAAAATGTGAATCCTATTTTCTTTCCCAAACCGCTTTTAACTCAAAGATATTAGGTTCCACTACTAGATCTATTTAGCCCTTATTTCAAAGTGTGAGCATCAGACTTTCTTTTCCTTTACAATACGAAACAGCCAACCTAAAACATGCCTGACAGCAACATAAACCTATTATGTCAGCAGGCGAACTAAAGACAGTTGTAAGCAGGAGCAGGGCGAAAGCACAAACTGAAGAGGAGAAAGAGATTGCTAAGACCCTAAACACTAAGCAAACAAGTTGAGGAGCAGGTCTGCAAAGCCTCTGATTCTGAGCAGAGCATTCTGTATATGAGGAATAGGCTATAAACGCTTCCAATGAATTACAAAAATAACAAACCTTCACCATAATTCTGTTTGCGGAAAAAAACCACACATTAAAGAAATGTTCGAGATGTGTATCACTATATAATCACATTGGATATGGTTTCACTCAAAGCATAACCAAATCTACATTACACTTTAAATCGGTTTTTATTATATTCAATTATACAATGCAATCACTTCTTTCTTAATTATGTCTTATTAGAGCCTACAAAATACAAGATAATCCCATCCCAATTGATAGCAATTCATGATGACAAGTCCCTCTGAAAAAGTTTTCTGATGCATAAAAACAACATCCCTTAATTCAGTACGAGATTCATTTAATACCAAGTGACAGTAAACAATTTCTGCTTTAAAGTCAATTGAAAATTCACTGGTGTCTTGCTTCAGACAGCACTTAGGGCCAACTACTACAGCAAACACATACAGTTTTTCAATACTATTTCAATTAACTTGATATACAAAACACTTCTGGGGACCAAAAGCTATAAATCTTGTAGCCAAAAGGGAAAGCCATTATCTAAAATTAAGTAAAATCACCCCCACTAAAGCATAAAACTGAGTCCAGGGTCAACAATGTCAACTTAAAATCTACCCCCATCCTTACTGAACCCAACTCTACCCACTTTTCCCACTTCCATTTTAAGCCCCACACCCTCCTTAAAGCTTAGAGCACAATGATCATATTTTTCAGCTCCAGTGGAATGTACACATTATAGTATTTGGTCATTCTAAAGGTGTCTAATATTTCCTAATGTGGAGTTTCTGTTGAGTTCCTCAGAAAGATGCTTTATAAGACATTAATAGATGTTATGTGGTAACAGGTTACTTTGGAAATTCTGGGTTACACAGATTGAAGCAAGTGTCTTAACTGCAGATATCCAGGGCACTTTAATATGTTATTGTGCAAGGTGCCTCTAGGAGGGAGGCTGTCAGGGTGGGGGCTGAGTGGACAGGACATGAATATATTACGCAGGATTTCTGCAATTAATCTACAGAACCTTGCAATTCCCACCCCTTCCGTCTCCCCAGCATATACATATACAGAAACACATACACATGTACATTTCTACACAAAGTGTCAAATACGTACAAAAATTAAGAGACTCGTTGAATAAACCCCGCTTCAACAAGTATCAACACATTCTAATCTTGTTTCATCTATACCCTCACTGACTGAAACCCTCTTTCCCAATTATTCTGAAGCAAATCCCAGACATGATATCATTTTTATCGGTATATTTCAGTATGCCTCTCTCAAGAGTACTCTTTTTAAAAAAAAAAAAAAAACATAGCCATAACACCATTATCTTGGCTAAAAAAAATTAATAATGCTAATTGGTTTCTTCTATCTTATTTCGCCAACTAAATTATGTCCTTAGGGCTACTGAAACTTTAACCTGCATTTGAAATAACCTAGGAATCTTGTTAAAATGCAGACTGTGGTCAGGTGGATCAGGTGGTGCCTGAGATTCTGCATTTCTAACAAACTCTCAAGTGATATTATGAGTATAAACTTCAGCACAGTGATAGGCAACAAGTTTTTAAATGGAAAAACACCTTTTGAATTACGTGCGACTTTATTTTTTGCAAGGGCTTTATAAATATTTTTAAAAGAATAAATAAAACTTAAAAAAGGTTCTCCTAAGCATCTTGAAATACTTCATTTTTCTTACTGTGTCAAATGATACACAAGAACTTTCCCTTATAACTTCCTATTAAATGGGAAGTTCCCATGTTCTCCAAGGAGAAATTCCCAACACACAAAGGACTGGCTACTAGAAAGACCAAGGTCATAACTCATTTCATGGCTTGAAAGCAGTTAACAAAAATGTAAGCAGCAGCACAGTAGAAGAGGGAGCAGGGCACACCATTGCAAACCGAAAAATGCAAGCACAGCCTGCAAACACCCAAATGCAAACAAAAAACAAAACCACCACCAGAAAGAGTCTAAATACCGTGCAGCCAGAAGAAAATCCATTTACAACCGCATTAGACCTCAGGCTAACAATTAACAATACTATCACGGGCATTAAATAACCTAAACAAAAAAGAACTCTATTTTTAAAAATAAAGAAATATATAAACAGATGCATAATAGTTCCAAAGCATTTCTAAGAGTTCTTAAGGAAAAGTTCCTGAAAAGGTACTATATGAGTAAAGGTACTTAACTGTTTAAGTACTCTGCAAAATTCTGCCAAATCCGAAAGACCATCAGAGCCAAGATAGCAAGTTCCCTTTTCTAACACAACTTTATATAGCACATCTGATTACCTTATTTTTCCTCTCTGAGCATACACAACACAAAATTTGACCCTTGAAAATTAATCTTTAAAGATATATTTAAAAATATGAAGCATTGATGGACTTCCACTTCTGGCCTGGACAGAATAAGAGGGACTGCCCTTACCCTCCCATCTGAAACAACTAACAAACAAACAAAACAGGTTTCAAAACCTTGGGCAGAGTAACGGAAAGGACAGATAGCTACACAGAGGACCCGGAGACCTAAAGAGCGGTTTCCTTGAGTCTTCAACTGAGTATCATCAGCACCTGCTGGGAGGAAACTCCCCAGGGCCAGGAAAAGAACCACCTGAATGGATTAGCAGGAAGAATTATCTGAAATCACACGCAGCAGAGTGAAAATCTCATCACTCACAGTGCTTTGGTTGGAGTATACTCAAAAAGATTTTGCCACAGTAGTGAGACAAAATCAGCCCTAATCTAAATGTTGCCCTGCTCCCAATTAGCAAAATTTAAAACAAGACCTGAAAGGACCGACCGCACTGTTTCCAAATAACCACATCCCAGAACAAAGCTCAAGAATATTTATAGGGAAACAAAGACATCCAATATCACTATCCAACAAGGTCAATTCACAATATCTAGCATCCAAAGAGTACAAGGCACGTAAATGAAGGGTGGGGAGACATCAGTCAACTGAAACTAACCCAAAATGACACAGATGATCAAATTAGTAAATAAGAACATTAAAAGTTATTATACTTGTATTCCACATGTTTAAGAAGCTACGGGAAAGAATGAACATGTAAACAGAGACACTGAAGATACTTTAAAAAAAAAAAAGACCCAAATCAAACTTCTGGAGGTCAAAACTACAATCTAATAAAAATTACCTTACATGGGATTAGCAGCAGATTAGGAATTGCAGAAAAGATTAGTGAATTTGAAGACACAGCAATAAAAACAATACTAAAGAGAACACCGGGGCTGGCCGCCGAGTGGTTAAGTTGGCACGCTCCACTGCAGGCAGCCCAGTGTTTCGTTAGTTCGAATCACTGCTCATCAAACCACGCTGAGGTGGCGTCCCACATGCCACAACTAGAAGGACCCACAACAAAGAATATACAACTATGTACTGGGGGGCTTTAGGGAGAAAAAGGAAAAAAATAAAATCTTTAAAAAAAAAAAAAGAGAACACCAGACCAAAAATAAATAAATAAACATCAACATTCAGTGAGCTGTGGGACAACGTGAAGCTGCCTAATACACGTAGAGATAAAACTGACCAACAATACGTAAGATTTACACATTGAAATCTACAAAAAAATACTGAGAGAAATTAAGGGAATTAATGAAGAGATACACCCTGTTCATGGATCAGAAGACTTAACATTGTTAACATGTTAAAATATCCCATATTAATCTGTACATTCAATGCAATCCCAACCAAAATCCCAGCGGGTTTTACTGTAGAAATTGACTAGCTAATTCTAATATTGATATGGAAATGCAAACGACCTAGAACAGCCAAAATAAGTTTGAAAAAGAGGAATAGAGTTGGAGAGCTTACACTCTGTCTTCAAGATTTATAAAAGCAGTAATCAAGACTATGTGGTATTGTCTTCAAGATAAAGAGATGAATGGAACAGACAGGAGAGTCAAGAAATAGACCCAGACTGGTCAACTGATTTTTGACAGGGAGGCAAAAGAAATTCAGTGAAGAAAGGATGGCCTTTTATTGACTCGTGTTGGAACAACAGGATATCCCTACACAAAAAAATGAACTGGAAAAAACTGACAGGGACGCTGGAAGTGCTCTCTATCCTGATGTGTGTAGTGGTTACTCAGGTAAAAAGTCATTGAGCCATATACTTAATATATGTGCACTTTATGTATGTATACCTCAAAACGGGAGATGAAGTTAGCTTATAGGTTAGCATGTAAAGATCCCATATTTATTTAAAAATTATTTCTATCCATCAATTTTATACAGTCATATACACAGAGAGAGAGAGAGATGTCTGAAATTAGGTTCACTTATCATCAATGATGGTAACTGATGGAGGATAAAGTTTGGAACAATTTATCTTGTTTCTTTCATCTTCACATTTTTCTGCATTTCCATCGTTTGAATTCTTTAAAATGACTGTGTACCATTTTTATAACAATACGGTGATTTTTAAAAACTGGAAGCAAAGTTATTAACAATGGTTAATTCTGGGTGAAGAGAATATGAGTAATTTATATTTCTTCTCTGTAATTGTCTATACTTTTTAATTCCCCCACTTAAAAAATATTTATATAACTACAAAGACTACATAGCAACATGAAAAAACGTTATGCTAAAAAAAACGTTAACTTTGTTATAATTACAACTATTAAATTTCTGTATGTACCTGGACAGGATCCACATGAAAACCATAAAAAGGAAACACTAGTATTTGGGGAAATTGTTGAACGTTTCTTTTTTATGGCTCTTATTTTTTAACAAATTTGTGCAATATAGTTTTATAAAGGGAAACGGGAAATGTTGCAAAGACGTGTGCGTAGGAAGAGAACCACCACCATGGAATGCTGTTGAAGATCCTAAATAAATCCAACAATGGAGAAAAGATAATCTTTTCAACAAATTGTGATGGAACAACTGGACATCATATGCAAGAAAAATGAATCCAGACACAGATCCTACACCCTTCACAAAAATTAACTCAAAATGGATAATAGATCTAAATATAAAACTCCCAGACATTAACATAGGAGAAAAATTTAGATGACAATGGGCATAGCAATAACTTTATAGATACACCACCAAAAACATGATCCACGAAAAAAATAATTGATAAGCTGGACTTCATTAAAATTAAAAACTTTTGCTCTGGGAAGACACTGTCAAGAGAACGAGAAGACAAGCCACAGACTGGGAAAAAATATTTGCAAAACACATATATCCAGATACATCTAACAGCACTGTCTAAACAACAGTGGAAGAAACACTCCCTCTTAATTGCACAGTAGAGGAAAGTTAATAAAGATAATCATCAAAAAACATCCGGCTTCTGGCAAGGGCATGGGAAAACAGGTACTCTGAGACACCATTTACGGGAATGTAAATTCTCATCTTTCTGGAGGACATTTTGGCTCTGTCAAGATACAGAATGTACTTATTCAGCTGTTCCACTGCCATTGCCATGAATTTAAACTATGACATACTCCACAATGTACACGAATCCTCACAGCAACGTATCTTTAACAGAAGATAAAAAGAAACAACTGAAGTGTGTGTTAAAAAAAAAAGAGGGGCACCAATTAATCAGATTACAGTGTATCCATAAGACAGAATGCTCCACAGCCACTCAAAAGAATGAGATAGATCAATATGTGCTGCTAGAAAAGACCTCCAAGATATAAAAGAAAAATAAATGAACAAAGATTCAAAAGTATACACAGTATGATCCCATTTGTTTAAAATATATATAATATATAATCTTTATTAATATCCCTTCGGTATACATAAATTCATAAACTATATTACATTAATATGTTAAAGAACATATATTCTTTTGTTTAAAGATTATACATTCACATTTACTTAAATACAGTCTGTTTTCCTCAAGGAACCACAAGACACTTAACAAGGGCTTCTTCCAGGAGGGAGGCGAACAGGAAGAGAAGTCTTCACTTCTATTTTGTTCCTCTTGAAATATTTTAATTTTCTAAATATGTAAATAATTTTAGAAAACTATGCATATAATTTTAGAAATCATACATAAAAAATTTCTTTACAGCAAAAAAGACTTGTGTTTAGAATTGCCAGTTGGACTCAGTTTAGATGATCCCAATTTTGTTGGCAACATCCAAAGCATCATAGTCAGGAGCCAGTCAAACATACACCTTCTCTGCATCAGGCCTGATCAGGGTGCTGACCTTGGCCATGTCAATGTCACAGAGCTTCTTTACAGCCTGTCTGATCTGATGCTTGTTGGCCTTGACATCCACCATGAACACGAGTGTGCCGTTGTCTTCTATCTTCTTCATGGCTGACTCAGTGGTCAGGGGAACTTGATGATGGTGTAGTGGTTAAGCTTGTTTCTCTGAGGGATGCTCTTCCGAGGACATTTGGGTTACCTTCGGAGCTGCAGTGTCTTGGGCCCTCGGAAGGTGGGTGATGTACGGGTCTTCCTTTTGTTGTGGCTGTGGATGCATTTTAGCACAGCTGTCTTGGCCTTCAAAGCCTTTGCTTTGGCTCCAGCTTTGGGAGGGGCAGGGGCTTCCTTCTTTGCTTTCGGCGCCATCTTCATGAAAAGTATACACAATTTTTTAAAGGCAACAAGGGTTATTTAGGCAAAGAGATCATGGGCCCTTTGATTTGCTTGTTTATAGTCTTTCTGCCTTTAATCTAATAAATGTTTTATATTTTCTGTCTGTTTATATTTTATATGTTTTACACACACACATAAGCATATATATATTTAAATTTAGCTTCTTTATCTGACTCTCAAATTATCAAATAACTACCATCTTAATTCAGCTACACAAGGTTTCCTTGTGACAAAGAGACCATTCTGACAACTGGAATCAAATATTCTAGTCAAACTGGCAAGGAAATTTCTGATGGAAAATTAACATTATATCCTGGTTGCTATCCAGCAAACATTAAAATCAAGTTTCTAACCAGAGAAGCTTCAGATTCTGAAAAGAAGGAAATGAACATTTGAGTGCTTTCTCTATGCCAAACTGTGCTAGGCGCTTTTATATACTCTAATTTTCCCAAAAACCATAGCAGATCATATTATTCCATTTTACAAATGAGAAAGTAAGACACAGTGGTTTTAAGTAACTGGTCCAAGGTGATTTTACCTGGGTAATACAGAAGTTTCACCAACTATACTGCACCTCCCACCGAAGACTATGACCACACCTCTCTACAAGTAATGGCTTGAAAAAACGTAATCATATCACTCAACATTAAAACTATATGCCTCAAAGCCTTCAAGAAATTCCAATGTTAAAAATTACACGGGAGGTTAAAAACTAAGACATGGGTTCCCAAGATATTAATTCTGCATGTTTAGCCAGAAAAATGGAAATTATTTTGCCCTTTACATCCACACATGCTGTTAGATGTCTCAGGACTTCTGGAAAGTTTATAAAGGGTTTAGTCTCCAGGCATTCTAGCAGTAATTTTCAAACAGTACTGCACCGCTAGTGCCAAGACTCCCCAGGGTACAAAGAGAGCTGGAAACCCTAAAAACCATTATGAGACAGGCTCAAATGAAAAGAGGAGGTGGTGCTGGAAACAACAGTAGCTGCCTAACACAACTGCCAGGACTCTGCTCCGAACAGAGTGACCACATTCCTTTCCTGCCACAAACTGCGTCACGGACCTCAAAGCTGTTTGTTCAAAGCTCTGATCAAAGCAGGGACCCCTTCAACAAAGCTTACTTTGAATTAAATACGAGGCTGACCAAATACTCTCTGAGGAAGGGGATTTCACAGGTGTCTACGATAAAGGATTTTCTAAGTTTTTGAAATTCCAACTTCTATGAAGACATGAAAGTTGATGAAAACGTGAGCCTTCAACTGCCTTCAAACCTCCTTGACATCTGTAACCAGAGTCTGTCTACAAAAGCTCTGCTCCGAGGTTTCAATAAGGTCTCCTCAAGACACAAAGTTTGTCTTCCCAATTAAACTGGCTATTAAAGGCCAACTTATAAAGAGAAGAGAGTCAACATTTAATTGGAAAGCAAATCGCCTATCAGTAAGTGGTAGACACATTTCCCAATTAAAAATCTGACAAGAACTCACAAAAATAAAATAGCATCTCCAAAATGCCATTCTGCTTATTTCCTGGTTAGAAAGGCTGCCTGCTCCAACTCCACACCAAACAAAAGGTTAGGGGGAGAAATCAATAGAAAAGTAGGAAAATGCCGTCTGTGTGTGCACAGGTGAAACTGTCCAAATTGTACATCAGCAGGTAATCAGCATTCTGTCCACCCAATTAGTTCCAAGTTAAAGGGCCAGTGGCAAGATAAAACGGAAAGCTATGATGAGCTGCAGCATCTGACAAACTCAGTCCCAAGCACTGTCTGTCTCCTCATCAAAGCCCCACCTCACAGCCTGAGGACCTCTTCTACAAAGCCCCGGGGGGCCATCCTTTCAAACATCTGAATGTTTTGAAAGATTTTTATTCAGTACTTTTTAAATAGTTAAGAATTTCATTTTTGAATCTAAAGGTTCTTAACCATCTACCGAATATAACACTCTCACTACAATTACACTATACAGTTGGCCCTCCATATCCACAGTTCTGCATTCGCGGATTCAACCAAGGAAGGAAAGGTCTACGATGGTTGCATTTGTACTGAACATGTACACACTTTTTCTTCTTGTCATTATTACCTAAACAATAAAGTATAATAACTATTTACCTAGCATTTACATTGTATTAAGTATTATAAGTAACCTAGAGATGATTTAAAGTATATGGGAGGCTGTGCATGCATAGTTATATGCAAATACTACACCATTTTATATAAGGGACTTGAGCATCCCCAGATTTTTGGTATCCTCAGGGTCCTGGAACCTATCCCCTGTGGATACCAAGAAATGACTGTACTTTATCTTTAAACTATTTTGACTTTTAAATGCTTTAAAGTGATGGACTATCACACTAGCAAAATAAAGTCCTTATTTAACTGTTTAGTACCATAGCTGGAAAGAGTGACGGGATTGGGACATCCCAGTCTACATCTACTCTGTCCCTCTGTCAAACCCTCATCCACCTGAGGGGTTTTTTTAATCCAGTGTGAAAAGATGATTGTAACAATAAATGCTCTTCTAACTAACAGGAATGGCATTAAAAAACATATATAAAGTGTTATGCTAATACATAATGTAGTATAGAAACGATATTTTTTATATATCTGAGCAAGAGAATTGAAGTTTAACATTCACTATTCAAAAAAGAACACCACCTGCTTGGTGATATAAAGCTAAACTAATCAAACTTTTCAGACCACAGTGGACTCTGTCACTAACAAGTAATTTATTTGTGACAAAATGATGGGTCCAAGGAAATATGAAAGAGAACTGGCATGTACCAGCTACATCTTCAGGAAGGCTCAGATTTTATACACATGAGCCTAAAATGGGTTTTCCTTTTTGAAGCTTGTTGCCAAAGCAATGAGGAAAGCTACAGTCTGAGAGAAAACTTGAAAAGAGGTTAAGGACAAGAGGAGGTAATCAAAGTATTATATGAGGAATTAAGAATCATGAATACAATGTTTCAAGAAGGGTAACACAAAGAATACAAATTGAACAGATAAAGCAGCAACTTCAAAATGACAGAGTAATTTACTAAAGAGAAATATACATTCCCCATTCTCTTTGTCTCCAGTTTTATTGAGATGCAATAGACATATTACATTGTATTCATTTAAGGTATACAGCATGATTTGATATTTGTGTATATTGCAAAATGATTACAATTAGTTAACATCCGTTACCCCATATAGTTACATTTTGTTTCTTGTGATGAGAACTTTTAAGTTCTACTCTTAGCAACTGCCTTCCCCATTCTAGTCTTCCCTGAAGTACTCTCTCCCACCCCAAACACCAAAGTAATGCTACCATCCCCCTCTCAATCACTGCCCCTGTTTAAGAAATTTAAACCACTGGGTATGTTCTAAAGCACATCAGGAGGGAAACAACGAGAGTGAATTAGCAATACCCTTAGTCCAACCCCAAAATTTTCCTGTGACTCAAATGTTGAAATACCCACAACATTACTCCAGCACCGACAACATCCAGTCTTAAGGCCATGTAACCATGAACCCCAATCTTTACTCAACTTGCCCAGGAAGCTAGGTCTGGACATTCCATTATACCATACTGGTAACAGATATAATAAAATAAAAGCGTTATTCAAGTGGTCTGAGGATCAAGGATAAAGAAGAAAAATGAAAAACACAATAATACACCACAGAAGTCACAGTAAAAAATGCCTAGGCCTAAATCATGGCAATAACATGAAGCTAATAGAGATGGGCATAAGAGATGGATGGATAACCACAAAATCGTATTTCACACATCCAGCAGTAAGACATTCCTCCTGAAGAACACAAAGGAACAGACGACCAAAGGCAATGTATGTTTCTGAATCAGAATCAGTAAAAACACTTTAATTTGGTTTTTATGCTGTTTTCAAATATGTGACATTTACAGTTAATTTAACAGGCATTTTAGACATACAGCATAAAAAGAGATGGGTAAAGCCTACAGAATCATAAGTACACAGCTGAGATGGTACATTTGTATTTAGCTGCTATCTTCCTTAATCTCCACTCCACTTCCACTGGAAGTAACCACTCCTCCGGGACTCCCATCACATTTCATCTCTCTCTTCCAGTCTTATGTCATAGTTTTTACTACATATTTTATCCCTTGAGTATAGTCTACTATAACATCATGTTTACTGTAACATCATGTCTGATTTATCTTTGCAAAACTCAGAGCATTCACTTATTTGTTCAACAAATACTAAGTATGCAGTAAGTGCCAGGCACCCTACTACAAACTGGCACTAAATATGGTCTGTTTGAATGAATGTTGACTATAAGGCAGAAAAAATAAACAAGTTCAAAACAGAATCCAAATAAATTCATGCATTACAGTTCCACGGGGGATTAAGATAGGAAGCTACAAATATTCTAGTTGGAGTTTTAGTATCATGAGAAACATCTACATTCCCTGTGTATTGTCACAGCAAGCACATGGGTCCATAATAGAGCAGCATTTCCTCCATATGGCCCACCAAGTATATCAAGTATTTCCATACAGAGAAGAATTATCCTCTTATTCCTAAAGAAGATTTGGTAATAATGATTGAATACACCATAAACTAGAGGCCCCTAAATAACAGCCATGAGATGAGTCCTTATCAATTTATGAGTGGTAGGCTGTTTTAAAGTTGGATCCATTCATTCATTCAAGTGCTTATTAACTACCAGTTATTGTTGGGCCTGGGTTTTAAAAAGATCATCAGGGCACTCCAGGAGCCCTTCAAGAAGTCAACCAAAAGTTTAGCGTAGGTGGGGGAAAAGAGTGAGGAAGGGGAGCTTTTTCTTCTACGAAAAATACCTGAGTTGAAAGTCAAATGCCAACAACGTAAAAACGTGTCAAAATAGGGGCTGGCCCCGTGGCCAAGTGGTTAAGTTCGCGCGCTCCGCTGCAGGCGGCCCAGTGTTTCCTTGGTTCGAATCCTGGGTGCGAACATGGTACTGCTCATCGGACCACGCTGAGGCAGCATCCCACATGCCACAACTAGAATGACCCACAACGAAGAATATACAACTATGTACTGGGGGGCTTTGGGGAGACAAAGGAAAAATAAAATCATAAAAAAAAAAAAAAGTGTCAAAATACATTTTATTTCAGGTTGTTTTTAGTCACTCCCTGTACCATCCTTAATGATGTTTCAGAGGGATCCTCGCCTTCAATTTATTTCACTTAAAAAAAAAAAAAAAAAAGAGCCCCTAAAAGGTCCACTACGCTTATTCTGGGAAAATAATATGCATAGAGGATAATACGAAATTTTTGTTTTAAGCAATAGACTAGGAGAGGAAGGCAGAACAAAAATCAAAAACATGTGTGCCTTCAAATCCACAGCCTTTCTACCAGCTCACTATAGGCTCTTGTACAGCCGTTCATCACTTAACCACGAGGGATACAATCTGAGAAATGCGTCGTTGTGTGAACATCATAGCGTGTAGTTACAAACCTAGATGGTATAGCCTACTACACACCTAGGCTATATGGTACTAATCTTCTGGAACCACCCTCGTATACATATGCGGTCCATCGTGGACCAAAACGTTGTAGTTAGGCGACGCGCGACCGTATGTTAGGCTGTGTCCATGCACAGGTGGTTGGAGGTGTGGGAAGTGTGAGAACACACCCTGCAACTCGTTACAGGAGTCTCCGGACCTCAGGGCCTTAAACCCAGAAGTCCAGGAGACAAGCCGCCTTCCCCAGTAAGCACTGATGAAGGCGATCAACAAATAAATGGTGTATGAATAAAGGAACACACCTGGCTTTCTCTACCAAGCCCCCAACAGCGTGCTGTTAGGGTCCGGGGACCCTAAGGGAGAGCTCTGGCCCTAAAGAAAAGACTGCGAGGCGGGGCTCCTCCCTCTAGCCCAAGCCCAGAGAAAAAGTGGCAACTGTGGGGGCCCTGGGGAAGAGCTGGGGGAAGGCAAGGAGGGAAGGGAAGGGTCGGCAGGGTGGAACCCAGCTAACCCTCTTCCCTTCCAAAGCGGAGGTCGAGCCGCTGCCCCCTGTCCCCTGACCCTGCCTCCTGCCTCCCTCACCTTATCACAGAGATGAGCAGCCCCGAGGGGTCTTTGCTTTTGCTGACTGTGCTTCTGTATTTCCCACCAGCTGCTTCTGCCGCCATCTTGGTACGGGGGCGGGGGAGAACCGGTAGGCCAGAAGGAACTATAGCGAACGTAAACTCTAATTGACCTCGCTGCAGAGTCTACCAATGGGAGAAGAGAAGTTCAGAGGCACGGAACTGGATAATCCAATCGTTGGAGTGAGGAGGCGGGACGAAGGCAGCAAGTTTCGAGGCCCGACAGGCGCTCTGAGCACTCTGGGAATTGTAGTTTTCCTTCCGCTGTTCTTGGGCGCGCAGGAAACTAAACTAGTGGCAACTTCGTGAAGTTTCATAATGAGTGTCGTATTTATGTTTATTCTCATCTTGGGGTTTTTTTTCAGTTTCCATGTTATTAGGATTTTATCAGTTTTTTTAATCAAATTTATCTGATGATGCCAAAATGTACATTTGGGGATTTGTATTTAAGGGGGCGGGGGGCGACCAGGGGACAGGTCTATGCTTAAGGTGTATGTGCAAAGGTTTTACTTTAAACACAATGGTAAAACAAAATCCAATAAAATGCGAAAATGAATAGACACAGACGTGCTTTTCTTTAGTATTCTCTAAAAATGTTTCTGCCTTCGTTTTGTGTGTGAGTTCAATTATATTCCAGTGTCTGTATTTCCAGATAATCCTAAAAAACATACGCGCGGGAACACAAAAGAATGTTGATAAAGATCAAATAACAAAAATGACCAGATTGCAGATTACTTTTCTTCCCACGGTAAGTAAAACATGGGTAGTAATGTACGTTTGTGCTTTATTAATATTTTTATTGGTAAGTTTACATATTTCCTACATTTGACTCTACTGGCTTAGTTGTTAATTCGGAAGATGAAAGATTATAATGAGCATGTATGGAAGGTGGGTAAATCAAGGAACAAGAAGAAAAATAAATATTGCAAAGGCCGGATGGAGGTGGCCTGTTTAGTAACAGTAAAGGTTTTAAAGAACTTCACAGACAAATAGAAAGCAAACTCAGAGGTCCTGCAGTTGTGAAGCAGCAAACAGAACACATCAACTACTTTTAGTAAGCAGATAGTAAGCTGATTTTTAAAACTCAGTTGGAAATTTATACATATATATATATATATATATATAAAGTGTTTATAGTCTCTAGCTCAATCATTGCAGTCCTAGGAACTTTGTTTCTACAGAAATAGAGATATGGAAGAAATAGTGAAATTTTTGAAGCAACATAGAAGTATTAAAGAAATGATAGCACATCTATATAAGGACATAACATATAGCCACTAGAAATCATAATATTAGTGGCTTTTAATGAAAAGAAGACTTTAATTGTATAAGTGCAAAAAGCAAGCTATAAAATTAAATGTCATAGATATATAGAGAGATAAGTGGGCCTAGTGGCTAAGAATGCAAGCAGGAGGGAAAAAACACATGATCATCTCAGTTGCTGCCAAAAAAAGCTTTTGACAAAATGCAACACCTTTTTCAGGATGAAACACTCAGAAAATTGGAAATAGAAGGTACCTTTTTCAACATGATAAAGGATATTTATTTAAAACCCACAGCTAACTTCATATTCAATGGTGAAAAACTGAAAGCTTTCCAGCTATAATCAGGCACAACACAAGGACGGCCACTCTTGCCACTTCTATTCAACAAAGTACTGGAAATTCTAGCCAGAGCAATTAGGCAAGAAAGGGATAAAAAGTATCCAAACTGGAAAGGAAGAAGTAGCCAATGTGATTTTAAATATGGAAATCCTAAAGAATTTTTTTAAAAATTAGAGCTAATAAATGAATTCAGCAGGGTTGCAGGATACAATATCAAGACAAAAAAATCAGCAGTGTTTTTATACACTATCAATGAACAATCTAGAAATGAAATTAAAACAATTCCATTTACAATAGCATCAAAAAGAATAAAGTACTTAGGAATAAATTTAACCAAGGAAGTGAAAGACATACACTGAAAACTACAAAACATTGCTGAAAAAAAATTAAAGATTTAAATAAATGGAAAAACCTGTGTTTGCAGATGGGGAAAGTTAATATTGTTAAGATGTCAATAACAAATTCAATGCAATCCTAAAGCTATCTACAAATCTAATGCAATCTCTATGAAAATTCCAATGACCTTTCTTGCAGAATTGGAAAAACTGATCCTAAAATTCATATGGAATTGCAAGAAGCTCCAAATAGCCAAAACAATCTTGAAAAACAACAAATTTGGAGAACTCAGACTTCCTGATTTCAAAACTTACTAAAAACGCTACAGTAATCAAAAGTGTGGTACTTGCATAAAGATGAACACATAGATAAATGGACCATAATTGAGAGTCCAGAAATAAACCCATACATCTATGATCAGTTGATATTCTACAGGGGTGCCAATATCACTCAATGGGAAAAGATTAGCCTCTTCAACAAATGATGCTGGGAAAACTGGATATCCATATGCAAAAGAATAAAGTTGGACCTGTCTTAGTCCATTCAGGCTGCTGTAACAAAATACCCCAGACTGGGTAGCTTATAAACAACAGAAATTTATTTCTCACAGGTCTGGAGTCTGGAAAGTCCAAGATCAAGGTGCCAGCATAGCCATATCCTGGTGAAGGCTCTCTTCATAGTTCATGGTGAGTGCCTTCTCACCGTGTCCTCTCATGGTGGGAGGGGATAAGGGTTTCTGTGAGGTCTCTTTTATAAGAACGCTAATCTCTGATTGCCTCCCAAAGTCCCCACTTCTTAATACCATCACCTTTGGGGGTTTGGATTAAACATATGAATTTGGGGGGAGGGGGACACAGTCAGATCTCACGTCATATGCAAAATTTAACTTAAAATGGATCAAAGACCTAAATATAAAAGATAAAACTCTTAGAAGAAACCATAAGGTAAATCTTTATAACCTTAGAATTGGCAATGGCTTCTTATATATGATACCAAAAGCATGAACAACAAAAGAAAAAATAGATGAGTTGGACTTCATCAAAATTAAAAACTTTTGTGCATCAAAGGACACTATCAAGAAAATAAAAAGACAACCCACAGAATATGAGAAAATATATGCAAACCGTTTATCTGTTAAGGATCTTGTATTCAGCATCTAGAAAGAATTCTTACAACTCAAGAGCAAAAGACAAAAACTCCAATTAAAACTAGGCAATGGACTTGAAAAGACATTTCTCCAAAGAAGATATACAAATGGCCAACAGACATGAAAAGATACTCAACAACTTTAGTCATTAGGGAAATGCAAATCAAAACCACAGTGAGGTACCTACATCACACACTAGGATGGCTATAATTTTTAAAGATGAAAAATACATGTTGACAAGGATGTGGAGAAATTGGAACCCTTGTACATTGCTGGTGAGAATGTAAAATGATGCAGCCAATGTGGAAAACAGATTGGTGGTTCTTTAAAAAGTTAAATACAGGGGCTGGCCCTGTGGCATAGTGGTTAGGTTCATGTGCTCCACTTCGGTGGTCTGGGGTTTGTGGGTTCAGATCCCAGGTAGGCACCTACACACCACTCATCAAGCCATGCTGTGGTGGCATCCCACATACAAAATAGAGGAATATTGACACTCATGTTAGCTCAGCAACAATCTTCCTTAAGCAAAAAGAGGAAAATTGGCAACAGATATTAGCTCAGAGCCAATCTTCCTCACCCCCCCAAAAAAAGTTAAATATAAAATTATCATATGACCCAGCAAGTCCACTCATAGGTATATATCTGAAAGAACTGAAAAGAAGTGCTCAAAAAACTTGTACACAAACATTCATAGCAGCACTGTTCACAATAGCCAAAACGTGGACCCAAGCCAAATGTTCATCAATGGCTGAATGTGGTATAACATGTGCTATATGATTGAAGTATATAGAAAATGTGACATATCAATACAATGGAGTATTATTCAACCATAAAAGGGAATGAAATGCTGATGTGTGCTGCAACATTGATGAACCTTGAAAAGTAAAGAAGCCAGGCACAAAAGGCCACATAATGTATGGTTCCATTTATACGAAGTATCTGGAATAGGCCAATTCATGCAGACAGAAAGCAGATTAGTGATTCTCAGGGGTTAGGGGAAGGTGGGAATGGAGAATGACTGCTTTATAGACACGGGGTTTTCTTTTGGGATGATGAAAATACTCTGGAACTTGTTAATGGTGATGGTTGCACAATTTTGTGACTGCATTAAAGGCCACTCAATGATACACTTTAAAATGATTAAAGTGGTAAATTTTATGTTATGTGTATTTTACCACAATAAGAAAAATAAAGAAAGCAAGCTACACAGTAGGACCACCTAGATTCCACCCAGCTTTCCACTTACTGGCTAGGTTACCTTAGGTAAGTTACTTACACTTGTACCTCAGTTTCCTTATTTATAAAGCAAGGGATGATAATACTTGCCATAGAGGGTGATCGTGAGACTGTGTGAGAACCGCATGGTCAGCACCTGGTAAATATCAGCTACTATTATTAAAGTATAGTACTAATTTTGTTTAAAATACACCTCTGTGGGTATTATGAAGTTGCTTTGAGGAGCAAGAATATGGGTAATTTTTCATCTTCTCTTTTCCAACTTTTCTGTAAATAGGTGTTGCTTTTATAAACAAAAATAAATAAAAGAATTTTCTTAAAAAGCAAGAATTGGATAAGCATCAAAAGTGATGGGCTTCTTTTATCACAAACTGGAAATGCAATTTATGTGATAATTAAATCAACACACGCCAATTAAACCTTAGTTCAAAAAACTGTATTTGCCTCTCTGTTCTGCTTTCTTCACATGCTGCCTTAGGAAATCTCACCCTTGGACCTTTCATCTTCAGGTGACATCCATACCCTTTCACATCGCTTCTGTTCTAGGGGACCTTCTAAACTAACCTAAGACTTGTACTAAACTGTGAACAATGAAAAAAAAAAATCATGGAAGGCTTAGTGGGTCTGCCCATTTGCAATCTTCAGCCTTCAACTGCGGTCTCCCAAACTCACCAGGTTACTTGGAACCAGCTAAAGTTTGTGAACATCTAAAGGACTGATTATAGACTCCTCTGTGTGGAGGGGCTGACGTGCTAGACAGAGAAATGAATGAAAAGTAGACCATAAGCCACAGCGTCTATTCCATCCCCAAAGAATAAGAGTATAAATGCTGCAGATGTTTCAATGGGAAATAAGCAAAGAAGACTATAGAAGTTTTCATGGAATAGATGGGTTATAATTAAGCTAGACCAAAAAAAAAAAAAGAGTACAGACTCAAATATCTGAAAAGGAAGAGAAGGGCCTTCTAGACAGGTTAAGGTGCAAGGTGAAAACACACATCCTATGTTATGGGAATAATTTGACTAGAATAAAGGATTCATGGAGAAGAAGTAGTGTCACAGGTGAAGAGTACATGGAGATGGGCTTAGAAAGGACCTTGAAGCCCATGACCAGGCATTGGATATTTGTGCAGTGAGGGCGAGAAGCAGTGTGTGTTCAGGTCTTGTTTTATGTTGCCTATTATAGTGTAAACCAGGGCAGACTGTTTCTTATTATTACATTTGTAAATATACCCAGAGGCTCTTAAAGCCACGGGAACATCCAATTAAACTAAAATGCTTTGACCTCTTTAGATGAGAAGCTGTATATAACTCCAAGGTATTGATATTCTTATTATTGTGGATAAATGAAAAGTGAGTGAGGCCAGCTCAGCAGCAGAATAGCTTCCTTGGGATTCATAAAAAAATAGCAGGCCTGGGTGTCTGCTGGACACCCAGCACAGACTCAGGGGATTTTAAAGAGAATGTCTCATAAAGTCTTTTTGACTTTCAAAAGAGTGTCTCATGATATTGGCCACGTGGGCAGAAGTCTGGAAAAGGAGAATTTCATGCCCCTATCTACATTGCCTGCTTACAAGAACCAGCTTACCTAAGATATAAAAAAGGTGCGTTAGCCATGGCCAAGTAAATGAAGGCACAGCATACAGATTATAAAGTGAAGGAAAAAGTCAAGAATGCTTTCACCATGGAATAAGCAACTCTTATTTACTCAGGATTTAAATTTTATATCAGCTTTTTAAATTACTTCGGTGTAAATAAATCTTACATAAATATAAGCTTAGTATAAGACATATACACATAGATATGTATTCTGTTTGGGGGAGATTTTGTAAGTAGATCACAGTAGGCTGAATCTCTTACCAGTTGATTTTGTTTTCCATATTCTCAGTACCTTGTTCAGCCTGTATTGTCTCTTCAAGGAACAGTGGTTTAAGCTTTGTTTTGCATTTGAGTTTCTGAGTTTTTTTGAGGTAGGACAAGAATAGTATTTTCAATAATAACGGACAACTTTGCTGAAAAGGGAGTGTCCTTTGCTTCTGTGGGACACAAACCTAACTGCTGGTCAGCTAAGGCAGCAACCGACCTCCAGCTTCTCTCCCCGAGTCCATCGTTCAACAAACACGGAATGCATAAAATGTTCTAAGCGTCTTGTATAGCCAAACACCTTCTGGGCCTCCTCTCCCAGATTTCCAATCAATGCTTTGAACTGAATCCACTTTTTCCACCTTCTTCCATCCCCATCAGCTTCTTCCCCTGTGGTTCCTATTTCAATAAATGGATCAAAATCTATTGAGTGAAAGGACAACCTACAGAATGGGAGAAAATATTCGCAAATCATATATCTGATAAGAGTCTAATATCCCGAATATATGAAGAACTCTTATAACTAAGCAGGAAAAGACAAATAATCCAATTTTTAAAAGGAGTAAAGGACCTGAATAGACCTGTGTCCAAAGGAGATATACAAATGGCTAACACACACATGAAAAGATGCTCAGTATCATTAGTCATAAGTGAAAAGCAGATCAAAAGCAGAATGGGATACCACTTCATACACGCTAGGATGGCTATAATAAAAATTTTTTTAAAAGAGGAAAATAAATGTTGACAAGTATGAGGACAAACGGAACTCTAGTACGTTACTGGTGAGAATATATGTAGCTGCTGTGGAAAACAGTTTGGTGGTTCCTCAAAAAGGTAAACATAAAATTACCACATGACTCAGCAATTCCACTCATAGGTATATACACAAAAGAACTGAAAACATGTGTTCAATAGAACCTTATACACAAATATTCACAGCAGCACTATTCACAAGAGCCAAAAGGTGGAAACAACCCTAATGTCCATCAGTGGATAGACGCATAAGCAAAATGTGACATAGCCATACAATGGAATATTATTCAGTCATAACAAGGCATGAAGTACTGATGGATTCTACAACATGGATGAATCTCAAAAACGTTATGCTAAGTGAAAGAAGCCAGACACAAGAGGCACATGTTGCGTGATTCCTTTTATATGAACTATCCAGAAGAGGTAAATCCAAAGAGACAGAAAGTAAATTAGCAATTGTCAGGGGCCGGGGGAAGAGGGTATGGGGAGACTGCTTCATGGGGACAGGGTTTCCTTTTGAGATGATGAAAATGCTCTGGACCTAGGTAGTGTTGCATACCATTGTGAATGTATTAAATGCCTCTGAAGTGTACACTTTAAAATGGCTTTTCATGTCATAAATTTTACTCTCCCCCCCAAAAAATAGACAGATAGATAGAGATAGCTATATATAGTCCCCGTGCTAGGATCGTTTAAGTCATCTTTCAGCTAGTCACCAAGTTCTAGCAATATGACCTGCACAATGTTTTTTAAATCCATCCCCTTCTCTGCATTCCCACTCCCATTGCCTTGCTCAGATCTTTGTCATCTCTCCTCTCAGCGATTTCATAGCTTCCCACTCATTACCCCCTTCTCTCCTGCCGTCCTCATTCCAGTCCACCCACCACACCTCCTCCTGAATCATTTTAAAGCAGGAATCGGATCCTTTGACTCCTGCCTTCGAAACCTCTAACGACTCCCATTGCCCAGAGCAGTGTTTTTCAAACTGTTTACTAGAGAACCAGCTCCACACTGTCTTTCCAGCGTCCTTATTGACGACTCCCCATTGTGCCTACTCTCTAGCCATCTCTCAAATATGCCAGCTATTCTTTTAGGCCCCTTTTTCCTACATACTTCTGCTCAACCTAAAATGTCTCTGAGCCTCAGATTCCATATCTGCTAAAATGTGGCTACTTATCTTCAGAGATAGCTTTGTTGAGAAACTCAGAGATAATAAGATACGTATGTAGGACACTCAGCGTATGGTTATTTTTAAGAAAAATTTTCTTTCGATACAGCTGGTTAAAATTCTGCTTACTCTGTAAGACCCAAGTTCAGTAACTCACTTAGGCGCTCATACACTGCACATGCACACACCACAGCTCCCTTAATTCTCGGTTAGTGGCAGTTATAGCAAGACAATATGATTGCTATAGAGGTTGTGTTTGTTCTCTTCAGTCTTGTGCATTTGTAAACTTGATTGCAGAAACACTGTTGAATTCATTTTCATACCCTCAGTGCCTTCCACAGAGCAGGGTCTCTGTAAGCATTTGTTGAACTGAAGTATCCTCTATATTACTTTAATATATAATGGGGCTAAGACTTAATCTTCCAAAATACTTGATAGTAAGAAAACTATGCCAGGGAGGCTGGTAAAAGTCACCACAGTCATCAAACCAATGATAAGTGATTTATACACAGTATTTCCTTCAGCAATTTTAAAAAGACTTTACCATTGAGTTGAATTAATTCAAACTTAGTTGCCTTTGGGGAACAATAATGAAAATATAAATCATTTTTGATTGATTTATAGATTATAATCTCATCTTAATATGTAAAATCACGAGGAACATTAAAGCAGAATCAGCAACATAATTTCATATCTGAAGTTTTTCATGCTCTCTGGGGTAAAGTCCTCTAATAAGTTGTTTACATTTTTCACGTAATTAAGTAAAATTGTAGATAATGCAAAATCCATATGCTTGTTCTATAAAAATGCTTACAGATGTATATCGTGGAATGAAACAAATATCCAAAACACAAAAGCTTTTGAATTTTTTGTTTAAATACTTATTTGATGCTTATTTTTGACCTTAATTGGCTCATCAGTGATTTAAAAGACAAAACAAAAAGCTTGGACCAGACAGTTAAAGAATGGCATTGTCCATTCCAAGGTATCAAGTATTAATGTTTCAAGAAGTTCAATCACCCTGAAATCACACTTCCCATTGTGATGGGTACCAGCTACCACAGCATGACCACCATTTATCTTCAACTCCTCTGAGAGGACCTTCAACCATCCACAGAGATCATTTTATTTGTTATGGCAATGCCCTTTGATATCCAGAGATTGGAAGGCATCACAAGGGAACCTGATTCACTTGTGGGATCATTATTCTGCATGAATTGAACATCTATTGGACAGAGACTATCAAGTTGAGTTGGTTCAGCTGATAGGTGAAAAACAGCTACTGACATGCTATAATTTGATTAGTTCTCCAAAACTAACTTGCCTCTATTAGTCCTGTTTCATAAAAACCCTTGTGAAAAAGCCATTGTGTGTGGAGACAGTGATAATGCATTAAGATTTATTTACATTTTATATATATATGTATTTTTTCCCAACAGATGTGAGAGGACATGTGCACCAAGACACATGTAAAAGATATTCATGTCAGCCTTATTCATAATATTCCAAAACTGGGCATTAGGAGAAACACTCAAGACCAGTGGAATGCATAAACAGTGTCGTAGGCATACAATAGAGTACCCCGGAGCAGTGAAATAGAAGCCAGCTTCAGCTACACACAACATGAATCAATCTCAAAAATATAATGTGGAATGAGCAAAGACAGATGCAAAAGAATGCATATAGTATAATTTCACCTATATAAAGTTCAAAAACAGGCAAAATAGACTAGACTGTTATAAGTAGAGATAGTGGTTAGCTTCCAGGTAAGAGGACCAGGGTAGCAATCGGAGGGAAGGGATGCTGGCAATGTCTCTTTCTTGATTAGGTGGTGGTTGTGTAGATATTATGCCTACACCTGCGTTATATATCCTTCTAAGAATACAAGAAGCTGATAATGTGATCACCTTGGTTGTCTTTGGGGAGGGAACTGGGTAGCTGAAGGGCAGGAGTTTTATTTTTGAAATTTTGAACCATACAAATGTATTATCTGTTCAAAAAATAATAATTTAAATAAATTATTATGACAAGCTTTACCCAGCATAACATACACTATTCTGGCAGACTTTAACAGTTTCAATATTCTGGCTCATACTTAACCGTATTTTACTTTTGTCATTAATATCTTGCATTGCACAATGCTTACGCTGGTGTTCTATTAAGGTGATGACAGCCTGTTGACTATTATTAGCATCTATTTGAGAATTTCGCTCTTTCCATTTCCACTCAGTCTCTTTTTCCAGTGTTCTCTGCCCATGTTCCATTTCAGTCTCCAAAAATCTCTTCTAATATTCATTGGCAATTCTAACAGATTTTCAGAGTTTCTACACACAGTTCATTCGCTTTTACACATTCTAAAACTTTAAAAAATTTAATTAAATGATTGCTCAAAATCTCATCAAATTCTTTGAATATGTGAATAATTTCTCAGAAGCACCACTTTGATAAACACTTGTTGCATTAAGTAAATGCAAAATAGAAGACATTTAATTTTACAGGTTTGTTAAGTTTCCACACTTAATTTCAAAAATATTAAGTAAATAAATGCTCCGATATACACACAATTCTTAAGAAACATCATTACCACCTGTTACCTGTTCAGTGCCAACATTTGTAAATTAATAAATACAGTTTTCACCTGAGGAGTGAATGCTGGTTTTTTTGGCTGGAATGATCACGTACAAAATGTGCTTTTCTTTTGGGAAACAGAAACAAGATTTTTATATATGATGGATCAATAATGAAAAGCAAAATGCAGAGAATTATGGGAATGAGTTACAGGGTGACTTAACACCTTAAATAGTAAAAACTGTTTAATCCTTAACCGAGTGACTTGATAAAATATCAGAAGTCCTAAAATAATTTTGTTAAGAGTAACCTCAGTTAACAGATGGGAAAATGAAAATAGACACAGAGTAATCTGGAATGTGTGTAGTCAAGGTTTTCATTCTTTTAATTCAGGAGTGATATTTAAAAAGTTAAGGGGCTGGCCCAGTGGCATACTGGTTAAGTTCGAGTGCTCCACTTTGGCAGCCTGGGGTTCACAGGTTCAGATTCTGGGTGCAGACCTATGCACTGCTCATCAAGCCATGCTATGGTGGCATCCTAAATATAAAGTGGAGGAAGATTGGCACAGATTTTAGCTCAGGGTGAATGTTCCTCAAGCAAAAAGAGGAAGATTGGCAATGGATGTCAGTTCAAGGCCAATCTTCCTCACCAAAAAAAAAAAAAAAAAAAAGAATGGTATGACACAGATACCAACCAATTAGGACAGACATCTCAGCCTCATCCTGGAGGTCATCTGCAGTGCCAGGAATTAAGACTTCAGGTGCTGTGGTGTGGCTGTGAGAGGTGTGAGGAGGTGTGCATATTATGGGGCCTTGTAGGGGCTTCAGGCAATAGCTATCTACCAACAGTAAATAGCATTTCAGTATTAATACCATTGCAACTCTACTGGTGCATATCAGCAGAATACCAACCCTGTTCTCATCCTAACAACAATCCTAATCTTCCCAATAACAAGAGCTTGACATATATGCTAGGCCATATTCTGGGTGTTCTAGACATGTTATCCCCAGTCCCCCTATAATCTTTCTAGGTAGAAATAATGTTTCCAGATCCTACCAAGAAGAACTGTGGGAGAATAAAGAGAAACAGTAAATGAATGATTTTGAACTTCCATGTTCATTCAAAGTGACTTTTTGGATGTAAGGAAAAAATGCAATCCGTGAACCTTAACGGGTTCCTAGATTTTTAAAAAGCAATAATAACAACTGTACATGACATTTTGGAGGCAATTCTGGAATTTTAAATATGGACCGGATATTATTCTTTTTTCTTGGGTATCAAGATAGCATTGTGGTTATATAGGAAAATGTCCGTAATTTTAGGAAATGTGTGTTGAAATATTTATGGGTGAAAAATCATGATTTCTGCAGCCTATTTTCAAATGGTTTAGAAAAAATATGATATGTATAAATGGATAAAGCAAATGTGGCCAAATATTAGCAACTGGTAAATCTAGGTATACAGGTTCTCATTGTTCTATTCTTTCAACTTCTCTGTAGGTTTAAACATTTTAAATATATATTGAGGGGAAAAATATAAAAGGTGTATGTGGAAAAAGCATATTTATGGGGTATTTAATACATACATAGCAATGAGCCAGATGTGGAGAAAAATAAATCTGAAAGTAGTGCCCACCTTGTAGAAACACACCAGCAGGTCGGGAAGCAGCACAAGTATGGTTGGTGCTTGATTACACTTTGACGTTACCATATGGTTTTTAGAAATGAAGTGTTTAAACGATAACACCGTCAGTCAACAGCACAGAGAGGGAGAGGATGTTTAATGGTGTTGCCCAGGAAGTGCCATGGTGTAGCCTAAGCAGGATCTTTTATCACAGCTGCCAAATAGGAAGTACTACTTCCCACCAAAGGGGGGTGAAACAGCTCTGCACACGCCACCATAGAGGGAACATGGATTGCACCAAAGCAGAAACAGAGGCCAAAGAGACCGAGGATGCCTCGCACACTGAGCAGAATGAGAGAGACTGCAGCACCACACACCCATTTTTGTTAACAAGGAGAGCAGATAACTAGCAAGCAATTTGTAGACTACATGGCAGATAGGGAAATCTTCCAGAGGAAATATGTGGTAAAGATTCTCTTCTTAGAGCTGATGCTTTGACAGGCAAATGCATCGGCATTTGCAGAGAGAACAACATGGAACACATAAAAGAGGGCACTGGTTAAGGCTTTTAAGCAAGGCATTAGAAGATATGCTTGCAAGTGTGTTTAATATAAATGCCTAGAGAAAAATAAGCTATTTTCCTTACAGAGAGTGCATTCAGTCTTTCTCACCAAATCTTTGCTGCCGTTTTCATAAAGTTCTGAGATAAGGAATTTTTCTATGTATTATTATATTTCAATACCCGGACCCAATGAGTCCCATATTATGAAGTCTGTATTCCCCCATCCCAAGTAGGCAAACAAAAGCTACGAAGCCCCCTTTGCAGAATTCAATTTCAACAGCCTTATTCCTGTCTAGGAGGCTATGTTACCTTAACAGGAGGGAGACCAGGCTAGAGGTTTGAAAAGATTGGAAGCTGAGGATGAGACTAGGAGAAACAAAACTGAGAGTGAGAGAGAGGAAAAAAAACCTTAGTAGGAAACCCAGAAAGATAATGCAGGGTTACCTAGGAAGCAAGGATTTGCTGACTATAAGGATTGTGAGTCACACAGGAATGAGTGACTGCGGGAAGTAAACACACACACACAGTCTTCACAAAAATCTGTGGGCTGTGAAAATTCTATTCCCCCCACAAAATCGGAATTGTTCTTCCTACAATAGGAAATGCTCCTTGGTTGACCTCTCCTTCACAGTCATCAACCCCACCTTCAACATCCTTCCATATCGCTAAAGGAAGAAAACATAAGCCTCAGCCTGCAGCGAATTCTAAAAGGCCTTTGGCGTATCACATTGGTTTTGCATCAAATTTATTGCTGAATTTCACTGGCTTCTCCTGATCTGGTTTATTGCTGATTTTAATCTTGTTTGTTTTAGGCTTCTGAGCCCCACTGCAAAATACCTAGTATACTCTTTGTAGCTAGAGACTGTGTAAGTAAAATGTATCATATTCCCATTATAACCACGCTATATCATCCACATTAGGCAGCACCCATAGGTGGCCTACATTTTTAATTATTTTCCCCCCAAAACTCTAAATTAATACAATGAATTTAGAAACTCCTCCACCTCTCATCAGAGCAAGTAATTGAATACTCCGTTACGATACCGTTTCTCCTTGTAGGTGCTCATTCCCAGAGGGCTTTGCTCTGTGCAGTAAGTCTGAAGGCAACAGTTCTGAAAGGACAATGTGTACTGTGTACTCAGATAATAACAGTTTGTTATTTTGCCTTAGATCTTAAACACTTTCACTCTAGCAAACCCTCCCAGTACATGTGGCAAAATGTATCAAGGGAGTTCCATTTTCTGGGTAGCGAAGCAATTTCCCGTCTCTGGTGATGAGGACGTTCTTCTCTTCCTGATGCAGGGAAGGCACCTTTCTCATGGGAAATTTTATGGCATGGTTTTAGGTAGAAAGGGGGAAGTCAGAAGGCCTTCCTGTATGTGCTGTTTCTCAACTATCTTCATCTCAAAATAATCACTGTGTCAAAGGGGCGTATTTGGAGGTAGCATGTCCTGAAACCCTTTGGTAGGCCAGGTAGGCAGTCAAGTCCATGATGAGGCTGGAGGGATGATAAAATGCCTCTGAACAGATTCATCTCCCCTCCAAGAAGCCACAGGGATGAAAAATCACTCATCAGTCCTACGCTTCACATCAGAAGCTCCTCTAAAAATAAAAATAATCTTGGAGGGGAATGGCGATTAGCATCTGATCAGCTCTCCCTTCAAGACCCTCAATGATTACTGATTGCCTAACAACAAATTCCTCCCTGGCTTTCAAAGCCCTCTACTCTATGGCCACAGGCTGCTTTTCCCACCTGAACTCTTAAGTGCTTTCCACATTCATCTTAGCTCTGGGCCTTCTGTTCACCTAGCTGCTGGTACTAAAGTCTAGTCCAGCTAGAAATAATTCTTCACAAGGCATCTTTTCTAAGGGGGCCTATTTACCTGATCTGAGCATGGGAAACCCTCGACAGCAAATGCCACTAAAGCCTGTTGTGTTCCTCTGTCTAACTCTGCAATACCTAAAGAGTTTTCATATCGAAAGGATTAATTGCCCACACAGCAGTGGGAAATTTATATACAGTATCTGGCAGTTAATCTTCATCATAAACCCAGCTATAATTCATGTACAGTGTCATTCTCTCACATTTCCAATCCCTTCATGCTACGGGGCAAAATGTACTGTGTACTCAGCACAAAAGGAAGAAGCTGTCCCCTGTGGGGGCTCCTGAGGGGGTGCCAGGGATACTAAAAGCCACAAGACAAACATGGAGCTTCTTTCTGAATCGTGTCCTTTCCACCATGCAGCCATTTTTGTTAAAGCACGCAAGTGACTAGCAAACAACTGCCAGAACATTTGGTGGATAAGCACATCTTCCACAGAAAATCATAGAGTCAGGACTTAAAGACAGTTCTTTCACAGGAAAATGCAAAGAGGCAGGAAGGACCTTCTGCGATGCTAATCGTGTTCTATGTCTTGATCCGGGTGGGAGCTACACAGGGGTGTTCGTTTTGTGAAAATTCATGCAGCTGCACGCTTACGAGTTGTGTACCTTTCTGGACGTGAGCTATACTTCAATTAAAAAGCTCATTAAAGTATTAAAGAAAATTGAATACTCTAAGTATTTGTACTGTTTGAAATTTTAAAGAAATTTTAATTAACTGTGCAAATGGACTATTAATCAATTTAAAAATTATTGACCAAAATTTGCTAATTCTATGAAATAGAATAAGATTTATAAGCTGAACTTAAAAACTTAAGGAAAATATTATTCAGCTATAAAAAGGAGTGAAGTTCTGATCCGTGCTACAACGTGGATGAACCTCCCAAACATCATGCTGAGTGAAAGAGGCCAGACGTAAAAGGCCACAGACTGAGTGATCCCATTTATGAGAAACATCCAGAATAGATAAATGCATAGAGACAGAATGCCGATTGGTGGTTGCTAGGGTCTGGAGGGAGGGGGAAAGGGTGAGAAACTGCTTAATGGGTAAAGGGTTTTACTTTGGAGTGATGGGAATGTTTTCGAACTAGATAGAGGTTATGGTTGCACGATATTGTGAATGTACTCAATGTCACTGAATTATTCACTTTAAAATGGCCAATTTTATGTGAATTTCACCTCATTAAAACACTTAAGAAAGATTAGATTTAGATTTTGATATATTAAAATGTAATACATTCAATAACAATTTTTAAACCTCTGAATGGTCTTTTCTGTGCACCAAAACAACCCTGAAGGGCAGGCAAAGCAGTCCCATTTCTTTTGGCTTTGACTGTGGGGGCTTTGGATCGTGTTAAGTTCACGGCTGGGTGCAGGGATAGGAGTACCCCTCTGCATTCTTTGTGTGCAGTGATTTACCGTCTCTGCAAGTTCAATTTCTTATGTTCTCCCTAGTTAAAAAAAAAAAAGGAGAACTGGACACTTCAAATAAGAATGTAATCAGCGTAACCTGGGGAATTGTTTAGTGTTTGCGCCTGCCGTTTGGCAAACCTGAATTCAATCTATTTGAGATGGCCTGTCTCAAGTTAACGAACTCCTGGGAAGGAGATTCTACAAAGCTTCTGTGATAGATCTTACACCCAGAGATGGATTTGCAGGGAAAATCCTGACACTGATGATTAAGGCTTCGTAGGGATATGCCATGTGGTCCATAAAGAGCTGAACACTAGGTACACTTTGTGATTTAACTGGAGATGTTTGCCAGTTTGACAAAGGAAATTATCTGAGTGGTAGAGGAAGGTATTGAGCATCTTTGGAATTTGGGGAGAGAGAGAACAAATTCCAAGCTACCTCTAATTGAAAAAGTTTTTCCAGCATCTACAGAGTGGGAACTGCACTTAAAGTATGAACTTTGAGTAACTACAGGCAGAGGCTAAGAATTGCTTGCAACTAATCTATGTGTCCTAATACAAGAAAATGACTGTTCCAACATGGACCAGCAGGTGACAGTGACAATGTCCTCAGCTCCGATTAGACTACATTCAATGGTAGAATGCAGATCTGAAGTTTAATGAAGCTAGGATTGCCATATCTAATAAATTAAAATATAAGATAGCCAATTAAATTTAAATCGCAGATACATTTTTTTAAGTATAAGTGTATTCCATGCACTGCCTGGAATAAGACTAAAAAAATTATTCATTGTTTCATCTGAAATCCAAATTTAACTGGGTATCCTGTGTTTTAGCTGGCAATCCTAAATTAGGGATGTGTGTGTGTGCGTGTGCGTGAGAGCGTATTTAGGAGAGAGCCTTCTCTGAGGCTCAGAGAACACATGTAGCTCATCCAGTTTACACAGTCTGTGTGGTGAAACGGAGTCTCCGTTCATTTCACCCTAAGATGCTATGAAAAGGAAAAATAATGGTCTGACAAGTTTGGAGTTTTCTTGATCCCTATCTCTTTCCTGATCCTCCCATGCTACCTCTGCCTTTTCTGCTTTATAGCCAAACAGGTTTCTAATTAACCTCTTCTGTCCCTTATATTGGCCACGATCCTCATGGTTTATGTCTCCAATGAGCCTGTCTCCTCTCCCTGTTTTCTTATCCTGCCCCTGAGGTTTCATTTTGTTCAGGAGTCTTCTGGAAACAAGTAGAAAGTAAATGAGGACTGTCAACTTACTGCAACCTGGACCAGGTGGGGGTAGGGAGGTAGCAAAAACATGAAGCAGAGGAGAAGAAAACATAATCTGCTGTACCATTCTCTTTCTGCCACATATAGCAGAATACAGGACCTGCTGCGTCTGTGTGTATTTACCTTTGAAACAAGCTGTGTGTAAATTGGGTAAGCCACTTGACCTCAGGTTTTTCAACGGTAAATAAAAATAATCTCAACCTAGGACCGCAAGCAGGCTCCAATGAGCAAAGGATGTGAAAGCACTTTAGAAAATGTTAAGGGCTATGATTATGGGTTATTTTAACATATGTTTTTGTCCTCTTGGAATACCACATGAATATGTGCTTCGATCTCTATAAAAGAAGTGTTGTCAAAATAGTCTCTTCACTTTCACCCTAATCCCAACAACTAGTCAAAGGTGTCATAAAATGAGCAAGAATCTTAACTAAGGTGGGTCAAGTGCCATCTCCAGCATAAATCACCTTCCAATTTCCCTGGGCTAAGCCCTTCTATGGGGAGCAGGTGATGATTAGGGGAGAAACAGTCTCTTTTTAAAGCCACCTTGGAATCTCTAGGAAATGACAATTCTTCAGCTGCATGAAGGGAAACGTTCTGGAGCTAAACACCAGGAAACATCTATCAAAACACAAAGGAAGTGACAAATTACTTTATAATATGCAGAAAAATATGCATTATCATCTTTAAAGACTTTTTCTCTTTTTTGGAAAATAACACATTTACGGATGTTACGCAGGAGGATGGGTGACTGCTTTATTCTTCTATTAAATCTTCCCAGAAAAAGAAACTTTAGGGACTCAAAAGGCACTCACACATCACACTTAGTTTCTCTCTTTATTACTGGCTTTGTTTTTTTTTTTTTGACTTTTGCTCTCAACGTGGTGCCCAATTCTGCTAGTTCCATCCATCACCTGTGTTGGGTCTCAGCTGTGATTTTTTGTTTTTAAAACATCCTTCTTGGGGTCTCTTCTGTTCAGCTCCACGGAGACAGCTAAGCGTTTTCTAGCGGTTTGTGTTCTTATATCCCTTGCATTCAATCCAGCTTTGCCAACCCAAGGTACAGTGATTCCTTACCTCTTACAAAAGCGGATGTGCCTCTCGGGAGCCCTTGTTGGAGGCCCTACACGGCTATTTAATGCTGTTAGTCATCGTTAGTTGCCAGCAAAGGATTAGAGCTTGGTCTCTAAAGGGGGAAGGTGGGGTAATACGTGACGTTCCAGGGATTGGGTAAAATGATTCACTGGTATAAGAGGAAAAATAATAGAACATTTATTTCTCTTAAAAAATGAAAGGGGAAAAAAGAGAGAGAGTGAAGAAGAAGATTGGCAACAGATGTTAGTTCAGGAGGGCAAATCTTTCCCAGCCAAAAAAAAAAAATGAAAAGAGTTAAACTTTAATGTTTAATTTATGGATAGACACTGCCACCCTCATTTGGTCCATTCAGTCATTCATCACCAGTGGTACCCCAAGTTTCCTGGGAAGAGTGGGGATTCCACAATGAGTTGAAATTGACAATGTCTCCCCATTCTCATTCACTCTATTTCGTAGAATTGTGAAATATTGCAATTTTCATGTGTATAGTTACATGGTGGTACAGATTGTGTTGTTTAGTTTTAATCCAAAAGATGAAAACGTAGCCTTAAAATACTCCTGCAGAGAGCCGTGAGTTGAGTTGAATTTTAATAATGCAGACACAGAGGCGCAGCAAGCAGTCAGCAGTGCTGACACTTGCTCTTCTCCTGGCATGAGCTCTGTGTCAGCCACATTGCAGAGGATACCAGTGAGGATCTAATAGGATGACACATTACTCTTGCTTGAAAAGGGTGGTTTCCACTGAAAAAAACAGTTTTATATCACAAATAAATGAAATAAAACCTATTTTAAAATATTGTTTGTTTTTCCCTTACTAATTTTTATAACTATATTAGAGCAGTACGTGTTTACAATGTAAAACTAACTACCAATATTTTGCAATTGTATACTCGAAGAATTGTTACTGATAAGCATATGCAACCACAAACATTTAGCGATCACTGGGAAGTTGGCATGCTGAACTGGCTCATATAGGCTCACGAGAGCTGATTGCTAACTTCTCAGGAATTTTTCAAGTTATCTGTTAAACACAACTGTTATTAAAATGTTAATTATAAAAACATATAAATTATGTTAAAAACAAAAGAAGCAAATATTCAAACCATGTCACTTCCTAATTATTTTACTACTATCTATGCTCTTGAGTTATTTACATCTATTTTATCTGTGTGATGGTGTCTTAGTGATCTATTGCTGCATGACAAATTACCCTAAATTTATCAACTTAAAATAACAAACATATATTAGCTCACCAAGTTTCTGAGTCCGGAATCTGAGAGCAGCTTGGCTGGGTAGTTCTGGTTCAGGGTTTCTCATGAGGCTGCAGCCAAGAAGTCAGTCAGGGCTGCAGCCGTCTCAAGGCTTGCCTGGGGCTGGAGGATTCGCTTCCAAGAATGTTCACTCACCTGGCTGTTGGCTGGAGGCCTCAGTTCCTTTCTGCATGGGCTTCTCCGTCAGGCTGCTCAATAGCAGGGCAGCTAGCCCCAAACTGAGTGATGAGAGAGAGAGAGAAAGAGAAGCTGCAGTGCCTCTAGTAGCGTAACCTTGGGAGTAACATAACTTCATTTTGGCCCTATTTTGTTGGTTACACAAAGCAGCCCTGGGACAATATGGGAGGGAAATAAACATTAGGTTTGAATACCAGGGGGTGTTATCTCAGAGGCTGGCTAGCACAGGTGGAAATACTATATGATGATGTGCTACTGTGTCTCTTCCCAGCTCCACATTCAGTGACATCACACTGATTGCTTGAAATTGGCTGTGGTAGAAGTATGTATCCCACAGAAATCAGATGCTACAAATCAGGTGGGTTTTGTTCGTGTTGTGTTGTGTGTGATATTTTGTTTGTTTGTTTTGCCTGGAGAGCCAGTTGTTAAACACTTACCAATACATCCCAGTTTAGAGTACACCTCCACACTGTGCTGTCCCGCTGAGTGTGGCAAGGCAACGGGGCAGGAGGAGGTAGCCATAGGTAGGGGCGTGTGGTAGGGAGAATTAGCTGGAGGCTAGTTGGGATCAGATGGGGGCTAAAGAACCAAGGTAGAAACAGCAAACCAAGACTGAGGCGGTAGGAGGTACAATCAAGCAAGAGACTGGTACCTTGGTGGCTCTGAAGGAGGGTGGGGCAGCCTTCAGATCGCTCCATGCTTGTTATAAATGTCTAGGATGAAGAAACACAAGACAGAAACTCACCACGTATCACATGGTGTGGACCCAAGGCTTCCATAGGGGCCAACAGACCGTATCTGAATTTTGACCTTGAGCTCATATCAGTGCCCTAATCTGAGGCTGGAGTGGGAGTGATTTAAGATTGGGAAAGCAAGAATTGGAAGCACTGGTTACAGAAACAGGGAGAGAAGCGTGGTAGAAGCACAAGAGACAATGAGAATGGTCTTCTGGACAATAAAAGGCTCTTGTACAGAAAAGTGAGCAGGATGATGACAGTAATGACCAGAATTGAGTTTGTCCTATAAGATGAGATCTGTTTTGGTCTCTATTCACTACGAGGTGATGAATGCAGGCTTGTGTTATCATCAATGTAACCATCCAAAATTTATTTAATAAGTGCTTATTTAAGACTGCTATGTACCACAGTTTGGGCTGAGCTCCTGGGAACAGTTTGGGTTGGGAGGTAAGAGAACTATATTAAACAGTCTCTACTTTAGATGACATTACAGAATTTGGGTGTCATTTACAACATTTTAAATAACCTCTAATTTTTTTTCTAATAACAAATAAGGATATTGGATCTTAAAAGTTCTTTTCTCTGCAGTAAAATATACATAACATAAAATTTACCACTTTAACCATTTTTAAGTGCACAATTAAGTGGCATTAAGTACATTCACAATGTTGTGCAACCATCACCACTATCCATTTTCAGAACTTATTCGTCATTCACCTAAAAAGAAACTTGTACCCATCAGACATTAACTCCCCAAGGGATGTTGGGAACTTTTCATATTTTGGATTGCTTTCATTTTTCTTTTCCATGATTCCTTCAAAGTCTGGACATTAGGCATTAACTATGGAAGCATCAAATCACTGGCCAGTGTTAGTGAGCCCAAGATGGATTCAAATGTTTTTTGTTGTTTTTTTTTTTTTTAAGATTTTATTTTTCCTTTTTCTCCCCAAAGCTCCCCAGTACACAGTTGTATATTTTTAATTATGGGTCCTTCTAGTTGTGGCATGTGGGATGCTGCCTCAGCATGGCCCGATGAGCGGTGCCATGTCCATGCCCAGGATCCAAACTGGCCAAACCTGGGCCGCCGAAGCGGAGCACGCAAACTTAGCCACTCTGCCACGGGACCAGCCCTCATATGTTTTAAACACAAATAAAACAAGGCTTTAACCTACCCTGTATAACTGCTGATAAATTAAAACTGAAAATGTAAAGATCAGTGAAAGAATAGGTTAATCAATTTAATTGCAGAATTGGGGAACAGCTGAACATAACCAGCCCAGCAATAACGACCAGCAAGTTCAAGTGTACGCGGAACAAAGAAATTAGGAGGGCTGAAACAGGAGTCATAGCTGTATCTTTTAGAATTTGGCCATCCAACTGTGTACAGAATCCAGCCACTCTACTCTGACTTGCATATCTGTCACCAGATTTTATATATAATTTTATTTTTTTTACAGACATGTTCTAGAGAGTTCAGTGGTCTTCCTACACCCTCCCCCCTCAGCCCACTGTCTACACTTGACAGCTAGATCTACTTTATGTTCACTCTTAGGAATTGTACCAAAGACAAGTATTCAAGTGCAAGCGGTTTCTTCTGGAGGGGCAGGAAACTCCATAAGGGAGTGGGGAAGTGAGACAGAGACAGCAATCAGCCAATAAAGGGTGAATTATCAAGCTAACTTCTGCTTGGGTGACTGCAGCTCAGTCCCCTAAGGGGCTCTGGCAAATGGTACAGAACACACACCTGAGTCGTCCGAGCCGAGGGCTGAAGGAGCGGGGGCATTGCAGGGGAGGAAAAACAATTTTCCCTCTCCTGTTGAGTTCTTAGCTGAGACTCCTGTAATAAAAGACAAATTAGGGGCTGGCCAGGTGGCACAGTGGTTAAGTTCGTGTGCTCCGCTTTGGCAGCCTGGGGTTCGCAGGTTCAGATCCCCAACGTGGACCTACACACCACTCTTCAAGCCATGCTGTGTCAGCATCCCACATACAAAATAGAGGAAGATTGGCACAGATGTTAGCTCAAGAGCAATCTTCCTCAAGCAAAAGAGAAAGATTGGCAAAAGATGTTAGCTCATGGCCAATCTTCCTCACTAAAAAAAAGAAAAAAAGACAAATTAACAACAGAAGAACAGACAGAAGTTTATAAATGTGAATACCTCATGCATTCATGGGAGATACCCAGGGGAAAATAAGTAACTGTTTGAGGTGGCTTAGAATTTGGGCTCAAAACAATCAACATACCAAAGTGGCATATTTTCTGGAGGTATGTCCTGAACACCTACAGTCATATTGTGGGATGGCACATTCCGCTACTCTCAGTGTTTATATACCAACTCCCAACAGTCATTGTTTGAGGGCTGTTCCCAGAGATTGATAAAAAAAAAAATAGCATAAAATGTAAGGCTGCATTTGACTTCATATGAGAAGTTGGAGAGGCAGACCAAAGGCTGCAGGGACTGGAAAACACGATGAGCGGTAAGAATGAAATCAAGAATTTTATCCAAGAATTTACTCTTGAATCATTGGAAAGCATTTTCAGCATGAGAATGAAAGTATTTTCAGGGGCCAGCCTGGTGGCTTAGTGGTTAGGTTCACATGCTTCACTTTGGTGGCCTGGGGTTCACAGGTTCGGATCCCAGGCGTGGATCTAGCACCACTCAAGAAGCCACGCTGTGGTGGCATCCCACATAAGATAGCGGAAGATTGGCACAGATGTCAACTCAGCGAAAATCTTCCTCAAGAAGAAAGAGGAAGGTTGGTGACAGATGTTAGCTCAGGGCCAATCTTCCTTACCAAAACAACAACGAAAACAAAGAAACAAACAAACAAAAATAAAGTACTTTCAGAATGGGAATATTGGTGGGCTTATGTTTTTGATGAGATTTCTTGGGCTGCAGTGTGAGGAGTAAATGGAAGGAGAACAATTGTTGAAACAGAGAAACAAATTAGAAGCTATTTTAAGTTAGTAACTGGGGTGATGCTGGATGATGAGGGCTCAGGCCAGGGTGACGGCAGCAGAGACGGAGAAGCGGCGTGATCCGCGGTGTATTTTGAAGGTAGAATCAACAGTACCGTAAGTGAAGGCTGAAAGAGAGGAGTCAACAGGGACTCAGATTTTTGACTTGAATGACTGGGTTACTGGCAATGCTATTGCTGATTCTGAAGAGTCTGGAGAGGCACACGTTTGGGGATAGAAATCAGGAATTCTCTTTCAAACGTGTTATGCTTGAGATGTCAGTCAGACATACAAGTGAAGCTGTTAAGTAGATGGTTGGAGTTACAAGTCTAGATTTTTAAGGATCTATAAATTTGGGCCTTAATAACGTCAATGTAGGTGTCAAACACAGAAATAACATTTAAAGCCAGGAGATCAAGCTTCCAGTTTTAAAATACCAGCAGAAGACATTTCTAGCCCTGTGCTGGATATCCTCTGTTTGCCCCTCCGGACCCACTCTCCTCCCCTTTCTACCCTGCTTTCTGCCTCAAGGGGATTGACATGTGTGTCCGGAGCCATGAATAGGCTCTCCTGCCCTCCAGCTCCTGGCTGAGTTCCACCCGTGGGGGAACCTACCTCCACCCCCAGGAGACGAGAGGAAGGAAAGATGAGGAGGTCCTTTCGTTGCCTCCTTACAGAATCAGCTCAACCAAAGGTCACTGCTACTCTCTCAAGATGGCTTCCTCCACTTAATTCTGTCTTCTGGATCCCAGCTACTTCTCTCTCTTTGCCCCCTCAGGCTGGAGGCTGGGATGAGTAACAGCTCTGCTCCAGCCTCTGGCACTGTATTGTCCCCTGTGGTTTCCTACATCCAGCTCGTATCTGTGTAAATAGTCCAATTATTGAACATTCCTCAAATTATACTAAGTTTAGTATACCACGTGTTTCCTCTTGGGTCCCTGAATAATATACTCCCTTTCTCCTCTTCAAAATCACCCCAAGACGATAATGAGGACAATGAAGAGAAGCGCAAACTCCGTCTTGTCGTGTGTAACCCCAATTCGCACCATATGAAGATGGAAAAGTGGACGAGGAATGATAAACGATTTGGCAAAGCTTTGGAAAGTCGAGAATTGGAAACTCCAGGTTCTTCAACAGGCAGGGGTGAGGCAAAGGGATAAAATCAGAAAGATTGTTTAAAAGGTTGTCTAGCAACACACGTGTCCTGACCTCTACTTCAAATCTAGGATGATTAGTCTCAGCCACTCCTGAGGGAGATAAGGGATTTATTTTCTGGAGAAATTAAACCAGAGAGGGTCCCAATTGGAGCAGGAAAGGGGTGGCTCCAAAAGGAATATCTCCAGGAAATAAAAATTAGGATGGACCAATTTCCCAGTCAGTTTGACTACACAGACATTCTTTGCAGCAGCATTTTACATTTCTCTGTGATTGTACAGGAAGGCTTAACTATATGTTCAAAGAAGACTAAGCAAATGGAAAAATGAGCATATTTTAAAACCTTGGTAAAACAAAGAGTTTGCACAAGAAAATAAATGTAATTATGGCACATCGTTGGCTAAGCAGTGAACAATATTTATATGTTCATTATACTGAAAAGAGATTTAATACATTACTATGTTGGGAAGAAAGGAAGTATCTATTAACTTAAAATGCACATACCTTATGACCCAGAAATTCCACTTTAAGTAATTTATAGTGTATATTTGCACGTATTCAAGGATATTTATGGTAGTGTTTGAAACAGCAAAAAGTTGAAAACATAAAGGACAATAATAGAGTTAAATCAATAGTATTCGAAACAACGGAATACTATTCAACCATCAGAAAGAATGCAGTAGGCTAAACGTACTGACACTCAAAATATCTCCAAGATATATTGTTAAGTGAAAAAAGCAACATTCAGAGTATTATGCAAACTTTATGTAAAAGTGGGCTTGTGATTGTACGTGTAGAGAATATCTCTAGAAGGGGATACAGGACACCAGTAATGTTGGTTGCCTCTGGGGAAGGGAGCCAGGTGGCCAGGGCGTGGTGTGGGAGGGAGACGGATTAGGGTGGGCTAAGACAGTGGTGTGTTTTTGTTATAAAAGCCTCTAGCACTGTTTGGCTTTTTGAAAAGTATGTATAGATACCATTGATCCCCCCTAAATCAATGCTGGAGCCTCTTTGGCAGTCATTCATGAATACACACGGAGCAGCAAAAAATTTGAGCCACCCAATGCACACATTCCCAGCTGACATTTAACAAGGTTACACTCTGCCTTCAATTTTCACCCTGTGAACAAGTGTCCCCTTCATGGTCTATGCAGTGTCGTGTTTTTTGCATTTTTGTACTTTGTGTTGGTGATTTCACTGTGTAAAATGGCCCCCAAGCATAGTGCACGTGTGTAACTATTTCTATAGGATCAGTTTATACAGAAGTGGAATTTCTGGGTCAAAGGAAATGAAAATTAGAGTGTTTGAAAGATATCTCCAAATTTTGTTTCTTTTTTTGAGGAAGATTAGCCCTGAGCTAACTACTGTCAATCCTCCTCTTTTTGCTGAGGAAGACTGGCCCTGAGCTAACATCCGTGCCCATCTTCCTCTACTTTATATGTGGGATGCCTACCACAGCATGGCTTGCCAAACAGTGCCATGTCCGCACCCGGGATCAGAACTGGCAAACCCTGGCCGAGAAGCAGAACGTGCGAACTTAACCCCTGCGCCACCAGGCAGACCCCTATGTCTGGCTTTGTTGATGACATAATGTTTGTGAGAGTCCTTCACATTATTGCAGGTAGTTATGGAACACTCATTCTCATTGCTTTATCTCATTGTTATTTAAATTTGTATTTTGTTGATCTTAAGAGGAATGATGTTTAGTTTACAGACAGAGAATAGGTGTCTTTATAATATTAAATCTCCCCATTTGGAAACAAAGAAAGTCTTTCATTTTACCTTATTTTATTTTTCTTCTTGTAGATATTACACATTTCTTATTAGATTGCCTTCTAAGTACTTTATAATCTTCATTGCTATTATGAAAGGAATCCTTTTGTTTCTATTACATCTCATTATTGAATTTAAGAGTTGTGGACAGTGATAACAAAATGGAATAACATACATCAAGCATTCTAAAATGGAGCTGGGAGGCCATTAAGGAAATAGGGCTTATGTGTGCACACCTCGTCTCTATCCAGACGAAATGTAACTTTTGAAATGTGCTTTACTGTTGTCATCCTGACCTTCTTTCAAGAAATATGCTTACTCCCATTGATAAGAACTTTTGGCCTTAAAGATGGCCTTAGCAACCAGCCACGTGTAGCCAAGAAGTAACAGTTGTTGCCAGTACCAATCGCAAATTTTGCAAAGCAACCGTAATTTCTCTCTTTTTGCCTTTATAAACCAATGCTTCCTTTGTCTTCCTTGGAGCACATTTTGGGTTTCTGGCTGAATCTATGTCTCCTGAATTGCAATTCTAATTGCCCAAATAAATATCTACTGTTTAAATTGCAGTGATTTTTCCTCGGTCAACAGAGTGTATAGGAAATATGATTTTTATATGCTAATGTCAAATCCTGCACATTTCTGAACTTTTTTATCAACCCTAATGGTTTTAATGAATTCTCTTGGACTTTCCAGTTACACAGTAATTTGCAAAGGTACAAATAAGGACAGTTTTGTTACTTTCTCCCATTAGTTGTGTCATTTCTTTGTCTTCTGGCTTGAAGCTCCAGTACAATGTTGAACAGCTGAGCTGGTGCAGGCACCCTCCCCTCTTCCTGATTTCGGTGGGAAAGTTTCTAAAGTTCCATCAAGTTTCATTGCTTGCTCTGAATTTATGGCTGAATATATGGCAGGTAGGATTTGTCAAGTAAAGGGTGTTTTCTTCCTCTCCTATTTTAGTATGAGGTTTTTAATGTTAATCAGAAATAGGAGCTGCATTTGAACAGATTTTTAAAGCATATATCAATGTCAATTTCTCCATTTGTTGATGTAGAAATTACATGAAAATATTTTCTAACTTTGCAATATCTTTATATTCATGAGATTAAATCACACTTGGCTATGGTGTGGGTTTGTGAGATTACATATAAATCTTGGTTTTATAATATATTATTTAGGATATTTATTTGTATTTATAGCCATACAGCTTTTTTGTTCTATCCATGACTGTATAACAAGCTGAGATGCTTTCCATCTTTTCCTACTCCTGAAATAATTTATATAAGAATCATCTGTTTCTTGAAGGTCTGGTAGAACATGTCTGCAAATCGTCCTGGACTGAGCCTTTTAAAGGCTAGATCTTTGGTACTTATTCAATGACTTTTACGGCTATTGAAGTATTCAGCTTCCTAATTCTTATTTCTCCTTAAGTCAATATGGAAATTTTTTTTCTGGAAAATCATCCATTTCATCTATATTTTTAAACATGATGGTATAAAGTTTACATAATCTCTTGTAATTTAAAAAATTACTGCTGAACCAACCATTAGTTTGCTTGCTTTCTTTTTCCTAAGGTTTATTATTTTTACTTCTCTTTTATCTTTATAAGAATTGCTAAAGATCTTTTTATTTTAGTACACTTTTAAAATAATTCATTTTGTTTATATTGATCAAGATATATATTTATATTCTGTTTCTGCTTTTATTTTTATAATACTTCTCCTTTACTTTTGCGTTCTTTTCAAAGGTTCTTATGATGGATGACTAATTCATTTATTTTTAATCTTTCCTATTTTCTAATAAATACACATAAGGCTATAAAATTTCCTTGGCCACACCCCAAAGGTTTGGATATGCGGGGCTATTGCGGCCATTCATTTCTCAATACTTTTGTAGTTTCAGCATTGATTTCCTTCTTAAGGCAAGAATTATTAGAAATGAGTTTTAAATATCCAGGTTAAATTTTAGGGGGACTTGAATTTCCTCTTTAACCCAAGAAAAGCGTAACAATGTGGACAGACCTAACAGTACTGAACTGGACACTTAAAAATAGGCAAGATGGTAAATTTTATGTTATGTATGTTTTACCATAATTTAAAAAAATTTTACTGCACAAAACAAGATAAGTAGATTTCTGGGTGGGCTCAATGTAATCACAAAGGTCTTTAAAAATGGAAGAGAGGGGCAGAAGAATGAGAGGTACGGTAGTGTCAGAAGGACCTAGCATCCTTGCTGACTTTGAAGATGGAGGAATGGGTCTGTGAACCCAGAAATGGGGCAGCCTGTAGAAGCCGGAAAGGCAAGGAAATGGATTCTTCCCTAGGGTCTCCAGAAAGGATGTGGCTCTGCCAGCACCACCTTGGTCTTAGCCAGACCTGTTTTGGACTTCTGACCTCCAGAACTGAAAAATAATACATTTCTGTTGTTTTCAGCCAACAAAATATGTCTAAGTGTATTTCTTAAAAATACAATTGCACAGATTTTTAGAGAGGCTATGATTATGCTAATTCTAATGAACTTTTATTGGCAACTGTTGAGTTCATATGAGATACAGCATTAGTATTAGCTCCTTTCTATATTTAATATAAAAGTAATCTAAGCATGTGATATACATGGCCTGGCATATAAGCCATAGGGAAATTCTTCCTACAAGATACTCAAAGCCTCTTGTCCTCTCGCCATCCTTTTGCACAAGCATAGTGCAGACAGCACCATCCAAGCTTCTCAAAGAGAAAACAGAGGCAGAAGGGACTTAATCTCTTAGACCTCAGGATCTCAGTGGTGGACAAGGGGGGCAGAACCTTCTAGGTCAGGGCTATTTCCACCATCCTAACTGAGCGCTCTCCAGAACCCACGCTACACAGCCAAGATGGGAACACAAAGCCCCTGGCACCCACTCCCAGTGAGCCCCAAAGAGTAAGAGCTTGGGAAATATTGACCTGAAACACTATTAAAACTTTCCTTTGCAGTGATGAGAATGGTAGGGAAAGAATAAGCTCAGCAGAGAGAGAGAGAAGCCACAGAGCGCCAGGCTCTTTGCCCTCTCCTGGGCTTAAGGGAATTTCATTCCCAGAACTGTGTACAGAACCTTTGCCACTGTGTCCCGAATGTGTTCCACCTGCTCATCCTTTGAACTTTAGATTGCATTAGAAAAGCCAACATTTGCTTGTTTGTAAGGAGGCTGAGGTTCTTCTCAACCCTTCTCCCTGGCCATTTGAGAAAGGTCTGAGAGTGAGAACGATTCCTTTAATAAATGGAGACAGAACCTCATCTTCCCAACAATATTTTCATCAATCTTTCATTTTACTATTTTTTAAAACCATTTTCAAAGTGGTATTCAGATTTGGTACAGTTCCTCTGACCTGTGATTCTCTAAGTTTGTGATCAGTGCAAGACTTTCCAGCCTATAAGATGGGGAAACTGAGGCAGGGAGTGGGGGAGCGATGGAGTCCAAGTTACTCAAGATTGGGAAAAGAGGCATTTGAAAACCCGTCATGGTATAATGAGTCGATGAGAAACTCAGCCAGAGGGTTTCTAATTTTTCCCCCCTCTTCCTCTCAATGATTCCTTGGCATCTTAGAATAATTATCTCCAGGGCGTCATCTATAGCTCTCTTTCTGCAATGCAGAAAATGAAGGTGCAGATGGACTCCACATGTTTGAGCCGAAGCAATACTTTCTCTCCTACCCTGTCCCCTCCCTAAATCATCCAAATAATTTCCACAGTCCTTGTGTACTGAAAAAAACTTAAAATCTCCTTTAAACAGTTTACATCTCTGGTGTTAAATTACTATTCCAAATGTAAATTCTGCAGGCAAAATGTTTGCGCACAACAATTTTTATTAGGACTTTTACAATGTATAATCTTTACAAACGACTTTCTTGTGTCATCTTCAGAAAGCAGTTTACTTAAGAAGGCAGTTTATGAAAGTTCTAAGTTGTTAAGAAGTTACTAAGAAAAATCATTTATGTGCAAAATAAAATATTGATCAAATGGTTATAACTTGAAGTGAGCTCTCACAGAAAAGAAAAATAAAACACAAAGATGTAAAGACACTCAAGTGAAGAGAGAACTAGAAATAGAATTAATTACAAAGAGATTTTTCTGAGGGGCTAAAATACCTTACCTGCTCATAATCTCCTGCTTTTCCTGGTTTTTGAAAAGAATCAATGAAAAGACCTGAAACTTATAAGGAACTACTTCAGTAGAAGCTGTGAGAAAAGGGAATGACTGAAATGATTCTTTAAGCTAAAGCAATAGCTGATAGTTGATAGAAGTTATAAAAACAGCTTTTCATGCTAGGGCAGTCTATAGAGCCACAGACATGAACCATCTGCCATATTATAGGACGTTAAAATAAGGATTCAAAAGAACTTACAAAGACATTCAAGAACCAATCTTGGGATAATAAACTGTGCCATCAATGATCATATTTAGAATTTGTAAGGAATGAACTGAGTTTTGCCACCAGGTTTTTTCCAATTATTATCCATAGATTAATGCCTCTGAAGCAAAGGGCACTAGAGGCAGAATGCCAGTGCTCACCAATATCCAAGCCTTTTCTGTTCTACCAAACATACCATGAGACTACAGTCCCCTTTCCAATTTACCGTTAGGTGTGACCTCTTGATTGAGTTCAGCCCTGGACTTATTACGGCCACTGCCACGATAGCTTGTAAAAATCCTCAAAACTCTCATGTACTATATAGGCCACATTCTCAATCTTCCTTCATTTCTTGGCTGGAGTCTGAGTTTTTCCACAGAGGACTCCAAGTGCCTAGAAGATGACAGAACCATGAAATGAAAGGAGTGTGAGTACTTGAATCTCTGCCTGGAAAGCTGCCAATCCATTAGGATCAGGATATGAGCAAGACAGGAACCTTTTACTGTGTTAACCATCTGAGGTTTGGAGGTTATTTGTTATGGCGGGTAGGCTACCTTGATTAATACAATGCTTATTTAAATGACAGATTCCTTGGTCCATTCCAAGATACATTGAATCAGAAACTCTTGGAACAGGATCCAGGAATCTGGAATTCTTAACAGTTCTCCAAGCGATTCTATGCACACTGAAGTTTGAGAAGCACTGTTTCAGACTTTGATTTCTTTGAAAGTTATCCATGTGTTTTAAAATGAAACCTTTCTTAAAGGTGTTAAGTTGAGCCATTCAAAAGAGTTTTAAGTCTCTTAATGTAGAACAATGCGTTCAAAACGTTAATCTTGTTTTCTTTCTCTTTTTTAATCTTGTTTTCGATGCCACACTCATAGGTTAAATCAGCTAGGTCAGAATATGCAACACTTATTTAACCAATATTTATTAAACACCAACTATGTGCCAGGAACTATACCAGATGCTGGAGATACGTGATCAACAAAATATCCACCTTCTCTGCTCCCACAGAGCCTCCTGTGGATATGGATAAATATAGGGCATTGTGATAAGTGGAAATACGTGGTGTTCTGAGAGGAAACCTGAAAAACATTTAAACCGGGTGTGGTGGATTCAGGGAAGACATCTCAACTTAAGCATGAAGAATGACTAGGAATTACCCTGATGGAAAAAAAAGAGGACAAAAGGAGGGTAAAACATTGTTCCAAGTAGGCAAACAGCACACACTAAGATCAAAAGGGGAGGGAGGGCTCGCAACATAGTCTTAAGGATGGGCATGGTGAGAGCTGTGGCTAAAGAACTAAGTGTGGCCCAGGTCAAAGAGGCCATGGAAATCAATTTAAGGAGCTTGGAAAGTATCTTGAGGGGGATGAGGTGCCACTGAAGGGGTTTGAAAGAAAATGAACTTTATCAGATTTGCTTATAAAAATTACTCCAGCTGCATTGTAGAGAATGGATTGGATGGGCCAAGACTGGAGAAAACCAGTTAAAAGACCGGTTTGTGTTTGTTGCAAAATTTCAGGTGATAAGTTAACTAATTAACTTGTTCATTCAACCAACTTTTATTGAGCCCCAGGTAAGGGACTTGGGATACAATATCAACAAAACAGACATAATTTCTGTCCTCATGAAATTTAAAGGTTGGAGAGAGAGACACAGAGAGAGAGAGAGAAAAATTGAGACTGAATATGTAATAAAAAGATGATATGGCCCAAAATAGCCACAGAAAGGATGGAGAGAAGTACTGGTAATTGATGAAATGTAGGAGTGGAGGAAGAAGTCCGAGATGATGCTGTGGTTTCTGGCACAAATGAATGGCACCACCATTCATTGAGATAAAGAAGACAGGAATAAGACCAGCTTGAAAGAGAGAATGTGTTCAGTTTTGGACTTAACACTGCCTGATTTCAAGACTTATGATAAAGATACAGTAATTAAGACACTGTGATATTGGCATAAAGATAAATAAACAGATCAATGGAACAAATTAGAGAGTCCAGAAATATATGTGCATGTATATGGCCAGTTGATTTTCAACAAAGGCACAAAAGCAATTCAATGGAGTAAAGATGGTCTTTTCAACAAATGATTCTGTAACAGTTAGACAACTATGGGTAAAATGAACTTCAATCCATATCTTATACCATAAAAAATTACTCAGAAAGGATTTTAGATCTAGATCTCAAACTGTAAAACTTCTAAAAGAAAATATCTGTGCCCTTAAATAAAGATTTCTTAGATATGATACCAAAAACTCAAACTGTAAAAGACAAAAATGAATACATTTGGATTTCATCAAAATTAAGAACTTTAAAAGAGAGAACTTCATCAAAATTAGGAACTTCATTAAGACAATGAAAAAACAAGCCACAGACTGGGGAAAAATATTTGAAAATCTCATATCTGGTAAAAAACTTAGATCCAGAATATATAAAGAATTCTCAAAATTCAATAATAAGAAACAATTATATTAAAAAATGAGCCAAAAAAATGAGAAGTCACTTTACCAAAGAAGATACATAGATGACAAATCATTACATGAAAAAATATTGAACACCGTTAGTCATTAGAGAAATGCAAATTAAAACTGCAATGAGATGCCACTGCATACTCATTAGAATGGCTAAAATTAAAAGACTGATCATACCACGTCTTGGAGAGGATGTGGAGTAACTGGCATTCTCATACACCACATACACTACTGGTGGGAATGTAAAATGGTGCAACCACTTTGAAAAACAGTTTGTCAGTTTCTTAAAAAGTTAAACATACATTTACCATATGACCATCGACTTCTACTTACTGCGGAAAAGTGAAAACATACAAGTCTATACTTAGACTTGTACGCAAATAAATGTATATAGCAGATTTATTTGTAACAGGCCCCAAGCTGGAAACAACCCAAATGTTTATCAGCAGATGAACGAGTAAACAAATTGTTGTGTATCAATACAATGGAATACTAGTCAGCAACAAAAAGGAATTAACTATTGATACATGTAACAATATAAATGAATCTCAAAATTATTATGATAATTGAAAAAAGTCATGGTAAAAGAGTATATGCTATGTGATTTTATTTACTTAAAATTCCAGAAAATCTAAACAAATCTATACTGACAGGAAGCAGATCAGAAGTTGTCTGGGGACTGACAGGGAGTGGTGGCATGAAGAGGTGGGAGGGATTACAAAGGAAACTAGGGGGGTTAGGGATGTGTTTATTATCTCGATTGTGGTGATGGTTTCATGGGTGTACATGTGTAAAAGTTTTTCAAATTGTACACTTTCAACATGTGTAGTTTCTAGTATATCAATTATACCTCAATAAAACTGTTAAATACTTTTAAAAATAAAACTATGTGGATGGCCTCATCCAATTAGCTGAAAGCCTGATAGAATAAAGGGTTGAGTAAGAAAGAATTGGCTCTCTGTGTTTGACTGTCTTTGAGCTGGGACATCAGTCTTTTGACTTCAGAATTGGTCTTGGACCTGAACTTACACCCTTGTCTCTCCTGGGTCTTCAGCTGGCACTACAGATCTTGGACTTCTCAGCCTCCATAATTACATGAGCCAATTCCTTAAGTAAATCTCTCTCTCTCCCTAGTATATATATAATATACATATAAATAAGGACCATATGTAGTTCTATATAATTATAGTATATATAATTCTATATATTTATATATAGAATTATATATAATTTTATATATGTAGAATACAGAATGTATATATTAATATATACAATTCTTATATATGGAATACAGATATACAGAGATATATAGATATATATCTCTCCCCCATTAGTTCTGTTTCTCTGGAGAACCCAGACTAATACAGAAGCAGAGAATGAGGACAGCTGGATCAATGCTGTCTGGCCAGGTGGCTGAATTGGACAGACAATGAGACAAGAGAGTAGAGAAAAGATAAAATGATGAAGACAGGAGAATGGAGGTGCTGGGTATGGGGAAAATAGAAGGGTCAGGGAACTAGCACTGTCAAAGTATAAACTAACAGACACAGAGGGAATATGGGTGGGTGAAAGTAGTTGTCAGGGTGAGAAGTTTAAGTGAAATCTTTCAGACATGGAGATATTCTAGAGGATGACAGATCCAAGGATGGCCTTGGAAGCAGAGGGCTGAGAAAAAGTGGAGGTGATGTTTACGGGCATTGTGTGAATCAAGAAACTGACCAGGGTGTTGAGTCATCTGTGTGTCCTTGGTGAGAGGAAGATTCAAAAGAATCCAGACATGTGTTACTAATTGACAGCAGCGTCTCCTATGTGTGGGTTTTGCTGTTGTAAGCGATGCAGTACCTATGGAGAAATTATACTTCTAAACATAGAAAATGATCATAGAAAATATCATGCCTGAAATAGTTTGATCAGAAAAACTGGGTATTTACTGTTTTAGATGGTGCAGCCCCTTTTTTTGTCCTTTTATGGTGTTTTTAGCCTTGCAAGCTATAGGACTTAAAAAAATCTTATTCTAAAAGTCCCTTTCCTGTGATTGATCTTTCCTAATCCCTCACCTGGCGCTCTGCTCTAGCAGAATAGCTTGAGTTAGTTATGATTGGATGGGCTCTGTGAAATGAGGGCACTGGATTAGATCCGTGAGAGATTCTGGACCTCTTTTTTGATTGTTGACCTCTTTGGAAATGTGGTGAAAATATGACTCCTTTTTCCAGGAAAAACGAACGTTTGCACATACCCAGACAATTCAATTTAAAGGCAGTTCACAGACTATCATTTAATACAACCTGAATTTTATTACTGTGGGTATCTTTTCAGGTCTATAATTTTATGACTACAATTATACTACGAAATCAGTTGGTTTGTTAGCCAAAAAAATTTTTAAACTCTTATGACACTCCTTTCCTCCAAACTTGTCTCTGAGATCCCCTCCTGTAACTGGTGAGGTCTAGAGGCAGCTTTTTAAATGCCTCTCTGGGGTCTGACGTTTCTCTCCTCCTGTGGCCCTTCCCTGTCAGAGCACCTGAGAGTCTTACGTTCTTCACTCCAATAGATTTTATTTAAAAAAGATCAATCTCTTCGGCTGAAACAGCTGAGGCTGACATCCTGTTTGTTGACTGGCAACAGCCCAAACCCACAGCTGAAGTGGTGGAAGGGACCTCAGAGACACTTACCATGCAGCCAGTTCACTCTGACTTGGGAGTTCCAAGTCGGAGAGAGGAGTTTGGCACAGAAGGCAGGGCAGGAGACGGATGGGCTGATGAGGGGTCTCTGCTGAGCACGTTTGCGCCTGTAGTCTCTAGAGTGCTTAGAAATGACAAGCCTAGGAAGAGCGCGTGGGGCAAAATGAAGAAAGAGGAAACAAAAAAATCCCCCCAAACAAGCAAGCAAGCAAAAAACACACACCATTTAAAAAAGCCTGTCTGAAATACTGTATGATTTGACTGGTATGTGGAAGATATTCACACGAGTAAGGAGAACAGAGAAGATAGGGGATGGGAGGAGGGTGAAGGGGAAAAGGGGCACATATGCATGGTGATGGATAAAATCTAGACTATTGGTCTACACAGAAATGAAATATAATAATGTACACCTGAAATTTACACAATATGATAAGCCGATATGAGCTCAAAAATAGAAATAAATAAATTGGAAACACACACACACACACAAACACAAAAGTCATACCTGGAGATAGCCTTAATTTTTATTTTTCTTAAATTAAACTCTGTCACCAAGATCTCTCTCTCTTTGTGTTAAAAGGTCACTAACAGTTTGTCCAAAGCAGCAGGAGGAGCTCTAACTGCTCAATATCCAGAATGGGTGCAACTTCTAATTCATTTTGGAAAATAAGTGGGCTCTGTCGATCAGATTATTTCTTCCCACTCTTCCTCTTAGGCAGAAAAGTTACCTTCACTGCTTCTCTGTCTATGCCTTCTCCTTTTCTGTGGCAGTTTTCTCTCCGCCTGTAGCTGTACTCTAACAAATTCCTAGAATGGTATATAAAATATTCATATAGCTTATTTACTTATTATTTTGATTTTATCTACTGGCCAAAGGATTTGAAATAATTTACAATAAAGACTAAAATGCTAGAGAACCACTAAAAGATAGTAAAAGAGCCAAGCATTAGGTGGATTATAGTTGTGTCATAAAAACTTAGGCTAAGCAAAACTACTGCAAGAAAACATGTGTGAGCTCCCTAGGAGCCAAGGTAAAAAGATATGACTGAGGTAATTTTCATTACCTATTAAATTAAATGTACCATAAATTTTTTCCCTATTATTAAATTCTAAAATAATTTATGTGTCATGGTGATATTCAACTAATATGGTAGATTTAAATATCTTGTTTTCTTTGAGATATAGAAATATTTTTATACAGAAATTCTCATATATATCCTTGGTAAATGCTGAAAAGAGAATGTTAAATCATAGATTTGTTAAGGTTTTCTCATAGGTAGCTTAAAGAAGTCTGTCATAGGAGTGTTATTTGCTAGTTTTTGACTCAGTATGAGGCTAGAACTTAGGGTAGAGGAGAATTTAGGCTAGAGGAATACATCATTAGCTATGCTGCTTAGAAAAATTCTTGTTAATTATCAGATGTCTCAGGTGGGTAATTAACAGACAATGAATGGCAGGTAATTTGAGACTTAAAGCGTAGATCTCCCACATTGTTAATAGAAGATTCCTATGCTTTAGGTGTCTGGTGTGCTGATGGCAAAGCTAAGGTTTTATTATGAAGACTAAGGATCTTGATTTATATTCTTACCTAGATGGAAGGTCTTTCCATTTCTACCTTGGGTAGGTTTCAGGTGCACACACAAGCAGTGCCAAAATTTTTCTCAGGAAACAGCTTTGGGTAACTAAAGTATCTCCTGATAACTAACTTAAATAATAAAGTTGTTTAGTCTGGAAACTGGAGCACATCTGCCCATGGTGACTATTTTGAATTTGGCAAAATTAGTTTTAGGTTTTTCTTTTTGATAGTAGTTAGTCAATGCGATTATTTGCTTTAGGATGATTGCTAAAGAGAGAAAGACCGTGTCATCATTATAGAAAAGAATGACCTTTCTGTTTTCTACGGGAAGAGAGAGTGCACCCAGATTATCTAAAAGTTGTACCAAAATATTTGGTATGAGTTCCAGGGAATGAGAAAGGAGTTATATAGTTGCTACGAATAGGGCACAGGATCTCTCATTTCTGTTCCTCAGGACTCATTTAAGGGTGCTGCTGAAGTTACACAGAGTAGAATCAGATTTACCTTATCCATTTCAGTAAGGACAAAAGGGGACATATTTCAAGCTATGAGAAGCAAAAGATTCATAATGTCAGCATGGTTGTTAAAGCAAGAGGAAATTTTCATTACAGTTTTCTATATTAGACTAAAAAAATGATTTCTTTCAGATTTAAAGTTCACTCAAGTACTTTGTGCTATGATTTAGACTTTGAGAACAAAGAATTCCTTTGCTCTGTATCCAGCTATTTCCCCTCTGGGAATTTGATTATCTTGTGTATCAATAAATAGATAGAATGGAGGTTCTAAGAAGAACATAGAAATAAAAGACACTTCCTTGAGTTTCAGGATTTGAAAAACAAATTCAACCAATGTTGACAGTGTGCTGTGAACAGAGGAGTATAATTGATAGAGTCATTTGGACCTAAGGTCCAAATAAACAACAAAAACAACAATGACAAAATGTCTAGGTCTTAAAATAAACTTTAAGTCAAAATTGTTTACAAGAGACAAAGAAGGTCATTATATAATGATAAAGGGGTCAATTCATCAGGAGGCTATAACAATTGTAACTATATATGCACTCCACATCAGAGCACTATATATTAAGCAAATACTAACATATCTGAAAGAAGAAATAGACAACACAATAGTAGTAGGGGACTTAATTCTTCACTTTCATCAATGGATAGATCATTCAGACAGGAAATCAATACGGAAACACTGGACTTGAACTACACCTTGGACCAAATGGACCTAACAGACATAGACAGAACATTCCACCCCAAAACAGCAGAATATACATTCTTCTGAAATGCACAGAGAACATTCTTCAGGATAGATCATATGTTAAGTCACAAGGTAAGGCTTAGCAAATGTAGGCAGATTGAAATCTTATCAAGCATCTTTTCCAACCACAATGGTTTGAAACTAGAAATCGATAACAGGAGGAAAATTGGAAAATTCACAAATGTGTGGAAATTAAACAACACTTCCCTGAACAACCAATAGGTCAAAGAAGAAACCAAAAGGAAAATCGAAAAATATCTCGAAACAAATGAAAATGAAAACACAACATATCACAATTTATGGGATGCAGCAAAAGCAGTTCTTAAAGGGAAGGTTGTAGTAATAAATGTCTACACCAAGCAAAAACAAAGATCTCAGATAAACAAGCTAACTTTATACCTAAAGGAACTAGAATATGAAGAACTAACTAAGCACAAAGAAAAGATCAATGAAACTAAGAATTGGATTTTTTTGTTTTTTTTGAATTATTTTTTTAATTAAGGTAACATTAGTTTATAGCATTATATAAATTTCAAGTGTACATTATATTTCAGCTTCTGTGTAGATTGTATTATGTTCACCACCCAAAGACTAATTATCATCCATCACCACACACATGTGCTCAGTCACCCCTTTTGCCCTCTGGTAATCACCAATCTAATCTCCTCATCTATGTGTTTGTTTTGCTGTTGTTGTTTTTATCTTCTATTTATGAGTGAGGTCATATGGTATTTGATTCTCTCTCTGACTTATTTCACTTAGCATAATACCTTCAAGATCCATCCATGTCGTCATAAATGGTAAGATTTCATCTTTTTTATGGCTGAGTAGTATTCCATTGTGTATATATACCACATCTTCTTTATCTATTCATCCCTTGACGGGCACTTAGGTTATTTCCCAGTTTTGGCTATTGTGAATAATGTCAAGATGAAAAGAGGGGTGCATATATCTTTATGCATTCATGTTTTCATGTTCTTTGGATAAATACTCAGCAGTGGAATAGCTGGATCGTATGTAGTCGTATTCTTAATTTTTAGAGGACTATTTTCCATAGTGGCTGCACCAGTTTGCATTCCCACCAGTGGTGTATGAGGGCTCCCTTTTCTTCACATCCTCTCCAACACTAGTCTAAGTCCATCTAGTCTAATGTGTCATATAAGGCCAATGTTCCTTATTGATCTTCTGTTTGGATGATCTATCCATTGATGTAAGTGGAGTGTTAAAGCCCCCTGCTGTTAGTGTGTTACTGTCTATTTCTCCTTTTATGTCTGTTAATAATTGCTTTATATATTTAGGTGCTCCTCTGTTGGGTGCATAGATATTTACAATCGTTATGTCCTCTTGTTGGATTGTTCCCTTTATCATTCTGTAGTGTTCATCTTTGTTTCTTGTTACAGTTTTTGTTTTAAAGTCTATTTTGTTTGATGTAAGTGTTGCTACCGCAGATTTCTTTTCATTGTTATTTGCATAGAGTATCTTTTTCCATCCCTTCAGTTTCAGTTTGTGAGTGTCTTTAGGTCTGAAGTGTGTCTCTTGTATGCAGCATATATATATGGGTCTTGTTTTTTTATCCAATCAGCCACCCTATGCCGTTTGATTGGAGCGTTTAGCCCACTGACATTTAAGGTAGCTATCGATAAGTATGTACTTATTGCCATTTTCTTACTTTTTTTCTTGGTGTTTTAGTAGTTCTTCTCTGTTCCTTTCTTCTTCTAAGAGCTGGTTTTTGAAAAGATAAAGAAAATTGATGATTATTACCTAGACTTACCGAGACAAAATGATGGTTCAACATCTGCAAATCAATAAATGTGATACACCACATGAATAAAATGAAAGATAAAAATCATTTTATCATCTCAGTAGATGCAGAAAAAGCACTTGACAAAAATCAACATCTTTTCATGATAAAAACTCTCAAGAAATTGGGTATAAAAGGAACGTACCTCAACACAATAAAGGTCGTATATGACAAACCTACAGCTAACATCATACTTGACAGTGAAAGGTTGAAATCTTTTCTTCTAAGACTAGGAATAAGACAAGAGTGCCCTCTCTCACCACTCCTGTTCACCATAATACTGGAAGTCCTAGCCAGAGCAATAAGTCCAGAAAAAGAAGTAAAAGGCATCCAAATCAAAAAGGGAGAAGTAAAATTGTCTCTGCAGATGATGTAAACTTATATACAGAAAACCCTAAAGATGTCCCCCCAAAACTGTTAGGATAAATGAATTTAGCAAAGTTGAAGGATACAAAATCAACGTATAAAAATCAGTTGCATTTCTATATAATTACAAAGAACTATATGAAAAAGTTATAGAGAAGACAATCCCAATTACAGTAGCATCCTAAGTAATCAGATACTTAGGAATAAACTTAACTGAAAAGATAAAAGATCTATATGCTGAAAACTATGAGACATTGTTGAAAGAAACTTAAGAAGACATAAGTAAATGGAAATATGTCCCGTGTTCATGGATTGGAAGAATTAATACTGTTAAAATATCCATACTACCCAAAGCCATCTGTAGATTCAACGCAATCTCTATCAAAATTCCATTGGCATTTTTTCACAGAAAAAGAAAAAGGAATTCTAAAATTTTCATGGAACTGCAAAAGACCCCCCAATAGCCAAAGCAATCCTGAGAAAGAAGAACAAAGCTGGAGGCATCACAATTCCTAATTTAAAAATTTATTAGAAAGTTATAGTAATCAAAAGAGTATGTTACTGGCATAAAAACAGACATAGACAAATGGAAAAGAAATGAGAGCCCAAAAATAAACCCATGTATATACAATCAACTCATATTTGACAAGGGAGCCAAGAAGACTCTTTGGGAAAAGGATAGTCTTCAATAAATTGTGCTAGGAAAACTGGATACCACATTCAGAATGAATGAATGAAATTAGACCCCTATCTTACACCACTCATAAAAACTAACTGAAAATGGATTAAACACTTAAATCTAAGAGCTGAAACTGTAAAAACTTCTAGAAAAAAATATAGGGAAAAAAATCATTGACATTGGCCTTGGCAACAATTTTTTGGATATGACACCAAAAACATAAGCAACAAAAGCAAAAATAAATAAGTGGGACTACAACAAACTAAAAAGCTTTTGTACAACAAAAGAAATAACTGTCAAAATAAGAAGGCAGCTTATGTAATGGGAGAAAATATTTGCAATCCATGTATCTGACAAGTACTTAATATCCAAAATATATAAGAAATTCATACAACTCAATAGCAAAAAACTGATTAGAATAATCTGATTAAAAAATGGACAAAGGACTGGAATAGACATTTTTCCAAAGACATACAAATGGCCGATAGGTACATAAAAAGATGTTCAACACCACTAATCATTAGGGAAATGCAAATCTAAACCACAGTGAGATATCACTTCATGCCTGTTAGAACGGCTATTATCTGAAAGACAAGAGACAACAAGTGTTGTCTCAAAACTCCTGGCGAGGCTGTTGAGAAAAGAAAACTCTTGTACACTATTAGTGGCAATGCAAATTGGTACAGCCACTTTGGAAAACAGTATGGAGGATCCTCAAAAAATTAAAAATGAAGCTACCATATGATTCAGGAATCCCACTTCTGGGCACATATCAGCAGGAAATAAAGTCACTATCTTGAAGAGGTACCTGCATCCCATGTTCACTGCAGCATTATTCACAGTAGCCAAGACATGGAAACAACCTAAATGTCCACCAATGGATGAATGGAAAAGAAAATGTGATATATGTATGTGTGTATATATCATTTATATATATAAATGAAATGGAATGGAATTTTATTCAATGGAATGAAATATCATTCAGTCATAAAAAAGAAGGAAATCCTACCTTTTGTGACAACATAAATGAAGCTTGAGGGCCTTATGCTAAGTGAAATAAGACAGAGAAAGAAAAATACTGTATGTTCTCATGTAGATGTGGAATCTAAAAAAGCTGAACTCAAAGAGTGGAATGTGGTTACCAGGATCTAAGGGTTGGGGGAAATAAGGAGATGTTGGTCAAAGGATATGGATTTCCAGCTATAAGATAAATAAGTTCTGAGATCTAATGTATAGCACAGTGACCATAATTAACAATACTTTATTATACACTTGAAAGTTGTTAAGAGAGTAGATCTGAAAGGTTGTCACCACAAAAAAAAAAGGTAATTATGTGACGGGCTGGAGGTGTTAACTAATCTTATTGTGGCAATCATTTTGCAGTATATGTGTATCAAACCATAACATTGTACACCTTAAACTAACATATGTTTTATGTCAAGAATATTTCAGTAAAGCTGGAAAAAAAAGTCTAGGTCTTGACTAGAGAACTGATTGTGTGTGTGTGTGTGTGTGTGAAAGAGAGAGAGAGAGATTCCATTTCAACAGATCAACGTTCCCTGAAGTGTGTTTCCCACCATATGAATTCCATGCTAGTTCCATAGCAGCTCCAGATTCAGCCAAAATAAAAAAGGGTTTTCCTTAGTCGGATAAGTATGGGAATCTGCACACTATGTCCTGTTTCCTGGTGATTCACAGTGCACATTAGCATGCACAGAGCAGCATATTTTGTTCAACCCAGAGTTTTTAAAACTTATTTCACCCAGGAATTCTTTTTTATGTGACACTAATTTCCTACTAAACACAGCAGTCAATGAATTGCCTTTTCCCATATCGCTGGGAACTGAAATGTTGGCCATGTTTCTTAGTATTGTGTAATAGTTCTATGCTTACGTTGTAAATGCAGAATCCAGTAAGCAGAAGTCTTTTCTTCATGAGTTTGCCATACTTCAGTCAAGGCAAACTTCAGACAAGTTAAGATAAGTGCGTATCCTTTGGATTTTTTTCTTATTAACACGAGTGGTCCCAGAAAAGCCTGGCTTCTTTCTTAGTGTGTACAGGCTCTATTACTTGTGCATCTATGGAGGAAACTAATCTGCTCAGGGAGATCCAGATATTGCAGACAGCTACCATGCCAAAGATGCCTGGAGTCAAAATTGTAAACATTTGTTGTAAAAATTTCCTGGTTTAATATGGATAAGAATAGTTTTATGTGTGTGACATTTTCCTGTAATTGATCATCTTTAAAATTATTATTATTTGCCTATTTGCTTAAAGTAGCTGTTTAATAAAGAAAAAACAAGACAGAGATGGGAACTATCATTTATTTGTCACCAGCTACATTCCAGCTTCTACGCAGGATTCTTTGCATAGGTTGTTCATTTACTATTCACAACAATCCTATGATGTGGGTCTTATTTATTTATTTTTTTAACAATTTCTTTTATGTATTTAATTTTTTTATTTTGTGAGGAAGACTGGCCCTGAGCTAACATCTGTTGCCACTCTTCCTCTTTTTGCTTGAGGAAGATTGTTGTTGAGCTAACATCTGTGTCAATCTTCTCCTATTTTATGTAGGATGCCACCATGGCGTGACTTGACAAGCAGTGATAGGTCCGCGCCTGGGATCCGAACCCTCAAACCCCGGGGCCACCAAAGCAGAGCATGCAAACTTAACCACTATGGTGAGGCCAACCCCTAATGTGGGTCTTACTATCCTCTTTTACAAGTTTGAAAATTGAGGCTCAGCAATGTCAATAAATACTGCTCGTAAATGGGCAAGTCAGAATTTGAATCCAGATCTCTTGGACTACAAAACCCACATTTTTCTCCTATTTCACGGGATGTAGGACATAGGACGCTGGAAGAGAGGTTTGAAGACAGCTTGGTCATTTACTAAATGTATGGTTTTAGCCTAGTGCTGCCCAATAGAAATATAATGCTGACTATGTATGCAACTTAGAATTTTCTAGTAGTCACATTGTAAAAAGTTAAAAGAGGGGACTGGTCCTGTGGCTGAGTGGTTAAGTTTGCATGCTCTGCTTCGGTGGCCTGGGGTCTGTTGGTTCGGATCCTGGGCACAGACCTGCATACCACTTGTCAGTCCATGATGTGGAGGCATCCCACATAGAAGAACTAGAATGACCTACAGCTAGGATATACAACTATGTACTGGAGCTTCGGTGAGGAAAAATAAAAAGAGGGAGATTGGCAACAGACGTTAGCTTCAGGGCCAATCTTCCAAAAAAAAAAAAACGTTAAAAGAAACAGTGAAATTTATTTAGATAATATTTTATTTATTTTATTTACTCTAATATATCCAAAATATTCCAACATGTAATCAATATTTAAAAAATTATTAATGAGATATTTTACATACTTCTTTTTGCACTGTCATCAAAATCTAGTGTGAATTTCACCCTTATAGAATATTTCAATTTAGACTGGCCACATTTCAAGTGTTCAGCAGCCACATGTGACTAGTGGCTGTCATATTGGACAGTGCAGCCTTAGCCTGTATAATTTCCTCTTTTGTAAAATAGAGATGACATTAACCTGCCTCTCAAGGTTGTCTTAAGCATCATATGAGATAATTTATCTAAAAGTGTTCTTTAAAAAACGTAATGAGTCAGGTTGAATAATGGATACACTCAAAGATTTCCACGTCCTGATCCCTGGAACCTGTGACTTGTTACCTTCAGTGGCAAAAGGACCTTTGAGGATGTGATTAGGTTAAGGGTCTTGAGAAGGGTGGATTATCTTGCATTATCTGGGTGGGCCTTGTGGTAGTCAGGTGTCCTTTATAAGAGCTCCGGAGGCAGATCAGAGCGAGCAGTGAGAGATGTGAAGACAGAAGCAAGAGGTTGGAGTGATTCAATGAGCCAAGCAGTGCAGGTGGCCTCTAGAAGCTGAAAAAGACAAGGATACACTCCTCTTCCCAGAGTCTCTTGGAGCAACCATCCCTGTCAACACCTTGATTTTAGCCCAGTGAGACTGATTTGGGACTTCCGACCTCCAGAACTGTAAGATAATGAGTTGGTGTTGTTCTAAGCCACCAGGTCCGTGGTAATTTGTTACAGCAGCAATAGAAAACTAACACAACAGGAGATGTGAAGGAAAGGTACCATCGTTACCACCTGTTGATGTAAAAGACCATTTTAGCCTTGGAAAGAATTGGAGATTACTGGGGTGGAGGAGGGGGAACTGGATTGGGTGCGGATCTGAGCTATTGCCAGATAGAGGAGTAACTCCCCACTCCCATCCTTCATCTATTCGCAGTCACAAATAAGAGGCAGTACAGCCACTTGGGGAAGATATATTAGACCCTATCCCCTTCCCTCCAGGTATGAAAGACATAAAGACATGTGTGGTAGACTAGTCCTCCAGCCTAAGACGGACTGCAGAACAGGACATCTGCATTCCTGAGAGAAGACACATCACAAAGAGGAGGAAATATGGGCTGGTGGGCTGGATTTAGCATAAGTGGCTTGTCTGTCAAAGAAAAGTGCTGGTTTGAAGCAGAGACCACGAACTAAAACTTCTCACCCAGTCTTCCCAGCACTCTGAGCCCGCCATGTGAAAACGGCTGTAAACTCAAAGAGCTGTACCCCTCTGAGACCCAGGTGGATGTGTGGCTGGCTGCCTCTCCTGGCATTCCATTTGGCCTAATGTCAGGGGGCAGAGATGGAGACTCCAGGCCAGCAGGAGGCCCAGCAGGTCCCATTGCTATTGACTGGCTGGCTGCCCTCAAGGGCAAGTGACTTTTCCCTCTCCTGGCTGCCGGAAGCTGGCGAGCACTGAGTGGGCCTCTCAAGAGAAACTGTGGGGTTCTTGAGGAGGCATCGGTCTCAGTGGTGTGGCGACGGGGTTTTAAAGAAAATGTAAGTATCTTGCTTTTTGTTATAAGCTTGTGGGTTTGGGATATTTGAGTTATTTTAGGGAGCTTTTCAATCCTCCATTTGCATCAGGAACTAAGAAATGACCATGTGTAAGTGATGTGCTGGGATTAGTGTACCTAAAAGTTAGTGATTAGACAGTACCCGTTGACAGCAGTACTTAAAATGACAACCATTCCTGGAAAGACTGTTCTTATCGGGAAGGTTCTCTTGAGCAGACCACCTGTCACTTTAAGAGAGGGGCCCCCTGTGGTCTGAGGAAGGCTGGCAAGCCTGCTCACAGACAATACGTCTTAGTATAAGGGCTCATCTCCAAGAAAACGCTGAGAAGCTGACAGAGATGCAGGATGGCCCTGAAAGGGGAACCAGGGGAAAGATGTGAGGGTGACCCCAGGGACTGCAGTGGGTGCTGGTGAGCTGGCTCTGTGGGAGGGCTGCCCCAACACTCCCAACACTCCCTCCCCAGGGATTAAGCCTTTCGTGTCCACTGATCATTTGAAGTATTAGGGTGGACCTTGAGAGAAAATCCTGGGGTTTCTGCCAGTAGACACAGGGCAAAGTTTTGCTGTAGGGCAAACAACCACGGGGAAAGCAAGAGAACTGTGACCATATTTGCGTCCCGAGTTGGTGGAACAAACAGATATACAATTGACATAAATAATGCTCTCCTTCCTGAAGCATTCAGCATTCGGTAAGATCATCAGTGTCACCACTCCACTCCTGTCAGACATTGCATGGCCCTGTGCCTAAAACCTCAGATAGGGCAGTCTTAGCAGAAGAGGCTGGGAGATTACCCTTTTGCTGCCATCTTTTGCAAACAGGACTCCAGACAAGCCTCACTAGGTTTATCTTACATTTGCCAGATTCCTACATAAATAACCATTACCTGAATCTCTAACAGCTGGGAAATAAATAAGATTTAATAGGTTCAGACGGATAAGGTGGTACAATCCAGCTGACTTTGTTTTGAAACAAGATTAGACACCCTTGTAGGAGCGGTAAGAGTGTAAATATGTGCTAAATGTGCCGCTGAAAGCCTGTTAGACACAGCTCTGGGCTTCACAGAGGTGTGAGGGGAAGAAATTTCCTCGGTGCACAACTGCAGAACATTTTAACACCCTCTGTCTCTGTGGATGAAACACTGTCACCCTGTTCAGTCTAAAGTGTCTCTAAGTTCTTCTTTAATATTCAGTTTTGTTCAGAGAAAATGATACACGGTAATTGTACAAGAGAGCCATCACAGGAAGAGGTCAGGTTGGAAAAATGAACTGCTCCAGGCTGCTGGAGCTCTTATTAAGGAGACAGAGTGTATGCAGATGAAGACAGACACGCTTCAAGATGGAGGGAATGCTTAGAGCAGGTTGGTAAAGAGACTCGAAAAATCTTTTCTGATAGGAAAATGACCGTTATGGGGCTTCCACGGTGCTGACCTACAGGCATGGAGGGGTTATAAACCTCTCTTCGCAGCTGCACTGAGTTCAGTCCAGGACTCCCTGTGCAGTTAAGGAAGCTCTGCATACGCTCCTTTGCATGAAACAAAGTGAAAAAACTGCAAGTAACAGGAGGAAGAAGGAAAGGGAAGGATAAGGGGATTGGTGATAGGGAAGGCCTGCAGAAGAGTGGCTTTTCCATCTACTTCCTCTAAAACGTCTTCCAACTGTTCGCTGATACTCAGCGTTACCAATCCAAAGCAGCCCCAGACCTCAATAGTCAAGCTGGGGTGGGGCTGAAGCTCTGCCAGCTGATCCCAATCACCTACCTAGGTGGGTGCTTTCCACTTGCAGAAGGGTGACCTGGCTTGCAGAGGGGCAGCAGGAGTCCCAAATTTCGGCAAGTTTCCCAGCACGCTGAACTTTTCTGCTGTCCTAAGATTTACAGGGAAATGACTGGACTGGTTCTGTGGCCTGATGGTGCAGGCAGAGGCTGGAATGTTGGAGCATACCCAATTAAGGCCACTTATAACTCAGAAAGTCAAGTCACAAGTTTCAGAGATGAAGCCAACGGTGTCTGTTAGCGATAGAATAGTCAGGAAAGACATAAGGCCATGTAGAGAATCTGGGCAAATTTGTCCTGGTTCTAGTGACAAGTGTAGGATAGGAAATAATTCTTTATGCAAGTGTGACATGGTGCAACCAACCTCAGAGCCTTTGGATTTCAGCTTCCTTAAAACTCTAGATCCCGTCTCTCAGTAAGAGCTAGGTGCTATATTTGGTTGGTTGATGGGCTGAGACCCATCAATTTCAACATCCCTAGATTATGGCAAAATCATTTAGAAGCTCCTCTGACTGATGGGCTAGTCTTTTCCTCTTCCATCATCACAGCATGTCGACTATGTGCCTGCCATAATTAACTAACTTAATAGCAAACTTCAATGATGTATATCAGCCCTCAAACTCACTAAGATCTTAGGAGAGAAAAAAAGACTAATTTTTTTTTTCTTGCTTAACACAATCCCCTGGGGAAATCAGAGGCTAAGGAAATTTGCAGCGATGAAATTAAAAACTATTCCCTCAGTGAATTAAGTCAAATAATAGGGAACAATAGTGGCTGTAACTTAACTGTAAGGCACATTTTAGTGTCATTTCAGAGTTGACAATGCTGGCACACAATGGGCCTTCACAGAGAGAGAGAGGGAAAGAGAGAGACTGAGAGAATGAGGGATGGATGTAGAGAGGGTGGGAGGAAAGGAACAGGGATAAGGATTGCTGACTCATGGTTAGCTCTGATTTTTGAGGAAGACAACGAAAAGAGGAACTAAAAATATATATGAATAGGTATGTTGGAAAGGTGTTTAATTGCTTCCAATTGACATGTCAGTAGCTACACTGATGTGTAACTAACCATCAAGTGGATCCTGTAAATGTTTTATTAGAGTGAGGGTAGCCTCTCAATATTGCTTGCAGTTATGATACTGAGCGCCATCTGGAATTGGAATGAGTAAGGGTTATCTAAGTCAGGAAAAGACAAAGGGTTTTTTAGGAAAAGTACTCTCATGAAACTCTCGGGTAAAAATGAGAAAACAATGGTACTCCTTATTCTCAATCTCTTAAAAAAAAATATATATATATATATAGTTTTTAATGAAAAGATTCAGTCCTGGAAATTAGTGCTCAATTAAGACTTTCCTGGTGATTCAATTAAAACTGTCTATAACACTTTAGAAACCTATCTTTACAATTTGGGAGCTGGACATTAGCATAATGTTGACAGGTGGTTTGTCGTAGTAGTCCATAGTATTTTAGTTTGGGGCTTGGGGTTAGCTTTATATACACCTTCATCACTCTGCCAGAAATTCTAAGTGTAGGATGTGACCTCACTGCATAGATATTAAAGACCAAATGAATAATGATGACAATCAAAAATTCCTCTTTTAAACTCTCTTGAGGAAGAGAAGATTGAAAAATTTGTAAAAATGGAATATGAAGAAATTGGACCAAAGGAAGGGAAAGACGAAGAAGGAAATGATGGGAAAGGCCTTGAGAAGCGATCAAAAGTAAAAGAAATCACAAGAACAGTCATTGATTAAATGGGCCAGAGCACCCATCCCAGAAGATGGCTGGCATGACACCAAGAGAAACATATGTCACCATCTTCCAGAGAGGCAGAGCTCAGGCACCTGAAGCATGAAGTCTAATGTCCAGAGCCATTTGCATTTACTGTCTCCAGTGCTGTTTCTCAGCCATATCTTCCACATAATACAGACTCCGTCCTCCAGAGCGTAGGGACCTGAACATGCAAACTGGGCAGGGAACAAACACCAGGGCTCATTCGGCCCAGTGTGCTTGCGTAACACCCGTAAGTTGCCAACAGGCACTTTCAGTTTTCTTTCCCAGCTCCACTTTTCTCTTGCTGGTTCTAGGGTAGATAAACATTCTCTCTTTGTTTCTTTTATTCTGTACTAGCCAAGTCTCTTTCTCTCTCTTCCTCTCTCTCTTCATTTTTAAGGGTTTATATTCTATCATAGCCTATTAGTTGTGGATTATAATTTGAGTATAAAGAAACAAATTAAGATTTTTTGTTGTTATTGCAATGTAACTCAAAACTGACTTTAGCACATAAAGGAATTTATTGGTATTCCTAATGGAAAAGTCCAGAGCTTCAGGTATGACAGGGTCCGGGGGCTTGAACCATGTCAAATCATTATAACTCAGTTTTCTTCTTTCTCATCTGTATTAACATCATTTTCAAGAGGATGTTTCCCATATGGGAGCTCCCAGCAGCTTCAAGCATCTGTCATCCTTCTATTAATAGTTAGAAATATTTGCAAGAGCTTACCTTCCCCTGTAATTCCAAAGAAAGTCCCAGGATTGAAATGCATTGCCTAATTTGGATTGAATACCCACCACTGAACTAATCAGTATAGTCAGCAGAATGGAATATGCTGACTGACTATACTTGGGCCACATGCCAATTTCTGACCCTGTCGGGGGTCAATTCTACAGAACCACACAGACTGAGTGGTGCTGTGGCCAGAAGAAGGGGGAATGAGTTTAGGGCACTCAAAAGCAATCAATGTCCACTACCTATCTTTTCTCTTCTTTTTCTTTTTCTCTACGTTCTTGGAGACTTAAGAAGTTTCTTTCCTTTGCTTTTCAGGAACCACTTCTACCTTCAGTTCCAATTGGAAAATGAATTTCTCAGTTACTTATCAACTTAAATGATGTGCTCCTCGTCCCCTGCCCTCCTCTCTCTTCTCTCAGAGCCTCAGACTAAGTGAAAATATTCCCCTCAGCATTTGCTGTCTGCTTTCAAGGCTCTTCTAGACGACCTGCCCATGCTCAGGTAATTTTCTATTTTCTGATTACTTCTGCTTTCCTCCAAATCATATCACGTCATCCTGCCAAGTCTGCTGCCTGCTCCCATCCCTCTGAATGCTTCCCTTTGCCTCATTCTGTTGGCATCTTTGAGATTCCAGGCCTGAAGGGCCTTTAGCCTGCCAAACAATGCTCACCTTAACATAGAGTAATACAATTATTTGTTAAACTGTTGACCAACAAGACATAGTGTTTTAAAAATCCTCAGGAATTTGGGAGATGGTGAGTAATTTACTATAATAAGTGATGGTAAGAATTGCAAAATTATTGCACATGGGTAAATGTATGGAATGATTTTGCTTTGAGTTCCAGGGGTTAGTAATTTGATGATGTGGTCAGTATCCTGGGAGATACAGGGAAAATTCTGAATTTATAGGCAGGACTTTCTTTCCCTCACAAAATATGCACCACTAAGGGTGCAAATTCAAGTGTGTACAGAAGCCTGGCAAGATGACATAAATAGGAACATAACCGGATCTCAAACAGTAGAGAGTGATGGGGACAACTGTGGTGAGTTGGAACGTGCACGACCCTTTGAATGGTGGTGTGTAGCAGTTAAGAGCACGGAATCTGGGACCAGACAGTTTGAGTTCCAATTCTGGTTCAACCATTTCTTACCTGTGTGACCATGGTCTAAATATCTGACCACTCTGTGCCTGACTTTCCCATCTGTAAAATGGGCATATCACCAGTATCTGCCTTGTAGGATTGTTATAAGTACTAAACGAGCTAATATATGTAAAGCCCTTAGAATGGTTTCTGGCACATAATAAGCACTGTGTAAATGTTGCTGATCATTATTTTCAAATCCAGCCAATAGTTTCCACACAGGAATGTGTTCTATCTCGACAAGCTAGAAACGCAGTTTTTCATGTTAAGTTTCCTGCCTATATTTGTTTGAACTAAAACAATTTAATTTAATTAATTTTTCAATTTAATTGAAAAAAATTTTAAAACACCAAGAAGTGTCTGTTGGTTAGGAATGCGTTCAGTTGCAAGTTACTGAAAATCCGGCTTACAGTGGCTTAACTAAATACAGTTTTATATTTTTTTCACATAAAAAGATGTCTGATACAACCACTTTGGAAAACTATTTGGCAGTGCATATCCTATGATACTGCAATTCCACTCTTAGGTATACACCCAACAGAAATGTGTACATGTGTTTATCATCAGACCATTTAAGAACCTTCATTGATAATAACAAAAACTGACTAGTACTCAAATGCTAATCAACAGCAGAATGGATAGATAAATTATGATATATACACACATGGCTACCATACAGTAATGAAAACAAACGAACCACAACTACACACACCAGTGCAGAAGAATCTCACAAACATATAATGTCGAGCAAATGAAGCAAGACACAAAGTAATGCACGCTGTACAATTCCATTAATGTAAGGTACAAAGTCAGGCCAAATTAATCAATGGTGTTAGAAGCAGGAAGGGAGTTATCTTTGTGGAGGTAAAGGCTGAAAGAGGACATGCGGGTGGGGGACACTGGGGTGCTGGTCATGTTCTGTTTCTTGATCTGGGTTCTGCTTCCATGGTGTGTGCAGTTTGTGAGATTTTGTTGATCCGTACATCAATGGTTGGTGCCTTTTCTGTCTTTATATTATACTTCAGTAAAAATATTTAAAAAGAAGAGGAAGAAGTCAGAGGTGAGTGGTTTCTGATATTGATTCCGAGACCCAGGTCTTTATACGCTTTTGCTCTACATCCTCAGCTTGTTGGCCTTCATCCTTAAGCCTGTCACCACATGGGGCAATGACCACAGCACTCCATGTCATGTTCACCTTCATGGCATGAGGAAGCAGCCATCTCCCTTTTTATCAGGAAATCAAAAATTCTCTTCCAAAGGTCCCCTTCACACTAGCCCAACAGTCTTTTGCTTACATCTCAAGGGCCAGAAGTGGGTCATGCACTCACTCCTAGTTGCGAGAGAGCCCCCACCATGGTGGGAAGTGCCAAGGAAAAAGGCATTTGGGAAAGCTGTTTTTGTAATCAATCAACAGTGTTGGACAGACAGGCCAAAGAAGATACATTTGCAAGTCGGGTGTAATGGTTGTTACTTCTTCCCAGATCCATATGTAAGGGTGTTTCCCTGTATGTGTTCATGGGTAGAATTCATCATATTAAATTTAAGAGAGATTTTTGAGGTTAACATGGCTGATCACTGAATTGTCCGACCTGATAAAGTCAGGCTTACCCAAAATGATGTCAGAGACGAGACTGAACATGAAGGTGGTCCAGACTGATGGGTTTCTTTCGTGACAAATTGTGAGACTTTCTTTGGATGAAATAAACAATGAAATGCAGGATGGCTCTTCTATAAAATCTGTACTAGTCAGATTTCAGACTGCAAAGGCTAATTTTGTGCATAAGTAAAAGCAGGTTTATTCTTGATTTGAACACTGTCTGAACATCCCTTCCAAAAATCCTAACTGAGCCCTCGGTAATCTCGAATCTACTTTTCGTCTCTAGGAACTTGCCTCTTCTAGATATTTCATATAAGTGGAATCATGCACCATTTGTCCTTTTGTGTCTGGCTTATCTCACTTAGCATAATGTTTTCAAGGTTCATCCGTGTTGTATCATGTGTCAGGACTTCATTTCTTTTTATGGTTGAATAATATTCCATTGTGTGGCTACACCATATTTTGTTTAATCATTCAACTGTTGTTGGACATTTGGGTTGTTTCCACCTTTTGACTATTGTAAATAATGCTACAATGAACATTGGTGTATAAGTATCTGTTTGAGTCCCTGTTTTCAATTCCCTTGGGTATACACCTAGGGGCAGAATTGCTGGATCGTATGGTAATTCTATGGTTAGCTTTATGGAGAACTGCCGGACTATTTTCCACAGCTGCTGCACTATTTTCCATTCCCATCAGCAATATAAAAGGGATCCTCTCCAAGGACCTGTTCTTTAACTGAGTTTCTGCTGTTAATGGGCACATTCCACATCTATGCACCCTCACTCCACACTTCACGTTTCTGAGAGAGAGAATGCTCTTGGTCCAGCGTAGGTTGGGTCAGGAGCTTGCCCCTGTTTCAGTTGGCAATGGGGGGAGGAGGTCGGGATCGGATGATATGAATATGGTCACATGGGGGAGGGATTGTGTGAGCTGAGCAGTCAACCCAGAAGTTTGTACAATACTCACTTTGCTCTTTTCTGAAATGAGGGTAACAATACTTAATGCAGTGTACCTGTGAGGATTAAGTAAGAAAATGCATGCAAAGTCTTTAGTATCACCTAGCACTCAGTGAATGAAGGACAGTAATAACAGTGGCAGCAGCAGCAAAGGTCTGAGAGTGGGAAAAGATGCTTTGTGGGCAAACACAGCTATTCTCTGTCAAGTGTCAAGTACACGTAGCTTTCCTATTACAAAGGAAACCCTCGGTTGTAGATTTATAAATCTTGAATTTATCCAAAGCAATTTTTGAATCTATTTCTATTTTCAGCCTATATCGCCTTCAGGGGCAACATGTTTCATTTCTTTACTACCTGCATTGTTGAGTAGTAATTTGTTGTATTTTTCCTAAAACCATCCCTTTCAAGCTCCTGAGGCAGCTTCTTGGTTCTACCTCAGCAGCCCCCGAGACGGTCATCACGAGGACCTGTTCACATTTCTGAATTCAAGTGAATGGGAACATTTGCCCCTGTGCTGGGCTTGCTCCTGAGTTGCATTCCAAATCGTGAATTTTCTCTTCATATCTTCATGGACAAGCTTAGGGCCTTTTTAGCTTTACTGAATGTCAGGGTGAAATAATTTCTTTACAGCATTCAAGTGAGTTGCTGCCCATGAGAAGGACAAAGCTGAGATGCTGAGTGGCTGCTTGGTGACTGGCTGGGTGCCACCACCATCGATAGACCTTGTTCCTGTTATTTGTCACCGAGCACAGGTGATCCAAACTCATGCCTCAATAAAATGATGAATTACCTTAACTGCCTTTGGAGTTACTCTGATCACAAACCAAAATTCATGAGTGCAAAAGTCTACTGATTCAGAATTTACTGACCACATGCATTTTTTAACCCTTTTTATTCCTTTCTGAGTAGGAGTGCAATTAAGGGACATCTGAAAAGAGATTTTTCTCTATATCAAAGGACACAGATCTGACTCACGTTCTTCCTTGGGCTCCCCCAACAGAGCTAATCACATTAACCCAAACTCTGATAAATGCTGCTGTGATGTGATCCATATGCGACAACTGTGTACCTTCCCGGTATACAGTCATCTCCCAATTATCTGTACAAATGCAGGGGTGCGGTGGTGCAGATAATTCAAAACAGCAAACAATCCAAATGCCATTTCTGCTTGGCTTGAGAATACATTATGCAAATCTTTGGCAGCAAATTTACCTTCTTTATTACATTTTGCTTGGATTCATATTAAAAAAATTGTTTGTCTTCTCTCCGAGTGTGTGCGTGTGCATGTGGGGGAAGGGGGAACATGGCACCCCTGGAGTTCAAGAGAATCATAAAACCTTGGCACTGAAAGGAGCCTTAGAATTGTAATGAAACATCCTCCTTCATTTTTTTAGAGGAGAGGTTATGTGACTTAGGTGGGATCCCAAATTAAACCGGTGGCAGAGCAGGGACCAGACTTAGCTCTCTGACTCCCTCATTCCAAGGGGAGAAACACTATTAAATCTGACCCTGACTGCTGGACAAACCCAAACACATAAAAGATCTTGTTAATCGATCCAAAGGGTGAAGCCATGTGCATGCTCACTCTGGAGGCACGGACTTCCTAACAAGGCTGACTCAGAAGGCTCCACCTCCATGCAGACTAGACAACACCTGTTTCCCCAAGGCAGCTGACAGGCCTGGTGGGCTCTGAGCCTTCTTACCACATGCTGCTGGGATTTGAGTGGCTTGGCGTCAGCCAAGAGCGCTCAAGAAGGGTCACCTGACTTCTGTGTGAGTTGGGAGTAGGGAATTGCTGGGAGGCCACAAACACTGGAGTTAGTGGATCTGTACCTTGGGGAGCACGGCAAGGGAGAGCACGTGCAAGTACTACTGTGCTTTGAATCAAGACTCCAGCAGCATATGCCAACCTGATGGGTAACCTGGGACTTGGCATCCAGTGAGTTAAGTTGACCTTGAATCACAGCTAAAGAGCAAACATGAAGCAGATAGGCAGGCCTCCACCTTGGCTAACCTCCCCAAGAAATACAAGCAGTGAGGTTCAATAAAAGACATTCACAAGATCAGCCAGCCAGCAAATAGCAGCTCAGGTGCCTTTGGGGAGCTGGGTGGCTGGAGGGGACAGTAATGCGCTATGCTGGGTTGCCATGCTCCGCATCGACTTCCAATCCAACAGGCAGCTGTGCCAAGGGTCATCATCAGCTAATGACTTTTTGTAGCTTGGAGCCAACTGGCGGTATTGCCTCCTGCTTTCCTGTGTGGGCAGGTGTTCTCAGTGCCTTGGGTCCTCCTGGCGCAATTCAGCAGAAGGTGCTGGAGCACCTGGAGGTGCTCGGAGGCTGGTATAGCATTGGAGGCTGGCTTCAAAAGGGGATTCAAATCCTAAGGTTGAGGAGATGCTCTGGGCAGAGACACAGGCAGGGTTTGCTTTGAGCTTTCAGTCTGGCAAATCAGGTCTACCAACACTGCTCGCCTGTCCTACACACCCTTATTTTCTGACAAGAATGAAGACAAATATTTACCTTTGAATGCAGAATAAAGTCTGAAACTATTTAATGGGTGAAAGGCCTTCTTTTTAATCAGAGATGAATTTTATTAATGTTTTATTAATTCTTTCTGGGCAAAGCCATTTTCTCTGCTCATAGCAACATCTGCTTAGAACTGCTAGGGTTATCACTAATAGCAACGTTATAATACAGTAGGTTTCTAACAATAATACGTAATAGCAATATAACTTTTGTTTATGAAATATTAATATGGATGGGATAGTTTGCAGAAAATTCCCCATTTAATTCTCACAATAACATGTAAAGTAGATAAGAGCGTTGTATTATCTCCAGGGCTTCTCAGAGGTAAACTGGCTTACCCAAGGACACAGTGGAGTGGAACGTTGAACCCAAGTCTTATCATTCTTTTTCAGGTTCCATGGCTCTCCCTCCAAATACTTAGGAGGGAAAGATTAAATGGCTTACGATAAGACAAAGTGAGGGCTATATGCTCCCCCCGCCCCCAGTCCCGGGCAGGATGCTCAGTTCATCGTGGGTAGAGCAATGATGCATTGAACGCACTGCTCTAGATTACACCTGCCATTTGGATTGAGAATGAGGACACAGAATAGGTAATTGCCTACATAGGGCAATTTGAGGATCATTAGAAAGAATTGGAAATGTGAATTCTCACGCCCTATCCAGACCTGCTGAATCTGAAAGCTCTGGGGGTAGACACAACAATCTGTGTTTTAATAGGTCCTTCAGGTAATTCTGATGCACACGAAAGTTTGAGAACCACTGGCTTAGACCAGGGGTCAGTCACCTTTTTCTATAAAGGACTAGATAATAGATATTTTAGGCTTCGAAAGCCACACAATTCTGTCAAGATTATTTAACTCTGCCATTGTAGTAAAAGCAGCCATAGAGAACAAGTAAATGACTGGATGAGGCTATGTTCTAATAAAACTTTCTTTAGACTACTCAGGGCTCACTTGGTTAATGGCATTAATGCACACCAGTGTGAATATACCTATAGAATAAATTCCTGTAAATAAAATTGATTTTTCAAAGTGTAATGTGCTATTTTATGAAACTTTGTCTTATTTATTTTTATTTTCTGATGACACGTATCCAGTCTAAGATACCTAGCTTTTCAGCATTACAAAGACACCTAAGTGGATTGTCTTCCTTTTTTTTTTTAACAAAATTATAATCCTTATTATATTGTATCTTTGCTTATTATATTGTATATATATATTGTATATTTGTTTATTATATTGTAGCTTTGCTGTCTAACAAACTATGCCAAAGCTTAGTGACTTAAAACACAACCATTTATTATTGTTCCTGGTTCTGTGGTTCAGCTGGATGATTCAGCTCATCTGGGCCAGGCTTGGCTGATCTTGACTGGGCTTGCTTATTGTCTGTGGTTAGCCAATGAATTGGCTGGAGGCTTACTGGTCTAGGATGACCTCACTCACATGTCTGGAGGTTAGCAAGCTATTACCTGGGGTGATGATGATGATGGGGCCACATGTCCCTCATAGGAACCACCATGGACTTGTTTACATAGTAGCTGGACAGGGCTCTAAGAGAACTAGTGAAAGGCCACAAGCCCTCCTGAGGCCTATGCGCAGAACCGGCATAAAGTCACCTCCACCATATTCTGTTGGGAATACAATTCACAGGGTCAGCCCAGATTCAAGGGGTGAAGAACTAGAAAAGCCCTCTTGATGGAAGGAGCTGCAAAGGCCCGTTACAAAGTGAGGTGGATTCAGGGAGAGGAATAATTGTGGCTTTTTTTGCAATCTACCATAGAGATCTCTGCTTTTTAATTTTTAATATTGAGATTTCAGAAAGTTGTGAGAAAAACTGTGTTGATCATGAAGCTAACAGAGTCCTGCATGACACTTTGGGTTTCTCTATCCCCGCTGGTACATCTGAGAGAGAATTACGTTGAAACTCAGGCCTTATGAGACCTTAATGACCCACCCCGTGCAGTGAGGAAAGGCCCACGGAGGTGGGATTATTTCAGTCTCATTTGACCATCTGTGAAGCTGAAACTATTTGGGAACCATTGTCCATATCCTTTATCCTCTCTCTTTCTCTGTCCCTGTTACTAGATATAACATGCATGCAAAAAAATTCATCCTTTTTAGTGTGCAGTTCTATGAGTTGTGACAAACGCATACAGTTGTTTAACTCCCAGCAAAATCAAAATATAGACTTACTCTGTCACCTCAGGAAATTCCCCTGAGCACCACACTCCACCGCCTGCTCCTGGCACCGCTGATCTATTTCCTGTCCTTACAGTTTTACCTTTTCCAGAATGTCATATAGATAGAATCAAGCCTTACATAATCTGTGGTTTTGGCTTCTTTCCCTTAGCATAATTCCATTAAGATTTATCCAGGTTATGGCATGTATCAGAAGTCTGTTCTCTTTTATTGCTGAATAGTATTCTGTTGGTGTTCTTTTAAATGACTCTTCAGGAAATTAACTGAGGCCAAGTTCAGAGGTAGGTGCTAATCAGACGAAATGTTCTTTTCTACTCCAAAGCTTATCAAATTAGCATAAGAGCAGAAAAAAGAAGCCATGCAGGAAAAAAAGAATCTTTAGTGCTTTAACATGCTAGTTTCTTTTCATACTTTTCTCCTTCCAGCAGTTTCTTTACTTAGAGGTTTTCAATAAGTGCCTTTTAAAGCTAGGAATAATTTTAAAGATCACTTAACATAATCCCGAAATTATTTCAAAATAAATGTTTACTTTTTGTCAAATTATCACAAGCATGTAATTTTTAAAAATCGAACGTTAGTAAAAGACACAAGTGAAAACCACAGTGCCCAGCCCCACCATTTCCTGACTCCCCACATGCCAACTCCTTCATTTTTATTTTATTTGTTTCTTTTGTTTTTTACCTCTGTATTTCTAAGTCATATACTCACACTGATAATGTTCAAGTTATCCTTTCTGATGTTTTCTATTGACTTCATGTAATGTTAGTTGAAGATTTAGGTCTCTTACATACTCTCCCCTTCCTCCAGACCCATAATATAGTTACTTCAGAGTTGAAGGTGAAATTGACATTTGTATATACATTATTTTGACGGTGCAAACTTTGTTCACTGATCTACCAAGAAGTATATGATGATTTTTTTCTTTCTTGGACATTTTTTTTCCTCTAGTGTTAATGATTGCTTTATATTTTTCATTTTCTGTTTTCTTTGTAAATATTTGCTATTTCGTCCAACAACCTCTCAACACAATTTTCTATGCTGACGCATTCATCAGCTGATCAGTCAGTTCCTTCTTTTCCCTGGAATCTTCCATTCTCTTGATCTAATCTTGATTAATTGTGTTCCGGACTTACCCTCTACTAAGAATTCTCTGTATCTTTCTCTCTTGTGTTGGATCTCCAGTTACCTGCTTCCCATCTTTTCTTGTGCTTGTTTTAATCCTTTTTGTAGAGTGCATTCTTTTGTAGCTTTCCTAAGAATGATGAATGAGAGGTAACATTTTTATGTCCTTTTATATTTGAAAATGTCTTTATTTTACCCTCACAGTTGATAGTTTGGCTGGATACAGATAGAAAGTAATTTTCTTCAAAATTTTAAAGACATCTTCCCACTATATTCTAATTTCAAACAAGGCTATTGAATAATCCAACACCATTCTGATTCCTGATCTTCTGTATATGACTTTTAAAAAACCTCTAAAAGGCTCAGGCTCTTTAGTCCTGATGTATTGAAATTTTACAATGATATCCTTTGGCGTGCATCTCTTTCATTCTCTGTAGTGACATTTGGGGCTCTTTCAATCTGGAGGTTCGTATCCTTTAATTTTCTTGTATTATCTCTTTGATAATTCTCTCTCCATGACTTTCTTTGTCCTTTTTTCTGATACATCCGTTAATCAGATATTGGAACTCTTGTTTTGAACCTGTAATTTTCTTATTGTTTCTCCTATGATTTATCTCCTTGTCTTTTTGTTATACTTTCTGAGAGACTTCTTAAACTCTTCTTTCCACCCCTTTATTGAAAAGAAACTTAAAAATTTTTGCTGTAATATTTTTAATTTTTAAAAGCTCCTTATCTCTGATTATTCTTTTCATTGTTCCCTATTCTTTTCCCACGGATGTATCATTTCGTTATTCCTAAGAATATCATTTATACTTACTTTTGAAAATAATTTTTTGCTCCCTACCTTGTCTCTGTTTCCTCCTAGTTCCTTTTTCCCATGTATATGTGTGCGCATGCGTGCACGTGCGTGCGTGTGTGTGTGTGTGTGTGTGTGAGAGTGGGTGGTTTAGTGTCTTTCATATTGGAAGATTTCCTCAAATGTCAAGATACCCTTGGTTGTCAGTTCATATTTTAAAAGAAGCCATTAAAAAGCTGATTGGAAATTCTATCTGTAAAGCTGAGCTTGCTGGCTTCGTTGTAAATTAGTGGAGTAGCAAGTTCCTTGAATTTTATTGGTTGCGTTCATATCTGTATCTCTAGGTATTTTCTCCAGGACTTTCAGCTATTCTAGAGAAGAGTTCTACAATTTACTTTCTTTTGGTAGATAGTGGTGGAGAAAATAGGAGACCATGGCAATAAGGCCGGTTTCCAGTGTTCTGGCAGCTAAGCATGGGGTAGGAGGTGGGGGTCTCACTGTTCAACTTACACATGCAGTAATTTACTTTTTTTTAGTTTACTGCCTGTTCCCCATCTTCCACTGGGCTGATGTCCCTGAGTTTAAAGTTTTAATTTCTTCTTAGTACTGGGAATGTGAGGGAAAGACACCTGACTGTTCAGGATGGGGTGAGGCTCTGAGGGATTCTCTCTGTTTGTTATACAGACTTTTAATCAATCTCCCCATTTTTGGCCCCTTTCCTTTCTCCTGCTTTCTGTGGTATTGTCTTAAAAATCGTATCATTAACCAACTTTACAGGCTTCCTCCACTCTGCCATATCATTTAAAATCCTTCATTCATTTTCGTGTATATTAGAGTTTGAGGTTGTAAGCATTTCCCAACTTTATGGATTATGAAGTTTATGATTTATTTCTCATTATCCTTGTTGGTTTTAAGAAATTTCTGAGAAGGAAAGGGGACAGAAAAAAATCTTTACTCTGCTATCTTAAAATTGGAAATCTGACAGTGGAGTGTCAGTAGAGTTGTATTAACATATGAGAAATTGCACGAGTTGGCTTGTTCATATATAAAAGAAGACCCAGGGAAGTGGAATCTGAAGACCTCTGGATCCTGGGACGTTATTCTCTAGTTTGCCCTCTCAGAATTTCCTCGTGGGAGGCAGGGAGAGGTGATGGAATGGGGTTGGGAGCCTCATCCTGCATCATGCTTTCTTCTCAGCTTCCTGACTTCTTAGCTCTTAGTTTTACACAGTGTGTGTCCTCTAAGCTGTTCAAGGTGCCATATAATCCCTTTGACAGTAAACATTTCATAAACGTCACAGTAGCCCAGCTGTTAGACACCATGCTAAAGGGAAAAATTTGGCACAGAAGCTAATCCAAATGTTTGAACTGCCGTCACTGGGGGTTGTGAAAGGAGCTGGTTAGAAGTGAAAGGTTTGATTAGGAAGTCATCTGTCCTCGTGTTTGAGAAACTTGAGCAGATTGGATTTTCCGTTTAATGGACAATTCTACGCCATTGAGGGTCCTTCTTTTTTTTTTTTTAATTTTTTTTTTTTAAAGATTGGCACCTGGGCTAACAACTGTTGCCAATCTTCCTTTTTTTTTTTAAGGATTCACACCTGGGCTAACAACTGTTGCCAATCATTTTTTTTTTTCTGCTTTATCTCCCCAACCCCCCCCCCACCCCCCCACCCCCCCCCCCCCGCCCGTACACAGTTGTATATCTTAATTGCAGGTCCTTCTAGTTGTGGGATGTGGGACACCACCTCAACGTGGCCTGATGAGTGGTGCCATGTCCGCGCTCAGGATCCAAACCCTGGGCCACCACAGTGGAGCACACGAACTTAACCACTCGGCCATGGAGCCAACCCCTGAGGGTCCTTCTTTATCTAGAAATATAAAGTACCAAAGACACTAATGGAAGGTATATAAGGGAGATTTGCTTCATTTTTTTAAATAATTAATTAATTTATTGATTTATTGCTGAGGAAGATTGTTGCTGAGCTAACATCTGTACGTATCTTCTTCTATTTTGTATGTGGGATGCTGCCACAGCACGGCTTGATGAGCAGTGTGTATGTCCGCACTCAGGATCTGAACACACGAATCCTGGGCCTCTGAAGTGGAGCGCGCAAACTCAACCACTATGCCACCCGGCCAGCCCCATTTTAGCAAACTGAGTACACCAAATGTGAAAGTACTTTGCTAATATGTGGCAGATCTGCTTCTTTCCCCTTTATTGACATTTTATGGGGCCTCATACCTAATTCCCAACCCCTACCTTGTATCTGCGGCTAGAGTGGGGAAGCAGTCTCAGTCCAGCTCAGAGGCTAAGGGAGTAAATAAAGAAAGGCTCCTATTTAGTGTGTCAGATTAGCTACACAAGTGTCACGGCACCATCTCGTACTTTTTTTTTTTGAGCCTAAACAACTATATCTTATCTTCTAAGAGTTGCTCTCCTCAAAGATTTAAATGGGTCTGTAATGTTCTGAAAAATTTAAAAAACAAGCAAACAATAAGGCTGGTGTCATTTAACAGTGACTTATGGTTCCAAGTCTACTTCCCTGCATTTCTTCCCCCTCATAAAAAGGCAAAATGGAAATAAGCCTCTTTCTTTCCTGACATTGGATGAGAAAACCCAACCACATACTTTGCCAGATTTTTCTAGGTGGAGGATAGACAGGGATGTCTGCTTTAGATTTCAGTGAAGTTTCCAAGCATGATTTTTAGTTTCCCTAGTGAATGCCTAACACCTGTAGCTCTCCAACACCACACCGCATTTCTACCTTATTTAAGAGACACCCAGCAATTTCATCAATAAGGTTTTTTTGTTGTCACTTGACAAGGGAACGATATGCTGACAGACTAAGCCCACAATAGCTTCTATCAATTAAGCGTTTTGGGAAATCAGAAATGACAATGAAACCCACTGCATTAAATAACCCATGGTGCTGGGAATTAATCAGAAATCTGGTGCTGCTGAAAATAAATGAGTTTTTAATAAATTAAATTTGAGAATTACCTACACGCTGTGGATTATGGGTCTGTGTAGAGGTGGCTTCTGATTCATTGGGAAATCCGCAGGGGGTACCTGCTGCTAAAGCAGACAGGAAAATATGCTCGTTCCCCTGGAGAGAAGGAGAGGAGGCTGCCCGTGTATGTGCCAACTTCTCCTCTCTTGCCCATTCCCACATTGGCCAGGCTATTCCCACATTGGCCAGGCTTGATCTTTCCTTGAGGCCCTTACTTTCTCTGTGTTGACTTTGATATCCAACAAAGAAACATTTGTCCTACTTATGCTCTTGCATGTTCCATCTGCTTTTCATCTTAGATTTAAATCACCTGAAGTTTTAAAGTAAATTTTTAAAAATATGATGACACTCAATTTCATAATTAAATTAATCAATTCAGTTTGTTTGGGAGATGTTCAATATTAATGATCTATGATAGGCTGCAAGACCTGGTCCACCAGACCCTAACAATCGATTAGACTTAATTCAAGACAATACATCAATTAGTTATGGAGTGCCTACTATGTGTGAGATGCTATACTATGTATTAGGAATACAAAATTGCCAGTCTTTCAAGGATCTTAGGATCTTGTGGGGAAGTTCTGTCTGAATACAAAGCAAGGAGTCCTAAGTGCTCAGATGAAGTTATAAATTGCTAGAGAATGGTGGAAGAGGGGCAAGAAATTCTAGCTTGAGGTGTTTGGGAAGACTTCACAGATAAGGGGGCACTTAAAGTGAATGCTGGGGGACTAATTGCAATAGGTGAGGGAAGGGTTAATGGCATTCTAAGCAGATGGAACAGTATGAACAAACGCTATGATGGAGTCTTGAAAATACAGAATAAGTGTAGTTAGCAGTAATGTATTATATATTTGAAATTTGCTAAGATAGATCTTAAGTGTTTTCACCATACACACAAAAAAAAGAAGGAAAGAAAAGAAAATTGTTAACTATGTGAGGTGATGGATATGCTAATTAGCTTGATTGTAGCTATTATTTGACAACGTATATGTACATCAAAATATCAAATCCTACACCTTAAATATATACAATTTTTATTTGTCAATTATACCTCAATAAAGAGGAAGATAGAAAGTACAGGGCATGTTTGAGAATTGTCATTCATTCATTCATCCAACAATCATTGAATGTCTACTCTAGCTTAGCTACTTTATAGTGTAGTTGAAGTGTAAGGTTGAAGCAGGAATAGAGTAGGAGATGAGGCAAAGGCAAAGTTTGGGACTAGAGTTTGAACGACCAAGAGTTCATATGAAATACTTAGTTTTATTTCATTTAATTTCGTTTTCATAAATGGAGTCATCCTGAGCCTACTTTTCTGTTGCTTGATTTTTTTTACTTACTACGTCTTGGAGATACTCCCATGTCCATACCTGTAAGACTGTCTCATTCTTTTTTTTATTTCTGTATCATATATAGAGATGGACTATAATTTATTTAACCATTTTTCTATTGATGAATATTTAGGTTGGGGGAAGCTATCCTAAGCATTTCTTTCATGAAATGAAGTCAGCCCAAATGCTGTTACTATGTTATAGAGTTTTCATCTTAGATTTAAATCACCTGAAGTTTTAAAGTAAATTTTTAAAAATATGGAAAGTATATTAGAGCCAAGACTGGATAATATCAATCAATCAATCAATCAATCAATCAATATTTGCAGAGGACTCTATCAGAGTCTTGTGAGAAAAGAGATAATACATTCAAACTAGATAACTGAGAAGGGTTTAATAAAGTTTAATAAAATTTGATAAAGTTCATGAAACTTAATAAAGGTATTATATATAAAAGTATAGGCAGGGTTTAGGAAAACTACCAAAAGATGGTGTCATACCCCACAGGCTAACATAGGGAGCTGTCACCACCTCTAGGCCAGACTGGCAAGGAGGGGGAGTGGTTAAGGGAACCTAAAGCAAGTAATTGTACAGAGAAAGGCAGCCAACTCCTCATGACCAGGCAAGGAGGGATCCATGGTGTATGGACACCCAGACCTCACTCTTCTCTTGACTATTATCTTTCACCTGTGTGTCCCAGTGGCCAAATCATTAAGCAGCCCGTGGGTAAGATGCTATAGGCCACAGAGGTCAGCCTCCTGGGTCACAAAGCAGGATGGAGAAGGATGGAGAGAGAATCTGGAGGATCATTCAGAAAATCTCTAGTATAAGGACCAATTAAGAGTTATCTAAATTTTTATATTAAAAAATTACACCAAAAGATAAGGCGTTTTCATCAAGAGGTTTAGGATTTTTACCTATTGGGGAAGAAATTAAATATTTTTGAAGGTCAAAAATAGGACTTCTAGGACATTTACAATATACTTGACCAGGATTACACAAAATAGGACCTTTAAATCTATATCTTTATTCCTAACTTTTCTCTTGAGTTCCAAAATTAGATTCCATTTGATTGCTGAGCATCATTCCTATGTCAAATTTAACATGTCTCATTCATCCATCTCCAAACCTATTCCTACCCTCAGCCCTCCTCGACTACTCTCTCCTTCCTCTGCCCTTGATCTTCTCTATTTCTCTCAACTTGTTATATGAGCCATCACTTTAAGTGTCCTCAACTGGATTGTTAGAGCGTGGAACTCAAAACAAGCATGTGACTCCTTTTTACCTTCCACGATGTCCTGTGTAGAGCCTGTCTACCTTCATCTTGGGGAGAAATAGGAAGACCTGCTTCCCTCCCAAAGCAGATCTAGTCCACAGGACTCACCCCAGTTTGTATCACCTTCACTATTCCCAAACCATTCCATTTTCTAGCCATTTCCTCACTATATTGTAAGTTATTTGAAGGCAGGGACCATGTTTACTTGTGTTGATATGTCTCCTGGTGTCTCATTTTCTGAGGAAAGAACTTAACACTCAGTAGTAGCTACTGTTTATGACTTTGCTCTCACTGTTAATTGGGTCTGGAGTAAACCATGTCTCAGCTTGGGCGCCATCTAAGCTTACTAGACAAACTTCAACTTAAGAATGAAGTTTGGAACTGTTATATTAAAGACGGATTCCTGTTGTGTCAGGGCTCCCAACTGGGAAAATTGCTTTCAGTTCAGCCACTATTTAACTGCTTTGTCAGCTGACATGAATATGCAAAGGAAAAAAAGTCCACCGACAGATCACAGGGTGGCTTGGTGATTAGGCATTAGCAGACAATCAAAGTTTTGGACAGACCGCTTCTTCAAGTAGTGCAGATGTCAAGAAAAGGTACTAAATCGTTCTGATTTCATTGAAATGGCTCTTAGACAAGACTGAAAAATACATGATTTTAACTATCCCTTTGTGGGTCTTTTCCACATTCATTTGAAAGAGGCATGGCAGCTCATAAAGAACAGCAACTTCCTTGCAAGCCAGAGGGCTTAATGAAGAATTAAGGATATTGCAACCTTGTAGCTGAAATAATAGAAAAAAAATGGAATTATTCTTCCCATATTAAATGCATATATTCCTGCGTGTTTCTGCCAAAATGACTTTCTAACCCATGGAGTGAAATGCACTTTGTTCTCACATGGGTGCACTAAACAAAGCTGTGGGCTCTACTACCGCTGCTGGAAGGAAACAAAAAACATCAGAATGAAAAAGCGCTCTCGACGTATGGTTATATCAGCCCTAAATTGTATCACAGCTGCTTCTGGCACCATTAGACGGAACACTGGGTAATTTATAGAAGTCATTTTTAACAATTTGATTGTTGGTATATATCTGCTGAATTGATTGGTTGTGGAGACAGATCTTTATTTTTATAATAGCAATAACATCCTTTGCAGATTACTGCTCAATTTATTCCTGATGCTAACATTACCAACTAGTATCTATCAATTTATATTGGAAAAATATGTTCTTATTTCTTAATTATCTGTTTAATTGTAGGAAGCTACAGTCCCGTGATGCCCCAATTTGACTGCACTGGGGAGCTTGCCAGAGTTGCTAAGAGTCTTGCTGTTTGGCTTCTAGAGGGCTCTGTGCAACGTTGTGATATTAACAACCTTTACCCCTGTGTCTAAGAGGGTGCTCGTGCCCTGAATTACAGCTAGCAGCACAGCCTGCTCTTCTGTAGCCCAACCGAAGTCTCCACAGCTGGCAAATGCCTTCTCCATTGACCTACTTTCCTGCTGATCTACTCTCACCAGCTCTAGTCACCAGGAATCCTGGTGATGACATCCTCCATCAGGTCTCCCTTGGGCACCATGGGCCTCTCTGGAGCGTCTTTGATGAGAGGACATGACTGTCCAAATTTCGTGGCAGCTCCCTGGAATAGATTATAGACCTCATTTCTGACCATTGGGTTCAAATTGGCAAAAATGGAAGTTAAACACATTCAGCCAGTTTCCTCTCCACCCACCACCACTAAATGTAAACGTAAATCTATGTAATAGACATGCATCAGAAGACTACTACTGCAATTAAGTAATTTCATTCATATTGACCCACTCTTTCATTGTGACTTTATTTTTTATTTTTGCTATGTAAAATATATGTAACATGTTATCATTTACCATTTTAACCATTTTTAGGTGTACAGTTCAGTGACATTAAGCATACTCACATTGTTCTGCAACCGTACCACCACCTGTCTCCGGAACTTTTTCATCTTCACAAACTGAAACTCTGTACCCATTAAACAATAACTCCCATTTCTCCCTCTCCCCAGCCCCTGACAACCACCCACCTTCTTTCTCTCTAGGCATTTGACTACTTTAGGTAGCCAGTATATGTGGAATCGTATGATATCTATATTTTTGTGTCTGCCTCCTTTTATTTAGTGTCATATCTTCAAATTTCATCTATGTTGTAGCATGTATCAGAACTTCATTCCTTTTTAAGGCTGAATGATATTCCAGTGCATGGATGGACTATATTTTGTTTATCCATTCATTCATCCATGGATATCTGAGTTGTTTCCACCTTTTGTGATTTTTTGTAGTGGTATGCTTTGATTCTTTTCTCTTTATCTTTTGTGTATCTTCTAGAGATTTTTTCTTTGTGGTTACCATGAGGTTTACATAAAACATCTGATAGTTATAACATCCTATTTTGAGTTGGCTATTGTGAACAATGCTACCATGAACACGAGTGTACAAATATCTGTTCAAGTTTCTGCTTTCAATTCTTTTGGTCTCGCCTACTCTTTAGAAGTACTGCCCATCTCCTTTACTATGTGACCCCATCCCAACTTTGATCTTCCTGTGATATATAGTTCCTGCCAATACCTTTCATTGTCAGTGCCTGGATTTCATTTCTTCTCATTATCTGCCCTCCATGCATGCCCTTCTTTAGCTCACAGATTCTGATTTATCGCCCAAGCTTTCTATTCACCATCAGCCTGCTATTGAAAAGGCAGAAGCCCAGGGCTGGACTCCTAGAGGAGAGATACTCTCATCTTTTCTCCTTGATGTCCAAGAGCCTAGGTGGGTCCCCTTCCCAAGTCTTCTACAGCTACAAGCAATAACCCCTGAATTCTACCCGGCAGCCTATGTGAATACATGAAGATCATCCCTGATTTTGAGACTCTGGCAGAAGATAAAGGCTGAGCACAAGCTGCATAGTCAAAGATCAAAAGCCAGAACTGTGATAATGGCCTCAGCAGCTTTGAGCTCCATCAGTACTGTGACAGGAGGAGACAATCCTTGTCCCAAGTGGGATCCAAGCTCAAGTAAAGAAAGCCCTCTCTCCAGGAAGAAAAATAGTTTGCTTGGGGCCAGCAGCCTGTTCAGGGACTATAATCACACCTTTTCTAAATCACTTTGCTTTTTTATTGTTCTTTTATTACAAGCATCATCATTATTTTAGATTACTACCATTTGTTGCATGCTTACTATTTACAAGGCACATGATGAGAAATTTACTTGAATTTTTTCTTCTTTCATGTTTGTAAGAATCTCACTGTTGATAGGAAGCAGAATACTCTTTGGAGCCAGACTGCCAAGTTCAAATTCCATTTACCAAAGCCTTGAACCTCTCTATCCCTCAGTTTCCTCATGCAAGAGGAGATGGTAACAGCACGTACCTTTAAGAGCTGTGAGAATTGATGGAGCTAATCCATGGAAAGCATTTAGAGTCATATCCAGCACATAGTCAGTACTTGACTAAGGTTAGTTCTTCTTATTATTTCTCCATCTTAAAGATCAAGAAATTAAGGCACAGCAGGTTAAGGAACTTGCCCAAAGCCATACATTCTAGGGCTGTTGACTCTCAAATATATGCTCATAATATTTCTCAGGTTTATAGATGCTTACTCTGTGGTCCATGGAGGAGGAAATAGAACAAGCTGTATTTCAGGCTTTTATATAAAATACTGGTATGTACCCATCTCAAGATATATTTTCTGTTAACTAGCCTACCTCTACTTCAAGTTGCAAAGAATAGATAACACAGAGTTAAATAAAATTTCTGCCTCTAATTTTTACTGACCTAAGGCAAGCGAATATTTAAAAGGCTGATATATTGATAATATCTTCCATGCACAAACACAGGTAAAGCGTGGAGATTCCTTATCTCACCCTCTGCTAAATCTCTCTTCTCAACGTTCCCAGTCACTGGAAAGCAGACTATTAATCCTTTGTCCTATCTCACCACCCTCGTCACTCTCCACACACTGGTACGTGAGAGATAGTGAATGTAGACGGCAGTTCACAGGGCCGGAAATGATCTCCACAGGTATTTCTTATTCAGAAAGCTTCCCATTTCCCGAGAGGAGGGACCACATGAGTCCCGCTCAAGTGCATTTCAAAGTCATCGCAGTAAAACTCCTTTAAAATCTGGACCTTTTCGGGGGGCTGGCCCCGTGGCTGAGCGGTTAAGTTCGCACACTCTACTTCACAGGCCTAGGGTTTCCCTGGTTCTGATCCTGGGCGTGGACCTAGCACTGTTCATCAGGCCATGCTGAGGTGACGTCCCACGTACCACAACTAGAAGGACCCACAACCGAAATACATACAACTATGTACTGGGGGAGAAGAAGGAAAAATAAAATCTTTAAAAAAAATCTGGAACTTTTCAAAATTACCTTTAATAGACTTATTGTTTAATTTTCTTGCCTTTACTCAAATCAGAAGCAGTTTCATTTTTACTTCCCCTTCTTATCAAACCCCATGCTATGGTTGATATTGATTGGTTATTTATAATGGGCATGGCTCATCTCACCATATGAAGGTAATAGGGCAAGTTTGTGAATGTAGAGAGTTTTATTTACTTTTTACTTTTTAATTGAGGGAACATTGATTCATTACATTATATAAATTTCAGGTGTATGTCATTATATTTCAATTTCTGTGTGGACTGCATCATGTTCATCACACAAAGACTAATTACCATCCATCACCACACTCATGTGCCCAGTCACCTCTTTCACCCTCCTCCCTCACCCCTTCCCCTCTGGTAACCACCAATCTAATCTTTGTATCTATGTGTTTGTTTGTTGTTGTTTTTATCTTCTATTTATGAGTGAGATCATATCATATTTGACTTTCTCCCTCTGACTTATTTCACTTAGCATAATACCCTCAAGGTCCATCCATGTTGTTGAAAATGGCAATATTTCACCTTTTTTATGTCTGAGTAGTATTCCATTGTGTTTATATGCCACATCTTCTTTATCCATTCATCCCTTGATAGGCACTTAAGTTGTTTCCAAGTCGTGGCTATTGTGAATAATGCTGCGATGAACACAGGAGTGCATATATCTTTACATATTTGTGTTTTCGTGTTCTTTGGATAAATACCCAACAGTGGAATAGCTGGATCATATGGTAGTTGTATTCTTAATTTTTTGAGGAATCTCCATACAGTTTTCCATAGTGGCTGCACCAGTTTGCATTCCACCAACAGTGTGTGCGTGTTCCCTTTTCTCCACATCCTCTCCAACACTTGTTATTTCTTGTCTTGTTAATTATAGCCATTCTGATGGGCGTGAGGTGATATCTCATTATAGTTTTGATTTGCATTTCCCTAATAATTAGTGATGTTGGACATCTTTTCGTGTGCCTGTTGGCCATCTGTATATCTTCTATGGAAAAATATCTGTTCAGATCTTTTGCCCATTTTTTTAATTGGGTTGTTAGTTTTTCTGTTGATGAAATGTATAAGTTCTTTATATATTTTGGATATTAACCCCTTATCAGATTTATGGCTTGCAAATATCTTCTCCCAATTGTTAAGTTGTCTTTTCCTTTTGTTTATGGTTTCCTTTGTTGTGCGGAAGCTTTTCAGTTTGACGTAGTCCCATTTGTTTATTTTTTCTATTGTTTCCCTTGCCCAAACAGACAGCGTATTTGAAAATACACTGCTAAGACCGATGTCAAAGAGTGTAGTGTCTATGTTTTCTTCCAGAAGTTTTATGATTTCAGGTCTTACATTCAAGTCTTTAATCCATTTTGAGTTAATTTTTGTGTATGGTAATGGTCTACTTTCATTCATTTGCATGTAGCTGTCCAGTATTCCCAACACAACTTATTAAAGATACTTTCCTTTCTCCATTGTATGTTCTTGGCTCCCTTGTAGAAAATTAACTATATACAGATGTCTGGGTTTATTTCTGAGCTCTTGATTCTGTTCTATTGATCTGTGTGTCTGTTGTTATGCCAGTATCATGATGTTTTGATTGTTATAGCTTTGTAGTATATTTTGAAGTCAGGGACTGTCATGCCTTCAGCTTTGTTCTTTTTTCTCAGGATTCCTTTGGCTACTCGGGGTCTTTTGTTGTTCCATGTAAATTTTAGGATTCTTTGTTCTATTTCTGTGAAAAACATCATTGGAACTTTGAATCTGTAGATTGCTTTAGGAAGTATGGACATTTTAACAATGTTAATTCTTCCAATCCAAGAGCATGGAATGTCTTTCCATTTCTTTGTGTCATCTTCAATTTCTTTCAATAATGTTTTATTGTTTTCAATATACAGGTCTTTCACCTCTTTGGTTAAATTTCTTCCTAGGTATTTTATTCTTTTTGTTGAAATTGTAACTGGATTGTGTTCTTAATTTCTCTTTCTGCTACTTTGTTGTTAGTGTGTAGAAACACAACTGATTCTTGTATGTTGATTTTATATCCTGTAACTTTACTATATTCATTTATTATTTCTGAAAATTTTTTGCTGGATTATTTCGGGTTTTCTCTATATAAAATCATGTCATCTGCAAATAGTGACAGTTTCACTTCTTCCTTTCCAATTTGGATCCCTTTTATTTCTTTTTCTTGCCTGATTGCTCTGGCTAGGACTTCCAATGCTATGCTAAATAAGAGTGGTTGAAAGTGGGCATCCCTGTCTAGTTCCTGTTCTTAGAAGGATAGCTTTCAGTTTTTCTCCATTGAGTAGGATATTGGCTGTGGGTTTGTCATATATGGCTTTATTATGTTGAGGTATTTTCCTCCCATACACATTTTATTCAGAGTTTTTATCATAAATGAATGCTGTATCTTATCAAATGCTTTCTCTAATTCTATTGAGATGATCATGTGATTTTTATTCTTCATTTTGTTAATGTGGTGTATCACATTGATTGATTTGTGGATGTTGAACCATCTCTGCATCCTTGAAATAAATCTCACTTGATCATGGTGGGTGATTGTTTTAATGTATTTTTGTATTTTGATTTGCTAGTATTTTGTTGAGGATTTTTGCATCAATGTTCATCAGTGATATTGGCCTGTAATTTTCTTTTATTGTGTTGTCCTTTTCTGGTTTTGGTATCAAGGCAATATTGGTCTCGTAGAATGACTCAGGAAGCCTCCCTTCCTCTTCAATTTTTGGAAGAGTTTGAGAAGTATAGGTATTAAATCTTCTTTGCATGTTTGAACTTTTTGCATGGTAGAACTCAACAGGTAAGCCATCTGGTCCTGGTCTTTTATTTTTTGAGAGGTTTTTGATTACCATTTTGATCTCCTTACTGGTGGTTGGTCTATTTAAATTCTTTATTCTTGATTCAGTTTTGGAAAGTTGTATAAGGATTTATCCATTTCTTCTAGATTATCCAATTTGTTGGTGTATAGCTTTTTGTAATATTCTCTTATAATCTCTTGTATTTCTGAGGTGTCTATTGTAATTTCTCCTCTTTCATTTCTAATTTTGTGTATCTGAGACTTCTCTCTTCTTTTCTTGGTGAGTCTGGCTAAAGATTTGTCAATTTTATCCTTTCAAAGAATCAGCTCTTAGTTTCATTGAGTTTTTACTTTTTTTTTTTTTTTTTGGTCTATATTTCATTATTTCTGCTCTAACTTTTATTATTTCCTTCCTTCTACTGATTTTGGGTTTTCTTTATTCTTTGTTTTCCAGTTCCTATAGGTGCTCTGTTAGATTGTTTGAGATTTTTCTTGTTTGTTGAGGTAGGCCTGTATTGACATAAACTTCCCTCTTAGAACCGCTTTTGCTGTATGCCATGAATTTTGTCATGTCATATTTTCATTTTCATTTTTCACTAGGTATTTTGATTTCTCCTTTGATTTCTTCACTGACCCAATGCGTTGTTCAGTAGCATTTTGTTTAATCTCCACATATTCGTGGCTTTTCCAATTTTCTTCCTGTTGTTGATTTCTACTTTCATACCAATGTGGTCAGGAAAGATGCTTGGTATTATTTTAATCTTCTTAAATTTGTTGAAACTTTTCTGTGGCCTAATATGTGATCTATCCTGGAGAATGTTCCACGTGCATTTGAAAAGAATGTGTGTTCTCTGGTTTTTGTATGGAATGTTCTGTATATATCTACTTGGTCCACTTGGTCTAATGTGTCACTGAAGGCCAATGTTTCCTTATTGATCTTCTATTTGGATGATCTGTCCGTTGGTGCATGTGGAGTATTAAAGTCCCCTACTATTATTGTGTTACTGTTAATTTCTCCTTTTATGTCTGTTAATAATTGCTTTATATATTTAGGTGCTCCTATGTTGGGTGCATAGATATTTACAGGTGTTATATCCTCTTGTTGGATTGTTTCCTTTATCACTATGTAGTTCCCTTCTTTGTCTCTTGTTACAGTTTTTGTTTTAAAGTCTATTTTGTCTAATACAAGTATTACTACCCCAGCTTTCTTTTCATTGCAATTTGCATGGAGTATCTTTTTCCATCCTTTCAGTTTCAGTTTATGAGTGTCGTTAGGTCTGAAGTGTGTCTCTTGTATGCAGCATATATGTGGGTCTTTTAATCCACTCAGCCACACTATGTCTTTTGATTGGAGCATTTAGTCAATTGACATTTAAAGTAGCTATCAATAAGTATGTACTTATTGCCATTTTGTTACTTTTTTTCTGGGTGTTTTGGTAGTTCTCTGTTCCTTTCTTCTTCTCTTGCTCTCTTCCCTTGTAATTTGATGGCTTTCTCTAGTATTATGTTTGGGTTCCTTTCTCTTAGATTTTTTTGTATTTATTATAGGTTTCTGGTTTGTGATTACCATGGAGTTCATATATAATAACCTACGCATATAGCAATCTATATTAAGTTGATGGTCTCTTAAGTTTGACCTCTTGCTAAAAGCTCTACTCTTTTACTCACCTCCTCCCACAGTTTATGTTTTTGATATCATATCTAACCTCTTTTTTGTGTACATTTATTGGTTATGTTCTTATCATGGAAATAGATAATTTTAGTACTTTTGTCTTTTGACCTTCATATTGGCTTCATGGGTGGTTGGTCTGCTACCTTTACTGTGTATTTGCCTGTACTAGTGATTTTATTTTATTTTTTTATAATTTTATTATTCCTACTTGTGACCTTTTCTTTTCCACTTAAATAAGTCCCTTTAGCATTTCTTTTAAGGTTGGTTTATTGGTGATAAACTCCTTTAGGTTTTGCTTGTCTGCAAGAGCGTTTTAAATTGAAACATCATTTTGCCTCAATTGTAGATGGGTCTCTGGACATAGATAAGAGCTCATCTTTGAAAGATAATACCATGTAATATGAAAATTATGGAATGCATATGTATTTCTCTTCTTTGGAGGTAGTTAAGAAAATGCTGGGGCCAGCCCGGTCGCACAGCTGTTAAGTGCGCACATTCCACTTTGGCAGCCCAAGGTCTGCCGGTTCAGATCCAGGGTGCAGACATGGCACCCCTTGGCACGCCATGCCGTGGTAGGCATCCCACATATAAAACAGAGGAAGATGGGCGCGGATGTTAGCTCAGGGCCAGTCTTCCTCAGTAAAAAGAGGATGATTGGCAGCAGTTAGCTCAGGGCTGATCTTCAAAAAAAAAAAAAGAACGAAAAGAAAATGCTGGTGGGGCACATATCTAGATTTTATGGAAACTTTTCTTACAGAAAACAAGGTATTAAACTAGAAAGTGAAATGTAAATCTTCTTTCAATCACCATATTTCTGATTTTATAGGAGAGAGAGTGAATATGTGTGTTGGGGAAAAGATTATGTCTGGGTCAGGGGTTGGCAAACATTTTCTGTAAAGGGACAGACAGTAAATATTTTAGGTTTGCAGACCATATGGGCTTGCCACAATCTCTCATCTCTGCCATTGTAGCAGGAAAGGAACCACAGACAATACATAATTGAATGGGCATGGCTGTGTTCCAATAAAACTCTGTTTACAAGAACAGGTTATGGGCCAGTTTGGTCTGTGGGCCATAGTGGTCAACTTCTGTTCTAGGTTCTGTGCTGGGCACTTTATATATACTATCTTAATTGCTCAGACCACTGAACATCAAGATATAGTCTAGTTACACTAACCTAACCTAGTTAAATTATATGAACATAGGTAAAGAGACATTTTTCTCATGCATCCAGGAAGGACCGGTAAATAAGGCTGGCCCCAGACTTTTCCACGAAAGTATTCAATGCTAGAAGGACATAAAGGAGGAACCTCATGAGAGTTCTAAGGCAAAGAAAGTGTGCCATGTGAACACTACATTATCCAAGATGCCTTCGCGTAAAAAGCTATAGGCAGACCCTCTCACACATGAAATAACTCAAAGAATACAGACTCATGAGCACTTCTTTAAAAAACTGTGCATAACAAAGTTCTACATTGAGATCAATCTAAATCAAGAACTCAGGAATGGGCATTCCACAATAAAAGGACTGCTAATGAGGATTAAATATGTTTGAATATAGAGCCAATTGTAGAGCCAAAACTGGATTCCAAGCCACCGTGGGAATTATCTGTACAGAAATTAAAGTGAAAGCTACAAATGTGGACAATACAAAAACAACAACGCTACCAACGCAAGTCAAGAAGTGGGTGAAGGGAGTTGGAAGGAATTGTGAGAATGCTGAGTCTAAAATAGAAACATGTAATGACACTAACCTTCTAATATTTTTCGTGTTCTCTTTTTAGCTTTGGAGGTATCTTTTAAAGAATTGTTTCTGGGGCCGGCCCCATGGCAGAGTGGCTAAGTTTGCGTCCTCTGCTTCAACGGCTCAGGGTTTCACGGGTTTGGATCCCGGGTGCGGACATGGACATGGCACCGCTCTTTGGGCCATGCTGAGGCAGCATCCCACATAGCAGAGCCAAGAGGACCTACAACTAGAATGCACAATTATGTTCTCGGGGGCTTCAGGGAGAAGAAGAGAAAAAAAGAAAAGACAAAGAAGATTGGCAACAGATGTTAGCTCAAGTGCCAATCTTTAAAAAAAAAAGAAAAAAGAAAATTGTTTCTCTTGTAGTGATGGAAATATTTATTTGAAGTTCAGCAGTTCTTCTGTTTCACATCTATTAAAATAAACTAAAATTAAGTTTAATTCCTTTAATTTAAAAAGCATCTATGGTGTAAGCTCATTTTTTAAAAATGTATTCTATCTATTTTTCTAACTCCACATTTGCATTTAAAAAGATGCTTTGGATAACAAAGGGTGTTTGGTTGTGTTATCCTAAATAAAGAATAGAATTTCAGGATAGAGGGATTTGAGCTATTTCTATATTTCTAATTCTTTTTACATTTCCTTATTGATTGAATTTATATCATGAGCAAGTAAAATTTTTTTTGGAGGTTTAATTACTTAAATTTTTATTATGCTTATGTTAAATAATAAATGATTTGTTTCAATTTTTGGGTGAGTCGTTCTGAGTGAAGATGGCAAAGGTTGATCGAAACAATAACAACGTTCATATTCAAAACCAAATAAGTATAAAATAAAGTGGGACTTCCAGATTGACGAAACCAAAAGCTTGTTATGTGGACAAATGGAGTTGAGATTTGCACAACATCGATGAACCTGGCGGGCATTATGCTCAATGAAACAAGACAGACAGAGAAAGACAGGTACTGCCTGGGGTCACTTACATGTGAACTCGAAAAACAACTAAAGAAAGGTCAATTCACAGAAACAGAGAGTAGAAAAGTGGTGGCCAGTGGCTGTGGAGTGGGAGGAAGAGGGAGAGGCAGGTAAAAGGGGACAAACTTTCAGCTCTGAGATCAAGGAGCTCTGAGGATCTCATGTCTGATGTGTTGCCTAGAGTCGAGAACACTGAATTGTATAATTGAGGTCAGCTAAGAGAGCAGCATTTCAGTGTCCTCACACACACACAAAGTCAATAAGTGAGGTGAAAACAACAATCAGAGTTGAGGAGAGAGGAGAATGAGGGTGTGAATCCTGGGAACTAGATCAAATTCCTGGGAGAACTTCAGACTTTCAAAGGCCCTGAGATAGGTGGGTTCAAACCAAGAATCCAGGAGACGCAAGGAATGGGGTGACATCTGGCTTCCAGGCAGAAGAAATAGAAAACTAGCTAAGGTCTAGAAGCCCCAGGAGGGTGGAGGGAAGCAGTTGTAGGCCAGTTGGTGGCGGAGGGGCTGTGGTCCAATCGGCTGCCCTCCTCTCGCCTCCCCCCCTCAGGAGCCCCTGTGACACGGCCACAGTTCCATGATGAGGGCGTGGGGTTCTAATCTCCAAGTCACTCCCAGTGCTCAGTTGCCTGAGAGTAGAACTATATTTGAGATATGGAAACTCCTATCATATCTAAAAAGCATTGTTGCTACCTGGTTGAGCTCCAGTTCTGCTTCCTGGGTGATTGGTACCATCCTCCGCATCCTGTATGGACTGGGGCTCTTCCTCCTGTTCTTTCCCTCCCCCAAAAGGAATCTGCCCTTACAACTAACTTACAAAAGGAGAAACGTCAGGAAGGTAAGAAATCCTGGACCGAGACCCACCAGAAGATGAGTCTCTCTTCTTTTTCACTGTGATTTCCACTTCTCTGAATCAATTAGAGGGACTCCAGGGATGGGAAAGAATAGAACATCATCCTTCTAGAGACAAGCCAGGTTGGGTGGGCAGGGGTGAGAGTGGGCACAAGGATTTCGATCCGAAGCTCTCCGAGCAGGAGTCCCGGTGTGGTAGAGGGCTCCAGGGAAAGTCCCCAGGCCAGTGACCAGTGGCCATGGATAGGATGCTGAGTGGGATCTGTGGGAAGACAGGCCCTGAGCACTGGTTCCCCAGCCACCTTCCCAGGGCAGGTGTCTCGGGCGGGCGTTTTCTCTGTCGTGGTTGATCTGAGGGCAGAGCTGAGCCCCCGAGATTCTCTGGGCAGGACCTGGAGTCGGGCTGTAGCCTCAGGAAGCAAAGTCCTCCCTGAGGAAGCTCACCAGATGCTGTACATCCGAGAACGTGCGTGCCTCTCGAGCAGAGGAACAGTGACAGAAGATGCATGCTGGTCCCACATGGGGACCTTCTTATGATCCTCAAAGAAGGAAGACAGCAAATGTCCATTTTGTGTTCAATTATCCACTTCAAAAGTAAGTAAAAGGGAAGAAACACCCCAGATCCCCAGGAGTTCAGTGTAGACAGTCATCTTGCTCACAAACGCTGTGCGTCTGCAGCTGGTCCAGAGAGAGGAGAGGGAAACCCACAGTTTCTTGTTTTTCCTCTCATTTCAGCATCAAGTGGAGCTGAGAGGGAGGAGCAGCAGGAGCAGGAAGAAAAGGGGAGCTTTGAAAGGTAAGCTCCTGCCATTCAGCCCGGTGCCCCAGAGCTGGCCTCCATCTCCTGTCCCTGAGCACCCAGCTCCATGGGCTCAAGGATGCCAGGGACAGAGCCTGTCCCTCAGGAAACAGAGCCCTCAGGGAGGCTCCCGGGAAGGAGATGAAAACCTGAGTACTTGCCAGATTCTGTGCTGGGAACTAAGGCCAAGGCCAGCAGGTGTCTGGAACAGGGTGTTGCCCAGCAGGCGCATGTGGCCTGTGGTAGAGGTTGAAGCACTTGGTCAACGACAAACCTCAACCCATCAGCAGCCTTGCCATCCCCGTCAAGGATCCCGTGGCCTTGGGCACTGGTGCCTGGGCTCCAGAGTCTGACCTCAAACAGTCTCCCCTAAAGGCACATTGCACTCAGCCTCCTGTAAGAGCCCTAGGCCCCTGCCTTCATCGCTGTGACCCAGTGCCCTAATTTCTAGCTTGCAGAGCTGGCCAGAAGGACCTGGCAGAAGTGGGGGGCCTGATGTCCCTTTCGCAAAGGTAAGGAATCTTGCCCTTCTCTCCTGGGCTTCTTCCTCGTAGAGTCTCTGATGTGCCCCAGGGCTACAGGCAGCTTGGGGCTGAGCTGGGAGGGGAGCCATGGGGCAGGGGGGGCAAGAGGCCTGGGGTGAGGGACAGCAGGAGAATTCGGTGAATTGAAGGGAGGGCCAGGGAGGGCCATGGGTCTCAAGGGGCCACCCCCACCTGGCCTGCCCTGCTGTCCCAGTGCCTTCTGCTCCTGGCTACAGCTTGTGCATCTTGTTTCCCGCAGCTCCCCAGGGAGGCTGTCTTGTAAGGGATGCTTCCATCGCTTGTCATCTCAAGACTCCCCTGGGGAGGCGTGCAAGACAGCATCTGCTAGAGTCTGCCAGCCATGTGGAAAGCCTGTGGAAGGTGCTCCTCTCACCATGACTCCAGCACTTTCCCTGGCTCTTCTGACCCAGCGCACTCTACCTTTGGCCTCCACTCTGCCAGCAGAACCTCCATCAGCCTTGACCAGAACTCCACTAGGCCCTGTTGCCACGAGCTCAGCTTCAGGTCGCTCCTGTTGGCCGTTTCCCAACTCAGGCCACGGCCGCGTGAGCTGTCGCATTGAGTTCCTCTCCCGGTGGAACATGATCAAGGTCTGGTTCTTCCCCGTGTCATCACACTTCGAGTCCCAGCAAGGGCACCTGTCCTGCCACCGACCAGTGGCCTCATTCTGGGGAGGCCCCACAAATAGGGAGGGAGAGACTGATAGCCCCTCAGTTGCCAACCCTGATGTCCAGAAGCTGCTCAAGACAGAAATCATGGAAAGAATACAAACGGAGGTCTGGGAAAAAGAACAAGATGATCCACACACTCCTCAGATGCTCGAAGCACACACAATCATGTCTGGGCTGAATTTCCGCTGGGGCCTACCCCTCCTGTCCTTGGGGCCTGCAGATCTGAAAGTATGTGAGGCTCAACCCTCGGCCCTTCCACGGTCCCCTTTTCCCCCCGCAGACACCTGTGATTCTGGGGCCCCCTCGAAAGCTGACTTTGCACACTTCATGGGAAAACCTCTTGAGCCTCCTCCAGATGACAAAGTCTTAACTTTGACAACAGAAGCCTCAGTTCCCAGCCTGGCCCGTCCCCTCCCCGCTCCCTCACCAGTGTGTGAGGAAGATCAGAAGGCCCTGGGAGGGACCCTAGCTGGCGATGGCAGTGGGCCCTCAGAAGCCTCTCTCTTGGGACAGGAGGGCCGGCCGCCTTCTCCAACCTTCCCATTCAGCCTCTCAGAGAGAAAAGGGCAGAGTGGGACCTTCGTGGGGGCCGAGCAAGGCCGTCGAGAGCTGACATCAGGGTCAGCAGTGGCCAGGAATGAGCCTCGGGAGGAGAGTAGGGGTGGGGCCTCACCAGAGCCCTGCTGTGGGTGGCAACACTGGAGGGGGAGTCAGGGTCCCAGTCTTGGAGCCAGCTCGGGGGAATAGGAGACACCCTCGGGACCAAACCCCTCAAGCCCCTGCCTGAAAAGGAAGAGGTTTTTCATGACAGCCCTTTCAGAAAAATGTTGAGACGCCTCCTGCCCTGCCTAAGGCCCAACAAGGATGAAGCACCAGAGGATCCCCTTGCAAAGGCAAGCCCGCATCAGCCACCGCCCAGAGCCAGGCACGGGTCACACACAGCTCGGCGTCGGATGGCAGGGCTGTTCAGGAACCATCGACAGTGACATCCTTTGCGCCCTGGGAGAGAAACTGAGGCTTGCCGAGAACTTCTGGCCTCCCAGTCGAAGCATCATAAAAACCATTTCAGGCCTGGGAAGCTGGACATACCTGTTACCACGACATTCCCTCCTCCCCAGAGCAGAGAAGAACAATGACAGAGGACAGTCCCCAACCTACCTCCAGGAACCACAACTGTCCGACTACGAGGGAATGGATCAGAACAGGCATGGCAACTGGACCTTGCCATCCAGGAAGCCGCGGTCCCCAGCCAAACCCTGCCAGCCTGCGCTGAGGGTGGCAGCTGCCTCAACCAATCCATTACCCACCATGCTGTCCTCAGATATGTGTCTCCTGGGATGAGTAGACTGTGTCTGACACACCTTTCCTCGCAGGAACGCTTATCTCCCCAAATGGGGAAGTGGAGGAACAGAAAACCTGGTTTTTCTCCTTATCCCACCCTCTGTGCTAATGGTGTCTTCCTACCCCAATTTTCCCCAAATACGCTTTTTTTCTCCTTAGAGGTCGTGGCTTCTGTTTGTGCCCTGCTAGTGGTAAAAACAGGGTCAGGCTCCACCCTTCCTGAGTGTCTGCTTTGGCTTCCAGAAGAGACAGGGCCATGGGGGGAGGCTGACTGCAGAGTGGCTCACCTGCCCTCACCCCAACTCCCCCATTGCACCTGAAGTCCCCATCACACTGTCCTTACAAAAACAAATGGAAGCTTTGGGCTATTTCCAGATGAGCAAAACCTCTAAGACCCCAGCCCAGGATGGGCCCCGCCTGTCCTTTCCTGCATTCTCTGGCCCTTGAACTTGTGGGGCTGTAGGGAGGGGGTTTGCAGAGGCTCCAGGAAGTGTAGAGACAAGTTCACAGGTCACAGAGTGGGGAGGGGAGTGTGGGGCAGTGCTGGCCCTGAGTCCGGGGGGCGAGGAAGCTTGCCCTGCACCCCAAGCTCTTGGTGGGAATAGAGGACGCTACCCCGGGAGCTTCTTCTCTCCCTGATGAAGCTGCCATGGAGATGGGCCTGCGCATCCCTCTTGGCCCAGCGTCACCGTCCCTCTGTCCTTGTCACAGTCTGGAGCAGCAGCGACAAGGATGACTGTGCTCCCGGCTCTGAGGGCGGGCGGGTGGGGAGCACGGATGCTGCTGTGGGCCTGGCCCCTCTGCCCAGATGAGCTCAGAGCTCTGCTCTCCTGCACCTGCCTTCTCCTCGGCACTCCTCCTCGTCGTTGCCATCGAAGCAGTCGGGGAGCCCGTCGCACTGCCAGGTGCCAGGGATGCAGCGCCCGTTGCCACACATGAAGTTGCCTGGAATGTTGCACTCATTGGTGAAGTTGTTCCCTGGGAGCAGCTGGCCCTCCGCCACGCTGCCCAGCATCAGGCACAGCGGCCCCAGCAGCCACATGGCGCGGCCGCCGCTCGCTGCCGGCGCCACCGCTGCCCCTCGGCACGCCGCAAGTAAAATTTTTAACAACATGGTGGAGTGATTTCCAAAAAGAAAAAAATTAAAATGGAAAGGGAATCACACTTGTTAGCAGTAGTTAACTTTAGGTGATGACACAAAAAAAGGTTGACAATTTCCTTTTGTTCATTTATATATTGAAACAATTTTATAGAAACCAACCAATATATTCTACTTTTTCACAAGATAGAATAGAAACCATAGAAAGAACGTTTTCAAGAAGGAGAGAGTGGTCAACAGTGCAAATTCTAAAAAGAAGATGAACAAGATTAGGGCAAATATTAGCAACAGGAATGTCATGGTTAACTTTAATGAAAACAATTTCAAGGAAATGGTGGAAGCAGAACAGAGAAATAAATGAGCATGGAGTGAATGGGAAGGGAAGAAGTGGAGAGTCTGAGTTTTAGGTGATTTTTTACCAAATAAGTCATTCTTCAAAAACACCTCTTGAGATACTGCTATTTCCTCCATTCTTACAGAGAAATTGAGATTTATGCTTCTTAACTAAAATTTTATGGCTGGTAATTACTGAGCCGGTATTCAAACCCAAGTCTTTCTGACTCCCAAGCCTGTTCTCTCTCACTGTACCATGATGTGTGTGAAGTTTTAGTTGGAAGAGAAGATGGAAGATACAATTAGAGTGGAGAGAAAACAGAAGTTACAAGGATGCCTTTGGAAGGGCATGTCCAGCCCACACTCCCTACACCTGAGAACTTTCTATAGTCATGATCATGATAGCTATGTGTGTACTTCATGGCCCTACCATCCAGGCCATACTGATGAACTATAGTGGACAATCAGTGGACAATACTGATTGCACTGGCATAGACCAAACATTAGCCTAAATCTGCTAGGAATATTTATTAGAGCTACAAGATACTAGTACTTTTTTTCAAACAGTCACTTGAATTGAGGAGAATTAAAATGGGCCAAGGTAGCCATATTTGTCTATGTGTGCATGGAGACACAGAGAAAGCTGATCAGCAGAGACAGATAAACTGAAAAAGACAGAGATGGAGATAGAGATGGAGAGTCGGGGGGATAGAGAGAGAGGTCATGTAGGGAAAGCAAAGATGAGAGATCATGTGGCTCCAGAGAGAGAGAGGGACCAAGTGAGGTGGAAGAGGAGTTGCTTTGATTCAGATGGCTTTCCAGTTCCAGTTCCGGTAAGATCTAGCTGCACTTTTTGATTGAGCCAATTTGAGTGGGTTTCTGTTACTGCCAACCAAATAGTCTTGAAAAGGCGGGAAGGTAAGAATTTAGACACGTCAGGGAAGACTAATGGAGGTTCGAAAGCTGAAGGATTACCTGACATCACCATGGCCCTGGGCCTGCTACTTATCAACATGTCATTGGATGGATTGCTTAGCCATTGGAGAGTTCCAATTCTACTTAATAAAAAAAGTTTCCTGAGAAATATAGCCCTGAGCCCTCTTCCCAGATGCTTTCATCCCTCTCTGACTGGGCCAAGAGAACCCTATAGCATGGAATTTTTAAAAAAGAATATAATAGGAAGCATCTGTAATTCAAAAGCAGGCTGTGAGCTCTTGAAGTCCTCCTCAAACTGCAGTGAATTCTCTTTCCTTAACAGGACAGCATGAGCCCCCCTCCAGCGCTTCGCAGTCTTTGAGGGCTGCGTGTTTGTTTCCAAGTTCCCTTACTGTTCCTTGAGTTGGGTTTGGAGAACATAGGGTTTCCACGACTGCTGGGTCCCAGTCCTTCAGGCAGCAACTGGAGGAGGAAGACATTGTAGAATTCTGGTGTCAAATCTTTATTTATATTAAAGAATTGTCTTTAGAGATTCAGGTCATTCATTATCATAGTTTTCCTGAAAAGTCGTATTTTTTAATCCATTGGTTAGAAGAGTGATGACAACAAGACCCTAAGTTTAACTACAAATAATTCATTTCGCATTATTCTGATTCGAGGTGACAGCTGTTAATCCAATCATATGCTTCATCAGTTGCTTCCTATTGATCCATCAGCATCCATGGCATCCACTGATCCACCAGCATCGATACTTGAAGAAGATCTCCTCACAGCGCCATGACTTATCTTATAATAGACAGGAGGCACCATCCTCTTACCAAAGTTTGGAGTGTTTCCCTTTGTCAGGTCCTCTCTCATAAGAACCCAGTGGTTATGGATTTTTCCAGAGGAGAGCTGATAATTCAATGTAGTGGATGAACTTTGGCTTTCAGATGGAGTGTGACACAGATGCTTTCCCTTGATGTATTTTATATCCTCAGCCAGCACCTCCTGCACATTAGATCACATCCTCTGAATAACAAGCATCAGTGTCCAAGCCAATGTGTGCAACTTGGCTGATGTAGATTTAAATGCTACGTTGCATTACAAAGTGCTACATGTCACCCCAGGTTGTGTTCGGCTCCATCATGGCTTAGGCTGATGGGATGCAACATAACAGGATGTGGCAAGCTGGGTGATGTATAATGCAACGGTACGTGTCCTGCCTGCAAAGCAGTGTGTTCTCAGTGGGAGCAGCACATCACAACAGAAGGCCCTGCTCTCAACTGCTCCGGTGTCTGTCAGTGGACTTGGGGGAGCTGGCTCACTTGGATAATGGGCTCTCTCAACACCTTAGAAACCACCGCTCAGTTCTAAGTTGCCTTTTGCCCAATTCTCTCAACAATTGCTTTCAAAAAACGAAGCCCATCAGCCTCAACTTAAAGCCACCTCAGGGAAGAGCTGAGCCTCGAATTGCATGTCTGTGGTTAGAAATTAGGTGTGCTTGAGGTCTTGTCATTGGAAGACTCTTAAGTGCAACTTCCCATATAACCCCTGCGTGTGTTTGTCAGATTTGCATTTCACTCTATGATGGAGTCAGTGATACCAAAGCATCTACACAAGGCTACTGTTAGCTTAGAAGTTGCCTTCTTTGTAAATTAGAAAAGGCACTGCTTTTTCTACGAGGTGCTTACAGGACTGAGCTTTCTGACAGTAGGCACTTGCTATCCAGAACAATCCCCCGTTCTTGGTCACTTGGAGGAATCTCTAACCTATCTCTTCCCAGGCCTCCTCGGTCAAGCTATCCTTGTTTCTTGCCCACTGGCACTGCCTCTTGCAAATACCTATCTCCACACAGAGCCCACTTCAGAGAAAACTTACCTGGAAAGTGAGGGGATGTTTAAACCCAAGCTGTTCCAGAACACCCACTCCCTAAGGGCAGGACCAAAGCACACCGATGGTTATGTCCACAATGGTGAAGAGAATGTAGGCTCTCACTGGATACAAGATGCTAAATCATGATTAATAAATGAGGTGTTGGTGTTTGTAGATAATTGGCTCTCCCAAGTATAAAAATAGTGTTTTATTTTTAAAAAATTGAAATGTAAAGTATAAAGTAGAAAACTAAAATCACCTGTAATCCTACCACTCAGAAATAAATCACTATTAATGTTTAGGTGTATTTTCTTCCCATTTTTGTTGTAGGCATACACATGCATTAAATAAAACTCTTGAGATTTTATATATAATACATATTATCTTATATAATGATTATGTTATAATTATAATATTATTAAATAGTATACAAAATATTAATAACATATGGCATAGGTATATCATATCATATCATAACATATGATAATATATTATTATAGATAAATATAGTATGTAATTTTATTCCCTTCTTTTTCCCCACTTTATATAACGTTATTAACATTTCCTCATGGTTTATTTTGGATAAATCACTAGCACAGGAATTAGTAAGTCAGAAGGGCGTTTGTAAATCGTACGATACACACAGTCAATTTACAAGGATGCTGTCTGTCTGAAATCCCAGCAGCCTCGCAGGCCAGTGAAGAACAATCCATTGCCTTCCCCTGAGAAGGACTCAGTTCATTATAGCAGCTAGTCCACAGTGGCTGGAGGCTGAGAGCAGGCTTCCACTTCATTCACCAAGTCACTGGAACAAAAAATACTTTCACCCTTGACTCAGTTTCTCCCTCTATGAGAAGAACTTACAAACGACTACCTCCAGGATTCGTAAGGGCTTTTTGAGAGGATTGTCAGACACCCAGGATGGGTTCCCAGAGTTCCTCACACTTACTTGTTACTGTCTTGGCTTTCCCGAGAAGCAGGTCATTTCATACGCTCAGTTCTCCCACAGGTTGGGCAAAGGGTTCTCCGGTGAGCAGAGGGTTGAGAGTAGAAGTGAGGGCCAACAGACAGCAGGAAAATGTTTCAGAAGCCGCGTGCTCTGCTCCATTTCCTAAATTCTTCCTTCATTCCCAAAGACTTTTCTCAGGAGAAGTTGGGAGTAAAACATAAGTTTTTCCTTTAAATGTGTCAAATGCAGTAGCCCCTAGCCACATGTGGCTATTTAAATTTAAATGAATTAAAATGGAATACAATGAAAAATTCGGTTCCTCAGTCCCGCTAGCCACATTTCAAATGGTCAATAGCACATGTGTCTGTGCAGAACATTTTCGCGATCCCAGAAAGTCCCATGGGCCACGTTGCCCTAAACTATTCTTAGACAGAGGAGAGTAAATGCATATCCCTGAGATTCTAGAGCCTCTGCTAGAACTTTAGCAGGTGAGAAATTTCTTTGAAGACTCTCATTTTCTTTTAAAAGCTCATATGAATTTTTCATTCTATAATGTAATGCATACATATTTGCTAAATAATTTCAAATACTGAACACTGAATAAAATTGACAAACCAGAAAAGCCTCGGACTCATGCTGTGTTTTCTCCTATGGAAGTTGAGGGAACATGGTTTTGGGGACACGGAGGATATTGCTTTCCTCTGCCTGTCACAGTGGTGAGGCTTCCTGCCTTGCTGGAAGAGAAGGGGCCGTCCCAGTGAAGCGGTTCATCATTAGTCCCCGAGAGCCATCAATACACGTGCAGACCTCTCACAGAAGCTCCCAGCACGGCAGAGACGCTGGGAAGCACAGAGAACAGTGAGGGTCTTTCCAGAAGGTCTTTCCTCTTTTTTTTAGCTATGCTGTGACAACCTGACTGGCTGAGTAGACGCAGATTGAACTTGTTGATCGGATAACAGATTTCCTGTCTGATCAGTGGGATCCTCGCAGCCTGTCCTAGGATGCTGTTCTCAGAGAGATCACTTCAAGCCCAGTGCTGAGGTTTGGTTGACCTAGCCCAGGAGTTTTCAAAATCACTTGGAGAGGTTATTAAACATGTAAATTCCCTGTTTAAAAGGAGCCTTGAGGGGCTGGCCCCGTGGCCGAGTGGTTAAGTCTGTGCGCTCCGCTGCAGGCGGCCCAGTGTTTCGTTGGTTCGAATCCTGGGCACGGACATGGCACTGCTCATCAAACCATGCTGAGGCAGCGTCCCACATGCTACAACTAGAAGGACCCACAACGAAGAATATACAACTATGTACTGGGGGGCTTTGGGGAGAAAAAGGAAAAAATAAAATCTTTAAAAAAAAAATAAAAATAAAAATAAAAGGAGCCTTGAGTAATTATATTGCACGTGATCTCTTAAAAACAATACTTACTGGGGCCGGCCTGGTGGTGCAGCAGTTAAGTTTGCACAGCGGTCCAGGGTTCGCCAGTTCAGATCCTGGGTGTGGACCTATGCATCACTTGTCAAGCCATGCTGTGGCAGGTGTTCCACACATAAAGTAGAGAAAGATGGGCACGGATGTTAGCTCAGGGCCAGGCTTCCTCAGCAAAAAGAGGAGGATAAGTGGCAGATGTTAGCTCAGAGCTAATCTTCCTCAAAAAAAAACCAATAACAGCAATACTTACTGAGCACCTGCTATGTTTTGGCCATAGTAGCGGATAATGGAAATACAAGGCAAATAAGCATTAATTTTTAGAGTCCTAAGATCAAAAGAAACCTCCAAAGGATGTATAACCCATACCTACGCCTTCAGTGGCTTCAGTTATACTCTACAGACTGACCCACTTCAATGCGTGGAATGGCGTCTTCTGTTAGTGATTTGGTCTATACTTTTTCTAAAGCAGTGCTTTCATCTAGCAAAGGCTGCCTAATGATTTCCAGCACAGAAGTTGTCCAGAAATTGTGAAGCAAAATGAAATTTTGTGTAGAGCATGAAGGGGGCGTGTGTTGGGATTTGTGGCCTCTGCAGTTCAAAAGGCTGTAAGGGAATTAGATCGGAAATCTGTGTGGCTTCCTATTTCAGAATCTCAAACGTCGAAATGTGTGCTTAGTTCAAATTCCTCATTCTGTGGTTGAGATTTATTTCTCCTGTGTGTTCAGGAGAGATGGAAATGGCGAATCCCTATCCTTGAAAAAAAAAATTAAAAACTTTCCCTAGTTTTGAAAGCCTTTATTAAGGTATCACACAGATTTGCATCCCAGACGAAGTCCTCTCTCTTGTCTCACCTTCCGCATAGATGCTGTTTTCCACCTCGAATCACGCTTGCTCATTTCTGGCACTTCTCCAATTTACCCCTGCCCACTGTAGGGTGAAAGTACTGGACAAAATAAGGTCCGAACCACGCTGCAGAGTTGAATCCGACCAAAACGACACCAAGCCATCCAATTTCAACTGGCTTATTGGTTTTTCTCTAACCTGCGGCCCAACACCTGTTTTTCTGTTATTTTCCCCCCTATTCAGACCAGCTCCCCACTCTATTAAGAATCTCTCAGCATTCAACTGTTGCAAATATATCAAATACAGGAAGTGTTATTGCAAATATTTGTTTCAATTAATTAGCAATGGTCTTTGATGACGCCTGAGTGCATTTTTCTATTGTAACCATGTGGTGGCTCTAGCCCCAGGGTGATGCACAGCCCAGCAACATTCTTTAACGATCCTCTTAATTACACAGTTGGGGTAACCATTCTGTATAAAAAATCTGCTTTGTAATTACAAAATCACCAGCCCAGCCAGCCGTGTTGACCCATCAATCGCTTGCATTCCACTGTGTCCTCAAAATGTGCGCTGTCTTCTCTCCAAATGGCAGGGAAGCTTCGGGAACTGGTGAGTGTGGGGTGCAGCTGCTCCTGTAATAAATGTCTCTCTCTCTCTGCCCAGGGTTGCACCACCGCTGGGCTTTTTCCTTTATTTCCTGCCATCTTTTCCTCCACAATAGCCTCAAAAACATGAGGGAATTCATCCCCTCTTTCAAATCCATCTACAAAAAGCTAGTTGCAGTAATTTACCATAAGCCTAAAAAAGTACTTTTGGCCCCTCAGGTTGACTGGCTTGATTCCTTGGATGCAATTTCTTGTGGAAATCGCCACTTAACTTGCTCTCAGTACTAACCAGGTTTGTATCATCAGCTCCAAAATCAATGCGTGTCCATTTATTATTGTGTGTGTTGCATTGAATTGTGATGATTTGTGGACATCTTGGACTCCTTCATTGTCCTGGGAGTTCTGGGTTGCTAGCATCTAGCACAGTGGCTGGCCCATAATACAAGCTCAGTGCATCTTTGTGGTTAAGTGTTGGCAAATGAAAAAGCTGGCAAGTTAACTTCTCTGCTATGTCACGTCTTTTCACTGTGAAGGCTCCTGCTGGTAAACTTGTCCTGACTGCAGTGTACATGAGGAAGTCTTGGGACCCAGGTAACACATGTGTATCTTGAGTGTCTGGTTAGTGAAGCTCCTTCTGATGTCGCAGAAGTACTGTTTGCCTGTGTAATGAAGATTCCTAGGATCCCAGGTGTCCTCGACATGCTTTTCCCTTCTTTCAGCCAGGAGTCATCACTTCCTTTTATACTGCAAAAATAGTGCTTCTCCAGGTGTCCTTTGGGAACTAGTGGCGCCCAGAGCCACAGGAATGGTGGATTCCAAGGACTTGTGCCTCAGTCACCAACTCTTCCTATGGAAATCCTGCCTTTTGGAGCAGTGGAGGTTGGCTAGGAGCTTTTCTTCATGTTTTGAGTGACGTGATTTGAATTCAAAGAGAAAGCTTGGAGGAAGAGGAACTCTCATTCATTGGTGGGGGAGTGCAAAATGGTGCAGTCGCTTTGGAAGGCAGTCTGGCAGTTTCTTGCAAAGCTAAACATAGACTTAACATACGAGCCAGGAATCGTGCCCCTGGGTATTTGCCCAGTTGATTTGAAAAGCTATGTTCACACAAAAACCCACACATAAATGTTTATAGCAGCTTTATTCATTATTGGATGGCTTTATTCACACGGCTTTATTCATAATTGATAAGCTTTATTCAAAAACTGGAAGGAACTAAGATGTCCTTCAATAGGTGAATGGATAAAGAAAGTGTAGTAATCCATACATTCAACGATAGACAGAAATGGGCTATCAAGCCACCAAAACTCATGAAGGACCTTAAATCTCCTAAGTGGAAGAAGCCAGTCTAAAGGGCCACATATTGTAGGATTTCAATTTTACGACGTTCTAGAAAAGGCAGCACTATACAGCCAGTAAAATGATCAGTGGTTTCCAGGGGAGCAGGTGGAGGAGGGGAGGCTTGAATAGATGAAGCACAGAGTATTTTTCAAGCAGTAAAATTATTCTGCGTGATACTATAATAGATACATTGATACTGGATATCGTACATTTGTCAAAACCCGTAGAACTTCATAGCACAAATGGTGAACCTTAATGTACGTAAATTTGCAAAAATCATTTAGGGGTTGAAGCGTCCCAGGAAGGAATGCAGACTATGACAAGAGAATCTAAATGTATAAAATGATCTCGCTGAAGGAGGCAGGGGAACAGGTGCTGACCTAAGTAACTTTGGAAATCAGTGGAGTTTTAAGACGGAAGACGAAAAGCACTGCACATAAGCACTGCATTCTCGTTGATAAAGCTGTTAACCACAGGGGTAGAGGTTAACAGTTCTGATGCTACCATACGTGTATACTGGAAGGGAGCAATTAAGTAAATGAATGGCAAATGGTGGAAGCCAGGTTTCTCACTATTGGAGCGGAATTTGTCAGATGGGCAAAGGGAGGACCCTAGAATGATCCATGTGGTAATGGATTAGAGTTGGAGACATCAGTATAAACTCATGTTTAGCTTAGTATAGATACAGAAGATTATATATAGCAATATACATATACACATATGTTAACATACACACATATATTCTTTGCTCTTTAGCTGAGAGGGCCTAAAAGAAGCAACACCTCAGTAGCAGCAAGCACACTTAGCACCCAGATCTTGGTTTCCGATATCATTCTCCAATAAAAGGAGCCAGGACTCCTTGAAGAAAGGGCAGATTCTGGGACTTAGGGCGAGTGTAACATGATAAGAAATATGTATTTGGTCTCTGTCTCAGGTTCCTGGGATAGAACTCCTAAAACTCCTGGAATTTCCTGAGTGATTGGGTAAGAGGGACACCTTTTGTTACTCATAATATGCCCCTTACAAGCATGCCTGAGTTTATGCTAACAAGGTGACCCTTGGAGGATGGAAGCTGGTTGCCAGAGGAATCAACCATGTGATTAGAGGGTTGGAACTTTCAGCCCCCACCTCTACCCATCAACTTCCAGAGAGTAGAGAGGGGCTAGAGATTGAGCCAATCCCCCAATGGCCGATGATTTAATCAATCACGCCTATGTAACAGAGCCTTCACAACAACCCTAAACCATGGGGTTTGGAGAGATTTCAGCTTCATGAACACAAGGAGGTGCTGGGAAGGTGACACACCTGTGGAGGGCATGGAAGCTCCATGCCCTTCCTCCTTCCTTGTCCTATGCATCTCTTCCATTTGGAAGTTCCTGAGTTCTATCCTTCATAGTGAACCGGTAATAGTAACTAGAGCATTCCCCTGAGTTCCGTGAACCCTAATAGCAAATTATCAGACCTGAGGAGGGAGTCAAGGGAACCTCCAATTTGTAGCCAAGTGAGACAGGAATGTGGATCACCTGGGGACCCACTGCTTACAATTGGTATCCAAAGTGGGAGACAGTCTTGTAGGACTGAGCCCTTGACCTGTGGGATCTGTGCTAACTCCTAGTAGTTAGTGTCAGAGTTGCTTAAGATGTTAATAATAGGGGAACCTGGATGCAGGGTATATGGGAACTTTCCATATTATTTTTTCGATTTCCCATAACTCCAAAACTGTTCTAAAATATAATCTATTTTAAAAGGCAGGAGGGACAGGCTCTGTGGTCAGCAGGGCTACCATCCCGTTTCCTTCCTCTCATGCGCCCACATTCTGTGAATGGTACCTTCTTTTATACCTTTGGCTAGGATTCTGCTTGTCCCTCCAAATTCACTCATCACACTCTCTCTTTGCCTCTAGAATTTACCATTATGAATTGCACCCGCTGGGCTCCCTTGCCCTCTGATATCTGTTGGGTTCTGCAAATGGAAGCCCCCGGCAAGAGATCAGAAAACGGAAGGAGAGAGAAGCTGGGGTATTTATTCGCCTGTGCCCCTGCTGCTCCATCGTGGGCCGGCAGTGACTTGTTGCACTGTCTAAGGCGGGAGCTCTGTCTGGGTGGCCCTTTCAACAGCTCTCCCACAGTTTCCTTCCTCACTCCCCCCTCGTGCTCCTTCAGGCCTAGGCTGGTAACTGTCGCTGTTGCTACCCAGATATTTTACCATTGCTCATTGGTTTCTTTTACCCCTGCCCACACCTCTGTAAGTAGCTCCTTAATTAAACTCTTCCTAATTTACCCACTTGAGTAGGCCGTCTGCATCCTGCCCTGATCCAACTGATTCTGGGGGCTTCAGGCCCTAATTTACACCGATACTCCCATATTGCTGGATCCACCCCCTGACACCCTCAGCCCCAATGGCCTGTAACCCACAATGCTTCTCTCTAAGAAAAGAAAAGAAATTTGTCTCCCATCAACACGCTTAAAATCCACCCTACCTGCCCCAGTGTCTGCAGACCAGATTCTGCTAGAAGTGAGCGGATGAGAGACTGACTTCATCTCCCAACAGGGACTAATGGTGACTAGCTCTCTCATTACTTCCCTGGGTCTTCACTTGAACAATGGGGAATTGCCACGGCTCTACCTCATTCCTCGCTGTAAGAATCGCTAGTGATAACAAAAATAACGTCATTAGCAAACCTAAAGAATCACGCAATAACATCACTTTTATAGTCTTTTCTCCTCATTATATAAGTAATATAACTTCCGCAGTGTTAAATTTTTTACAATAAGCATGTATTACTATTGTAATGAAAAGACTATAAAAATGTAAAAATAAAAGTAACACGCTTATTATCAAAAGTTTGAAAAATATTTTTAAAATTTAAAGGAGAAAATAAAAATGGCTCACAATGTTGGAACAACAAAACCTCATGTTGAAAGAATGAGAATTCTCAGTCCAAGTACTGACTCTATCACTTCTGGCTGTAACCTTGCGTGAGTCACAGCTTCTCTGAGCCTCATTTGTCACAGCTATAAAAGAGGGACACTAATACCGCCCTAGCAGGATTGTGGAAGAATTAGGTACAATCTAAGCACAGCCTTTAGCCTAGTGCCTCAGGCAGAGGGTATAGGAGTAGAGACAGGCCTGGGATTGAACCTCTGCCTTGCCAGAGACAAGCCATTTGACCTGGGGAAAGTGAGCTAACCTTTCTAAGGCTGTCAAACAGGGAGATAAAAATGATAACTATTTCCTAGGGCAGAACACATTAATTAACGAAAAAAGAGCTTCTTGGTACAGTGAATAGCCCATGGCAAACAAGGGCATTGCAGCCATTGTCTTCAGCTTCATCATCATCACTTTATGCCTTTATTATCATCATCAACAGCAATCATCATCTTAGGAAGGAAAACCACCCCTGAAGAGACCCACCAGCTCTGTCCTTACAAATAGGGCACACACACATTCAGTGAGGCCTGGGGGGCCAAATTGGGCCCATTCGCTGTCCCTGAAGTTCCACCTTCAGAGATGCGTTTCCTTAGTGCAAGCCAGTTGAAATGCAACGAGGATAACATAGGCGCTCACTGGTCACTGAGCTTTTAGAAGGACTGCTCCCGAAGGGTATGGGGGCCAGGACCCTTCCTATCTGTACATTCCCAGACCCGTAAAACCTGGTAAGAATAAGCAGTAGCAACAACCTTAAATTGAAGGGGAGAAAAAGGAATTAGGTGTGAGCCAGAGTGAGGACGGAGATGCGGTAGAAGGTAAAAAGAGGGGTGACGGAGTGGGGGTGTTAGGAGAGATGTCTGTCCTAATTTGTCTCAGCAACGGGGGTAAGGTTTGCCGGCTTTTTATTCGTTTTACTTTGTTTGCTTGCTGAAGAATCCCATATATTGTTTTCCATGAGTCAGGCCCTGTTCTAAGCACTTTACAGATAGTTACAAACATACAAACTCACGATACAATCATTTGGTCGTATGTAGGCCTCGGAGTCTCAGGGCTTTTCAACACAGCGGGTACACCTGTTCTCTCTCACTCTGCCCCCTCTTCTCTGGAGGGCAGACTGACAGCTTTTATGTGGCCAATTACTTACCATTCGCTTTTTAATTCTTTCGAGAAAGAGTTACTGAGCACCTAAGTCAAGGAAACAGCTCACACTCATTTTCTGGAGCTTATATTCCAGTCGAAAGAGACAGACAGTGAAAAATTAGTTGTAAATAATTACTCTAGGCGACCTAGCATTTCAGTACGAATAAGTTCACCAGATAGTCTTTCTGAAAGGAGCTTTTGATAGATGAGAGGGTGGCGAGAAGGTAGCAACCTGGTTTTGGGGAACAGGGCTATGTGGAGACATGTCAGCTAGAGGACGACTCAGATGGGGTGATCAGAGGTCGGGGCTGGTGCCCACCTCACGTCTGCCTGAGGTCAGCCCAGGGGCCCTGCCTCGAAACTGCGGGAGCTTTGACATCTTTAGGAAAACAGGCTCTTCCCAACCTCACCACCTTTCACCGGGAGCTCTTGGATGTGGCGCATGCCCACACAATGTCCAAGAACCAGGGTCATGCTGAGCCCAAAGGCCACGTGGCTTCAGAACTTCTTTATCTCTTTATCTCCTGTGGGGACGGTTTCAACAAGCCAGAGGGGAGCCAGGGATGATAAATTTTCTTAGGAAAATCATATTAAAGTTCAATTTGTTAAATCAGCCTCCTGATCTTATCAACGGTGGGCACTTGTTCTAGCTGCAGAATCAGGAGACGATAAATCCTTCAGGCTGAGTCTGCAGATGGTTATCCTAACTGAGGACGAAATCTATGGGGAAGTCATCTAAGGAACGTACTTGGGGCTTGTATAATAGCAGGCTGGTAGCGTTGCTTGATCACATTGCGATCATTATTTTCCCTTGGTGTGTGTGTCATTTCAATAACAAGGCTTTCAACTTGCTTGGAATTTTCCTCTTCTCCTGACAAAAGTAGCAGAAATACCTGTTACTCGTGTTCCTGTTTTCAACACCAAAATTCACTTGCTGACTGTGCCAAAGGGTTTCTGGGAAATTTTTGGAAACAAGACTGGGATGGGAGGTTCTGTGCTGCTGGTAATTGATGCAAAGCCACATGATGTAAGTGCTTCTCAGAGAGCCTGCAGCACTGCGGAAAGAAGCCTAACAGCCTGATGGGCAATAGGTTGGGGGAGCATCTGCCTTTTGGGAGACTTCATCAGCACATCGGGCATGAAGTTAAGCAAGTGAATGGTTTTTTAGGAAACAGTTTAAGGACTGATATTTGCCCCATTTGTCTAGTCACCCGAGAAGGGCTGAGCACCTTTTGTGTGCCAGGAACTGTGCAAAACACAGAGGAGAGGCTGCCTGAACCATCGTTTCCTCTCTCAAGGAGCTTAGGGTAAGGGCAGGGTCGGCCTCTCTGCTCCTGCTTGCTTTTGTACAGCCCGAGGGCTGTGGATGGTCTTTACATTTTTTTAATGGTTAAAAAAAAAAAAAGGATATTTCATGACAGGTGAAAATGGCATGAAATGGAAATTTCACTGTCCACAAGCAAAGTTTTGTTTGGACACAGCCCTGCTCATACATTTCTCTATTGGCAATGGTGGCTTTCTCACTACGATAGCAGACTCGAGTAGTTGCCAACAGAGACCTTATTGCCTGCAAAGCCTAAAATATTTATTATCCAGCTCTTTAAAGACAAAGTTGGCCAACCATGAGTAGAGGGCACAGGCAAGGAGGAAGCCACCTCCCAATGTGATAAGTGCTAGGGGGTGGCAGGTGCCTCTAGGACTCCAGGACAGCAAAGACACTGAATCAGTCATTGGTAAGTGTGATCGCTGTTCCAAAGAGAGCTGACTTAGCAATGAGGGAGTGTTTAAAAGAAAGAGAAGTTGGGGCTGGCTGGTGGTGATTAATAATAGAGTAAGTGAGAAGACATCAACCTGGTGAGAGATGCAGGGGGAGTGGATTAGGGAAGGAGACTGACGGGGTTTGGGTTTCTTTGAAAACAGAGCCTGAGACAAGATCTTGAGTACAGGGAGTTTATTTGGGAGGAGATCTCAGGAAACAGGAGCGAAAGGGTGGAAAGAGTGAAATAGGGAAAAGAAAAAGCTAATAAAGGGTATGTTATTGACTGGTTACTGCTGTGGGCAACTGGGGATCAATCCTTCCAGGAACCCTCTGAAGAAACGTGTAGAACAAGTCTCAGAGCTGCGCACCCACCATGGGACAGGGAACGTGGGGCCTTTACTCTCTGATCCTCTATTGGTTAAGCTTGCATCACCCCCTCTGCACTTCCAGGTTTCACCTGCAGGTGGCAGCTGAGCGCCTTCTGAAGCTTGGGAGAAAGCCCTGGGCCAGCAAGGTGGAGAGCCAGGCTTGAAGAAAGATGCTGCAACACGCATGGAACTGTCTACCACCGCTGTGCTGAAATCAAGTGCATCAAGGAGATGTGGCGGCAGGTACTATGAAGATCTGCTGCAGGGATGTCCACACAGCTAAGTAGGAGTAGAATCAAGCTTTGGCCCCAGGCTATGATATGTTCTGTTGGACTAATATCTCCTGCTGCTGGCTACTCAGATCCCCTGGCTGGCCTTGCAGCTCCTGGGGAGGATGTGCCTCATATGCTGGAAAGAACACAGTTGTGGGAGTCAGAAGGCCTCACTCCATCTGAGCCTATCCTGTCTTGGTCCCTGAAGAACCAACAGGAGGTACACACACACACACGCACGCGCGTGCCCACACACACACACACACACACACACACAGAGGAAGAAATCTATTATAAGGAATTGGCTCATCCAATCATGGAGGATGAGAAGCCCCACGATCTGCTGTCTAGAAGCTGGAGACCCAAAGAAGCCATTGATGTAATTCATTGTGAGTCTGAAGGCCTAAGGACCAAGGAGCAAATGGTGTGGATTCCAGTCTGGGTCTGAGGGCCTGAGAACCAGGAATGCCGAGGGCAGATCAATGTCCCAGCTCAAACAGTCATGCAGGAAGGCCAAATTCTCCCTTCCTCTTCTTTTTCTTCTATTCAGGTCCTCCAAGGATGACGCCTACCTCCTTTGGGAGGGCACACTGCTTTCCTGAGCCCACTGATTCAAATGCTGCTTTTATCAGGAAATACCCTCACAGACACACCCAGAAATAATGTTTAGCCAAGTGTCCAGGCACCCAGTGATCCAGTCAAGTTTGACACATAGAATTAACCATCACAGTCCCTGACTGACCCTGGTAAGCTACTTATCTTTTCAGACTAGAAAAAACCTGCTCTTTCTAACTCATACATTTGTGATAAGGATTAAATATATTTCAAGCGTCACAAAATAGAGTGCCACACAAATATGACATTATTATTGTTATTATTCCTCCCCTTCTCATTTCTTCTGTAACTCAGCAGACTTTTCAGAGTGTTAGTGCCCATCAGCACATCGCTGAGAGCCCAATGTGTGTACGTGGAGCCCTTCTCCGCAGTGGAAGTTGCCTCCGTGGAGAAGATGCATTTGCTTGGCCCCAGAATGTCTTGTCACCCACTGGATATATTGGCACTTTCCTCCCTCTTCGTTGATCAGTCCACTAAGGAACTGTAAGCATCCATGAAAAACTATAGGAAGGTTCCTGTCTCTGACCAGAGCAGATAAACCTTTGACCAGGGCTTCTCTTTCGAATTAAAAAAAGAAAAAAGAAGGAAACTGTGGGAACTCCCTGAGCCCCAGCCCACTCTGTTTCCCCCTCCCCAAAAAAAGAATTCCGTTTAGGTTGTAAATGTGTTCACGTTATGGGCATCTCATTTTCCTGGGATCATTGAAAAGACACTTTTTGCATTTCCAAACAGATCGTCTTTGATTGTGTTTGCAACCTGTGCAATATCTGGGGAGAAAAAAATATCCTGTTGCTTTTAAATATATGCAAAGTATCTCACCCTGATAGAAGACAGTTTCCATCAAAGGGAGAAATAAACAGAGAAAGGGAGAGGGAGAGAAGGAGGGGGAGAGACGGAGAGAGCAGTGAGCCATCTCATGTTGCCATCCCTACCCTGGGCTGTCAACAAAGAGGCAGGCGCAGAGAGAAATGATAGCAATAGGGGATTGGCAACATCTGGAATTCACCGCTCATCACTTCTTGGTTCGGTCTAGGTGAAAATGTTATGAAAAGATCTATTCTGCTTAAATCTATTCATTTTTACAACAGCTGAGAGAGGCACCAAGTATAACCAATTCCATTTTACAGATATGGGAAGTGAGTACCAAGTGTTCTATGACAGTGGGGCTGGAGAGGGAATCCAGAAACATCCATTCCCCGAGCTCACTTTGGTTAAAGCAGTCGGGGTCCCTGGGGTCCCTTTCTGCCCTTCTTTTGCCAGGTCATCCCTCTGCCTCCTATGGCATTTCCTTCTCCTAGGTAATTATGAGCAGTAGTTCTGAGATTCTGCCGTTTGGAGAAAGAAATTTTTTTAAAAAATTGAAATTCTCACACTCTGGAGTCAATCCCTTAAGGTTCCTTCTTGTTTTAAATACTGATGGGCAGAAATGCTCACTATTCATAAAGAGAAGCACAGATCAAAGGCAAGAGTTAAACCCACAGTTACAGATCTGTCATTTAAAAGATTTTCCCACCAATGCTGCATTTGCAATTTGCAGTAAGCAACGTCTCATGTCAATTGCTTCACATTTCTTTCATGCTCCCTATTCCTGAGAATTTGACAATCTAACAAATTTGTTTCCCTCCCAATCACAAAAGTCAGCTTGATATCCTTATTTCTCCTTAATAGATAAAGGCCCTAAGGCAGAGAAATGGCAAATGGCTTTCCTTGTGGTCTTATTTATTTATTTATTTATTTTTGAGGAAGATTAGCCCTGAGCTAACATCCGTGCCCAACTGCCTCTACTTTGTATGTGGGACGCCTGCCACAAGTAGGCAAGCGGTGCATAGGTCCATAGCTGGGATCTGAACTGGGGAACTCCAGGTCTCCGAAGCAGAACGTGAGAACTTAACCACCGCACCACCAGTCTGGCCACCCTTGTGGTCGTATCAAAGTCAGTAGAAGAGTCAGTTTCTGAAGATATAACTCTGGAGTTCCTCCTTCTATTTAGGCTTCTATCTAATATGTATAGTCCAGTCCTGGACGGACTGCACTGTAATAACGCAAAGAGAAATAGTAAACTATGAAAATGCATTCACTGGAGGACCCGGGTGGTACCTCACGGCATCCAACACAGGGAACTAAAGATGGATACTGATAATTCCAACAAAAGAATATAAATCAGATGCAGAAGGAGAACCCACAATCCCTAGTGCCTCTAGCCCATCTACAAAGTCCTTTGGCAGGAAGCTTGTTATACTCATTCAACAGGCTCTGGAAGATGTGAGACATAAGCCAAGAGATGGATGCTCAAATCTTCTTGTTGCTGGTGGCTGCACAGCCCCTAACTCTGATACAGAGGACATGTCCACTAGCACCAGGGAGCCCAGACACAGCTTCAAGTGTTGATTCTACAGGGGAAGGACCTGATTCAGAGGAAGAGGTTGTCTTCATTGTCTCTAAGGAACCTGTGCTTGCAGAATTCAGATTGGTTTAACTCAAAGCTACCTGGAGTGCAGTAAGCAGCAAAGGACAAATTCAACAAGATTTCAATTGTTATGAGAGTTGAGTCATGCTGTGACACTGTTCCCTTAGTGACTGCCAGAGTCAGGGCAATTTGAGGTTCTTGAACTAGCTACTCTGAGAGCCTTCTACTCAGTGGCTGGAGCCTGGATTCTAGTAGCAATGTAATAGAAGCTTGTGGAATGCGGTGACCCTAAAAGTGAGAGTCAGATCTACAGAGAGAAAATCTTACCATCCCTACATTTTGGATATCCTTTTCCAGTCTTGCACTCCAGCATTTGAAGTTTGGTCTACGTGGGGAGACCTGGAGACTGGAATGAAGCTCTGGTCTTACAGAGTTCCAAGTGGGATGGTTATGGTTGAAGAAGGTCCAAATCAAATCGAGAATGGAGGGCTGACCTGCTGTTTTCAGTGATGACCTTTCAAGTTGTGAATAACTAGAAAGTTGAGTATATGGTTGAGACTGAGCCTAGCAACAGGCCTGATCTGCTTGGATCATCTTGACTTCTGAAGGTAAGTTCCTCTATCGTATCCCTGTATAGAACCTTCCCATTCACTCTTTCAACAGACATTTTTGTGGGCCCACTCTGGACTAGGCACTGTATTAGGAATGGCAGATACAAAAAGGCTGAGTAATATAGGGACCTTTTCCTTGAGGAATTCATAGTGGGTTTTACAGTGGTATTTCCTGGAATCACTATGTCAACCTTAGTGTTGGATAGGGCAGGGTTAGCATAGAGTAGAAAGGTTGATCAAGGACCAGCCTCAAGCCCAGTGACCTTGACTACTCGAAGTGAACTGTAGAGTTTCTGCTGAGGCAAGAGCCCTGCCCTGAGCCTCAGACTTTTTGACCGGGGCCTTGACATCCTATCTGGCACTTGTGAAATTCTACTATATTGTTGCGCTCTGACCAGGATGGACTTCTTGAACTCAGATAATGCCATTTTTCCACCTTCAAGCATCTCAGCATCACAGAAACTTCTGCTGACATGCCTCACTGAGTGGGCTGGACCCCCACGTATTTATGCCATCCCAGAGTAAGCTGAACTTGCTGTAACCCTTCGGACTTGGGGATTGCCTGCCTTCCCGCCTTCTTTCCTTCTTTCTCATTGGGACAAGACCACAGGTTACTCCTCCTCGAGGACCACCCAAACAGCAAAATTGACACCTCAACCCCAGCCCTACTTATTTTTGGCTTCTTCCCTTTCATATTGGCCTGCAGCTGAGAACCCAGCGTGCCTTTAGGACGAGCTCCAATTGCTATGACACTGTCTGGATTAAACCTTTACAAAGAAAGACCTCATCCTCGGAGTGCCCCCTCCCCTGTTCTCCCATCATGGATTCCTGTATGTGTTTTGGGGAGAACAGCTGCCTGATATTATGCTGCTGCTTTTGGACACTGAATGGGATGATGTTTTCATACCCAAGTGTGAAGTAGAATTGACCCTTGACCATCAGCCCGAAGAGCCTCCTTTGACCCCCTCCTCCAGATTATCCTTTAGATCAGCTTCAACAGAGGAGTTAAGCTGGTGCTCCAGGGGCAACAGGCTTGGGTTCTAATGCCAGCTCTGCCTTCCTCTGTGACTTTGGATACATTATTTGGCCCTCTGAGCCTCAGTTTCTCTATCTGTAAAACAGTGTTAATACCCTCCCTCAGAGGATTATGAGTATTTAAATGAGATGGTGTATTAAAGTATAGGTTTAGTGCTTAGTAAGAGCTCAAAATGTGGCAACTATTATTCTTTTCTATTTTGAGGATTGTTGTTATCCCTATGGCTACCCCTAACTGAAATCTTAAAAGAGACTCAATCCTACATTTGCAATGACAGTGCTGAAATGTGGCTCAGAAAGACCTGGAGGAAGACCACAGGAAACTATGCAGGTGACATGGAAAATCAACCTTAGAGAGAGGGAGGAAGTAAGGCTCAAAGTCATATCCCGTCATTGGGTGAAATGTGCTTTTCTTCTTCGTCTCATGTTCCTTCCTTGGGTCTCTCTTTCTCCTTTTCATTATGGATATTTTCAAACACACACATAAACAGAGAGCATACTTTAACCAGCCTTCCATGTACTCATCATCCAGCATCAATGATGATTTGCTAACCATGTGAAATTTGCTTTTGGTGCCTTAATTTCTCCCATATACAGTAAGGAATGATCACTGTCTCTTTCTCTTCTTGCTAACAGAAATGGATAGTGATGATAGTAGGAAACTGCCATTCTCCCACTCCCACAATACCTCCCTCCCATGAAAGCCTGGAAACACATCATTTCATTATTTCAAGTACAAGAGGTGTCTGAAAATGTTCAAATTTTCCCATCTGGCATCCCCATTCCCAAACTTGCCCATAAATCCAGGACATAGTCCTATCACACTTTCTTTCTTCCTCCAACTCCTCTTAGGTTATGCAAGAGGAAACAATTCGAGATTAAAGTGACAAATTAACTATTAACTGTTAAATATTTAATGGCAAGAAAAAGTCGTTTAAAATCCATAAAAAATCCGGCAATAAATCTAAATAGTATAGTGGGAAAATGTTACATTAACTTAGATTTTGCAGCACCTTAATACTGTCATATCAGATGTTCGCCAACTGGAGAACACACAGCACATTTTCTGCACAAATTTATGAACACATTCTAGTAACCCCATCCATTTTCTCTGTATTGTTTTCTCTTGGCATTTATAGCAACTTCAGTTTGTCATCGCACAAAGATAAGTGATTTTTAATTTTTTTCTTCCAGCTTTGGCCCTTGTTTAGTGGAAGTGCACTCACGGCCCGCTCACTTATCTTCCTTCACCCTCGGAAAATGTAAGTGATAGAATCAAAGGCAGGACTGGACAGGAGCTGGAACCCAAGGATGGGAAGCTCTCACTTCCTATCTCTGCCAATAATTCACTCTCAGAATCCAGGTTGCTACTTTTAATGTATTCTATGGAGGTTGCTGTGAGGGTAATAATACTTGCCACAAAGCAATCCTCCAGAGATATAGAGGAAGTTAATGGAGTAATAATAAGGTGAAATGCCCATGAGTTATAGAGTAGTCCTTGGATTAAGGTGGTAATAAATAAATGTGAATCAAATGAGAGGAGAGCATCTGGGTCTTTCCTCATGTTGTTTTCACTTCCTGGAGTGCTTAATCCCCTTCTTCTTTGCCTATTCACAGGGATGCCATATACAGCTACATGGATTGTGCACTGCACAGCTCCAGGGGCTCATTCACACAGACCACAATGTGATCAGCTCTCCAGATCCTCCTGCTCCACCTCTGGGAGGCCTTTCCTAATTCACTCGGCCCTCAGGGCTCTGTCTCTTCAGTGGACACGCAAAGATGCTACCAGAGTTGTCTCTGACCCCAAGCTCTTGAGAGGACCTTGCCCCAAAGAATAAGGATTCTCGCTAGGAAATCCTGAGGATCTCAGATGATCCACCAAGGGTGAACCAAGAAAGGGGCTTTAATCCCACAAGTAAAACCCAGTCACCTCAACAGTGTTGAACCACCCACAGAAAACCACAGCAAGGGTTCCTGGGCCAACGGGGACTCAGCCATTGGACAGGGAAACCAAAATGGGTGCTCGGACACAACTAGTCCTTTCGTCTGAAGGGAGACAGCTGATGATCCTGCCTGGGGACACTACTGAGTGTCTCAGGGTACCACTGCCAGAGTTCCGTGCCTAGATGCCGAGGCCAGGGCCAGTCCTGCGCATTTGTTCCAGCCTCCAGTTCCATCCTTGGGAGTCGTCAGGAACTGGGTTTAGTTGAGCTGCAACTAAATCTATGTTGCTTCAAACGAGAGCCTGGAGCCTTTCTATTTATATCATTCAGGCCCCCAGCCCAATTCCTGCTGTAGACCACAGCCTGACCTGTTGGCCGTGTCCTCTGAACCTGGTGGTCCACCTCCCGATCACTGTTTCTGGCCCATTGTTCAGGGCCGTTAGGCAGCCCAGGACAAGGTAGCTGTACTAATAGTCACCTGTGATATGTGTTGAAAGTGGTATTCCTAGGGACACAGGCCAGGTTGCCTTGATCTTTCTATTCCCAAGGGGCCAGGGCAGCGATGAACACACCGTGGGTATTCAGAGCGCATTTGTTGATAGTGCCAAGCATATAAAATGAGCAGTTTAAAATTTCCTACAGTAGGGAGAGGAACATAGCTCTAGTATCATCTATTTTTTATTACCTTTTTTTACATGCCTCTGGTTAGTAACCCAAACCTGTTTCCATGGTGAATGTGGCAGGACTATGTGGTTATGGGTCTGTAACTCTCTCTTCCTTTTGAAAAAGCAATGTGTGAGCACTAGGACTATAACTTTTTCTACCTTTGTAAATTATTTCTAAATGTTATCTCATAGCTCACCTGTCACTGCCAACGGCCTCCTACGGTGGGCATCTCCTGCCACGGAGTGGATTATTTTGTGGAAAGTTCTTATAAACGTTTAAGGGGTATTAGGGCAGGAAATTCCTAAAAGTCAGAGTGAGGAAAAAAGAAGTAACATTTCTGTGGGATTATCTGATGCTGGGATATATCTGACTTCATTTAATCCCCCCAACCCCATTTTATAGACGAGAAAAACTAAGTCTCTGAGAGGTAAGTAACTACATAAGATAGGGCAGGCCTTTAAAGGTAGAATTTGATTCAAATCCAGATATCTCTGACTCCAGGGCCCAAGCTTCTTCCTTAATACGTGCTTCAGAAGACGTTGGGCAGTAAGATAACTCAACAACGACGCCATGGAAGGCCAAGATGAATTGTTTGAAGGAAGACAGAGGGAGAGAATAGTCCTATAAGATATGCCCTTGATTTTATCCCAGAGAAGGGCAAGGATCCCGTCTGTCCCATTGTTACCATTGTCTCCCCACTGCTTAGTGCAATGTCTGGCTCCTAATTTGTGCTTAATTTGTCAAGTGAATTTATAGTCTCTGATGAAAGGCTTTTTTTAAAAAAAATTTTTAATGAGGTTATGATAGTTTACAACATTGTGAAATTACAGTTGTACATTATTATTTGTCAGTTATCTTATGGGTGCATACGTTCACCCTTTGTGCCTGCACCCCACTTACCTTCCCCCTGGTAACCACTAATCTGTTCTTTTTGTCCATGTGTTTGTTTATCTTCCACATATGAGCAAACTCACACAGTGTTTGTCTTTCTCTATCTGGCTTATTTTGCTTAACATGATACCCTCAAGGTCCATCCATGTTGCTGTGAATGGGACGACTTTACCATTTTTTTGTGGCTGAGTAATATTCCATTGTATCTATATACCATATCTTCTTTATCCAGTCATCATTCAACGGACACTTAGGTTGCTTCCATGTCTTGGCTATTGTGAATGATGCTGCAATGAACATAGAGGTGCATGAGTCCCTATGAATTGCTGATTTCAAGTTATTTGGATAAACACCCAGTAGGGGGATATCTGGGTCATATGGTATTTCTATTTTTAATTTTTTAAGAAATCTCCATACTGTTTTCCATAGTGGCTGCACCAGTTTGCATTCCCACCAGCAGTGTGTAAGGGTTCCTTTTTCTCCACAACCTTTCCAACATTTGTTACTTTTTGTCTTGGTTATTATGGCCATTCTAATAGATATAGGGTGATATCTTAGTGTAGTGGGGTTTTTTTTATTGCTTTTTCTCCCCAAATCCCCCCAGTACATAGTTGTGTATTTTGGTTGTGGGTCCTTCTAGTTGTGGCATGTGGGATGCCGCCTCAAAACGGCCTGATGAACAGTGCCATGTCCACACCCAGGATCCGAACCTGCAAAACCCTAAGCTGCCAAAGCAGAGTGTGCTAACTTAACCACTCAGGCACAGGACCAGCCCCAAGTGTAGTTTTGATTTATATTTCCATGATGATCAGTGATGATGAGCATCTTTTCATGTGCCTATTGGCCATCCGTATACCTTCTTTGGAGAAATGTCTGTTCATATCCCCTGCCCACTTTCTGATTGGGTTGTTTGATTTTTTGTTATTGAGTTTTGTGAGTCCTTTGTATATTAAGAAGATTAACCCTTTGTTGGATATATGATTTGCAAATATTTTTTCCCAATTGGTGGGTTCTCTTTTCATTTCAATCCTGTTTTCCCTTGCCTTGTAAAAGCTCTTTAGTCTGATGAAGTCCCACTTGTTTATTCTTTCTATTGTTTCCCTTGTTCAAGGAGACATGGTGTCCGAAAAGATCTGTAAGAATTTTTTTGCAGTTAAGTCTCAGCAAGAACAATCAAATGCACCTTTATGGTTTCAGCTACTATGCTTATGACTATGTAGCCAGTGACACCTCAGAGCTTGCCCTAAATCTTTCCTAGAAGGCAATTGAGCAAAGTGGTTTTGAGTTGTTATGTTTGGATAATCAGGGACCACCCAATATGGCATCACTAGCTGCATGTGGCTATTTAATTTTAAGTTAATTAAACTTAAACAAAACTAAAAACTCAGTTCCCAAGTTGCACTGACCACATCTCAAGTCTCAAGAGCCATATGTGACTAGTGGCTGTTACATTGGACAGTGCAGAGAGAGAACATTTCCATTATCACAGAAAGTTCTACTGGACAGCACTGGCTTAGAGTGCAGCCTTTGGTGTCAGAAAAACTGGGGCGGAATCCTAGTTCCACTATTCAATAGTTGTGTAACTATGGACTAAGTAATTAATTGGCAACTATAAAATGGAAATAACAATAATAATTGTCTTAGCCTAACTTCCCCCAGAAAACAGGGTCTACAACAGAGGCCTAGTGTAAATACCTCATTGGGGAGTGTCTTTGCAGAGAACAGGAGGAAAGGATCAGATAAGTGAAGTAGGAAAAGAGAAAGAGCCCATATACAGCTGTATGTTTGAGTGGCCCTCAGCTAGAAGCAACCAGCTGCTTGAATCTGCGAGACCAGCGGAAAAGCTGTATAATGTTTAAACCTGATTCAGTTGTCTGGGGAGTGGAGGTGGATGGGTAAAATTTATCTATTGGTTCCTACGTGCTTTGCTTCCCTCATGGGGGTGACTCAGACACTCATCTCTGACCAGTCTAAGCTTTGGTTGCCTTGCCCTTGCCAGGAGGTGGTCATTGTAATTCCCATTCCCCACTCATTGAGGGTTGCCCCCATGGAATGCCCTGGACACTGAATCCCCAGACATACTCCTCCCTACTAGAGTTGTGTGTCAGTAGCTCCTTGTGGTAATCAGGGTCAATTACATCTGCTAGTAGTAGAGTTCCTTTCTTAGTCTCCTTGTGCTTCAGCATGAGGATCCCAAAGTGATCATGTGGTCGTGGCAGCTTCAAGTTCCAGTGACTAAGTCCTCAGCACAATCCCTCCCCACATCATGTGGTCTAGCTATGGGGGAAATAGCACTACATACATTCTTTCGGCTCAGTGCGTGTACTATATCCTGGAGCAAAATGTTACAACTGCACCTCCACAGGGTGTTATCCCTGAGACGGAGCCTTATCGGAGAGGACACTCCTCAATTATGTATTCTATTAGGCCAGTTGCTCCTGAGCAAAGATCCTGTGCTCATGTGTCCATTCTTGCACCTGTTTGCCACAAAAAATGGATCATTTCTTCTAAGGCAACATTGTGCTGGATACCATGCAGATCAGGTATTCTGTAGATCAATAATAGTGGCTTTGGTGGAGGCACTCTGGGCTGCAAAGGCAAACACATATGTGGAGTAAGTATCAATTCTGTTAAGGGCAAATTTCCATTCCCTCTGGGGTAGAAAGGTCTGATACAATCAACCCACCACCAAGTGTCTGGCTGGTATCCTTGAGGAATGGTGCCACATCAAGAGCTCAAGGTCACTCCTTGCTATTGATGGGTTGAACATTCAGTAGTACCATTAGCCTTGGTGAGAGGGGACCCATGCTATTGGACTCACCCTAGTCTCTATTCCTGATGCTCTGTTTTTAGATCCACTGTACCACCACTGGAATGGCTTTGGAGAGAGGCTGGCTGACATCCATAGGATGAGTCATCCTGTCTGTCCACCTGGCTGTTTAGAGCCTCCCTGGTAAGGGGTGTTCCCTGTTGGGCATCAGTGTGAGACACAAAGATCTGCCTGCTTTCTACTCCTCCCCAGAGGCCCATCCACATGCCTTTTCGCAGACTCCTCTGTCTTATATCTTTCAGTCTTACTCCTTTCAAGTCCCTGACCAACCAGCCAAAGCATTCACCACTACCCAGAGATCTATTTAGTTATACCTCAGGCTACCTGCCCTTCCATACATAATGGGACAATTAAGTGTACAATTATTCTCCACTCCACCTACCAGGAAAATTTCCCTTTCCCACTGGACTTATAAAATCCAATTTTGGCCAGCACCAACATATAATGCCATCTATGAGCCAGATGCAAGTTCTTTCTTCCTCTATTAGTTGGATGTAGGGACACCCTCCTCCTGCTCCATAAAGCCGTTAGTGTGAGATGAAGGACAGTTGTTGGTGCAACAGGGGTAGGTGACTTTTGGACTGAGCCAACTAATCGTAAAATTTGCTGTGCATTCTGGATCTGCTCCGACAGGATCCCAGGTGTACTGTTTGTTTTGCATAGTGAACTGCTGCTGTGCCCAACTGACTTTATGACTTGCTGGTTCTGGCAACAGTGAGTTCAGAATGGTCAGTTTGGGTTTCATAGCCATTTGTTTTCTCAGGTGTTAGATCTCTTCTAGGGCCCAAGGGCACACCAGGAACTATTTCTAAGAAGGAGAGTAATCCTCTGATTCAGAAGGTATGGTCTTGCTCCAGAAACCTGCAATAATCTTCATATCAGGATTTGCAAGAAACTCACCCAGCATTCTTACCGACAAGGGCTCTCTCTAGCACTATTGGACCTGCTGGGTCATGTGGCCCAAGCAACAGGGCAGTTTGCTTCACAGCCTGGATCTGTTGCTGAATTGTTTTTGTGCTCTGGATCCCATTTGAAAATGGAAGCCTTTCTGGTCACCTGTTAAACTGGTCAGAATAGTATTTTCAAGCGCAGTGCATGCTGCTTCCAAAATCCCAAACGCTCATCAAACCTTATGGCTCCTTCTTAGTGGTAGGATGAGTAAGATACAAAAACCTGTCCTCCATCTTAGAGTGGATATCCCAGGACATGCCCGACTCTACGGGCTTCTAAAGATTTTACCACCGACTACATATTTACAGGAAACACAGAGAACATGCCAAAAGACATCACAGGGAGGCCATTAGCAAAATCCAGGAGGGACCCAGTTTCTTTAACAAATTACAGGGAAAAAAACAGAGAGTTGAAAGGGGCACTAATAAATTATAAGAGACTTTTAAAAACATATCAACTAACTTCCGTGTGTAGCTTTTATTTGTATCTTTATTCAAACAACCAAAATTGTGATGTTTATGAAACAACAGGAAAATTGAAAAATGACTGAATATTTGATGATATTAAGGAATTATTAAGTATTTATACATATGAAAATAGTATTGTAATTATGTTTAAAAGAAGTCTTAACTTTTAGAGTTATATGTAGAATATTTATGAGTGAAAGAATATGATGTCCGGGATTTGTTTCAAAATAATATGGGAGGAGGAAAGTGAATGAAGTTATAGATGAAACAAAATTGCCTATGAGTTGATAACTGTTGAAGCTGGGTGAAGGATACATGATGATTCATTATATTATTCTGCCTGATTTTGTTTATGTTTCTTTACTTTTCTTTTTTTAAGATTTTTATTTTTTCCTTTTTCTCCCCAAAGCCCCCTGGTACATAGTTGTATAGTTTTAGTTGTGGGTTCTTCTAGTTGTGGCATGTGGAATGCTGCCGCAGCATGGCTTGATGAGCCCAGGATCCGAACCCGCAAAACCCTGGGACCCCAGAAGCGGAGCGCAAACTTAACCACTTGACCACGGGGCCGGCACCTATGTTTGATATTTTCAAGGATAAAGTCTAAAATTTTTAAACTTAAAAATGTAAAATTTATTATTAAATAATTACATTAGTAGTGCTTGCAACCTGAGTCTCTGTAGGATTTATCTCTACAAACTGACTCACTTACAAGAAGCATCCAGGATACTTTCCATCCTGTTCTCACCAGATCCCATTAGTATGATGTCATTAGTTAATTGTAGTCAAGACAATTGAGTCCCTGCAGACTCTACTGGGGTAGAGACCAGGAAATTTCACACAGCCTGGGGGCAAAACAGTGAATGAACTTCTGTCCCTCTTGTGTAAAACCAAACTGATTCTGATTCTCCTCCTACTTGTCTGGATGGGGAAGAAGGCATTTGCCAGACCAATAGCCACATACCAAGAGCTAGAGGCTGTGTTGATCTGCTTTAGTAAAGACGCACAGCTGGCATGGCAGTTGCTAATTGGGGCTACAACTTGGTTAAGGTTGTGGTTGTCATCCACCATGATCTATCTTGGATTTTTTGTTTTTGTTTTGCAGCATCCAGATAGGTTAATGGCATGGAGATAGTATGAGAACCACTATCCTTGCATCTTTCAAGCCTCTGATGGTAGCACTAATCTCTACAATTCCTTCTAAGATGCGTGATTGCTTTACTGTCTTGATCAGAAAACTGGGGGAGGAGGGCAGGGACAAGAGTTTCCACACTGTCCTTCCTATCATACTGGCTCTTATTCTAGAGGTCAGAGAACTAACAGGAGGGCTCTTCCAACTTCTGAGTATATCTATTCCAATTCAGGGACTTCCTCATAGCATCCCAAGCTGCACATCCGCAGAGAAGCTCTGGGGCAGGAAGCATGGGACTGAGGGCAGGGATCGCCAGGCTGCATCTGCACAAAACTGGCTGGACTCTGTGCAGGACTAGTCACTGTAGCATTGGCTAGATTAACAGTTAAATGAGACTCAAGATTTGAAGTGGTGTACAGGGGGCGTCCTATACAGTCACATCCATGTCAAAGGATGATTGGAAGGATTAAATGAAAACACCATGTAATGCTGCATTGCATATTACATACTTAAGTACTCAAAAATTGTTAGCTACTCTGTCATTACTGTCATCATTATTATTATTATTATTATTATTTCCCTGAGGAATAGACCTTTTATTTAGAGAAAGAGCAAAGTGCAGAAAGCTTAGATTATTATACCACACCTCCCATCATCTCTGAGATCTTCTTCTCCAGGAATTCATTTGCTTGCTTGGGCCCCATAAGGCATGCAAGCGTAATTAAAACTACAGGAGCAATTGCCATTTTACTTCTTCCACCAGAATCTTTGCTGATAATAACAAGTTATTTTTTTTTCAGCTGTCTTTTCTCCCATTATTAATTAATTTTTTACTCAGTAGTCATGCTGGATACTTCTTATTTCCTAAATTCTCTTTTCAGAGGCCTGTTGTGATTTCATTATAGCACCTGGATTCTGGGATAACCTTATTTTGAATCTTGCTGACTATATTATCAGGTTCACAAAACCTGCTTTCATGAAGCGTAATATCCTAGTAACTTTAAAACTAGTTCAGAGGGAAAAAATGAGAAAAGTAAAAAGTAATCAATTTAAAAGAAAGCAAATAAGGAAATAGAAAATAAACATATAACAGAGAGGAACAATATAAAGATGAGAGGGTAGATATAAACCTGAACAGATCAGTAATTGCTTAATAAAAATGGACTAATGTTTTAGCTAAAACACGAAGATTTTCAGGCTAGATTTAAAAGATCCAAATACATATTATTTACAAAAACACATCTAAAAAATGAGGCTCTAGAAAGATTAAAAGTAAAAGGATGGAACTTCTGCTTCCAGCCAACATTGAAATAACAGGGATCAAATTTATTTTCTCACCTGAAACAAACAAACAATAAAAACGGACAAAATATTTGAAACACTGGTTATCAAAACACTGGACATTAGGCAAGGAAGAACAGCAATCTCTGAATGATGGGAAACAAACGAGGTAAGCACTGCCATTGCTCCAGTCTAATACCTTGAGAGTTTGCAGGTCACTGGGTAGGGAGGCAGAAGCCAAGTAGGGGTTGGTAGACCCCCTGAGTTGAGGAAACAGAGCTAAGAGTCTGAGGAGACACAGGTGGCTAGAATTTACAGGACAGAGTACTGGAAGGAAAGAGCTGAAGAGATAGAGAACTCTGGAGATCTGCAGGGGGTCCTTGAGTATTCAGCAGAGTACTGATCAGTGCATGCATGTGGGAAACTATCTGAGACTGGGGAAAGAATCACTTGAAAGAGTGAAAGGGAACAGTACATGATTCTCACACAGGACTGGGGACAGGCTAGAAGTTTAATTCACAGATAACTGGAGAGAGTACTTAGAAGGGTCTTTCCTCCGTAGTGTAGGATGATTAGTACTAGATTAAATATTGTTCTGGTCCTACCTAACAAAACTTAAAGAAAGAGCAGAAAGGATCAAATAGTTTCCAAGTAACCCAACTACATTGCAGAATACACTCAAAAATGTTTATAGGCATACAAAAGTATCCAGCACTCAGCAAATTAAATTCACAATGACTGACATCCAATTAAAAATTACTAGGCATGAAAAGAAGCGGGAAAATATGACTCAGAAAGAGGAACAAAATCTGTTAATTGAAATTGACCAGGAACTGACTGAGATATTAGAATCAGCAAACAAAGACATTAAAACAGTGATTGTAGCTATATTCCATATATGTAAAAAGGCACTTAGAGATATGGAAGATATAAAAAAAACCCTGAACTTCTGGATATAAAAATTATAATGTGTGAGGTGAAAATATGCTGGATGGGTTAACAACAGATTAGACACTGCAAAAGAAAAGATCGGTGAACTTGGAGACTAGTAACAATAAAAAATATTCAAAATGAAAGAGAAAAAAATAATTTTTTAGAAATGAAAAGCACTTCAGTGAACTGTGAGACAACTTCAAGTGGTCTGATGCATGTGGAGTCTCTAAAGGAGGAGGTGGGTAGAAAAAATATGTGGAGAAATGAGAAGGTATGATCTATTCACACAAAACATGGACGAATTTTAAAATAGTTATGCTGAGTGGAAGAAGTCATATAAAAAGAGTACATTATGAATTATTCCATTTACATAAAATTCTAGAAAAACAAAACTACTAATCCATAGTGAGAAAAAACATATATCAGTGATTGCCTGGGAACTGGTGGGCGAGGATGCAGGGAGAGTCAGGGGGAAAGGGCAAGAGGCACAAGGAGACTTTTGGGGATGATGAGCATGTTCATTATTTTGATACACAAAGTTATACCAGGGAAATACTAATTGAAAGAAATCTGCTAAAGCTATGCTAATATTTGGTGAAATAGACTTTTAGTAAAAAATATATATATATTGTTAGTGATAACAATGATCATTTCCTAATGATAGAACTACCAAAAACATATAGTAAACTTAAATTAATGTACACTTGATAACCTCATCTCAAAATATATAAAGCAAAAATGAACAAACCTAAAAAGACAAATAGATAAATTCACAAACTTAGCAAAATATTTTAACCACTTGTCTCAAAAACTCATAGACAAAACAAACAAAAATCAATAATATGGAAGACTCGAAGAATTAACAATTTAACTAACAGAATTTGCCTCATAGCACCCAACTGCAGAGTACTTAACATCTTTAGTATAATGATGGTTTTTAAGGACCCATAGAAAATTTACCAAAACTGATCATGTGGTAGGACAAAAAGAAATCCCCACACATTTCAGAGTGTTGAACTCATACAGAGCGGTGTTGTAAGTTGGGTTCTCTGGAAGCATATCCCACACAAAGGGCAAAGGACCTGGGGTACTTACATACCAACACCTATAAGTCATTGGTTTTGGAGGCTGCTGCCTGGGTTTGGGGGTGGTGAGGCATTAATTTCCAGCACTTCCTGTCCAGGTTCTGAGAGCCAGAGAAAGTACTCGGGTAAAGAAAGGCAGGTAGGCAGTGGGAGACTGGATCAGTGCCCGCTGACATGGTAAGGGCAAGGGCATGGGACAGAGCACCCACCATGTCTGTCATACCGTGGAAGGGGATGGGGTGGGTCAGTGTGGTGATGAACAGCATATAAATGACCCTTTCCAAAGATATCCTAACTCTTGGCCTCTAATCTCTTTAATAAATTTGCCTTCTCTTATATTGCCTAGAGGGGGGTGATGGGTCAATGCTGGCCAAAATGTTTTTACCACCCCTTTTTGCGTGTCCTGTATCAATGGACTAGCATTGCAGTTTAGAATGTAAGGGTATTTTGCACCTGTAACCATGAGTTGGGGAGCCTGAGCCAAAATTCTGAGATGGAAGAATCCCTTTTCACATCCTATTACAGATCCTTATAATTCGTCACCCTTCCCTTTTTTCTCCCTAGGTAACTTGGGCAAATCTCCACTCTTTGAAACACAGAATCCAATGAAAACATATATATGTTAGCGAACAGGGTGTTAATTATAGGACTGAGAGGGAATAGCCGTTTAAATATCTTTGGAAAGTACTGGAGCATTAGTGATATTTGAAGCATACGGCAGAAGTTCTTTTGCTATTTCTCAAAGAGCGGAACAAATTTTCTTAAGAAAGGAAATCTTCTAAGTGCTGGAGTTGACTGTAGTCTGCGTTCTGTAATACATCCATCTGTGCAGCAGCCCTCCTGCCCCTGGAAGCTCAAGTCCTAGGCATCGTCCTCCCACTTACCCGAGTAAGTAGTTTAGAGAAACTTTCCATCTCAAGTCCAACCGAAAAGTTAGAGAGATCAGTTTCACAATCTGCTCAGACCTCAACATACCAGAGCAACTCAGTCCTCCGGAAAAACAGCGCTGCTACCTCCAACTAGAGCTCACCTAACTTATGGCCAAAGGCCTCCCAGGCCTAGCTCTTGGGGTTAGGCAGTTGAGTCTTTTTTTGCAGTGTCTCTCATATACGTCCCTCCATTCCCAATTCCTGCCTTCTTAGATAAGGGTTCCATATAACTTGTCTGAACTATGGTCTTCTGGAAGATTTTCTTCCCTCCCATCACCATCTACCCTGTGTCATCTGTAGCCGGGATAAGCAACTTAAAATACCACTTTCAGCATTTCATCCTCCTGTTCAGTATCTACTCTGACTCTAATATTTTATCCAAGGCCCCATTTTGGTTTTCAGAAGTCCGGCCCTTCTTAATCTGTCTGAAATAACCTATCCCTAATTCCCAATGTGTGTCCTGTGCCCTCCCTGTTCTGCTCTGTTGCCGAAACTCGTGACACTTTTTCTTTCTCTCACAGTGCACATGCCACTCCCTTGCTACCCACCACTAACATATCCAAATACTACTAAATGAGGTTACATGTGTGGAAGAATCTAACGCTCTACCTGACAGAGTCAATCTTCACCTGTTAGTTCCCTTCCTACAAACCTCACCGATAATAATTTTTGAGACCCTAATTGTGCAAAGGTCTCCATCTCAGAGGCAGAAAGGGAAACTGATTTCAAACTTTAATCAACGGAGTCTTCCAAACCAATCAACCTGTTACTCTTCCATCTATTTTAATTTTCTTCATAGCACTTATTATGATTTGAAATTACCTTATCCATGTATTTATTGATTGTCAATCCCTCCCCACTAGGTTGTGAGCCTTCCTGGAAGAGTGCCCTGTCTGTCTTATTCACCACTTTAACCCCCAGTGCCTGTGCTCGGCACATAGTGGGTGCTCAAAGAATAGCTGAATGAATGAAGGAATCTGTTTCATGAAGCCTTCTCTTACCGGGTTAGCTGGTATTGATTTCTCACTTTCCTGACTACTTCCTCAGTACCTCAGATTTGACTCTTGGGTGGTGTGGCAGCTTACTGAAGCTGTTGGAACTAATTTTATACATGTATCTCTTATTTCCCCACCCAGATATAATTCTGGTTACTTCTTGTTGGTAAGAATTTAAGCTTGGTGATCGAGGTCACTGGTTTTGGAGTAAGACAGAACTAGATTTTAATTCCATTTATTAGCTGGATAACTTTGAATAAGTTACTCAACCTTTCTGACCTAGAACAAAGTAAAAACAGTACTTTCCTAAGAGGATTAGTGGAAGGATTCAACGAGAAATTGCATGTAAAGTGCTTGTTGGAGTGCCTTGGAGATAGTAAATGCTCATTAAATGTCAGATACTTTTAATTTGAAAAAAATAAATACAGAAAATATAATGCACATTTTTACATTATAATGTATATATTATAAAACATAGTGTATGTTTTAATATAAATTGTAATGTATATACTGTAAAAATGTAGTGTATATTTTTTAAAAGGTAATAATATAACAACCATTTGCCCACTCTTCTGAATTAACAGCTGTTAACATTTCATCATTTTATTCGGATATTTTTAAATAAAAGAAATACTTTATAGATAAACATAGATATGTCTCTAGAGCTAAATGTTATTTTGACTCTAATTATGATTCCCACCCAGAAATGCTCCTTTAGGATGAGAATCATGTGATATGTTTTTTTCCATTCCAGCTTTTCTAGAAAAATGATCGTATAGGCGCCCTAGGAATACTTACTGAGTTAACTTGAGATGATAGTTTATTCCCACTGTCGAAATCTGATTTAAAGAAGATAAGAAGCTTCTTGACTGTCAGAGGCAGGAAAACTCTGCACTGTTTCTACATCTTGCATGAAAGATTTTATTAAGTTTATCAACCCTGTGACAAGGCTGGAGATAAGGTCTCTCCCTGTAAGATCTCAGAGAAACAATGCAACTTGAAAAGGAACAAAATAGGGGGATGGGACTCACATTCCACTCCACCTGGAAAGCCTTTGAAAGCAGAATCCAGCCAGCTAAGAGGAGTTGGACAGGCTTCCAGCGGGGAAGAGGTGATTAAGAAGATTCTGGTCCTTTCAAGGCAGTCTCCTTTTGTGAACCAAACCACAGATAGTGGACTTGTTGGTTCCAGGCGTTGCCAAGCTGGGTGGCAGCACTGAACAGAACCAGCACCAAAGCAGGTGTCAGAAGATTGGGGCCTAAGTCTAGCTGTCACAGATTCACTCCATAACCAGTCCCTTGGCGTCCTTTGGGTGCAGGCTCCTCAACTTCCTAAGGAATTGATTGGAACAGTTGGGTCCCTGTAAATTCTAAATATTGTGATATTCTGAATCCACTGTGTTTCTGAACTAAGTCTGGCTCCTTCATAGTTAAAGTTGTATTAGTTATCTATTTCCATGTAACAAGATACCCAAAACTTAGTAGCTTAAAGCAACATTTATTGTCTCAGTGTCTGTGTGCCAGGAATCCCAGCAGGACTTAGCTGGGTGAGCGGCCCAGGGTCTCTCATGGGGTTACAATCAAGGTGTCAGCAGGAGCTGCAGTTGGCTCGAGGCTGGACGGAGGGAGGCTCTGTGTCCAAGCTCAATTAGGTGGCTGTTGGATGGTCCCAGGTCCTCGCTGGCTGGTGGTGGAGATATCAGTTCCCTGCCACGTAGGCTTCTCCATAAGGCTGTTTGAAACATGGCAGCTGGTTATCCTCAGAGGGAGAGGGAGAGGGAGGGAGAGAGGGAGAAAGGGAGCACGCAAGATGGAAGCCACAGTCTTTTTTCTAAAATAATCTCAGGGGCCGGCTCCGTGGCGCAGTGGTTAAGTTCGCACGTTCGCCTCTCGTTGGCCCAGGGTTCACCAGTTCAGATCCCGGGTGCAGACGTGGCACCGCTTGGCAAAAGCCATGCTGTGGTAGGCGTCCCACGTATAGGGGAGAGGAGGATGGCCAGGGATGTTAGCTCAGGGCCAGTCTGCCTCAGCAAAAAGAGAAGGATTGGCAGTAGTTAGCTCAGGGCTAATCTTCCTAAAAAATAAATAAATAAATAAAATACAATAATCTCAAAAGTAACATCCATTCACTTCTTTCCTATTCTCATTAGAAGTGAGTGAATAAATCCAGCCCACACTCAATTGGAGGAGATTAACAAAGGTATGAAAACCAGGAGGCGGGGATCAATGGCACCATCTCCAAGGGAGCCCACCGTAAGAGTAGAAATGGAAACTAGTTTGGATGGAGACACAGGACCAGCAGGAATTTGCCTGGTGGGGCCAGTGATGCGGGCACATGTAGGGTGACCAATTCATCCCTGTTTGCTTGAGACTTTCTTGCTTGTAGCACTGAAAGTCCCACATCCCAGGAAACCCCTCAGACCCTGGCACATTGGGACAGCTGGTCACCCTATGAGTGTTCTGACGATTGCTAGTTCTCTTTTCTAGAGCGTGCTCTGTCAGTGTGGAGGAGGTGCTCTCTATTACAGTAGCTCTACACAGACAGAGCCGATATTACCCATGGGATAGGGTCTACACTGAAATGAGCCGTGCGTGACTTGCTGTAATGAACAACATGTTCCTCATTCGGCAGCTTATGCCTTCCCTGGGAAGACTTTCTTGCTGAATGGTATACAGTTTATTGTGTCACGCAGGGCATTGTTGCTAATGCCACCTTGGTTGGCACTGGGGCTGGTGGATATTGGCATGTCACCCTGCAGCAAGGGCACCATGCCATCGTGACAGATGGATTCGTGTGCTGGCATGTTGTGGAATCAACAGGTCCACCAAATATGAAAGTGATGGGCCAGAAAGGGGTTTCAGAAAGTCAGAACTCAGACAGAATCCTAGGAGACTTAGAGATATTGTCAAGGCAGGGCTAGGAGCTTTTAGATTTTTTGAGATGAGTATTCTAAATATGAAATGAAGTAGACCAATGTCCTTTGAAGGCTTTGCAAAAGAATTTGGCACCAAAGAAAAGTTCTACCCACCCTTGCTTTTTGCACTCTTAGAGGCAACAAACGCCCAGATGGGAGATTATCTCCTTTCTACCATCACCGCAGTGAATCAGAGTAAAACAGAGAGAAAAAGAAGAGAAACAAGATCCTCTGAATCTAATTGAACTTACAACTTCCCCCTCTGCTTTGCATATTTATTTGTGCCTGTGTGGCTAAAGTGAGTGTCAAGTTAACTAAAAAATTCTTTGGTGAAATCTCCTTTAAGAAATACTTTTGCTGGAAATAATAAAAGGTATCTCATCCATTACTATAATTTTTTACCTGAGAGTTATTCTCATTCCACAAGATGTAATTCAATTTACCATTGTGACTATTATTCCCTGCGTTTTCCTTAGAAGCCTTGGGAAATACACTCTCAGCAAAGATAAATAATACCAGGACTAGAAAAGGGATAATTTTTTGTTTCAATGCAATGTTTTTCTTAGCAATAAGAAAGGCAGGGACGAAGGGCTAATAAGGCTGGCCCTGCTCCAGCCTGACGTGAATATGCTAATAGTTCCAGCAGTTCAGATGTGGGAGGTTGTATCAGGCTTCCTTGAGTCACTATGGGGAAAAGAGACAAAGATGACAGGTAGAAACCACTAGAAGTTGTAATGGCTGGGAAGGAGTCACAGAATCTTAGGCAGCATCATGCAATTTCACAGGGTCTGCTAATTATTCTCACTAATGCTTTCTTATCTATAATCCCACCTTGCAGAGGAGGTAGGGAAGGTCATATGAATCCCACATTACCCATGAGGAAAGGGGTGAAAAGACTTCCTCCACATGTCACATGTCTGAACTCCAGCCCGTATCTTATGCCTGGACCCAGAAGCTGTCACTAGAACACAGCCCTAACCAGAGCTAAACTACGTGTCATTCAGTGCCTACATGCCCCATCTCAGTGCTTAACATACGTTAAACAACCCCCTTCACGTGATGCGAAGAAGGAAAGAAGGCCATTTTCTTCTTTTTTTCAAATAGATTTTAATGTTACTTTTAGACAAAATGCCTAATTCAATAGAAATAACATTTGACTTAGGGTCAGAAAACAGGGATGCATCTAATTCCAAAATTCAATTATTGTTGGGCTTTTTTTTCTTGAGGTATAACTGACATATTATACATTATATTAGTTTTAGGGGTACAAGATCATGATTCAATATTTGTATCTTGTGAAATGATCACCACGATAAGTCTAGTTAGCATGTGTCACCATACATAATTACAAAATTTTTTTCTTGTGATGAGGACTTTCAAGATCTACTCTCTTAGGAACTTTCAAATATGCAATAGTGTTATTAACTATAGTCACTATGCTGCACGTTACATCCCAGGACTTAGTTACTGTATAACTGGAAGTTTGTATGTTTTGCCTCCCGAAAATGTCATTTTCAGTCTCCTTCTCTTCTAAGAAAGATGAACGCCACGGAAGTTCTTTGTAAGGATGCAAGTTGAAGAAGCCTAAAGAAGCTCTAAATTGTTCCACGGAAGAAAAGGAGCTGGGGAGAGGGCAGATAGCTGGAGAGTCTGCTCAACAGGAAGGCCACTGTGTCTCGAGAGAAATTGGAGGGGATCTTCATAAAATTTTGAGGATTGAACTGTACTATAGCTCTCTCTGTCTTCTGACAAAGATCTATAGAAGCTTATACAACCTGCTGGTGTTTTCAGAGTTTGGGTTACTTTATTTTATTTCCCAGTAATTTTATTGAGATCATAATGATTTATAACATTGCATCATTTGGGGCATACATTATCAGTTTCTGAATAGACATCATCATATGCTCACCACCAGTAGTCTAACTTTTGCCCCTCCCCCTACATAAAGTTTGGGTTATTTTAGATGGGTTTGTTTGTTCTGCTATTTAGGGGGTTGGAGAGGATGCAGTAAAGTGTTGAAGTCACCTCAAGGGGGAGCATTGAGAGTGAGAGCTGACACTGCCCACACAGAGGAAGTCAACCTTGGTCACTATGGTCAGAACTAAAGCTGCTCAGGAGCTGGAGACTTAGATACAGTTAGAAATGGTACTACAGAGTCGCAGAAGTGCTGAGGAAAGAAGGGTCGTCATTCGTTTATTTCAGAGAGTCATTTAAGTTGAAGAAGACCCTTGCATATTCTAACTCAGGAGTAGGAATAAATAGGACAGCATTCTGAAAGTTTGTCATTGGGACACCTTCCCCTGATTGACCACAGATGGAGAACAGCAGAACAATATATCAAAACCAGAGAACAGCATATGAAGAACCCTTGCAGGAGCCGGCCCCATGGACGAGTGTTTAAGTTCGCGTGCTCCGCATCAGTGGCCCAGCATTTCACCGGTTCAGATCCTGGGCGAGGACTTGGCACCACTCATGAGGTCATGTTGAGGTGGCGTCCCACATAGCACAACCAGAGACACTCATAACTGGAATATACAATGATGTACTGGGGAGCTTTGGGGAGAAGAAGAAAAAAAAATGGCAACAGATGTTAGCGCAGGTGCCAATCTTTAAAAAAAATAATAAAAAGAGTCCTTGTAATCCAGGCTAATTTTTCCTATTTTCTCTATACCTTTTCCTAATGAAATGCTAGTTGCATCAAGGAAAATGGTGAAAGCCTACCACTACTCCTTCAATGATTTGTTTGGCCACCTCTGGCCCAGAATCTACTGAACTAACACTTTCATCACCAAAGCTTAAAAGCACCAGATGGTGTTAACCTGTATTTTACAATCAAGCAAGTCAAACGTATTAGCAACAGAAGCTTGAAAAAAAGAGTCTTTGCACCAATCTCTTGCTGAGAAAATAACCTGTTGTAGTTGCTGGCAATTAATCAATTTGTTATTTTGTGTCGGATTCAAAGGCGCCTATGTTTTCTATAGGCTAGTAGCACACTACATTTATTCTCAGCAGACAATCACTTCTCTCCGAGTCCTCCACCACAGCTAAATGAGATCGGAAGGGGGGCCGCCCTCAAGAAAGAACATGTGCTCAGCATTGAGGTGAGATGGATGCTCCTGTCCCTCCCCCCATGGCCTGGTGTTAGCTCTGAGCAGCAGAGAAAAAAATGGGCTCCCAAATGCCGGTGGAACATCTGTGTCGACTGCAGCAAAACCCTGTACTCATTCCCTCGGCTTTTTGACTCATTGCAGGAATCTCATTATGAACTCATTTCATCTCTCCGGGGAGCAAGCTGATGGAAGACACTGTTAAAATTGTGTTTCAGTGTCTTGAACCTATTTAAAGCAGACTGCTGGGAGGTTATTATCATTTCTGTCATTAAAAGTGGAAATGGCGCTAACAATAATATTTTTACTGAGTGCTCAAACCACAAATATTTATTGAAAAAGTATTTTGTCTATGTAGCACTCTATCAGGCGCTATGGGAGCTTCAAAGTAGCTGGATATCTTGCCCCATCTCAAGAAATTTACAACAGCATTGGAAGACAAGATGTACTTTAAAATATTTTCAGTGGAGCTGGGCTGTAAAGTGAAGGGATTCAGCCCAGAGACGCAGAAGACCTGGATTCCAGCTCGGACCCCACCATTCACTCACCACGTGACATGGAGCAAGCTCTGTGGACCTCAGCGTCCTTATTGATAGAATGATAGGTTTACCTTAGTTTATATATTTGCCAAATATTTGTTGAGCATGTATGTGTCAGGCATCATACTGGGGTTATAGAAATAAAACTATGTATGTTTTAGTGGGAGCAGAAGATAAGTCAATAGATAATAACAGTATTCAATGCAAGGAAATATAATGGAGATTCTTTCAATCTTTCATGTATTCACTCAACACCTACTATATGTTGTGTCCTCTTTAGGCTCTTTGGATGCATTAGTGAACAAAATGGACAACCGTTCCCTACCTTCGCAGAGCTTATAGTCTAAGGGTGGAGACAGAAAATAAACAACTGCAAGTAAAAATCAATAGACAAGTTGCACATCAGAAGGTGGTAAGTAGGGGGCCGGCCCAGTGGCGCAGTGGTTAAGTTCGCACATTCTGCTTCTCCGTGGCCCGGGGCTCACTGGTTTGGATCCCAGGTGTGGACCGCTTGGCAAAAGCCATGCTGTGGTAGGCGCCCACATATAAAGTAGAGGAAGATGGGTATGGATGTTAGCTCAGGGCCAGTCTTCCTCAGCAAAAAGAGGAAGATTGGCAGTAGGTAGCTCAGGGCTAATCTTCCTCAGGAAAAAAAAAAAAAAAAGAAGGCGATAAGTCAGAGGAAGATAAAACCAAAGCAAGGTAGTTGTTGGGATCAGCAGCTAGGAGAAGATGGTGTGAGGAAAGCTGAGAAGGCGATTTGTGAACAAAGACTTGAAAGAAATGAGGGAGTTAATCATGCAAATAGCTGGGGGAAGGGTATTCTAGGCAGAGAGTCCAGCCAAGACAAGGTCTTATGATGGCGGGGGCTGCAGTATTTGAGGGATGGTGAGGAGGCCAGCACGGCTGGAGCAGGTGAGCAAGAGGCAGAGGGACGGGTTAGGGCAGAGAGGTATCAGGGGGACTGTGGGGTTGACTTTGTCGGGTCCTGTGGGACCCTAGAAGGATATCGGCTCTTAACTCTGCAGGACAGGGGGAGCTGTAGGAGGACTGAGAGTAGGGGAGGATATGCTCTGACTTGCGGAGCGGATGGCAGCAGTTCATAACATCTCCACAACCCCCATGGAGCTTGAACCACAGCCTAAATGCTGTGGAGTGTTGCAAGCACTAGAGTGACATTTCATTTAAATTTTAAAGGATGACTTCTGGAAGTTGTGTAGATAGTGGGCTGGAGCATGAAGGCTGGAGGGATAAAAAGAAGCCTCTTTTTTCCCACCATCTTTATTGAGATAGAATTAACATATTGTGTAAGTTTAAGGTGTACAGCATGTTGATTTGATATATTTTTATATTGCAAAATGATTCCCACCATAGCATTAGCTGACGCCTCCATCACATCACAGAATGACCACTTCTTTTTGTGGCAAGAGCATGTACGATCTATTCACTTAGCAACTCTCAAGTATATAATACAGTATCGTTAACTCTAATCATCACGCTGTACGTTAAATCCTCAGAACTTATTCATCTTATAACTGGAAGTTTGAACCCTTTGGCCAACTCTCCCCATTTCTCCAGCCCCATAGTCCCTGGTGGCCCCAACTCTACTCCCTCTTGTGTTATTAACTAGGAGAGAAACAAGGTGGGCGGAAACTAACATAGTATTAGAAATGGGGAGGGAAAGCCAAACCAAAATATTTTAAGGTAGCAGAATCAAAAAGACTTTATGACCACTCGTGTTTAGAGAGAAAGGGAGAGGATGGCCACCAGGTTTTGGCCTCGGCAGCTGGCTGGATGGTGGTATAATGTCTGAGAGAAAACATGCACAGTTCAGGCTCAAGTAGGGTGGGACGGGTTGGGAGGAACTTACTCTGTTTCAGACTCGTTGAATGTGAGGTGACTGTGGGCCACCGTGATGGAGATGTTCAGCAGGTAGTTGTGGTGACATTACCAGTGCTTGTCAATATCTGCCTCTGCTCTCCTTCCAGGCCCCAGAAGTCTGTCCTTCACACCCCCTGAGGTTACATAGGCTGTGTGAGTTCTTTTGACTGATGAGTTGTGAACGAAAGTGATGTGTGCTATTTGTGGCACTATTTGCATAATCATTCAACAGTTCTTCGCTGGGTACCTACTGTGTGCCCACTACTGTGCTTGCAGCTGACCAAGTGCTTGCTCTTGTGGATCTAGTATTCTAGCATGTGTAGGGGAGGTGGGTTGACATAATATTTTTTTCACCACAGGTAATTTATGAAACCGGGATGCATCGTATAATTGACGGTATGTCATACTTAATCGGCAACGTTTTTTCTTCTTAGTAGTATATAAAATAATAGTGTGTCTTACAATTGATGATACCTTAAATTTGATGAGATGTGGGTATAGGCCATAATAGTCACAATAACATAAAAAATGATTATTGATTATCTAAAAGTTCTGATATACTATCATGGTGCATTGGGGGGTGAATGAGAGCAGAGGTGGTGTAAATGAGCTAAATTCTCTTCTATCATTGTGGGAAGCCAACGGATAGTATTTAAAATGGAAATAACAGGATATGCATGCTATTCTAAATGTTGAGATAAATACTAAAAGAATTAGAAGAATTGAGAGTGATTGCCTCCCTGATGGAGTGAAGGAGAATTGTACAGGGGACTGCTGTCTACGAGTAAAAGCCTTTTCATAACTTTTTACTTTTAAACCTTGTCACATATTTCTTTGATTAAAATATAAACTAATTAGGTGCTGGCCCCGTGGCCAAGTGGTTAAGTTCCCGTGCTCCACTTTCTCGACGCAGGGTTTTGCCGGTTTGGATCCTGGGCACAGACATGGCACCACTCGTCAGGCCACGTTGAAGTGGCATCCCACATGCCACAACTAGAAGGACCCACAACTAAAAATATATACAACTATGTACTGGGGGGGGGCTTTTAGGAGGAAAAGGAAAAATAAAATCTTTAAAATATATATATACATAAACTGAAAAAAAAAAAAAGACTGTGCATCTTAGATTGTGTTTCCTAAAGACAGAGGCTAAGACAGGGATTCAGGTCCATGACACACTGGTCTCTTCAGGAAAACTCTGTAAGGAAGCAAAAGCAGCAGAAGGAGGAGAAGGAAGTGACTTCAGCTAAAGTCTAGCCTTGGCTGATCCGTGGAAAGCTCTGGGCCATAGATTTCTCTGCAGAGTTGTCCCATCTTGAGACAGGACTGCATCAGGCAGTCAGTGACTGACCCCTGGGTAGAATGACCTTCCTAGGCATCTCAGGGTGAAGGTGTTTTGTCAACCAAGGTCATAGGCATAAGTCATTAGATAGCACCTATGGCAGCTGGGGGATGGGTGCACCAGCCGGAAAGGGGCTCTGGGTGGGGCATCAACAGCATCTACTCTACCATGCCATAAATCTCAAGGATAAACATGCAATGTGTAGTAGTCAGGGCTCTTTGGGGTACAAGTGACAGACAGCTACCTCCGACTAATGTAAGGGAAAAAAACAAGGCAGGGGAAGGGCTTTATTGACTCACTTAAAAATCAGATTTGGCTGAACCAGGGCTCAAATAATGTCACCAGGGCTCCATCCATCTCTCTCTCTCTCAGAATGTGACAACAACAATGACATCCCACAGCCCAAGCTTCCCATCCTGCTGGTTTAGCAATCCCAGTGGAAAGATTTCTCAGAGCTCTGGCAGAGAAGTCCCAGGGAGGTTGCTGACTGGCCCTTGGATCTTGTGCCTCTGAACCAACCACTCCAGGCCTGGGGTGGGGAGGGGAAGAGAAAGGGGCAGAGTACTCTGATTGTTGTGAGGGCAGGGGCAACTCTATCCCAACCACATGTAAAGGGTTTCCCATGGGCAAGAGGAATTCCATTACCAGGAGAAAGGGATGTTAGGTGGGCAAAAACCCAGCAGCAGTCTACGACCATCCATTTTCCCAATTCTTCTCATTCTCCTGTGGCCAGACCTTTAATTATCAGAGGGGAGGAGATTTCGCCCCTTTATTCACTCTAACTCAGGAGTAATATCAACTCTCCTAACCTTAGCTGCCATCTTTAAGAAGCCCAGGGACAAATGAGAAGTAATATTTGTGACTCTGCTTGGTCCATCTCAATTCTGCTTTATGCCGAGGAGGTCTAGGGAGAGCAGAGGGCTTGTGGAAGGTCAAAATAGAAGTAAAAATTTTTTCGGCTCTGTAGCAAGACAATAAATTTCTCAGCTACAAGGTCTTGAATCAGGATGTTATGACCTTTTTGGTCTTTAAGTTGTGTGCTCTGCTAACCTAGTTATTCACAAGAGTTGAGAGGAGCCTGGGGGCTGGACCAATGATGTTTTCAGCAACTACAGTTTAGCTAAACTGGCCTCATGCCTTTTTTTTTTTCCTTTAGCATTAAAACTATACTTTAATGAAATAGAGGATGACATTTCAGAAAAGAACATGTAATTTACTTCTTCCACAGTGGATTTTATTTTTCCCATTTGCATGAATATTTCTCAGCTCAGAATCCCTAAGCTGCTTTCAGCAAATGAACACCATACCTTGCATCAAAATTAGATTCTGATTTAAACTTTCAATATCAACTGGCCTAAAATCTTACACCTCCAAACCTATCTCTGTCTTAAGTCTGGACCTTGTGGGACATATAGGAAACAGTAAAAATTGGGTCTTAATAAAGTCATTATGTACACTGGAGAAACAGTCAGTACCAAAAAGCAAAATGACAGAGAAGCGTCAGATGCTACAAGATGACAGTTGCTAGCCTACGGAGGCAGGAAGCCCACCTGGGAGCAGCAGTGTGGGCCTCAGAGCACCTGCCCCAGAATCATCTGGGATGTTTATTTAAATTGCAGGGGCCGGCCCAGTGTCATAGCGGTTAAGTTGGCACGTTCCGCTTCTAGGGGGCCCAGAGTTCACCGGTTTGGATCCCTGGTGCAGACATGGCACCACTTGGCAAAAGCCATGCTGTGGTAGGCGTCCCATGTATAAAGTAGAGGAAGATGGGCATGGATGTTAGCACAGGACCAGTCTTCCTCAGCAAAAAGAGGAGGATTGGCAGTAGTTAGCTCAGGGCTAATCTTCCTAAAAAAAAAAAAAATTGCAGATGCCTGGGGCCCCACCCCAAACCTAATGGGAATCCCAGTCTCTGGGGGTGGGGCCAGGTACTTACACATTTAAGAAATACAGTATCCAGGTGATTCTGGTGCACATTAATACTTAGAAATGCCACCCCAAACAGAAAGCCGTTAGAGGTGGAACTCTATTTTTGGCATCTAGTGGTACCTGGCACTTGGTAGGCACTTAAATTTTAAGGTGGCTTTGGAGAACTAGATCTATATAAGGACAGATAAAGAAATTAGCAGTGCAATTGCAACGTTATTCTTCAGAATAAGATCACTTTGTAGAAAGAGGGCAAGAAATGCTTAGCATGAGATTAGTATTTTTAAAGATAATGTACTATTTGATCAGGAAAACCCTGCCTCGAGTTTCAAAGGATAAAAGAAATGAAAGGATTGCGGGAACTTAAAGACGTATTTCTTTGAAAAATATATTTAAAGTATCACTTGAGGGTTCAAGCTTTCTGCTAGCCAGCATCACTAGATTTTGTATCTAACTGTGTTAAAGCCGTTACAGAATAGCTCCGTCTCGGAGAAGTGCCAAGTCAAAGAAACATTCACAATGAAAATGCCACCTGTTCACCAGGGTTACCCCACTGTGCTCCTGTAGAGGGGGGGCCCCAGCTGTCGAGGCCAGTGCCACAGGGAGTGGGCAGTTCTCCCCTTACCCCCATCATCAGTTACTACTGGCTGTTCTGGAGGAAAGTATATTTTGTTTGCATTTTGTGGGGGGGGTTTATAATCTCTCACTCAGCCTCAGCATGCTTTTGCAGCCTGAATTCTCTTTGGATAAATTCCAACCAGCATGAACAGAGAGCTTCTGATCAATTTTTAATTTCTGATTCTGTCACTTCCGCCCCAGCTTGGGAACCTGGTTTCTGCACATGGTTCAATTTTCACTCTCAGTAGCAATGACTTGAGGTACATATGGAGAGGATGGGCAAGGCACATCCGAGATAAAAGACAGCACTCATGTTTCCAAGCCTCTCGTACATACCGTCCTCAGTTCACTTTACTAAGGAGAAAACATTCTGGTATAAGAAGGAGCTCAGTGCATACTAATGAGAATAAACGAGAAATCAAGTGACTTGCCTTTGTTTATTCAGTAAATTAAGTCAATGATTAGGATGCATTGTATTCTGGAGCCACATTCTGTCCACAGGGTTAGAAGTACCTGCTTTAAAATTACTGACATCTGTTGTTACTGGGTCCAGACCATAAGTTCAAGCTCCATTTTCCTCGAAGGTCACCAGCGACTCCTAACCCTGGCCGGCTATCTCCCAGAGTCAAGCCTATAGCTGTCAAAGAAACTTGGTGAGTATTTGTCAGTAATACTATGAAAAATTATCCCCATTTTTGGATAAACAACTGACAGAGCATACCTACTGATGATGATATGGTTTAAGTTTTGTTCTGGAAAAAAAAAATTTCCATCCTCTTGTTCAAACGAAAGAAATACCGTTTAGGTATCATACTTTCTTAGAACTCTTGGAAAGCTTGTGGGTGCTGCTTAGATTTCATGTTCGTCAATAATCCTGGAACTCCATGGGCCACAAGTGTCCCGATGCTGGACACCCAGGGTGGCCCTAGCCCAGGAAAGGGGAGGAAGCCTAAGGGAACTTCCCATCACTGTCCCTTTCTCCACAAAGGGGCCAAGGACACTAGAAAAAGGCTAGGGGCATGGCGGGACATAGCTTTTTATCTTTTCACCTTAAAGTCAAAAAATAAGGCTTTTCACTTATCTACTGGTTGGTTGGTTTGTTTTAACCATTTAGAAATTATAAAACATGTTTATATTCTTTTCAAATAATATTCAAGTATGTGCAGCAAAAAACTAAAGTCCCCTATTGATCACCTCACATTCCATTCTCCTCCTCAAAGATAACCAACTTAATAAGTTTATTGTTCTAAACATTGGTTTCTGTTTTTCTTTACATTTACAGTATACATATCAAATGTTTTATTTGTATCAGCACTTTTTACAAAGCTTCTTGAGTTGGGGAAAGCACTGTTATTTTCCAATTCTTCTTACACTTCTGATGATAGAGATGAACAAGTATTCAAAAATTTGTTTATAAAAACTAATAGTGCAAATTCTGTAGACCTTTCTGGAGAGGTTGCTGGGTTGTCAGGGAACTTAACATGTCAGGGACCTTAAAAAACTTAATATGTGACACATGGAAACATTTACACCATATACCCCAAAATAATCCTTTTCAAAAAACTAGGTGGATCCTTTTAGAATTCTTCATAAACCGTGACAGTGTTTTGACTATTCCCGATAAAGAGGAACAAATACATGGAAAGATATTATATTGTTATGAACATTATATAATTAGTTGGGAAAAGAGGTGACAAGAGAACATATTCATTTTGATCTTATTTTTTTGAAGAAAAGTATTTTTTATATATGTCTCTAAGATACACACCAAAATATGACTTTTTACTCTGTCGTTTGTATTTTTTGAATTGTCTAAATATTTTATGGTGACCACATATTGCTTTTTCACTGTGTGGTATGGGGAAGGACGAACGTATATGTTTCCCTCAGGTGCCTGAAATCCTTGTGTAACCCAGAGCTCAGCTGGAGCCTGCGCAGCCCCTGAGGCCTAAGCAGGATTGCTCTGAATTCCCGACTCCCTCGCCTAGGGTGGTCCCAGGCCTCCTGCTGCTATTTCCTCAAGGTTTACGCTGACCTCTACCTCCAGCTCTGGTGTCCCTGATGCTGGCTTTATCTGCCCCACAAACCCTAGCGTCCTCGCTGCTGTCCACAGGACCTGCGCTTGCACCAGGTGTTTAGTAGGGTTTGGCGGACTTTCCTGAAGCCATGAAGTTCATGCAGGGGGGCCACATCACAGTGCACGTGGCTTTCCTCCATCTCTGACTACACTCTTTCTCCACCTAGAGCCCAACCTATCTGTCTCCCTTTTGACTTTCTTCTCCCTTCTCCATCTGGGAGCAAAAATGTCTGTCCTTGTCTTACAAAAAGTATGTTTTCATGGGGCTGGCCCAGTGGCGCAGTGGTTAAGTGCCCTTGCTTGGGCAGCCCGGGGTTTGCCGGTTCAGATCCCAGGTGTGGACATGGTACTGCTTGGCAAGCCATGCTGTGGTAGATGTCCCACATAAGAGTAGAGGAAGATGGGCATGGATGTTAGCTCAGAGCCAGTCTTCCTCAGCAAAAAAGAGGAGGATTGGCAGCACATGTTAGCTCAGGGCTAATCTTCCTCAAAAAAAAAAAAAAAAAGTATGTTTTCCACCTTCTCTGAAACCATGACATCAACCAATGTTCATGCCTGTGGAACTTGCCTATATCTTGTGGTAGAATTTTTCCAATAAAAGAGGTTTTTTTCCCTGGGAACGTTACCACACAAAAATGGAGTTCTCCTAACCAATGCACATAGACAAGTCAATTAATTATGGCATCAGGTTTTGGGGGAGATATCAGCTTTACTCTGCAAGATCGATCTGCAGGGAGACAGGGGGCATGTGCCCTCAGATCTGTCTCCCCTATTCAGGATTTGGGGCAAAATTTAAGAGGTTAGAGAGAGCAGGCTGGCGTGTGGAAACACTGGTGGGACAGGTTTTGATTATTGGGCTTCAAGCATTTATGGTAAGGGTCTTAACATTTATGATGAGTTTCTAAACCTTTATGATGAGGTTTTAAATACTCACAGTAGGGTGGGAAAGGAATTTGAACCCCAGATCTTCCTGAATGACAGACTCCTGGCTTCTGATGAGAGTCTGACTTTTAAGTTCTGTCCTGGTCCTTGGTTCCATGGGGAGAAGAATCTTCGGTTCCACAGTCAATTCAGGACAAGCTTTCTTCTTCTGCACGTGCTCTGGCTATGCGACTTTGCAAATTTTCTGAAAGACAATTTCTTAATTACTCTGTTGATAAGATGGGGTCAGTTGAACGGATCTTGTAGGGCTCACAATTAGGAATAATTTTGCTAACAGCAGCTAAGAGAATACATCTTTATTTATTTTGTTAAATATAGCTAGACCTTCAAATCCTACTTTAGAATTAAAAGATTGAATAATTTCAAACTTCTGTCCCTCTAAGAAATTTTGTTTTGATCAGAACTCCTAGTGTAAGACCAATTTATTTACCCATATATACCCCAATCACCCTCTAGTAATGTGCTGGCAGTTACTGAAGGGTGATCTACTTGAGACAACATGGGGCTGGATAGGAGTCCCTAGAGACCTGGTAAGAGACTGTCCCCATGACCTGGGAAGCTGGCCCATCTGCAGAGCCCATTCCTGAGATATAACCGCCTGGCAGGAAACATTCTCAGGTGTGGTGTGGCTAATTTGCCTCGGGCAACAGTTGTTCTGAGGGTTTCCGAGTAAGCCAGGCTTGCCAAGGTCAGGCAGTGGTCAGGCACCGGGTGGTCAGGCATCACAGTGTGATGGGATGAGTGTATTGGGATGGCAGGGCTGGCCTGCATGGAGGTGAGTCTATTCCAGACCAGAGACAGATCAGAACAAAGCAAGGAAACTCAGTTCCTGGGCACAGAGCAGAGTGCAGAGCCAAACTCCAGTCCTGGGAGAGGCTGAGTTACTTGGCATGGTAAGTGGTTAGAACTGAGGAAGATGGAAGGGCACAGGAGCCCAGCCTTTCAGAGTAAGCCAACATGGGGAAGCATTAACACTCACAGAGGGGCATCCTTGGGAAACCAAGGGTTGGCACTGACCTGGAGGAGACGGACTCAATGAGCAAGGAATCTAGTAGTTTTTCCAGGACCCTGGATTCCACATCTAGAAGAGTAATTGTCCCAGTTACTATGGCTATTGCAACAAAATCACCCTGTAACTTTACAGCTTGAAACAACACAATGTTCATTTTGCTCACAGATCTGTAATTTGGACAGGGCTCAGCAGGGAGAGCTCTTCTCTGCTCCACTCAGCATAAGCTGGGATCATCCGAAGTCTCACTCATCCACATGTCTGGGGGTGACACTAGCTGGAAGTGGGGACCTTAGCTGGGACTGTCAGCCAGAACGCATGGACTCTCCATGTGACCTGGGCTCCCTCACAACATGGTGGCTGAGTTCCATGGGTTGGCATTTTGAGAAAGAGAGAGCCAAGCAGGAGCTACATTGCTTTTGATGACCTAGCCTCAGAAGTCATATAATGTCTCTTCTGTCAAAATCTATTCATTGAAGCTGTTGCAAAGTTTCAACCAGGTTCAAGGGGAGGGGGAGTAGACCCTACTACTTAACAGGGGGCGGCAAAGTTCTGGATAAAAAGCATGTGGGATTAGAAACATTGGAAATATCACTGTGGCCATTTTTGGAAAATTCAATCTGCCGTAGTCATGACATAAAACCAGGGCTATGGCAGTTGAGACACTTCCTTTCCCAGTCAGATGGGCTCTGGTGCTGGAGCCCACTTTCTCCTGGAAGAGGACAGTGACTAGGGGTGGCAGAGGGTGAGAACTGGGTATCTGCACTCCATCCTGGCTCTGAAAGCCTGGAGAAGGTGAAACAGAAGAAATGAAGTGAAGTAGGAAGAAGGAAGTTGACCTGAATTCTTCCTTCTGCTGCTCACAGCTACATCAACCATTTAATATTCTTTTTTTTTTTTTTTTTTGAGGAAGATGAGCCCTGAACTAACATCGCTGCCAGTCCTCTTCTTTTTGCTGAGGAAGACTGGCCCTGAGCTAACATCCACGCCCATCTTCCTCTACTTTATATGTGGGACACCTACCACAGCATGGCTTGCCAAGCGGTGCCATGTCCGCACCCGGGATCCGAACCGGGGAACCCCAGGCCGCCAAAGTGGAACGTGCGAACTTAACCACTGCGCTACCGGGCCGACCCCCACCATTTAATGTTCTGATAGGAGAAGGCCGGCGTTTCTTGCAGGCATTTTGTTTATAGACGAATCCCTCTCTCGGAACACTCAGGCAGCACAGTCATGAAAATGGTACCAATCTGAGATTGATAAGGTTCATCACAGCCCGAGATTAACTATCAATTCCTAATGTGTTTAGGTAAGACACATCTCTACTTCCCAGCAGACAAAGAGGCAAACACAATGGTCCATGAAAGAAAGAAACAGAGATGCTGCCCAAGTGAAACGAGCCTTTAAATGTCACCTTCCTCACCTTGTGTTTTCGTAGCTGTACCTTCAGACTTCCAGATTGCTGCCTGAGCTTTCCTGATGGTTTCTTTCAGGGATCATTAAAAGTGATTTGTGGGCCAGCAAGGCTTGTATTTTCCATGCTCAGGATTCAGTTTATAGCATGTAACTCCGGAAGGGGTATCTGGAGGATTGCTTCCCCATCCAGGAAGTCTTCTGCTCCGGGAAGTCAAAGAGGGCTTCAACAGTCCATTGGCGGTTGATGAGGCAGGGCCTGAGTTGGGGGACGTGGCTCCCTGGGACTCAGGGCAAGGGAGGGGCGGAGTACAGGAGGTTGCTTCCTCTCTTCCCTGCTGTCAGGCTTTGGGAGCACAGAGCTTTGAGCAGCCTACATTTGGGGGCCCTGGAGAAGAGAACTAATGCTGCATGTCGAGAGTTCTGCTTCAGATGACCAGGCTGCACAAGAACGTTTTGCATAGTTTCCTCTTTTTCATTGCTCACATAAACTCGCTTCCCAGTGTCCCTCCTGGCCCCCACTTTCTTCTTAGGAGATGCTTCCATTTACAAATGAAAGGCACTGTTGGACTTTGCAGATGCATGCACTAAGTAAGTTACTGTGGATGCAAATATGCCTGTCAAGCATCAAGGTGCTCTCTCAAGACACCCCCCTTTCTTTGGGCCAGCTCTTCATCCTGGCATGCACACATTCAGCTTTCCTACCCTCCGAGAGAAGGCCCTTCCCCAGGAATCCTCTAAGGGGTGAGCCAGAATGCCTACCTGCCCAATTTTTTTCTCATTCTCCAGTCACTCCACAATTTTAATTAGCAAAAATGCGTTGCTCAGCACCCACTTAATCCATGGGGTGACACTGGTCCTTACGTGTGCATGTGTGAGACTTTATACTCATTAACAAGAAAAAGTCCCATTGCATGTATGGTTCAGTCTCAGGACCACAAAGAAATAGTCCAGAAAGAAAAATGTAAGGCAGATCCAATCTATACCAATGTGATGGTCAGTTTTACGTGTCACCTTGGCTAGGCCATAGTACCCAATTATTCTCACCCATGGAGGTGTCCCTGTGGAGGTATTTTGTAGATGTGGCTAACGTCTACAATCAGTTGCTTTTAAAGGAAATTATCCTCGATAATGTGGGTGGGCCTTGCCCAACCAGTGGAAAGGCCTGAAGTTTCCCTGAGGAAGAAGAACTTCTCTGCCTTAAGACTGCAGCTGCAGCTTCTGCCACAGAGTTTCCAGCCTGCTGGCTTGCCTTGCAGATTTCAGACTTGCCAGCCCCCATATAAGCTAATTCCTTGAGATAAATATCTCTCTCTATCCATCTATCTATCCACCCATCCATCCATCTATCTAAATTATACTATTTCTGTTTCTCTGGAGAATCCTGACTGATACAACTGGCATCCAGTGAAAGACAATAGAGTGGAGCCAATCCATCATCCACAGAAACATTTGTTGAATTTCCCTCTCTCCCATGTCACTGGACTCTCCAATCCCTGACACCCTCACGCTCTGCAGCTATTCCCTGGCACCCTCTCTGCAATGTACACACACCTACATGCATGTGTACGCATAGATGTGCAACTGTCTATGTGTACATCTACGTCTATGTCTAATCTCCACAGCCTTCTTCCGCAACGTAACTCACTCCCACTGCCCATGAGGGCTCTCCTCTGCTCTTCCTTCTGTCTCTCTCCCTCTTCTGCTCGTCTTTCTTGGAGTCAACCCAGTCCCTCTGACAGAGATCCACCCATCCCCGTGCCTCTCTCTCCACTGGGTAGGCCTTTCTGCCCAGAGGTGGGGATGGAGAAAAAGGAAAGAGGGACCTGCTGAGAAGACAAGCCGTGTTTGTATCTTACTGAGCAAGAGTGAGGAAAAGAGGAATGTATACTCATGTCTTAGTCATTTTTTATTATACTAAGTTTTTCCAAACTACCTTTAAATTTAAATAACTTAAAAATTCTCCTAAAATCTTATAACAACCTATAAGGCTATTTCTGTAATAATCTTATAAGGTAGATTAGGTAGGTATTATTCCTTTTTAGAGATGAGAAAACCAATAATTAGAGAAATTGAAAGTTAATCCAAGGTCCCACTTTAGCTCTCGCTTCACTGATCACACAGCTGAGGCTAGAACCTAAGATTTCTGACTCCACTGCATTATGCCGGCTCTTTATAAAAGAGAGTGTACTTGGTTCACATTAATTAATCATTTAACAAACATACATCAAAGACAAAGGACTCCAGATGGGCTGAATAGAAAACTGAATAAGACACAATCCCCCACCTTCAAAATACAAGGAAGGAGACTAATGCTGTAATGGAGGTACAATGGTCAGGAGAAAGGCAGCTTGTGGAGGAGCCTTCCTTAGGTGTCATCACCTGCCTACCTTCTCCACCTTCCTCATGGGACATGGTTGGCAAGGCTTGCCCCAAATCTAGTGGCTTTACCTGTCAAGAATCCCACATCTTAAGTCATTGCTCTCCATTCAAGGTCTGCATGCAGAGCGGTCGGAGGTAATAGCTTCCCTAAGGAAGTACACACAGGCCATCACTGTGGTCAGGGGAATTGTGCTATGGGTCCCTGAGGGATGGGGAACCAGCCTTGGAAGGAAACGAAGTTGAGCAGAAGAGTAACCTCAGGGCAATGGGGAAAGAAGACTTTGAAACGCCCTTGAACATCATGGACCCACCCCACCCTTATTGTTGCTGTTCCTGCTTCTCCTCTATTAATCTTATAATCATTAAAAAGATAATTAAAAGCAGAGAAGATGATTTTCAAGAGAGATAAGGAAGAGATAAAAAGAAGGCTTATATAAGGTGATAAAATAGTTGGAAGAAAGTATTTAGAAAGACTCAAATTAGATCAAATTAGATAACAGCAATTACAAAACATTAAGAACAAATTTGAAAGGTGAAAAATTAAAAATAGATATAAAATAAGATAAAAAATCATAATTAATAGTTTAAAAGAAAATTACAATTAGTTATAAAGTAAAATTATAATTAATTATACTTTTAAGAGATTGACAATTAAAAACTTGAGATAAATAGTATTAAGTTAAAAACTACAATTAAAATAATATTTTAGAGATGATAACACCAATAGAAAAATGGACGAAGAACATAAATTCACCTATAAAGCAATACAAATAATGATATATATGTGCAAAAATGTTCAACCTCACTAGTAATGAAATAAATGCAAATTAAAACTATTAGCTATTGACTTTTACTTATCAAGTTGGTAGTGGTTTGAAAAATGATGATATTCAGTATAGTCCAGAATACAGGAAATAACCATGTCATGTCCTACAGTTGGAAAGGTAAATTGTTTCAGCAGACAGAATTTGACAAGACGTGAGAACCTGGAAAATATCCATACTGCTTTTTCTTTCAATTTTTTCTTTTCTTTCTTTCTTTCTTTCTTTTTTTTTTTGTTGAGGAAGATTGGCCCTGAGCTAACATATGTTGCCAATCTTCCTCTTTTTGCTTGAGGAAAATTGTTGCTGAGCTAACATCTGTGCCAATCTTCCTCTGCTTTGTATGTGGGATGCTGCCACACCATGGCTTGATAAGCAGTCTGTAGGTCCACACCAGAGATCGAACCTGCTAACCCTGGGCTACAGAAGCAGAGCACATGAACTTAAGCCATGGGGCCAGCCCCTCTTTCAATTGTTTTCATTGTGGTAAAATACATAAACCATAAATTTTACCATCATAACCCTTTTTAAGTGTATAGTTCAATGGCCTTAATTAAGTACATTCATACAACTGCAACCGTCACTGGCATCCATCTATAGAACTCTCTCCATCTTGCAAAACTGAAACTTTGTACCCATTAAACAATAACTCTCCTTTCTCTCCTTTTCCCAGCCCCTGATAACCACTTCTACTTTCTGTCTCTATGAATTGGCACTCTAGGTACCTCATAGAAGTGGAATCATACAGTACTTGTCCTTTAGTATACACAACCTTTTGCCCAGTAATTTCATTGCTGGGACTTTATCCTAGGGAGATAGTGTGGGGGACAGGCATTGGCCACCCCAAGATACCTCTCTTTGGCATGAGAATTATTTGTTGCTGGTTACTCTGCAAACAGGGAAGGAGGCTCTGAGGAGTGGAACTTGCTTACCCTTTGTTAAGAAACATTTACATTTGTAAGGGAAATCTCTATCTGTAAAGTTGTCTCCCTCTGTACCAGGAAGAAGGGGGATGACCTTATCTCTAGAAACTCTTAATCAATGCCAAAGGCAAGGACTTAAATCTGCATAATAATCTTATTCCTGTTTCTGGTAACCTCCTGTAATTGACTCCCCCCGCCCCCAACATCCTCTTTTGTCGTTAGCCGAAGATGATATTTAAGGTGGTGGCTTCAGCCATTTTGGAGAGTTGCTCAGCTTGCCTGAGCCTCTCCCATGTATACATGTTACAAAGCTTTGTTTAATTTTCTCCTGCTATTCTGTCTCATGTGAATTTAATTCATTCTCCGGCCAGACGAACCCAGAGAGGGTAGAGGAAATGTCTTCCTCCCCTACAATAGTCACAAATATGAACAACAAATTATGTACAAGAATCTTCATCAAAGCATTGTTAATAGCCTTTTAAAAATTAGGGAAAAAAAATCCCTGAATGCTCAAAAGTAGGAAATTTGATAAATAAAGATTTATTAATTATATGAAGAAATACTATAAAAATATTGTGTAGAAGAAAATGACATGGAAAAAAGAATCATGATGTATTAAGCAAAATTCCTTTCAGTCTAAAGAAGAGTATATACACTGTATGATGTCATTAATTTTGGAGAAAAACATTTGCATATATTCTTAATATATTAGCAGTAGTTATTTATGGGTAGTGGGTGTTTATGAGTGGTTTTAATTTTCAACCCTTTGTTTATCTACATTTACTACAATGAGTAAATGCTATTTTTAATAAGCAAAAGTCACTGAAGAAAGATTAAGGAAAATAAGAGAGTTTAAAAACAAGAATTCTAGAGGCTGGCTCCGTGGCCGAGGGGTTAAGGTTCGCGCGCTCTGCTGCGACGGCCCAGGGTTCGGATCCTGGACGTGGACATGGCACTGCTTGTCAGGTCACGTTGAGGTGGCGTCCCACATCCCACAACTAGAAGGACGTGCAACTAAGATATACAACTGTGTACAAGGGGGGTTTGGGGAGATAAAAGCAGGAAAAAAAAATAAGAATTCTAAATTAAGAATTTAAAAATAGAATTGATCTAAGTAATTTAAATATCTAAAACATATGCAAACAAAATACAATATAAAGGCTTGGAAATATAATTAGTAAGCTATTTTAAGTTAAGCAGAATAAATTTAACACTAACAGAATAACACAAAATCATCCTTCATTGAGCTCCCAGTGAATGCCAGATGCTGTCTGTGCTAGGTGCTATAATACATCACCTAAAACGGACTAATAGGATAACAAGTTCCTTTATTTAAAGGAATCACTGGATAATAAGAGGGAAAAGGCAGAAGTATCTGAGAAGGGCAGGTTTCAGTCCTTTTAGCAGCCTCTTGATTGGACACCATTCCTCCTTGAGAATCCTTCCTCACAGCCTGGTCTTGGGGACGGACGCTTCACCAGGAGTCAAGAAGCAATGCATTCAAATGGTTCCTCAGGCTCCAACCCACTCTGCATAGTTTCTGTCTCTCGTCAGAGCCCTGAGAGACCTCCCTAGTCCCCGATCCAGTCCCTCCTCCTACCCTAGTAACCCAAGGACGAGGCAGCCGTGTGCTAGGAGCACTCTGTGGGTACTTCAAGTTGGGGAAATGTGTTTGACTTGGTACACAGAAGATGAAGCAGTGTATCAGTCAGTGTGCTGTATGTAGACATTTACAGAAAACAAGACTCAGCATGTTCGTGCGTATAACTTAAAAGTCCAGGAAGACTTGCGGCGTTAGATAAGGCTTGATTCAGAGCCAAGAGGAGTGACCAGGGCTCACTTTCCTCTCTCCAGTCCTTGGCTCTGTTCTCTCTAGGTTAGCTCCATTTTCAGGCAGGTTTCTCTGAGGATCCAAAAGGGACATCCGAGGCTACCTCCTCCTTTCCATGAAGTGAAAGCCTATTCCAGTAGTTTCCTCAGAAGAAGGACATTTTCTCTCCTAGAAGCACCAGGCGGTTTGCTGATACGTTTAAGCCACTCAGGAACCTTGCTCCCACCCCTCGCTGGAGCTGAGCATGGGGGAAATCTCATTCAAACCTGATGGCTGAGAAAGGAAGAGAGGGAGTGTATGAGTAGCGAATTAGAATATTAATGGCAGGAGAGATGGGAAGGTCAGGAGAGAACCAACAACTGTCCATCTCAGCAATTCTTTGATTTTAGGAAGACTTTATTTTGGAGGCGATATTTGAACTGGGGCCTCAAGGAGGTTCATGACCTGAAGAACAGGGGGAAAGTGTTTCTAGATGGAGGTAACAGCATGCTGCATGGTTCAGAGTTATGAAATGTGCCAGGCTACTTGGAAATGGGGAAAAGTTCCATGAGTTGGTAGTCACAGGTACACGGAGAGAGAGATTCGCTGGCATCATGTCCTGCCTGACTAGTCACCAAGAGATGGAATGCAGATGCATTTCATTTAGATGTACTTACTCTCAGATAGCTGGTCCTAGAACCCTGGGTCCAGTACACCAACTCATGCGGATTACCCTTAAATCCAATCTAATAACCAGCTGTTTAGCAACCACCTTGAGGAAAAAATAAGAGCTCTGATCTGTAGTCTTGGCCCTCCATTGTGGTGAAACCATTCCCACCACAGTCAACTTCAAGCAACCAAGGTGATGTCACTGAATATAGAGTTGAAATGTCACTGACTGCGGGACAGCGCTTACAAGTTGGTGGGAGCTTTCTCCAGCACATCACTGCTCTAAATTCTTCAAATTGGGACTGCCTTGGACGTATCTGCCCCACGACTTCCTCTTTTTGCCATCTTTTGATTTTCTCAGTTTCATAGATGAATATGATCGATTCAGAATATTCTTGTTAATTGTTCAGTATTCTGGATCCCAGCTTTCCTGTAGAGGATTTGCTTATCCTCTAAGACATATTTTATCAAACAAATCTTTCTCTCTCTTTATTTTGTTAATTGAAGTAGTATTATGTCATACATACAGTCAAGTGGACAAATCTTAAGCATCCATCTCAGTGAATTTTTACACATTTATACACCCATGGAATACCCATACTACAAAGCATTTCCAGCATACCAGAAGACTCCATTGTGCCCCTCCCCGTCCAGCCTACTCATAAAGTTAACCCCTACTCTGAGATCTGCTGCCATAGATCAGTTTTGCCTGTTCCTGAACATCATGTAAATGGCCTCATGCACTATGTGTTCTTCTGTGTCTGGCTTCTTTTGCTAAATCGTGTCTATGATATTCAGCCACATTGTTGAGCGTAGCAACAGTTTATTCTTTTTCGCTGTAGTATAGCATTCCATTGTGTGAATATACCACAGTTCATTTATCCATTCTAAAGCTGACGGACATTTGGGGCTCTTGTGAGTAAAGCTGCAATGAATACTCCCTTATGAGTCTCTTGGTAGACATAAGCATCATTTCTGTTGTGTATATTCACAGGAGTGGAACTGCTGGGTCGTTAGCTAGTGCACAATTAGCAAACGGATTGACGAAGCCTCTAATATTCCCACAGGGAAGGCATACTGACTCCTGCCAGGCCTGAGCCACCTCTGTGCTGGGCCTGCACTGCCACCTCACAGCTGTGCACTGTCCCTCCCTGTCCCTGCTTAATCATCACGTTTGCCAAGGTTTCAGCAGCCACTGCAATATCTCATATTCGGCATCAGAGCCTTGGCATGAGGGTTCTTGAGGGCCATTTCTCATGACAGAGAGCATGAGGTGCTGGCTAAGCACTAGACTGAATGGCTGGAGGTCTAAAATCTCCCCAGGCTCTGATGAAACGAGGCTCTCTGGTCTTGGGCAACTCACTCAGCCTCTCTGGGTGTCAGCTCCTTTATCTGTGAAATAAAGAGGAAGATTAGATGGTTATCAAGGTTACTTCCACTTAAAGTCCTGTGATTCCTAATAAAAGAATTACATTGTCCAGACTCTTGTTCCAGCATGAGAGTGGGAACACACCATGCTTTGCAACATGTGAGTAAAACAGAATTTTACTGGAATTGAAATGCTCACAAGTGCCCTCCTTGGGTGCCTGTCTGAGCTGGGACAAAGGTGGAACCAAACAGGGCAACACACTTGGGTAAGGACCAGTTGTGTAGAATATATACTTAGGGCCATTTGTACACTATTAGCATCAATAAACAGGCATTTCTCTGGCTGTCCAACATTGCAGCAGAAGGGCTCACGTAACCTTGATGCATTTCAAGCATTTGTTATTTGGAAGTAAAGAGGCTAACAGCCTGCATTTCAGAAATCTCTCAAGATCCATGACAGGTAGATATTGTTAAAGGTTTAGGAGAATGTCCCTGTGCTTTCAAATAAAAATGGTTTGAAAATTCATCAAGGCCAGAGGAGCCATTCAGGGGAGATGACAGATGGAATGTTTGTGCCTGTTTAAGGACTGGAGATGAGAAATGGGCCTGTTCTGACTTGGGCTCCGTTTATCAGAGATGATCACTCCACACTCAACACAAAGGAAATCAAAGGGCCCTGGGACCCTTGCAGGGCTTGAGGGTGGATGAGCTGGAGGTAGGCTGGGCTGGCCTCTCCCTCTTTGGACAGACCTTTGCCCATTCACTGGCATCCCTCCTCCCATGCCCTGAGACCAACACTTGGTATTTCAGCCTCTATATTCTGATGAACGTAGGATGGAGAGAAAAGTAATGGGTCAGGAAAAACATAAAAATGAGGAAAATATAACAGAAGAATGTTCAGGAAATGGCAGAGAATGGCTTTTTAGAAACCTGCTATAAATTTGTTGAGACTTTACTCTAGAATAATCTTTATGTCAGAGGTACTAGGAAATCTTGGTGCAGTGCCAAGTTACAACCCAAGTGTAAAATTTATTTTAGCCATATGGTGTTAAGTGATGTCTGTGAAGTGGAATGGTCACCAGAGCCCATCTGATGAAGTGGCGTGGCACAGCATATACAATTTACTGTGAACAAGAAATTAATAGCAAAGGCTACTATTAAGGGGAAGTCAAAGAGAAGTGGAGAGGTTCCTGAAAATTGGGAGAACTCTGCCACACGATTTGACTAGATGCAAGGGCAACGCAGTGGTCAGTGATGGGCTACTAAAGGAGATCACGTGATTTGTGCCATTACTGTGGATACTTTCAAAGACACGGAGAGACGTTATACTGTACTTGTGAATGCCTTGTAATTATTGCTGACTTGTTTCTTGCTATTTTGGGTTTTTTAATCTCTTCAAGTGTGCTGCCCAAAATTCTGGTATTCAAAATATGTCACGTAAGCACACTTGTGCATGCACACACACATGCTGAGAACGACTGTTTTAGGCCTTCATTGTTTCTATATGATTCTACACACAATAATCAGTAGGGAACGCTTTAAGGCTGATGTCCTGTTATGGCTCATCAAATAAGTCTTGGGCCGTATTTTCAGAATGTCTTTATATTGATTGCCTGCACTACATAAGAAGCACTTTTCGGTGATTTTAATTGGTTGGCTATAACTATGGCAACTGTATGTCCTAGATTTTCTAGGATGATCCTGATTTCAAGGACTGATTTAATTGTCTCTATAAGTACACAAATAGTAGTCAGAGCATGTGCTCCAATTTTTAGCTCAGAAAACGCGATCATTATATCGATATTCTATTTCAGCGCACGTTATAGAATGTGAGTGCTCTACAGTGCAGCTGAAATGCTGCTCAGAGAGCTGGGAGAGGGCTATGACAGACAATACATTGATTAGTTTTTCCAGCTGGGGGCCAGGAACAGGTCTCTCCTCCCTGATACCTCATCATGCCAGGTCGTGTTCTTCTGTTTTTACCTCTTTCTCACTCATCTCTTTCTACACTCCCAAGAAGTGTAGCAGAAGCAGTCAAGAGAGGTGGGAGAAGAAGGATCAGCAGGATTTTTGCCTTCTGCAACTTTTTTGAAGTTGGGATTGAAGAATCAGAGTATGTAGTGCAAACCTTCTTCCTACCTTAAGACTTCTGAAATTTTGCGCGTTAGAGGGATTTGGAAGTCTAGGTGGATTTTTTTCGGGGGAGGGGGATGTTAGGGCTGCTTGGAATTTTGACAGAAAAAGCAATTATTTGTTTGTTTGTTTATCTGCAGCATTAATTCCAAAGGTTTGACATGGAGGGAAAGTAAGAAATTGCTCAGGATGAAGGAGTTGGAAGGTAATATTGTTTGATGGCCCAGCTAAGATGTGAGAAGGATCAAACTACTGCTCAGTTAGTTCTCTGCTCTGGATCAAAGTAAATTGTTGACACTCAGTGTTTTTACTTAGAGTGCTGGTTTCTTGGCTGGAGACTGAAGAAAATGTCATGTTGTGTTATTGTTGTAGGTATTTGTGTAGGTCTCAAGTAACTGGGAGGATTTTTTGATAAGCCTATGAGTACCCCAGAACCTTGGAAACATGGAACAGCAGGGCCTCTGGAAGACTAGGAGCCTTGACAGGGCCAGCCATTACAAAAACTGTAGTTGGACGGCCTTTCTGAACGCTAGGCAATTCTAGAAGCTTCTGGAGTTGTGGGTCTTCACTCTAGTGCTCTGTTACAGGACTAAGCTAATTTTTGGAGGTCTGTTTTATTTGAGTCTCCCTTTTGGTTGGCCTTTTTTTCAGTACGTCAAAGCTTCTCACAGTTTCTTTTCTTTTCTTTCTTTTTCCTTTAAAAAAAACCCCCTATTTTGGACTTTATCGAATGATAAATAAATTTCTATGGAGTTTGGATAGCTATATATTCTTTGACAGCTTTATTGCTATGTAATTTATACATTATAAAGTTCATCCATTTTAAGTGTACAATTCAGTGAGTGTTGGTATATTGACTGAGCTGTGCAACCATCACCATAATCTAACTTTAGAACATTTTTATCACCCCCAAAAAAGAAACCTTGTACCAACTGGAAGTTACTCCTTATGTTACCCACACCCTGCCCCTGGTAAGCCCAATCTGCTTTGTTTTCTATAGATTTGCCTGTTTTGGACATTTTATTAAAATGGAATCATACAACACGTAGTCTTTTGTGTCTGGCTTCTTACACTTGGCACCATGTTCTTGAGGTTGATCCATATTATAGCATACAATGGTACTTCATTCCTTTTTATTGCCGAATAATATCCCATTGTCTGGATATACTACATTTGTTTATCCAGTCATCAGTTAACAGACATTTGAGTTTTTTTTATGCTATTATAAATGAAATTGCTTTCTTGATTTAATTTTGGCTTGCTAATTGCTAGTGTATAGAAATACAATTAATTTTTATATGTTGATCTTATATCCTGCAACCTTGCTGAAACTTTTTTTAAAAATTAGTTCTAATAGTTTTTTTAGTGGATTTCTTGGGATTTTTCTACTTATAATGTGATACCATCTGTGAATAGAGAGAGTTTTACTCTTTCTTTTCCAATATGGATGTCTTTTATTCTTCTTACAGTTTCTGCTTCCACTTCGCTTTAGTTTGCTATGATGCCTCAAGGTTCTGACTTAGTGTCATAGTTTCTCTCTTTGCTATTTTTTTGTATGTTCTGAATTTTCAAGTTTTGATGGAGATAGAGAAACGGGAAAGAGACATAGAGAGTCTGACTAGCTCAAGTGTTAGCTATTACTTTTGCTTGGGGAAAGCTTTGCATTCTAGCTTCTAGGTCTCTGGCTAATAAACGCTGCCTGTGGGTTAGATGATCACTAATAAGCTGTAGCCAGAGAGAAAAGGAGACCACAGGTTCCAGGTATCTCAAGAAATTTTCTTTAGAAGGGGCTATAGTCATGGCCCGGCTTTTAAACTGAAATGGATAGAACAATATTGTTATAGTAGGTATTTTTCCAAGAATAAGATATATATTTTTTTTAAATTCAGAAAGTTTCTTTGTAATGCTGTTGGTTGGAATGGGTTATGGATTCTAAAGTATTTTTATTCTTTATTTTTTAAATTGAGGTATAATTGACATACATTATATTAGTTTCATGTGTACAACACGATTCGATATTTGCCATACATTGCAAAATGATCACCACAATAAGCTTAGCTAACATCTGTCCCCATACATACTTAAATTTTTTTTCTTGTGATGAAGATTTTCAAGATCCTCTATAGTTAAGCATACTGTACTGCATATCTAAAGTATTTTTAGATTGCCTGATAAGACCACTTACATGTTTCTGTAACAGGAAAAGTGAAGATACCACACTACCTTCTCATGATTAGCTTTCATCATCTTTATTTGGTTGAAAGAATTTACTTAGTAGTCTAAGGAGATAATATATTCAAGGTAACTAGTGGTTTGTTCATCTCTCTACTATCTCCAAGAAACTCTTTCTTTGTGAATAGCTATTTTGGTAGCAATTTATTGAGCATCTGTTTTATGTAGAATCTCCAATATGTGCTATATATTGGGGTAATAAGTGAGGAGGATGTGTTTGTGGAGGGGAGGTCCCAAAGAAATGAAAGGCATAATTCCTGGGATTTTTAGTTCTTTGTAGAAGGAAGGTTAAAATACATTATACAACTTGATAGCACATACAAAATGACCAGGGATACAGAGGTGAAAAAGATATAGTCTCTTCTCTAAAGATTCCTACGATAATGTCAGCACATAATTGGAGCTCAATAATGTTATTGCATTTTCTGGATACTTTTGGAATGAGAGGATGCTATGCTGTGTTGTGGTTGGCTGCTTTTAATGTTGAAAGGGACTACTTGAAGATAGTACCATCACTAACCTGATTTCTAAAGAGAACACATACGCCTCTGTAAGACTAAGTTCATATGGCTAAACTTATATGCCACAGAATATTTAGCAAAAAGTAATTTTTAAATGTGTATGTAGACAACTTAAAAATTATTCACTGGTCTTATAGAGTGAAATACCGAGCTAGAAGTTTTCCAGAATAGATCTTCTCATCTTTGTCTGATGTAGTTTGAATTCCTCCACTAATTTATGCCGTCGTTGGCAATCACTTTACTTTCCGCTGCCTCATCATATTATGGCCCAACTAGCTTATGTAATTTAAGTGAAGGGAGACGCAAAAAGTGAAGGTTCTGCATGTTTAGCGCAAATAATTTATGTTTTCTGTCTTGTCATATGCAGATTTGAAAACCATAATATTTAAAATTTTACATTACAAAGAAATAAAATAGTACATAGTTCATGAGATAAAGCTATAGGCCAAATGCAGGGTTTTGCTGTTGTCGTTTTTTATGGCTAAGGCTAAAATAAAGAAATGCCAAATTTTGCCTCAGGGATTTGTTTATAAGAATCTAGGAATGGCTCCATTAGGAGACGGCATCTCCCTCATTAAACTGTGAGTTCCTTTAGGAGATAGATTGTATGTAACTCACTAGCCTAAATTTCTAGAACACTATCTTCAAAGCACGTTTTATGAGACGAACGAACTTCCTCGAAAGCTGCCCAGTTAGAAGGCTTTCCACCAGTCAAGACCTCAACTCCCAGAATGCCATGCTCTCCTTGCGCTCTCAGGATTAAGGCGAGAATATCCCAGCACCCATCGCTGCAGATCGAGACTACAATTCCCACTATAGCCAGGGGCTCCGGAAACCTTGTCAAACACCGCCTGTTGCCATAGCATCCGGGTCCAGGCCAACCAATCCGGTGCCCCTGCCGAGTAGAGGCGGGCCGTTCGCTTCTCTGACCAACCGGAGGCATTTTTGTTGCGGAGCGTGACCGGAGGAGGCGGGAGCTCAGGACCCGCGCCTTCTCCTTGCTTCTTGGGGTCGTGGCCTTGCTCCCGTCGTGCGAGGAGAGGTCGGGCACGTTCACGCGCGTCTGTGCGCGTGGGGCCTGAAGTGCTCGTGGGTCCGCACTAGGTCTCTGCGGGAGCAGCAGCAGAAGCCATGGGCGGGACCGCCAGCACCCGCCGGGTCACCTTCGAGGCGGACGAGAATGAGAACATCACCGTGGTGAAGGGCATCCGGGTGAGTGACAGTGGGCGGGCGGAGGGCCAGCGCTCGGACTCGGACCCCAAACCTCCGACCTTCCCGGGACCCGCTCAGCCCAGTTTCCCTCCTCCGGGCCCCCAGTGTTGTCTGGCCCGAAGCCGAGTTCTCTGCAAAGAAGCTTGAAGTTTCAAGACTCGGGACGTTCATTCAGAAAGATTTACTGGTTGTGTGTCAAGTGCTGAGTACTGTGCTGGGGCGGGTGAGGGATGCCAGGTTGATTTAGACCCTCCAAGGCCTCGCAGTCTAGTCTTGATTCCGTTGCTTACTAGTTGTGGGATTTGATTGGAAACCCCTGTCTCACAGTACCCATCAGTGGATAGGTACAGGACCCAAACCCTGCTTTTGCACTACCCACATCACCTCTCTCGGGGTGAATGGGCATTTTAAGGAACTCTTTTATTTATTGTCTGTTATTTAGTACCCTCCCCCTGATACTACCCATTCCCCCAACGCGCACCCCCCCCCCCCATACTCTTACTTGCTCTGATACCACCCATCCCCCCACACCCACCCACCCGCCATAGACTTTTCCGGCCTGCCTCTGGTGACTTCTGGCTTCTCCCTCCTTCGCTTGTCATCTCGTCTTTCCTATGCACCTCCTCTATGGCCTGCCACGCCTGAGTTTTGGACTAGCCCACTCGCTTCAGGAGTAGTGCCTGCCAGTCTGATAGGGCTTAAGATAGAATTGCAATTTTTCAGACTGGTGGAAGTAATACAGTCAGTTTTGACCGAGACATGGGAGAGGCTTTTTAAATGCTCCCTGCATGTGCTTGATCCGTAATCTGAAAACTTGATCTTTCTCTAGGGTGTCAGCATACCGGCACTAACTTCCTTAACACACTGTCCGCTGCACCTGAATTTGGAGCCTCACATTTTTGGAAGTATGATGCCTGAACCTAGTAAATAGAGCAATTTGACTTCAGAAAGTTTTATAATATTTCATATTTTTCTTTTTCTGTTACTACACACTCATATAAGTAAATTTGTAAATTATTTTAGCTTTTGTTATTAGGAAATAAAACTTCTTAAATATTTAAAGTGTTTGAAAACTTTTTACTCTGAAACTGTTATCTTGAGAAGAATTTATTAAAGTTTTCTTTATAGAAACTCAGACTGTTGAACTCCATTTTTGGTCTGTGACCAGCATTTCTTATATTAATTAATGGTAGTACCACATTTTGTAATAAAATGTCTGAGGCTACATTCCTTGGGTTGTTGTGGTTTAGTTGGTACTCTTTGGAGTAAAATAAAAATTACCGTGAACTCTGAGTTTTACGCAGAGATTGGTTTAATCTTGCCTCTTGGCTCTTTGAGTGTTCCACACCAGAGGGTGAAAAGGAAATAAAAGTAAGAAAAAGCAAAATAAGTTTTGGGTGAGAAGACATTGGCTAGAAAAATTTATAAATCCATGTTCTCGTTCTCTAGTACAGACACAGTGATGACAGCAAAGAAAATTCTAAGAGAATTTGGCCACAGCACAGAGATGCATGTCAAATATTAGCTAAGGCTAAATAGGATAAGTATGACAATAGGCATAGGTATTAGATTAAATGGAGAGTGTCTGAAAAAGCTTTTTTAAAACAAAACAACAGTAATCTGTGTCCTTTAGCCGCTCAACTTGATGAAGTAGTCTTTATTTTTTTTCTTTCTCATAGAGTACATTTTATCTATATGGTTATAATTCAAGCACACACCATGCTCATTTTGACCTCTATGCGTTGCTTTTCTCCAGTATATACCCTTCACCTGGAATGCCCTTGCACAGTTCTTGCTTCAAATCTTTCTTTCTCAATGATGATTTGCAGTCTCTGAGCTTAAATTTTCTTATCTGCAAAATGATGGGGCATAAGTACATCTCTAAGATTTCTGATCTTTCCCAATTCTGAAATTCTTGAGTCTAGTGGCGCTGTAAGTTTCTTGTAGCCATTCTCAGCCCATTGCTATTTGCTCTAAAAATGGCATGCTGTTGAACTGTTGAGTACTGAGGGATCATTCTCTTTTCTTTGAGGTCATGGTCAAAAGAGCATCAATTTGGGGTTAACAGACCTCAGTTTAAATCGCAGATTAGGTATTTAATAACCTGCAGCCTTGGACAAGTCACTTCTCTGCTCGTATTTTCTCCATAAAGGGGAATACCATCTCTTCTCTTGATTGTGGTGAGATGATGAGGTAAGGTATTTAAAGCACGTGGCACATTGTAGATTTTTAATAGAAGGCACCTATTATTATGATAGGGCTCCTTCCACATCTAATACTCTAAGATTCTTTGGAAGTAGTGTATAAGGTAGTGGAAAGAGCATGTGCTCTGGAACCAGGCAGACCTGGGTTTGGTCCTACCTCTGCCTCACACTGGCTGTGTGGCCCTGGACAAGTCACTTTTGATTGCATTTCCTTGTTCAGTATAACTGCACGCAGCCTACTTCTGATACTTATGCATCAAACACTGCTTGTTAGAATTGAACATTATGTAAGCATCTAGCACAGTGTCTAGTACTTTGATGGTGTTTAGTACTTATGTGAGTAGTAGCTGTTATTAGAGCTGTTCAAGGGAATGGATATGTAAACTTATGTGAACTTAAAATAATTATATAAAAACAAGGGTATATAGTGCTCCCACAGGCACAATATACTGAAGGGGTGTGGACTGGGAATAGGGAGTCCGGAGTTCTGCAACTGATTGCCTGTGTGATTTTTGTCTAGGTGTTGTAGATGTTTTCCAGCTATTCTTCGTATTTTTGTGAGCTTGACACAATCATCTTGTTTCCCTCTGGGACATGGGGAAGGATAAACATCAATTTCAGTATGAGTGAGCCACTGTTTTTAGCTCAGTTGATTAAAACATGGTCTTGATGAGGCCTAAACGTCAGTGTTGAATTGCAGATGGGTTGGTTCAACTTGGCTGAAGAAAACTTTGCAGATTTGCCCAATTGTCTAACATTTATGTCATCACTCATAGGAAGTGAGCGTGTACCAATGATTCAACAGACTCAGTCACTGCTGGAACCCAATTCTGTGCTCCACTGATAAGGATAGTAATTTCATCTTCATTTATCTTAATATGTAAGGAGTAACTTTTAGTAAGCAGCATAAGGCTTTAGGGAACTAGGCCGTCTTTATTAATGGATCATGTTTTCACAGATTTTTCTTGCTGAGGTCCTTAACAATTAGCAATTAAAGGACCTACTTAATTTAAGTTTAAAGTTTCTTCTCACCTACCAGATGTTATTTTCATGGTATTTTAGGGTCTTGTTTTTTTCCTTTATCCTTAGCAATTGATAGCTTTCCCCCACTTCCATAAAATAACCCATATTCTTACACCTGATTCCAACTTGGAATCTGAAACGACTCATGGGCTAGATGAAAGGCCACCCTCTTGCCTTGCCCTCCTCTCAAGTCTAAAATAAATTTCTAGTGATATAAAGACCAGGCATTTTCATTACTCATATTACATGTGCTTAATGGGATTTTTCTGAGCACCTGCTGGGTGTGCTTCGAAAGTGTGCCTTCCACTCCATCTTTCACAAGTTTATCTGAAACATCAAAGCTGTGAGTGAACTTCCAGAGCAAATGTCAACTTCAATGAGTGTCATTTTCAAAGTAATATTTATCATGCTTTCCAGGCATAAACTAATCTCTGCAACTGGTTTTGAAGTTGCAAGCTGAAATTCACAGGAGCCAGTTATGGTAGTGTGGGTACTTAACATGGAACACAACTAGTGCTTTGGGAAGTATGGGCAGTTGAGAGCCCCTGAAGGAAGAGATTATTTAATGTGGGATGTTGTGGAGGATCCTGGAGAGGGTACAAATCCAGTCAGTCACTGGGGTGTTGAGGAATGTTGTCAAGTAATTCAGTTAACTGATAAATGATTGGTCCTTTCTATGTGAAAAGCCCATGAATCTCTTGGGTATAGTACTGTGTGAAGCATTCTAGGATGTTATACAGAACGAAGTTCATGTTTTCCACTAATAACAAATGCAAAGAAATACAAGTGACAAACCACAAACGTAGGCTAAAAACTAATTTTATATATATATATATATATGGCATTCCCCCCTCTCCCCTCAGGCCCTTAGGTAAGTCTTTGGGAGTGATTTCTTCCACATAATAATGACAGTTTTTGGAGCCTATATCTTAAAATGATAGTTGAAAAAGCAAACTAATGTTCTCACAGAAAATGACCTATACTACATGGAAAGAAGATCAAATGAGAAAAATGGGTCTGAGTCCTTTAATCAGTTTGATAAGACACATCTGGAACATGAGAAAAACTAATATGGAGGTGAGGGTCTGGTTTGTTTCTGTCTCATGTGGTTCTTAACTTGACCTCTTAGAGAAGGGCCACTTAAAAGGAGTTCTCCTTTTCCTTTTACTCTGTTCTTTGGAAGTAGAAATACTTTATGTGTGTCCATCTCACCCAGTCTCCCGTTGCTCAGAAAATACCGGATTCTTGGTTGGTGGGTGGTATATTTGTGCTAATTTTAGATAAGACGAACCAAGGTGGGTGGGAAGAGATGAGTGGGAAGACTGTAGAAGATGAGACACATCTTTTCCTCGTCCCTGGAGCACATGTTGGTGTGTTGAGTAGTGTGACCCAAAACTTGGCAAGCCCCATTTACTTATATTTGTCTTTAGGAGCAGTAGAGAATAGGGTGGATAATCAAAGTCAGTGGACTGAATTCTGCCATCTTGGCAGGCCCTCTTTTGGTTCTCCCTTATATGAGAACAGTGGTTCTTAACTTCTTTTGGTGCATAGAGTACTGTAAATCTAAGCTATGGACTCTGCCCAGAACAGTGCAATGAGCAGACAACTTTGTGTACAGTTGAGGAATTAATTCATAGACTCCTGAGTCCATGGACCTCATGACATAATTCTAGCATTAATGTGTGTCTGATGGAGTTATTTCACCATTCTTTGCTACAAATAATTTCTGTAAATTGCACTTGGTATTCACCTTGATGGAGATTCCAGAGATCTCTGGAAACCAGATATAGAAGGTATAGATGTTTAAGTAGGAAAAAAGCTTTTCTGAAAGAAGTACTCTGAGAAAAGATGTTTCCTGAAGTTGCTTCTTTTTTTTTTTTTTTTGAGGAAGATTACCCCTGAGCTAACTACTGCCAATCCTCCTCTTTTTACTGAGGAAGACTGGCCCTGAGCTAATATCCATGTCTACCTCCCTTCTCTTTATATGTGGGACGCCTACCACAGCATGGCTTTTGCCAAGCAGTGCCGTGTCTGCACCTGGGATCCGAACTGGTGAACCCCAGGCCGCTGAGAAGCGGAACGTGCGAACTTAACCAATGTGCCACCGGACTGGCCCCGGAAGTTGCTTCTTATACAGAGGCTGCCTGTCCAGCTCTTGCAGAAGCTTATGTTGCACCTTTGACCCCTTTTTGAGTCAGTTTGTGTCACAAAGAAGAGTTGTTCTACACCTCCAGATTGTGTGTGTAACCCTGGCCAGCATCTAAATCTTCTCAGCTGCCTCACAAGTGCGTTCCCCAGTTCACAGAGAAGATCAGGTGAGTGTGCAGGTCTGAATTTATGACTGCAACTGGAAGGTCAGCTCAGCAGGTATTAACTTGAGATACAAGGATAACACAGCACGGCTATTGCCTTGTATCGACATGGCCATGAGTGGACTGAGGTTAGGGTAAATCATGCTTGGTGTAGCGGAATCACAGCTGGAGGCTGCCCTGGGTGCTCCTTTGGAAGGGCCTGTGGATACACTTATGATTGATGTACGGACAGAAGGAGGAGGTTGACTCTTGGCAAGGCAGCCCTACCATATGTTTGTCAAGTCAAAAAAATGAATTGTGCTCCTTTGGATACCATGCTTATCAATTCAGTGAAATACGACTGAAGACCTTGTTGGGACATGTTTTAATTAGTGTTAAAAATTGACATTAAGTACCAATTTTTGAGGCCTCAGAGAAGCCAGAAAAATAGAAACAAAGTTAACAAGAAACAATTAGTAATTAGGTTGAAAGAGACAAAGCACTTTTACTACTCAAGGGGCGCAGATAGGGATAGAGGAGCTCTGGATGTGCTCATACCAGGACTTAGGCAGCCGCTCCTGGAACAGCTGTAGGCCTGGTCTGCGTGCACCGTGTGGAGAAGCAGCTCAGTACACACTCAGGCAGAGTAGGTGAGAGGCAACCGTGATGACATGCGCAGTGGAAGTCCCCACGGCTGGAGCTGAGTTGGAAATAACTTTACCACATATTTGTGTGGCATGTTATAGTTTATGACTTGTCTCTGATCCGTCCTGTCACTCCAGGGGCTGCTGGTGGTTTCAGTTTCCGGATGAGGAGAGTAAGACCCATTGAGTTGACGTCTGCAGGGTTTTGTAGCTAGAAGGTGGTCAGTGCTTTCTCTTCTCTTCTGGGCCAGCTTTTTACTTTACTCTCAAAGAATGATACTTTTGAGGCTGCTTTACGGATTGGAAGGACTTTTTTGTAGTATTCGTTCTGAAAGTGGCAAGAAAGAATGACAAGGTATGAATTTTGATGCGAAGTAGATGAAGTGGTATTTAGAAGTAAAGATGGCCTGTCTCTAATACAGGTGAAGGTTTATAGCTAACACTTGATTTTTAGCAGACTTTCTGATTAGGTAGAATATATATTTAGTGTAGTTGTTGTTCTTTGACTTTGGCTTGAAATATGGAAATAATATTAAAATGTAAAATTATATATGTCAAATTAGCTTTATATATTTAAACATCAATTATATTAGATCTGTGACATAGTATATATTGTATGTAATAGTATATAATACCTAGTATATATGATTATATATGGTATATAATATAAAATATGCATAGTATATTATAGCATACTATATTAATATAGTATGTTAAATATATTATGTAGTATATTACATTATATGTTGACTGAACTTTATATACATTATATATCAATTAAAATAGCTTTAAGATTCTAAAACTTAGTAAGGCTCATTTTATCTCCTTCAGAGGAAGTGATATACTTTTTTTTATTGCATGGAATTGAAAGAGTGTGTTGTTTAATAGTAGAGAAAGCACTGAGCTAGAGATTAGGGGTTACTGCTTGTGGTCCTGATGCTGCCAGTAACTGGATGTTATTCAGGATCTTTTTTTTTTTTTTAACCTGTAAAATGAGAGGGTTGGAGTCAATCTTAAGGGGTTTTTCCTAAAATGTATCTCAGCTTTGCAGATGTTTCAGCTACAGTCTCAGTGGCTGTCAGTTGTTAGAAAAGATGCAACTGGCTCTGGCATCTTCAAATAGAAAGTCCCTTGGCACTCTGCTTTCTAATCTCCACTTCTCTCCCAAGAAAAGAGTCGCGGGTTTTTCCTTCAAAGATCATAACTTTTGAGCTGTAATCTTTCCCTTTACTGTCTTACCTGTGTTCTGGTTTGGGTCCTGAGAGGTAACTTTTCAGGTACAAACTGTTTTGTTCACTGATATACCTATCCCGAGGGCCTCAATTAGTGTGCTTGGCCTAGTAAACGTGTTGAATGAATGATTGACCAATATATGGGAGCTCACGATTTTATGGAAAGGTGGAAAGGTGAATTCTTGGTCTATCATTGGAGTGCTGTATTGGAGATTTGTGCAGATATTGTGGGGCACAAGGAAGGGTAGCTTTGGGTAGGCATAGTTGGAATGGACTGGGGAACTGGTATGAAGTATTAAGGGGAAGCTGTGGAAGCTGAGGTTGGAGAGTGAGGCCATAACCAAATGATGAGAAAGTGCTGAATAACTTGCAAAAGAATTTGGACTTTCCGGTCAACAGAAGGTGGCTGTTGAAGGATTTGAAGCGGGAGCTACCGTATCAGATTTGCATTTTAGGAGGGTTATTGATGATGCCGTGAACTAGGGCAGGGGAAACGGGGTGAAAGGAGAAGATAAATTCATTAAATATTTAAATATCATGGCCAAGAGGATGAGGGAGAGAGAAGAGTTGAGGACTGTCCTGTGTTCTGATTCAGGAACCTGGATGAAAATGGTGTCATTAATGAGATAAGGAAAGCAAGAAGAAGAGATTTTTGGCAAACATGAATTCATTTTGGAACATGTTAGCTTTGAGATGCTTGTGGTCTGTCCAAGGAGAAGTGTCCATGAGGCAATTCATTGTTTAGGTCTGGCTTTGGGATATAGGTCTTGGGCTGGAGATAGTGGATTTAGAGTTCATTAATTTATCAGCAGCAGTTAAAAATCAAGGGAGTGAATGACGGTACCAAGGAGCGCACAAAGAGTGAGGAGAGAATAAGGCGAAGAACAGAATTTGGGGCCCTTTAGCATTTACGGGTAGGTAGGAGAGGGGAAGCCTGCAAAAGAAATAAGACGTGGCTGGAGTCCTAGGACATCCAGGACAGTGGGATGCCAGAAAGCCATGGAAGGGTTTCCAGAAGAGAGTGACCAAAACTCTTAAAAGCTAATGGAAAGCCATATCAATTAGGTGCTTTATAAATATAAATATAAAAGATATTTATTTATATAAATATAAATATAAAGGTTTATTTATTTGGTCATTGGTGACTTTCACCAGAACACTTTTCATTGCCGTATTGGGTTACAAGCCAGATAGTGGTAAATTAAGGAAGTGGAAATTGGAAGACGGTCCTTGAGGATACAGGAGCGGGATCACCCAGTTACTTGACCTGGAACCTGGGCATCCTTCTTGATGGCATCCACTTCACTTCTAGTGAGACAGAGTCTGGCAGTGAAGAGGTGTGTCTGAGTGTGACCTCGAGACTCAGACGTCCTGGTTTTAAATCCTGGCTCCATTACTGATAAACTGTATAATCCAGGGCAGGTTACTTAATCTGGCTATGCTTCAGTTTCCTCACCTATACAATGGACATAATAAAAGTGTAGGGTGGGATTGTGAAGGATTAAATGAGTAAAGTACTTAATTTAGTGTAGTGCCTGGCCCATAATAGCACTCAGTCAAAAGCTATTTTGAATCCTAAATATCTTTTGAATTTGTTCTCCTGGATTACTATAATAGTTTTTTTAAACAATTTTATTGTGGTGTAATTTACATCCCATAAAATTCACCTGCTTTATCTAATAAATTTACTGATCTCTCTTGCTCACTAATAGTTAATCCCCATTTCATCCCAGCCGTAGGCAACCACTTACCTACTTTCTGTCTATGTAGAGTTGCCTTTTGCAGGCATTTCACATAAATGGAATTATATGGTATGTGGCCTTTTGTGCCTGGCTTCCTTCACTTAAATGTTTTTTAGGTCTGTCCAGGTTGTAGCATATATCAGGACTTCCTTTCTTCTTGTTGCTGAGTTGTATTCCATTGTATGGGTGTATAACGTTTTGTTTATCCATTCACCAGTAGGTGGACATGGGTTTGTTTCGATGCTTTCTGTTATGAGTAATGCTGCTATGAACATTCCTGGGCAAGTCTTTGTGTGGACATATGCTTAATAGCTTCTTGGTTGGTCCTTTAGCCTCCTTCAGGGGTCCTCCTGCTTCTTCTGTTCTTGTTCCCTTCTAGTCTGTTCCCTACACTGTAGCTAGAGTGATCTTTGTAAGATGTAAATCTAATCGTGTCATTACACGGCCCAAAATCCTTCAGTAGTACCCAGTTGCCCTCAGGATCAGGTTCACACTCCTTAACTTGAAGGGTTTATTAAGAGTCTTCAAAATCTAAAATCTTATTTCCCTCTCCATTTCTCTTTCACTGAGCCCCCTCCTCAGCTTCCTGCTTCATCCATTCTTTTATTTATTCATATTGTTTCGTTCATTCGTTTAACTGCTTTTTCAATTAGCCAGGCTTTTTGAGGCTTTGAGGATGTAATAATAGGACGGCCAAATCCTTGCTTTCATGGGGCTTTCTTTCTAGTGTGAAAGGTAGACAGTAAACAAGGAAGCATCAGATAGTGGTGAGCGCTATAAAGAAATAAAAAATGATGATATGATAGTAACTGGGGGCTGATGACTCAAATCTCCAGGCCTGAGTGTTCCTCAGAGCCTCCGCCCTACTGCCAGCTGCCTGCCCATATGTCCATGTGATGTCTACTGGTGGAAGCCCTGTTTCTCATCTGTACCTTCATGTCTTTCCCTCTTCTTGGAGTATTCTTATCCTACCCATTCTCTTCCTGACTCCTATTCATCCTGCTCAGCCCCACTCTTAAAACCTGGCTAGAGGTCCTGCCCATTTTGCTTTCTGTGTGCTTCCATTACAGGCTGGCTGACTTAAGTAGCACCTTTCACGTTATGTTTTAGTGCCTGATGATTGTCTGTGTCTTCGACTCCACTTTAAGCAACTTGATGACTGTTGAATACCCAGAGTCTAGCCTAGTTCCTGGCACATAGTTGGTGCATAATAAAATCTGTTGAAAGAGCCATTGTTTGTTAGCCTTGAGCAGGAGGGAGGGAGGGACCCCATTTCCTTTGCGACTGGAGGGAAGGAAGGAGCTAAGGCCTGTTGCATATGTAAATTAATTTGTAGGATTTGGGGAGGAAAGGCGAAGGAGTTCTGAGAGCTTACATGTTCTCAGAGATTACAATTTAGTGCACAGTATAAAATGAGGAGAAGAGTTATTGATAATGAGCAATTAGCAGTGCATTAGAAGAGCTGAAGAAGCAGTGCTGTGGGGTGCATCCTGAAAACTTAAAACTCTTCTCAGTTGCTTTGTGTTTTATAGCTGTTAGATTTAGCCTTATTTCTTTAGGCCATTCGTTATCATATTGATATGGATGGCTAAATTACTTGGAAGCTATTGTAGTTTTCTCTCTTGTTCTTTTATAATTGATTTTATTTTGATGTTGCTTTTTCAGCTTTCAGAAAATGTGATTGATCGCATGAAGGAAACCTCTCCATCTGCCTCGAAGTCGCAGCGGTATTCTGGTGCTTATGGTGCCTCAGGTATTTTAGAATTTTAATTTTAGAGTTTTTAGTAGAGATGTTATAAGTAGTAAAAGTTCACTCAACAGTCAAGTTCTTCTGCGCTTCTGCCTTTTGTTATTTGGATGTTTGACTTTTTATACGGAATATTAGAAATCGGTAAGAGGGTTCCTTTTAAAATGTTTTGCGCTAAAAGTAGAATGAATCTACTTTCAAACAATCTTTGGAAAATTTTTTTGTCATCCAGCTCCTGAACTTTCTAATAGGCTTGGAAAGTTACTTCGTATCTTTTGTGTAAAATGGATTATTTATAGGAATTTTAGAAATTTAGGAGTAAATATTTTGAAAAAGAACATTGAGCTCAGAAAATATTGATTTACTGTTTCCAAATTGTGAAGTATCACCAATGATTTTATTTTCTAATAGATTTATTCTAAGTTTCTAATAAATAAACAGTTTATTCCTTCAGAGTCAGTCTTAATTTTGATGAAACTATGGTGTTAAGTGAAATCCATAGGGAATGATTAAGCCTCATTTTATCTGTGGATCCTGCTGGGTACAAAACTATTTCTCTTTCCTTTCCTTCCCCCTACCCCATCCATCTATTTGTCCAGCTAATATTTATTGAGCACCTGCTATATGTCTGGCACTGTTCTTGTTCCTGCCTGGTTTGATGGATGAGTGCTGTTTATTGGTGAAAAGGCAATAAGAAAATAGTAAGCATGATTAATCTTGGACTAAATGAGAATTTTCTGTATTTATTAGAAAGGAGTATTGTGTGGTAAATCTGCCTATCTACTGTGACACACATTGAGAAAGCTGAGATGCTGTCCAAATGCCATTCACTTGGGGGCAGTTGTGACCCTCTTACTAATCAAGTCAGTAACTATGAATTGACTTTCTAATATGTTTCAAGCAAAAGGTATCAAGATGAATAAGAAATAGTTCTTGTCCTTTGGAAACTTCTTGTTTGGTGGAAGCGTTAAGAAGAGTTCACAGTTCATTACTGTTAGATAGAAAGTGACCACTCCCTCCTTGCTGGAAACCCTTTCTTTGGCTTCTGGGCCACACTCTGGGTTTTCCTCCCACCTTACTTGCATCCTCAGTCTAGTCTTCTTGCTGATTTCCACTGAGTAATCTCATCTAATTGTATGCCTTTTGAATCATTACATAGATGCCTGTGACTCCTAAAATTATGTGTCTAGCCCTGACCTCTCCCTGGAACTAGACTTAGACAACTCAACTGCCTACTTGAAATCTCCACTTAGAGTTCTTTAACTTAACATGTCCAAAATAAATGCTTTTATTCTTCTCCAGAGTTGCTTCTCCTCTCCATCCTTCAAGTAATTGGCACAGGTAGTCAAGCCTGAAACCTAGAATTCATCCTTGTTTCCGCTTTTCCTTACTCCTTACATTAGGCCATTAGCTGATCTTGTCAACTCCATCTCTAAAGCATGTCTCAATATGTTCCTTTCACGTTCATCTTCACTGCTGTAGCTCCACTCCAGATAATTAACATCTGTTACCTTGTCTTCTGCAGTAGCCTCTTTACTGGCTCCCTACTTCTACTCTTGTCCCCTTATGCTTTGCCCTGCACACGGAGGCCTCAGCAATTTTTTGAAAAAATTAAATCAGTTCATGTGGCATCCCAGTGGTGGATCTCCATGGTACATAGACTATAATTTGAAGTGCTTTCCCAGGCCTCCAGGGCACACCATGACTGGTCCTTTTCTGCTTTTGCAACGTCCTCTCTTGATATATAGATATTTTTAAAGTTGGAAATTGATCTAAAATATGATTTGTTCTAGGTAGATTTCTACCTACTGTGTTAAGGAGATAGGAAGATGATGATGAAGGTGATGAAATAGTGATAAATAACACTTAAATAATGCTTATTATGTGCCGGGTACTTTGCAGAATCCTTTATATGTCTTAATCTCATTTAATCCTTATAACCCTATGAGGAAGGTACGGTTACTAATCCATTTTACAGAGAGGAACCTGAGACTTGAAGTGATTAATTATCTTGCCTGAAGTCCCATAGCTGGTAAGCAGTGGAGCTGATCGTTGAATTCAAGTCCCTTTGGGTCCAGAGCAAATGCTGTTAATCACTCTGTTTTGATTATAATTTGAATGACACCTTGCTTCATTTGTAGAAACAATGTGACAGAAACTGGTTGGAGGGAAAGAGCTGCCTTTTAGTGATGTTCTGCCTGAGTTTAGGACGGAACCTTCTATCTATAAGAGATTGTTGGTTCTTCTAGCCTTTTCCGATATTGGCTCTCATTCAGTAGTGAGTTGAAGGAGAGAAAGTATTTTCTTTCTTAGGTTGGTTTACTAAACTGGTACCTTGAGAGAGTGGGCGTGGATGGGGAGGCTTTCTATAAATGCTCACGGTATGACCTGCAGAACATGGCACTGACATTGGGATAAGCTCTGGGTGTGCTGAGGGATCCATCCTTTCCCATTTCTAGGTTTGACGTGATTGATGAACTCTTTGGACCATGACCAGCCTGGGCACTGAAAACTCTTTGAATGCTACTTGTTTTGGTGGTCAGGCTAGAACTACACTCTTTAAATGGTAGCTGCTAGTCACATGTGGCAATTAAGATTTAAATTAAAATTAATTAAGATGAAATATAATAAAAATTTCAGCTCCTTAGTTGCACCGCTCACATTTCAGTGCTCAGTGACCACATGCGGCTAGAGGCTACATATTGGACAGTACAGATCTAGAACATTTTCATCACAGAAAGTTCTGTTGGATAACTCTAGTCTAGAATAAACCTATGCTTGGCATTGTGAACTCCATCAGATGATTTTAATGATTGAGTGATTTATGGTGATTGAGGTTATGGAGCTAATCTCAATGCTCTGCGTGTTTGTGAATCTTGTTTCCTGCCTTTTCCACATTCCAGCTCCCCCAGGATTCTGGGTAAATGGAAACTTCAGTGACTATTTCCCTGAGGTATGATATCTTCACCTCAGTCTTTAGCACAGCTTGCTAACCTGTATGTTACTAGTATACTGGACGTATTGATCCCTTTGACTCTGAGGAGCACCTGTGTACCCTCCTGTGCCATACAAATACTTGCTTTTTCTGTCTGCACCATGATGTGAAAAAGGCTCAACAAGGCTAATAGCGCTGGCTCTTTGAGTGTAATAGTTCCCTTCCTCATTCCAACCCAACCCTGGAACAGAACCAAAACTTGACATACTGTTTTGAAATGATCTTGCCTTTAGCTTAAGAATGCAATTAGACTGTGATTGTGCAAATTAACAAAGATTTATTCTTAAAATTTAAAAAATATGTTTATAAAAGTAGAACTCTCAAAGTTTATGTTCTTTTCTGTGCTTATCTTATTTGGAGGTTTTCGATAATAGATTTCTTAAGATTTATAATTTAGGTGTGTTATGAAATAATTTTTCAACTCTACAAAAATATATTGATAAAAATGTCACCAGCCTTTTCTACATTTTTCATTGTCAAGTAAATTATATATTAAATGTGAGTTGAATTTTTAACACTTACTAGAATGCTTTCTTCCTCACAGGACTCTACTTCATACTAGCCCTAGGCTATTCATATGTGGAATACAGGGCAGCGTATTTGATGGGCTCAGAGCCCTAGGATTCTGTATAGGAACTAAGTTTTGTCGTATATATGGTTTTGAGAATATAATTTATGCTGTAAGAAAGTGAGTTTCTCTAAAGACTTTACTGAAACTATTTTTTGCCAAACCTTGAAACAGATCAATGACTCGTTGCAATAAGTATTTGCATGTAAAGCTGTTCAGGCAAAATAATATACTGTGTGACACACAGCAGATTGTAATGCCACTTTAATAAATGATTGTGCTCTAAAGAACTTAACTGTGTCCTTCCTGCCTCAAATTCTTTGCTGTGTTATGTGTTATCTCAACTTTATTGGTTTGCTTTTACACGAGGGAATTTGTTTTTTAGGCTGCATAAGGGGATACCATTGCACATAGTTATAAACTTACCTTTTCATTAACATCTTGCGTCTTTTGATTTTAAAAATCAATGCTGGATATTGATTTTTTCCTTTCCACCCTGATCCTTTAGTTTTTCTGCCTCATAGTGAGGTCAGACCTCTCATGTTTGATACTATCTAATGCTGAGGAAACTCTGTCCCTAAATCAATAGAAAAAACCAGGCAGGAAATGATATTAGGAGGCTATTTGTTGGTTTTGTCAGCCACTAGCAACCTGATGGAAATGATGAATCTGGAAAAAAAGACGAATGAACTCACTTGCATTATTATCCTCACTGTGCAAGTTTCTCTAAATTTCTTGTCATTGTGAAAAATAAGAGAGATTTGCCGATTTGCGTTAAGTACATCACTGAGATCACTAAGTATTTGGCAGCCTTAATAAATTGCAGGAAGCCAATTTAAGCAGGAAATAGCACAGCCCAAACTAAACAGCCAATTTAGGGAAACAGATTCATCTATATGTTCTGTGTATTTTTCTCCTGGAATCTGGCCCTCCTAGTTATTTTTAAACAGCTCTTTAAGGCTCATTTAGACATAACTCTGGAGGGAGAGTTCACAGTAAACAGGCGTTGCTTGTTCCTTTGACTTGAGTTACAAGAGCTGAAGGGAGTTGCAATCTCTAGGTTTCCAACTTTTAATAGATGAAACTTTGTTGATGTCATTGTCTCAACTCTGCACTGTTGTGTGTTGTAATAGATAATTTGCCTGACAGTTCCTAAAAGGAAGAAATGTATACGCTATTGATTTAAATCAAATTCTCGAGTCAGTATATTCTGTTCTTAAAATTAAATCCATAAACAGTCTATATTTAATGGATGGTTGAACTCATATTGTTAGTTGCATCAGTCAGCAAGTATTAGCATGGCAGCGATCTTTGACTTCAAGGAACTATTAGTTTGGTCGAAGCACATTAACATTAGAGTGTAGTGAATAAGTGCTAGTTTAGTACCCTTCACTTGCTCAGTTAATATTTTTGAGTAGGTGAATGAATATGTGAGTGAGATGGAATATGTAAGAGGTATAGAAAATGCTTTAGGAATTCAGGGAAAGAATGTCAAGAGCTTGGGTAGGCAGGCGATCAGAGGAAGTGGACTTGAGCCAAACCTTGAGGATAAGAGGCATGGGGGTGTTAGTGGTGAAGGTGTTCCTGGTAGAGTCAGTACACAGACCAGATTAATTCAGATAAAGGGTTCATGTAGGGGTCTCGTGGGTGGAAAGGTTGGGAAGGCTGGGGCAGTTAAGGAGTTTAATTTACTGTGGGGCCTAGTGGCTACTGAGCAGTTCCATTTAATTTTAGGATGCAAGTTTAGAAAGTTGGGTTAGTTGCTACTTTTCACATATACTCAGATATTAATAACATTTTTATGGCTAAAAATGCAGTGCTGATTTTCTCTTTTTTTTTTTTTTTAGATATTTAACAACAAATCTAAATGGTAAGAATGTGTCTTCCACCATAGTACTAAATAAAACCATTTTCTTTTTTATGAAAATATAATCAGCCCCATCGGCATTTTTATTTGTCCTTAATTGGCCCTATAGCAAAGAAGAAAAGTAAAAGAGAAAAGTTGCCCTTAGCTGCTTGAGGCATTGTAGGGTACAACAGATGATTTCCAAACAGGTGAGGTGAAATGATACAAGTGGGTTCTTGGAAGGATATGTGTAGGATGAGTTGGAAGTTGGAGATAAGGAAGACAGCCCCTACACGGTCCAGGTAGAAGTGACAAGGGCAGAGAAGGACTGGAGTGGATTTGGTGACTAAGGCTACATGGCTGGTTAGTGGCAGTCTTTTCTTCTGGTCTAGGGCACTTTCCTCTGTGCCACTTGATTCATCACTCTTTATGTTGTGTTTATTTTTGAGAAACCAGCACAAGTTTAAACTCACTTAATTTTAAAATTGAGAAGAGAGCATCGATAACTTTTAAAAATGGAAGGGAGTTGGAAGCTTAGTAGGTTCTGCAACGTCAGTGAGTCACACCTTCCGGTAGTTTTCTGTGGCTTGGAACTTCTGCCCTTTGATTTCTTAATTAACTGATTGACCACCTTTATTAAGTCTCCAGAGGCCCCTGCCCTGTGACTACCATAGCATAATTTACTTAGCATTCGTGCTTTCAAGTGGTGTGAAATCCAATGGGCCAGAAATTCCCTACTTCTTCCTAAGTTACTAGAAAGGAGCAGCTGTTTTGTTAGGTGCATTGCGTGCTGTAGATGAGAAATTTAGTAATGCCATGGAGTCACAGTGCTCAGGAGCTGGAAGGAAGTAACTTCAGGGACCGTGGGGTAAAAAGAGAGAAGCTGTGTTAAAGAAACACTCTATTTTGTGCTGTGGTAGATTTTGGACACTAAAGTGAATTGTGTGTCTTGTATTTTCTTCTAGAACAAATGTTATTGGGCGTAATAATCAAGTAAATCATGACTATCACCAATAATATGTCATAAACCACAAAGAGAAAACAACTATAAAATAATAAATTTTATAGTCATGCTTCAAGGTTTATAAAATAAAATATCAGAAGTTGGTTATATAAGCAGCTCTAATGGATTATAAAGTATAGAACATACAATACATGAGCCTACTATTTTTGATTTAGTTTAATATGCCAGTTGTAAATAAAGACTTGATTAACTATCTTTTGCCTGTCTTGGAATTAGATAGACTTTGAGGACATCATCTGGATGGCCCAGATCTCTTAAAATAAATTGCCGAAGAGAGTTTCAATTGTACATTTTCCTACTGCAAGCAGAGGTATTCAAAATCAATCCATTGACCCTTCTAGCTGTCAACCAAATAGTAGGTTATTATTGTTGATGATGATGTTTTTCATTGTAAAAAACATTGAAAACAGTAAGGTGTGACACAGCATTTTACTTCTTTCCTTTACCCTTTCCTGTCACCCTGGTTTATTCAGAATTACACGTCCAGTGCTCTGCATTAGGCCAAATCAATGCTACTGGGGAACACCAAGTGCTTTTAAGTCCCCTTTTTAGACCTGTTCTGCCCCCAGGGCTACTTGACACTTTGTTGACAGCTGTCAGGGTAGTTGAATGTTCTTTGAAAAGCGTTGGGACCTGTGCGGCTTGGGAACCCATGCAGATCGCTATAGTAAGGCTCTTCACGCTTTTTCACAGAATTGCTATGGCATGCTTAAGACAGTATTCTGGTTCTGCATGCCCTGGTTCCCCTGACTGAGTGGTTAATTGAAATATGGGTTTTAATTAGGCAGCATCAAATGATTGGAGCTTGAATTAATTACGGGATAGTAATGATAACTATCTCCTTACTTAAAGGCATAAGGTGGTGAGACATCTCACAGATTGTATGATGGGGAGAGGGAGATGGCTGCTGAAAGCCACTGTGTGTGGACTTTGTTGGTGGGACTGACTTTGTCAAATTAGCAAGTGTTGCTGCTCTGCTCCTCACCGCATGCTCCCTTGCTCTTTTCTCACTTTAATTTTTTTACTGGTCCACCCCGTTGTTGCTATAGTCCTGCAGGAGACACCCACGGGCCTTGCTCTGTTTTTTATGAGCAGCAGCAGAGCTTTGCTCTCCGTTTTCCTTTCTCTGGTTTTGAGTTGTACAATTTCTCCCATCCCTGGTATCATTGCCCTAGTATGGCCACTATCAATTCATCTCTCTCCTGTCTTGTTCTAACAGCCTCTTGCTTGTGGTCCCGCCTTCAATCTTGCATTTCTCAGTCTATTCTCACTGTAGTCCTAGTAATCTTTCCAGAGCATGAAACCAATCGTGTTTAAAAGCTGAGAGGCTCCCCCTTCCTCATAGGATAAAGTCTAAATTTCTTTTATGTAGCCAACAAGGTCCTGCACAATCTATCTCCTACTTTAGTCTCCTGTATCATCTCCCAGACCTGCCTCTCTCGTGTTGAACTCTATCTAGTCGTGGTGAAGTTCTTGAGTGTCCTTGAACTTGTCCTTTTTGGGTTTTTGACCATGTTGTTCTCTTCTGTCTGAACACTGTTTCTCCAACTGTCTACCCCAGCCCCACCTCCTCCTCTCCTCCTGTCTATCTTTTATCTGGCTAATTCTTCCTCATTGTTCAGATAGCTACCTGGAACTCACTTAACCCTGGGAAGTTTTTCCTGACTCCAGGTCTGGGTTAGATGCCTCTCCTGTCTACTTTTCCTGTCACAACACTTATCACATAGTGCTGTAAGTGCCCGTTTCATTACCCGTCTCTCTCAGGGTCCAAGCTTTTATTTACTCATTTGTTCTTAGGACCTCCTTTTAGGGTACTCCTTTCTGCACTTTCCCTTGCCTTGGTATTGACCTTTCTTTGCTGAGGTGAAAGCAGTTGTAGGTCTGTCTTTGCTGTCAGTGAACATTGACCTGTTGAGGTCAGGTGTTTGGGCAGAGTGGGATAAAAGAAAGTCTCAGGGTTGAGGAGACCACCATTTCCTCATCATTTCAGTGCAGACTTCCCATCTCAGTGCAGACTTCCCAAATTGATACCTTTTTGAAGAATCTCCTTTTCTCGTATCACTAAGTCTACAGTGCTGATAGTATCTATTTCATTATATTGTAGTTAACACGTTTACTTGTCTGTCTTTCCTACTAGATTCTGAGCCTTTGAAGGGAAGGGATGTTTGTTATTCGTCTTCTGTACCCTCAATCACAGTGACGATATTATAATATTAGGTGCTCAATAAATGTTTATGGAATGAATGAGCTAAAGCAAATTGAGTCATGAAGCCTGATATATCTAAGTATATGTGTCAGCCAGGGACAAGGTGGAAAAGGGCGCTTTCTCTTAAGTTTGTTTCACTGCGCATGGGTGTGAGTGTGTTCACCAGGTTCAGGATGGTGCCCCTACAGTGCTTTGTCATTTCAGGTCTGAACTGTAGCAAATCCACTGAAGCCCTGTTGCAAGAGACACTTTCTGGAACACCATCTTTTGAAAAGTGGAAGTTTGTGGAGGTAGTGGCTGCTAGGGAGTGGGCCCTGAGTCGGAAACGTTGAGGTGGAGAATCATGTCCCATTCTTTCTTACTAATTTAGTTTAGAAAAGAAATAATCTGCATAAACTTTGCCAAGTTTTGAGGGAGGCTGGAGCAAGTTAGGATTTTCCCCTCTAGGATCCTCCCCTCTCAGTTCCAAGTACCTCCCCCACCTGCCTTCTCCTTTAGGTCAAAGTTAATGTGACATTAGGTCCTTTGCCCTGGAATTTTAGGTTAGGAGTTTTAGGTTAAGTTAGGTTAGAGTGTCTGGGCCTAGGCCTCTGACTTGGAAAAGCTCCTTAGCCCTGGTTGCCTCTTCCTACACTCTTCCTCTTGTCAAAACTCCGAGACCCTTGAGAGTATACCTCCTCTTCACCGTCTCTTCTCTTCTGCTGGATCTCAACTTCTGACTCAACTATCATCACTTTTTTCTTGCCGAAAGGATGGTCTCTCTGCTCTCACTCACTTCCTGAAGGTCCAGGGGACCAGCTCTTTGAAGCCTGGGGTTTTGGCATTTGGAAGCTCAGGAACCTTGAGGTTTGGTTTGGCTTCTGGGTAGGGATTGGAAGGAAGACCCACTACTTGTGTCCCCTCAGACCGGTGTGGAGAGGACTGAGAGACTAGGGAGCTGGCCCCACTGTGTGTTCAAGCACACATTAACAGCCAAGCGCGAACTGACAATGATAAAAGGACAACTTTTAAGAGTTTGGCTTAGCTTATATGGGGATTTACCCAAGGTGTTGGTGTTTTCACCTTATCGCCATGTAATGATAATGCATATAACTATATCATATTGGTTTTGCTCTACATTTTATTGCGTAGTTACACTAAACTCTTCAGATGTAATTAGTCTCATTGTTGACAGTAACAGTCATCTCATGACTTTAAAAAATAAGACAAAATATTGGTTGCTTTATGTCATTTTTGAGGATGGACCCAAGGAATGATATGAAAATCAGTTACTGTAATTAGGATAGGTTTGATTTAAATAAAAAATGCTAAAGCAGTATTTCAGATTGACAGTTCCCCCCCAAACATTTTTATTGTTTTGTTAATGCAGCCAGCTAGGTTACATATTCTAAATATTGTCCTTATAATTATTTAAACAAAAATTTAAAAAAAATATAATTCTAAGAAAATACCTCTAACAGCTCTCAATTTATGTCTCTTCTTTTTTTTCTTTTTGATGTTAGCCCTGAGCTAACATCCACTGCCAATCTTCCTCTTTTTGCTGAGGAAGACTGGCCCTGAGCTAACATCCGTACCCATCTTCCTCTACTTTTATGTGGGACGCCTACCACAGCATGGCTTGCCAAGCGGTGCCATGTCTGCACCAGGGATCCGAACCACTGAACCCCGGGCCGCCGAAGTGGAACGAGCGCACTTTACCGCTATGTCACCAGGCTGGCCCCTGTGTCTCTTCTTAAACTTGGGCTTTTATTAAGAAGAGATGGCTTTAACTGTGTGTACATGCACACTTGAGTAAGGCTGATCAATTCTGTCGTCTTTTTCTCTAGTAGGAAAAATGAGACTGGCTAAGCAGCTTTTGTTTAATTTTGTGGGCCAACACAGATACCCATTGGGCACAGTGTGTTTCTTTAATTTTTCTACATAACATGTTGACATTTCTGGGAATCTCATGAGATTGGGCCTATAAACTACTTTTGTGATGTCTTTATAAAACTTTTCTAAAAAGGTTGCTTTAATATTCTTTCTCGGAAACTTTTGAGAGTGATTATTATAACATTATGGGAAGTTGTGATCCTCTTTTCATGATTATCCTTTGACCCTTGACATATTTTATTAGTTTTTTAATAAAAAATCTTTAAGAAAAGTAATTTTTTATCAAGCCTGATAAACATGTAAATGATAAATTGCTTCCTCTAATTCTTTTTCTCCTGTCCTGTTAAACATTATACCTCTGCTGACATAGCCATTGTTTCATAACCTATGTTCATCTTTTTGCAAAAATATTTGCAAAAACGACGAAGTAAAACTTTTTAAAGCTGTGACTCTTTAATTGCTCATTATTGCATAAAGGACTGAACTGAAACTTTAAGGTCATGTTATTATATTTTGATTGAGAACTAACCTCTTCTCTCCATCCAAGTAAATTCTTTTAGTTGAACTGTCACGGAGGCTTCTGTGGTACTCAAGCCTGTAGCATTATTTCTGATGACCCCAGGAGGCGTCGTTTGTACTGGGCTAACCAGACCCAGGATGGAGGCTGCCAGGGCCGACTCAAGTCACCACCTCTGCTTCGCTGGCAGTGATGTACTGTGACTGCATGCTTCCAGAAACAGGGCTCCAGGGGAACTGAACCCCACTGTCTTCAATTGGAAATGGAAGTTGAATTACCTCTGAGTAGACGAGTGTGTGTGTGTGTGTGTGTGAGATCAACTCAAAGGTTACTTTATCAGAACTTTTCTTGATCCTGTTTACCTTGCTTTCCTCTCAACTTATATTTTGCCTGTATTTTTCTCTTGGCAGCCACTACTTTCTACATTAAAAAAAAGAGATACTTATTTGTAGCTATGTTAGCATCTTTACTCTGCAGTAAGTTTCTTGAGGGCAGGATTCACACCTGAAAGCTCCCAAGTCCCATAGTGACCCAAGTGGCATCTGCCTCACCTGTAGAAGGTGCTCAGAAAACACTTGACACTGGAATGAATGAGTGGAAGGACCCGTGAGCATCTCCAGCTTCTTCAAAATGCTTTTGATCTCAAAAACATTGTGTTCAATGAAAGAAGCCAGTCACAAAAGACCACATATCATATATTTTTATGAAATGTCCAATATAAGCAAATCTATGGAGACAGAAAGTAGATTAGTGGTTGCCCAGGGCTGGAGAAGGTGAGGGTGCAAGTGGCAAGGGTGGGGGGTGACTGCTGATGGTTGCACAACTCTGTAAGTATACTAAAAACCAGTGAACTGTCCTCTATGTATGGGTGAATTTTATAGTATATATCTTTTTTTTTTTTGGAGAAAGATCAGCCCTGAGCTAACATCTGCTGCCAATTCTCCTCTTTTTGCTGAGGAAGACTGGCCCTGAGCTAATATCCATGCCCGTCTTCCTCTACTTGATAGGTGGGATGCCTACCAGGCATGGCTTGCTGTGCGGTGCCATGTCCGCACCTGGGATCCGAACTGGCGAACCCTGGGCCGCCCAAAGTGGAATGGGCACACTTAATTGCTGTGCCACCAGGCCGGCCCCTAGTATATATCTTTTATCTCAATAAAGCTGTTAAAAAATACTTTTGAAATCTTGTCAGATTTTTTTAAAAGTATCTTCAAATGCATATTTTTTTTCCTGTTTCCATGTTTACAATATGCACTTAGGGACTTGCATTATAATATTTATTATTCTGTTTTAAAATTTCGACTTGGAGCTCTGTGGAAAGTAGATGAAGTAGAGCTTTGGGAATTCAGTACCCTTTTCAGAGATGCTCTGGAATGTGAGAGGGGACTTCTGACGCGCCCCTGCAGACTGACCTCATTCTCTGTCAAAGGAGAACTGCAGGAAGTTATTTTAGCATCAGTAGAGTGGCGTTGTTGGATATATTTGAACGGTATGTTTTTATTTTTCAAGTTTGTGAAGAAGTTTGCCTTTAGGGAGTAATGCATTGCTTCGTCTTAGTAAAAAGAAATACAGCATTCACAGAAGGAATGGTGGTCTTTTTCTGTTTCCTTCAGAATAAGAGAGGTAGAAGTAGTTTGTTTTTAGCCTGTTATCTTGTATTTCTTATTAACAGCTACTTTATTTTTAAAGTCTATTTTATACTAAGGCAGTTATGAAGCCATAGATATAAATAAAACATGCACCCTTAGATAAACTGTTTAATGTGGTTTTCTTTTTTCTCCCCCATTGTAGGAACTTGTAGTTTGTGTGTTGATGAAACAGCAGGAGAACCTATTCTGGTGTGTGCATTCAAGGAAAATTTAGCCCTCTTGAAAAGTAACAAAGATCATAGCCAAGAGGTATTCATCATGTAGTCTATTCACAAGAAGTCTTGAATGAAATCATCATCAAATAACTTAAATAAAACAGTTATTTCCTGACACTGTATCACCAAATGTAATCGTTGAGCACATTTAGCATTGTTGGGTGTGCATTTTTCTTTTTCATATGATTGCCAACTATCTTAAAAAATGGTAGGCTTCAGATTAATGTTTTGGGGAGGCTGATGTGGTCTACTTGACCCTGATTTAATATGAATAGTGGCAGTGGGTGGTTCTTCCCCACGGATCTGATTGTTAGTAGGGTTTCTTCAGACACTGTAAGAGCGAAGCATTGCGTTTGATTTCTCTTCACTTATCCTGCAACTGGCAGAGTGTAGCCAGTGCTTCAGCCTGGGCTGGATCAGTAGGTCTTTCCAAGCATGAATGGGAGGGCTTTCTAGACCACAGAGAGCCAGAGCCCTCAGGATTTCCTGGAAGATTTTCCCAGTTGTCCCAAATAGGCCCCCTGCTCCTCCTGTGCGTGGCCCAAGAGGTTGCTCAGACACTTGGTAAATAAATGCTCAACACTATGGTTTGGTGGAAGCAGCATGGGTATTGAAGTCCCAACATGACTGAGCCTGGGAATTCAGCTCTGCCCCTTACTGTGTGTGTGACCTGGGGCAATGTGTTGGACCTGTGTGAACCTCAGCTTTCTCTAATTTGTGATGCCCAAGAGAGTGACAGAAGCTACACAGTAAAGTCACTGCTCTTTCTTGAGCATTCCCCCATTATTGGACAAAGGGGCTCAGAGTGCGTTTTCCCAAAGAAACTGTAAGAGCAGCTGAAAATAATGTTCTTAGAATAGTCCTTCTGGCTTATAATGGGTTTTTGTGTTAACTTGGAAACCCAAATGCCAGTTCACTTTTTAATGATAGGTTTATGATGAACTTTGGCACCACTAACGTGTTGGCACTTTCTTAACAGCTCACAGTCAAGGTTGGCTACTCTGTCCAAGGTTTCTTTATGCCTTATGAGAGGGCTTGAAATACCTCACTTTGGATTCCAACACTTGGGTTCCCATATTGTCTCTATGTAGTCCTAGCTGAAACAAAACCAAATATTTGTGTATGCAAAACCATACAAACGTGCGTGTATTTGTCACCTATGAAAATAACATGTTAACCACAGATACATTAGTATGGACACTTTAACAGTTTAATTAGTAGTCACCAAAGGTTCCTTACAGTACAAGCTAATGTCAAAGGCAAACCTCTCCCTTGCTGTTGTCCCCAGGGCTGGCGTGACTGGACAGTGAAGTGAAGGGGTTGTAATAATTTATAATAGTTTATATAGTTTTGGTTGGTTTTTGTTTGTCCTTTTTTCCAAGCGTGATAGTGGTGGCTTTTTCTGTTTTTCTTTTCAAAATTATTAACTATGGCATTTCTCCCCATTAAACTTTAGGTAGGAGGGAGAGTTTAGCCCACATACATGGGATTAATTTCACGCTGTGTGAGGCCATTTTTCAGGGAGGGTCAGAGCCTGTTAAAGTCTGTTGTTGCAGAGTTGGGTAGAGGCAGCATGGTGCAGTTGGGGGAGCTTGCCTTTGGGACCAGCCAGTCCTGAATTACCATGGGCCAATCACAGCAGTTTCCTCATCTGTAAAATTGGTTTTAACTACCTCAGGAGTAACCTAATCCATGAAACATTATTTATAAATAGAGACTATTTAAATTAGTGTATCATTGAATTGCTGATTGGAAATGAGAAGATCTGACTTCTGTCTCAACCTTATTACCAACTAACTGTTTTACCTTGGGTAAGTTTATTTCTCAGAATCTTGGTTTTCTTATTTATCAAATGGTGGGATGGACTTTTTTTTTTAGGAAGATTAGCCCTGAGCTAACTGCTGCCAATCCTCCTCTTTTCACTGAGGAAGACTGGCCCTGAGCTAACATCCATGCCCATCTTCCTCTTTATATGTGGGACGCCTACCACAGCATGGTGTGCCAAGCGGTACCATGTCTGCACCGGGGATCCGAACCGGTGAACCCCAGGCCGCTGAAGCACAATGTGCGCACTTAACCACTGCGCCACCTGGCTGGCCCCATGGGATGGACTCTTATCTCTAAGATTCCTTGGATAGATTGTAAGCTTTTTAGATACGAATTGTTTTCATTTACGTTTGTATACCAAAACTGTTACCTGGGCAAAACATTTTTTGGACGAACGATTGAGTTTGCACCTATGTATATTTACCACTCGAGTCATAGTTATATAGTTACATGTCGTTATATTTATAATTATGAGCTTATTTGTTTGTCTGTGAAGATTTATAAGTGGAAATTGTCTTTTTTTGAAGTTTCTCTCCAAGCAGTCTGATATATACTTTCATTCATATATATGCATATGTGTGTGTGAATGCCTAGATCAAATATATGAAAATTTAAGATAAGATAAAAATACTTAAAAATGATCAAGGTGCAAGAATATGCACTTTCAAAGATCTCTTGCTTTAAAATAATTTGTGTTTCATTATTTGGATATGATGCTTGGAATGACTTGGCCAACAACAACAAAAAATGCTGTTGGCAGCATCTAGGTTTAGAAAAAGCACTCTAAATTAGGGAAAGAATGGTAATTAAAAGGATACTGTCAAGGTTGGTAGGTCTAAATTGAACATACCAGCTGTGTTTTGGTTTGTGGAGCTATGTGTGTCATGCAGTTTCCCCTGTGGTTTGCCTGCCTTGTTATGAGTCGGGAGCATGTTATGTTGGAGACAGAGATACCTCCTTCTGAAATGCAGCCTCAAGAGGTGGCTGCTTGCATGTTGCAGTGCCTGCTGGCCTGCAAGAACCTTGTCATGTCTGGAGAAGCTTAGAGCTGGCAGGAGCAGGTCGTCTGGCTTTCCAGCTTGGCCGTGTTCTGTTTCTGGAGGAGCTCTTCAAGAACATAGCACAGCCTTCTCCTCTGTGTTTGAAATACTGTTTTATTGAATCTAAGATGCCATTACTTATAAGATACACCATTATTTTATGTTCCACTAAGAAAAAACCTTGGCAATTAAGCTCTGATAAAATGCTTTCTTATCTATTAGAATATTCATTTTATATTTGTTGGAAGAACATAGATTAAAAAGGAAAATTGAAATGAAATGAATTGGTTATGATATTCTTGAAACTGATTGACATTCAGAGTCCAAGTCTTTGAATCACTTTCTGACTGAGTCATCCATGTCGTCGTATTTCCTCACACCCTCACCACGTGTGTCATAGGAGTGCTAGTGATGGAGCATTTCTTAAAAGTATGTTTTACTGTCGTCTCTGGAATCTTCTCCCAAGCTGCTGACACTCATTCTGCATGTTTTTGTGCTATTGCTTTCTTGATCTTACATGGACAGTGTCATGAACTGTGTTATGAGTGCCACCTGGCCCACAGCAACATTAGGATGCTATCAGTATCAGAGCTGTTAAAATGTGAATAAATGTGCATCTCAGAATCAATGGATTATGGCAGTAATTGACGAGCTGTGAAAGGGACTTGGACCAAGCAGTCCCTGTCCAGAGGTTAAGAGTAGAGGTATGGAATATGGGGTATTTTTCTTTATTCTAAATGCTTAACATCACAGTAAAGGATATTGTTTCACATTCAGACACTGCTATTCTCTGATCATTTTAATGTGCAATTCCCTTTTCTCTTTCATGGAGAATCTTAATGAAGAGTTGAACCTGAAAAGATAGCCCTCTGTCCTGTTGAAACATCTTTCAAACATCAAACTTACTTTGCCCTTTACTCATAACCACTCATAGTTATGTGTAAATTATGAAGGAGACAAAGATGAGCAAGGCTGTTGCTCTCAAGGTCTTGATGGTTAAATGAGAAATGGGAATAAACACCACTAACAAGAGTACAGCATAGTCTTGTGGGGCTCTGTGGGCCATAAAGCATTTACTGTTTCATGTACTTAAATAAGTTTAAGTAAGCCTCTCCTTTTTTTCTTTTTTAAACGTGGAAGACCACCATCATAGAGCATGTAAATAATACTGAAAAATTAAATAGGCTAAAATTTCTGGGCACTAGTTCTTCTTTATTTATTAAGTTTAAATTTGCCTTCAATAAATTAAATCGTGTGTCTAAAGACACGTAATAACTAAGTGTATATGATCCTGGATTGGATCTGAATCAAGTTTTTTTTCCCCCTTTAAAAAACATGTATGGACAATTGTTGAAATAGAGTGAGGCCTGTAGATTCTAGTAGTGTATGACTGTTAATTTCTTAATTTTGATCATTGTACATGTAGTTGTATAATGGATTGTCCTTGTGTTTTGGAAATCACACTGGAATATTTAGGGGTAAAGGGCTCATGTTTGCATCTTACTGTCACATGTTTCAGAAGAAAATAATGTGTGTGTGTATGTGGAGAGAGAGAGAATGATGAAATATATCTGGTAAAATGTTAATTGGAAAATCTGGGTGAAGGGTACATGTGGATTTTTTTGTAGTATTCTTACAACTTTTCTGTAAGTTTGAAATGATTTCAAAATGAAAAGTTAGGAAATTGAAAAATTATTGCTAAAATATCAGATATCCAGTACTTTAAATCAACACATTTGTTTTATGTGGCTTTAGAGCAGATATGTGCATATTTTTTAAAAGTTACACTCTTGGCAGAAACTTACAAAATTTCCTCACTCTGTTCCATCCTGAAGTGCTCTGTCACTTTTTGAATTTATATATATATTGAGGCCTGTTTGGGGAGTATTTGCATACATATTTCTATATCGTTGCATTCTCTAAATACTCTGTTGTGTCTGAGAGGTTTTAAAGGACTTTTTAGGGGATGGTTTCCTACGTTTACTCTTTGATAGTGACTTCCCAGTGATCTATGAGTAGCTGTTTTAGTGATTGTGTTCGGAAAGGAGGTCTCCTCCTGTTGCTTTCTAAACTAGCCCTCATCATTCCTGGGGCTCCTGCCTCTTTTCCTTTCCCTTACTTGTCAACCTCTCCCATTAGGCCAGATTCATCTTTAAAATCAGTAAAATCCTGCCTTTTCCAGGAAGCTTTCCCTGATCATCCCTATGGAACTCCGATCACTTCTTAATCAGCATTTACCACACTCAGTTTTGCAAGGTTATTTTGTTTTAAGTTGTTCTCAGTGATAGACTAAAATTGTTGTTGCTTTGTTGGCATTTAAAGTTACGCACACATATTATTATCCCAGCCCAGTGTTAGAACACTGGCAGGTACAAATTGCTTTCTTTCCCCCGGAATTTGTCCCCACAGCTCATAACTGATATCTCCGAAAGGTAGTTGTTCACCATCTGGCTCTGAATGGGTATCTCTTACTGGATCCAAGTGATATCCACTAGATTAAAGATTTTATTTTTGCCTGCATTAGGTGAGGTAGTATTTTCATAATTTAGCAATTTGTTTACTATTTTAAATTCAGACATCACAAGAAACTGGATTTTGTTCCATTTGTAATTAGATCTATGATTGTTAAAAAGTGTAAAATATATTTGAACAGAAAAGCATTCCAATGTGACTTATAAATGAGTTATACTCTGTGGTAAAGATAAAGTGATGAGACTGACGTTTGCATGAGGATGAACTGTATTTGCATCTTAACTATAACTGTCAATATTTCTCTTCTTGATTCAACTCAGGTAAGGTGACTTTCCTTAAGTGACAAAAATTTAGATGATTTATGTAAAGTAATGAGCTGTGGCTTTCTGAGTTTGGTTCATATCTTAATTGTCATTTTGATTATTCTGGATTATCTTTTTAAAGTTACCTGAGGACAGAATGTTTTATAGGGTTAGTATTATAAAACTGTGAAATGTCCTCTTTTACCTTTGTGTTTACCCTGAAACATCTTTTTGGTTAAATCCTTTATAGAAGTCATATTGACCTAGATATGCTATTAACTCTGGCATCTTTTCCATCCTCTGGCATCGTGTAAAATTTGATTCATACTCTTTCACATAGTATCACATCCCAACAACCCTTAGGAGTATTCTTAAATGAGAAAACTGAAGCTCCGAGAGGTTAAATGACTTCCTTTAGGCCACAACAGCACCTGGATTGAAGCTTGGGTCTTCACTGCAGACCCGTGTGCTCTACTGGATCAGAAGTTCTTAACCTTTTTTGTGCCATGTTTGGCATTCTGGTGAAGCCTATGGATTCATTCTCAGAATATTGTTGTAAAATACATAAAATATATAGCATTACAAAGGAAACCAGTGATAGTAACATTTTCAAAATACTAAAACATTCCACAAATTTCTAGTAAGGTAATATGCTTACTTATTAGCACATAAAATAAAAAGATCTGGTCTTGGGTAGACTATATTTTGAGATGTCTGAAACTATTGTAATATGTTATGAAAATAATCTCATTTCTTTTGGTGACAAAATCTGCTTGGTTTAAGGCCATAATTCATAAATGAAGGAAATGCTTACTTTCATGTAGAAGTTAGTGAAAATAAAGATACGTGTTTTTTCTATCCTAGTTTACAAGGCTCTTAAGTTCCCAGATTAAGAACTCCTGCATCAGACCATATTGTCTCTCATACCAGTATACAGTTATGTCACCTGCTGGTCTTGGCATATATGAGGCATTTAATATAGGTGAATTAACAAATTACAAATCCCAAAATGTATGCTAATGATATTAAGGCCACATCAAAAAAGGAAGAATACTTCAAGCATCCATAGGTTCTGAGGTTCTTGAGGGTAAAAATTAAGTTTATTTTAAAATGCTAAATTAGAACCTGTAATTGTAAATTATTTGTGTTTCTTAGAATTCTAGTCAGTTCTCTTCCTACCTTTTTCCCAAAAGTAAAAAGATGATATTGGGGTTTGGTATTTTTTTTCATTAAAAAGCTTTAGCCTTCTATATTTCAGCTCCTTTTGGGCAATTTGTTTTAATGAGGGTGACTGACAGTGGGAGAGAGTTTCAGTTGTCCATTGGTGATGACTGGTTCCTCGGGCACCTAAGGACTGGAAACAGGATGTTAAAAAGCATCAAGATGGCTCGGCTCTCCCATGCATGATGGAAGCCTGGGAAGGTTTGTTTTATTGCTTTTTGCCTGGTAGGTCTGAACCTCTTCATCAGTTGTCAGACTTGACAGCTTAAGTGTATTGTATTGCTTCTGTCCTCACCTGAAATCTAATTCTACCAGTTCTTTTGTTAGTTAAATAAGAGGTAACCACTTAAAAACCTTTTATTTCCTCCCTGAGGTAGGGAATAGGTGGGCTGTTTTTCTTAACTATTCAGACTCCTCTGTCTGACTCATTTGTAGCTCCAGAGAAGCTTTAGGTAGAGGGAAAAAACCCCTTAGCCCATTTACTACTCAGCAGGGTTGCAGGCCCCCAGGGTACAGGAAGTATGTGGCTTTGCTTTACCCAAGCCAGCTTCATGGGTCAGAGCTGTAAACCGCGTGGGGCACTCTGACACAGCCCTGCCCCTCAGCTTCATCTCCCTCCCAGGCAGAAGGCTCGAGACGTTCAGCTTACTTGATTCTCTCTGCTGGGTCAGCCCTGCAGACACATCTACCGGACTTCTCTTCTGCCGTACATGTTCTCTGCCTCTCCTCTTTCCAACCTGTAATTTGTTATTTTTCTAATCATGACTAGCATTTACAGTCTGACTTGTACTTTACACAAGTAGTTTGCAAAAGCTTTTGGCCTGACTTTATGACAAACTTGTTTACAGTAGGGCTGGAGAATCTTGTTAACTCCTGATTGTCCGAGGACAAACATTTTGAATTTGGTTTGTAAGTTGCATAGTATATATTTTTTCTTTTAGTATCTCTTCTTTTATAATGACCTTTTTTGTATGACTGTCCCCCATACCCCCATTAACTTTTATTTTGTTCCATCCTCATTGGGAAACTCCTGAAACCTAAAAACATGAGCATATGTCCAATTACAAGGAAAGTTTGAAAGAATTCATGTCTTTTTAAGTTGGTGTTTTGTACCTTCTAATTTCCAACTGGGGACTTGGATGACAATGTTCTGGAGAGTACTTGCTGTTAAAAGCTCTAATGGAGGATATTTTAACTTCTATTAACAAATCAATCAATAAAACAATTATTTAAATATGTTCTCTGCGTGTCTAATAAGTTTTGTGATTCTAAGTGGAGATGAGGCAAATGGGCTTTAGTCTCTGGCTTTATCACACAGTTGGTTTATCACACATGATTAGATATTTATGTAGTTTAAAAGTTTTATTTATAGTAATATTTAATTTATTCTTGTAGTATTTAATTTATGCCCATAATGGACTATTGGTTAAAATCTGGAAACATACAGGACACTGATGATGAAAAGCAGGTTAATGAACATCATAAAAATGATGATAGTTCTGAAATTTAGCTCTAGGATGCTTTTCACCAGATTAGTAAGGTGTATTCTTCTGATTAAAATTCTCATATAGCACCTTGAGGTATGTCTAATATTTTAATACTTAATGTTAAAAAGAGACAAATGGCGATTATTATATTCAGTTTTGCTTTTAATTTACTGGGAATAAAAACTGCCCTCCCCCAGATGTATTTGCATTTACAAGTAGTACCTGAAATCTCTCTTATCTTGCCATTTAGAAATAAAACACAAAAGATCTAAAATTAAACCACTTAATTTACTTTAACCACTTTAAACAACTTAATTTACTTAAATGCAAAATGTAAGAATTTTGAATATTAGGTCACAAAAGCAATTTTTGTCTATTTTTTTTAAAGATTTTATTTTTTTTCCTTTTTCTCCCCAAAGCCCCCCGGCACATAGTTGCACATTCTTAGCTGTGAGTCCTTCCAGTTGTGACATATGGGATGCTGCCTTAGCATGGGCCTGATGAGCAGTGCCATGTCCGCACCCAGGACTCGAACCGGCGAAACCCTGGACTGCTGCAGTGGAGCGCGCCGACCCAACCACTTAGCCATGGGGCCGGCCCCTAGGAACATTAGAATTTCTTTCTTTCTTTCTTTTTTTTTTTTTTGAGGAAGATTAGCCCTGAGCTAACATCTGCTGCCAATCCTCCTCTTTTGTCTATTTTTGATATTTTAAAATAATACTGGTCCCTAAACCAAACAAAATATAATGTTGTTTTTGAAATTTTTTTTGCGTAATTAAAGACTGCAACAAGTTGTAATTTTGTCTTGATATATTGTAAATGCTATAAAAAGATTATTATAATAAACTTTGTCGTCATCTTAATAGTATTATTAAGTTAAAATCAAATGTTTTAAACTGGAAATCACTTTACTCTGTAACATACAAGTGACAGTTTCTTTAAAAAATTACCCACGGGTTCTTAAGACCTTATTGTTGTGAGAGGATTTGCACTTCTAGATCCGTTAGGAAATGCAGTTGTCTTTTGGAATGTATCGAGGAAGGAGAGCTTTGGGAAGGGAAATGAAACATCTTCCCTGTTTCTGCAACAGGGAGCGGTTGTATGGAAACGTGTCACGTTGGCGGAGACTGCAGCCAGCTTTGAATGACTTTAGCAGTATATTGGCCTGCTTGGTCCCCTGTGTTATCACAGAGTTGATTGTAATGATGAGTATCACCTAACAGGGATGCCAAGATCCCAACTTCTTTCTGGGGTAAGGATGGTTTGAGTAAAAGAGGTTGTCATGATTGTTTGGAGGTAGCAAACTGTGTAAGACTCCCTCACAGGGTGTTGTCTTGGTGTTAAGCATTGGGAGGTTTGTCCTGTGTGGCAGGGATATTTAAAGCTACGGTAATTGTGGATACTCAGAGGGAAACCTAAGATAGTTTGCGAGGATCTTAGGGAAATGCAGAAATATTACTGCAGTGTGACTAAGAGGAGCATTTTTAAGATTGTAAAAGTAAAGTATTGCTCATTTAAAAAAAAGCAAAAGATGTGTTTCAACCAAGCTTGCTGTTAAGTGAATATGTTTAAGTGGATTATAGTTCTCCATTTACATCTTTTATAAAATTGGACATGCTATATTGGGGAAAAAGGGCCCCTGGATATAATTTGCATTTTTTAAGAATGCAGCAAATCTGTCACAGCATGCTTAAAATAATTATTTTACAGAATTTTAGCACTAATGCTCAAAACATTACCAGCAGCTCTAATGTATTAATATTTTACCCAACTTATGCCCATCACAGACTGTTTGAGACCTAAACTAACTTTTATTTTTCAGCTGGTAGTCGAAGTTCTCTTAGGGACTGTGACCATATCAAAGGGAGTGTTGAAGCAGTGCAGGTGTTCGTTTGGGGCCTTAGGAAGTCCTGAAGTTTAACAGCAGAACACAGACTAGTGGAAGTGGGCTTCCTACATGGAACATTGGAGTTTTGTGCATATGATTGGAGGGGAGACATGGGGAGAATAAACTTGACTTAATCAATCTTTTCATTTCAAATTCTGCTTAGTGACTGTAAAAAAGGAGGATTTGTGTTATATCCTTGCTGCTGTTATGTAGGTAGAATGCTGCGTGAGAAGAGAGAAGGAAAAAAATTTAAGAGCATTACTTCAACTAGTCAGGTTCTCAACAAACTTTGTGATAGCTGGAATATTTTCTCATAAAGGTCTACCTTGCCAGAAAGGTGGTAGAAAGTGAATTATTAGTCTCTAGGTAGTATGATTATGTTAGACTACTATTAAACAGGAAGTAGATGGCAGGATGGAGCCTTGAAGAATTGCCAGGGTAGAAAATGTAATTTAGTCATTTTGATGAGTAATCTATAAATTGCTGGTGTTTTGAAATTTGAGGACTACTTGTATAGGGTTTTGGGTAAAGTAGGTTTGTGGGAACTAAAATGTAATCTGATAAGGTATTGGTATATGTCAGAAGGTGATATAATTCTCACAACAGCCTTATTACATGGTTACTTTTATTATATCCGTTTTACAAGTGGGGAAGCTGAGTCACAAGAGAAGCTAATGACCAAAGAAGCACATGTAACAAATGGCAGAGCAGGGTTTCAGATCTTGGCAGTCTGATTCCAGACCTGACATTCTTAGCTGCTCTGCTGTGATGACATGGGTAGAGAATCACAGTTTCAGAATCATGTTAACTGAAAGGAATATTAGAGGTGATCTAATTCACAACTCTCATTTTAGAAGTAATGAAACTGAGGCTCTTCTAAAGAGATTGAATAACTTGCTTCAGTGACTTACCCTGGTTTGGACAAAGCACGTCTGTGATTTTCAGTTTCCTCTTACTATGAATATCTGGATGGGGAGACTGCTGGGGCTAGTGTAGGCTTCTGCCCTCGCATCTCTTCCAGCTCTTTCAAGGATACTTAACATAGCTGATTTTTTAGTGTCTTTACTTCTTTCCTTACGTGTGCATGTTTTTGGGACTGTCTTTGTTTCTTATAGGTTTGAGAGAAGATAGATTAGAACTTAGATTTTTGCCATATTTTATCAGGATCTGTGGGGTAGAAGATAGGTTCCGTTGTCTAATGGAGACCCTATGTAACAGTGGCTTAAACAAATTAGAATTTTATTTTTTTCTTATGTAACATTTGGGGTTATTTGATGATTCCTTATTAGTATTGGGACCCAGGCTCTTTCTGTCTTATTCCTCTGCATCCCTAGAGTGTTTTCCTTATCCAGATGGTCCAAAGTGGCGCCCAGCTGTCCTGCAGCCTGTGCCATGGGAATGACTTTGAAGCTGCACATGCCATGGCCATTCACATACTGTTAGCTAGAAGGCAGTCAGGAGGCTATACAACCACAAGCGAGGCTGGAAAATAGTGTCTTTATTCTGATCCGCCATGTGCCCAACCAGAAATTGCCCCATGTGGCAGCCTGTGCTTTGTTAGTCTTTGGATACCCAGGTGGGAAAGGGAAAGGGTTTAGCTAAGACTGTATGTGCTGAAAATGTGGCCACCCTGTAACACAAGTTCTTTTCAAATAGAGCTGAGTTATGCAGGAATAGTTTGGTTACAAAGACTTCACTTTCTCGCCTGGCTGAATTCCTGTTTGGATTTTAGTTACTCCTTGATTATCATTATGGATGAAAAATTGAAGAGACTTGATATTTTCAGTTTGTATCCAAACTGCATAAACAGTATCTGAGGATTCCTCTGCTACTGTAAGGAATGAATAATTTAGTTTGATTTTCCTTTAAACCCAAATAAATAAGACAAAGATGAAGTTCAGGATAAAGCTAGAGTATCTGTTATAGTGTCCTGTCATTTGTCATTGCTACCTTCTCTTGAAAGCTTTGTGAAAAGTGATGGTTTTGATATTTGTTATTGAGATGCATGTCCCACAGATAGATGTTTAAAACCTTTTTGTCTTAGCCAGTGATTGTGTGTGTGCATGTACTAATAAGCAACTTTAAAAAAACGAAGATTTGGTACATTGAATAATACCTTTCACTGGAGATACTTTAGGCCATGAAACCCCAGTGAGAAGTTGTCTGATTCCATTTTAAGGCAGCAAGGTTACATTTTGATAGGGATTTCCTACTAAGTGTAAATCTAATCAGTCAGCAAAGGACATTAAATGTTTTATTTTGCTGGTGGCAGGAAAGAATGTAATGATAGATACCGTTTAAATTTATAGTTTGTTACGTATTTTTTTAGCCTATGCCTGTGTGGAATAAAATAAATAGGCCTCTATGTCTATTTCACAGTCAAAATGGGCAATTTATAGAGTGATTTTCTAGAACATCCCAAAATATAGTGACTCTTTGTAGCAGTAACTGCTCCATGTAGCAAGTGTATCTCCATGGAGCTTTACTATCCTTATGTTTCGGGATATTTGTTGCATGATGTGGAAAATCCTATCAGCGGTTATCTTTCATTCCTTTTATCTGACTTAGCTTAACTTCAGCTGATTGCTTAAGTCAATGACTAAGAATTTTTCATCAGCTGTCCTGGGTAACATGTAACATTCATCATACTAGGGCCATTGGTGTTATCATTTCAAAAATCTAAATGGAAGACAAAAAATTAAGTGCTACTTGAAAAACTGAAGAGAAAAGAGAATATTTTGGCTAAGATTCCCCCCATTTCTACCTATATTTAATATAGCCGTTGAATATCCTTTTTCTGACGCTTTGAATCTCATCATTTTCAGTATAGAACTCTACAGCAAATAGCCCTTGTTATGTGATATGCTTCTAGATAGCGTAATAAGAAACTGTGCACTATAAATTCCCCTCCCCCAGCCCTTATTATAATAATGGTGTATGATTGTACCTTCTTTGAGTAATTGGCCTTTTAAGAATACATAGTCTAGGGGCTGGCCCTGTGGCCAAGTGGTTGGGTTCGCGTGCTCTGCTTCCACAGCCTTGGGTTTCACTGGTTCAAATCTTGGGCACTGACATGGCACCGCCTTCGGGCCATGCTGGGGTGGTGTCCCATGTGCCACAGCTGGAAGGACCCACGGCTAGAAATGCACAACTGTGTACCGGGGGTCGGGGGGGGGGTGGGCTTTGGGAGAAAAAGGAAAAATAAAATCTTTAAAAAAAAAAAAAGACTACATAGCCTATTATAATGGGGTGTGGGCAGGATGGCTATGGGGTAAAAGGAAAAAAATAAAAAGCGATGTTGTTTTCTTGAATCTTGTGGTACTCACTTTTAGACACTTTGATCCCAGCCAACTCTCTTTTGATGTTAAGTGTGGTTTGAACATCTGTTAGCTAAACTGATAAGTTTGTACATTTGATGTTCATGATTGAATTGATAAAGGTGTTTTTTTAAAACTGGAATTTATTGCCTATTTATTCATGAATTGTTTAAAAATAACTTTTTAAATGTTTATGAAAGTAAAACTGTGTTTTTGGTAAAAAAATATAATTAAGTATAAAGAGAGGAAGAAAAGTGATCCATTCTCCCAAATTAAAAGATAATTGTTGTTATCATCTTGTGTATATCATCCCAGGCCATATATGTGTATATCATTTCTTTGTGATAGTTTCCTTATGCCTTTTTTGTACTGGACATATCAGATACAAAACAAAATGAAGAACACAAAATATGTTCAGTTTAGTGTCTTATCCTTTTCACTTAATTGTGAGAACTTTTTCATAGGTTAATATTCTTTAAAGCATATTTCTTAATATTAGCATAGTATTTCATAATATGGCTCTATTATATTACTATTTGACCATTTCCCTGTTTTTGGATATTTAGTTTGCTTCTAGTTTTTCATTGTTTTATATATAAAATATATGTTGCTCTGCCTCATTGCCCAAATCTTTCTCTTTGCTACCAGCCTTCATGTTTCTAGGAGGAAGATTTAATAGTCATTTAAACTGGCCATGAAAATGAATTTTTAGACAATACTTGATCAACATCAATTTTACTTTACCCTTTAGTCTCCTCATCATTCACCATAATTTATGACCTTTGCAGCGTTCAAAGAGAGTGAAAGAGATTCAAATTAATTCTTGTTACTGTCAGATCAAATTTATTTACAATAAATATGTGAACCTTGGAGATCAGTTGCTAAAATACATAGGTAATTGGACCTCGACATCGGGCCAGATCCTAAATCCTCATGAAAGATGCACCTTAAGTTCTTTTTGTTACATAATCTTTTCTGTAGGTTGAAAAAATTGTAAATCCTACCATGTTGACATTCTGAAGAATATATGGCTTAAAATAGGCTCTTGCAAAATATAGTATTGGTTCAATGAAATGTTGTAAGCATCAGTCAGGATTTTTTAAATAAAATGCTGGTAGTTCTTTAGTTGAATAGAGTTCCATTCTGGTTTTGTAATGATGTTCATCTTTTGTTTTAAAATACCTCCTCAGTTCGCTTCATTTCATCTTTAAGAGAAACTTCATTGGTGATATATAGATAAGAATTTAAGTCACAGAGGGTGGAGTCAGGAAGAGAACATAGGTCTCTTTCAACCTGATTATGCTTCTCCTTGAGCTCTGTTTTTCTATTTAAGGGAAATCAAATATGATATGCTCTGTATTTCACAGTGCTGTGGTGTATACACACATATGCATGCACACACACACACGCACACAATGGTTGTAACTGTAAAATGAAAGTCTTTCATGTGTGGCATGTTACACGATTCTCCTTATTTCATAGCCAGGTTTCAGATGCGTATAAATTTAAATCTGAACATCTTATATTATTCTTTTAAAGACATTTTTGTATTATATATGTCTTATTAGATTAATTAGATTAATTTCTTACTGTTAAATTCTCTATAAACCATATAACTGAAATAAAATATTTAAGGCCATTTAAAAGTGTTAAAGCATGCAGTAAAATCTTATTAGTTTGGATTCATTTAATTTACAATTTGTCATGAAATTAGAGAAGATTTATGTTTACTTACACTAACAGGGTGGATGGGGGGTGGGGTGGATGTGAGGGAGGGTTTGGTAAGAAAATTCCCTGAGAGGAAATCTCAAATTACTTAGCAAATTATTTTATTTTATTAAATTGTCATGTACGTTGGAAGTTACTGTTTACAGAGAATAAGCTGATATTCTAATTATTAGTTTCATTAAAACAGTTCCTAGGGGCCTCTACCTGATAACGCTTTTTTAAAGACTGGATCCAATTGCTGAAGGTAGTTAAACATGACAAAGGCATTTCTTTTAAAATATCATATGTATTTAGATTGTACTCATTTTTGCTGCCTTCCTACAGTTTATTCTAGATAGTTTCATATGCTATAGTGAAAGCTAATTTATTTTTGGTGTTTATAGAGAAATTATTCCTTACTAAACCCTTCATTTAATTTCAAAAAGGAATCTGAATTATTTTAAGTTAATTTAGAGTACATAACTTTAAATCCTTTTCTTATTTTCCTTGACTATAGAAATGATATGGCCTTATTGAACTGTTTGTTCAGTGTTAATTCTGATATTGTCACCTATGAAACATATAGTTTTAATTGGCCAAGAGCTATCCTATATAGACATTTCGATGAGAAGTGTGTCAGCTTGAAATAAATTTATGTTTGGGAAATTATTCTCTTAACGGCATTAACCTGAAAATGTCTGTGAATGCTTAATAATGAAAACGTTAGAATGGTTTGTGGGTAGATGGGTATCATCCTGTATCTGTGTGAGTTCTTGAGATAGCATAATAGTGAGCTGGAGTCTTTAGGCTGCAATTTGTACCCACCTTTCCAATTCTTGTAGTGGAGCCCTGATCTTTCTAGGACACACGTTGAGGCATTGGGAGAGAACAAAATAGGTAAATTGATGATTAGCAGAAAGTGGTTTTGGATACCCTAAGGAAAATCAAGATGTATGAGTAGACTGGGAAAATGGGATTTTGGTGAATATGGAGATAGAGGAAGCTGGTAATACTTGGGTCCTTGAGGTAGAGATCACACCGGGGGGAGGCATTTTTCTGTCATCTCCAAATTATCTGTGTTTGAAAAATCCAAGTTACTATGAGTGCATTATTTGCAACTATCAATGGTCACAGAAGCCATAAAGTATCTAGGTTTCCCATGTTTGTATCAGGGTGAACATTTTAGCCCAGTCTGAAACAGTGGTGCTCAGTGGTGGTGCAATACTACTTTCAGGGAGGCGTTTTAGAAATTTGTGGGGGAGATGCTAGTGCTTAGTGGGCAGGGATCTAGACGTCTTGAATGCCTGGGATAGTTCTGCTCCTTGGAGAATTGTCCTGTGCCTTCGATTTCTGAATGTTCCATTGGAAATTCATGCAGTTGAAAACTTGCTTACGCAGCCCAGAACTTAATTGTTTTATGTCCAAGCTGAAAGGATGTTTTGCATGATTTTAAGATGTATTGAATTTTCCAGGAATGCAACTGCTGTGTAGCGCTAGCCACAGCTATTGGATTTGTGGTGATTTAACATATAAGCTCAAGATTCAGAGTCTTATTACATCTTCTAGTGTGGTAGGTTTGAGCATTTACGTAATGAAAAGCCATTTTATTATAAATTAGTTTCTTTTTATTTCTTTTTTTAATATTACCCTTAGGGTATTGGTTAAAAAATTTTGTGTCAGCTTATCATCTATTTCTTTTCAGAATAGTAAAGGGGGAGTTATAAAATATGTGCTATAAAATGGCAGCATTGGGTCTGATAAGCGTGAAAACCACTGGTCTGAATGGAAACATCTTTTTTCATTGCTCTTTTGTGTAGTCCCAGGTATTCCAAAGGATTTACATGCTGAAACTTTACATAACACATGGTGTAAGTTACAAAAATGAAATGCTATTGAAAGATAAGAAAGTGTTCCACCACCTTTTTCTGTATAACACTGGTATTAACGAAGTTTGTGAATCATTAGGAATATAATCATAATAATTGTTTCTGTTCAGCCTAACTTTACTGTGGATAATTTACTTTACTTTTAGAAAAGGGTTAAATACATTCTTGCATTTAAATTAAAGACAAGACATGGGCTTTGGTCTTGAAATCCTTGTGTGTAGTCTTGTGTTTTTAAAGCTGGTGAAATCAGTTGTGATCAGCTGATGCACAGAACTTCCATAATGCTTCACAGAGAATTATTTTTGCTTTATTAGGGATTATGAGTACTCATGATTACGTTGAAATGCTGTTTTCTGAACAATAAGTGGAGATTTGTTACTTTTGATGAAAGAAAAAATAACAGGGTTATAGATATAATCTGACTTCAATAAAGAGGCTGATCTCATTATCACTATGTGAATTAAATAAAAAAAACAAAGCTTAGGATATTGCACTATAGCTTAATGAAAAATATTATACCAATATGTATTACGCTGTCTCACAGTTTTAATATATTTGAAGTACCATAAATAAAATATGAATTAAGCATGGGTGTAAAATCTGAATTGCTTTATTTAAAACTTTCCAGGAGAGGCCATTGTCCTGCAGTGGTAAGCTAGTGAGTTAAATGGGTCCTTGGGATCTCGCCCTTAATCGGCTATATGTGAAGCCACTGAAGCTCAGAGGTCTCTCTGTGAGCCTCCCACTGTTTCTACTGTCTGGTAGTGGGCCAGTGTCTAGAAATAGGACTCTAGTTTTCTTCCTTATAAAAAGGGCCATAATTGGGTCACAAATTTTATTTTCATTCAAAAGAGGAAATGTGTTGAGATTGGGGTTAGTTGACATTTCCCAGGCCTTAGAAGGTTAGGTGGATTAGAAGATAGATTTTATTTTCAGACTTTTGAGTCTTTTGCTTTCCTTGGGCTTTGATTACATTCAAAGATAAATTTAAAGTCTCCCTTAGAAAATAGTGTTGGTGAGAATTTAAAGAACTATCTTAGTTGAATTCAGGAATTTTATTAGTGATTAATGGATTTTTGGATAAACTACAGTTTTTATTGCTAAAAAGCACGTATTAGTTCATAACAATAGGAAGAGGGGAGATTGATTTATGAATCTAAGTATTCGAGTGGTATTTGACTTTCTATTTACCAAAGGAAATTATTTAGGTAAGGACATTGGCCTTGGTTACAGCATTTTAGCACATGAAAATGGGATTGTCCACTGTTTCACTGTTAGAAAATATACTTAAAAAATGTGCTCTGAACCCTGAATCAGGGTGTAAGTTAGGAAAGTGGACTAGAATATAATATATAAATGTTAATTCGTCTTTGTTACTGTACATTAAACAACCAGATCTTTGTGAGTAATGTATACATTATATTCTCCAAATTACTTTTGAGACACAACTAGCATTCATCAGCCTCTTATAATTTAGTTACAGATTTTTGATTATGGCTGCCCTTCAAACATGCCCTTCAAACATTTGTGAAAATCATCTTTTATTTATAATTTTTCTACCTCATTCCTTCTTGTTTCATTTCTAAACTTGTTGAAGAGAGGCCTATAATTGCTGCCTTTCGTTGCTCCCCTCCCACTGATTCCTGATGCCCACACAATCTGATTTCCATGCACTCCATGGGACGGTAGGTAATTGTAAGGCATGCTGCCAAATCTTGCTCCCTTGCCCAGGGTAGACATTAATTCACTCAACCTGGACTTGGTTTTGGAACCCTCCTACACACAGCACCCCAGGCAGCTACTGCCAGTTGATCAGAATTGGCACATGAGATGAAATCTATTTATCATTTCTGCACATGGTATCTTGGTTCATTTCTTCCTTTCCATTCCATTTCTTCTTTGTCCTTAATGATGTTCTTTCACTCCCCTCCTTCATCTGATGAATTTTTAAGCCTTCTGCTTTTTTCTCTTTACACATTTTTTTCCAGGAGAATTCACTGAGCTCAGATCTGTAATAGTCATTCCCAAATCAGCATTTCCAGCCAAGTCTCAAATCAAATCTGAATTTCAGGTTCAAACATCTAATTGCCTACAATTCCATGTGGTGATTCTACCATTACTTTCAATTGAATATGTCTGAAACTGAACTCGTTATCTTTCTTCCCCAAACAGCCTCTCCTTCTTTACTTAATTGACCATCATGGGTATTAATTTTCTGGCATCTGCATGCACCTTTGACTACTTTCTCTTTCATCGCTCAGTCAGTCACAGATGATCGGTTTTTCCCATGAAAGCTCTTGTATCTTAGACTGCATTTTTATGGCCAGTATCCTAGTTCAGGTCCTCATCATCTAATGCCACTGTCTCTCAAATTTGAGCATCAGCATCACCTGGAGGGCTTATTAACACACAGATTGCTGGGCCCCACCCTCAGGGTTTTTGATTTATAGCTCTGGGGTGGGGCTGAAAGAATTGCATCTCTCACAAGTTCCAGGTGATGCTGCTTCTGGGGAGGGGGATGAGGCTATACTTTGAGAACCACTCATTGCCTCATGCATTCCCCATCCAGTTTATCTGCGGACCTTAGCCAGATTAAATTTCCTGTAACACCCTATTTTATTGCATTATTTCCATTTCTTAACAACTATCCATAATGCCCTATTTCTTAACATTTCTTATCCAGACTCTTGCCTAGTTTCCAGGGCTCCTCACAATTAAGCATAATTTACCCTTCAATTTTTCCTTCTTACAAACAAGCTTGGTTTGGTTTCCTTTCCATCTAGCTAATGTAGACCCTTGTTCATGTCCCACCTCCTTCATGAAGTACTCCATGATTACAGCTAACCTTGCTAAGTTTCCTTAATACTAAACCCCAAAAACACAATATTACTAACTCAGACTATAATCTCCTTAATGGTAGAGACCATATGTTTTCATCTCTTATAAAGCCTATATAGGATAGGTCAACATGGACTTAGTACCTAGGGAATTGATTTCTCTAGTTTATGTTATTCCTAGAGGTTACTTGATTTGGGAGAAAATAATTAAAAACACACAAACAAGTAGTTTCATGTGTTTGACCAGAGATCAGAAAACTGGGCTTAAACATTGAAACCGAGACCTTACATCCAGTACAATAAGCTTATAATGAATACCCATCCTTCTCTCCTTTGTAAACAATATACTGTGGGTAGTGGTGGCCCCAGATTTTCTGTACAGGAGGGTCCAGGAGCAGAAATCTATGGTGGTGGCAGTGGCGCAGAGAGCTAGGGGCAAGGGGACTTGGCTTGAAGTTCTTTTTGAGTAGCTGTCACACTTTTTACTTAGTATGTGATTTGACAGTTTGTGTTATGTTTCTTCCAAATCTTCCCCAAGCTACCCCAAAAACTGGTGACTTATTTTACCTAGTGACCAATATTTGACTTCACAAATCAGACAGTTAACACGTTTTTATTGGACTCTGCTGCGTGCCTAGCAAAGCCTGCACGGTATTGCCCCCTCTACCACCCTGTCCTACCTCCCCACGCCTCCCCTTTGTTATTGCTTTGTCTATAAAGTCTAAAGGCTGTTTTCGGTTGTTTGCTCAGTGGGTGTCTGATAGCTTCTCCAAATGAACGAAGTGTGACTTCGAGGAGAACAGCTGACAGTATATGTTGCCAATACACCGTTTTATTCCTTTACTTTCATTTTAGGGGGCTTCGAGGGGGCTTTTAGGGAAAGTGGAGGCTCAAGCATGAATTCAGTCCCATCACACTCCCATTTAACACAGCTGTGTAAGGGGACGAGGGGATGTTAGAGATTTTCCAATTTGGGCCCTCATTTTACAGATGACATCAGCCATGGCCTAAGGCAATGACGTGTTTTTGAACAAAATTACAAAAACTAATTGCAGCAAAGCTGGGACTAGATGGGAGGCCCCTATGTTTCCAGCTTGGTCCTCTTTGCCTTTCGTGAGTCTTTCTGAAGAAACTTCTCAGGACTATTGGAATATAATGGAAACAGGTTTGGGTGGTTTTGGTACTTCATTTGGGGTTGGAGATTTAATGCTGTTTAATTTATAGCTTTATCCCCAGTGAACAAAATACACCCATTTCTGAAACAAGCAAAAAAAAAATTAAGCTATGCATCAAAAAGCAATATCCAGAGGTAATTATTATTTTTTAATTTAAATTATAGATCTTATTTTCCTAAAGGCTTTGTGAAGTCTTGCAACTATTATTCAGGATATTAAGACATGAAATACCAGATGTATCTGATTCTCAATACTGGTTTTATGAATTGTCTGCTTAACAAAGTGAGAACTGTAGAATATGAATGATGAGCTTGTCTATTGCTGTACAGCTTCTGCAGCCTGGCATTGATGTTTGTTTTCACATAGAATGGAACATGAGCTGGTTTCCATGAGTACTTACTGTGAAGCAAACAATAAAATGGACATTATTTGCATATTATACCATTCAAATTAGAAATTTATGAAGATATATAAATCCCGTTGGAGCAATACTATTACAAAATAAACCATTAACTTGATGCTGTTAATGCTTAGGTTGCCAAACTCTTTGTAACTCTGTGCCTTCTGATTCAATATATATGGTTATGAATGTGCAGTTAAGGATTTTCATTCTAACATTGTCGTTAAATTTAACATGTAAGTAGCCTCAGTTACATTGCCAGGTATCTAGACTGATGGCAGTCTTAAGATACATTATCCTTAGGTGATAGTGAATGTAACTGTCAGCTGAACATCATACTTAGAGTGTGTGTGTGAGTGTGTGTGTTTGTCAGGTTTGTCTGCCAAGGAGATGCTGCCACAGATGGGTAATGGCAAACTTACAGGTTTCTTTCTAACCCTGAGATTTATCCTAGTCGTCTTTCAACTCTTCTTCCAGTCAAACCCTGTACCTTTTATAAGCTTGGGAGCAGGACAGGGTTTATCCTGGAACCCATGCTGTGAGTCATTTAGTTCTAATATATTGTGTGTTGTATTTCATTGATTTCATGGATGCTTCCATTATTATTTTTAAGACAATCAGTGCTCTTTTTCTATTAATGAATTTATTGAAATCATAAGATTAATGGATATTTCTGTGGAGCTGAAAATTTAATTTGGCTATATCTTATTGTATAAGCTTTGGCTCAGCTGTCTAAATCCTGGCACACTCTGTCTTTTTCTAAAATCTGCTTGCATTATGCAGTTACATGTATTTTTCTTCTTCTTATAGCAGATCTTTATAGTTTCTTTTCAGTGTTTTAAACTAGCACATGAAAGTAATAGGCTTTATAAAATTGGACATGACCCACATCAGCCAATGGGAAAACCGGGAAGAGAATGGAGAAAAGGGAAAATCCCGAAGGACCTGACATTTTTCTAAGAGGCAAGCCATCATTTTTATTAAGTAACTTATGGAGATTGTTTAAGAAACACTGTAATTGGGGAGGGAATTATAGTGTGAGGATTATGCAAAGAAAATGAAGGAAATTGGTGTGTCCCCTGAGGTCTAGGGAATCTATGGAATTCTCAAGTCATGGTTGCATTTTCAAGCTTTTGTTTTTTCATAGATGAGGAGGCATTCATAAAATCATTCCATCTTTTGGAGTCATTTCTGTTCACCATTCAAGGAACTGTCTTAAATTGTTACAGTGTCTCATCCTCCTCCTCCCTCTCTCCGCCTAGTTTACCCAGTTTCTGAAAACAGAATTTGGATATAGGTCATGTAACATAGAAGACAGGTGGGGTGTAATGAATTTATGCTATGCTTGCTCTGAGGATTAAGACCATGGTATTCACAGTTCCTAAGACTGCTAGAGTCAAGTATAAGGTTAGGAATCTTGGAGTTTCTTAAAAATTAGAAATTCTAAGAATTAGAATTAGAATAAGAATCTAAGAATAAATTAGAAATTTTAAGAATCTTAGAATCTAACTTCTTAGAAATTTAGAATGTGTCTAATAGGAGGAAAAGATTGCTAGACATTTAGTAAAGAAGAATCTTTGGACTAACCAAAGCATTTGTTTAGAATGTTGTTTACTAAAACAAACAAAAATTTGTTAGGAATCGTGAGTTGCTTTTGACCATGCAAGTATTATTTTTGATAATACTTTCAAATAAAGGGTTTAGGGCCATACTTTCTGTAACCAAGCAACTGCAGTGCTTGACTTTCTCTCCCATGTTTTGTGGTCAGTGTCCTGTCATCTATAACTTATTGACAAAAATGCTAGTGTTTGTGTTCATTACGATACGTTTGCTATTGGGACCGGCCCCGTGACTGAGTGGTTAAGTTCACACGCTCGGCTTCAGAGGCCCAGGTTTCCCCGGTTTGGATCCTGAGTGCGGACCTAGCACCGCTCTTTAGGCCATGATGAGGCAGCGTCCCACGTAGCAGAGCCAGAGGCACTCACAACCAGAATATACACCTATGTACTGGGGGGCTTTGGGGAGAAGAAAAAAACAAATACATTTGCCTTTGAGAAATAAATGGTTTCAGAGAAGATTTTAAAAAGTATAGGGTACAAGTATGTGAAAAAAAGTATGTGTTTCTGTCTTAACACATTTTGAAAAGAAAGTGTGTATGTATGTATAAGCTATAGAACCATACTTACTGAGCTTGAAATAATTTTGCAAATTTCATGGCAAATCTGATTGATATGGCTTGAAAATTTCTTTTTTATTTTTTCTCTTTTCACAAACTTTGCCAGCCCCTGAAGATCTGCTGGGAAACTCCCTGTGCTAATAGGCAAAGTTGGCCTTTCCTGTGCTTCTCTTTAAAGTAGCCCTTCCTGAAACAGTGACCTTTTAGTTTAATAACAGTTTTATTTGAGAAAATGTTCAGATCCTGAGAGCTGAAAAGAGTGTTTTCAGAAAGGCCATTTTAAATAGTGGTCTCCAAATGGTCTTTTTCCCTCACACACTTCGGATCAGACTGTCAGAAGGAATATATTGTTGCTTTCTGTATTCTATTGATTTAAAAACAAATAACATAAAACTTAGATTTGCTCAAAACCTATTTCTACACTGGTTTATTTTCCTGCCTAGGCTTTGATTTGCAATTTGAGATTTTAAACTCTTTATGCTAGGTCATGTTTTATCTTTTGTTATTTTAAATTCTCCACTGTACCTAAGGTAATTACTTTTTCAGCTGTGACCTTGGACATGCGACCCAAAAGTTGTAAATTTTTTTTTCTTTTCCGGAAACAGCAAGGGCTTTAGAAAGACAGCTGTGCTTTGGTCCCTTTACTGACCAAAAATGCTGTCAACCAGCTGGTCCCTTGGGCATGTCTTCTTCAGTGGCCTTGGGAGTTTCCTGCCTTGTTCGTTGTTGGTGCTTCCCTCCTCCCCTCATGGCCTCCCTAGATGATACCACCAGTTACCTGCATCTGTTTCTCACCCCATCCCATGGCAGGTGGCAGGGCCGATCGTGATAGCCCAGAGGGTGTAGAGAAAGAAGACAAGCCTTGCAGCTACATTTCCTTCTCTGCAGCCTCTCCTGTGTGGCTTCCTTCCCAGCCACCCAGCTGGTCACCATTTGGCAGTGGCGTCCTTACTGTTCCATTCCAGGTTGATCACATCATAATAAGAAGCTCACAGTTGATTTTTTGGCTTTTCCCCTGGCAGGAATCCCCCTATGTAAGAGGCATCAAATGCACTATGAGGATACGAGACCATTTTAGTAGCTCACTTAGAAAACTAATTTCATTGCTTCATACTTAGTCCTGGTATACAGAGGTCTTACAGAAGCTAGTTTTAATTGACTGAATGAAGTTCAATTGAATTGTGATTGAGAATTTGATTGAATTTTGCTTGAGAGAAATTTTGCTGTGGTAATTTGAATCAATCCGGGGGAATGGTGTGATTTCACACATACAGGCTGTGTGTTGGTCCTAACTGTTACGTTAAACTACAGAGTATAGTTTGATCAGGTAGTACTAATTGGGTTAAATGTTTGTTTCAGTTTTTGCTACGAATAGACCAACCTGCTGTGAACAACTTGAAAAACAGCAAGTGTCAGGTTGTTTTGTTGTTTATAAGAAGTGATGGAAATGTGAAAGTCATCACCTCGTGGAGTGCATAATCTAGAATTCATAGCCAGGTGACACCCGTGTAACCTACCCAGTCCTGTTTTTGGATGAGGAAGTCAAAACTTGGGTTAACTGATTTATCCAAGTCTAGATAATGGAAAAACAAAGACTATTCAGACTCTTTGCTGAGCTATTGCTGTCTGTAATTTCTCTGCTGGTATTTGTATTGTTTTAAACCTTTAATAATGGAAAAAATCTTAAGATTTGCCTGAATGCATACAGAATTCTCTTTTCTAGTCTTTTTCTTGATTTTGTGTGACCTTTTCAAAGCATAGACTTGTGTCTTTCTCATGCTGGAGACTACAAAGTAGAAGAGAAGAAGGGGCCTAGAGAACGTCCATTCGAGAACAAGCCTTGAGAACTCTGCTGCCAGGAGAGGGGGTAGCTCCCCAAGCTCCCCCAGTTAGACCTCAACTGGTGTTTACTCCTTTCCCTGATTCTGTCAGTCATTCTTTTTTTATATTATATTTCTTTTGTCTTGCTTTTTTACGGCTTTATTGAGATACATTTAACATATCGTAAAATTCGCTCATTTAAAATGTACAGTTCTGGGGCTTTTTAGTATATTTACATAGTTGTGCAACCATCTCACAATCTAATTTTAGAACATTTTGAACACCACCTAAAGAAATCCTCTACCCTTAGCTGTCCTTGTCCCATTCTCCCCTTCCTCCCACCCCAGGCAACCACTGATCTAGTTTCTGTGTCTATGGATTTGCCTTTTCTAGACATTTCAGATCAGTGGAAGCATACAATATGTGACCTTTTGTGTCTGGCTTCTTTCATTTAGCATAATGCTTTCAAGATTCATCCTTGTTGTAGCATGTGTTGTAGTCCATAACTTTTTATGGCTGAATATCACACAGAATGGATATACTACATTTTGTTTATCCATTCATCAGTTGATGGGCTTTAGCTTATCTTCCCTTTTGGGTTATTTTGAATAACGCTGGTATAAATATTCATGTACAAGTTTTTGTGTAGACATATGTTTTCAATTCTCTTGAGTATATACAGTACCTAAGAGTGGAATTGCTAGGTTATGTGGCTTAGCGTTTTGAGGAACTGCTAAACTGTTTTCTACAGTGCTTGCATCATTTTATATTCCCATCAGCAGTGTTTGAAGGTTCTAATTTCTCCACATTCTCACCAACACTTGTTATTGTTTGTCTTTTTGATTATAGTGGTTTAAATTGTTTTATCATTGTTGTTTTGATTTGCATTTCCTTAATGACAAATGCTGTTGAGCAATTTTGCATGTGCTTACTGGCAATTTCTTATACCTTTTTTAGAGAAATACCCTTTTGTATTGTTTGCCCATTTTTAATTTTGTTGTCTTTTTATTGTTCTCTTGTAAGAGTTCTTTGTATATTCTAGATACAAGTCCTTATCAGCTATGTGATTTTCCAGAATTTTCTCCTGTTCTCTGGGTTGTCTTTTCACCTTTTTGATGATGTCCTTTGATGCTGTTTCTTTTTTTTCTTTCTTTCTTTTTTCTTTTTGAGGAAGATTAGCCCTAAGCTAACATCTGCTGCTAAACTTCCTCTTTTTTTTGCTGAGGAAGACTAGCCCTGAGCTAACATCCATGCCCATCTCTACTTTATGTAGGACGCCTGCCACAGCATGGCTTAACAAGTGGTGTGTAGGTCTGCACCTGGAATCCGAACTGGTGAACCCCGGGGCGCCAAAGTGGAATGTGTAAACTTAACCACTGTGCCACTGGACTGGCTCCTGATGCTGTTGTTTTCTGATAGTCCACAACTGAGAGAACACATCCGTATAACCTTTCATGGATCTTCTTTATTTGTTATTGTGCAATGTCAGCTAAATTAAAAAATTCTTTTTGCATATCCTATTGTAATTCATTTTTTGCATATGCCTTGAGGCAAGGCACTTATAATGTCGAGATCGTCAAATAAAGTGTCATTGCAGAGCAGAGACAGTGCTGTCTAGCAGTCCATCTCATAGGCTCAACCCCTGGAAATAGCAGTTAGGTCCCTGTGTATTCCTAGATCCTTCCAAGCGTTTCTGGTGCTTTCTTGGTCGTAATTTTGGGTAATGGGTTTGCGGTGAAGAGGAAATAGTCTCTGCTTATTTCTTATGGAAGGCTCTTCAGGAGTATGTAAAATTTGTCTAGTTTATTTGCTATCATAGCTGTAAGAATCTTTACAAAACATATCTTACAAAATCTTCTAATAGGAAAGACCAGATGTTTCATATCAAGTCACCAGGTATTTAGAAAGCTCCAGAGCTCCAGCCGTGTTCTCAGCACTGTTCTCTTTCCAGTTGTTGGCACCTGAATTTGAATGACACATGTTCCAAAAAATGTTTCAAAATGTTCATAAATGCCTTTTTTCGTAAATCCTGGAAAAATGAATGTACATACAAATGGTTTTCTTTCTGTAATAAATTATTTTTCAAATGTTTACTTGTTGAAGTGAGAATGCTTTGGTGTCCTTTTTCTCTCTGAAATCCCTTCCTTACAGCTTCTCCTGCCCTTATATGCAATTGTCAGACTTTAATGACAGGACATCATTTTAAAGAATTTGTACTTAATGGCTCAGTCCCCACTGGGCAGTAAGCAGCTCCTTGAGTTTATTATAAATTTTGGCAGGTGTGGAGATTTCTGGGTCACCAGGGACCTCTTGATTAAATTGCTCCTGAAGTGACTAATTGGTCTTTTCCACAGTGCTTAGGTGGTTCCAAGGAGACACTGACCAGCTGGCAGGACTTTACCCATTAAGATCTCCTCTCAGCTTTGTTTTCCTGAGTATTTTCTTGCTTTCGTTTTTAAGAGGTCACTTATTTTATCTCCTTCTCCTTTCAATGTTTCTAGTTTCTGATGAAGAATTGAAAAGAAGAGTGGCTGAGGAGCTGGCACTGGAGCAAGCCAAGAAAGAATCCGAAAATCAGAAACGGTGAGTTTTGTAGTATCTGAGAGAGATTTTGGTGACTTGTCTTAATTATCAAATATTGTTAGGGAGGAATGATTGTAATAAGACTGGTTATCTGTGTTTGGCTGAACTTCAGAATGTGAACTTGGCCACTTTCAGTTTTGGATTGTGCTTATTAGAGCCCTATTTTACCCTCTTTCCAAACGATTGTAAATGACCGTTACATCTCTCTTGTGGTTCTTCGTTGCGTGAATACTGAGCCCTCTTTTCTCAATAAGTGAGAAGTAGTTCTTGAGGATTCTCTAGGCATTTCTCAGGCTAGTTTCTTTCAATGAATGTTTATGATTGAAGATTATGTTGTCTACTGTGGGTACTAAGGTTAACAGTATTGTAGCTAACAGTGAATGTCGTATGTTATATATAGTGTCCATATTAACAAATAGCACTAATTAGTAACACACTCACTTAAAAAAACTGAAGACATTACAGAAATACGTAAGGTTGAAAAATGAAAATCCTCCATAATTCCATTCCACAGGGATAACCACTCTTGGAACATTTCATTCCCCTGTATGTCCTTCTATATTGTTGTTGTTATTGACACTGCTACTGAGAACAGCTAAAAGAATGTTCACTGAAGTGTTTTTGTAGTAATGGAACACTAGAAGTAATCCGGATGCCCAGCATGGGGGACTGGGTGAATGAATTATGGTTCATGCCTACACTGGATATAGACAGTCAAGTAGATCCTTGTGTACTGATTCAAAAGGATGTTGAAAAGCTGTAAACTGGAAAAAAAGCAATGTTCAAAACAGCATAAATAAAATTTTTTTTTGTAAAAAGCACTACTTTTTAAAGACTTAAAGTATATACTTATTCATAAAAATATGTGAATGCATTTTAATCCAAGATAGTCAAGTGCTTCCCATCTGTGCTCCTTCTGAAATTTGCATATAGCACAGAGCATCGTTATTATATGATCCTGTGAATGTCTTTGTGTTGCTGGCACTAAACGCAGTATCTCTCACCTGCAGATGCTTAGTATGTGTTTGTTTTTGTTTTAGATTGCTTAACTGTTTTGCTTGAGAGAGCTAAATGTAAAGAATCTTTGAATTGGATTCTAGTCCTACTGGCCATGGGACCTTCAATATGTAATTTAACCTCTTTGGGCCTTAAATATTCATCTCTAAAGTGAGGGGTTTGAAAAACATTCTCTAATATTTCTTCTCTTTTGTTGAAGTACTAAGCTAGTGCCCATTTGCTTAAAACCTGTGGGACAGGACATGAGTTTTAGATTAAGACCACCATTTTGTTAGGAAATAGACAAAGCACATGGCTTAGGGATTTAAAAATCAAGATGTAATTAGTACTGCTAAAGGGTCTGTGTATATTTCAGTAGTTTCCTGTGCAGCACTTTATAATTATTTAATTGGGTTAGGTTGATAAAGTATGTAATTAGATAGTGAAGTTTAAATATGCAAAAAATTTCAGGCCGTTTTCATTAAGAAGCAAAGAAAATCAATATGTTATGGTCGAATTTCTTGTCTTTGAAATTTTATTATTTTTAACTGAATTTTATTTTAATAAGGATTTTTTAGTTAGACTCTCATATTTACTTGGCTTATTATATTTCACACAGGATTTTTTTGTCTTCCTTTCTGCTCATATGGTACAGGCTAGAATAATTCATTATGGTGAGTTTTTTTTTTCCTTCATTATTCAACTCCCATTTGCTCTGCCTTGGTCTATGAAAGGTAAAGGGCAGATGAGATGAATAAAAGGTGCCAGTGAGAGCCAATTTCGTCTCTCATGTGGACTGGGCTTGGCAGCCTAGCTGTGACCTGGACAAATGACTATGGATAAAGAGTTTATTTTCTGTCACCTTTAAGGAGAGCAGAGGGTGGTATAGGCTTTTATTATTTTTTCTTTTAAAAAAATGTTTTCTTTGAAGCCTTCTTCATGAAAACTTCTAGCTGTCAAATCTTGGCAAAAAGTGTGTGTTCATCTATATGATAGTTCTTAGAAGAATCAATAGCTATTTTTTCTCTCTCTCCCAGAGAAGGAACTTTAGAAAAAGCATTAAGAAAGTTTTATGTGCAGTCTTTTAAAAATAACTTTTTGGAGTCAGAAAGCATTTATACATTATTCTATGTGTTCCCTTAATTGAATAAAGCCTTATAAGCGGTTTTAGAAAATAGTTCCTGTGCCATTGTACTGTCACTTGTTCATGACCTGCTTACCAGATTGTCTCTTTTCATGCCAAATGCACATGTAAATGTAAGCAAGTTCTTAAGCACTTAAGATCGGGACATAGGCACACGTCCATGTAAGGAATTGAGCTTGTGCAAAAAGGACTTTAGAAATTATTTCAATTGTGATGTTTTTCTTCACAGAATATTTATTTTCGTTGTTTAACCTATTTATTTTGGATATTTCTAAGCACATTCAAAAACGGAGAAGAGTGCAATGATCCCCTTGACCCATCACACTGTGTCAGCAGTTCTTGTTTCATCTGTACCCCTGCTCTCTCTGCCTGTGTGCTGAGTGGTAAGGAGAAGCAATAACATTTTTAACAGCTTGGGGAACTTTGTGGCAGGGAAATATTCTGCAGTGTCTTCTATCAGGCTAGTTTAAATAAGGACCTTGTTTTAGTTAGGTTTTTTCTTTTGGTTGAAAGACTGAAACTTAACTTAGGAAGCAAGGACATTTTGAGAAGCATATTGGGTAGCTCAAAAGAATCAAAAGGAAGACTAGAGAACTACTAACTAGGGAAGAACTGGGTACTACTGAAACTGTACACAGTGGGGAAGAAGTAATGCCCCAAAGGAGATCAGGATGAGGGTTCCATAACAAAGGGGAAAGGATGGTGGGTAGCTGAATTTCATCGAATTGAAGATGCCATCGATATTAAGCAGCATTGTATTGATGTACCACTAAGAAAAAAATTGCTGCAAATTATGACACAGTAGTTTCTCTCTTAGAATTCGCTTATTGAAAGAGCTCAGTAACACTTTGAATTTTTAAGATTTCACTTGTGTATTCATAAAAGGGAAAACGTAACCAAAATACGTTAAGTTAAGGCAGCAGTTCTCAATTGGGGGAGATTTTGTTCCCGGGGAGATATCTGACAATGTCTGGAAACATTTTTGGCTGTCACAACTTGTCAGGTGTTATTGGCAGCTAGTGGGTAGAGACCAGGGATGCCGCTAAACATGCTGTAACGCACAAGACAGCTCCCACCTCTACCGTCCATCCCAAACAAAGAATTATCTGGCTTAAAATGTCCATAGTGCTGGTAGTGAGAAACCAAGGGTTAAGGTGTTCTTAAAACCTGTCCACATTGGCCTCATTTCTTCTGAATCACTTTTTGACTGAGGGTCTTGATGTTCTTGTTTTTCCAGACAATATCATACTCTATGCCAGTGAAGCCTTGGCAACACAGCATTCTTTAAAAGATTGCTCCACTGTTGTTCCTGGGATTTTTCCAGGCTGCTGACATCAGTTTTGTAAATTTTGGTGCTTATGAGCAGGCTATGACTACTGTGCAGGACTGCTGCCTGGCAGACAGCAATAGTAAGATGCTTTCAAGAATGTGAAGATGTGGAAAAATACGGTGCTAGAACTGTATTTCATCAATACAGTCCATATACACCCTAGAGCATAACATCTCTTGGATTGAAAGTAATTTCTCGAGTTTCTGCCTTAACTCCCACCCAGTGCAGAAGCTTTTTACAGCATCTCTGACTGGTAGTGCCACACTCATTTAGATCCCTTTCATTTAAACTGAAGATATTTCATTAGGCTATTTAAAATTTATCTGAACTCCTTTAAACCGCCACTCCTTTAAATCGAATATGCAGACGTGGCACAATTAGAAGTTGCTTTAGTGTAGAAGGTTTCTACTAGGGCACTAGGACTGTGTATGTTGTCTTGTTATTTCTAAAAAAATTTGCACCTGGAATCTCAATTCAATTTATCTTAGATCTGATTCTGTTTTATGAGAATCTCGAGTAATTTGCTTAGTTAACAAAATCATGCCAGAAAATCCCTGACATAATATTAGTACACAAACTAAAATTGTTGGATCTAATTTGGAATCAGCTTTGCTTATCACAGCATCTAATGGATGGAATAGTTGTTTGGGGTATTGGGAGTCCAGAGTAAATTAAATGCTCATGTCACAGTCTGTTTTTGCTCTGATACTCTATTGCATGTTGTGGATTATAGCTGCCCATGTTGTGTTGTAACTATAAGCAGGCCAATATAGCAAGGACATAATATGCTGCAGTTTGAATATAGATTTTTAAAACGTGATTTACTTCTCTGCTGCACCCTACCTCCAAAAGTCAGTCTCTGACAGCAAGAAAAATGTGACTACTTCTGACCTCTGACCTTTGGCATTTGAATTTCACCTCTTTACCTATAAAGCCAAGTGAGAGTGTTTCAGTTTTAATAACCTTTCCTCAAGAAACCAAGAAAAAAGGGAATAGTTACTTTATGTTGTAACTAGCTGTACATCAATGAAGATTGCTTGCTTGCTGATTTTAGGTGGATGTGAGTTGAGGTTTTACCTTATTTTTAATTACTTGGAAAATTACATCAGATTTGTGAGACTTAAAATAATTAATGTGGTTTAATAAAGTAGTCATAAATTTTGTCAGGTAAATTTTGGGTAAGTTAGAGTATAGCACAGTTCATTTATTTTTCCATTTATAGCATCAAATAAGGGCTTAAAACTTAATTGTACTTTTTAGTTTCTCATAGAAAAGGTAAAATTCATAGGGATGGTACCTTCTGTTCAAATTCATTATACATAATAATTTATCTCAATTTTATTATTAGATATTTTCAGCCTTTGGAAGAAAAAGCTGAAAAAGGAAGGAGGAACGAATCCACTAGAGATAAACAGCATTTTATGGGTTAGCGTCACATTGAAAATACATAATGGAGGAAACCATCTGCCTAGTGTGGTGCCTTGCATATAGTAAGCTCTCACAAATATTTGTTCAATTGAATGAACCACTAGGACTGGAAAATCTTGACCATCTTCTAGAAAGGGCAGTCTTCTCTCTATACATACACATATATATTCCACATTATAATAAAAATAACAGAAAAATTAAATTATGCCTTTAAAATCAGACATTAACTAGAGACTATAGATAGTTGTCTCATAAATCTTTGTTTTAAGTTAGTGTAGCGTTTAACATTGTTTTCTAGTTGTAGACATGAATTATACAGTTGTTATGAAATTACATACCTCAACTTGTGTGTAATCCCTAGGTGTATAGTAATTAAAAAAAACTTTCAGGGAACAAGTACTGTTGATAACTAATACTTACCAAAGGCTTATCACAAAAGTGTAGTTTTGAAGTGACCTTAAAAGATCAGTTAGTAGTCGGTATTTTCTTGTGGCACTCAACGACTGTCACAGCCAAACAAGTCTCACTTCTGATTTACAGATATTTGCAAAGAAGGTGATTACAGAAACTTGAGTTATAATTCTTCAGTGACACACACCTGATGTCCAGGTGTACCTTCTACCACCGCTGTGATGTGAGCGTATTTCCCAGCGTCTGGCTCCAATAGGGCTAATGGAGAGTTTGTTGGCATTATCTGCAAAATGTTCCTTTATGTGCTCTGACATTTGAGAGATTCTTCTGTAGTATAAAAATCCCAATATATCGGATTAATTTTCTTATCAACCCCATTGAAGCCCTGTTCTTTAAAAAATGCATATTGCATTGCTGTTGTTTTATACCTATACTTTTCTATTCCATTCTGCTTAAAAGTAGATAAAGACTTAACCAGTTCTGAATGTAACAGGAAGACCACCTCCTAGCCGTCTGATGCTTCTCACGGGAAGATGATTAGAAGTGCTGTGTATGTACTAGGTATTGGAATCTTGTGCCATCTGCTATTTTCATCTTTTTTCTTCAAGTGACACTTTTCTATTTTTAATAGAGACAACTGCTTCCTATAACCAACAATTATAGAAGGTTGGATTATCCAGTCTGTCTTTTATTCTCATCTCTACTTCTTTTTCCAAATCCAATTTTCTTTCCTGTTGATGCTACACCATTGTAGAATCCTACCCCGAATTCTGTTTGAGAAGCTATTTTTACATGGTAGGAATATTAAACCTAGAAAACCAGAATCAATCAAGCATGCCATAGACATCTGTAACTTTTTCATTGGTTGTAATAGCAGCAGTGATGTTCCGACACTTCTTGCTCAGGTGTTTCTTTTGACAGTAATTACAGCGTTTTCTCTCATGAAGCATAGTGTTTGAAGTAATTTGTGCCAAAGTTGGTTTCTGCATTTGGAAGTTTCTAGGAATTGGTTTCTGAGTGTTCTGCAGTTGGAGTGCTCCTTGCTGAAGTTTCTCCATTACCCGGAACAGTCTAGGGGGAAGATGGAGTTGCAATGTACTCTATAAATCATTTATTATTCCTTACATAAACTATTAATGTTTATTGTCAATGTTATTATTGTTTTATAAAAACAGATGACTGAGATAGAAGTAAGTAAAGTTTTTCAGCCAGCTGCAGAACCAGGACCTGAATTTGGATTGCCCCATAGCCCTACGCTGTCTACTGCTGGTGATGGAATCCTATTGTCTCTCACCATCTTGCAAACATTTATTCAAAGGAGATCCCATGTGGAACCCCTATAGAATGCTGATTTAAGAGCCGTCTGCTTATGGCTAGGAATAGGGACTTAGAGCTTGTCAGCCTGTTTTCCCCCTTTTTACTTCCTAGAGACCTGGGAATCATCCTTGCAGGCCCTACTGCTAGTTAGGGCTTAGTTTGAGAAGCCTCCGGTCAGGCTCATTGCCTCTCAAATTTGGACAATTTTTGTGTGAAGAGTATACTTTTCTATTCCAGATAGCGTCAGCTGGATAGAATCAGTTCTATTTCCATTTTCGAGTGTGGGTGGGCAGTGACCTGATGTCCATTTCCTTGAGTCCAGAAGTCCGTATTCATGGACAGTGGTCCATGTAGGCTGGGCCTTGCCCTGGCTGAGCCCTCAGTCCTAGGCCTCCTGGGGAGCCATCTGCTGATCCTGTTGGTAATGAATGCTGTGTTAGGAAGAGTGTTAGAAGAACGTGAGATCCTTCTGCGACAGTTCACTCTGGAAACAGTGGAGAAATATACAGAGAGGGTCCCTCTTTCCTCTCCTGACCTTAACAGCTGTGCCAATAGAACCTCCAGCTGAAAAGGAGTGTGGGTAACCTAGTTGTAAATCAGATGTCAGTTTTGTCTCAGCATTATCATGTTTCCAAACCTTGGCACATTTTTATGTTTAAGTAGTAACCCCTCCCTCCACCTTTCCTGATGGGAGAAAACTATTTAAAAGAGAGTAGCTCATCTTAAGTTTCTGTTAAATATTTTATTGCGAGAACCCATGTTTCTTTGCATCCCATTCTTATGCAGAAGCAGACATCATTTGTCTTTGATGAAAATTTTCCTCACAGTTTATAGATGACATCCACATAGAATATGCACACTGGGGTCACATTATCTGTCATGAAAACGATTCCAGAGTACAGGACCCATATACCCAAATAAACTGAAAAAAAATTAAAAACAGTAATAGGTGTGGTTAGCTTGTATTTGTTGTGTGCCTAGCACTGTTCTGAGGAGTTTATTCAGTTCATCCCCACAACGCCTCTGTTATCCCCACCTTGTGAGTGAGGAAACTGAGAGGTAAAGAAACTTGCCCAAGGTCGTGTCTGATCAGTGGTGGGCCTGGGATCTGAACCCAAGTCTCTGTCGAGTTCATGCACTTCACCGTCCAGCAGTACTACCTTTCTCTGTTCTAGGGGATGCTTTAAGTTTTTCATTTACAATTGTGGGAAGACTAACAAGCAATTACTTGGATTTTCACCTCTAAACCGTTAGTAAATAAAGGATCTCTTGAAAATGACCTTTGTTGTGTGCTACTGGTTATTAGATCTGGGTAGCTGCTCAGGATGATTTTCTTTTTTATTAAGATTATGATAGTTAACAACCTTGTGAAATTACAGTTGTACATTATTGTTAGTCATGTTGTAGGTACACCACTTCACCCTTTGTGCCCTCCCCCCATGCCCCCTTTCCCCTGGTAACCGCTGATCAGTTCTCTTTGTCTATATGTTAACTACCACCTATGAGTGGAGTCATACAGAGTTCGTCTTTCTCTGTCTGGCTTATTTCACTCAACATAATACCCTCAAGGTCCATCCATGTTGTTGTGAATGGGACGACTTTGTCCTTTTTTGTGGCTGAGTAGTATTCCATTGGATATATATACCACATCTTCTTTATCCAATCATCAGTTGCTGGGCATTTAGGTTGCTTCCATGTCTTGGCTATTGTAAATAATGCTGCGATGAACATAGGGGTGCATGGGACTTTTGGAATTGCTGATTTCAGGTTCTTAGGATAGATACCCAGTAGTGGGATGGCTGGGTCATAAGGTATTTCTATTTTTAACTTTTTGAGAAATCTCCATACTGTTTTCCATAGTGGCTGCACCAGTTTGCATTCCTACCAACAGTGTATGAGGGTTCCTGTTTCTCCACAGCCTCTCCAACGTTTGTCACTCTTGGTTTTGGATATTTTTGCCGTTCTAACGGGTGTAAGGTGATACCTTAGTGTAGCTTTGGTTTGCATTTCTCTGATGATTAGTGATGAGGAGCATCTTTTCATGTGTCTATTGGCCATTCTTATATCTTCTTTGGAGAAATGTCTGTTCATGTACCCTGCCCATATTTTGATCAGGTTTGATTTTTTGTTGTTGAGCTGTGTGAGTTCTTTATATATTATGGAGATTAACCCTTTGTCGGACAAATAACGTGTAAATATTTTTTCCCAATTAGTGGGCTGTTTTTTTGTTTCAATCCTGTTTTCCCTTGCCTTGAAGAAGCTCTTTAGTCTGATGAAGTCCTATTTGTTTATTCTTTCTATTGTTTCCTCAGGATGATATTTTTTAAACTTCCTTTAACTTAGCACCAAAATCTTTTGAGAATTTGTGTTTAAAGTTAATATTCTTTATTCAGGTAGGCTTCAGCTTACTATTAAGTGATTATTTGTGTACACATTTTCAGTGATGGTGGCAATTTGAATTTCTCGTTAGCTTAAGATTGGGGCGTTGTTCTTAATAGCACAGCGGGGGGTGGGTGTGTGGAAGCAGATGGCAGCCTGCCTCCTAAACTGTTGAGATGCGTGTCTGCTTCTGGTCAGTGAGGCACAGGTGTGCTTGCAGCATTCTGCTGAGGTCAGTGGAGCAACCTGGGCCCTTCCATGGCGTGGGAGTGTGTCAGCTTCCCTCCAGAAGTCAGGAAGCAGTCAGAAAGTGCAGCATTTACTGTAATAGATGATTGTGGAGTGGAAATCATAGTGCATTTCTCCTTCTATTTTCATCCTCAGACTTTTTTTTTTGACAGAAGACTTGGACTCATTCTGTTGTTTTGTATTGGTTGTGTTGCTTGATGTGTTGACTTTTTGGTTTGTAGTATTATTGTAGTAATTGTTACTGTTTATTTGCCTTTTGTATGATAGTCAAAGTATTTTTATAAGCTGTCACATATAGTCTAGAAACTTATGTTTTTAAGTCAATTTAAAAAATTAGCTACTGGGGCCGTTTTCCTTTGGCACTAGAATATGGAATTCCTCCATTGAAATATGTGCAGCAAGAACAGGGGCAGTTTATTAGTGATATACTTTTTATAATTGCTTCCTTACACATCAACGTATACGGGTAGCTCCCGAGGCTTAAGCCATTTCATTTGGAAATATTTTCAGGTTATCCCATTAAAAAGATTTTAGTGTAATTTTGGCGTCAAATGTAAAGTATAAAAATAGAGGTTAACTATATAAATCCTTCAATTAATGATTGAAATTCGAGTTCCTTCACAACTTCTTAGAACCAATCTTTTAAATTACTCATTTCATGGTGCGATTTTGTAAATGCTGTTTAAATTAAAGCAAAAATCTCTTAAAAGTCTATAAATTACAATTTTGCTTTCCTGATAGCTTGATGGATTAAAACCAAACCAAAAAAAGTCAGCTGAAACCACTAATTTAATATGGGAAATGTCTATTGGTTTAAAAATCATTACCCAACAGGGTTTCTGTAATTTTTATTATTTCTGTAGAACCAGGTGGGTTTGACTTAGATCATTCCTCAAACTACTGAAAACGTGGATAATAGTGACTTGTTAAAAAAGAAAAATTTACAAGAGAAATATACATCTATTGAAGAAATTCAGAATATACAGAAGTATAAATAGTCAGGGGCCGGCCCCCTGGCTGAGTGGTTAAGTTCGCGTACTCTGCTTTGGTGGCCCAGGGTTTCACCTGTTCGGATCCTGGGTGTGGACCTAGTGCCACTCGTCAAGCCATGCTGAGGTGGTGCCCCATATAGCACAACCAGAGGCACTCACAACTAGAATATACAACTACGTACTGGGGGGCCTTGGAGAGAAGAAGAAGGGAAGAAAAAAGAAGATTGGCAACTCGTGTTAGCTTAGGTGCCAATCTTTAAAAAAAAAAAAGTCATCTTTCTCCTTTTCCTCTCTTAATCTGCTCATTCCCCCATAAGGTCACTCACATATTCTTACCCTGGGGGAAATTTATTCTTAACAGTATTTTATATAGTTTTTAAACAAAATGAGATTGAAGTAATAATGTTGTATAACATGCTTTTTTTCCCCACACAGTCATATACTGTGGTCCTCTTCCTATGTACAGTATTTTACAGATCTTGAGTAGACTTTAGATCTGATCATATGTGCCATTTAAGAAGACTTTACCTGAGAAAAGTAAAAATAGTAATATATAATAAGAAGAAATAATATGTAATTGTAAAGCTAGCAGTTTTGAACACTTCCTTTGTCCCAAGCACTGGTCCGAGCACTTTGCACATATTGATCATTTAATCCTAACAGCAGCCTTGTGAGTCAGGTTCTGATCTGCTGGGATCCTCACTTCCTAGATGAGATGCTGAAACACACAGAGATTCGCTTGCTTATAGTCACGTTCCCAGAAAATAGAGGAGTGGAGATTTGAACCTAGGCCATGCAGAATCTGAAGCCACACTCATCATCACTCTACTAGACTCTGTCTCAGAGGCTAAGTTATTTTCTGGTCCAACAGTGATGTTGCTTATTATATATTAGTCTGAATGCTCTATCTGAGGCTTTTTTGATGTGGTTTACTGAAGATTTTCATTTTTCAGGTTTCAGTACAGTCAATTTTGCCTTGATTGTGGAGCTCATTAAATAAGGAATTTAGTTTTGAAAAGAATTCACAAATGAAGAGACTTTTTTGGTATTTTTGTTTAATTCACATGAATATATTTTGAATTAAAACTGTCAAAATACTGTCAAATACTGAGTGAAAATTAATATTTCTGTAGATTTTGCTGTAAAATGTGGGAAATTGTGTATTTCTTTATGAATATACCTGTCAGTTGTACAATTCAGTTTTTATAGACTTAAAGGAGCCCAAACTATTGTCCAAGTGAGTTTCTGTAACTTATTTGTACAGCCTAGGTAGGTTTGACTTAGAAATTACTTTCTTCAAACTGCTGAAAACTTGGATGTTAGGTTAACAAAAATTGAAGGTAACATCAGAATTTTGATTTCTGATAATTCTTGCCTTTATGTCTGCCCTTTCCTCCTTCCAGTTAATTAGTCCTAGTGTCTCTGCTTTTAAAATATATTGCAAATCCATTCTCTCTCACCATTGCCATCCTTAAGCCAGTGGTTCTCAACTGAGGAGGGTTTTGCCTGCCCCTGGTCCCACTGGGATATTTGGCCATGTCTGGAGACCTTTAAGGTTCTTACGACTTGGAGGGTGCTACTGGCATCTAGTGGGTAGAAGCCAGGGATGCTGCTAAGTATCCTACAATGCCAGGACAGCCCCCCACAATGAAAAATTGTTTGGTCCAAATGTGAGTAGTGCTGAGGTTGAAAAACCCTGGTCTAAGCCGTTATCATTTCTCGCTCATACTATTACGAAGTCTGTTGCAGGGAGCCACTCTTGCCTCCCAGAACCCACTCTTCACAGAGCAGTGTTAATGTGCTTTCAAAAGTGTATTTTGAAACATGGCAGTTTCTTTGCTTAAAATCCTCTAATGGCTTTTCATTAGATTTAGCACAAAGTCCAAACCTTTCCTTTGACCTTGTAGTCCTCTGCTTCCGTTTGTATATTTATGCACTCAGACTGTGTCTCTTACCACCCTCTCACTGAACGTTTCAGCTCCATCAGCTGTTAAACCTGTTTGTGCCTTCAGCTCTTTGCCTGGAAGACTTGTATTCCATATTTTGCATGGCTGGCTCCCCCTTACTATTCAGGGTTCTTCTCAAATAACACAGAGAGGCTTTCCTTCATTGCTTTATCTAAATATTCTTCCCTGTCCCCTCCCTCTAGCTGTCCTTTTTCTATTTTCTTTCTTCATAGCACTGTATCTGTTGATTGACTGTCTCCTCCACTGGAATATAAAGGTCTGTGAGGGCGAAACTCACTGTCTGTCATGTAGTAATGTCAACAAGAATGCCTTAATAAATTACTATAATATTTTACGATTGTGGTGACGTAAATTAAAATGGGATGGAATTTGTCTGAAAGGAAGAAGAGGTCGGAGAATTATCATATGACAACTGCAACTGCTGTTTAATGATTGCCTGCCGTTTACCAGGCGCTGTGCCGATGTGTTTGTATACATCAGCTCTGAACTCTCCAAGAGCATTGTGACGAGGCCTGCCTTAGCCTCTGGTAGCCTGTATGATGCGGCCCCTCACATTTCCCCAGGATCCAAGGCTGGTGACCCCCCACCAAACTGGGGAGCCAGTGGACGTGTAGCTCCACTCTCTGGGTTTATTTTGCAGTCGAAACACAGCTCAGAGAGGCTGAGTACCTTGCCTAAGGCTGTGTTACTGACAAAAGGCAGCATCAGGGTTCCAATCCAGTTCTCTGTTACTCGTGCCTCTTTTCCAACACTTCCTCTTCAACTTTCCTTGGTTCTTAGGAAACAACTGCACTTTGTGTCTTCCCTTCTAGTAGCTTAATTAGCTTTCAGTTTTTGATATGGGACTGCATTTTTGGCTCCAGAGGCAGCAATGTCTGGTTTCAGGTGATTTATGGAAAAATGCTGGATCTACTTTTTCATCCTGTCCGGAGACAGTTGCTTAGTCAGCATTGTCTAAAAGTGAAAACTGACATTATGAGAATATAATCTGGGTTTTGGACTTTTTTATTGGCATCTAAAAATATACTCACAATTTGTAGCTACATGTGAAGTATATACTGTGTCATGCACTCATATTTATATGAGACTGACCCAGAATGTGTTTTATCCAAGTCTTTGAGCCTGGAATGTCGGACAGATGTCAGGAGCTCTGTGTTTCTGGCTGTACCTGTACGTCTGATTAGTCCCTATGAACCCTATTGAAGGCATTCCTCTTTTCCTTTGAACATTTGGTGCTTTAAGTTCAGGAGGAGCCCAGAGTCACATGGGTTGGTGTCTTGAAAATTTATGTCCTTTACCTGGTTTGGTGAGAGTTTTTAGTTGAAACCCGAGAGATCATCTTTTCCCCTAATCTGCGTTCCTCCGCCTTCCTGGCTCCTAGGAGTCAGCGCTGGCTCAAGGCACCAGCGGAGGCAAAAAGCCGTGGGTGACCTGTGACGGCAAATTGTTCTGAGTTTCAACGTTGCTGCACGTTCTGTGAGTTGAACGTTGTTTTATGCTTCATATTCTCTTGTGTCTATTCTCCTACTACCTTTAAATGTTTTTTTGGGGGGGTTGTTTTTTTGTTTTTTCATTTTCCAGCAGCTTGTCATAGGAATGACACACACTCAGCAAACTCAGCTTTCGACAGCTTTCTGCAGACAAGAACAATGAATTCACCAGTCAGGGAAGAAAGTGAGAGAAAAATGAAGAACAATATTAGAAAAGAACCCTTTGGGAAGCTGTACAAAAAATGTTATATTAAAATCGATACCAGGGCTTGACCTTTTGTGGTACTGTATATTTTAAAGCCTTCTATTGATTCTCTTTTAATAACATGTTTATTCTGGTTTACTGACATAGGCCTAGGGAGAATACAAAAAGAAAAGATCAAATTCTTTATTATGGTGGTCATTTAAATTTGTCTCAGGCATTTTTTATGGCTGACTAGTGTTATCTTTATGTATTTAACATACATCATCTTACACAGTTTAGGACTGAGAGATGTTATGAAAGTGGCAAAGCAAATTTTTTTATCTTTCTGGAAAATACGCTCGGCCTTGCTGTGACGTGTGCCCCCCCATTAGAATTTCTTGCTTTTCTGCGTGTGTGTATAAGACAAGAAAGCAAAAAAGTCTCAATTTGATTGATTTTTTTTTTTCAGTCCTGCAAACCATCGGAAGCCTAATCTGCCAAGTCTGGGGACATTTGGTGACAGTTCTATGCGTAATGACAGCTATCTTTTACTGTATAACTAATGGCAAAATGTCAAAGAATAGGAAATCTCCGTACCTGACCCTTTTCATCACTCAATCTTGTCATTTCAAAGACAGAAATATTCATCGCTTTTCGCTGTGTGGGGCTTCAGTTAGCGAGGCCATCCTGTGAAGGGTGTTGCCCAGCTGTGAATTGATTGCACCTTGTGCTCATCTCCTCCAGTTTTTTCCATTAGGGAAAAAACAGGATTAATTTTCTTACCTTATTCAGATAATTTTTCCCAACATACAGATTGAGTTATCCAGAACAGCAGGAAGGACTTGAAAGATACACCTGGAAATGTTATTCTGTAAATGGCAAATTAAATGAGATTCAACCTGTAGAACATCAAGTTAATAGGCTTGGGGAGAAATAGGATGCTTGGATCTAATTCGTGGTTTTAATATAATAGTCCTGTTGTTTATGGGACATCTGATATCACATGTTGAGAAGCCAGACAGCAATTCCAGGAAGGCTGTAATGAATTAGAGGACATTTTGAAAGGGCAAATAAATTAATCAAGAAGCTAAAAGAATCAGAAGATTGGGAGACATGTATTATAACGTTGCAGGGAGAGGATGGAGCTCAGGGTCCCGAAGGAGGTCCAGAGAGCTGCTGGTCACCACCCCCCCGGAGTCGTAAATGCTGCAGGGATCTGGAGGCAGCAGCAGCCGTGACGCGGTTGTCTATTCTGCTCACTTCTAGAGGCCACTCAGGCACTCGGCAAGGGGGACTGGTTCCAGTGCACCGACCCTGCCCCCACGTCTTCTAGAGTCTTTCTTTGCTTGTTTCTCTTACCTTGTCCCATATTCAGTTCTTTGTTGTAGCTTGGTCTGCTTTTCTGGGTTCTGTCGTCACTTCACCCATGATATCTTCCTAGTACCTGAGAATATCTGTAGATAAAGGAGAAAATCACAAGGCACAAGATAGGAATAAGAAGTGTTTTTTCCTAATTACAAAAATATTGTACGCTGTATAGAAAATTAGAGAAATGCATCTACATAAACTGAAGAAAATGAAAATCACCATAATCCCACTATTCACACAAAATCATTATAAATATTCTGGTACACTGGTGTACATATGGGGGAAAAAATAGCATAAGTGGTATTGTATTGTCCCTTTTGTTTTTCTGAGCTGCTTTATTTTTACTCTTAAGATATATTATGACCATGGTTCATCATTATGTAATATCACGGTAGTTCACTGTTAGACATTTAGGCTTCCAAATAAATGGTTCAAAATGTTTATTATGAACACACTGCTTTGAATATCCTTGTTATTAAATTTATATATGGCCAGTGTTTCCTTAGAGTAAATTCCCGGAAGTGGAATTATTGGGTCAAAGATTATACAAAATAGTATTATTGCCAAAATACCTTCAGGAAATTGTGCTATTTACCTCACTACCAGTATGAGTCCCTGCTTTGTCTCACAGTTGCAAATTTTGGGAACATAGTAGTAAAACTAGTGTTGTCTTGCCTTATGCCCACGTGACCATGCCTTTTCTATTTATTTGGCTAGTAGTGTCATTAATTTTAGATGGGTGGTTCTTAGCTGGATGGAGTAGTCTTTTTGTTGCTTGTTGTTCCTGTGGTGGGTACTTGGAGAGTTTAGGTACCTTGTAAATCTTGCCAGATCATTTTGGGTTATTGTTAAGTCAACATAGTTTTTAAAAAAATGTGACTCAACTTTAATAAAGTTCTCTTGTTAGCTGACTATAGATGTAAGAACCTGTCCCTGAGACCTGCACACAGTTGATGAGAGACAACATGGCAGCTGGTGGACTCCAGTGCCCTGGAGTGAGCGCACTGATATTTCCAAAATTGCCATGACAGATCCGTCCTGAATGTGATTTAGTTAACCAATCACCACCATGCTGTATCTGAGAATATATGATGTGTCATAAGATCAGGTGTCAGTAGAAGAAATAAACCAGCTTTGAGATATTTCCAGCTTTATAAATAAAGCAATGCCCTGCACACAGTATGTACTAAATAAACATTTGTTAAATTTGACCATACTTTCATCTTTTTTTTTTTTTTTTGAGGAAGATTGGCCCTGAGCTAACATCCATGCCCATCTTCCTCTATTTTATATGTGGGACACCTGCCACAGCATAGCTTGATAAGCGGTGTGTAGGTCTGCACCTGGGATCCGAACTGGCGCATCCCGGGCTGCCAAAGTGGAACATATGAACTTAACCACTACACCATGGGGCTGGCACCCAAACTTTCATCTTTTGAAGGATAACATGGTGTTTGCTTTTTGCTTGCTACCAAAAAAATGGAAAATCAAATAAATTTGAAGATTGAAATGAAAAATCTGTGGCAAATGAAGTGGGTGACTAAACTATAGGCTTAAAAAAATTACGTAGCTTATGCTTTTGTTAATTTTTTTCTTGATTCTCTATAATGACCTGGTTTTTAAATTCCTTTTGTAATTAGCACAGTTATTTTATATTAGAGGTGTTCATCATACTGTTCTAAAAATATGAGTAAATTTTTTTGCTGGAACTTTGCTGGATTCCAGACTAATAGCAGATCGACAAGACTAGTTCATCATTCAGGTTCGTCCTGGGGTGAGCGTGAGCCTGGAGAGATGCAGGCACTCCACCCTCACACCTCGCAGTGTTGATTAGTATAATGAGCACAGAAATGGCATTGAGAGTGGAAGAGATTTTATTGTGTGCATGCGTGTGTGTTTTTAGACAAAGAACCACCCAGAATTGGGGATCAGAGAACCAAGGTTCTAGTCCTGCTTTCTCTACTTATTGATGACAGACTTTCCTTATATTTAAAAAAATGGAAACAATTAGGACCGCAGTAAATCCTGCAGCCCTCCTGGTGTTGTGAAGATCAAATAACGTGTCAAACTGCGTTGACCCTACAAACTTTTATAATAATGTTATTTTGATAATTATTAAAAACAATAATTATTATTACCACAGTCACTTGTACTGTGACTGTTTAATCTCTTGAATAAACTCCTTCCTTATTACAAATATGACAGTGAGGGTTAAAACAGCAGAACCCAAAACAGACTTTCTTCAGTTTGCTGTATCATGGTAATTAGACTCCATAGACCACCAAACCAAAATAAATGGTACGTATCTATTTGAAAATTTTCTTCATTGTAAAGTATTGTGCTATTTAAAAAAAGTTTCTTTTGCTCCCGCCCCCTTCCTACCTCAGGTGTAGAAACTTTCGCTTTCACGTTGTCTTTTTACTCCTGTCATCTTTCATCTGCCGCTTAATTATTCCAATGTGTTTAGTTACTGTCTTGTTCTCATTCTATTTTGGACATATGTTATAATTCAGGTTCTACCAGGGGATTAGTTACCCTGACCCCTAGGCTGGATACCATTTTAAATCTTGGTTCCATGTAAGTTTTATCCTTACTTGTAAGCTACCTTCTCTGAAACTTTCCTTTTGCTGTCATGGCCCACCTTTGCCATGCAGTCAGTCCTCCTGTTCTAGAACTCTGAAGCCACTCTGGTGTTCTCCAACAGGAGATGGTGTATTCGTTTACTGGGGCTGCCGTAACAAAATGCCACAGACTGGGCGGCTGAAACAACAGAACTTTATTTTCTCACAGTTCTGGAGGCTGGAAGTCCAGATCAAACTGTTGACAGGTTTGGTTTCTCCTGAGGCCTGTGTTTCCTGGGCTTGCTGATGGCTGCCTTCTTTCTCTGTCCTCACGTGGCCTTTTGTTTCTGTGCGAGTGCATCCCTGGTGTCTCTTCCTCTGAAGACACAAGTCATACTGGGTTAGGGCCCTGCCTTTATGATGGAATTTGACCTTAATTTTCTCTTTAAAGGCTCTATCTCCAGATACAGTCACGTTCTAAGATACTGGGGGTTAGACTTCAACATACGAATTCTGAGGGGGATGCAATTCAGTCCATAACAAGTGGATGGACTGAGTGATAGATTTCCGTGAAAATTGATGAGTTTGGTTTTATTTGTAGTTCTTTCTCAGCAGGAAGTTAATCCTTATATTAAATCTTTAAGGTATCTTTCAGGTTCAAAATTCTAAGTGTTGATTTTCTAATGGAAGTTATTTTCATCAAGACTCTCCAAAGATTATGGCCTGAAGTTTAAAATGGGTTAGATTAGCGTTTAATTAAATTGTAAAGATGATGTCATCTGTCCCTATTCATCTCTTTTTATCTAATCAGGTATGTTTGCAGTAGTAAAACAGGTGGGCTGAAGAATAGCCAGTCAAAGGTGGCAAATTTCTCTGGGCGAGATCTTGAGCCGAAGCCTGGAGCCTCTGCAAATGTAAAAGGGAATACTTTGTAAATTTGAACTTGACAGCTTGAATTGTGGTGCATTGTCATGGTAAGGAAGGAAGTAAAGTTGGTTTTTATAGCCACGTGGTACTTGTTCACTGTCATATATTGAAGGACAGTGACAAAATTACCATGCCTTCAATTATCACATTTTTGAGTCATGTGAGATATTTAACCACCATATGTGAGATATTTTTATATGTCCAAACAGATGAAAATAGAAGCTTGATGGTCATATTTGTTATTCTTAACTTTGCTTTTGAAAAATAATGGTTTATCTTCTCTTCCCATAGGACTGACCCAAATCCAGAGAGGTTAATTTACCATTTGAAGCCCATTTTTAAAGCAAACAGGTTTCCAGCTATTTTAAGAGCATGTTTGCCAATTCTGTACTCCTTTAGCCCTGTAAACATGGATCTTAAACAGGAATTTTTAAGAATTGGCAACAGTGGGGGTTTCGAGTTTTACTAGTAGTCGTCTGCAAATTGTGTTGCATGTTGTCTTTGAAACATTTATCTTACCTGAGAAACTGCTTTCGGAGGTTCATCTTGATTAATTTTAATTTATAGATAGATCCTTAATGCTTTTAGGATTTATTTTTGTCAAGTATCTGAATTCACCTCATTAGTTACATCTTTTTTCACCTTATTTCCATACTCACAGACATATATACATACTGCAACTCCTAGAAATTCAAATACATGTTTTTCAATGACTTAGCCATTTCATTTCACCCTGGAAACCGTGATGAAACTGTATAACAATGTCACTCATGTTCGTTCTTTGTTGTGCTCAATCTCTATTTAAAGGAATGGCAAGTTAATATCATTGCAGCATTTACTGCTGATATAAGTGCATTGTATATGAAGATTTCAGGAGGCATCATTATTATGTGACACTAAATGGAAGAACAATTTTAATAAGCCTTCTATAGATATTTGAAAAGAAAAAATTTGTAAATGTGTCCCTTTTTAAATAGTACTCCCATTCTGAGTTAATTCTATTAAAGCAAGCTAAAAATGAATTCGAAATTGAAGCAGTGTTGTAGCCTCTAATAGTCTTCTTGTATGAGTGGTCTTGTTTTTTTGTAGTGCTTACCTTCAACCAGGTTATCTCTATATAAGAATGCTGTTTGTGAACTGTTATGTCCTACAAATAAGATTATTTTAGTAGTAGACAATCCTAATTATCATGGATTTCTACCCTTATTGCAATAACAAATCCACTCAAATTAGGAGGAAAAAAACCTGGGGCTAAAAGTTATGTCTTGTGGACTTAGAGATCTGATTTGAATGCCAGCTTTGCTTCTTAGTCCTCTGGGATCTTGAATAGGTGACTTACCCTTCTCTACCTCAGTTTCCTCAGTTAGAAATTCGATTAATACCTACCTGATAGGCTTATTTTTAAATGAAGGTTAAATTAGATAATGTATATAAAGTGCCTGGCACACATTGAACTTTCTGTACAAAATATTCTTACAGAGAACGCTTCTCTGTCTTTGAGCTGAAGAGCAGTAGAGTGTGATGGTTAAGAGAGCACTCTCGGGTCACACTGCTTGGTTTGAATTCAAACTTGACAGGTTACTAATTCAGAGACCACATAGTAAATTACTTAACTTCTTCTGGGGTCAGTTTCCTCATCTGTAAGATGAGAACAATAATAACACCCACCTCGGGATTATCTTCAGGGTTATTTTGAGGATTAAATGGGACATTCCCTGTAAAGTTCTTAGCACAGCACAGTGAACCATGGTAGGTGCTCCGTAGATGTGATGATTTTATCTATCCATCCATCCATTTCAGAGAGTTAATTGTTCTCTAGTTGTACAGAGTGAGAACCCTCTGCCTGCTGTCTTCTTCATGTGCCCTTTCTTATTTCCTCTTGCCTTTATTGTTTGTAAGGAGTTTAGAAATTCTGTTGGTGAAAATGCAGGAAAAACAAGCTAAGTGAAGCTAGGTGAACTTTTGCTCTTGCACAAGCCATTGATTATCTTTCTCCAATGGTATGCGCATGCCTAGTTCCAAAGGGCTGAGTGGGAGAAATAAGATGGCATTTTTTTATTACATTAATAAGTTATTTTTTAAAATTAGCAACTTTTCTTTCAGTTGTTAAAATATTCCTTTTAGTTAATATAAGTTTTAAACTTGATATTGATGCTAAATGGTTGATTCTTGTGTATTGGTTTGTTCACCTTTTTTGCTTGCTCAGAAAATAATTTTCAAGGGCTGGGAGACCCTCAGTAGAGTCTACGGGTCTCTGCTGCTGGAACATTGCAGTGTTACTTGTGAGGGAAAGGGATACGATTGTTTTTGGCTTTTTGAAGACCTTCTGAAAGGAGATCCAGGGATCAGCAGTAGCCACCTCTGCTAATGTAGTTAAAGCCCTGAAATGAAGACTGTCTGTGGCATCGCACACAAGAAGGTAAGTAACATGCAAGGATTGAGGACATCAAATAGCAGGCTAATATGGCCTTGCAGAAAGAAATTAAATTATTCTTTGGGAGGAGGATGCCGTCGAAAGCTAAACCTTGATAAGGATCTTAGAAATCAGTAGTAATACAGTAGTATTCCATGAGCTGAGAACCAATGAGAGAGAGGTTTTGAGGAGCACCTCCTTGTTGCTTTGAAATTTAGGAAGAAAAATACCTTTGTGCCCAGATATGCCTTTGAGACTCACGTAGCCTTGTGCTGTCTGTCCTTTGGCCACAGGTAATTAGTAAGCGCTTGAAGTGTGGTTGGTCTGAACTGAGATCTGCTCTGAGTATAAAATACCAGATTTCAAAGACTCAGTATGAAAAGAATATAAAATATCTCTTTAATAATTTTTTGTATTGATTACATGTGGAAATGATAATATTTTAGATGTATTGGGCTAAATAAAATACATTGTTAAAATCATTTTGACCTGATTCTTTTTAGTTTTTTTTAATGTGGCTTCTAGAAAATTTAAAATTACACTTGTAGTTTGCAGTTTGTGTTGTATTTCTGTTAGTCAGTGCTGCTCTGGCTTATTTGGTTTTATTTAAACATAAAATATTTGCATAAAAATAGCAACATCGCAGAAGTGAAAAAAACTAAGCCCAGTACTCCATCTCACCCCCAGTGGTAACCATCATTAGTGATTTCTTCTGTATTCTTCCTGTCATTTTTCTAAACATACTGTTCTGCCCTTAAGTATGTTGTAAATTAGAGAATAATCGTAAAAGCTACTGTAATTTAATATAGATTTTTGGATTGGAGTGAATATCTGCCTTTTTGTGTTAGTTATTCACACTTGAGAAGAGTCTAATTACTGAATCTGTGCTCCCTTAAAGAGACACCATCATTACCTGCAGGAGTATCAGGACCAGTGCTTAGGAGGAATTAATTAATTTTCATTGAATTTGTAGTATCAGTTCTTTCAAATGGTTTAACAGAAAAATGGACTCGCACTGGCTATGCTGGTAATTAAGATCTTATAGTGAACTGACACTATTGCCTATCATTGGCAAACTTTTCAAGTTTTCTACAGTATATATTTTAAAGCAGTTTTGTTTCTTTTTGTCTCTCTTTGAAATACTTCTTGATATAATTGCTGATCTGGAAAAAAGGAATAGAGTGAACCTAATAGCATTATATAAATGTCATGATATAAAGCAAGAAATGATACTGTGGTTGATGGTGGAATCACTGATCTTTTTTTAAAACATAATGCTTTGTATACTATTCTAGGCACATAATAAATGCTCAGTAATTACTTTAATCAATGATTAAAATATTATATCAAATTGATTGATGGAGCATTGAGTATCACTGATAATTTATCTTTTTTCCAGATTAAGAAGATACTTTGTAAACTGTCAAAATATGGCATTAACAGAAGTTTATATATTAAAAAATTTTGGCCATATATTTGTGTTTATTCTCCTATTATTTTTGTGCTTATTTTCCTCCTTCATTGTAGAAACTAAATGAGGCAACACAGAAGTTGCCATTGCCTGCTCTGGTTATTCTCTCCACTGCAGTGGGAATGTAAGTGAGGTGCGTTGTGCATTGTAGGTGCTCAGTAAATAGTACATAGATTGTTTTGTTTGTTTTCTCACATTGGTGTAATGCTTTTTGTTTGACCTAGTGCTTAACAATATTATTTAATTTGATTCTACAACATTTGTTTGACATAGGGTGTTACTATGCCTATCTTCCTGTGAGAAAACCAACAGCTGAGAGAGGTTATACTGATAAATTCAGAATGTAGCAGAGTAGGTCTTAGATCTAGACGTTTTAACTCCAGGTGATGTTTTAGTGATTATTGACATGGCTGTTGTGAACTATAAATGCAGATAAATATGAAAATTGGGCTTTATTTTCATCCTTTGCCTAGTGTTTTATTTTAAAACCACTGAAATATTAACATTCCAGTTAGGAGTGCTTTACAGTCCTTTCTTCATAGCTCTCTGGTTTTGGGAATTACTTAACTGATTTCAGTAAATCCTGCTCTTGTTGCTCTTCTTATGCTTGTTTTTAAGACAGGATTGTTTCCACGTGGGACAAGTCCAATAATGTGTGCAGATTACCCATTAATCAGATTAGATTGACACATTGAACCACTTTTGCTATGTGATCCTTAGATTAGATACTTCCCTTTATACAAGATAAGTTTGTATATGGAGACAAGTTGTTATTTGATCTGAACTTGCTACTTTATTACAATTTCTCATATTTTTAAAAAGAAGAATAATCAAATTGACATGTTGATGCAACTGGCAGATTTAATTCCTAAATATATTTGAATGTAGACTACCCAATGTTAGTTTTACACTAACTCTCCTTTTTTTTCACCTCTTGGCACAGACATGTGAGCTCTTAGTAATTTAAGAGTTCTGATGAGTGACACTTGATAAATGGTGTGATGTTGTGAATACTGATGAGCACTAGACTTCAGTTGGCAGAAGCATCAGTTTCACACCTGAGACCCTAGCTCAAAGTTTAGGTTCAAGGTTTGCCTGGAGTCTGTAGTCGTCTTCTCAGGTCCTCTGATAAATGCAGTGATTCCAAACCACATTTTTCTTTTGCACTGAATCCAGGCAGCACTCTGAATCATTAAATATTAAACCTTATATTCAAGAACATTATTCACTCATTAATATTGCATTGCGGCCTAAAATGCATTGTTCAAAACATTTTAGGATGTTATGCAAGTCTGTCAAAATACATTAACAAACTTAGTCATGTTGAACTAAGCAAAAAATGACAAACTGTTTTCACCACAAACGTGTTGTAGTTGGATTTTTGTACAATGTAAGCATTTTGAGTTGGGATATTTGGAAATCACTGTAAAGATAAAATGGATGACAGTGGAAACCAGATGGAATGAATATTCATCTTCCACATAACATCTGCTATACATCTTAATGAAATTTATAGTTATCCCTGAAATTTTTCTTCCTTGACAGTATTTATTTATCTTTAAACTTATTTTAACTAGGAGTTGAATGTGAGTTAGTACAATTCTAGCTGCTTATAAAACTGCGGTATCTGATTCAAGCACCATTTTCCAAATCTCCGTGATGGCTATCATCTCTGCAAAATTGAAGCTAGATGGGCCTCCTGTGAACTATGGCATAACTGGGGAACTTTTGATAGTCGGCAGAGTGTAGGAGTGATCGAGTGCAAGCCTTGGTCCCTGTGACAAAATTTGTTCTGGATTGCTGTGAACGCATCTGCTTTCTTGCTGCTTTTCACAACGCTGTAGTTACAGTGAGAAGCCATAAAATTCTTCCCATGAAGGAAAATGATAGAAGCATTTTTGTGTCTAAAATGGTTTCTTCTTAAAAAAAGAAAGTAAATCTTTTTACTGGTGCAGTAAGGAAAATTCAAATAGCAAAAGGTGTGAAGATACACAACTCATGAAGAGATACATTGCTTTTTCATGCAGTGGCAATAACATAGCTTATGAGCTTTATCTGAAGTGTGATTATATTGATTATGTTATCCGTTAGTGATTATTGACATTTAATGGTTTAGAATTTAACGAGGGAGATCAGTAATAGAGTGTAGGTTGACTTTAAAACACTCTTGATTGCCTAGATTTTTTGAACAGAGGATGAATTAATTTTCCTGTGATACATGGATCAGAAACAATGTACGTAGCCAGTGGACTCATCTTGAACACCTACAGCTGTTATTTCAAACATGAGAGAAATGGGTATTGTGAAGTAAATAATGAAGGTGGCATAGCGAATTCCTGCTGGCTGGAGTTAAATTATTCATTTTGTTAGTTTAGCTAACATGGTTCTTGTGTGTGGGATTGGAGCACTATGTCAGTGACTAATATTGCATAATTAAAAAGCCTTAGTTCCTCAGGCCTGTCCTACTGTTGAAATTTAGAAATGGTTGTTAACATCGTGGAAAGGGGAGTTATTTGTATGAGTTGATGTGGTCTACCTGGTCATTTTGAAGTTTTTATGTTATTAAACCTTTGTGTAACACGTAGGCGGTGTGCAAGATGTTTTTAACTGTAGTTAATCTTCCGCCTCCTTCCCATTGCTTTGCTTCCCATGCCACGGCCTTTCTCTTCTTGAAAGGCTGCCCCGTAGTAAACAGTCCATTTCAAAAGCCTGGTGAGCACACTCGCTCCTCACTCCAATATTACAATTCCTTTTCCTTCTCACTTAGAATTACATTGTCGGCTAGGGAAGGGGTTTGGGCGGCCACCACCTCTGTAACTACTAAATTTGGGGGGCTTCATAGGCATGTATACCTTTACAAAGCAACTTAAACATTAATTTATTACCTTCTCAGCCTTAGTAACTGAAGGGAAAAAGACCTAACACAAACCTCTTTTAATTTTTCTATAGGGTTATGTGCAGTGTTTTTTTAGTCATGATCAGTGTAACTGTAATCTTTAGTTTATGCTTCTTCACTTAATGTCATTTAATGTGCAGATTTGTACCTTTGCAATAGCGCTAAAGCACTATTTCTCAACCTCAAGAGTCTGTGAGTGCAAAAAGAAAGGAATGGAAGCACATTCTGGATCATCTGTTAGCCCCTTGTTGCCGTGTGATATCACTACCTGTGTTTCCTTTTCTGTTTGCACGAGGGTCAAGTGAATGTCAAGTTTGCGTTGCACAAGTGGACGCGAGGTGGAGCGCTTTGCTGGGGGGAGGGGGGAGGAAAGACTAGATGTGGATGTTGATATTTGAATCAGAGCAGGGAACGTTACACTTTGAGGGGCTTTTTAGCTAAGCATTTGAGTTCACACAATCAAGATCGTACAGTGTAGTGACGAGCACATGGTTTTTGGAGTCATAAATCTAGAATACAAATTCCACCACATTTTCCTGTGTGATTTTGAGCAATTTATTTAACTTCTCTAAGATTTGGTTTCTTTAGCTTTGAATGGTGAATAACCACTACTCTGTGGGGTTTTTGTGAGGATTAAATGAAATAATGTCTGTAAAACACCTGTTAAAATACCTGGCACAAGGAGGTGCTCCTTAAATGGTAGCTATTATAATACTATTTGTTGAATATTATGCGTATTGTTTTCATTTAAACAGCATAAGTTGTATATTAAAATCTTCAATACTAAAAATAACAAACTAACTGGAATAGAGAGTGAGAGACCTGATGGGTCTGAATGCCTTTTGTTAGAGTGAGTTGGAATTGCGTTCCGGTAGACTCCTCAAGAATGAGGCCTGGATGTTACACTCTGTCTCCTGCGGGCTGATGCCTTGTTCTCATGCTATGGTCTACATATTAAATTCGTCAAAAGTACTTTTTAATGTCTTTTCATTTCAGGCGACTCCATTTGTTTTATTTTTGTCGTTGATATGAATTCTGAATGGTGATTCTTACTTCTTAAAGTATGTCTAGATTTAACTGTTGAGTCAGAGATGGAAAATATCAAGTGAGGAAATGAACAGGAGTTAGCCTAAAATGACAGTAGGTAAAATCATACAGAATTTCACATTTTTTGCTCTTTCAATACATGTTTCTGCCATCTCATTTTATGTTTAAGGTTAAAATGAAAATAAAATGAAATCTAGTATACTGCTTAATGGCTTTCAAATCAATGTGTTTTTATTAGAATTTGTTTTTTCTTTAGCATGATTTCATAGGGAATACTAGAAATAAAATGTCTGCAAGGAATGAATTTTTAGCGGATGAATAGTGTCAGAGAGGCATGAAAATGGATTGCTCTTATCTAGGGAGAACGCATTGTGGAGTAGGCCTGGTGGGTGCCGATGTTGTCTGTTGTACTTCCTGTACAGACCAAGGTGACTCTTAACAGAAAGATGAACTTGGTCTCATGGATAAGGCCCCTTCAACTCTTGGTATTTCTTTTGAGGTTACAGAGGAGTGGAGGTAAAAAATATAGGGCCATCTTTATTTGGAAGTAAGACTGATGGAGGTTCTTTTCTAAAGCCTCTGTTTAACTAGCTAATGATAATGATTGTGGCTGTGCTCAATGATGTAGAATCTGACTCTGAAGAGGCTATTTATCCTTTTGTTGGAGTATGAGATAGTTTTTTGAAAATAAAATTGGTTTTGCAACATAGACTCCCTTGGAGGGGGGTTGTCCCTCTGTTTCTCATACAACTTCATTCGGCTCTTCATCTTTCCAAAGATGATGTCACTCTTCTTTCAGATAGGCTGACCTTTACAGCAATTGGCTGCGCATTTCACCAGCATTATAGAATAGGTGCTTGCCACGGAGTTTAATCTTGAACCTACTACTGTGTAATATTAATCAGAGCAGTGCTCTGCAATGTGGGCAATCTGTCTGTTCCCTGATTCCCTAAGAATTGTCCTTCAGTTTGCCTGATTATTATCAGCAAGCTGCAAAACTGGACCATGTTGTTCTGTCCCTATGTAAACTTGCTCTTATTTGATTGTTTTGGGGTTAGTAGTTTTCACCCTGTGTATATCTAGGAAGACTTCATAGTGCTTGTAGTACAGGGGGGCTGTGTTATACCTCAAGATTTCTTTATTGGAAAATGCAGCTTACAGTGAAAAGACTATATAGGGAAATTATTTCCATAAGAATTAACATACAGTGACCTAGATTGCCCTATCCAGCACTTTTTATCTATTAACTTTGCCGTAATATGCTCTAAGTATTCCTTTAATGTTAAAAAAAAATAATGGAAATTTTAAAAGTGGAGAGGATTCCAGGCACTTGGAGGCTTGAAAGCATCTCCGCTGTCCTCTCATTTCAATTGCAGTGTAATTCCCAGCTGCTTTTTCTTAGAAGAGCCTCTGATGGATAGGTGTGAGCCAGTGGGTTACTTTTGGCATAGCACGTGGTTCACCAGAGTTGGCCGCAGTCTATCTGAATGTTCCTGAGAGAGCCTTTTGGTTTCCATGTCCCTGTTAGCTGATCTGGGTAGTGGGTGGGAGACGGAAGACTTTCTCCTGGTGCCTTTGACAGGAGGCCGAAAACTTCTCAGCTGGTGGTATCCCGCTGGGCCACAGGGGCAGAGTGCTTCCTCTCTCACCATTCATCAGGTTCCTCCGCTTAATATAGCCCAGCAGGTGGGCTTGAGCCCTGGTGAGTAGGTAGATGAAAAGAAGACGGTACCTACAGGACACAGCAGCCAGAGAGAAAGACAAATGAGAACAGTACTCGGAAAAGGTGCTTCTAGCAAGAACTGTTGCAATATTTCAGGGGTGCTTTTGATATTTGTAGCATTGGTAACTTTTGCCACTTGATTGTAAGACACGTCGATTTTAAGCTGCATCTTGATTTCCTAGATATTGAAGTATGGGGAAAATAACCCCATGCAGGTTATATTTGGTGAAATAGACTAAATTCTAGATGGAAATAAAGGGAAGAGATAGAGGAATGGTGATAATTAAATGATACAAACCATTTCACTGAGTTGAAGAAAGACGGGAGTCTGCAAATTGAAAGGCCTCTCTTTATCCTAGGAGGGACTGATGAGAAGAGATGCACGCCTAGTCATGGCCTGCTGACATTCCTGAACTCTAAGGAGAAAGAGAAAATCTTATAAGCTTTCTGAAAGAAAGAACCACTAATTTATAAAGGAAATGGGATCAGTCTGGGTTTAGGCTTTTCTTCTGCCAAACTGCAAGCTAGAAGGTGGAATGACGTCTAGGGAGTCCTGAGAAAAAGGACTGAAACCCCAGAATCCTGTTTTGAGCTCTCTTTTACCTGTCAGGGTGAAAAAGAGACGGATATGCCGTGATTTAGAGAATTTATTAACCTTAACAGCTAGCAGCCAGAATCCATTAAGGTGACAAAACTCATCAGTTATTTTTACAGAGAGAATTTAATATTAGAATTGTTAATAAGGTATTTAAGAGCTGAAAAGGCAAAAACAAAAAACAAAAAGCAGAAAAACAAAAAACAGCCTAAGGCAGTTCTGTTTAATAGAAATATAATGTGAGCCATGTATGTAATTAAAAACTTTCTAGTAACTGTGTCAAAAGAAGTAAAAAGAGGGGCTGGCCCTGTTGCTCACTGGTTAGAGTTCCACGTGTTCTGCTTCGATGGCCCGGGTTTGCAGGTTCGGATCGTGGGTGTGGACCTACTCCACTCATCAGCCATGCTACGGAGCATCCCACATACAAAATAGAGGAAGATTGGCACAGATGTTAGCTCAGGGACAACCTTCCTCAAGCAGAAAAAGAGGAGAATTGGCAACAGATGTTAGCTCAGGGCAAATCTTCCTCACAAAAAAAAAAAGAGAGGAAAAGTAAAAAGAAATAAGTGAAAATAATTCTAAGATATTTACTTTTCCCCAATATATCCAAAATATTATTTTAAACATAATCTATATAAAACTTATTGATGAGACATATTACATTCTTATTTTTGTACTAAATATTAAAAACCCAGTGTGTATTTTATACAGCAAGCACATCTCAGTTTGGACAAGCTGTATTTCATGGGCTTGATAGCCACATGTGGCTAATATCGACTGTAGTGGACAGTGCAGCTCTAAGGTGTCCCAGAGGTAGGGCTGGCAGGAAGCAGTAGCAGTTGTTAAAACATTGAAGCTTGGAGGAGGGGCTCTGGAGAACTGCAGCTCAGACCTCTGAGGAGGGGGCGCCTCCTGGCTGGTGGTGTGCCTACCTTTGAGTTTGGAGGAGAGACCAATGGGTCTGAGACTCAGATTTCTGAGGAGCCTACCAGTGGGTCGGGCTGGTGTCTCTACAGTGGGGTGCAATGAGGTTGATTTTGTGAGTGTGGGCAAGCTGCAAAATGGATGAAATTGCTGCTGCAGGAGCAGTGTGTATGTGTGTGTGTCAAAGCTAGTGTGAAGCACTGAGGCCTGAGTGATGCCGAAAGGCATAGACTGGAGAGTTCCTCTTCCTCCATGCTTGCAGTCTCCCTCTGGCACCCTCTATTGGCAGAGCCTAACAGGGACCCAGCTGCAAAGCAGAAATGTGGTTTAGAGACTCCAGCTCCCACATCACAAGGCAGAGACTAGAAGAGGGAAGGTGTGGAGCTGAGAGTCATAGCTAAATATCTGATGCAGTAGTCCATCTTAGGAAAATACTTAAAAAAGAATTCTAACCAAGTTACAAATTAACTACAACGGAGATCTCAATATAGGAGAAGGTGAGGAGGAGAGGAAGCCCCCATGAGGATCATTCTTTGCATTGTAAACATGAATGATAGACTGGGAACATCTAATAAAGGTACTAATAAGGATTCTTGAAATTGAAGAGAAATCCTCCAAGAGAAAACCTAAGAATTGTATGAATTTAAAAGCACTGAACTCTTAGCTAAGAGTTGGGTTGGGGAGGAAAGTCAAAGTATTCAAATGATTTCATCTTACTGAGGTTGCATAGGGTAGTGGTTGAGAAAATTGTAGAAATTATGTTTTCAAACAGTAGTGGGGAAAAAAGTGTTCATGAATTTTCAGGAAGGACCACTAATCGAATAGAAAAATACCGTAGTTCTTTTTGAGAGGAGAAGAGAATGTATAGTAACTTGATATAACCAGGAAAACAAGGAAAGGGAAGAAAGAGATAATAGCAAAGTAAAATTAATAGTAAGCATAATATAAAATGGTAGAAATAAAATTAAGTGTTGATATACTGTTAATAATTGTGACTGACCACAACTACCCAGTTAAAGATCAAGGCTGCCAGATTATGTTAAAATATGCACACACCAAGAACTGTATTATTTATATGACATACACTTAAAATAATTTGTTTAACCTTAATAAAGGTTAAAAATGAATGGATTGGCAAAGCTGTACCAAACAAAAAGAAAAATGAGAAAAGGTACAATTGAAGGTTACAAGCACTAAACAGAATAAAGAAGCACAATTATGAAATGATAATAAGCACAATTTATAAAAACAACAGTCGTTAACCTTTATGCATCAAATTAGGAGCTCAATATATGAATCAAAAATGATTAGAAATTCAAAGACTACTTGATTTAAAAAAAATAATAAAGGACTTTGTGTAATCATTCTTTCCTTAAAAATGTTTACTCTGAGCTTGATGGAGGAATCCTCTAAGCTTTACCATTAAAGCATCGATCATAAAAAGAGATGGAGTGGGTTCAGTGGTGTGTGTGTCTCTGTATGTTTGAGAGGCATAATGCAGGTGGGGGGTGAGAGGTTGCAGTTTGGCTCAAGCTTGAAAGTCCTTTGAAATAGAAAGGAAGAAGAAGTATTGATTCTTTTCCTCTACAAGTCTTAGAATGGAAGATGATAATGTCTTCTGTCTCTCTCTGGCTAAAAGTTCCCCAAGATTTACCAACTTAGTGAGGATGTAATTTCAAAATACATGTCCTGGCAAAAATACGTCCTTTATGAAAAAGGAACATAAGTACAAAACTCTGTAAAAGACTTGATGTGTGTTTTGCACACATAAGGGTATGAAAATGCTGTTGTATCTTCATAGCTCAGAGTTCTCTTTATGAGAGCCCCCCCATGTCTCTCAGGTCACTGAACCAAGAATATTGTCCTCGTTCTTTGTCTTTAAGAGGAATCCATCCTCACATTGTCATCTGTCTCTGGCTCAAGCTGCCTGTCTGGGATGAGGCCAGTGCTTGTTGGAGGAGTTGATAGCTTGCCCAGCTGAAAGGAATTTGCCCCAGAGATACCTGTATTTGATCTTTAGTTCTTTTTTCCTCCAGCTGACTCTATGGTTGTCCTCCTTTAGCATCTTAGTTACACAAAGAGCTGCAGCACCCATCCAGGGAATGTTAGCAAGGGGGAGGGGTATAGATGCTTTCTAAATAAGACTTTAATAGTAACAGGTCATGCATGGGCATTGCCTTCCACTACTTCTATAAAACGGTTTATTTTCAAGCCCTGCTGATATGGCACAATTTAATGGTGTGTGTCTCTACCTCCCCACTCCCACTGTTGTTCAGTTGTATTTTGAATATTATGACAATTGATATAGTATACTTTACAATGAAAAGTTAGTTATTTTGGTTCAAGATGCCTCTAAATGTTCAGTTCAAGCCAGATAAAGAAGTGTCCATAGGTCCTTCTAGTAGAGGGAAGAGAAGGGTGCTTTGGGGTGTTCTGTAACTTCCTCCTGGGAAGTTTAATTGTGAATTCCTGGAGCAGGGGGGTGCGTGGGCCATGGATATGGTGATATCAATTTGTGAACGAAAATCAGAAGTCTTTTCAAATGTAAATGTATTTTTCAGTGCAATAGGAGAATGTATTTGATAAGAAAATGCTCCCAGAAAATCCAAGACAGGTAGAACTTGTTCCCGAGTGAAAACTGAAATATGGACCCTAGGTACAAAGGAACATGCCACGTGTGAGTAGGAGGTGATCCTCTAGAAGGGGGAGGTGAAAACCATTTAGGATTGTGGCTATGGGTAATCCTCAATAATAGTTGTAGGCTTCCTGTCATGGGCTAAGTTTTTTTTTCCTCCAGCATCATTTCGAAGCTGGCAATGCGGGAAAATGTCCAGATTGTGACTAAATTTTAGTGTGAATTAAAACAAAATCACTCTTTTTTAATGTTCTTGTGGAAAGGAAGGAAACCTTGATTTTTAAATTCTGAATGACATTTTAAACGATATTTACATAGAAGCATAAATGACCAAAATAAATGTCCTCTTGGTTGTATTCAGATCCAGGTCATACTGCTGGTTAAATAATACTGATTTACTATATGGTTTGCTAGATTGCAGTCACTCAACTTTCCAAGACAGTGCTATTTATTGCTAAATTACCATTATGTAAAAGTACCTATGTTCCATAATGTTAAGCCATGCTCTTATTCTGTATTCACTCTTTTTCAAACGTATTTATTGAATGCTTGCAAAGAGCCAGGCACTATTTACTGTGTGGGTTACAGTGGTGCTTAAGACAAAGTTCTTGCCCCTTGGCTCACAGTCTAACGGTATATATGTATGTGTGTGTGTGTGTGTGTGTGTCTTCATGTGTGTATCTTCTGTAAGAACGCAGGCTCTCTAAGAAGTCAAGCTGCCTGGCTACACCTCTCACTGGCTTTGTGACCTTGGGCAAATGACTTATAACTTGTGTAAGCCTTGGTTTTACATCACTGCTCTGTGCCTCAGTTTTCTCACCTGAAATGCAATAGTTGATTAGATAGGGCTGTTGTGAGGATCAAATGAGTCACACCTGTCAGATGCTTAGACCTGTATCTGGTATAAAGTAAAAATTAATAAATGCTAACTCTTTATTTGTTACACATATGGACATTACATGTAGATACAAATAGATGTTACATATACATGTAGATATTATATGAATATAACATGGCTGTATTAATGTACATCAGCTTCATGTATTTATTTTGGAATCTCAATGAACGTACATTCCTTCCAGGATTTGGTATAATTTGAACTGAGATTAAGCTGGCTATGTACTTTTACTTTTGTAGAGTCTTACTAATAGAAAGCTGTATACTTGTTCTGTCATTATTTTTAATAGTCTAATAATTAGTTGGTTGAATTACCCAGCTCAGCTTTTCTCTTTAAAAAATGAATAGTAAACAATATTTTGAGTGCTAGTTCAGCACATTCTGACAAAGTATGATGTATTTAAATAAAATTTATTAGCATTAAACACCACCTTTGAGGTTATAGTCATTCATTTTTCTCTCCCATCATTTGAAACAGACTTTCTGAGTCAAGTGTGTTGCAATACTTCGTGGATATTGTCTGTGTATAATGGTCATGGTTCAACTTTAGAGAAATCATTTCATCAAATCACTTTATCTCTAATAATCTCAGTTTCCCATTTATTCTCATCCATTATCTGATGTTCTTATCAGCTTTCCCTCAGTAGTATAATGGCCTTACATATTAAATTATAAAGTAATTTGCTGAGCTAGAATTGTATAGAATTACTTATGTGTCAGCCTACATGAAGATAAATCCTAGTATTTGTCCATGGCCAGATGAGCAGTATACCGGTTCAGCACACATTTAGGGTCATCAGAAGCCAAACCGCTTTGGGAAAGGATTGGTAACAATTTGGACTCCAGCAAACTCTGAGTTGATATAGTGAAAACAAATAAAAAATGAGCTTCTTTTTAAATAATTATGAATGATATAGGGTTTAAAAACTGTCCTTATATGACCACAAAGGTGTATAATGTAAGGGACACTGATTCCTGTAGGGGTTACTCTTCAGGTGTTTGGGAAGCGTGAAATCAAAGCAGGTCGGCCACGTTTCCCCTCCTGTGCCCTCTGTGCTTTTCCACAGCTCAGTTTCCTTGTGGAGAAAAAGGGAGGTGGGTAAGGCCTCCTTCATGGAGACTAACAGAGTGGAATATATAGAAAATGCCTAGCTAAAGCGATCTTTAATGTGCCCTTCCCATTTTCTTAAAACTTTTAGGTGCTTCGGAATAAAATAATATTGGCTGGTTTTTATACAGAAACTGAAATATATACAGTTAGATTTTATGTACCAGATATCTATGAGAGCTGAATGTATCGGAGTAGTTTATTATTATTTTTCCATTTAAAAGGACGTGTAGTAATAATATTCATTACAGGAGATTTGCCTGGTTTTTAGAAACTCATTTTGCTGGTGTATCTTAAATCTCTTACCTGATTGAGAATATGCTGAGAAAAAGAGCTAAGTTGCTAGGGCTTGAGGCATAAGGGCAGAGCTGACTGGTATTTGTTTCATTAAGCTTAGGCAAGCTATCCAATTACTTAATGCAAATAGGAAAAGTTTACACTAAACTCCTACTTCTTTGCTTAAAACTCTAGAGAATTTAAATGAGAAGAGATACGTATTTAAAAGAAGGAAATTTAAATGAAACTTAAATCAGGGGCTTAATGTAGAATAATATTAGACCAAGAAATCTGAAATAATAAGTGAGAAATGCCAATAAATAAAAAAGGGGAATGTATTCTCCAAGATACTTGGTATGTTCAGTTTCATTGTGAGATAATTCGTAAATCTTTGGAAACCCAAGTTAATAATGAAAGACTTATTTTATCTCAAGCCTTCTTTTCACCTAACAGGGACGTTTAAAGTGCTGCCTTCCATTGTCAGTGAGCTTCACTTCTCTTTCCCTCGTGGAGTGTTTATAAAACAACCTGGCTTCTGATTTAGAGCTCCACCATTGGGCCAGGAGCATTCGGGGACACCCAGAAAGCAGGGTCATCTTGTTCAGTTCAAAATAAGAAAAAAATTGGTTGATCACATGGACATCTACCTTTCACAGATGGCTGTTGAATAGAGGAGCTTGATAGAATATGAAAACAAGGCACTGGACAGGAAGCTCCAAAAAGAATTGGGGGCTTCTGAGAATATAGACAGTATTTCTTTGCAGAGTAATTGTAGTTTGTTAAATGACTTAAATGAATCAGTGAAAGAGGAAACTTATTAGAAGAAAATATTGCTATAAATGAATTTTGTGGAGGGAAGCGTTGGGAAAATGTGATATAGTACAATTTAGAAATCTCTAATCTGTTGCTTTTACTTCTAAAGGCACTGGAAAATGAAACCACTGTTAGTTACACCATTTATCTGAAACTCCACCCTCCAGAATAATTTGAAAGAAAGTGAAACTTTCTTCTAAAATTTTCTAAATTTTTTTCTATAGTTACAAAGGTGATTTTAAGCTTAAGGGACCCCTCCAAGACCTTGTGCTAAGTTTTATCAATAATTTTGTGTGAGTGTGTGTGTGTAAGAGAATTCCCTCAGTGACCCTAGATCTGCCAGCGTTTGGTATCTGAAACAGCAGTCAGAGCTCTAACTAAAGAAAATCATCCTCAGTGCCTTTGGGCCTGACTGATGTTTCCACTAAGACACGTTCTTCTTCCCCATGTTGCTCATTAATATCCTTTAGATTTCAATTCAAATATCAGATCCCACCCACGTAGCTTCATAGTAACTTCACTTTTGTAAAATCATGCATTTATCAGAGTTTAAGCTTCGTGAGGGCAGGAGTATGTCTGTTTTGGTCATGGTTTTATCCTCAGTAATCAGAACAGTTCCTGTCCCCCAATAATCCTATACTGAATGAATTTGTGAATCCCATTTATTCTTATCTAGTATGAGGTTTTTATCAAGTAGTAGGAAACTTTGAGAATGAGGGTGGAAACCTAAGTGCCCACTGAGTGAAAATTATAAAATTTGGAGATAACACTGTTTTGTTTCGTTTATCTCCTGCCACCACTGTTCTCAAGAGTTTTTGTGGAATGGGGAATAATACGTTTAAGGTATGGTGTTTGTGAAAGTTTTAACTGCAAGGGACATTAACATTATATAGTTCAACCTTCACGTTTTAAAGCTGAGAAAACTTAAGTTTATTAGATTGTACAGCTAAGTGCTGGTAGGTAATGAGAATTTGTTCTTGATCCTACTGCAAAACTTCCTGAAGATAGAAAATTCTGTTTCATAAACAGAAACTGCACAGACCTTTATTTTTCCATTTTATTTTCAGACATTCCTTTAGAATAAACTATTTGAGAATTCATGCAGGTCTGTTTGTAAGGATAAATGACAGTAGCTGTAAGAATTTATTAAGAAAGGAAAATAATTTTCTTTTTAGTCAATTTCGGCAACTCCCAGTCTCTCTGCAGCCAAGAGTTGAGCACAGTTAGTGTTCATATTCCAGAGGCTCTGAAATCTTGTGGAATATGGAACACCTTTCTGTTTTAGATGAGTTAGTGTAGTCCAAGGTTATATCACACTTGTGACACTTAGAAAATGTAGCTTGGCCCTTGTAGAGTTCAGCTTGTCTCTAGTTGTTTCTTAAATCCTCCGGTCTTCTGTTTTCTGCAGCCTGTTTTCTGTTTTTTGCCTGTAGTTGGAAATATGCCATTCGTTCATTCATTCATTCATGCATACATTCAGTGGTATTTGTTGAGTACTTCCTGTGTGGCAGGCACCCTTAGGAGCATTGGAGATAGGGCAGTGAACAAAAACAGATCCTGGCCCTTGTGGAGCCTACAGGGAAGTGGGAAAGAAAGAAAAGAGCATGTGAACGGATAGGGCTGCTGGAGTCATTATACTCAATTTTCGATTTTAGAAGTCCTTGAAAATAATAAAAATAAAGCAGAACTTCTTATTGGTGGATAATTGGAAAAAAGATGGAGATGACAAAGCTATTTGTGATCACAGTGTACTTAATGAGTTTTGAGATTTTCTTCTTTTCAGAAAATCACTGCTTTCTCTGTGTTCCTGACTCCATAGCGAACACTATTGTTATTACTGCTACTAACCTAACATATGTTGAGTGCTTATTGTGTTATGGGCATTGTGCTGAGTGCTTTGTGTATAAGAACCCTCTAAGGTAGGTATTACACCAGTCCATTCTGCTCATGAGAACAGCAGGACCCAGGAGGTTAACTAAAGTACTTACTCAGCTAGCAAGTGGTAGAGCCTTGATTTGGACGCGGGAGTCCAACTCCAGAGTTTGTGCATCTGTACCAATTAGTCCTAGCTGAATAACCTTTACTTTTATTATAACATTGAAGGCTTTTGTGCTCGTGTTTTTGCTTTTTTTTATTAACTTGCCAAAACTTTATATTTCTTGAAGCGGAGCCACTTTTAACTCCATTTGTAATTAAAATTTATACCATATGTGAGTAAACTCAGAAAAAAATGTAGTTATTATTAAAAGAATACTTTAAGGTTTGATACACTAAATGTGGTAGATATGAGACAATCTAGTATAGATTCATTTTACGTTCATGAACTAATAATACAGTTTTTAGAATAATTTTATATGTGTGTAGAGTCTGTAGCACGGTGCTTGGCGTATGGTAGTGATCCATAGATGATAATTTTTTATCATTTTATTTTAGTTTCTACTTCACTTGTACAATAGGTAATATCTGTTACTTGCAGATGATATGCTGGTAAAAATGCTTGCACTGCACAGTTTTGTAATCTGATACAGTAACCTCAGCAGTTCTCAGCAGAATATCCTTATGTGGACCACTTCAGTTTTTCTGTTACTCTCCTTTTATGTATCTCCAGGGTTTATTTGGGTAAAACTATATTTTGGCAAATGAGGGCTGGGGCTCTCAAACTTTAGTGTGCATCAGAATCATCTGGGGCGCTTATTAGAAGGCAGTTTGCTGGGCACTCCAGCAGAGACCCCAGAGCGTCTCTGTCCAGTAGGTGTGGGTTGTGTCTGAGAATTTTCATTTTTAACAAGTTCCCAGGCTGCTGCTCCTGCTGCTGGTTTGTGGACCATCTTTTTAGAACTCCCGCTCTAGGGAAGTGACATGACTTCTAATTATTGCTGTTCTCTTACAATTATACGTGTCAGTGAGTTAATGTATTGATATTGATGTTGCTGAATTTATTGTGAAGTAATATAGAGAAATTTGGTTTCTATAAGTGTGATTGTGCTTATTGCTTAAGGAAACATTTCCTAGAGGTTACTTTTGCATTAGAGAATTTCAAAGTGCAGGTTTTAATTTGTTTCTATTATTCGTCTTTATTCAAGACACAGAAACACACAGGTTTGATTTTTAGGGGGAAGCATTATAACTTTGGGGTATATTTTACAAGGTGATTTTATCTGTTATAATTAATTTCTCAGAATTACAGAGTATCGGGATGATGTAGCAATTTAAAAATAGTAACAAATTTTTTTTTTTTTTTTTAGTTCTTTTCAAATTTGATAGACTGGTATTGAGTTCAATTTGGTACTCATCATTTCCACTTATGAAGCTCATTTCACTCAGAATTTCACTTATACCAACATAACAGTTTTACCGTTTCATTTTAAAGCATTGCCTATACCTTTGGAGATATGATGGTATAGAGGGGTTATTCTCTCAAAGAAGAAAAGGCAATCAGAAAATCTTTGTCCGTAAGATTAGACTGCAAGATGCTTTCATTCACTGATTACTGAATACCTTTATGTGCCAGGCACTATGGTGAAAATCGGTGCCAAAGTAGTTTATCTTTTTCATGCTCAGTGATGGGTTTTAGTGGATTGTAACTTAATATGATCTAATTGTGTGATGTTATTGATAGACCTGATGCAATTGGATGCTGCTTCGTTAATAGAATTAGTATAGTGGGCAGATCTTGGGAGTTGAAGTTCTGCTGTGTTATTGGAGCTAAGGGATAAGGTGAAGTTATTCCAGAAGTGGGGAGCCCTGCTGTTGAAAGGTTTGGCCATTTTTGCTCATGAAGATTGTTGGAAAATGGGATTAATTCACTAGGAGGAAAGATGTCTTAATTGTGTTTTCAGTTCCCTGCTGTAATGTAAGATCCATGAGGACAGGGACACGTCCTACTTGTTCAGCACTGTGTCATCAGTGCCTCCCACACTGCCTGGTGTGTATTCAATAAACAGTCGAGTTGAGTCAATTCTGAGGGGATGACAATGGTCACCTTCAAATATTTGTCTTGTAGATGCCTTGTTAATTAGATTTATTACTTATATCTCCAGAGGGCAGATGGAGGCAGCACGGATGGAATTTTTAGGTGGGCAGATTTCAGTTTTACATAAGATCTAAAACTAGCTTAGCAGTCAAGTTGATAAGCTTCCTTATGTATTTGAATTCTGTTATTTTAAGTGCTTGGATAGAGGTTGCATGGGGATATAATAGAAAATATACCTGCTTTTGATAAATTTTAGACCAAGATGATTTCAGCTATTAACACTATGGCTATCTGCGTCCATCTTTTTATTTAAGTATTTCATTAAAAAGAAATCATGGCAACTAAAAATCTTTTTTTTCTAAGTTAGACCTTGCTTGTCTTTTCAGACTAAAGCAAAGCAGTGAAGTGGATCAAGAAAGGGCTTTTGCCAATGAGCAGTTAACCAGAGCTATTCTCCGCGAGAGGATATCAAGTGAGGAGGAGTGTGCAAAGGCGAAGCACCTGGTGAGTATTAAAGATTTAGGAGAACTGTCTTGTCTACCAGGACATCTGCGATGTTGGGGAGAAGCTGAGTACTCCTTGCCAACTTTGAGTGTTTATCAAATTCATGTTCTCTTTGCTTAGATTTTCTTGATTTTTGCCTTTTTACAAGTGGTTGACAGTTTGCGAAGATTAATCACCAGGGACTTTAAGGGAGGTAACTTGAGAATTATTAAGTAAGGATCAACAGGAGACACAGGCACAGGCCTCTCTCCTGAAGGGATATTGTTCGTTCGCCTTCCCCTCCACTCGCCTTTGATTTCATTGTGTTTGGAACCTCTGGGGCGAACAGCCTCACCTCTTTCTCTCCCTGCTGGCAAGCTCCGGATGTTAGTTTGGGAAGTCTCCTGCAAAGGGGAGTAAGGTTTGATCAATCACTTACTGGGCTTTAGAAAGGGGAAAACGTAGAGCAGGGACTTTGGGGCACCATCTTTTTTAAGAAAAATATATTTATTAAAGAAAATAATTGAAAGAGATTTTAAAGATTACATAAACATGTTTAACAATGATTATTAATAGAAAGAAAATTTAAAAGGCATTCATAAATCTGTCATTCTCACTTAACCATGGTTTACACTGGGATGTGTTTCCCTCTAGACAATTTTTATTCCTAGGTCTATTACATATTTAAGAATTTGTGTAACGCTGTATATAGTGGTTAGCATCATAAACACTTTCTTATATCATTGAATGTTCTTCTGAAATATAGTTATTTTTTTCTTTTGCTGAGAAGATTTGCCCTGAGCTAACATCTGTGCCAATCTTTCTCTATTTTGTATGTGGGTCACTGCAACAGCATGGCCGCTAATGAGTGGTTTGGGTCTACACCTGGGAACCAAACCTGGGCCGCCAAAGCAGTGTGCACTGAACTTAACCACTAGGCCACAGGTCCTGCCCCTGAAATGTAGTTTTTACTGCTGTATAATATTCTGTTTTCTGTGTGCAAAATAATTTATTAAGCAATTTCTCATTGTTAGATAAAAGTGGAGTTGCTCTGGATGAAACCTGGGGTCTTGACTACTCGCTCCCACTTTAGCCTTCCAGGAAACCAACATGTAACTTCTCAGAACCCATAGTACTCATTGGAGTATAGTTGGGAACTCACTGGAGAGGTAAAATGTGACTGTAGAGTGGAGAACTTCGAATGCAAGACTGAGGGGGATGTCCTTAGTTCAGCAGGCAGTTGGGAATCATTAAAAATTTATAAGAAAAGGGTCAGTTTCTGTTCTCCTATTCTTTCCCTTGGTCCTTTCTTTGAGAGGCCAACCTATGACGAGATAGCAATAGAGAAAGTAAAAGGGAGCCAACGTGTAATGAATCCATTTCTTCAGTGGCTGGGCTGAATGGATAGATAGTGAAGCCAGAACGCAGGTGATAGACCAAGAAAGAAATGTCAGGTGACTGGCTGGTGCTGTCATGAGGACACACATGTTGAATGGAGCTGAGGCCAAGAGATGTAGAAGGAAAGTCATTTGTTGTGAAAAGGGAGAGAATTTCAGAATTAAAGACATTAAGTGTTGAGTAATTCAATTATTGATGACATCTTATGTACTTCTGAGCTTGATGGTTTTTTGAGGAAGTTGAAAATACATCAAGCTAGTGTGTTGAAGAGTCGTTTCCACAAATGTTACAGCCTTCCAACTGAAGGCCAGGGATGGAGTGGAGAGTGATTATGTTTGAGGAAGGTAGGGGAGCAAGCTTGTTAGTTTCTGGTGGGCCAAAAAATCCTTGGTTGGCATTTTTCTTCATGCCCCAGCTTTGCCTCTTAGCCTTGAATCACTCTTTTCTCTACTTCTCTTTGCCTAAATTTGGACATACTGTCTTGTTCTCTGAGTTTAGGGAGACAAGCAAGATTGGGATTTTTCAAAAAACTCATTAAACACACACACCTGCATATGACAGGCATAAAAAAGAGTTTTCTCAAAAAATGTGAAAGTATTAAAAAAATTTCTTAACTAATAGTAACTAAAATATTATGTAATGTAGTTTGGAACAATGTATCTTCAGGCCATTTTTTCCCATATAAATCTTATCTGTTTCCTGTCTCTATTTGTTTTTGTTTAGCAAGTTAAGCATAAGAAACTGGCATTGTATATTTTGCTTTGTATGTCTCTTCTTTACTGAGTCTGGGTTGTAGGGTATAGATGGCAAATCACCATACTCACAACTCCTGAATTTCAGCATCCATCGTAATATTGGCCAAACAGAGCCCTCAAAGCACTTAAGGAGTAAAAGTAGAATTTATACAATAGGATTATAGCTGATTCAGAGGATCTTGTCCTGGCTTGAGTGCTCTCAGACATTGGGTGCTAGTTCATGGCCACAGCAACATGGCTGCCTATAGCAATTTAGGTCCCTGGTGACTCCCAACTTATTTACCAAATTGCCCGCTTTATTGTTGTTACTCATTATTATAGAAGTATGCATACCTATTGGATAAAGATCAGAAAATAATATAAAATATTAAGGTCACTTAAATTACTGTTGTCTAGAGATAATTGTTAACATTCTGGTTTATTGTTTTTTGTGTTCCTTTTCACATTCCGCTAAGTCTGTATAAAACATTTATATTAATGTGTATATATATATTTCCCTAAAATAGATAATAATTTACATAGTCTTGTATAACTCTTACAATAATGTTCACATTTAAACAATTTAGACTGTATGGTAAAGGTCTTTTTATGCCAATAAATATATATCTGTGTGATCACTTTTAATAGATGAATGTATTTCACTGAATTTTCCTCTAATTATTAAAATTATACAGGGATATTATAGAAACTTTGGAAAATAGAAAAATTACTAAGGAACCACCTCATACCCATTAGGATGGCTACCATCAAAAAAACAGACAATAAGAAGTATGGGCGAAGATGTTGTGGGAATGTGAAATGGTACAGCCACTATGCAGAACAGTACGGTGGTTCCTCAAAATATTAAAAATAGAATTACCATATGATTCAGCAATCCCACTTCTGGTAATTTATCCAAAAGAATTGAAAGCAGGGTCTAGAAGAGATATTTGAACACCCATGTTCACACCAGTATTATTCACAATAGCCAAAAGGTGGAAGCAACCCAAGGGTATATCAGTAGATGAATGCAGAAACAAAATGTGGCATATACATATAATGGAATGTTATTCAGCCTTAAAAAAGGAAGGAAATTTTGACATGTGCAGCAACATAGATGAACCTTGAGGACATTATGCTAAATGAAATAAGCCAGTCACAACAAGACAAATACTGTATGACTCCACTTGTATGAGGTATCTAGAGTAGTCAGATTCATAGAGACAGAAAGGAGAGGGTACATTCCAGGGGCCGGGGGAGGGAGGAATGGAGAGTTTTTTAATGGCTATGGAGTTTCAGTGTTGCAAGCAAGATGAAGAGTTCTAGAGATTGGTTGCATGACAACATGAATGTATTTTATGCTCCTGAACTGTACACTTCTAAATGGTTAAGATGGTAAATTTTAATGTGTATTTTACCACAATTAAAAACTACTAAGAAAATAAGCACCTGTAATTATTGCACCTATAATTAATGTTGGGAGGTGCCTAGTTCTTTCTGAAGCCCCTCCCCCGCACCGTCTATACAGTTTCCAGATTCTGCATCCCACCACCTTGTGAAACGTGTGGTGTGGAGTGCTGGGCCCCCATTGCTGCCATTCTTAACCCCATTAAGAGGCACTCTTTGAGTGATGGCCAAACATTGATTTGTTCTTTATTTAGAACCCAAATGTTGCAGCCAGCAAGAAGGCAAAGGTTGGGTTTCACACATTTGAAGGAATTGGGAAGCTGTCTTTCAGGAGAACTAGGGAGAAAAAAAAACTGATGTGATGTTGGTACTGTGAAATAAAACTAACTCCTTCCCCCTCCCCATCTTCCTCCTCCCACTAAGAGTTGACATTTAGATTGCTGCCTGCTTAGATGTGAGTCCAGGCTTTTCTTCCCACAGTTGTTGTAGCAGCCAGCTTTATTGAAGCGCTTTGAAGGGCAAAGTCACGATGGCCGTGTTGTTGAAGTTTTAAAATAGGATCAGATCAAAACTTTCCCCTTTGGAAGAATTGCTGTAGCTCGAGAAGCTGGTAGTTCTGTTCTAGATTCAGGAAGAGTGTACCAGCCCCTCACTCTTCTCCTTGCTGACTGGTACCAATATTTTAATCAGCTGCTTTTACCCAGAGGTTTTGGAGAGGCAGTTCACTGATAATTTTACTCACTTGAAAGTGTTAAAAAAAATTCACATGAAAGGTATGCTTCTTAGTAGCAGGAAAGCACGTCTGTAAAGAATGAAGACTAGTTAAAAGGGCAGCACCAGGAAACCTGTAAAGTTAATGCAACTTGACATTGTGTATATCTTTATCATCTCGTACATATAAATCTAAAGTTTGCTGTGTCGTTAGATTTTTTTTAAGTTAAAGAGTAGAGAGTTGTGTTTTTTTGACTTTGCAATTATATTTGATTTCTTTTTAAAATGCCAGTTAAAATTTTGATTCACTCTTTTTTCTGTCTTAATGAATTATGCTGATCTTACATTAGTCATTTCTTATTATTACTACAGAATTATGTAGTGTTTTCTTTTTAAATCTAAACTTGAAAAGAAGCCCCAACTTACCTACTTAAGAAATATTTACTTAAATATTCTGGAGCTTATAAACCTAAATGTGAAATAGTTTCCTTCATTCTTTGGACAGATGTTTTATTGAGCACCTACTGTTTGAAAAGCGGTGTGCTAGATATTAAAGATATATAAATGAAAAAGACAAAATCCTGTCCTTAAGGAATTCACAGTGTAATGTGGGAGACAGGGACATTAAAAATAATGTTAAAAAGTGCTAAGTCTGTTACAGAACCATGCCAGTTATATTCTTGTGAGATTTCTCACTTTTGTGAAAACGGGGACTTCCTTTTAACTCATTGCTATCCCTCCATTCATTTGTTCAACACACATTTGAGTGCTTAGTATATGCCAGTGCCTAGCAAAGAGTATACAGTCAATAAATACTTGTTGATTGAATAAATGAATAATTGAATCTACTCACGCCCTGGAAATTGGAGGAGAGGGAATGGGGAAGAATAGAAAAGATTTCCTAGGGAAGTGGTACCTGACCTGAGTCTTGAAGTGTGAGTATGAACTGCGCATATGGTTGAGGATCAGGGATGGTCCAGCCTACGATACTGCAGGCAAAAGCATGGAAGCATGGCAGGGGGACACTTCAAGGAGGTGCTGAGTGGGAAGTATGGGGCAAAGAATGTTGATGGATGAGGCAGACAGAAGTTGGCAGGGCTAGGATCATGAGGACCGTGTATACAATCCAAAGAACTCTGAACTATATTCATACAAGGGTTTGAAGGGGAGAAATGAAATAGTTAGATGGTCATTTTGATAACTTGCTATAGTGAAGCACAAAGGATAGGATAGAGGAGGAAGTGAATGGAAACAGAAACTAGTTAGAAAGCTTGGCATAAATCCAAGTGAGAACAGGCGGTACCTGAATTACGACAGTGCTAGCAGGGATGGAGAGAAAAGATATAAGAAATATTTAGAAGATAGTCTTAGTAGGATTTTAGGTTTGAAGGGTTGAGAGAAGTGTCAAGGGTAGCTCCAAGGTTTCTAGTATTAGAAACTCTATCATTTGAAATAGAAAAAGTAGTAATCAATTAAAAAATGTTCTGGATTAAGTGTATATTGTGAAGTGTGACCTCAGTTTAGAATTGGGGGAAGGTAATGGCATCAGATATTGCACTAATTATTTTGTTTGACTGTAGTTGAGATCATTAGATCATTAGATATTTTGGTCTCTTTCCACATTCCCCTCCATCACAAATTTACTATACACCTACTGTGAACTAGGCACTGTTAGTGACTGGAAATGCAAAGATGAATTAGATCTGGCTGCTTTTCCTCAGTTTCTCTAGTCAAGTGTAGGGTTTGTGGAAAGGTCATTCTTACCTTGGATTTTTTTTTCTATTTATAATTTTTGAATTTGTAAAGCCTCATAGTGTTTAGAAAAAACGCTAAAAAAAATAGGGTAGGCAAATGCATAAATTTAGTTTTTGCAAATTTAAGCGACTGTTTCACCAAAATGTCACTTTTCATCCCCAGTTTCCTTTTTGTCTGAAATGCGCCAGTGAAGCAATCAAGAAGAAGAATTGATTAATTTTGTGCTATGTGCTTTTCAGTTCTGTGTTTTGTTTGTGCTTCAAACTGTGACAGTTGAAATTTCATAGTAAAAGAGAAAAAGGTTTTGAATTTGGGGTATGGAGGAAAATGACTAAATTAAAAGAAGTAGATAAGAATACCACTGCTGCCCAAATATAGGTAAGATTTTGCCCAAGGGCAAAGGATACTATTGGAGTTGTAACTTTGAAATGATCAACATGGTTCATGCTTAAAAGTTCTGTGTAAAAGAACAATAAGTGATCACTTGGGGGCTTTTAGTATCATTAAAAGTAACCTGGTGAATGAAATCGCAGTGTAGCAACGCTTGTCCTGGCTTCTTCTATTGGGCACTTAGAGATACCTTTTAAAAAATTTTGCTGTATTTTGGATACAATTTAATACTTTGATTATAACCTCTATTAACATGTACCCTCTGGTTATATATGCTGTGTGCTGGTTTTCTTGCTGTAGACACTAAGCCCCAATTGTTTTGCTATGCGTGGAGGATTAATTTGCTTTCAATGCCCAAAATGAAGTCAATGATTTTGAGCTTTTGCTTTTGAAGACTTTTTTTGTTTTTAAAGTATGTTTTTTTGGTGAACAGGATTCACTCTGAGCTAACATCTGTTGTCAGTCTTCCTCTTTCTTTGTTCCTTTTTTTCTCCCCAATGCCCCAGTACATTGTTGTATATCCTACTTGTAGGTCATTCTAGTTCTTCTATGTGGGACGCTGCCCCAGCATGGCTTGATAAAGTGGTGTATAGGTCCGTGCCCAAGATCTGAACTGGCAAATCCCAGGCCACTGAAGCAGAACACGTGCACTTAACCACTCAGCCACAGGGCCAGCCCCTTGAAGACTGTTTAAATATGGAATTTCTGCTTTTGTTTGAGGGACTTAAACCATTTAAGGTATAAGGTATTTTGGTCAATGTTATTGGTGAGAACAGGACCTGGGATCTATCTGAAGTCCCATTCTTTCTAACTCTTGCTCAGTTAGTATCTTCCCAGGAAATATAAGGGGCAGCATTCCTCAGAACAGGTGAGAGCGGAGGCACACTGGATCATTTTGCCTCCTGTGTGTTTGGGTTCGGCAGCCCATGATAGTTTCCAGGACAAAGTGTTTGTCTCCCATCCTCTCCCTTTCTGTTCTTTGTTGTCATGTGTGGTCCTGAACATCCTGTGTGTGTTAAAGCAGCGTTATTATTGTCAGCTGGAATGCACACAGCCCTGTGAAGAGATTGTTAATCAGATACTCCATGGGGCAGCAGGGCAGCTTCAGGGAGGTTTGTTTGCTGCTGCAATGGAAGAGGAGAAGCATGTTTTGCTTCAGTTTGCTAGCTTAGCCTTCATGTTAAGAGCCCAGGGAGAGAATAGGACTGCTAGTACAGGTTTCAGTATTGTTTGTATACTGAAAGCTTAACCAGAAGAGGGTATTTTTCAAATGCGCGTTGTCAAACCCCCTCCTTATCCAGCTTTACAGAAATACCAAGGATCTTAACGTTACCAGACAATCTTAGAGAAGCACGATGTCATGCTGAGCAGATACTGAGGCCTGGAGGAGAGACTGGCTGAGCATTCTTCTGGTAGTGGAGATTAAATCTCACCGTCAAGGTTGGTGCGTCTGTCCACTGAACACAATGTAGAGGTGACTGCAATTTGCTTGTGTTGCTTTTTTCCAAAGGACTATCTCAGACTGCGTGACCTTTGGACAAAGTGACTAGAGAAGAAAATAGCTCAATTGAGTATAATGCTCTCGATGTTCTTGCCAAACACTAGTCGTATTTAAAGACGGCTGTGAGGGGCAACTTGGCTTAGAATGTGTTGTCATATTTTCCTCTTCAGTGTACTTTAAAAAGTGCATCAAGTTGCTTGCAAACCAGTTGGCTCAGGGCAACTCTTGTCGAGTGGTGTCCTTTGTGGTAGCCTTGCCAGAAATAGCTTATTGACGTCCCATCAGTTGGGTCATTATGAGTGTCAAGGTGAGGTATGGACAACACTGAGTAAAGATCCATAGGTAATAAGGTGCAAAGGGCTGGTATAATTCCATCTCTTTATAATGACCTGACGTTTATTGTCAACTTATTTGCTTTACTGCCTGTTCTGAAATGAACTGTCATTAGGGCCTTTGAATTTTATTGAACTGACGACATAATCTCATTTCCTACTGAAGAGGCTAAGAAATATGGCCCTCAGTGTTTGCTTTAACCTGTGACAAATTAAAAGTTTAACACAAGTGTAATGAAGTCTGTCAATCCTTACAAATCCCAAATAAGAGTTTCGCACATTATGCTTTGAATGAGACTGTAAGGCAAATTGTGCTCCTTTTTGCTCAACAGCAGTCTCTCCAGTTTGTCTTTGTGGCAAGTCTCACAACTGTCAGTTCTGATACAGCCTTGGAGAATCCCTTTCAACCTCTTGTGCGTGGACCTGTGGTTTAGTGATTCAATAGCAAATTGAATCACAGCAGTGTTTACTATGTGACGTACTATGTGCAGTGAGAGCTTCGTTTTTGTTTATTGGACATTAAATTCTTCACAATGTTGCACATTCTTGAACAGCTCTGTATTTCTTGTATGTATTACTTCTTTTATTGCTTAGATATGATTCCTAAATGGGACTGACATATGCTTTTTCTGTGTTTCTTGATGTTTTGAACTGTTCCCCGTCTTAGGGGTTTGGAGGGTTTATTTTCATGTAGCCTGGGGTTATTCCCTTAACCATAAAGACTTTCACCATTTTGTTCCAATGTGACTCTCTCTACTCTTTTCTTTACTAACTATATTTTAAGGATGACTTCTCCTGAAAATACCGAGGGGCAGAATTACCAAATGAAGTAAGGCCTCCATTCTCTAGAGAGCAGGAATCTGTTTACAAACCTGCGGTATTTATTACATACCTCATTTAGCTCATTCATCATTTTAATAGAAAAATGAGTCATTTTAGATGATTCTGAAATAATTCGAGGTAAGCTACATAGCCCCAGGCAGAATATGATTTACTCAGACCAGCACCAAGCTATTTTCAAAAAAAAAATAATAGAATGATCAGCACCAATAATTTATAACTTGTGGTAAACTTATCAGATGTCTTCATTGTCATGGAAATTTGTTGATGAGATTAAAAGTTTAGAGGAGTTTTCTAGCTAACTTCTCCTCATTCTTCCATCTTTTGTGACACTTGGTTACAAAGTCCCATACTTTGCTGTGTATCTAAATACCTTCTGCTTGTTTCAAACACTGATTGTAAATTTAATTCCAGATTTGTGTTTAATATTTTCTTGATAAGAAACAACACCAATCGGTGTCACAGGGCCAGTTTTATTGGAGATTATAAACCTACTTATATACATTTTCTGCTTAGACATTAAACATTAATCCTTTTATAGTTTCCTTAGCCTATCTGATTTTCAGAAGCACAGCTAGCTGATTGCCTGGAACCACTGCTCTGAACCGAAAAGGAATCACAGAGTGTTTCTAGGTAGACCTTAATGCTCATGAGCTTTATTAATAACCAGCATCACAACAAAAACAATTTATTTGTTTTTAGTACTTTCCATTTAACCAAGAGCTTTCAATTCCAGGATCTCATTTTCTGTTAATAAATGCTTGATATGGGTGAGACATCTGTCATTCCTGTTATAGATGAGAAATGTTCAGAGACTGTGAACCTAAAGGTTGCACAACAGATCAGATGCTCATTGCCTAGGTGATCTTATTGGGGGCACAATTCAGCAGATTTAGTTGTTAACAGAGTCATATATTGCTTGATAACAGGGGTGTTTTCTAATAACGCATTGTTAGCCGATTTCATCATTGTGCGAACATCATGGAGTACACTTACACAAACCTGGGTGGTCTAGCCCACTGCACACCTAGGCTATATGATACTAATCTTATAGGACCACCATCATATATGCGGTCTGTCGTTGACCAAGATGTCACTATGTGGCACAAGACTGTAGTAGGTTTTTGACCTGTAGTGGATTGGGCCCACTGTATTAGAAAGGTAAGAGGAGTTTTAGGGCCAGGCACCTAGATGAAGCAGAAATCACTGCAGACATAAATAAAGGCGTCAGAAAATCATGCATATGACGAGCACACACGGGAAGTAAAGAACCGTCGTAGTGTGATGGTCCTTCTCAGGGTAGAGGCAAGCTGCCCCAGCCACTCTGGTAGGCCTTGTGAGTTATTGCTTAGTGAAATAATGTAGCAGTAATCCTGACACTACCAGGGATTAGGAATAATTTGTTTAAGAATAAGGAATGGAGTAGTGCATGTTAGAACTAAACTTTCCGTCTAAACTATATTGAATGGAAAAAGTTTTGGTACTTCAGATTGTGAATTTCAGCATTAAAAAAAAAAATCCTCACGTGTAAATCTCTACATTGCAATGGATGCAGGTTATTGTATAGTTTTTTAAGGTCATTTTTGAGTGTACTTATTAAGAAAAGGTTTGCCATGATCTGTTATATTTTGGGAGAAGTGGTTGATATAGATAAAAAAGGACCTGGTTTGTAGCAAATATCCATTCCCTTGCCCTCAGAAGAGCACCAATATATAAAGGCAGAAACTTTCCTTTTTTAATGGGCAACACAAACTCTTTATTTGTAGGGGAGGTAAGAGATCATTTGATTATTTTTCTACTTTGGATAATAAAGATTCATTAGTTTGGCAAGGTGCTTGAGAATAGCGATGGGCTTGCTGCAGTAGGTTGTTTTTAAGAGTAAATAGAATTCCTGTGAACACTGCCTCCTTTACTCATGCAGTGGATTCAGTCAATTTTTTGTTTTGTGTTTTCATTGACATTTAAGGTGAATATATCTCACAGGTTTTTCTTGTAAAGTCAAGCTTTGAATAGAATTGAAAAAACTATGTCGTTGACCTTTTTGGAGATTTGTTAAGTTTAAAAAAAAAATGAAGCAAATTTGGGATGTAGCTACGTAATTGTTAACATATTTTTCAATTACACTTAGTAATCCCCAGAATAGTTCTTACTGACAGCAGGTTGATTAATATAATAGAAAAATTGGTTATTTCCTAAAGATAAGCTCTTTCTTCATGGCCCTGGTAGAATGGTAAGAAAGAGCTGGTAACTAATTTTGACTATGAGGCTTCTACTGTAAAATTAAAAGCTGAGTCTAAACATTGCTAGCTTGTGTGTGTGTGTGTATACTTTATTTGTATTGCATGTGGTAAAGACATTTTTTTAGACGCTATAGGAAATTAAAATTTATTTCTTAAATTTTTCAGTTTGAATTAATTTTTAGCTTACAGAAAAGTTGTAAGAAATTGACTCAGATTTGTTTTTTTAAACATTTGCCATTCTCTTTCTGCACACACACACACACACACACACAGACACACACACATTTTATGAACCATTTGAGCATGGGTTGCAGACCTCGTGCCCATTTGTCCCTTAATACTTTTATCCCTTAAAAATTAGTTTGCTTTTCTTATATAACCAAGTACAGTTGTCAAAGTCAAGAAATTTATCAGTGATGCAATATTTTAATCTTTAACCCAGATTCCAATAATATTCTTTTATAGCAGTTTTTCCTCCTGGAACAGGATACATTGTAGGATCATAGATTCCATTTAGTTATCATATCTTAAAACCTTTTAAACATAGTTTGCAAACAGCAGGATCAAGACGAATACTGTGTTAACTTCAATTTATGAATTCTTGCTGTCATTGCTAGAGTTTTAGAAAGATGAAAGTAGAAGGGATAACAAAAAGAAGTGAAGAGTTTCATTCAGACATACAGATTAATATTTTATATTGTGGATGAGGGAGCAATTATTTTGGATATTTTCTTTTCTTGAACCAAAGCTACAACTTAAATGCTTTCACCAGCATCTGGGTAAATCTTACGTCTTCTTAATGTAGCAAGTATCCAGGTTGTATCATTAAAAACTGTTAGAGAATAAATTCTTATTTTACTACAAGATTTTTGAGCAATAATTATCTGAAATAGCCTTCCATCTGCCCCCCCAACCCCACCCTCAGGTACTGCTCCATGTAATTTTAGGCAAATTGCTTTTTTTTCTTTATACCCTTTGTTTCTATCTGTTTAGAATGAGGACAAGGTCGTTGACATACTTTTCTTTCAAGTCTGTTACCTTGATGAATAAATACATAAATACAGGAGTTCTTAGAGAATGCAAAGTTCTATATACTTAAAATTGACTTTTCATAAAGTAATTTTGTTTTATGAATAGGTTACCAATTCCATGAGTCACATCTGTTTAATTTTCTTTGGTTATTAAAAAAAGTCCCTTTAAAAAAGAAAAATAGGTAAAGTTGAAAGCCTTTATTTTCTTGGTTAAATTGAATTTTTGTTATTGAAAAGTTAGTAGAAGTGGTTTAGTCGTGGGCACAGGTGTAAATGCTGTCAGCAGTCACTGTATTGAAAGGGTCACGATGAGAGGGGTCCTTTTCTTGGATGTAGGAGGGTGGGATCTTTCGGCTAATACGTGTTTGTTGGCTTAGAATGAAAACTCAGACCTTTGTTGGCAAAATAAAAACTTGATATCATTTAATATATGTACAATCAAATTAAAAGACACAGAATTTGGTCTACTTTATGCCTTTAAAAAAATGACTATTGAATTAAATGCCCTAAGTTTCTCTATTATAGTGGATTAAACCCTTTTGCTACCCTTTAAGCCCAAACAAAGGTTGATCTTTTTGAATGCTTACTTTATTTTCCATTTAGTTTGCATTTGTTTCTTCAACTCATTAAAATCGTTTATTAATTTTTAATATGACCATTGTATCTCTGCCTTGCACATTTGTGACATAATTTTTCTTTCCTGACACTCCCCCGTAAGTTAAATTTGCAGCACATGGCAGTGACATCTTTAGAATGTTCCCCTCATTCCCTGTCATGCTTAGGTGACAAGAGAATGTATTGGTGCTTCAAACTTTTTTTTTTAACTCCTTGAGAACTCAGTATATCTTAAAGAAATTGGCTGAGTTCCAACCCTAAAGGCATCAAAAATAACAAATTCTAAATAACATCCTCCTTTAGAATACAGCATATTTTAACCATGTACCTCCATCTTGTAGATCACCATTTTCAAGCTATAGCTGGAGCTATACATATGCTCTGCATGTATATTATAATATTGCTTCCCCCGCCCTCTCTTCTCTCTTTGAATGTTTTTTCTGCGAGCCTTGGGAACATGTACATCGGGCCTGTAGAGTGACACAACAAAAGCAGACTCTTGAAGTAGTCAGGTTTTGTCCTTGTAAATGACATGGTACAAATGCATGCAGTGGATTAAAATATGTTCACCCTGACAAAAATCTTTTACTTGAAGTGAAAAAGCCTGCCGTCAGTTCCGATTGCAACAAAGGTTGCTGCTGCGAGGGAGAGGGACTTGCCAAGACTGTTTCTCAAGCTCTGTTCTGGAGAAACATTTGTTACTGGATTCTCAGCATTGAGTTGGTTATAATCTTGTCTTGGCATGCTCTTTTTCCAGAATACATCGGTTTTCATGTTTCTGTGGCTTTTTCTCAGGATTTATGAAGGGGGGCGTTTAGCGTTTTGTCTGGCAAGAAGCAAAGCCTGTTTGAGTTCCCCAATCAATAATTGTAAAATAACTAGAAATCGATCCATGCCAGCTGTAAATCCAGCCATGCATTTTTATTAATGTCTGTCACCCTAAAGAAGCTGTACAAAAGACATATTTGTCCCATATCACTGAAGACAGGACACTGCGAGTAACAGGCAACTATATATTAAGGAATGTTCTTATGGCGTCTACTGTTGGATGCAAGGCTTTGGGAGCTGTGTCTCCAGATTTGTAGTACATACATTGGAGGAGGTTGAAAATGTTTCTGGTGTGTGAGCAGAACCTAATTTGGGGCTTAGAGCTTGTCGTGCATGTAGGCGGAGTACTGATGTGATCTGATGCTACTGCCAGGTAAACAGACTTTTGAAAATATCTTTTTCACTGATTTGGCATGGCGTCACCCTCTTCTCAGTTTGGCCTGAAATTCTTATTTCCCTCTCTCTCAAGACAGAATTAAGGGGGAAAGTGCTGGGGTGTTTAATTTGGCAAGACCACCATTGATACACACACCTGTTGTCTGGGTGGAAAGGATGCTAGCTGATCTTTGAGGAAGAGGGGTCTACCTTCTCCTCTGCTCGCGGTTATGATGATGAGATGTTAGTTTGTCAGATTGCTGCCTTGTCACTGTGGAGACTTTATAAGGCCTAGTGTTCTAACGGGACAGGGCACTTTCGTTTTGGAGGTCTTTTCTGTGCTTGTGGACTGCAGTAAGATGTCTCCTTTTCAGTAACTTAGAAATAGGGGAGAAATAGTTGTCTTATGATAAAGTTCAAAACATGCTCTGAGTGACTGCAAAGCAAGACTTGGCTGTCACTGGTTGAATATATTAACGTGTCTAAAGAAAGAGTGTGTCAATCTTTATTTTTCAGTCTTTCAAGTTTTAAGAAGATCGTTTAACATCATGGTGTTTGTTTATAACATGATGTTTAGTCAAATGAAAATCAGCATGCTCTTTAATATCTGTGTATCTGCATAGACAAAAGCTTGGATAGCATTGTGTTTTAAAAAAATTTCTTTCTTATATTTTTAAAACACTTTTCTTGTTGTTACTTGATTCCCTGAATTGAATAAGTATTAATTTATGTACTTTATATATAGTAAAAAAGACATCTTCAATTATAAATTATTATTTTAAAGAGTTTTATATGCAGAAGAAAGGAAAAGATTCAAAAAGACAAGCAGTTTTATGTCTGTCCCACCCTGGCCCTGGTCTAACAATGGTCTGGCCCTGGTGGATGCCTGCCTCTTGTGTAGATGCTTATAGCAAGCTCTCAGTCTCATGCTAGCACACTTTCTGGTCATAAAGCTTATCAAATAACCCACCCATTATGATTTGGCTTTCCACGTAGACGGGCTGCAGAAAGAGCCTGTCTTGGCTAGAGGTCCCACATGCCTCTTCTTCTTGGCAGATGTAATTCTTATTTTAAAGTGATAATTTGGCCTTTTAGTTGATTCCTAAGTCTCTGTAAACTTCCGAGCCTGTTAACAAGCTGGGCTTCTAAATGTGCGGTACTAAGTTCATCAAAGAAATTAACTCCTAACCTGGGGCCTTTTGACAAGTGGCCTGAAGCTATTTTCAGCAATAAATCCTGTGCCGTGTTGGGCGTCTCCTCTTCAAAACCTCATTGAATGCAGGGAATTGAGAAGAGTGTGCTCTGGAAGGCATGCCCCGTGCTGTGAGAGCCTCACTGAGTCAGAGAGCTGTGGTCCATTTCATAGTTTTGCTCAAAATCTACTATCTGGGGCTCTAGCTCCTTCTTTCCTTTTCCCTTTCTTGGTGGCCACTCAGCCTTGCTGTAGATGGAGGCAGAATCGTCTTGCATAATCACTGTACTTCTTGTTAGAACTTGAAGAGATGGTAGAAATCACCCTCCCTAACCACCTCCTTCTCTTTGGACTCTTAGAGATGAGGTGACAGAGTGAGGATCAGCACCTGAATCTCTAGGTTCCCTGTCCAGGATGTTTTTTATCCTCTTCAGTGGTGATTTCCAGCTAGGCTCCGAGGACTGCAGGCTGGAGAACAAGAAGGTCAGGGATATTTCTACAAGTTTGGGCTGGTTTGGGATTAGAAGCTCCATGGAGAATGGGGCAGCTTCCGGCTGTGTAAGCGAGACACACAGAGGGCATTTGGGATAGATAGCTCTTCACCAGAGCTGTGAGGATATACGTTTGTGCTTGTATAACACACCTCCTCTGTTAGTTTTCTCAGCTGCCCCTTCTACCACTTACTTAACTTCTCACCTAGGAGTCTTAAGTAGCTGGGCAAAGATTAATGTTGTAACTTCCTAGATGGTGAAACTGGAGCCTTATGCCATCATCTCTTTTAAATAATGGGGAAAAGGCCCGTATTATTTATCAGTTATCTTCAAGGCCACTATTATGATGACTGAAGTATAGTGAGTAAATGTCCCTGGCTTCTCTCTGTTCTTACCTTGAAAACAAGAGGGAGAAATATGGTCATCAAATACAGAGATGGTTGACAGGCCTCATTGTGTGATTATAATGAGGTTATATTGTACTTCTGTGAAATTATAATAAAGCTCTTATAATTTAAAACATCACTTGCTCATCATAACCAATGCTCATTAATTTAGTAAGAGTGAACTTTTTATTCTTGCTTTTTTCATGTATATCTATGTGTATGTTTGTGTGTGTATTTCATTTGCATTTCTATTTAAGAATTATTTATTTAGAGCCTACTGTATGCTAGGCACTGTGGTCTGTATGCTGGGAATTCATCAAAACATACCAAAAAAAAAAAAAATCCCTGCCCTAATGGAATTCACATTTTAGTAGGAGGAACTGGTGTATATCATGCTTAATGCTGATGTCTGGAATAGTTATAGAGCAGGGAGAAAGAGGAGTTAACCCTAAAGGAATAAAAATAGTTAACTCAGTGTTTGATGCCATAACTCAATCTCTGGATCATTTTTTTGATGCTACCTTTTACCTATAGAGTGCTTTGTAATTATTCAGGGGATTTTTACTTTTATATTTGAATTTGATCAACTTCAATAATTGGGTCAGATGATGTTGTTTTTGAAATCATCTTTGAAACTGCACAACACTGTACAAATACTAGAGTTGATGTTAGATAAATCTGTGTTAGTCAGGGTTCTCCAGAAAAGTAGACCAGTAGGGTGGGTGTGTGTGTACATGTATATACACATATATGCACATACAGAGAGAGAGAGATTGGTTGATTGGTTTTAGGGAATTGGCTCATGTGATTCTGGGGACTGGCAAGCCAAAAATCTTCAGGGCAGGGTAGCAGACTGGAGAGCAGAGAAGAGTTGATGTGGCAGTCTGGAAGCAGAAGTCCTTCTTCCTTGGGGGACCTCAGTCTTTTCTCTTAAGGACTGCTGCAGCCCCTGTGGCTTTTCTGGACAGGGCTTTGTGGCATGTTGTGAGCTACACCCTACGAGCAGTTGGGCCTGCAGCTGTGGGTCTCCTCTTTTCTCTGAGCCTGGTGGAGTCCCTGTTTTGTTGAGACGCCACAGGTGGCACAGGTGAGGCCTAAAGTGGCACCGTGTTGGAACTTTACTTGCTCTCCCCTCTCAACCACTTCTCAGTAATTTGTCTCTGGATGTTTGCCTCACAATAACCTCTGACCCTGTCTCTGCAGAGATACAGGTTCTTCTGGCTCTGGCCGTCTCCTACACATTCTGCTAAACTGCGGGGCCAGCAAAAAGTGCTAATATCGTGACCATAATCTTCCTCTTAAAGTGGCAGAGTAGTGTAATGTGACATAGGTGACACAATGCTTCCGTGGCCTGATTCATTCAGTTGAATAGCAACACATGGTTATTAACCCCTGGCTTTTGTGCACCTCCTCTGTACCAGGTGCCATGTCAGGAGCTGGGAAAACACAAGATTGAGCATAGTGCTTGCTCTCAAGAAGCCTAGAGTAGCCATAATATAGACTGCCACTTACAAAATCATAGTAGTTAGACTGATGAGTGCTTCAGGAGCAGATGGCAGACATACCCTGCTTCTTCTACCCTCCTCATGCTGGTCCTTCTGCTTGGAGTGTCTCCCCTGCTTGTCCACCCACCTCTCAGCCCCCTCATTTAAATTCTGCCTTTCATTTCAAAGCACAGCATAAGTGTCTGCTTCAGAAAGCCTTCCTGATTTCCTAATTCAGAAATGAACACAACCTTTCCATATTTCCAAATCCCTTTGTTCATAACTCTTTTATGACTAGGATGACCCTATAATTTATCGTCCAAACAGGGAAAGTGAAAGGAGGCACTATTAATTAATTCTGTCAGGGCAACACCCATAAACTGGGACATTCCAGGGAAACCAGGACATGTGGTTATCCTAGTTATGACCTTTACTCCGTTTGAGTAAAGAATGATCTGGTCATGTGTGTTCATCTCCCATTGTAGAATGTGAATTACATCGTAGGGGTGAGAGAAGCAGAAAAGAACCATGCCATTTACACTTGCATTTCCACACAGGGATTTACACTCGGTATGAGCTCAGTAATTCCTACTGAACGGAATGTATGCTGTCCACATAGGTATCAGAAGTTGAGCAGGCCTGCTGGAACCTCCAGGATAGCTGTCAGTGAGAAGAAATTCAGTCTGAATAGGCAGCGGTTGGGGCCAGGGAGATTCAGCTGTGAAGGGGCTCCTTTGGGTTGTCTGGTACTTGAAATCTTGGTATAATGGTAATTTGGGCCCATTCTGGGCTGCTATGGCCAAGCAAATGAAAGGGCTGTTCTGTTAGGTGGAACATGAATATAGGGAGTCCTCCAGGAGCAGTCAGGAAGGCGGTAGTGCTGTTGTTCCTGGTGATCCATCTAAGTGGACAGAGGAACCTAGTTGGGGGGGGAGGGGTGCGGCCTCCCCTGAGGCAGGCAGGTGACATGGCCCTGTTCCTACATGCCGTGGTTGGTATCTTCAGAGTCCTCATTTAACCTGAATACCTCCTGGGAATATATTAAACTCAAAGCATTTGAGAAGGTTATAATCACTTAGTAAGCTGCTAAAAGTTATGTAGAGGACTCTATAAGGTTCTTTTATAGACTGGGTGTCACTGACGAATTTCCTTGGTGGAGAGTCTAGATGACATTAGTTCATGGGCTTTCACATATAAATGAAGCACTTGCCGTTTAAAGAGTCTTTTTCACTGGCCAGAGTAGGCAGCTATTGGTATAATGAAGTGAGATGTTGAATATTAAATTGAGTTTATTACCACATGCTTCTAAAATAAGTAAATAATGGATACCTTCACTTCTATTTTATAGACAGCTGTAAGAGACCTCTTTAGAATACTTTAAAGGTCTCTCTAAAGGTGCAGTATTTTACTGCCATCTCCCCTGTTATCATTATTCTTTAGTGCCTAGGGGCAAACTCCCATTGAAAAGGTGGACACATAGAATCTTCTTGTGGATAATGAGCATTTGGTTTTACTACGGTTTATAATTTGGACTCCAACGGCAAATTGTTAGTACAAACTTTTGAGCCTAGGGTATTGTAACACTTTTTGTCAGACACCTATGCTCAGCAAACTCTATATGGCACGAGTTTATTGTATTTTCTGTGAAAGTGAACTCCTCATCCATCCGTTTAGGGCTGTCTTGAGTGCTTTCCTTTCTGTAGTTAAAAAATCCCTTAGGCTTGTTATTACCTTCCTGGACAGGATGGTTTATTGTTTATTTCTTTGCTGCACTTCCTCTCCTTCACTTGCTCTTGTAAAACCTGTAGTTGACTTTTAAAGCTGTGAATTTTGTGCTAAACCTCTTTTTCTCTATCAACCGTGGGCGCAGGTACAAAGGAAGAGCTGTGATTCTTGGATGGAGGTTCCCAAGCCTGGCTCCCCTGTCAAGCTGTTAAAAAAACAAATGCCTGGTGGACTGGGACTTACAGGGTGGGACCTGAGCATGTGTATTTTTAAAATACGTGATTCTAATGCTCAGCTCTTATTGTTAACAACTGATGGAGGGTGCAAGAAAAGCAAAGCATCCTCCTCCTCTTACTGGTGCTTGGCAGCCCTGTGGTTGGAACAGCTTTGGGGTGAGCCTAGCAAGGCTGTTTGTGGGTGTGCCAAGGCCTTGGTGCCCAGGTACATTTTCAAGCTTCCTCCATGTTATATGATTATAATATCTTTATTAAACATGTTATATAGCAATCATATTCTTCATATTTCTGTTAGAATTTAAAGACACTATCTCCACCCTTCTTTCCTCTTACCCCTCCCACCTTTATACCACTTCATTCTTATTTGGTCTTGAGAAAAGAGCTCTGGCCTTGGAGATGGAACACCTGACTTCTGGGCTCTTCAACTAATGAGCTTGTGATTTCAGCCAGTCACCTCACTTTTATCTAAGCTCCAGTTTCCTCTCTTCCAAAATCAACATATTTTTTTCATAGCTTTCTTGGCAGGGTCCAATGAGCTAATGTATATGCAATCACTTTGTAGAAATGTGATGCTCTGTTTCTTGATTCCTACAGTGGCTGGATCAGTGTTTCTCCTCAAAATGGGTGATCAACAAATATTCTTAACAGGTTGTAGACAGAAGATTCTCAGAGTAATGATGTGTTTCCATTCCCTCTTTCCAAATTCTTCTCTTCTTCCCCCTGCACCCGTCAGTGAGGCTAGGAATTCCACCCCTTGATTTGTTCCTAGGAACTAGGACTTGCTTTGCCTGAGTTAGTCTGTAGTCTTGGAGATCCACCAGTCAGTCAGCATGTGGAACTTTCTCCTTGCCCTTTCCAGTGGTTTAATTCTAATCACGTTGTTAAAACAATATTTCACTACTTCTGATTTTCCTAATTATCATGCAGATAAACAGTGGGGATCATGACATTAGAATAAGTGAGTGCCTTAGGATTTTTGCCTCAGAAAGAGAAACTCCTGCTGTTTTTCTCCCCCCCTTGAGCAACGCAGCAGTAATAAATGAGCAAGTCCAGAGTACTTTATGAGAGATAGTTAATGGTTCTGTGCCTCAGCCAACAGGCCTGTTTCCACAGCATCTGTCACAATTCGGAGTCATTAGCATACCTTTAATGGTTTCTTTTCAAAATAATTTCTGCTAGGACATTTAGAATGCGTCAAGGAAAAATATTGAGTTGTAGAGATGAGGAATTTTAAATGTAGACAAATGGTTTTCCTTCTCTCAGACGTAATTTTGATAAAATCGAGAAACCACATAGCAACATACTATAAAGTATAACACAATGGACAGCATTTAATGTGCTATCTGGGAATTTTTTTTCAGGCATTCTAAAATAGTTAATTAAAAAACTTATTTTTTAATAAAAATTTTAATTTAAACAATGGTAGCGTTTCTTAGCACCCTAAACCGCACTGTAGGCTTTCTCCTGGCCTGTTTAGACTGTCCATTGGTTGTTTTTCACGTTCTGTTTTATGATCAATCATGGAATCAATGTTTTTCTCATCTTACAAGATGAAAAATGTTTTGTCAGGTATATGTCATTTTTAAATAATACTGGTAAATATTAGGCTTTGTTATTTATTTAGTTGTGAGGGGGAAATCTTCAGAGAAGCAAATTAAGCCATTCTTTTCCTGAAATGTCAAGGGTAGGTGAGAGGAGATCTGTATTACATTTTAAAATATGAATGCATTTACAATGACATATTTAAAAAACCCCAAATGACAAAAAAATCCCAAAGCTTTTTAATCATGAAAGCCAATGTGTATTTTAGCATGTATACATAGCTTTTTGAATAATAGTTCCTTATATTTATAAAGGACCCTCTCTTTTTTTAGATCTATTTATATATATTTTTTCATACTTAATGTCTACAACAACATTATGAAGTAGATGGGGCACATATTACCCACTTCCCAAAACCAAATTGAGAACCTCCAAGAGGAAAGCCCATATATATGGTCAAGTTTATACAGCCGACAGGTGGAGGGGCCATGGCTTCTGACCTGTGTCTGTCTTTTAACTCCCCTTATTGAATGTTGTTTTAGCTATTCTGTGCTCCTCTGGAATGATTCTTGTAGCCTCACCAATATTAAAATTCCCATACAACACTTCTAATACCTTTTTGGAGAGACTGTGTTTTTTCTATATCCTTTTCTTGGTGCTTGGGAGTCAAATAATTTGATTCTCAAGGGTCTTAAGACATATTTGATTAACTCTAGGATATGAGTATTTTTTTTTTTTAGTTTGTTGACACTGTATGAGATCATTTCTTCATTGTTCTGGATGTTTCTTTAAACTGGACTGTTTAAAATTTAGAATCAGTTGGCTGTGTTGGGGAAAGGTATCCATTTCTGGAAGATGTATATTTTTGCATTCTGTAAGAATTATTGTTAAACTACTTAGACAAATAAATATGGGCTCGTTAAAAGATGGAACTCACAATTTTAAACTCTATATTAGTGTGTTTATGGTTAGTCCTCATCCATACGGTCCAGGAAAGCCTGTTTTCATGTCCTTGTTCCAGACAGCAAGACACAGTCGGAGGACGAGGGGAGGTAGCGATATATCCCCTCTTTTTTAAGATGAGTCCTGGAAGGTGCACATATCACTTTCTCTCCTGTTCTGTTGGTCAGAACTTAGTTACCTGTCCACACCCAGCATCTAGGGAAGCTAGGAAATGTTTTTTTTCCCCTCTAAAGATGATAATGAGCACTGGTAAACACCAGAGGCGTTATTATAGATAAAGGTGAGATGGATATTGTCAAGAGTTACCAGTCTGCCAAAATTACACAGTCTTCAAAGCTGGTATTTGAGCTTTCTGATGCAAAGCCAATTTTAAAAAGTCTTTAGATATTTAACACTTCTTGACAACTCCTTTGCGATTATAAATCATATTGACTTTTTGATTACATATATTCTTTTGAAAACACTGAATACTATTATTTTCCTAGATATTGTGGAGATGAAAACTTGTCAGTAAAATCTAGAATCTTTAAATAAATTTTGAAAAGGGGTGATGGACCAAATGGAATTCTAATTACTTGATTTCAACACATTTCTTTTTCACTTGAATCTTTCAAGAGAAAAATGAAAAGCAATATTATCCTTGAGAAATTCTCTCTCAGCATCTAAGCAGCCGTTTTTAATTACAGAAAACGTCTTCAAAATCTGTTTTGCCATTTTAAAGTTTTAGCTGTGAGAAAGTCAATTGTCAGTTGTGTAATGGTGGAAAAAAATATTAAACTAAAAAAGCCATTTATATATTATGTGGAGTAGACGTATGTTATTTGAACATTAGTGGCTGATTTTCCATAGAAAATTTTTCTCCTTGCATTTGGATATCCTTGTTGGTCATATAAACACAAAAGAGTCTCTACTGTCAACCAATTCATTCTTGTGAAAGTTATGACGATAATTTAGTGAAAATTGTTTAAAAATAAACCAAAATCACTCATCAGGTGTTTTTCCTTCTAAAGGAGTCTCCTTGGGAAGCTGTTAATGCTTATTTTGGTAGAGCTGCCCTTTCTCAAAGTCTCTCTAACTTCTGTCTCTCTTTCTTCCCTCTCCCTCGGCAGTTTTCCTCCCCTTTCTTTGAAGAATTGCCTTAAAAAGCACATTCCTTTGAATTATCCTACAAGGTGATAAATCTTCATCAGCTGAGAATAGATTTGATTTTTGGGAACAGCCAGGAGTCATTTGGAGTCGGGCTGTTGGGTGATGAAACTGTAATAACATTTTCAGTTAGATACAAGGAGTGCCTGCAAAGGAATGAGACCAAGTGTCTTAAGTTTTTGGAAGGCTGACTAAGAAGGAAGTTCCAAAATAAGAACTCTCAGCCAGATTGGGTATGTTTCTTAAAAAACTAGTCTCCTAATTTGATAATGATGTTGCAAAATTATTTGTGTATTATTTATTTATTCATTTCTTTTTGTATTTGCCTCGTGGCTGTCTTGTGACTGCCTGTGGGACCATTGTCACACTTTTATTTTATGATTAGTGATATCTGTGTATCATATTTGAAATACAGTAATTAAACTGACAGATACAGGAGGAAATCAAACTTTACTCAATGTTTAATTATGTAAATTGGCTACCTGATAGATTTTTTTCTTTTGGAGTTTAACATTTGAAAATTGGCAGCTAGGTTTTTATGCTTACCTTAAAGATAATCTTCATATAGATCCATATTATTGAATACAGTGATACTATTTATAGCATCATTAAATAAGTGGTATATTTAGTGCACTATCAGTTTACATTGCTTGAAAAGTATAACTTTCAAAAGTAAATTGAGGTTTCAATTACACTAAACATTTGAGTCTTTTTATCTCTGTTAAATATAAAATTTAATGGTATTTATTTAAACTTAAAAAACTTGTGGTTCTCATTTCTGTATTTTGGATTTGTGCGTTATCTCATTTTTTAAGGCTATAACTTAGAAACTTTTTTTTTGCATTTTTATTGGCCATCAGTGTTTTTGTTTTCTTTCCCCAAACTTTTTGTGTAAAATTTTAAAAGAAAGTGAAGATGCTATTGAATTTGTTTTGGTGGGAAGCAGAGAAGATAAAGGAAGGAAGGGAGGGAGGGAAGGAGAGAAGGAAGGAAAATAAATTAGTACAAAAACCAAATCGTTGAGCTGCTTAGATACTGAGATAAAGTACCTTCTGTTTCTGGTTATTTGTATTACCTGGTTTATTTCATTTAGTTTTTGATTAATAAAATTAGGCCTTCATCTATCTAGTAATCTAGTAATACATAAATTTAATACACAATAAGTTTATTAATACATAATAAATTTAAAGCATTAATTGTAGTGATGAGCCATACATATAAGAAAGTTATTTTATTAGGATATCCTTTTGTCTGCTTACTTTAAAAAAGCATATTTTACATAAAAAGCAACAATGTTCGTTAGATTGTTTTAATATTTTAAGAGTGGTCTGTCTTGTAAATAAAACCCATTAGTTTATGTGTTGAGAATGAATAAAAATTTATGCTTGTTTAGCAAAAAGGAATGCTGATTTGTATATATTTTTTGGTAGAACAGAAAACTGGTAAAACTTAATGGCTTGGCAAAAGTTTTAGGATGGTATAAAAGTCACTGTGGACTTGAGCATTTAAAAACAAACAATAAAAGAAAGCAAATATAAAGTTTAGGTATTTCTTTTATAGTTCATTTATTCATTTGATGAAAAAATATGTATACCAGGCTGTAAGCTCAGTAATAGAGATGGAAGTTTGCATTAAAAGAGAAAGTGTTGCTTTGGAACTCAGACTGATTTATATCAATTTTTACTCTGTATATTTATAAAATTGGAATATGAGGCTAATAATTTTTGCCTAGAAAATCCTGGAGTGAACTCTTAATGACCCGTAACAGTAGAAGACTTACTATTTCTCATTCTTAAATGAGGGACGCCCTAGATGACACGAGAGTCCAGTTTCAACTCAGCCTCTCAACCAAACTGACCAGGGTTACAAGAAGAGTTCCCAGTGACACTCCAGTCCTGGTAGTTTACAGTGGATGGATTTTTATTCAAGAAGTATTTATGGAGTTCCTGCTCTGTGCCAGGTACTCTTTGGTGCTTATTTTCACCAAATCACGTACATTCCAAAGATAGTGAGATACTGTTGAGTTTCTCATTGTTGTCTTCCAAAAAAAAAAAACAAGACCAACTAAAGTTTTTATTTAAATTAAATTATTCTGTTTTGGTTAACTGAGCATATCTTATCAAGATCGAATACAGTAATCATCAGCATGATTTTTTTTATGTTGGATATAATTATAATGTCTAGTTTTTATCCAGTTTATAATTATTAAATGGATCTTTGGACAGTGTGTGCATACAGAGGTTCTGTTTATCATTTTCCATAAAAATGTTTATATGACCTTTGTAAATCCGCCCTCTGAAGATTATGCTTCATAGAACCCCCAGTGTTTATGAGTAAAATTGCTAAGTTGGTGTTTCTTTATGTAGATTACATTCTTGTTTTCAAATTTAGCTCAGAAAATCTTATGAGCACTTTTTTTAAAGATTTTTAAAAATTTTTTCCTTTTCTTCCCAAAGCCCCTGGGTACATAGTTGTATATTCTTAGTTGTGGGTCCTTTTAGTTGTGGCATGTGGGACACCGCCTCAGCGTGGCTCGATGAGCGGTGCTATGTCCACGCCCGGGATTCGAACCAATGGAACACTGGGCCGCCTGCAGCGGAGCGTGCAAACTTAACCACTCAGCCACAGGGCCAGCCCCCTTATGAGCACTTTTTGTGTGCCTGGTGCCAATGGTCTACATTTTAGTTGATCTTCAATATTGAAGTAGCTTAGTTTCTTTTTCAGTGTTCTTTCAAAACAAATGTTTATTAATGCAAGTTGAGTTTTCTTAAGTGAATGTTACTCTTCCTATTATAGTTAACGCCTCATATTAATGTTATCTGTTCAACTTGCTTTGATATGTGTTGTCTTTTTTTTTTTTTTTTAAAGATTTTATTTTTTCCTTTTTCTCCCCAAAGCCCCCCGTACATAGTTGTATATTCTTTGTTGTGGGTCCTTCTAGTTGTGGCATGTGGGACGCTGCCTCAGCGTGGTCTGATGAGCAGTGCCATGTCCGCGCCCAGGATTCGAACCAACGAAACACTGGGCTGCCTGCAGCGGAGCGCGTGAACTTAACCACTCGGCCACGGGGCCAGCCCCGATATGTGTTGTCTTTTAACTCCTCTTTTGGTCTTTTCCTTTTCTTGTATCCTATATATCACTTTTAAAGTAAAGAAGTTTGTGGTTGTTTAATCACATATGAATTATTTTAACTTTTAGTAGAGAATAGGAATTCACTTTAATACTTGGCAATCCCATTGATTGTGTGTGTGTGTATGTATAGGTGTGTGTAGAGAGAGAGATGTATATATGTGTTTATAAATATACCCACAGTATTAAAGAAATTTAATCTGTGTGTTATATTTCTTTACCACAAAAAAAGAGAGGTCTGGAATACCATATTTTATTTGAAGAGTATTATTTCAGGTTATTTTGACATTTTTGTGTATATTTAATTCTTTTAATTTTAGGCAGCTGTGTCTTAAGATGAACCTTTCTATAAGTTGACTTTTTTAAAAAGTGAAAACCCAGGAAGCCATCATGATTCTTAGTGGCGATTTAAAAGAAACATTCTCATTAAAGTCAGGAACAGAGTAGTATGTCCATTACAGTCATGCGTTGCTTGATGATGGGGATGCGTTCTGAGAAAGCTGTTAGGCAGTTTTGTAGTTGTGTGAACATTGTAGCGTGTACTTAATCAAACCTACATAGTGTAGCCCCCTACACACCTAGGCTGTATGGTAGTGTCCATTGCTCCTAGGCTTCAAAGCTGCCCAGCATCTTACTGTAATGAATACTTACAGTGGTATTTGTGTATTAAACATAGAAAAGGGTACAGTAAAAATATGGTATAAAAGATAAAAAATGGTACACCTGGGGGCTGGCCCCGTGGCCGAGTGGTTAAGTTCACGCGCTCCGCTGCAGGCGGCCCAGTGTTTCGTTGGTTCGAATCCTGGGCGCGGACATGGCACTGCTTGTCAGACCACGCTGAGGCAGCGTCCCACATGCCACAACTAGAAGAACCCACAACGAAGAATATACAACTATGTACCGGGGGGCTTTGGGGAGAAAAAGGAAATAATAAAATCTTTAAAAAAAAAAAAAATGGTACACCTGTATCAGGCACTTACCATGAATGCACCTTGCAGGACTGGACGTTGCTCTGGGTGAGTCAGTGAGTGAGTGGTGAGAGAAGGTGAAGGCCCAGGACGTTCCTGTTCACTACTGTGGGCTTTATAAACACTGTGCACTTAGGCTACACTAAATCTATAAAAAATATTTTTCTTCAATAATAAATTAGCTGACTGTAACTTTTTTACTGTATAAACTTAAATTTTTTAACACCTTGATTCTTTTGTTATAACACTTAGCTTAAAACACAAACACATTGTACAGCTGCACAAAAATAGTTTTTTCTTTGCATTCTTATTCTATAAGCTTTTTTGTTTTTTTAATTTTTAAACTTTTTTGTTAAAAACTAAGACACAAACATAGACATTAGCCTAGGTCTACACAGAGTCAGGATCATCAATATCACTGTCTTCCACCTCCACATCTTGTCCCACTGGAAGGTCTTCAGGGGCCGTAACACACATGGAGCTGTCATCTCCTGTGATAACAGTGCCTCCTTCTGGAATACCTCCTGAAGGACCTGCCTGAGGCTCTTCTGGAGGAGGTATCACTCTTCGGAAATATGTCCATGGTGGTTTGCTTGGTTTGTTTCTTTTTTTCATCATAGATTTACTTGTAAGCAGATAATGCACCACAAATATTCTTTTCTATTAATGAAAACCTTTTGGTGTTGAGGTTCATGTTCTCAACTTTTTAAGGAGCTTATTGAGGTCTGCAAAAGCTTCTGCTAAACTCTCCACTGTGAATTTCCTTGGAGATTTTTCTTTTTCTCCTCCTGAAGTTTCCTTTTCTCTTGCTATGATGTTCTGATATCTATGACATCACTAGGCAATAGGAATTTTTCAGCTCCATTATAATCTTATAAAACCACCATTGTATATGTGGTCTGTTGTTGACTAAAACGTCATTATGTGGCACATGAATGTATTTACATTGTTCTGGTGGTACTAACCAATGCCATTGGATGAGAGAAAAAAATGGAAAAGAGGAAATAAAATTTCTATTATTTACAGACCGTGTATCTGGAAATCAAATAAATCAGCTGACAAATTTTTACAAGCTAAGAGAATTCAGTTACAGTAACTGCCTATAAAGTCAATGAAGAAGTTCTTTATGTAGTCATAAGAAGTGAGAGCAGTGAAGAAAGTTTAGAGTAGGCTTCCATTCTGGAAATCAGTTATGTAACATAGAGACAATTACATTAATATAAAACAAAAGCAAATGTTTTGTAGAAAAGTTTGTACCAGTATATTGAAAATGGAAAACATTCATAACCCTACCACTCCCAATGACTACTGTTAATGTTTGCTGTGTGCGATTCCTGTTGTTACCGTACATATATATACTTCTGGGAAGTGTGTAGGTAGGGTGGAGAAGGTACAAGTTTGGGCTCATGTTGTTCTACAATTTTGAAATCTTTTTTAATGCAACAATATATTGTGAATATTTTTTCTTCATTAATACTCTTCTGTGGCAATCTTATGAATGTATAGTTTGGATATTTGACCATTTCTCTATTTTTGGATGGTTATATTGTTTCTACTTTTTCTGTATTATCAACAATGCTAGAAAGAAGAATATCCTCTTTGCTGATATCCATGACTTGTTTTCTGTTATTTGATAAATTTCTAGAAGCAAATTTGTTGGGTGAAAAGGTATATTTTAATATTTTTTTCTACGCACACACTCACTCACTTTTCTCTCCAGAAAGTTTGTATCAGTTTATACTCATACTAGCAATATGTGACTACACAAGTTCCTTGCCCGCTTACCAGCATTGGTTATTATAATTTCTTTGATCATTCATTGATTTGAAAATGAAGAAGAGGATCTCATTTTTACTTATGATTCTTAAATGGAGAGAGAGACAGAGAGTCAGACACACACATACACACTGCTAATTTGAATTGCCTTTTTTCATTTTCCAGTATTGTTTTCAAATATTTTTTGAGTCTCCCAATTTTTACATGTGTAAGTTTTAAGTTTTAGAAAGTCAAACATATCAGTCTTTTCCTTTTGTAGTAATTAAGTAATTATGTGCTTAGAAAGGTTTGTCCTTCTCTAAGATTTATTTAAATAGTTTTATTTCTGTTTCTATGTTTTCAGTTTTTTAACAATGAAATTTTATTTAATCTTGTGTTTATTTTGGCATATATTATCTCACTAGATAGTTCTAGACAGTTTTGCCAGTATCCATTTTTTGAATAATTTATCCATTCTCCTTAGAGGTATCTTGGTTATTTTATACCAAGTTCCAGCGTAGAATTATTGTTGTCTCTGGTCTTCAAATTCTATTCATTGGTGTAGTTACCAATTCCTGAACTGATACCATACCATTTAAATTATTGTAGATTTACACTTTGAAAAAAATATTTGTCAAGGCAATTCCCCAGTCATGACTGTTAATTTTCAGTTTTTTTAACTGATATGATACATCTCTTTTTCAAAATGAAAAAACTTCATTTCTTTTTATTAAGCATTTATTTTTTTCTTTTTCTATTTTAGTGAGGGAGCTTCGCCTTGAGCTAACATCCGTTGCCAATCTTCCTCTTTTTTTTGCATCAGGAACATTAGCCCTGAGCTAACATCTGTGCCAGTTTTCCTCTACTTTGCATGTGGGATGCCTCCACAGCATGGCTCATCAGTGGAGTAAGTCTGCACCCATGATCCAAACCCGTGAACCTGGGCTGTGCCGAAGTGGAGCGTGGAACTTGAACCACTCAGCCATGGGGCTGGCCCCTCATTAAGCATTTTAATACTCAAGTTTCTTGGTTATTCTTTGTGCATTGAAATGCCTTTATACAATATTTAGAATGTGTGTGTAAATAGGAATTTTTGTGCTTCTAATATTGCTTTAGATACACCAGGTAGTTTATTCTTTAAAGGATCTTTTCATGGTCATTGTTTATCCTTTCTCTTTTCTTTTGTCTGTGAGTCCTGTCTCTTTATTTGCTACCACATGCTTTATCACTCATGCATGGTTGGATGTTTGGTAACCCTTGCAACCAATCAGATGCCTAGTGGTAGACAGCACATGTAGTGTTGATTTTGCTGTTAATAAATAATGTTAGTTTGTTATTTATCGAAGTTCACCTGTGAATTTCACTTAGCTTACTCTTCCTGTTTTCATTATGAACAAAGAGAATTACTTGTTTGCTTTTTCAAAGGACGTTTGTGTCATATATTTTTCTGTCCTCATGTTTTATGGATGGTGTCATATAGCATTTTCAAGTCTATAATACCAGTCTAGATCTCATCATATCATTTTTAGCTCTTCAGTGTATTTCATATAGATATCTTCTTTTAATATTAAGAACACACAGGAGAAGCTGTCTGAAAATTCTTCTGATGTATAAAGCCACAGAATTCAATGATGTGAAATTATAATGGGTTCTTTAGTATCTTCAGAGAATTGCAATTATTAACACTATGAGTAATTTTCGTTCTTTCTTAACTTATAGTTGTTAGAGAACAATTTAGAAAATTGATGCTTCTGTCAAAAGTCTGGATGAGTAGCATACAGACTCAGCCTGGATATGACAACATTAAGAACATCACAACTTTTACTAACTGTGAAAAAAGGAATCTATTTTATACTCCATTAAACTGTTACACATCATAAATAATTTATATCAATGCCTGTTCTCCTTTGTACAAAGGGTGATAAACTAGTTACTGTAAGGATTTTCTTAATGAATGTAACGGTATTGCCCTCTTCTCCTGCCTGGGGTTACTTCCCACCTTTTCCCTCTTCCAGTCTCTCCTCCTCATTAGATAGAAGTGTATGCCTCCTGAATGGTCCCAGCCAACAAATATAGGCCTAGACTTGTTACAGTGATCCAGACAGGATGCTTCAGCAAGTCACATGACTCAAGGTGATTTTCTCCCTTGCTCCCCATCTCCTTAAGTATATTATTTTGGCCACAATCCAGTCTTTCTGAATCTGTTTCCTCATCTTTCAAATTGGCATAGGTGCTTCAGAAGGGTTGTTTTGAGAATTCAGAGAGATAATATATGTGAAAATACTTTGTAAACTCTGATTACTATACTCATATTAAATTCCTATAGTTAACTATTCCTATAGTTATTTTTGACAATGTTAACAAGGATTGGCAAATCTGCGTACAAATTCCACATTTGGACATGGGAAGCCAAGAGCTGTTAGCGATCTCACACCTTGTTCTGTTCTTTTTATAAACATCTCACGCCTCCCCAACTAGATTGCTGCCATGTCTGATCACCCACTTATCCCAGGGGTTTGGCAGAAGAGCAGTTGGAAAAGCAGGGGTGGTGATGGCATTGAAAAGGATGGGTGAGTTCCTAACTTTTGGTGTCTCCAGCAGCGTAGAGTACCCAACGTCACCAGGAGGTGAGCAATTGATTGATAAAGGAGGAAGGTTTGAGGATTATAGGTTATTAAGGTTGATAGAAAGGAAATAAGGTGGCTGTGGTTGAAGAGATGGAATCTCAAGTTACAAATCTATTTAGGGGAGCAGAGCCTGCAGGACTACAGCCTAGGAGTAGCTGTTCCAGTGAGTGGCTGATCATCTTAGAGGGGATATTTTGAAGAGGACAAGGAAACCATTGTTGTGAGCTGAAGTATGATTATGCTAGGCAGCAGGGAGAGTCTCAGTGGAGCGTAGCTGAAGATGGCCTCGGGAATGGAGCCTAGATGTGGGTGCCTAACAGTAACTGCAGTCTTGCAGGGTACTAGCGTTGCATGAAACTGTAAAAAATCCAGTGCCTTGTTTTAAGTACAGACTTCAAGGATGACTACGAATCTAAGAACCGTTGTCATAAGTAGTGATCTTAGCTGCTGCTTATGTTGGATACAGTCACAAATTTGAGGACAGCATTCAAAGAACTGCTGCCCCATCATAGCCTTTTTGATACATTTGAACACACAGGTCATAATGCCTTAGCAGATAGAATCGTGTGTAAGATTGGATAACAGCAGGCATGCCTTAAAGTAAGGCACCTGTAAGATTGAGAAGCATCAGCTTAAAGTAATTTTGAGAGGCCGTTGGCCGTCAAGAAAGTGGCTTCTTCGGTTATACTGGAACTTGAATCTTGGATGTGGAGTCTGGGGTCTACGATTTCCCTGCTGTCTTCTGCTAAAAATAGAAACTGACAGGATGAATGCAACAGTACCTTACTCACTGCATTTCTGAGTAATAAGAAGAATAATAAAACCGTGCGCTTTTCTCCTTACACCCCCATTCCCAGCCGTATTGACACCTGTTGAATATATTTCTTAACAGGTTTGGTTATCTCCCCTCCCCCAGTTCGTAGAAGATACAGCGAACTCTTAGACTGGAGTGAATAATGATGTCTGTACATTAAAATCCTTCCTAGTAATTTTGGGAGAAATGACTGCTAAAAAGCCTGACATTGAAGGAAGAGACAAGACATGAAAAGCAGGAACGGTATTAAAATACTTCAGTGATGAGTATTCCTAACGATGGCCTTGGTTCATCCGTAAAACAAAACAAAAACTCTGAAGCACTTCGCTACTTTCTATCCACTGGCCAGTAAGGATACAGGGAGATGCAGTACTCTGAGCAAAGTTTCCCTTATGGATGGCCCCAAATTTAATCAGGGACTTAGGATGCCTCAAGGGATAAGCCCCGTTATATAGAAAATGCAGGTAAACAGAACAGTTTATTTCCTAGAAACGCCACTGATAATTGAGCTACACCTAGAGTCTTGAACTGTCTAACACACATGCATGCGTCCACCTCTAGCTTCTGTGTGCCGAGAAGTGTTAAATGGTTTGAAAACTGTAATTAAATAGCTGAAATTGTGCTGCAAAACCACCGTAAGCATTTCCTCATGTAGTGTTTCAGTGTTAAGTGCTAAAATTTAATCTGAGTAGCTGTGACTAATCCAGTCTTTATTTGTAACACATTCAAATTAAGAGGTGTATGTTCTTGTTCATGTACTTTCTCATTAGCACTAATATTGCTAATGGGAGTGACAAATGTATTATGTTCTTGCCTTCTATCACTCACACCTTTTAGATAGCTAGCTCCTCAGAGGAGGTAATTTTCTATGTGATACATTTATGGAGCTGTGTGTTTAATAGTTTTCCTCCAAGGAGAATATGTCCATAGGGACTGTTGGTTAGTTGATGGGCTCTGGGGAGAAGAAGTTTGAATTAATCAATTTGATACATAGAAGAAATTATGATGACAATTAATATAAATGGGGATACCACACACTCATTTGTTCCTATACGTCTTTCAGGCTTTTTTTCCCCCTATCTATGAGATTTCAAGGTTTGTTCCCAGACTCTTGACTTTGATGCTTGAATATACCCTCTTCATTCCTCCTCGCCAAATCTTACTGTTTGTTGAAAGGACTCCTTAATGTTTAAAGAGTTACTGAACAGTTCTTTGTATTTAAAACCATGTGAAGCCATCTTCTTTTTGTGAACACTCATCTCATTAATGGCTGGTACATTTGGTTATTGTATTCTCTCTGCCACCTTAACAAATACTCTGTTTCTTTTGTGAGAAATCCAGAAAGGGATCTGCCTAGGACTGCCTGCTGCTACCCAGCTTTCTGCAGCTCCCTCCCAGACATGCACACACGCGCACATGCATACACTCTCCCTGTCTCTCTCTCTGTCTCTCTGTCTCTCTCTCTCTCTCTCACTCACTGTTCTCACCCAATGGGAACAGTGGTGGTGTGCTACCCAGCCTCCCGAAGCTCCCCACCGCACACGCACACGCACACGCACACACGCACGCTCCGCATCCAGTCAGAACAGTAGCTATGTAGTCCTCACAGCTCCAGCTCCAGCTCCTTTTTGGGACACTCCTGCTGCCTTCTTCCCAGCACTCAGAGATCTAAGCTTTCGGCCTAGAGAGACTTCTCCTTTCCTGGTCCCTCACTTCTGGCCGGGGGTGTGGGGTGACACATTTGAGATACATGTGTGAGAAGACAGTGGAGGAGCCCTGTCACTCTGGACTATGACCCGTGGGGATAGCTTTCTGGCATTCCTCTTTCCATTCAACTTTCATGTTTCCAATACTGACTTCACATAATAATCAGGAACATTATATGAGCAAATGCACATGAAGGTGCCTTGTAAGTTGTTAGGAAGGGATATGAACGAAAGGTGAAATTGTTTAATATGTAATAATTGGAAAGACAGTAAGTAGCTGTGTTTGTCAGGTCTCTGTAAAATATTATAAATATTTCCTAAGTTGAAGGTATTTGCTAGAATTCTTTTATTCCTGCCATTTTATAACTGATATATTATTTTTGAGTAATACAGATTTTTAATGATTCAGTTTTCTTAATGGCAGTGTGTTTGTAAGTAAAGCATCTTATAGTCATAAGGTACTTCGAAAGGCAATGTCTTTTGACATATGAAAGATAAGTCTCTTTATGTGGAATGGTACAGAAATATCAGCCACCATATTAAATCTTAATCAGTAACGTTTCACTAATTACAAGAGCTGGTTTATATATTGGGTTAATTGCTGTTTGTAAACATTGGATTATATTAACTAACAGCTAATTACCAGCCATAGAATAAGCATAAGCTTTGCTAAAAGCTTTCATCAGTAGCTTGAAGTAGGCACTGCTGCCTAATATTTCAGTCGGTGTGGAAAGGCAGGTAATGACATTCTGAATACATTTGTAATGCAGGCCAATTTCTTCTAAAATGCATGTAAGTATTATTACTTTACTAGGAGTCTATGAAATATGATTTATTTAATTCATTTCAGCCCCCATAATATTAAGATATAATTGAGATGCGAAGTAAAAAAAAATTGCATGCAGTCAGTATGGTACATGAATCATAGACTAAATTGCTTGTGATTTTAAAGGCACTTAGAGGAATCGTGAAATTTATATAATGCCTTCTTATGTTTGGAAAAGGTTGTAAGAACGGTTATTTTAGTGTTTCAGTGCTAAAAATAGGACTTTTTGAGTTGTTGTTAAACCTAAGATAACCATATATGTGAGCAAATCCAAATCTTTCTATGTCCAGTTCTCAAATAATTTTTATGAGTTTTTTCCTTTAAACCTCTCACATTTAGGAAAGTAGTTGAGCAGCATATAATTTCTATAAAGGCCATAATCTAGTTTTTATAATCTATACAACTGGATGAATGACAACAACATAAATGTTGCCAGCATGTTTAGAAGAATTAGTTAAATGGTACTTGGAATTTTGATGATTATTGCTTTGAAAAGACTGAAAATCACAGGTCTTGGCTTTATAGTTTAATTACTTGCTTAACAATTGCTGGTGATTCACTAAATCACAAGGCTTCCAAACAAATAACGTCAGTAGCTGCTGCCATGCCTGAGCAACTCCAATTTTCCCAACAATGGCTACCAAACTGTGTTTAGCCTAATATGAACTGTTAGTTTAACAGCAAGCAATAGGAGTTTCAAGCATGCCATTGACGAGATGCCAGCAAATTGAGCGCTTTACGAGTGGTGACACTTGTGTCAAGAGTAACTTTAGCATGTTTCATCAAGACCAGTTGGAGAAGCAAATATAGTAATTATCCACATCCTTTTTTGATATTGGATTTAATAATCATGAACACTGTCCAGCTTTCTAGGGCTTCTAATTAATAATTGGTTCTTAAAAACACTGCATGTGGTCCCTCACAGTTTGAATAAGACTGGGAAACAGGGCAAACTTAAGGTCCTTCTTATTTCTATGGGCCTGAGTCAGAATTCCTGGTGGCAGTTTAAAAGAAGAGCAAGTTTTCAGAAGAGAGTCACTTGTCCTGGGGGAAAATTTAATTTGTGACTTTATTGACCTGTGCTCCCTTTCCTCATTGTGTCTTAACTTTGTGGCATTTCTCTGGTTATGTGGCCCTTCCATCTTGCCCTTTTGCAATGGCAAGCTCTTTATTTCAAACGGCTTCTTCTAGAATTAGATGAGTTTCTCAGTTCTTAGTTAGCAGCTACAGTCTTTTGCTCACTCGAGAATTATCTTAACCATGTTCTTTAGTATTTTACTGTTGAAATAATGTAAAACACAGTTCTGCATTTAAGCAGTGATAGTAATGCTGAGTATTTTGAGTGCTTACTCATTCCAGGCACTATGCCAAGAACTCCACACACATTTTATTAAATTGTTATACCATGAGGTGGCAATTTTATTATCCTTACGATAGGAATAACTGTGGTTTAGAGAAGTTAGGTAATTTACCCAGAGTCACTAAGCAGTCAGTTTGGCTCCAGACCTATGCTTTGGGCTACTATGCTGTACCACCTCTTTAGTGTAAGTGGGTACTCATAGTTGAATTGTGAGATTACTTATTCAGGTGAATCACTGTAGGAAATATGCTCCTTCTTGATATAGATGGGTATTTAAAATTTTTTTAAAAATTGCAATCCACAGTAATACATTTTTTTCTCTAAGATTGGCACCTGAGCTAACAACTGTTGCCATTCTTCTTTTTTTTCCTTCTGCGTTTTCTCCCCAAATCCCCCCAGTACATAGTTGTATATTTTACTTGTGGGTCCTTCTAGTTGTGGCATGTGGGATGCCACCTCAAAATGACCTGATGGGCAGTGCCATGTCCATGCCCAGACCCCAAACTGGTGAAACCCTGGGCTGCCGAAGCAGAGCTCGTGAACTTAACCACTCGGCCATAGGGCTGGCCCCCACAATAATACATTTTATATTTTGACCCAGTGCACACATATATTAACTGAAACAGAAATATTTACAGTAATTTATTCTATTTTCTGCCCTCATATTTTCAATTTTGATTTTAAAAATGCTGGTTGTGACCCACTAAAATGATTTCACAGTCCACTAATAGGTAGCAACCTATAGTTTGAAAATCATTGAGAAAGAGTGCTGGCCTGTGGCGTTCATGCCAGTCAGTGAAATCTCTGTTCCACTGGTTCTACTCTTGCTTATATGCTGCCTCATGTACTTGTACTTCTAATTTTGTCAGTTTTCTAATTTCGTGAGACCTTGAATAGTTTTGCCGTTAGGCATTTGTGAGTGATTGAATTCTGATGATGGATTGATACTTTTCCCGAGACTCAGAATTTCTCCTTTGCCGTTTTTACCATGATCCTTTGGGGATCACATGGAGTTAAGATGACAGAGTTGTCCTCAGAACTTGACTTTCCAGAGGCTACCTCACTTTCTTTCTGAAGTTCTGCTATGCCAAGCTGGTTCATTATGGCATTTGAAGGAAACTGAAGTAGAAGAATTTCTCCCCTCAGTTATGCCTCTTCTACTTTGTCTCATGTTGTGCTTGACACAGTATACCAAATGTGTTTTAAATAGAATTGGGAAGATGCAGCAGTGTCTTATCTTTGTCATCTTGTATCCCTTGCCAGGCAGACCTACCTAAGTATTGGCCAGAAGGCTACACTGAGGTTATTGCCCCACTTGCCTTGCCTAGGATGAACTGGTAGCACAGGACTGGGGTAGTCTAGGACATGAGGTTTCCATGTCACCTCATCAATCCCTCCTTGAGCCTGCAAATTTGAATGCCTAGTCTGTGCCAGAAGGCTCTATGGTTACAGTGGGGGACATGACATACACCAGTCACTGCTCTCTTTGAGTGTACGTTCTAGTGGGGAAGACAGACAATAAAGAAGCAAAAGGATACTTATTTATTTGTTTGCTTTCCAATGCAGTAAGTAAATAAGGAACAATAATGTAGAGTAAGATATTAGAGATTTGTTAGAGATTGCAGCATTTCTCCACTCATTTGGGCCCCACACCCAGGGCTGTTAGTTTCCCCAGGACCTACAAATCCTCCAAAGAGATGCAGAATGTGTAAGCCCAAGACCACCATAGGATTTTCATTTGTGAGAGGCCTGTAACGAAAGGGGAGAGTGTTGTGGAGAATAGGACTGATGCGATTCATAGATTCATTGGTAGCACTCGGAAGCTTGTTAAAAGTGCAGGCTCTCTGCCGCAGCTTGGACCTATTGAAGCAGAATCCACGTTTTAGCAAGATCCCCAGGTGAATCCTTATGCAAATTAAAGCTTGAGAAGTACTGCTAGAGTTATGTTTCTCTACTTGGCTGCTGTAGAGAAATAGAGTTGGACATGATAAGTCACGCCAGTGAAATGACATTTGGCCAAACCTTAAAAGCATCTGCTGGGGTGGAAATCATCAGGTGCCCCCGCTTTACTCACTTCTGCTACGCCCAGTACATCCGTACAAGGCAACCTGTCCTGCCCTTTTGACACCTCCCTCCCCCCTGCCCAAATGGAGCACCTGAAATTAGTCCTCTCCCAGCATTATTCAAAAATCCCACTGGTATGCTCCAGTCCTGTATGTATATCCCAGCACCAGGCATTTTCTCTGTCTCCCTTCTCCCCGATATGAGAGCCTTTTTGTCTGTAGCCCCCATGCTCAGGGGCTCCCCTCACCGTGCCTGTGCCTAATAAACCTTTGAATTATGTGTGATCGCTGGCTCAGCTGTGGTGTGTTTTGACCTCCAGTACTTTTAGAGAGAGGGACCTGTAGACCCAGGTGTGGGCCATGTCGAACAGAGATCGTTAAAAAAAAAAGAGAGAGAGAATCTTGATTCTCAGACGCCACTCCAGTCCAATGAAATCAGCATCTCTGCAGGGTGGGACCTGGCTGCAGTGTTTTTCAAAGCTCTCAGGTGATTTCAAGGGGCAGCCAAGGTTGACAACCTCTGCTCTAGAGGAAAATAATGTTTTTGTTGTCAGGGCCGTAGAACGTTTAGAAGCTACTTACACTAAATTCTGGCTGATATTTTAAATGTCAATCCCTGAAATACACCCTTCTGGGGCAGATGTGTATGTGTACAGCAGCTGAATATGCCATTAGAGTTGCTTGCTCCCATTCCTACAGAACTGTGGCAGAACTGACGGCAGCAGAACAGAGAGCTACCAGAATTGAATTTGAGTCCTTGCAATGAGACTGACATCAGATCCTAGGAAAAAGATGTTGCAACAAATGTGACTCAGTTGGTAAATAAATAATAGCATTTTTGCATTTGAAAAATAACAGTTTCTTTTAAAGTCAGGACATTTTTGTGTGTCATTGTCATCTAACTCAGACCAGAATCTGCTTACCTTTTATGAAACTCATCAAGACCTAGGTTTCTATCTGATCTCTGAAATTGGCACCTCTAGTCCCAAACCTACACACCCTGGAAGGTTTTTGTGTCAGCCTTGTTTTTGCCTTTAGCTTCTTCAGATGACACAGAGCAGAAAGGATCAGCTGGGCGTCCCTCAAAGCCAGAAGATTAAATGGAATTGAGAGAAGGTATTCTGAGGCGGGAAACAGTGGTTAGATGAAGGGACACAAAGGGAAAGATTTTGAGGTCCTTAGGTTTTATGAAGTTTGATAAGTCAGGGCTATATACCATGGTTTGGAAGAAAAACTCAGGTGGAAAAATTGAAAGGAGGTCCCTAAAATTTTGTGGGATGTAAAAAAGAGAAATTTTAGGAGAAAAGGTTTGCATGCTAATAATGAGCCTGATTTGAAATATTGTCCTTCCAGCACTTTGATATGTGTCTATCAGTAGTCTGTCTTTGACGTTCAGACCCTGTATGAGCTGGCTTAACTTGTGAATCCTGACTAAAAGGGAACAGTTGGAGATGGCAGGTTCAGTGGTCGCGTATAACAGCGATTGGCTCCCAAGTTGCAGAGGCCAATAAGCGGTTCCTTCCAGGGTAGAGACCAAGGGAAGCGGCTTGCTTTTGCTTTGTCTTAGTGTCTGCATGTCTTTGACAAGCGAACAATAAAATGTGCTGTTTGATTCCAGACTGTCTTGCTTCTTTTCTGTGTCCCTCCTGCAATCTTTCTTTTTCATGTCACATTACATGAGGTGCTTTTCACCTCTCTTTTCTGACCCTGGGTTCCAGTGTTCATTGGTCGCTCTCACCCAGGATGTGCTCTAATTGGCAAAACTGTAACCTGGTAGCAGCAGTTCACTGTTTCAGTTTCCTAATTGGTGTCAGGGGCTGCTGGTGGAGCCCAGCCATGTTGGATTGATTGATAGATCAGCCACTGTGACTGCCAAGCTTCTGTCTGTCCAACAGGTTTATTACTTTTGAAACTAAAAATTAAAATGTTAAATATATTCTACAGTGTTCATAACGGGTCTGAACTAAAATCAGCTATTCGTCATTAAGGAGCACTTTTAATGTTACCTGAATGTCCTTGGGTTTGCAACTCAAAATTTTGTTCTATTTCTAACTCACAGCTGGCTGTTTTCTTGCTTTCATAATGCACTATAAAGCTGCATTATATTTCACACTGCCTGCTGTTCAGTGGGTTTCTTCTTTTCAGAAGTAATGCAGACATGGTATTAAATGTGCATGTGTGTGGGTGGGGGTTAAGGGGACAGGGGAGTTAAGGGGTGGGGGAGTGTAGCATTGAAAATATTCTCCTAGAATTTGAAATTTCCAAGCTCATTTACATTGGTCAATAAGAATGTAGATTGTTATGTTATTGGTGAATCATAAGAAAAAATGATACAAGTTCTTTTTCTAGAGGTTTTCATGTAATTGACATTTATGTTGAAGATATAACTGAGCATTCAGGCATATGAGTGTAATATAATGACTGTTTATCCAAATTAATGCCTGAAGTTACAGAAGGCTACAAAATACTGCATTTTAAGATCTAATTTTAATACTTTGATTAGCATATTACATTCCAGTATAATAAAACAATGCAGTGATCTTAAATCAAATATTACCAGTGAGTAAACCTCTTTGACATTTTTGTCTCATTTAATTTCTGTAGCTAGTACTTAATCATTTATAGCAGTGTTTCTTTTGTAGAGAGATAAGTATGAGTCAATCTTTATCAACAAACATTGTGTAAAATATTCTAATAATACTATCTTACATTTGTTTGCATTATACTGCTTTGCCAAAGAACTTTCATATATCATCTCACTTGGTTCTTTGAATATCCCCAAAGTTAAGAATTATTATTTTACATTTTATTGAAGAATGGACTGAGAATCAAAAGTTAAGTAACTTGATGGAAATCACTACCACCACATATGTGACTTGAGTCATGACTTGAACTAGTCCTTGTGACCCCAAGTCTGGTGTTTTCCCACAATAATGTACTGCCCTCTATGTGATGAGTGTTGTATTAGTGCTTTGGGGGTAACAAAGATGAGTCACACTCTCTTGGTCTTAAATTCTGGGTAAGAAGATAGACACATGCCTATACAGATAGGAACACAGAGTGCTAAACGGCTGAAGGAGTAACTCAGGCTCTGGAGGTGGGGTTGGGCCACAGGAGTGAATGAGGAGAGAACCTGCCACAATTTCTTAGAAGAGTGAGTATCTGAGCTGGAACTTGAGGGACATAGGGATTTGAAGGGTATTTGTCCTTAAACAGCTGGAACGAAAAGGTAGAGAGATAGGAGAACATAGGTTCTGTTTCAGGATGCTGAGTAAATGAAGGTGGTTAGAACTTAGCGTGCTGGGTAAGGGATCACTACTTAATAGTTGACAGGTTTGGGAGGCAGGGAGCAGCCAAAGTGCCACTCTGGTGGCTGTGTTGAGGGTGAATTAAAGGGTAAGAGAGAAAAAAGGGTAATCTGTTAAGGAATGTGGTGCAGCTTTCCCAACAAGGAGAGGCACTTTGAAGTAGGGGATTGTTCACTGGAAGTCAAAAGGGAAGATTAGATATGGTGGACGTTGGTGAGGTTAGAGTATGATTAGAAGTGGGAGGTCAGAAAGGAGAAGTGAGCCGGGGCACATAAAGGCTACTCTGGTTTTGAAGACTGGTAGGAATCACATTTCAGTTTAAGATTTCAGTTTAATTAAGGTTGGTTTATTACTGAACCAGCAAACGAGCAATTCTAAGGGTGTATAATAATATGAGTTAAAGACCCAAGTACCTGGATGGGGCTTCCTCTTGCCTTCTTAGTTCCTCACAGAGCAAACCTAAAGTTCTCTGGTCATTATAGCTGTCATGGAGGAAGTAATCTGCCATGTTAGTGGCAGTCAGCACCAGAGGTTCTCTGGCTTTCATATGTGAAGTTGAGGAAGGGGTCATCTTAACCCTCAGGCATCTACTTGATACCACAAGAGGAAAGCCTTCCTGTGCTTGGTCTTGTGTTCCATTTCTTACTCTCTCCTTGGGCCCACCATCGACCTGGCCATGGCCTGTAACAAGGAGTAAAAGTTACTGCAGTGTGAGTTCAGTGAAGCTCAGAATGGTGACAGCTTTAGGTTGGGTTAATGACAAGTTATGTTACAGATTGCTATATTTGAAGTACCTCTAAGACATTCATGTGGATCTGTTCATTAAGTAAATTGGAAACAGGTCTGGAACTGGGGAGGCTGTTAGGGTGGAGAGAGTTCTAGGAATCTTTCTTAAAGAGGTAAAGATCTGGGAATGGGTGAGATCTCCAAAGAATAGAATGTGGAGACTACAGAGGAGCCATCAGCAAGGCACCGAGAGAATCCGAGTGTCAGGCAGCCAACAGAAGAGAGAGTTTCGAGAAATGAGGTGGTTTGGCAAAGGCAGAGTTTCCAGAGAGGGCCAGTGGGATGGGCACTGATGAGAGGCCATTGAATTAGATGATTATTGATCAGTAGCTACCTTACATAATATGTGTAATGAAACGGCATTGTAATCAGAACCTGGATTAGCTGGTTAAAGAAGGGGAAAAGGAAAAAGCAGAAGCAGTTATTATTCTGTCAAGACTTTAATCTTGGAAAGAAAGGCGATAGAGAATATGTACCTTGAAGAAGAAGCAGTGTTGTGGGAGGTTTTCTTTAAAGAGATTAATGTGTTTGAGAGTTGGGGAGAAAATCCAATGGCAAGAGAAAGATGGAAAATATGCAAGCAAGAGGTGTTAATAAATTGATAGAGCAAAATTTCAGAGGATTTTGGGAGGGAGTATGTTCAAGGGTAGAAATGAGGGTCTTTGGAAGGGAAAGGGAGAACCCTTCCTCTTCAGAGTGAGAGAAGACGGAAAGGAAGGGTGATTTGAGGAAACTTAAGCAGGAGAGAGGGAAGTTTGCATCCTCATGGCCTCCATTTTCTCAGTTATGGGATTTACTGAAAGTCTACCTTCTTCCATGTAAATCCTGAGTCAGTAGGGGATTGAGGGAACCCAAGGTGAATAAGGTCAGATAAGTCAGGTTGATGGAATTCCCAGTCCAATGTCCTGAGCAGGTGCATCCTCATTGCTAATTAGATGTTGACACTTCTTACCTGACTTAATTGCCCCCTTCCTGGCACATGTGCCCCAACTTCAGCTTTCAAGAGGTCTGTTGGACTTCTTTTAGTTTTTACCCTTTATCCCTGATATGATTCTCTTCATGTGACAGCTCTTCCTTCTTGCCTGGGTCAGTCCTCCTCCCTTAGCAGGATCCTTTCCTCGTCAGACCTCCAACTATAGGCCCTAGCCTAGTCTTTCCCTCGGACTTGGTAGGCCTCTTCTGGAACTTGCCTGTGTTCTGTGCTGCTAAGAGAGAAGGAGGCTGAGGTTGCCCTCTGGGCCCTTTTCTCAAATGTTTTAATCAATATGTTTGTTATATGAACACACGAATATATTAGAAGATCCTTCAGAGTATGGATATCCTGGAATTTAAGGGTACATTAAGATACTTCTTGGGCAAGGTGAGACCTTTTAAAAAAATTAGAATGAAGTCTTAAAGATGTCTCACAGATTTGTTTCCCATCAGATTTTTTCTTGCTAAAACATACTTTTGAGTCTTAAGATTGAATTCTTCCAGTGCTTCTGAAATTTATTCTGACTTCCTGACAGTAGAAATGGACATCCAGTTCCAAGAATAGCCTTAAAGATTGTCAATTTAAAACGGTTTGATATGTAAGTGATAGAGCTATTTTAACAGTCTTTCATTTTTTGAAAAATAATACTTGTTTTAAAAGTTCAAGCTGTGTTAAACCAATTGCTTACATCCAACTTGGCAGCAGTTAGATACTATTATAAACCGCGTGGGCAAGGTTCAGTGTTGGAAGCTTGGAGGGTCTGAAGTTTGTTACATGTTTTATCAAATTACCAGCTTTTCAGGCATTTACAGATATGTGTAGATTGTTTATTACCTACCAATCTGGGTAGGAGCAGAGCTGGTTGATGGTTGGTGAGAAGTTAGAAACGAGTACAGCTGTTCCAGAGACTTGGCGTGTATATTCAAAGAGAAGGAACGCTGACATTTCTCTTCATTGTGGTTAATAAAGACAGCTGAGGAAGGGGCCAGAAGCATCAAAAGTTTACAGAATATTTATGATTTCCCATGAAACCACTCTTTATGCTCCATTTTGGAGAATGAGCTATCATCTGTTTCACAGGCTTGCTTATAGTGGGCTCTTAACTGTATGTGGTTCTAGTCTAAGGATCATGGGTTTATATGTAATGTGTGTGAAGATATGTTTCAATAAACTTTACTCCTTAAAGCTCTGTTGTACTTTGGATTCTGATCATTGCACCCATATCCTATATAGGGCTGCTCATAAAAAGAAAAATCAGTAGAGATTCTGATAAGCAGGTGGAGACTGATATCTTATTAAAAGAAAAATATCTATGTATATGTATCAGAAGTACAGCCTACAGACTCATTCACATGGATCGTCTCATTTGCTTACCACAGATTCCTCTGAAATAGGCGTGCTTTCTTTCAACCACTATATACTGTCTCATCCATATCCATGACTCTAGCCATCAGCTGTGAACCACAACCCCAGAATCTATGTTCTTACACTCTATTTTTCAACATGTAATATTTAACCAGTCTTCTCTTCCCACCTGCCAACTTCGTTGGAAACTGGTGTTCTCTTTCTCAGTGAGTGAGACTACCAGCCATGTCAGAAATCCAGCTATCTTCCATGCCATCCCTCTCTCCTATTCCAAACCCTGCTGATTCTAATTCCTTCTGACTCTGGAATCTAAACGTGCTGCCACAGACATTGTTCTCACCTTCATGACACTTAGCCTGTAATACTTCAAACATATGTCAACTAGTCTATTTGCCTCTGTGTTCTGCATTGCCTCTGGAGTAGTTTATCTCAAATGAAACCTGATATGTCACTCCCATGTAAAAAATCCTACAGTGGCCTCCTTCAGTCTTCAGGTAAAGTGGAGCTTCCATATAGTACCGAGGGCCCATCTTCATAGTCTACCCATGCTTGCTTTTGCCACCTTTTCTTTGGCCGTATTTCTGAGTGCAGCTTAGACTCCACTGCCCTGAACCCGTTGGTAGGTTGCTGAACCTACGGTGCTTTGACGCTGCCAGCCCTCCGTGCTTTAATGCCTGTGCCTGTGAATATCTGTCTACATATTTTCCACTTAACTCTTTCTTGAGCCCCATCTTCAGGGAACATTTTGTTAGCATTCTCCATCTACTCTGAAGTTTGTTGTCCTTCCTCTCTGTTCCTGCATTCACCTCCTCAGTAGACGGTGAGCTCTTAGCGGACAAGGGCAGTGTGGTGTTAATCTGTTTCTCCAACACCTTTTATCGTGCCTGGAAAAAATAAGTATGCAATGGATGTTTGCTGAACGTTGCCCATGTCTGAGTGTGCACAAATATTAAACAACTAAATGACTTCCTCAGGGTTACAGCATTAGAATTAACTACCACTAACTCCAGGGTCAAAGTTCTTCTACTATAGATCTTGTACTATTCTGCTTTTATATATAACAGTTCTTAAAAAAATAAGTCGTGATTCAACTGACCGAATCTTTGGTCTTGGTTGACTTATCCTTCTTGGTTTAAAAACAAAAAGAGTATTGATGTTAAAATAGCATTGTTAGCAGGGCTGGGTGCTGGTACATTGTGTCATAGGTGAAAAATATCAGCCACAGATCTTTTAAAAATTTTCTGTAAATAACAAAAACTCAGCAAAAACTTCACTTTACTATCCTGAAAGTGTAACTAGAGGAACCATGTCCCCTGTGAGTAATGCATTTAATTAAGTTCAATTTTAATGTTTAAAGGTAACGGATGAATTTATTACTCCCAATATTTGTATCTTATAATAATGAAATTCAGTCATTTTGAAATGGATTCCAGAGTCACAATAGTGCCGGGTTAATCTGTGATGTATCCATGGTTTGTACTTGCAACTTTGCCACATAATCAGGCTCTTTAAAAATTAGTCTTACTTAAATGAGAAATTGTCTGCCTCCCATTCTTCAGAAGACAGGAATCTCTCTCGTTTCTAATGAAGACTGAAGTGGTTTTTCCCACATCCTTTTTTCTACTGTGCTATCCCCTCCACTCCATTACAGGTATTATTATTGCATAAGGATTGTTTTGTGTTTTGAGAATTTATTTTTCTCCTCAAAACTCCCCCACCTTTCTCCCTTCCGAACAGACAAATTCAAAGAAAGAATAGCCACTTTCATCCATTATAAATGATTTTTCATTTGAGCATGTCATTTTGCTTTTTTGTTACAGTGGAGATCAAAGGGATACAGGTTCACCACGAGTGTTCAGCGGTTCTTTTCAGTTCTAGACCTTGAAGAAATAGGATCTAGTTTAATTTCCTGCAGCCTTAGATCTTCCCAAGGCATGTGGCACTCAGATGGCTGGGTATTACTACATGCTGTGTGTGTGTGTTTTAAGAAAGTGAGAGAGCTGGAAATTTGGTATTTCGTATGCTTTGCAATGCATATTCCAAAGATACACATCTCAAAGGAATTTATTTGTGTTGGAATATTGCTTGTTTCTATTTAAACTAAGTTAGGAGTCCTTTAAAGATTCCTGTTTAAAAATACTTTCTCCACAGTTTGAACTCTGGTATCATATGGATTTTGAATATTCTGTACTTGCTTGGCTTTTATTTTTTTTGAGGTTAAAAAAAAAAAGAATTTTAATCCGTTACTATGACCAGATACAATATGTCCCTTTTAAGCAATGAACTCTGAGTTGTTTGTTGTCTCAGTTTGGAGTATTGGTAAGATGAGATGAGGCAAGATCAATCGTTACGTATATTTAAAACCAGGAGCAATGAATTGCACTTTAAATAACTGTGAGACATTGACAGATTTATAAATTAAAAACAATTGAGCTATTTTTGAACACCCTGCTTTCTACTTCATTCTGTGAATCATGTATTTATGTCATGGTGTTATTGTGAGACCACGGTTGGATAATGTTAGACCAGAGCCTTGGAGTACCTAAAGTCTGATCATTCTTAGTCCTCAAAATTTCCATATGATGTATTCGATATTTCCTTTAAACCAGGCCACTTTCCTTCAGTCTCATCACTGTCAACTAATCTCACCTTTATCACTGATCTCTCATCGAAATGCCAGAATTTCTTTTGCTCCTATCCCTTATTTTTCCAATTATGGTCAAAGTCCCATTCTCCTTCCAGTTGCATTGAATATCTACTCCAAGATTTATAAGCCAGATGTTATTCTTAGGGTTCTGATGAATTGCATAGTTTATCAGTGTTGTCTACAAATGATTGCAGTATTCTTCCGAAGTCTAATACTCACTCACTTATTGCATTTGAACTAATAAATACTTAATTTATCTGCGTATTTTTGTGCTTAATTATTCCTGGTCCTTCCCTAAATCAAACTGATTCGCATGTATCCATTTCTTTTTTATCTTTTGGTGGCAAAAGTGTTTAAATAAATTTTTCGGAGACTAAAGGCCAAAAATGGTTTATTTGGTGAGTGGGTTCTGTTTTCCAGTTTCTCTCTCATTGGCAAGGCATATTTGAAAAAGTGTGTTTATTTGCACGTAGAACCTGTGTTCTGGTTTTTATCTTACTTTACATGCAATTTATGGGTGAGGATCTGAAGATATGCAAAACCCTCGTGTAGTCAGGTTTATAGACCCTGACACACCTGTTACTAAGAATTAAAAAAAAATTTTATTCAAAGTCAATACTATATTCTAGCTGGTTTCACTTGCCAAAAATCTGGCCATTGCACAAATGGAATAATTTAAATTTTTTTCTTCTCTCTGAATATTTTACATATTTATTTCTATCTATTCTATCCATATGGAAAAAGTGGGTTTGGAGTGTCCACACATAAATCTGTCTATAAATAGATAGCCACACTCTGTCTAACTATGTTGAAACATATAGACATTTAAAATCAACTAAAATATCAACTGAACTTTTGAAAAGGATTATTACTGTAAAATTTTTTTGGTAGCTAATTTATTAGATTTATTTATTTATTAGAAGATTCTATTGATGCATTTAAACTTTGAGTGAGTGTCTGTTATGACATGTTTGAAAAGTGTATATTTTGTTCTCATTTGAGCAAGACATTATTCTGATTGTCTTGAATTCATATTCTAAATGGCTCTTTCATTTTGCTTTTCCTTCTTGACCATTTTTAGATTCTGCTTTTTGTGGGAATGAGTAAATTTTCTCATGAAGGTTCACATGTATATTCTGTATAAGATATACCTTGGTATGTTTATCCAGTAACACTCAGCACAATCATAGGTGAGCTAGATTTGATGAAGCAAGACTGTTTGCAATGATGTTTCTTATTATTGGCCAAAAGATATGATTTAGCAAACTAAGAAGTAGTTGCTTTGCTGATAGGTTGCCCCATACTTAAAATACAGGGTAGACCTAAGATAAGCTTGAGAGTCTCAACTGTGGCTAACACTTTGAAAGTGAATAAAACTCCCTAAAAATGGGTCACCCCACCTGAATAGCATATTCAAATAATTGGAATAATTTCATGCTCAAGTGGAAAATATGACTTAATGCCTTTCAAAGCCATAATAGGCATTTGATCAAAGTTTAAATATATCAGTAGTACCTACTCGTGAGTTTGCTGTTTTTCCCCCTTTTTAGTGTTCAGAGAAAGAGAAGCAGGGCTACAGTATTGAGACCTCTTTTAATGAGTAAGCAGAATATGAGATAAGGAGCTGGCATGGGCTCACATCAGTGAGTGCCTGGCAGTGGCGTGTGGCAATTTTCTGAAAGTCTGTGGTATTCTCTTTGGTGTTTGGTCTTTGGAGGAAGTGAACCCAATACTGATGATTAATGAGCACAGGTGCTTAGTGGTAATGTTAGTAGTTTTGTTTGAGAGAGGTCACATTTAATGCCTGTGTACAGATTTTGGAGTCGAGAGATTTGGCCAACCCTTTTCTTTCTTCTTAAGGGTGCAGAGCCTGCACTGTACACTACCTTTTATCTTTGTGTTCTTACATGGGGCAATTCCTTACGTCTCAGGCAGCTTTGTGTGCCCACGCGTACTCACCTTAAACCATTTCTTCTTTTTCCGTTGTCCTAACTCTTGCCCACCAAATTGACAACAGGTTTTGTCCTTTACTTTCTGCATTCTCTTTGTGAGCTTAAGAAAGCTGATCAAGTCTGGCTCAGTTATACTCATCAAGGAAAAGATGCAGAAATGAGGCAGCACATCTTTGCCCAGATTCCTGTACTCTCGTTCTAGCTGTGGGTCCTTAGCAGTCATATACTCTTGCTGGGCCTTTGTTTCCTCCTCTGAACACAGATGTAGTTTGAAAGGAAGGATTTCCCAAGTCCTTTGACTCCAGAAAATTCTGTGTCTATGAAAGTCGTATGTTCTGTAGGGAAATTAGACCTCTCACTAGTCCGGTGTCATCACCCTCTGAGACTTGGTGATAAGAAGTCCCCTTTAGGCTTTGCAGCTGCTTTAGGACCATTTTCTGATGGAAAAATACATTCAGAATTGCAAACAATTGCCTTCGAATTTAGTCTTTGAAACATGACTTATATAAGTCTTTTCTGTGCTTTTTGTATGTATGTCATATTTTTCTGTTTTGTGTTTAGTAAAGGTCTCAAGTGCTTCTTAATTTCAGTTTGTTTATCTGTAAATTGAGATTTTTGACACCTCTTCAAGCAAATATTGGGTTTATTTACTGTTTACTTTTAGGATGAGCCTAATATGCAGAGACTTGTAGATTATTACTCTTATTACTTTGGAAAAGAATTGTTTCAAGGGATGAGTACGGAAACTTTCCCTACTACTTGGAATTTGTTTGGTTTTATTACATTTCTTAAATGAAAGTTCAGAGCCTGGAGGAAAGTAGTGGTGTAAGTATATTTCAAGAATGTATAATTGGTTTGAATTCTTTGGTAGGGAAGAATTTTATAAAATTAGAGTATCGTTATGAGTATAGTTTAGGTTTTTGCTTATATATGTAGAGACCCTCAAATCTTTTTGAAATTGAAGTCATAATTTACTCAAATAATATTAAAGTTACAATATTGTTTGGTTTGTACATATATGACTATTTCCTCCTTTTGTTCTCCATTTAATGATATTCTATGGTATTTGCTTCTCCATGGTAGTGATGTATCATGAGAAACTAGAGTAGTAGATGGGAACAACCTTTCTCCAAGGGAGCCCAGAGGATATGACATGCAGTTGCCATGTTAGCCCAAGTGGCTCCTGTTTCTGTCCTTCTTCTCAGCCAGTAAGTGTAGGTAAGTGGGCACAAAAGAAATGGTACTGAGAATCATCTTTCTTACCAGCATTCAACAGAGAAGCAGAGCTGTAGTGGGATGTATGATTTGAAAAGCTGTTTTCATTATAAACTATAGGGCCAGATTTTTAAAAAGGTAATCTCTGAGTAGCTTTTTTATTTAAAAACCTGAGAACATTTAAAAAATATCGATGCATAAAACAAGGAAACAATTAAGTGAACAATGATTTTAGTCTTATTTTGGGACATTGCAAGCCTGTGATTCTAGGTGAAGTGCCAACCACTTGAACTTGTGTTTGATGGCCCATTTGTGGGGCAGCCATATTGAGCACAAAAACAACTTGCCTCTAAAACATACAAAAGCATTTGTCAACATCCTGGAACTCCATGACCATTTCTGCTTCTCTTTTTCTTGATGACAAACAAGTAAACAAACAATAAATAAAACATACCTTAGGAAACAATGTCCTCTCTATTTGACTCATATTTCTTGTATTTAACAGGAATAATAGGTTGAGAGAACTTGTTGGTCTTCGTTGTGTATATTTGGTCATTCAGAAAATTAGTGCTGTATTTAAGTCAGCTATTTTTCTGCTTTTTGGTAGGACTTGCATGTCAGATAAGCATCTTTGCATAGCTATTCATTTTCTTCTCCAAAGTATTGTAGAGGAGTAGGTTTTGTAGGTCTTCTGGTTAACATTTTCTATTAGAGTAGGATTGGCAAACTTTTTCTGTAAAGGGCCAAATGGTAAATACTTTAGGCTTTGCATGCCATACAGTTTCTCTTACAGCTACTTCACTCTGTCATTGTAGCATGAAAGCAGCCATGGATAATACATGAATGAGTGGATGGGGCTGTGTTCCAAGAAAACTTTATTTCCAGAACAGGTGGTAGGCAACATTTAGCCCTTGGTTCATAGTTTACTGACCCCAGTGTTAGAATGACAATTCCTGCTCTCTATATATTCGTATTTACAACACTGCTCCATGGTTATACCCATCATATAAATAAAGGGATATATAAGGAGGTTGATGATTATGTGTATTTCTAGTGTGCTAGCTGTAGCTCTACCCCTTTCTCTCTCACTTAAGAAAACATCCCAGAAGTCCAAGGAATGAAAGCAACTTATCACAGAGATAACTTTGAATCTTCTCTGATTGTGAAACATGTAAATCAGTCAAAATCTTCAGTCTTTTGTTAGTAGTATCAGATGACTTGTCATATTCCTCATAGCTGTGTGACACACCAGACTGTGGCTATACATCTTTGAGAAGTGCCAGTTTTAGAAGGTTAATTCTTTGGAGTTAACTGTGTGGGTCGCATAGAACATAATGTGTCAAAGCTGAAGCAAAACATCTTTGCTCATCCAGTGGTGTACAGTGGGCCACACAGAGCGCAGTGTGCACAAAATGCCCTCATTTGTTGTTCAGAGAGGTGTGTGAATAAAGTGAGCTCAGTGGTAATATGCCTTATGTTTAATATTCTTAGATCTTTCCCTGTCTCTGCCTCCTGCAGGCTAGAATTACCACAGACTAATCTTGACGACATGTGACTGGATTTGGCCAACTTGAAAGTGTGTTTTATAGCTTTCTGGGAGGGGGTTAGATCAGCTTGTCTTGAGGTGATGTTTGGTCAACAAAGGGTAAACAGTTTATGTGGGATCTTCTAAGAACAAACCTAAATATATGAGATTAGAGTGAAACTAAAGGTGATGATGATGATGATGATGATTCAGATACAGTATAACTCTTATCTGACTTTCACAGAATTCACTTGGTGGCATAAGCAACTTCCATTCCCTCATGAAACTTGCTCTGTGATGTCCATGGCTCATTGGTGCTCATCATTAATAGATTGTCTGACATTTCTGTACATTTCTTACCCCATCAATTAAGTCAGATTCTTATCAAGAGTCAGTTGTGTTTGTTTGCAAACCTATTTATATCAGTTATTATTGCTATCACATAATTTAATTAAATGTCATGTTACCTGTTGCTATTTGTATGAAAAATAAGGTGAATACTTTGGAAAGACTTGTAAAGGTAGTTTACTAAAAACTTTCTGTTGAATTAGGTATGGGTATGGGTGAGAGAACTGTGGGAAAGTTTGGAGGGGAATCTAGAAGGATTTTGCACTCTGATGCTCTATAAGGGTCGTCTGGTTCTCCCTCACCTTTAAAGAGACTAGTTGAAAGTGTAGATAATCCTTGATGAAGATTACAAGGAACTCAGCATAGTCATACTGTAAGAGAGGAGCTCATTCGCATGTTGGGCAATTGGCGAAGAATTTGTATTTTGATATTTTATTGCAACTTGATGTATAAAGTACATAGGTATCTTTTTTCACTTTTTATAAAGTATCATTTGTTGGTCCTGATTGTATCTGAGTGCTTCCCAAATGAGCCTCACACGGTGCCAGAGCTTTACATAAATAGAGTCTTGTACTTGATCCTCACAGCAGCCTATCTGAGGAGGGTCTGATTATGATCTTCATGTTAGTGGTGGGGAATCTAAGGCTTAGATAGCCTGTGTAATTTTCCCAAGGTCCTAAAGCTAGTAAATGCTAGCTCTGAGATTCACTGTCCTTGCCTCCCTCTCTATACCATGCCCCTGCCAGCAGCCAGCTCAAGACTTTTGAATGCAATAGTAGTTGGTAAGATCTTAACTTGTTATGAATCACTAAGCCACTCTTTCTTAGAATCAAACCTGGAGGTTGTCACAGAGTGAATTAATGTGCATTAGCGTGGGAAATAGAAACAAAGTTTGACTTAAACATTAACCGTGTTGTTGTTATGTCTTTTCTGCATTCTGGTCTTCTTTGCTCTTTGTTTGCTCACGTACCTACTTGGAACAAGTATATTGTTTTCACCTCTTAAAAAATGCTTTTAGGTACATGTACGATTTAATTTGATTCTTAAAAGAGAAGTAATAGGGCAGCTGTCACTAGCTCCATTTTTTAGATGAAGAAACTAAGGTTCATAGAATTTGAAAGAACCAAGAGGGATGTAGAGTTTGAATAACATATAGAAAAGATCCGCATTGCAGTTGAAAAGTTGGATAAAGAAATATTTTGCTGTATAATACAGGTATTTAGTTAAAAGAGGAGTAGGTTGAGGGGATTACCTTCTCCTAGTACTGTAGAGGTATGATATATAGAGGATTACGACTGGCTCTTTTCTAGCTACCTCTGAGTATGGGATTAATTTTTTTTAAGGATTCAATTTCAGCAGGAAGGATTAGTTTAAAGATGGGAACTAGTTCTGGTAGAAGGAAAGTCTGATAGTTAATCTTCTCTGTGGGATTGTATAGAACAGTTTTAGATTCTGTCCAGATTCAGAATAATAAACTAGCCAACCAAGTGCTAAGTTTTAGAGTTATATATATTGGTTTTACTCTTTTCTTTTTAAACAACAGTGGAATCATAAACTTGCAGCCTGTAACATTTGAATGCCCTCAAAATAAATTATATACTTAATTATATACAAAATAAATTATTTACAATAGACTTCATTGTAAATTATTTCCTACCATATTCTTTTCATTCTAGAGAAAATAGCGAATGGTGATATGAAACAGTGTATTTAGGTAGAAAGAGGCTTCTCAACAAAGTTTCACTTATAGCAGTTTATATCCTTTCCTACTGAGTGATTTAGTTATTATTCCTAATTCTCTGAAAGAACACTTTAATGGTAGACATAGACAGCAATAAACTGATTAGGATGAAGAGTGAAGAAGAGATAATGGATTTAAAAGTTAGAAATATGTGAAATTCAGGGATAAGAGGTATTGTTTGACTAGATCATTGGGAGATAAATAGAAAAAGAGGTAATCAGGAGACGAGACACTTAGAAATCTACTTTCAGGAGGAGGCTCAGAGATTCACTGGACTGTCACCCATATGTATTAATTCTGCAGTAGAAGATTCCAGGATGACAGTGCTAATTTTGACTTACCAGAGAAAAACGTTTTACTTTTGGGGAAAAATTAGGTTTTTATATCTCACCACAAAGCACCACAATTTTACATGGGCTAACTCTATTGTGTCCTTAGTATCCCATGCTCACATAATCAGAAATTAGAGAAGTAACCAAAAAATGGGTGAGGCAGCATTATGAGCAAAGATTAAGAAAACGAAGAATGTATTTGCTAAATCAGGAATAGAGAATTTTTTTCTCCAAAGTGCTACTAATTTTCCAGAGGAAAAAAAAAGAAATCAGACCACAAGTAAGGTGAGGGGGTTTTTAGAGTCATGAAAATGAAATGTTCAACTTGACCTCTTTGAACATCAAAACAAAGCAAAACAACAACAAACTCTAATGCATCACATACATTTTAACTCACTAAGGGCAAGAACAAAAGTGAGGAAGTAAAAATGAGGATGAAGAAATGAACAAAGAGAAAAAGACAAGAGAAGAAAGAAATTCCTGATAAGTGGCAAGATAGATAAAGGAGGGAAAGAATATGGCAAAGTGTTCAAAAACAAACACCAGAGGAAAGAGAATGAGGGAGTGTCCCCATCTACCCTAAACATGCCAATTCCAGTACTTTCTCAGGACTCCTGGCCCTTGCTTCTGCCTGCTAAACATGGCTCCATCTGGTTGAACTTTCTCAGAATTGTCCCTTTCCTGATCTCACATTTCCCAGAAGCTTGATCACACCACTTGTCTTACCTGAAGTCCATTCCACCTTACCTCAGCTTTGGTTCCTTGCCACTCTCTCCCCGTGGCTGCCCTCGAAAGCCGGTGAGATATATAGAACTTCACAGGGTCTTTCTGTTGAATTTATCTTTTTCTTCTCTGTTTTGGCTTTGCTAGTGAAGCCTTCCCCTTGTTGTTTCTAAATTGATGTATTTAAGTAATCTGATATACATCATTTAAAGGTCCTGTTCCCCCCACCCCAGCACACACTCATGCACACATCTCTATTGAGTAGAGTGCACTGGGTTTGACACAGCTGCACCCTTTTCTCTTACTTGCAGGCTTAAGTGGTTGAGAAGATTTCTGTTATCTGGAAAAGAAAATGTTTTTATATTTCGTTGAATCTTAGGACATATGTATCACAATAAATAAACAAGGTCATACTTTTTAAGTTTAGTAATTGTTTTTTCCATTCTGTGGGAAAATATATTTCCTATTGATTACACACCCGAAAGTACTAATTTCAGGCGCACCTTGGATGAACACAATTATATGCCTAGGCCAGATGATGGCGGTTGTAATCTCATTTCTGGATATTGGACACATGAGTAGAGATTACTGTTTAAGTAAACTGACCCACATAACCCCTTTCTTTGGTTGGATGCCATATCCTAAATTAATCAGGAGTTAGAGAGCTGTTTGCTGCTTATAGCCCTGATTTACATCCAGACATCGTTCTAAGTACATTGTTCAGAAACACCCATTTGGCTTGGTGTGCTGCTCACTAGTGTGATCTCGCTCTATAGTTTCTTCCAAGTGGATCCCAGTGATGTCACATTGTTCTCAATGATCTTTCAGGCTATCTTTAAAGTCTTTCTTCCCTTCCCTGTGCTACTGGCCACTCAATCTCAGCTCACTGGAATGTCTGTTCAGATTCTGTTGTCATGCATGCTCCGTGCTTGTTAAGCCTGGGCATGACGTGGCAAGAAAGCATTGCCTCCGCATCAGTAGACCTCCCTTGTGCAAGGACTTATGTATCTGAGGATTTTTTTCTCGACATAGACAGTGTAGAGGAAACTGTTCAGGTACTCCATGTGTTGCCAGTCCTTGAGTGCTGTCTGCTCTTCCACCTTTAGGGCTTCATGCGTTCTGTTCCCTGAGCCCTAAGTCCTTTCTCTTGTCTAGTGCCTGAATAGCTACTCAGCCACTAGGACCCATCTCAAAGTTGACCTCCCCTGAAGGAGGAGCCTTTTCTGACTCCATAGGCATATTTTCCTTCTTCTTTGAAGTTCCATGCCACTTTTATCATCATATTATTTTGTGATTTTTAAAAATCGCCTGTCTGGGGCCGGCCCTGTGGCGAAGTGGTTGAGTTCTCGCGCTCTGCTTCGGCAGCCTGGGGTTTCGTTGGTTCGGATCCTAGGCGCTGACATGGCACCGCTCCTTGGGCCATGCTAGAGTGGCGTCCCATGTGCCGCGGCTGGAGGGACCCACAACTAAGGGTGTGCAGCTGTGTACCCGGGGGGCTTTGGGGAGAAAAAGGAAAAATAAAAAAAAAATTGTCTGTCTGATCCTTGTTAAATTCCTAGATCCTTGAAGCAGGGTTTTGTCATCATTGACATGCCTACTACAGTTACCAAAGGTTGTTGAACTTGGGGAGTGGCCAAATCTCTGGCCTAGAGTTGAAGCAGATGAAATGCGGGGTGCATTCTCTTCGCTTTGATTGGAATCTCCATGTTCTCATTCTCTGGCCTCCTTTGTCATATGTCTTTGACACAGCTGGAGTCTTGATGTTCTGGATTCCAGATCGATGTTCTGGAATTTTCCTCACATCATAGACAGTGTTGCTTGTTGTGACACTCGAGTTGTTAGTCTGCTCTTGTGTTGTTCAGCAGGACCTAGTGGTGTCATCATGGTGGTTGTTCTCTGTTTAACAACATATAGTAAAGATTTGAGCATCTTGCAAATATTAACCCATGTAATGTCATAAGGACCTTATGAGGGAGGTACTGTTAACATTCCCATTTCATAGACGAGGAAACTGATGCACAGAGGGGTTAAAGTAACTTGCTCCCTATCACTTAACTGGTAGGTAGAGGAGCTGAAATTCTAGCCCAGGAGTTCAGCTCTGGATTGCTTGGAATTGATCCCTGCACTTTCCTGCCAGCGTCATTGGTGCCGCTTTGTCTTCTGCCGCTCGCATTGTTAATGTACCTTTTTAACAGAGAGAAGGGAGCATGTCTCAGCTCAGAACCTTGCCTTAGGCAGCCAGTTCCAACCAGAAATTCTTTTCATTGTGTTTTCCCCATTATCTTCTATTTATAACAGTTAAATCTGGTTTCCCAATTATGATAGTTATATAAAGTTTTCTCTTATAATTATTCAACTTTTAAAAGTGAGCTAATTTAAAGAAAAATATCAAGGAGATAGCAGGTAGAGGATGAGGAAGAGTTATGCATAGGACAAGTTTCTAGTTTGGCTAATGTAATTGACATTTATTAACAGATAAGAGAAGCTAAAGATGAAAAGGTTAGCAAATGAGAGGAGGAGAGGGAATCAAAAGGATGTGGGAGGACACAATGTTCAGTTATCAATTTTATTCACATTGCATGTATTTTCAGTTGTTTTGGTCAGATTGAGTTTGTAAGTAAACTCAGTCATGTCACAAGTGTTCTGCTAGGTAGTTTAAAGTTTTAAACGTTTAACTTCCTTGGGGTGATGGAGGTGGGGATAGTTTAGAAAAGAAGGGTTATGGAGAGCCAAAAATCAGTCCTGTGAATTCAGTCCAAAGGCACTAAATCAGTGGGGAGGAGAGTAAGGGGTTTGTCTGGAAGGTGCAAGTAGGCTGAAGTGGGGATGTCAAGATAAGTTTTATATCCAACAGTACACACTGCTTGTATTTTCCCATGTCACTTTTTATTCACTTCTACAATACATTTTTGCTTTCTCAGAGGACTTTTATGGGAAGAAGGAAAATGAAAATAATTTGAGTTGCCCGTGCCTTTGGATTCCTTGGGCCTTTTTAGGGGTCTCTTGTCAGTGCTTGCATTGACCCATTTGCATTCTCATGGTTGCTGGGCATGTTAGGACACCACATAAATAGCCCTGGTCCTTTCTACCTATGTGGTCTGAAAGTAGTCTTTGCTGCTCTGTGCCTGAAGGTGACATTGACAGGTACTTCAGTGATACTCTGGGGTGGCCCCTTGTTCTGTTTGGATGGGGGTAGCAAGTCATCTCCTGGCCACTTCCTGGGCTGGGACCCCTTCCCATATTGTTCCTGTCAATCCCTGATTCCCACTGCGTGGGCTGCTTTGTTGTGTTCATTTAGATACTAGGCATGCCTCCTGAGACTACTGAATCGTTGCTCTGTATTTGTGGAACTCTCATCTCCTCCAGCTTTTCTGTTTGTTTTCTCAATGCTCTTTTAACTTTTGATTCCTCACGGCTCTGATGATCTATGCTTCTTTGAAGCCCCTTAATTATTCTTCTTTACTCCTCTTTACTTTTCTGTTAATTTTCTCTCCTGCTTGAATCACTCTTCTTTCATCCATAGCATGTCTGACAACCAAGATAGTCGTCTGGCAAACTGTCAGCCAACTCTAGTGATTAGTGATGGCTGCCTAGAGCAGGGTGATGAGGAGGATCGTGTAGCCCATTCAGACTCAGTGAGGAAAGGGTGTTAATGGCTGAGCCATGTCTGCCATGGGCATGGGCATAAGGGATGGTGACACGCTTGCTTCTATCTACCATCCTGTAGAGTGTCTTGAAACCGTATAATTGCTAGCCTTTCACTGATCTAGAAGGCACTGCGATGTTCATTGTGGTAAAGATGGGGAGGTCAGGTTGGATCAAGAGAAATGGAAATACTAAGCTGTCTCCCAGACCTATCTCTCGGTACAAGAGAGACGGAGAAAATGAAACATAGATACGCACTTGGGAGACGGATCTACAAAGGGAAACTTCAGAAATAGTCTTTTTCTTACTCACCTTTCTGTCAAATATTCAATCCTTGAAATCCTAAAAGTTGAGAAGTATAGGAAAGTTGAGGAATAAAGAGTATACATTTAGCTAAACTTCCCTGTGTCTGTCTGGAGCCCGAACAATGTAGACAAGTTTAGAGCCCAGAGGAAGTCCTACCACTCATCCATCCACCCACCAACCCTCTATGGAGATTCTGTTATGTACTTTGCCAGGCTCTGGTTGTACGGCATCAAAAGGCATGTTCCCTGCCCTCGAGGAGTTCACAACCTGCAAATTTTACATTTCTTTTTATACTTATTTATATGCTTATATTATTTCTTGATGTAAGTTTTTCATAGGAAAACCTGTATCTGATTATTTTCTCATCCTTGCTCATGCCCTGTGATGGTTAATTTTATATGTCAACTTGACTGAACTAGGGGATGCCCAGAGAGCTGCTAAAACATTATTTCCTGGGTGTGTCTGTGCGGGTGTTTTGGGAAGAGATTAACATTTCAATCAGTAGACTGAATGAAGAGATTTGCCCTCACCAATGTGGGTGGGCCTCATCCAATCCGTTGGGGTCCCTACTAAGACAAAAAGGCAAAGGAAGGGTGAATTCTCTCTCTCGTCCTAAACTGGGATGTCCATCTTCTCCTGCCCTCGAACATCACGGCTCCTGGGCCTTGGGCCTTCGGACGCTGGGACTTACAGCAGTACTGTATGGACTCGGAATTACCCCACTGGCTTTCCTGGGTCTCCAGCTCGCAGACAGCAGATTGTGGGACTTCGCGGCTTCCGTAACTGTGTGAGCCAATTTCTATAATAAATCTCCTCTGTTATATATTTCTGTATATATATCCTGTTGATTCTGTTTCTCTGGAGAAACCTGACTAATACACCCCTAGCAGCAGCACTCTGTTCAGTGCCTCATGCCTAGGAGTTTCTCCATAACTATTGCTGAGTGAGTTGTGTGCTGTAGGCTGCAAGTGCCATGAGAGTTTATAAAAGGGAATGGTCAGTAGAGCCTTGGCATGGCTTTGTAGAGAAGGTGATAAAGGAAGTTGTGTAATAATGAAAGAGGGCTAGATAAGAAAAATCTGGACCATGTATTGTCCAGTAACTGCTGATTCATTTCACCTCTCTCACCCTTATTATGCTCTGCTGTAAAATTGGGGTGATAATTTTGGCAGTGTTTGTTTATTTTACTATTCCTGTGCTTTGCAGTATTCTAGGCATAGCTTTGAGAATTTAAAGTAGTGTTAGCATTGTTTTGAGAATTAAATTAAGTGATATAAGGAATATGAAAGAACTTTATAGATTCTTAAGTACTATTCAACTATTAGTTTTTATTAATCTTTGTTTTTTGACATGGCTTTCCCCAAACTCCTCAGTTCAGGGATCTAGCCCTTTGGTCTGTCTTCCATTTTGTTGAGGTGTCCACAGAAGCCTGAAGAGCCAGCCTGGCCTGGACCCAGCATTCAGGACAAGGGCTCATGCTTCTGACCCACTTCTTGGGGCGTGTTAGCCATGTATTGAAAAGGTTGATCCCTTCACTGGAGGAGAGTCTGGAGTTTTAACTTTTCAACCATACCTTAGAAACCAGAGTCCTGAGACGTTAACCGATGTTTTTAAGATCAGAAAGCTAGTTAAATCACGAGTTGAGAATGGAATACAGGTTGCTTTGGCTCACATTTTACAGGTGGCATACTACACAACATCTCAGTGAAATATCTGAACAAATATTAAAATTAAGATATTTTAAAACTTTTATATATATCTCCATCAGATTTACATCATGATTTTTCTAAGGCTGGAGAGTTTTTATAGTAATCGTTTGTTTAGAATAAAGGACTTAAAATTTAGTGATGGACTGTAGCAAATTTGAACTTTTTAATGGAAGGACATTGGTACTTGTGTTAAACTGGACATAGAGAAAACTCCCAGATACGTTTTCCTATGTGATGGCAGCATAATTCTCTTAAACACTAAGTTTTCAATCATACACTGACACTGGTGATTAAAGAAAACAGTTCCTGTGGTCACTATAGTTAATACTGTGTTGCATCTTTGAAAGTTGCCAGGAGAGTAGATTTTAAAAGTTCTCATCACAAGAAAAAAAATTTTGTAACTATGTATGGCGATGGATTTTAACTAGACTTATTGTGGTGATCATTTCACAATATGTACAAATATTGAATCTTTATGTTATATACCTGAAACTAATATAATGTTGTTATATGTCAGTTATACCTCAATAAAAAATTAAAATAATTCCTAATATCTCATGATATATCCCAGTTTCATCCTCTTTCATTAATTATGTTTTCCTCTTTAATTAATTTTATTTTAGAATAGAGTGTTTGACGTCTTAAATGTATCAGTAGGCTGTCTCCAAATTACATGGTTTCAGTGGTTATTTTTATTTGGAGATTTTCCGTGGCGTGGCTAATGGTATGCATTATGTCAATTCTTGTATATCTCCCCTATGTTTTAGAGCATGGTTTGCACTTTTGGTTTTGCAGCTTGTTGTCCTCTCACTAGAATTTATACACTTTCTTTAGGTGCTATTGAGAAAGTGCTAGTGGAAACAGAACTGCCGTTCAGCACACGTAGCCCTGTTATCTCACGCCTGGGTCCTTTCAGTAGCCCCCTTAATGGTTTCCCCACTGGCATTGTTCCTTCTTTCTAATCCATCCTATACATCAAGATTAATCTTCCTAAAATACTGTTTTTATCACATTCAAAAACCTTTGGAGGCCCCCCCATGGCCTACGGGATGAAGTCCAGACCTCTTAGACAGACGGTTAAGTCTTCCTGCAGCCCAGTCCCACTTATGTTCTGGCCCTCTCACTGTAATTCCCTCTTCAGCTGGTATGCTTGCTGAGGCCTCCTGTCTTCCCTCTTCTGTCCCTCTGTTTATTGTCCCCTTTCTTGCAATGGCCTTTGACTGTCTCTGTCCATGTAACTCCTACTCATCCAGCTTTCAAGTCCAGTCCAGCTGATCAGATCATTTATTTCCCCTGCAGCATTCACTGTCCTTATCATGTACTATCTTTTGTTGTGATTGGCTGTTTATACAACCTGTGTGCTGCCCTCCATCCTAATTTGTAAGTTCTTAAAAAACATAGCATTTGTAGACAGGAATGGATTGTTGCTAGTTTTATAGTTCTACGTGTAAACCGGAGCTTTAGGACTGTGGTTTATGGTCATTGAGTAAGATGCAATTGGCTAGTTATTTATTGTATTCTCCTATGTCTAGCACAGTGTCGGAGGATCTTCATAAAACAGGTTTCATTGAGTGCTTGCTGAATAAATGAGTAGATACATTAAGTTTATTTTGTTCTTCAGATGGGTAAGTTATTTTAGCATTTAACTTAACATGTTAGCGTGTATGTAAAGTCTGGTTCATTCTGGGCAGGGAGAGACACATTCAGAATGCCCCAGGGTCACTTGTGGACTGTCAGGAATTGTGTAGTCTGCTTAGATGATGGCTGTGTGCTTAGTTAGAGCTGAGTAAATTGGTGGCCAGGTCAATCTACCAACCACACTGGAAAAGTTCCCCAAAGTGTTCCAGGTACTATTTGGAGAATAGACCAATTAACAGTTTTATGTTGCATTTCATCTCTTGAGGATGCAGGTTACTTCGGGTGACAGAGAGCTCCAGTAGGACAAAAGATGGCTTGTTGCAAAGACCAGCTAAGCAGTCTTTTTACAAATATTCAGCCAGTTGTCAGCTTTTCCTTGATCATGTCATCATTGCTGCTTGGTTTCATGTGACATCAGACAAAAAGAATAAAGGAAAAAGATAGTGGGACTTGGGAGGGAATTTCTTCAGCACTTAAACCAGGCTGGTTACACGGCAGGGGCACAGTATCTGGTTTTAATAATCTCCTATGTCATTTGTAGTTCATTATTAGTAAAATATAAACCTATTTCTAAGAACTTTTAAAAAAATTTCTGAGCAGATTATGAAATGTCACTTACACTCTTCTTTCAGGAAAGTGGTAGAGGTGGGTATTAACTTGCTAAATGTCATTACACTGCTTGTTTTCAGTTTCAGATTAATAGCAGGTGGTAGCCATTTTTCAAAGCAAGCAGGCTGTCTTTTTAGTTCAGTTAGGGAAAAAAGCACTAATTCTTTACTGTAGCCTGGAATATTCTGTGCTAAGTGACAAATGGCAAGGATCACAAAACATTCAACATTTTAAAAAATTGAATAGCTGGCTAATATTGTAAATTTTTAAAGGACCAAGCCAGAGCTTTCTGCAAAATATTTCTTTTACCATACTAATTGAGTTATACATCTTGATATTTATGCTTAACATATATATCCATTACTTTCAGCAAATCTCTTTTCATGCAGATCTTTGATTTGTGATCTGTAATATCTTTGTCCACTTCTGCAGCACTCATCTCAGATAGTAAATACCCCTGGAATGGCATGGCATCTTAGAAGCTTAGAAGATTACCACCCATGGAAATACATGCTTTTTAATGTGTGCATGTGTGTTGGTGGGGGGGTTGTCATGTCATATTTGGAATAATAAGAATTTTTAGTTTTGCATTCTTTTTTCTTATTCACAGGCAGGTTTTTAAGATTATCTGAGATTGTTTAGTATGCCAACTTTAAAATGTGAGTCAAGATAACCTGTGTTCTAAACTCATGACTGACTAGCTTTATGATCTCATGAAAGTAGAGCTGTCCCAGGATTAGATCTTTAACACCTGAGGACCTTGGTTTCTAAGGTACGTTCCTGCCTCAGATGTATGATTCTTTTTCCTTTTCTCTGAGTATTTTTGATAGCTTATAAATTGGCGTTGAATGTCATTCACGGTTTGTCATTAAGAAAATCATTTTACATGCAATGTACTTGCACTTGGTGTAAGAGGCTTGAGGGTGGGGGTCAATTTCCTCTGGGCTGAAATCTGATCACGTAGCTCCTCAGTCTGAGTAGTTGCTAGGAGCTTTCTAGCATCTGATCAAATGATGGATAAATGAAAATCATACAGGAAGGTGATTTTTAAGCCAGAAAGATAATATAAAAGTAAAATGATAGCCATAACCATAAAGCACACAGGATGTCATGTCAAATAGTTAATAATACTCTGATTTCCTGGTGGACAAAACCAAATCAAAATCATGAGGTTGCTTTTTCTTGTTGAGTCCAAGAGTAGAGAAGGATCTCCCTGGTGAGCTCTAGTGGGAAAAGTCAGAAATTCTGTATTCACGAGACAGCTCTTTCAGCTGGAGATTTTAGGAAAGTCTCCGTCTGCAACTGTTTCCTTAACTGTAAAAGAAGTAAAAATAAAAAAGGTGGGTGTAAAACTGTACTTCTTACTTCGCATTGCTGTGTAGCAAGGCTTTCTAATGTGGATTATGTAGTTTTAGGTCTTAAGGCACTCCCCAGCATGCTGAGGGATTCTAGAATCTGAGATTCCAGAGTTCTCTGCTTCCTTATGGTCCTCCAACACCGTGTACACATAGGGTACATGGTTGAGTCTAAACTAGCCAGGCCCAAGGAATGAGTCAGGAGGCGGTCTCATTTGGCCTGGCTTCTCTGATGGGCGGATAATGGCGTCTTCTCATCCTCCTTCAACAACCTTGATCTAGTAACCAAAGTGGCTTATTATCCTATCTTGTTAACTCTGTAGCTTTCCGTCCAGATAATTCATGGTTTGGATGCATTCTCTTCCTTCCGTTCCTCCTTTTTAAGACGTTTCCCTTCTTCTTTGTCCAGGCTTAAGGTTTATCATTAGTTATTCCCACGATGTCATCTCTTAACTTCTCTTCCTTGGTCAGGTAAGCTGAGGCTTTGTACAGAGGCTAAAGATTTTTAAAAATCCCCTCACTATCAGGCTTGGGGAAAAACAGGATGCCGTGAGGGGCCAGGAACTCCTTCATATTTTTGTCACCTGTGGCCATTGCTGAGGATTTTTTAAAAAATAATTTTTATCCTAATACTTTTCTAAATTTAGTTTTTCTTGGAATGCAGTTGTCGCAGCTTACTTAAGGATTTAGTTTTAAAATCAGCATGTGAGATTTATTTGTCAATTATACCTCAATAAAGCTGGAAAAAATCAAATCAGTATGTGAGGCAGGTCTCTTTTGTTCAGGTTTCTTCCTAAGAGTCCAGCACTACTAGTTTTGCTTCCGTTATTGGGTCAGGAGATTTCTTTAGTTGAGCACTAGATGAAATGTTGGCTTTCAATTAAGGATTTGTGAATGAAAACTATATATCTTGAACCACTAGAATTCCATTCACTGGGAAGAGATGTTCCCTCCAAGAGGGCATGCGGGAAAGGAGATGGGCTGAGAGCAGAGCTGTCCCAGGCTCCCTCGTGGAGCAGGTGGAATCCTGCACACAACTTAACATTTTTCTCTCTCCTCCTTCAACCTGAGGAGCTGAATTTGCATAAACTAAATGTGCATATAAGTCCATTGTACTGTCCTGTTTTAAGTACCATGAGTGAGATGGGAATGCTGTTGTTTTCTGGCCTTAGCCAATTTTAGGCAGGAAATGAGAGCTAGTGTGATTTGGTTAGCAGCAATGAGCTGAACTTGTTTTAGAAAGTGGCCCATTTCACCTTCAGCCTTACCTATTTGAATCTCCCAGGTGGTGTTAGGTTCAGGAAGCAGCGCTGTGACTATTGCTAAGCAAGAGAGAGAGTAAGCCCAGGCCCTGTCACTTCTCCAGCAGCTGCAAACCCACCACCAGTGCCAAGTCAGGCAGAGAGGGAGCTCGCTGCTGCCACACAGTGTCTGCCCCAGCAACCTGGTGTCATGTACACAAGGTTCTTTCCAAATGTTGTTAGGATGTGCTTGTAGCATCCTAGCAATTTGGCAGCAAAACATACGCGTTTGTTGAATTTCCTCTGGCCTAGCTATATAGCAGATTCAAAATGAATAACAGAAGAAATGTTGTGGGAAATGTAATACATAAAATGTGAATGTTAGAGGGATCTTAGGTATTTCTTAGTCCATCCCCTTAAATTTACAAAGATGACTTACCCGAGAATATTAAGTAACTTGCCTAAGATCATGAGTTAGTAGCCAACCTGGAACTAAAATTTTAGTTGTCTGATGGCTGTCTTGCTGCTTTTTCAACTATGCAGTACTTCTGGATCAAGTTGTATTCCATTGGTCCAACTGGATTTACTCAGCTCGGCCTACATAAGTGAAACAATTCTAAAGGGAATTGATATATACAAACAGATATGATCTCGTTCTTGGTTTGTTGGTTTGCTTTCTGTTTGAACTGGAAGTTGAAGTTTAAGACCTGTTCAAAGTTTGTTATCATTGTCATTTGTTTTGTGTTATTAGCAAATCAGATTATGTGCCATCTATGGGGGTGTGCCCTTCAGCTCTCTCCTTAAGAGAGAATCTGCTGTGAAGGATGCAGCTAGCTGAAAGCTGCAGCAACCTTTGCTCTAGGGCTCCCCATCAGCTTGGCCATGGTCTTTTCAGAGCTGCGCTGCTGTCTTCCTCCTTGTCTCCCATCACAGGTGTCAGACCTACGGCATAGTTGGGGGTTCTCTGTCCTCTCCTGGTCCCTTCTCTTCTTTATCCTTTCCCCTAGTAAACCTCTTGTACTTGATTCTATCTCAGCATCTGTATCCCAGAGGACCTGAACTGACACGGTGCATAGGTGGTTGTGAAGACATTTTTAGAATATTCTGTGTTAACTGTTGCAGGGAATCTTTAAAAATCTCTTGATGTTGGGGCTGGCCCCGTGGCCGAGTGGTTAAGTTCGCGCGCTCCGCTGCAGGCGGCCCAGTGTTTCGTTAGTTCGAATCCTGGGTGCGGACATGGCACTGCTCATCAGACCACGCTGAGGCAGCGTCCCACATGCCACAACTAGAAGAACCCACAACGAAGAATACACAACTATGTACCGGGGGTCTTTGGGGAGAAAAAGGAAAAAATAAAAAAAATCTAAAAAAAAAAAGAAAAAGCTTAAAAAAAAAAATCTCTTGATGTTGAGTAGTGTTGAAAATAACTACAAATGGTTGATTAATCATTTTTACCTTATCTTTCCCTTAAAGTTAAGCCAATATGAAAAGAAATAAGGTCAGAGAGTGATGAGAAGTGCACTGCTGTCAAGAGGCAGGATTCCCAGAACCAGCTCTCTTCCTGACCTTAAAGAATTCCCTTAGTCAACAAGGAACTTGGAGCCTCACTTCTTATAAAATGAGCTGGATGATCTTGGGCTGTTTTTTCCAGCTCTGAATGTGAAATAGATTGCAAGAGAAGAGATTGACTCAGGCCAATTGGTCCCAATAGTGTGAACATTAAGTCTAAATTTAAATTGAAGAAATACAAGTTAATACAAAGAGAAGGAATTCAGAAGTTGTGCAGTAATTGTCTCCATGTTGTTGTCCAATTTATTTGTCAGATCGGTGACACCAAATACGTTGGCACAGACAGTGCAGTTTAACTAGCATCTCTATTTTAGAGTGCTTCTGAGATTTTTTATCTTTGTGGTAAAACAAGATTGTATGTAAGTGCCTAGAAATGGAAATATTATTCCCCACAATATGGAATAAGAAGATGGAGATATTTTAGTATAATCGCTCCTTAAGTTACATAATTCCAAATGCTTAGTGCTCCTTTCCACTCTGTACCATGTAAGCTGTGGTCCAGAGTTGAGACCACTCTGCTTTTACATGTAATGGTAACATTCAATGGTTTATAACACTAATCTATTCTGCAGCTAAATTTGATGATAAAAGCACCTTCCTGCTCTAAGTCCATGTAATCAGATAGTAGTTTTACTGAATGTGGCTCTTTTTACTGCTTTTTCCTCTTTTAATTACAGTCATGCACTACTAACAACATTTCTGCCAGTGACGGACCACATATACGATGGTAGTCCCTCCCATGAGATTAGCACCATAGAGCCTTGGTATATAGTAGGCTAAACCATCTAGATTTGTGTAAGTGCACTCTGTGATGTTCACACAGCTACGAAATCATCTAACAATGCATTTCTCAGAATGCATCCCTCATCGTCAAGCGATACGTGACTGTAGAATTCTTGTTCTTAAAGTTTCTAAGCTTACTAATGATTCTGTGACATAGAGTCCTTACTTATTTTACAGAACGTGATCTTCTGGAACTTTGTCTTTTATTCACTTGCTGAATTTGATTCAACGTGGTCTTTCCTTTTAGACTTGACAGCTGTTTGCATTCACTTGTGTCTTCCATAAACATGTGGTAGCTGAAGCGTCTGTAGTTAGAGAAGACAAAGCTGCTCATTGGAGAACTCTGAAACCCTAACAGTTGGCTTCACTTTCGAGTCAGCGTTCATTTAACGTTTCTCGTGTGCTGGGTATGGCGATGGACGTTCTGTTTTTTTAAATGGATGTTGGGAGAGGAGCCCCGAATATATGACATTGAGCTGAAGAGGTGATACATTTCAGCACTTTTCATGTTGAAATTTCATGTTGAAATATCATGTTACTGTGTAGCATGAAACTTGTAAATTATAATGGAATCATAATATGCTTGTTCTCAAGAACAATATGTAAAATATTTAACAACAGGTCTGGCATCGTCACTGCCCAAGCAGAACAAATGTTACACAACCAGTACCACTTCATGTCAACTTAATATCAGTTCTGCCTGAACTGAACATCAGTTAGGTGGATTAAAAATCTTATGTGTTTTGTGGGCCTTGATCTTGTTTTTACAGGGAGCCATAGAAAAGATAGAACTTATGTACCTGTTTTATGCTTTTCCTACCTAGTTAAAAAATAATGAATTAAAGTTTCCAGTTTCCTCTGTCCCTGGGATATGATTCCTTGCTTTACATGTGTGGGAGCCACTCTTGTTGCTTTTATACCTTATACTTTTGCAGTGCAACCCTACTACCAGCTTATAATCCAAGCATGTCTCCAGCCCAGTTCTCCAATACATACAGACATTTATTGAACAAAAGTTAATTAGCAAGCAGGTACGAAATGATTCATACAACCTTTTCTGTAAAACTTAAAGAAGTCCCAGTTCTCTTTTCTTTTAAGTGCTTTCTTAGGAAAGGTTCACCTGAGGCAGACGAGGCTGCTTATAGTTGGTCTCAGGCAACCAACAATCCTCTTAAACCAATGATTCTCAACTGGGGGCAGTTTTGCTTCCCAGGGGAAACTTGGCAATGTCTGGAAACATTTTGGTTGTCACAACTCAGGGTGGGGGTGGCACTACTGGCATCAGAGAGGCCAAATATGCTGCTAAACTTTCTACAGTGCACAGACAGCTTTCCACAGAAAAGAATTATGTGGCCCAAATGTCACTAGTGCCGAAGGTAGAATCCTTCTCAAACCAATGGCTGGATACAGGACTGTTTAGGGATCAAGCCTGAGGCACCATTCCTAAAATTAAAGCTATAAGCCTCCATCTCATTACCTCTCATTTTCTCATCACCTGTTCACAGAGCAGATGTAGGGATATCTTTATAAAATGTTAGCTAACTCTTATAGCTTTCTGATAATTTTCATTTTACTAATAAGAACCTGTATCTAATATTTATCATGCTAGTTAATGAACCATTTTCACAAATAAAATCTCATTTCCAGCAGTCATGGTGCTAACAAAACATCATTGTTGATCAAGACATGAGTGAAGCCCTTGTAGAACCACCTCTGCTTTTTGAGCTTCCAGTTTTGAGCTTCCGATAAGAATACTTGTTGATCACTCTGGATTGTGTGTTCTTGAGTAACGTGCTGGCAGCACCTAGTTCAGAGCTTAACCTAAGTAACATGGATGCATAACATCGCACTGTGTGTGCTGTAGTATTTTGGGGTAAATCACTGATGCTGTGACAGATTTGCTTCCCAGAAGCTGGGTCTACTTACTTCTACAAACTCTCCCTCTCAATGCACTTGGTTTCATTTCACCTACCATGTCCTGAGTGTTTCCTTTGTGGACAATGCAGACCTAGATCAAACCAAAGATAAAGACAGAGAGGAGTAAATGTCTTCTCCTGTCTCAGTGAGTTTACAGTTGAGGAGTGGGGCAGTGGGTAAGTAAACAATCTATAAAGCAAGACAAAGTAAAAAACAGGTGCCGTAAGAGACTTGTTGAAAAGTTTTATTAGATGCAAAAGTGGGAGGCAACAGGGCTATGACTTGGTTAAAGCAACAAGAAGGAAGTAACGTTCGACGGGTTTTGGAGCATGGATGGGGGCTGGGGTGGGTCAGTGCATGGTCACAGGTGATTCCGCAGAGCTAGAGTGGGCATCTGGGTCTCCTGACCCCCACCAAGTGGATTTCCTAGTAGGTCATAGCGATAAGTTCTGAATTAAACTAGAAGACTGGAGAAGTAAATGTATCATTTAAAAAGGGTTTTTTTCCCCCTCTAGCAATAGAAGAAAACTCATACAATTGTTTCTTATTTCATCTAGTACTTAATTTTTCTTCTTTTGTCGAATACCATGTTCTGCACAAATGTTAGGAGAGAAGTTCTGGAAGAATTTTAAGCAAAGCACCATTAGGTTGCTTTCTGTTCTAAATTTATGTACCTAATAACCTCCTCTCTTCATTCATTGTTGGCTTTACTTTTCAATTTCAAAAGCCACTAATCTGCCTCTTTTTTCTTGTTTCAAGAAAATAAGCAGATATGCCCCGAAGTGGCAGAGGACATTTTCAGTAGGCTGTTTCCAGTATGTTATCAGCATGAAAAAGCTAAAATATAGACCAAGGGTCTTGAAACTCTTCTTGGAAAGACAAAACAGACAGAAAGAAATGGACTTGATCAAATCCTGGGGCCTGGGTGTGAGTTCCAGACTTAGGATTAAGAAGTCTATTCGAAGAATGACCTTTGTCTTTCATCTCTTGGTCTGTCTTCACCTTTTGTCAGGCCTTACTGTGTTAGTGGACATAAGTATAGTTTAACATTGCAAGCTGGGGTTTGCTTATGCTTATGCCTCTAAGTAGTCATTGAAAAGTAGGCTAATGTTGATAATAGATTGGGCATCATTTAAGTTCACCTAGATGAATTACCCTTTTGAAGGTCACCTTCTGGTGTGGTTTGGAAAACAGTGCTTTGAGTATAATTCTTGGTTTATTAATGCCACTTCTTAAAGGCTCAGTGAACCCTATGTAATTTCTCATTTAAAATGAAAGTCTAGTATTCAGCTAATTGAATACATGGCTACTTTAATTATTTTGTTACAGCTAATTGGTATTCACAGTGATCATGTTTTACAGCTTCTAAATGTAATATTACCTTACAAGTTTATGGTTCAGCCCCCTTGGATATTTCAGTTCTCTCTGTTTTATGTTAGCATGTAGTTTTTTTAGGTTCCTATATTTTGTGCCTCTTATGTAGTTCTGAAAAGGAATAAAGCTCTTTTCCCTGCTCTTATTTGCCTTTGTGAGTTGTAAGATAGATAGAAATTAATTTTGCCTACCACAGATTATCCATATCATTGTGAAAGACTAAATCTTTCCCAGGCCATTATATAGGTGTATTTCAGATTTGTTACAGGATTTAGACTGATAGGAAATACCTGTAACTACATTTCCTATTTAGATTGATTTACAGTTGTTGCCTTTTCTCAATCCTAGTAATCTCCAGCTTTATAATATCATCCCATGGAAAATTGAGCAGGTACCTGCTTTGTTTTCTACCTTGTGCTATTAAAATTGAACACTGGCATTTCAAGGAACTTTGTCATTTAAAATGCGCAAGCTTTCCCATAGCACAGAATCTTCCCTAACTGTGCCTTGTACTTGATGTATGATGTAACAGTACTACCTCTGAGCTAAGTGATTGTGATGTCACTGGTTTCCCAGTGCCTACACCCTGTGCCGTACCTCAGTCCCCAGGAGAAACCAGGCCTAAGAGGGTTGAGCTACTATGTCAAAAAGTTTTTGCTATGAAGATTTACCTAGGAACCTATGTGGGAAGGTAAAGTTCCTATCAGCACCATATGTCATATCCCGAATCTCAGTTTCTTCTTCTGTTAACCGTATTCTACCTTTGTTGTGAGCACCTTCAAGTATTTTCTGAGAAGAGGCAAGTCTTTAAGAAAGTAAACATTTGTATACTTCATTTTGACTGTAGCTACCAATGCTGAGTAAACATCAAAATGTTTGTGTTGGTTTTCTTAAAGAAAACTTGATTTCCTTATTTTCTTTGTTTCTCATGCGTATGGGAAGCTCTAGTTTTCCATAATGATCCACTTAAGCGCTTTCTGTCATGTTTTCAAAGCCCAATCATGTTATTCCAGATCTCACAGGATCTGAAACCTAATCAGTGCCTATTTCTTATAGTGGGAGGAATAGCAAACAGGAGATGGGGGAAAACTTTTTATATTCTTTTTTTTGGTAAGAAGTGATTCAACTATACAGCACAGTAAATAATGCTATAATCCTCTTTGTTTTTATTTGTTCATTTACAATGATTGTGTATCTGTTAGTGAGTTATACATAGAAGTTTTATTTACTTGCACTTGGTTTACTGCTTTTTCTTAAGTTGAGTGTGACTCTCCATCTTCGGTGCCTATTAGCTTAGTGAGTGGATTCTGGGCTTAAGTTTCAGGATTCGTATTGTGTGACTTTCCCTCCCAGCATCACATTAACTGTTTCAAAGCAATGTGCCATGAGGACGTTGTGGCCGTGTTCTTGCTTTGTTATTCTCCCCAGTGGACCTCAGGCTATCGATCCTGTTGGCCGTCTAGGGGGAGGTTTGTGATGTTAGCCTGTAGTTTGGTGTTTTCCCGTCTTTGGAGGTGGTGCCTCATTAGAGTGCTTGTCTGAGCTTTTGGCTTGTTGCTTTACAAATTTTCAAGCATTACATCGTAGAAAAGTGAATAAGGATATTTCTGTATATCCTTTATTTAGGTTGTAATCAGCCCTTCAAATTAAATTTGTTGGTTGGTATATTGAATTATTATAGTGTTGAATTATTGTAGTGTTTTCTAAATAGTTATAATAGAATATCCATTGCATTTTCTTTGCATTTGTTGACATCTCAACTGCGCAACCATAGGAACAAAAGGAACATTATTTAGTGCAAGTGTTTTAAAAATGAAGGCAGGTAATGTCATACATTGAATGGGAGAGGGAATCAAGACCGAATACGTTACGGATTTAGTAGGTAAAATAATTTCCATGCTATAAATAACTGTTCATATTGTTAAAACAAAAATTTTTTGTTTTTAGTGTAATTATTTAATAATTCACTCTTAGCTTCTGTACCATATTATGTTTCCATCTCGTAGTCAGGGGTGTATGTATGTGACAGTAATGTTTAAAAAATATTTTTCTGATTACAGAACTAATAACTGTTCGTTATAGAAAATTTGGAAAATAGAAAACATTCCAGATAAGAAAAATATCCCACTATGCACATCATGTCCACTGTTAACATCTTAGCATACTGTACACTTTCCGTCTATATAACCCCCCATCTATATAACCAGGCACTCAACCTTCCTTGTCCCTCCCTTGTTAACCAAAATTAGCAACTTACTGTACATGTTATTTTATGACTTCTTCCTCTCATTTAATATTTTGAGTTTTTAAAAAATTAATTATTCTATTAAAACATTATTTTTTGCTGAGGAAGATTTGCCCTGAGCTAACATCTGCTGCCAATCTTCCTCTTTCTTTTTAGTTTGAGGAAGGTAAGCCCTGAGCTAACAGCCATGCTGATCTTCTGCTATTTTATATGTGGCTTGCAGCCACAGCATGGCTGACGGGTGGTGTAGGTCCATACCCAGGATCCAAACCTGCAAACCCACGCTGCCGAAGCAGAGCACGCTAGACTTAAGCACTATGCCACAGGGCTGGCCCCCAAAACATTATTTTTTTAATGGCTCTTAATGTTTGATCATTATGGCTGGATTAAAATCTTTATAATCAATATTCTATTGTTGAACTATATCTTATTTACACAAACCTCTGTTTGTTCCCATTTTCTTGTTGCTTTAAATAATGCTGGCTTCATTTTCTTAGATATGAATCCTTATGTGCTTTTCATAGTATTTCCTTGGATTATATCCCTAGAAGTAAAATCAGCCAAATGATAAGCAGATTAACAATAGTGAAGATACATACACACATACATCCATCTATTTACGTGTAGTTATTTTCATAAATTTTAGTATACTTAATTTGTATTCACTTTAAAACATTTAAATTTATTCTTAGTGATATATAGTTCTGAGTTTTGACAAATACATGCAATTGTGTAACCAGCACCAAAATCAAGAAGCAGAATAGTTCCCTCACCTCAAAAAATTCACTCTTTTGTCCCTTAACTACAAAATATATTTATTTTTAGTTTGGACAACACAATGAAACAAAAATAATTAGAAACCACCCATAAACCTACTGAACTGCTGGAACCTCTGTTGACATTTTGTTGAATATCCTCCCGGTCTTTTTCTTTTCTTCTCCACAAAAAAAGAGATCAGAGTGTCCTTCCTGGTTGTAGTCTGCTTTTTTAACTTAGTATATTTTCTATTTAATCAGTAGATTGGTTTTTGTTTTTGTTTCTTTGCAATTTTAAACAACCCTATCATGGACATCTTTGCATGTTGATATAGTTACTTAAGAAGAGTACCTAGAAAAGAAAATTACCCAAAAGTAGAGTGTTTAGACCTCAGTGCATATGTACATTTTTAAGACTTAATGCATTTTGTCAAATTGGTTTAAAAACGGCTATACCAATTTACATTCTGACCAGGAGTGTATAGAAAAGCCTGTTTTCCTGTATACTTACCAATATTATTATTATTTTATATTTTTGTCAATTTGATAGGTGAATAATGGAACTTCATTATTTCCGTTTTCATGTTTGACGTCTTGTGGTGTTGGGTTTTTTTCATGTGTTTTTATTTATTTTTTTGTGTGTGAATTGCCAGTTTATGTCATTTGTGTATTTTTCTTTTGGCTTTTTTGAGGTAGGTGGGTGAGTTAGAGGGCTTTTTTCTTTTTGTTTTTTGTTTGCTGAGGAAGATTAGTCCTGAGCTATCATCTGTGCCATTCTTCTTGTATTTTGTATGTGGGATGCCACCACAGCATGGCTGATGAGTGGTGTAGGTCCACACCCAGAATTCAAACCCACTAAGCCTGGGCCGCCTAAGCAAGGTACGCCGAACTTAACCACTAGGCCATGGGGCCTGCCCTGGAGGGTTTATTTTTGAAGTGCTCTGTATGTTAATAACATATTCTCACAGTTACATGTTGGAATTTCTTTTTGTCTTTTGCTTGTTCATTTGATTTAATGATTTTTTATTTTATGGAGGGTCTCATAACACCATTTCCTTTATTTATATTTTGGGTTTGTGTGTTGAATTTAGAGAGATCTTTTCTCTTTAAATCATATAGTCATGGATATTTTCTTCACACGTAGCTATGTTAAAAATTCTTTCTCCATTTACTTTTTCTTTTATATACCTGACAGACTAGTGAGGTTTTTACTGTGTTGTACCAAGGAGTCATATATTATGTTCTTGCATATGAATGCATTTATCTAATCTTAATATTGTATTTGTTTTTATTTATCCATATGCTTTCAAGCAGCATGAACTTTTCATTGAAATTTTCTATTCAAACTGTAACAGCACAATGACATTTAAGTGTCCCGTGTTAAGCAAGTCCTCTTATGTTGCCTTCTTTAGTTTGCGTTTTAGATAGATACTATACATCAGATTGCTCTGTGACATTAGAAAAAAGCAGTACTTAGATCGTTAAATCACTGTTTGTTTGTTTCTAACATGCTGCAGGAGATTGAAGTCAAGGTAAGTAGCAAAACAGCCACCTACGAATGTGCAGATGGGTTTACCTAAACTCAGCGCGTAGTGGACAAGTCACCCTGACACAGGACGAGTCAGGCGACACTTGATGTCCTTGCAAAAAACACGGTACATGGCAGAAGGGTGAGAATGCCGAAATACGTACTTGCTTTATCTCTTAAAATTCCTAGTCAGGCGTGTAATCAGCATTCACTCAACAAAAATATGTTACAAAACTTTTCTAACTTGGGGTGATATCAGGAGCTCTGTTCCATCAGAGATAAGGGTCACTTAAATAAGAATCAAGATAGAAATGATGCATAGTTGCCTTGAGAAATGCTTTTTTTTTTTAACTAATCTTGAAAAATATCCATAAGTAACTATCTTTGTCATAATCTTTTTCAAGAATCAAAAATACTTTATAGCTTATTTTTTAATTTTGTAAAAAAAGATCTTGTAAATTAGAAGTGGGATACCTAAGGGTTTTTAAATTACTTATTTTTATTATTAATTATTTTTAATTATTCAAACAAACAATTATAGTAGTTTTTGCCCCTCCAAAGACAACTACTTTATACAAAAAGAAATAGACCAATACACATATTTATATGCAGGTTTCACTGGGTAATTTAAGGGTTCTCAAATATAAGGTTTATGTACAAAAAGTTATATAAGCTTTTTTGTTGTTGTTGTTCAAGAAAGAAGGCTAGTAACCATGCGTCTTAGGCCCAGAATAAAATCAAAGTTTTGTTATGTAAAATATTAATCCTTGAAATTACTCTTTGAAAGAGAAGTTAAATAAAACTGTCTGTGCTGTATTCTGACATTTCCAAATACATTTGGACAAAGTAGGACACAGCTGTTACAGTAAAAAATAAAAACAGAAACAATGTGGACTCATTCTTTACATTTAAATACAGCAATCATCATCTTATTAATGTTTTTCTATGGCAGAGACCTAATAGATTGCAAAAATCTTCAGCCTTGTGTACTTATTTCTAATGCAATTTATACTTGACTTTCGCTTTGCTGTTGCTGCTTTTTCTTGATATCGTATATTCTTCATTTCTTTTTTTAGGCTAAGCAGCTGGAAGAGAAAGATCGAGTGATAAAGAAGCAGGATGCATTCTACAAAGAGCAGCTGGCTAGACTGGAGGAGAGGGTATGACTGTTTCTTGTCATTGACTCTCTTCTATTACCACATCTGCAGCTTTCCCATGTATTTATTTAAAAATCAATAAATTAGAACCATAACTGCTTTTTCTAGTTAAAAAGTAGCCAGGAAGTGAAGAAGCCAGGCAGGTAGATCATTCTTGCAGGGAGTGTCATTTCTACTTTGGTAGTTTTGGGTATGGTTGTGTTATTTGGTCATAGATGCATGTTACCACTTACGAGCTCCCCCAAATATTTTTCCTTACATGTTTAGAAACTGCATTGCCTCTAGGTCAAACTGTAGAATGCTCCTCTGAACTCTCCCAAATATTGACTAAACCTGAGTAAATTCTTAGAAATGTAGTGTTTTAAAGGATATATAGTCTTCGTGAAAACTCAGTTTCACTGCGTTTGTGGCTAAGAAATGAATATCTTTTTCAAGAGTGGTAGTCAGGAGCTGAACAGTAGGACTTAGGGAGAAGAGCTAGGAGGAGAAGTTGAGGCAGTACCTCTAGTCAGCATGGACCTAGAGTTTGGCAGAACTGCCAAGGAGGGAATTAAGGCTGAAACAAAAGGAGGCAGTGGGTTTAAGAATGGGAGTTTGAGCACCTAATCAATGTCCCTGTTCAATAAAGTAGATTTGTCTACAATAATTTCATACATAGACCATGAGGTTACAAAGATAAGTCTCTCTTCCCTTTGATTGAGACCCCCAAAGTTTGATTTCTTTAGAATTGGATGTTTAATAAGGAATTAGGTAAAATAAATACATTTTTAAGCCCCATTCAATACAAATATTTAGGTTAAATGTGTTTATCCGTCTGTCTATGTCACTGGACTGAGGGCTTCTTGAATGTAGAGACCATTTTCTCATTCATTCACCAGATATCTAAGTACCTAATATATGTCAGACTCTGGTCTAGTGCTAGAGATATACTAGGGAAGAAAATGAGCTAAATTTCTGCCCACATGGAGCTCAAAATCAATTAAAACCCAGTATATATATTGTATGGCAGGCTGTGCTAATATGGTGAACCATAAAGCAGGGAAAAGGGAGTCCCAGGGCTCAGGAGTGTAGGTTTGGGGTTGAGTGGAGAGGGAGGGCCTGTCAAACAGGATGGCATTTGGAAAGCGGTCTGCAGTCATGGGGAAACAAACCAGCACCAAAGCCCTGAAGCAGGTGTGTGCTTGGCACGTTGAGAAAGGCCAGAGGGGTTATGAGCAGGAGAGTGTTCTGGCTGCTGTCTTGAGCAAGAACTGAAGCAAGAGAGACTTAGTAAGAGGTAATGGCAGTAACTCAGAAAAGGCATGCTGAAGGCTTGGGCCAGGGTGTTAGCATTCGATGGGGTGAAATGTGGTTGGATATTTCAAAGGCAGAGCTAACCAGGTTTGCTGATGGTTTTGAATGTGAGTAAGAAAGAACTCAAAGATAGCTTTTACAAGCTTTTACATCTAGAAGGATTTATTTTCCATAGGGGAAGACTATTAAAATATGGATCTGGATGTGCATAGTAGAGGAAATCAGGAGTTTGATTTTGGGTATGTTAAGTTTGGGGTATTTCTTAAGACATCTAAGTAGAGATGTTAAATAAGCATAAAGTGGAATGACTTAGAGCAGAAGTCAGCAAATTTTTCTGTAAAGGGCCAGATGGTAAATGTTGTAAGCTTTGCAGGCCACGTATGGTTTCTGTTGCAGCTACTCAACTCTTGCCACTGTAAGATGAAAGCAGCCGTAGCCAATATGTCAATGAACAAGTGTGACTGTGTTCCAATTTATGGACACTGAAGTTTGAATTTCATATAATTTTCACGTCATGAAATACTCTTCTTTTGTCTCTACCCCCCTCCCCGCCCCAACTGTTTAAAAACGTAAAACCATTCTTAGGACTATGTAAAATCAGGTGGCGGGCTGCATTTGACCCCTGAGTTGTAGTCTGCAGAACCCTGGTTTAGAGCCCAGACTCTGACATCACTTGGCTTGGATTCAGATCCCTGAACTGGCATTTACCTGCTCAGTATCTCAGAGCATCTTACTTAAACTTCGTTTCCTCAGCTGTGAAACAAGAATATAATAGTTACTTACCTCACTAGTTTGAAAAATGAGGTAATTCTCATCAAGCACCTCTAATAGTGTCCAGCACAGAGTAACCACTCGGTCCACAGTAGCTCATATTTTCCTTCTGTCCTTCCAGAGCACCGTACCTGACAGAGTTAGTAAACGTAAGCTGAATAAAGTGAATGAGAGTGCAAGTTTTAGGGTGATTTCCCACACCTCATGATAGTTTTCTTTGCCGTCAAGTATAACTATGCTAGGTACCTTTTGAATTTGTCACTGATCACTGTTAGGTACAAGAAAAGGCACTGAAAAATATTTGCCCATTTCACGTAGATCCACCAATTTGATGGAGACAATTCAGTGATGGGGGTGAGGGTCTGAGAGGGTTTGTTCTAAGCAGATTGAACTGGTCTGCTCTGCAGCTATTGCTTTTGGCCTCAGGTTAGAACAAGTGGTAGAAGATCAGGTAGATATAGGATGATGCTGTCAAATCATTGTGATTACTGTCTTCGTACATAGGCAAAATATGTACTTTTTTCCTTTTTTGATGATAAGACTGGAAAGTAGTGTTATATTAGGATTTTAAGTGAAAGCTGAGAAGCACTAGTGAGCTTAGAAGAATCCTGAGGTGGAATAATCACACTGTACTATTAGTTAAGACTTAGTAACTCCACTTTCTGTGGCAGAAAGAAAGCTGGACTAGGAGTCAGAAGGCATGGCTTTGTCATCTGGTTATTTGACAGTTCACCTAATCTGTTGTAGTCTCTGGTTCTTCATCTATAAAGTGGAAATAATACTCTGTTCTTTGCTCACCTTTGTGAGTTAGTGCGGGAACCAGATAAGATGATACATTTGAAAGCCCCTTGAAAACTGGAAAGAACTTAACAGATATAAACTGTTGCCCTTAGAGAATATTTACTTACTTTCCATCATGTACAAGATACCAATAATCATAAAATTAGTATTATTCAACTTCATGGTGTCTTCTGCCCATTTCTATACAATCCTGTTTTCGTTTATCACTGCCATTCCTAAAGTACCTAAGTTGAATTTTGTCCAATTGGATTTCATCTAGGAGTATTTGAGAGACGGTTAGGTCTACAATGATGAAGGATTTTCTGGACTTAACGCAAAAAATTGTAAAAAGAGTTTTTCTTGTGATGATGGTGAAAAGTCCAGTGTCTAACCATTTTTTTTTTAGGAATTCTGCACACTTCGTGTTAGAAGCTATGGAAGTGCTGAATACAAGAGTGCATAATGTAAGAAAAAATAATGATGATATTATGATAACTTGCAGAATCATTTAACTTACCCTGAAATCCAGCTTGCCTGTGGTTTAAAAGTAGAGATAAATACGTATCTTTCTACATTTTAACCAAGTGAAATGAGGAAACCATAAACTAGATATCAGGTGGCATACCATTACTGGAGAGGGGACTTCGAGTCTTTTACAGAATCATTCCAAGGATTTCTAAGATCACCTTACCATCTGCCCATCAACTAGATTAACACACAGTAATTATGTACGTTATCACTTTTTGATGACTCATCATCTTAGTACTTGAACTATTCGTTTTTATTGACTTGATGCAAATTTCTTTTGAGTCTGAACCCAAGTCTACTGAGCATGTGAAACACATTCAGTTTCTGTAGCACAGCTTGGTTTGCCTGTTGGATCTGTTTCAATAAACTCTTTATCAATCACATATTCTCTGTGTGAATGGAGCTTTCTCCTCCCGGGTATTTATATTAGCTAGTTCACCAGGAGTCTGAGATAATTTTCTTCTTTCACTAACTCTTGAGGAATAATGTGTTTCACCCTTCTTAGAACCAGTATTCCAAAGCAGCAACTCGACTGAGAAAGAAGGTGAAAGTCGTTTGAAAAGTTTTTCAAGTGCTTACTTCATTGTAAATGTTGCCAGCTTTATCAAACAACACTAACATAGATGTGAAGTATACTTATATTTTAAGAACATTAGAGGGATCGCGTTTAGGTGTGTGGCCTGACTGAAGGCGACTCGAGTATTGATTCCTGATTGTTGATGTTAGAGACGTGGGGAGTATTAACTGCTGACTGGTGGTTTGATGAGAGGAAGCCCAGGGCAGCTTTCAAAGAGAAAGGTCTTAAATGTCCTTACCTGAGGCGCTCAGGGAATTCTCCATAGTGCTTTATACACCTCTCTTTATGATGTCACATTTATGATAATTGTGGTTAGTTATTTGTGTTTATCTTGTAAACTCCTTGAGGGCAAAGGTCATTTTCTTATTTCTGTGTTTTCCACAACTCACATAGTAGGAGTTGAGTGAATGAGTCCTGGCTTTGCTAAGCATAGACCGTAAAGTTATGTCTAAGCAGTTAGTGTACAGTTTGTAAATATCCACAAAACATTTAGTATCTTCTTCACTAGTCGTTTAATAGTTTAAATGTGTCCCATGAGAAAATCAAGTTTGTTTGAATATCTTGATGTTATTTATAGCATCGTCATCATCGTAGTAGCTCACAATAACATTTATTGAGCACTTACATTGTGCTAGGCGCTTGCATGGATTATGTCTTTTTATTCTTACAAACAGCCCTATGAGGCTGTCAACCCTGTTGTTTAGATGAAGATCCTAATGCTGCAAGTAACTTGCCCAAGAATGCACAGCCCAACTGTGACCTGGATTTGAGCCAGCTCCAACACCTGAGCTTAGCTGTTACCCAGTACTATCTTTAATGTTGGTCAATTCTGCACTTAAGTAGGTAAATCCTGCTGATGGTTTTGTTAGTTCTTTAGGTGATAAGTTAGCTCTTCCTGGCTTCAAATACAACTTTTAAGGTCCTGATCTTAAAATTTGATTAATGCTACCTCATAACCTAAACTGTTAAGTATTCAAAATGCGTAACTTTCTCTCCAGGATTTGGCACTTCCTGGGAAAATTTGACCAAAAGGGAATAAATAAGGTCTTATTACCTAGCAGCTACAGCATGATACCCCTAAAAGTTATTTTAATATCTAATTGTGCTGCTTTTACCTTGAAATAAGAAATTCATATTCAGTCAAGCAGTTTGCAGATGTTTTTTGGCCAGCCCCAGTGGCTTAGTGGTTAAGTTCAGCATGCTGTACTTTGGCGGCCTGGGTTTGGTTCCCAAGTGCAGACCTACACCACTCTGTTAGTGGCCATGCTGTGCTGGCAGCCCACATGCTACAAAAGAAATTGAGGAAGATTGGCACAGATGTTAGCTCAGGGCAAATCTTCCTCAGCAAAAAAAAAAAAAAAGAAAGAAAAGAAAAAAGAGAATGTTTTTGAAGCATTCATTCATATGTTCATAGCATTGCTATGGGAAAGATAACAAATTTTGCTACTTTTAATAAACTGTTTCGATGGTTATTTCATTGGAGTCTAGATTGGCTGCATGTTCTTCTGGAAAATGTGTGTTTTCCAGTAGTCGATGCCCTATGGGAGGGAAGGGAGAGGAAGGACCAAGGCCGTAGTACTTAGAGGGTGAAGTCCAGATTCTCCCAGGGATTGTCCAGTATGAAGGATCCCTTTTGCCCCAGGACATCTTGGAGACATGAGTTCTTTGATGATTAGTGTGTCTTGCATAACTTCTCAATTATGAACTTGAATTGATTTGCTCTGCTGAATCCACTTTGCTCTTGGCGTTCGTAAGAATGGTGGGGTTTGGCACAGCATGAAGAGAGCTCTAAAAGCCCTGGTGGCTTGAGGAGCTGAGGGAGATCAGAGAGCTTAGTTAGATACAGTTACAATGTTCAGAGCCACAGGATAGTGGAGTTTGTATTGCTTTCAGTTGACAGGCTCCACTGGATGTCAGCAGCTATTTGCCTACACGCTGCAGTCAATTCCATACAATTAAGAAGGAGAGGGAATTGTAGAAGCTGGACAATAGAGAGTAATGCACAGAGTATGGTGAAAAATAAATTGTCATTAAGAAGAAAAGTACTTCCCTAGTTCCTCACCTGTGGAGAGAGTTGCTAATTAAATTCTAAGGTCATGCTAACATCAAATGAGCAGTTTTTAAAAGCCTGTTACATATAGTGGGTGGCGTATCTACTATTGTATCATAAAATGTTGGCTTATCTGTATGATTAATTGGCTTTTTTGGTTGCTTGATTTCTTCTTTGTCAATTAGTACCATCGTTTCTGTATTCCTCTGTGCAAAGCTTGAGGGAAAAATAATGCCAACAATGATAATAAAGAGAAATGACAACAGAACAGATTATTGTCAGCCCAGTGTGCTCCTTATGGGAAGAAATTATTATACATTTTTACTACCAGATGAAGTCTGTCATTGTAAAAATATTTCATTGAGTGAAGCCAGGTCAGCGTTTTCAAGGGATTAATAAAAGATAGAATCACAGTTAGACCGTAACATCTGAGATACTAAAACATAAACAATCTTTTTTGGGGTAGGGCGATAATTTAATAAAATCAATTTATGGGATAAAAAATCTCTTTGATATTTTCCCCCTCAGGTGCTTTCTTTTTTTTTTATTGAGTTAATGATAGATTACAATCTTGTGAAATTTCAGTTGTACATTAATGTTTGTCATTCGTGTTGTAGGTGCACCACTTCACCCTTTGTGCCTACCCCCCACCCCACCTTTCCCCTGGTATCCACTAAACTGTTCTTAGTCCACATTTTTAAATTCCTCATATGAGTGGAGTCATACACAGATTATCCTTCTCCAGCTGGCTTATTTCACTTAACATAATTCCCTCAAGGTCCATCCATGTTATTGCAAATGGGATGATTTTGTTCTTTTTTGCAGCTGAGTAGTATTCCATTGTATATATGTACCACATCTTCTTTATCCATTCGTCTGTTGATGGGCACCTAGTTTGCTTCCATGTCTTGGCTATTGTAAATAATGCTGCAGTGAACATTGGGGTACATAGGACTTTTGGGATTGCTGACTTCAAGCTCTTTGGATAAATACCCAGTAGTGGGATGGCTGGATCATATGGTAGTTCTATTTTTAATTTTTTGAGGAATCTCCATACTGTTTTCCATAGTGGCTGCACCAGTTTGCATTCCCACCAGTAGTGTATGTGGGTTCCTTTTTCTCCACAACCTCTCCAACATTTGTTACTTTTAGTTTTAGATATTTTTGTCATTCTAATGGATGTAAGGTGATATCTTAGTGTAGTTTTGATTTGCATTTCCCTGATGATGAGCGATGATGAGCATCTTTTCACGTGCCTATTGGCCATCTGTATATCTTCTTTGGAGAAATGTCTGTTCATGTCTCCAGCCCATTTTTTGATTGGGTTGTTTGATTTTTTGTTGTTGAGTTGTGAGAGTTCTTTATATATTATGGATATTAAGCCTTTATCAGATATATGACTTGCAAATATTTTTCCCAGTTAGTGGGTTGTTTTTTTGTTTCAATCCTGTTTTCATTTGCCTTGAAGAAGCTCTTTAGTCTGATGAAGTCCCATTTGTTTATTCTTTCTATTGTTTCCCTTCTCTGAGAAGGCATGGTGTCCGAAAAGATCCTTTTAATACTGATGTCAAACTGTGTACTGCCTACGTTTTCTTCTAGAAGCCTTATTGTTTCAGGTCTCACCTTTAGGTCTTTGATCCATTTTGAGTTTATTTTGGTGAATGGTGAAAAAGAATGGTCAATTTTCATTCTTTTACCTGTGGCTTTCCAGTTTTCCCAGCACCATTTGTTGAAAAGACTTTCTTTTCTCCATTGTATGCCCTCAGCTCCTTTGTCGAAGATAAGCTGTCCATAGATGTGTGGTTTTATTTCTGGGCTTTCAATTCTGTTCCATTGATCTGTGCACCTCTTTCTGTACCAGTACCATGCTGTTTTGATTACTGTAGCTTTGTAGTATGTTTTGAAGTCAGGGATTGTGATGCCTCTGATTTTGTTCTTTTTTCTCAGGATTGCTTTAGAAATTCGGGGTCTTTTGTTGCCCCATATGAATTTTAGGATTCTTTGTTCTAATTCTGTAAAGAATGTCATTGGGATTCTGATTGGGATGGTGTGGAATCTGTAGATTGCTTTAGGTAGAACGGACATTCCAATCCATGTACATGGAATGTCTTTCCATCTCCTTATGTCGTCATCCAATTCTCTCAGAAAGGCCTTGTAATTTTCATTATATAGATCCTTCACTTCCTTAGTTAAATTTACCCCAAGGTATTTTATTCTTTTTGTTAAGATTGTGAATGGTATTGTGTTCTTGAGTTCTTTTTCTGTTAGTTCGTTATTGGAGTATAGAAATGCTACTGATTTATGCAAATTGATTTTGTACCCTGCAACTTTGCTGTAGTTGTTAATTACTTCTAAGAGTTTTTCTTTTTTTTTATTATTATTTTTTTAAAGATTTTTATTTTTTCCTTTTTCTCCCCAAAGCCCCCCGGTACATAGTTGTGTATTCTTCGTTGTGGGTCCTTCTAGTTGTGGCATGTGGTTTGATGAGCAGTGCCATGTCCGCGCCCAGGATTCGAACCAACGAAACACTGGGCCGCCTGCAGCGGAGCGCGTGAACTTAACCACTCGGCCACGGGGCCAGCCCCGACTTCTAAGAGTTTTTCAATGGATTCTTTGGGGTTTTCTATATATAAGATCATGTCGTCTGCAAACAGCGAGGGTTTCACTTCTTCTCTCCCTATTTGGATTCCTTTTATTCCTTTTTCTTGCTTGATTGCTCTGGCCAGGACCTCCAGTACTATGTTGAATAAGAGTGGTGATAGAAGGCATCCTTGTCTCGTTCCTGTTTTTAGGGGGATGGCGTTCAGTTTTTGCCCATTGAGTATGATGTTGGCTATGGGTTTGTCATATATGGCCTTTATTATGTTGAGGTAGTTTCCTTCTATGCCCATTTTGTTCAGAGTTTTTATCATAAATGGCTGTTGGATCTTGTCAAATGCCTTCTCTTTATCTATTGAGATGATCATGTGGTTTTTATTCCTCAGTTTGTTGATGTGGTGTATCACGTTGATTGATTTGCGGGTGTTGAACCATCCCTGTGTCCCTGGTATGAATCCCACCTGATCATGATGTATGATCCTTTTGATGAATTACTGAATTCTGGTTGCCAAAATTTTGTTTAGAATTTTTGTATCTATGTTCATCAGTGACATTGGCTTGTAGTTCTCTTTTTCCGTGGTGTCCTTGTCAGGTTTTGGTATCAGCATGATGTTGGCCTCATAGAATGTGTTAGGAAGTGTTCCATCTTCCCTAATTTTTTGGAATAGCTTGAAAAGGATAGGTATTAAATCCTCTCTGAAAGTTTGGTAGAATTCCCCAGGAAAGCCATCTGGTCCTGGGGTGTTATTCTTTGGGATGTTTTTGATTGCTGTTTCAATCTCTTTCCTTGTGATTGGTCTGTTCAAATTGTCTGCCTCTTCTTGAGTGAGCTTTGGGAGATTGTAGGAGTCCAAGAATTTATCCATTTCCACTAGGTTATCCGTTCTGTTGGCATATAGTTTTTCGTAGTATTCTCTTATAATCCGTTGTATTTCTGCAGAGTCTGTTGTTATTTCTCCTCTTTCATATCTGATTTTGTTTATTTGAGCTTTCTCCCTTTTTTTCTTTGTAAGTCTGGCTAGGGGTTTGTCAATTTTATTTATCTTCTCAAAAAACAAGCTCTTTGTTTCATTGATCGCTTCTACTGCCTTTTTTGTTTCAATAGTATTTATTTCTGCTCTGATTTTTATTATTTCTCTCCTTCTGCTGACTTTGGGCTTTATTTGTTCTTTTTTCTCTAGTTCAGTTAGGTGTAGTTTAAGATTGCTTATTTGGGATTTTTCTTGTTTGTTAAGATGTGCCTGTATTGCGGTGAATTTTCCTCTTAATACAGCTTTTGCTGTATCCCATGTGAGTTGGTATGGCATGCTATCATTTATATTTGTTTCCAGGTATTTTTTGATTTCTTCTTCAATTTCTTCAGTGATCCATTGCTTGTTCAGTAGTGTGTTGTTTAGTCTCCACATCTTTGTGCCTTTCTCAGCTTTTTTCTTGTAATTAATTTCTAGCCTTATGGCATTATGATCTGAGAAGATGCTTGTTATTATTTCAATTTTTTTAAATTTGTAGAGGCTTCCCTTGTTTCCCAACATATGGTCTATCCTTGAGAATGTTCCATGTGCGCTTGAGAAGAATGTGCATTCAGCTCTTTTAGGGTGAAGTGATCTATATATGTCTATTAAGTCCAATTGTTTTAGTTCTTCATTTAGCTCCACTATTTCCTTGTTGATTTTCTGTCTGGATGCTCTGTCAATTGATGTGAGTAGGGTGTTGAGGTCCCCTACTATTATTGTGTTGTTTTTAACATCTTCCTTTAGGTCTGTTAATAGTTGCTTTATGAATCTTAGTGCTCCTGTGTTGGGTGCATAGATATTTATAAGCATTATTTCTTCTTGATGAAGTGTCCCTTTGATCACTATATATTGTCCCTCTGTGTCTCTCTTTACCCCTCAGGTGCTTTCTAAAGAGTTGTCAGTGATTCTGGGTCATATGGGTAGCTTATATACACTAAATTATTGTGTATGCTTTGGCCATGCAATGTGACAGCAAAATTAACACAATAGTTAAAAGCATAACTTTGTGGTGGATATGCCTCGGTAGGTTATGCCAGTTTGCATTTGTCAACCGAAAGACATATATTATTCCTTTGACACTTGGAAATTTTGTACTGGCTTCCTCATTCACCTTGAAATCAAGCAGATTCCCTGTGGTTTCTGTAGTTACTGAGAGTTACGGAAACAGACGAAGTTCTCTGGTCCAGGAGTTAGGACGTTGAAGGTAATGGAAGCCAATGCCACTTTTAATGTAATGCCATTACACATGACAGGTTTCAGGAAAGTGGATTGCAGTGTGTACCTTGAGTTGCTCACAATTTTTTTATCATTAACAAGAAATTTTAGATGTTAATTGTGAGGTAGAGAAATTCATAGGGCCCAATGTCACCATATCTTTTGTCAATATAATTGACAGTTACTTGTACCTTAGGGTTGAAGATGGAAACCTTTTGCACTCTTACCTGCCTCCCTAAAGGAAGTTTACTATTGCAGATATTCCAGAAGCAGCAAGCAGGATGGACTTTTTTTCTGTTCTGTTCTCTGGAGGAAAAAAAAAAATCAATGCAGTATAGTAGATGTGGGGGTCTTATCCTTAATTCATTATTCAACAAGTCTTCCAAACACATTGGCCTTTCTGTTAGCCTCTCTGAACTTTCTAATGGGAAATGTGGTTTCAGTAACCTTGAAATGCTTTTTTAATCTTGCTTTAGGGATATGAGATTTTTTTCTAGGGTGAGCTGTTAAAAGTGCATCCCATTAAAATGATCCCCTTAACTGGAGCCGGTTTTTCTGTGCCTAACTTTAGAGGAGAGATTTGCAAATCACGGGATCAGCACTTAATTTGGGGCTCTATTTATCATGTAGGCTGTCAAGAAGTATTAACTTTAAGGTAAGATGAGAACATGGAGTACAAAGCAACGAGCTGATGGCACACAGTACACCAGGTATTAAATAGCATTATCCATCCTGCTTGCTACAGTAAATAGGATTTCACTATTATGATGTGTCAGGGCTTTCAGTGAAATCAAATTTACAAGACACTAAACTGCCATCCTCTCTGCTGAGCAGCTTTATTCTAGGATCTTACTTTCATATTAATCCTGTTGGTAGGAAATACTTGTACCAATTGTGCATGGAAATTATAATTTAATGATCTCTTCCTGTTCTCTATTCAGAGCCTAGAATGGACCACTGTGCTTTGCAGTGATAGCCCCAGGGCTCTGAGGAAGAGATAATGTACAGTTCAGCTTTAAAGCCCAGGATGGCCTTTTTGTGAGTGCTTGTAATGATCATAAGTGCCAAGATGCCAGCAATGTGGGTTGCATACTTCCTCAACTCTTCACATTTCCTTTACCTTGTGAAAGACTATACAGTAAAATAATTAGATTCTGTTTACCGTGACAGTTTTTTAAAACAGTATTCCACTCAAATGTATAAAGGCAAGGTAAGAAATAAAAGGTTGTGAAATCCAGGGAAAATTAATTCCACTTTTAAAGATTCTGTTCATTTTGTCTGGGGAGGCTCAGCAGGCTGTTTTATTTGGAAAAAAATTAGTACCCCCTTTCCTTTCTTTGGGATATTTTCTTGCTATTGATAAGAATATTGCAGCTAGGAAGTCATTCTGTGTTTCCTGTGTATGTGATTGAAAATGAGCTAAATCTCTTGATTTTTCTTTGCATTCATTTTTTAATAATTAGTGATTGTTTTGCTTCTTGATGTTTGTTTGTTTATAAATTTCAAATGTAGTCCATTTAGGCTGACCAGCCAATGCTTATTTCCCTATTTTACTGACTGAAAAATTAAAATACATGACTGTTAAGTTTTTTAAAGGAAATTGCAGGGCTGGTGTTAGAAAATGCTCTTCAATCCCGGTTTTATGTTCAAACCATGAGCCAGCTGTGCCTCTATAAGGGATTATGTGTCAACACATTAGCTTCAGTTAGAAAGATATATGTATCATTAAAACATTTGCAAATAATATTAGCTCATAACATCATCAAATAAGAAGTGCCTACATCTGAGCTTGGCATATAAAGCAGGTTTGTACAGTAGAGTCAACATTTAATGAAAGGAATCCAAATCCAGTAGGGCCATAAGACTAAGATAGGATTTTGACCTTGGTCATTCTTATCAGAATTTTGAGGGGCTAGAAGGAGTCATCGACATTCACCATTCATTCAAAAACACATTTATTAAACTCCTCCAGTGAGCCAGCACTGTACATAGATATAGTGATGAATACAAATGGCACAAACACCTGTTGGCACTGGTACAAAGCTCTGATTGCCACAGTGGCTCCATGGAGGCTGTGCCATACTGTTATTTTCCAGAGCAGAAATGTTTTGTGTGGAGTAGCGGCTACTTTTGTCCATGAAAGGTCCAAAGATCATGAGATTTAGAGGGAAATTCAGTGGGTTGGAGAGATCCATCAGGTTAAATGCTCAGATGAAGACCCAATGAACTGGTTGCCTCAAATAGCTGTCTTTGAAAATAAATATAAAATATGTAAATTCCATGAAGACCAGAACTATTTCCCCTTTGAAAACCGTGATAGTACTTAGCACATAATAGGCACTAGATAACTTTTTAAAATTAATGTGTTTGTTAAGGAGTGGGGTGGGTTCCATGGCCAAATAATTTAGAGGAATGTTAAGTTTCACTGAGCTGAACAGATTTCTTTACTGTAGGCCTTCTCAGAGTTTGTATACATTCAGAGCTTCCAAGATGAGGGTACTGCATGCCATGTTTTAGAATTATACTCAAACTATAGAATCTTTTTTCAAGAAACATTAACTTATCCCAGCACACCATCTCAGATTTGCTGTGCCCAGCATAATGCCAGTACCTACCTTTTTGAGTGCTTCCTGATTTGCATCCTGGGATGCAGAGGTCAAGAAGCCATAGAATTTCATTAATACAGTTCCTAATTTGAGGGCTTCTGAGGACCGGAACCCTCCTAGAATTGCCTTCGTTTACACTGTGTTGCAAAAGGGATAGACAGGTGAGCAAGAGGCAGAAGGATTCTAAAGGTCCTCTACAGTGGGCCTTGTTCTCACTCTTTATTCTCTTCATAATCTCTAGTCTCTCTAAGAGTCTTTCAGGAAACTATACCCATATTATCTCAGTTTTGTATTTAATATTCACAGTCCCAATTCAAGCTTGCATTATTCCAGGCTCCTTACAATTTGGGAATGAGGAGTAGTGGAGTTTTGCTGGGCGCACCTCAAGACCCAGAATCATGCCCATTAACCCAAGAGTTGTACATCTTTATGTGAAGAATCAGGCACGGGGGCTCAGCAGAATGCCACTAAGGATCTAGGGTCCGAATAGGAATTTCTTCCCTTTCATAAAATGAAGTAGGGTGGTAATCAAATTAAATAAATATTTTAATGATCACTGTGGATCTTTAAAAATCTTTCCACAAGTGTTTACCAAGATCTGGAGCTGAAGGAACAAGGAAAAAGAGATGTATTAACACCTTCCATTCCTTCAGAGCCTCGAGTTTTCTGTGACCCTTCAGAGGAGTTTATAGGATGGGCTATTATTTGGTGAGGAAGAGCAGTAACGTTTCCTTTCGTAGGTCAGAGAGTGTGGTCTTTGCATCCGTGAGTGAAATTGAGTGAAGGTCAACAACCACATGCTCTGTAATTTCATTTGCCTTCAGAGACAGTTAAGAACAAGAGTTCAGGGAGCATAGTGTGGTCACAGCACTGCGCCCTCACCACCTGTGGTTTTCACAGAAGATCTGTGAGAGCAGGAACTGTGTCTGTTCACTGCTGTATCCCCAGCCCTGGAACAGTGCCTCACACGTAGGTACTGTGCATATCTTTGTTGAGTAAATGAATAAAGGAGTTTTCAGCAGCTGAAAGGCTTTAATCTCAAAAACAGCCCATGTAATTCAGATACGCATCTTCTAGGTTGCTTAGTGTGCCCCTTACCTCAAGTTACACCTTATCCTACAGGTTTTTACAGAGAGTCAAGGCGAGGGTCCTTCTGCTCCAGTCGCGCCAGCTGCTGATGTTAGTGCAACTGCATGTGTTATTTACATAAAATTCAACGTCAGTGCAGATACCACTTTTTTTTTTTTTTTAAGATTTTATTTTTTCCTTTTTCTCCCCAAAGCCCCCCCGGTACATAGTTGTGTATTCTTCGTTGTGGGTTCTTCTAGTTGTGGCATGTGGGACGCTGCCTCAGCGTGGTCTGATGAGCAGTGCCATGTCCGCGCCCAGGATTCGAACTAACGAAACACTGGGCTGCCTGCAGCGGAGCGCGCGAACTTAACCACTCGGCCACAGGGCCAGCCCCCAGATACCACTTTTTGAACAAACTTTTGAAGTAAATTATATCATATGGCCTAAGTGATATTCTTATCCATTACTTTTATATGACTTTAGTGGGGAGGTAATCAATGTTATCCACAAGCCCTGCCCTGAATAGAATACCCAGCTTCATGTATTATCCTAAAACTTGGCTTAGGGTGAAAAGGCTCCTGGGTACTTTGTATTGAGGACATTCTTGCTATTGGCCAAGAAATATATCGGTGTCAGTATCATCAGCCTCATTGTTACAACAGCTACCATCTGTTGAAGGATTATTATAAGCCAGTCAGTGTATGAAATGATACGGCACCGTCATTTTAACCCCAGCACAGACCTTTAGGGGAAGGTATTTTTCTCTCTTCCTCACACAACCAGTTGTTGATTTTGTTGTGGAGGCTCAGAGACATCAAGTAACCTGCCCTAAGTTTCCAGCCAGTGCAGCCAGGCCTCTGTCTTCCTCCTCACTAACAGCCTTTCCTTCTGTGTGACCAGTGGTAGACTATAATACTCCTGTGAGGCTTTCTCGCCTTATATTTATTATGCAATTTCACTCCCCTTCACCCACTTTAAGAAGATTTTTGGTGGAAGTGGGCATGACGTTTTTTGTTCAGAGCACAAGAGTTACGTGACAGATTCTCAGCTGAGTTTCCCTTAGCAACTTTTGTACTTCTTTTGTAAGCTAAGCACCAGTAGTCTTACTTAATAGGGGATTGTGTTCCACAGTAAAGAGAAGTTGCACCAGTTTCATTATAGAGCGTGGTCAAATGATAAATACAATTAGTATGGTGAAGTGCATAGGCTAAACTGACAGGAAAGATGCTGAAAGTAAGGAAACAGTAAAGGATCTGTGGATTGGGCCTTACTCCTCTGAGAGGAGGGAGGGAAAAGAAGGTGGCCTGAGAAATACCATGGGGAAAATAACCAGAAGTCAAAATTGTAAGCCAAGCTAGATCAGCTGAGGTACTGGTGAGACAGCATGCTGCCGACGCCGAGAGTGATCCTCTTCTAGCTCCTGCTGCTGCGAGCACTTCTGCCCCACCTTCTTCCTTTACCATGTCCCTCTTTGCAGAATCATTTCTGGTAGATCTCTGAAGTAGCCCTTGAACCACTGTATCTACAGCGGCGCAGCCTGCTGATTGGCCTGCTGTTTGGATTGTGTACGTGTGGAATCTTGCAGCATAAATGTCCTGCAAATTTAGATTGTAATCACACAAATAGCAGTTTACTGTCAGTTTCCTTTCTCTAGTTTAAGGCCAGAGAGATTCCTCCTATCCTAGAGCTATTTGAATTTCAACTCAGTGGCATCCCTAGGCTCTGCCTCAGAATTAACCCGAGTAATTAGTAAATCTCAGAAATACACCAGTCAACTACCCTTACGTCCTTCCTGCATTTAACCTCCTGTGATGGCTTTCCATCTGCTGCTTCAGTGTTGCTCACTGGGAAATCCCCAAGCTTGCTGTCTTTCTGCGTACATTGCTCTGCCGGGTGTTAGACATCCCCTTATTAGGGGATGGTGACCACCTAAACTATGTGCCCCGATCTCGTGCATGGTAGATACCTGTGACACATGGAGTGACTAAGTGAGACACAGTTTACCTCTAATATCTCATCACTCCTCCTTGCCTGTTTTCCTCTTCTTTATATTAGTATTTCTAGAACTTAATCGTAATGTGGTTTCTGCCTTGCCTAGATGGACTGTAGGTTACCTGAGGCAGAGAGTGAAAATGGAAATGAGAGAAGAGTGGTCCAAGAGTTAAGATCCTTGGGTTATCTTCTTGGGTGGGCAATCCATGTGTTGAGAAGATCTGTCTTTCTGTTTATCTAGCCATTGTTAAAATGAAAATGTAACTAGAACTACAATGAGTGTTTCTTTAGTTCAAGAAAAATAATGCATAGTAAATTGTGAACTGTCTATTCTCTCATGATGCAGTTGCTCTAAACTGTAGAAATTTGGCAGACATTCCTAGAACTATTTGTTAAAATTCAATAGCATGTAATTAAAGACAGAGACTGCCATTTCTCTGTTGGGTACATTAAGAAATTATATTACATATCATTTGGATTTGAACCTGAACTTGGTTCCCAAAAGAATAATGCCAAAAGACAAAAGGGTAAATATTTTAGTCTAAATAGAGGCACAAGTTATATAAAGTAACTACATTTACAGAAATATCGGTTATACTCTAGCTATTTAAGAGTAATTATGCAAAAGATAGTTTTTGAATGAATATTTCTTTAGAAGTAGCCAAATGGAAACAGCGATTATGATGAAATTCTGTATTTCAAGGCTTGCCAGCCAACAAAACAAGATTGCCGATGTTTTAAGCCTGTGCTGACTGATGATTAAAACCAATATTAACACAACAACCTGGATGCTATATTAGTGAAATGGAATATTTTATAGACACATAAAAGTTGACTGCTCCTTGGACTTTAACGTTAATTCAATACAGAAGTACACTTGTTCAGACAAGGAAACAGAAAGCTAGAGGTTTAAAAATTGGTCTTATGTAGTCTGGGAAGGGAGTGGTGACAGTGTTTACCTAGTTGTTATTATTGTCTCAACAAACAGTTTCTAAGTCGGTAAATGAGTATTTGTTTATTTAGTCTCCTAGAACTGATTCGTGTTGGAATGGTCATCCCAAATTTTGCAGAGGTGACTGAAATATAATGACTACTAGTTTTGTTCATATCATGGTATAAAGCAGGCATGCAGTAGTTTTTAAATTAATTGCTGTACTGAAAGAAAGAAATTTTCAGTAGAACTTACCTGATTTATTCTCTCAGAAAAAAGGACAACTAACCTGCTGATTTGTTCCACTTGCTAATTTCTACATACCCACAGTGTCGTAAAGCAGTAATTCCCAAAGGCTTGTCTCTCCGTCTTTTCATAATTACGTGAGATATTTAATAACCCCAGACTTCAGAATGTTAGGGAGGATGGGCTTCGATGATTCTGGAATGCATCAAAGTCTTGGGGTCCCTCTCTCAGCAGACCTCAAGATGAAGATGACATTAACGAAAAGGGGATATGGATTCAAATGTTAGACTTCCTACTTATTGGCTGCTTGTCTGTTGAAACACAGTGTAACCCATTTCACCCTGAGAGCCCTCATCTGTATGTGGCTTTTATAACATACTTCTTGAGGGTGTGGAGATGAAATAAGATACTATATGTGAATTTGTGTGGATATTAAATTAGCGTAACGTCAGCTATCATCAGCAGTCTCCACCATCTAGAAGGTTGATAATTACATGCTCTTTGAGGTAACTTGTTGGGGAAGAAAAAAAAAACATTTATCCATTATTTTGTTATGTTGAAATGTTATATTGAATTTTGCCAGAAGGAATAGAATCATTAGCTCAATTATAGAACTCTTTTGTAATATAGAAATAAAAAAACCAAAAAACTACAATTAGGCCTACATAATCTTGCAGATTTTCAGGGCTCTTTAATGTACTTCACTTTATTAGATAAAATGGGATTTCTCTTGTACATATTTCCCTTCAAACTTGGCAGACTCTGTATATCAGAGATGGTAATCTGGACACTTTGGTGCACTCAAGCTTATGTCTTTCTTTCAACCTTCATGTTTTGAGCAGAAAATCAAAAGAATCTTTGATTAGAATCCTTATCTGGTTAGAATCTTTGTCCATTTAGTTGAATGCATAGAAGCCCAGCTGATGGGTGGGAAATTAGGAACAAAACACAACAAAACAGAACTGGTTGAACTTCACTTCTCCGGGTTAAAAATGGTGTTTTTATTAAACCCTTAGATATTGTAATATTGGAGTCCAGCTCCTCAAGGCTAGGTAGGGACTAGAAACCCAAAGATGAAGAGGCTGGGTTCCAGAGGTGTGCGGTGGGGAAGCGTAGAGATACGGCTTTAAGGAAGTTGCTGGGGTGGAGAAGACTGTAGAATCTAGAGGAAGGACTATGCAGGGATTCCTTTACTAATGTGCTACGAGCACGGGTCTGTTGCTTTTTTTTAACTTTGTGTTTTGTTTTAATCTTCCATTGGAAGTTTGTGACGTAGAATATCAATGCAGAACAAGGATTCATTTTTTGCTGTCATTTTTGAGTGTCTTGTAGAATTTTTTTATTTAGCTAATAAGTACAGAATGAGGGTTTTTTTTTCATCTTCTCTATTATCTATTAAAATGGAATGGATGATAAGGAGGAGAAAGCATGAAAGCATGGATGAGGACAGGTCCTGGGCTGTGTTGGGTCAAGAGCAAGGTGACATGCATTAAAAAAATCAGAAGAGTGATTCCTTGACAGGCACTTGTCTTCTAATGATAGATTTCACGGTTAGGAATATTCGTAGGTATAAGGGTCTTTTTTTTTGAAAAATGAGACTTGTATCTTGGATTGTATTCCTGAGAGGCAGAAAACATTTCTAGTGGGGTTATGGCTTCAGGAAAATGGCAGTGGGATATTGATATCAATCATGTAGATTTCATTTCTACAGAAAAATGCACTGGGTCACACTTAATTCTGGCATGTCTCATCATTTTGTGCAGTTTATGCAAGTGTCTATTAAAAGTGCTCACCGAAGAGCAAAATCATTGAAGTCTTTTTAATTGTAAAACAAAGAGTCTCAGCATATTGTTGGCCAGCTCAGAAAAAATCACACTATGCTATGTTACCTTCCTTAAGAATGCATCTTTTTTGACTAGATTCCTCAAAAGGCTTTCTGAGATTAGATAATTTTCATAAAATTAAATACTTCAGTCTAAAAAACAAAATCACCAAACAGTAACCTTTCAAAAAGATCTATCTGTATGAACCTCTAATATCTTTCTCATATAATTTAAATTCATTTTTGTATTTCTCCCACAACTTCCTGTTGTCCTTACTGCTTCTGCCTCATAAAAGAAAAAGAAAAAGAACCCAATTAATAAAACCAAACTAACATCTTGAATATATGCAGGTCTCCTATTTTTTAATCCCTGAACAAAAGTACATTTTAATGACTAAAGTATTCAGCTGTTAACAGTATAAATTATGGGAATTATAAGGATTAAACTTAGTTTCTCAATGGTGTGTGAATGTCTTTTTTTATTTGAATATGCTACAGTTTAAAGGCATAAGCAACTGTTGTAACTTGTTTTTTCTTTCTCATTTTCTCTGTTGTACAAAATATGGTAAAAAAAAAAAAAAGAAAAGAAAATCCTGCTAACTTGTCACCTTGAACACCCACACTGCAGTTTAAAAAATTTTCCATAGCCTGTTTTGTAGAATATACTTTCTGGATCTTCCCATTATCTGAAGAAAATCATTTTTCTTTTGAGAACATTACAGTTCTTAAAGTTTATCCACGTAGAAAAACAGGCTATTAGTAGATACTCTTTATTCTTTTTAGTTGTCGTTGTTCCTTGATCCTAAAATCAGTGATGGCAATAAAATATGTTCATGGTAAATATTTTAGGGAAACTTAAATATTGACTTACTTAACATATTTTTAGCAGTGACTTTCTCTGTGGACATTTTAAGGAAGAGAGACATGTTTGCTGATTTAGTTAACAAGTGAAATAAAAATTCTAAAATATATATAGAATTGGTGCAATGATAAATATAGATGTTGATGATGTTAATGGTTGTATTGGTTCATATTAAACCTGCCTTGTATGTTCCTCAGTCAGTTTTGTTCATTTCAAGAGTGATGACTATCCTCCAATTTCTTGGGTTCCATCTGTGATTTAAAATACTTTTATTTTTTATTTTTTTTCTTCTTCTCCCCAAACCCCCCCAGTACGTAGTTGTATATTCCCAGTTGTGGGTCCTTCTGCCTCTGCTTTGTGGGACACCACCTCAGCATAGCCTGACAAGCAGTGCTAGGTCTGCGCCCAGGATCCGACCCTGTGAAACCCTGGGCCGCCAAAGCAGAGCGCGCGAACTTAACCACTCGGCCACAGGGCCAGCCCCTAGAATACCTTTAGATAATCTGCTTGGATTTTTGTAAACTTTTGAAAAGTAATTACTGCTTTAACTGACAATATTTTTATTAATTTTTTTAAAACAATTTAGTACCTTTATTACTAACAGTTTAGAACTTTTGCTGAACATCTTTTTATTTTCTTTACTTTTTTTTGGTCACTGTGAGCTGTTCACCAGGCTCAATCATTCATTTAATATTTAGTTAGAGTAGACTATGTGGCAAGGTCTATTTTAGGCTCTGGAGATATAGCGGAGAGGAAAACGACACAAATTCCTGTTTTCATAGAGTTAACACTCTGTTGATATAAGACAGCCAGCAACGAATTGTTTTATGTCAAGTGGTGATGAGTTCTATGAAGAAGAATAGCTCATAAAATAAGGGAGAGAAAATGATGGTGTGTATGGGGGGACGGACGGAGGTGCTGTTTTGTTACAGGGAGGTCTCTGATTAGGTGCTGCTTGACCAGGGACTTGAATTCCTGGCATGAGCCATGCATATGGGGGAAGAGCCTTCTGGTAGGTCCTGTTGAACACCCTTTGCCCACATCTCTTGGCTTGATTCCATGCCATTTATTGCTCTAGTGTATTCTTCACTATCTTTTCAGAAAGTGCCAGGTTTGCTTTTCAAATACAGTATCTATCTTGCCAAGCCTGGCAGACGGTGCTTATTTTGGTCTGTACTTTGTTAGCAGATCAGTTCTATGTTGAGTTCAAATGGCACTCTGATTCTCAGAGTGATTCTAATCCTTGTTTTCCTAGAGGAATAGTAAATAGGCACTATGGATCTGGAAAGTGAATATTGAGTATCTTTTTAAGTTCCTCATTAAGTGAAAATGTGCCCATGAGTCTCCCTGTGACCTTGCACTCCTTTCCTCAAAGCTCCCCCCACCCCCCAATCCAAGTCAACATGAATAATCCTGCCTGGCTGTTAGAAATGAAGAATGGCCACATTTATTGTGAGCTCACTGTTGACTACCACTGCGCTATGCACTTTGCACGCATTATTTCATTTACCCTTTCTGGCTCTTCAGAACTGTTATCCTTGTTTTACAGATGAGGAGAGTGAGGCGGAGTAATGATGGTGCATACTTTATCCAAGGTTGTGGAGATAGTAAGTGGTAGAGCCAGGATTTGAACCCCGGCAGTCTAAGCCCACATTCTCAGCCTCTGCACTGCACAGACTCATGTGAGGTTAGAGTTGGAATGGGATTGAATTATAGACACAAAGGAGCTGAGAGGACCTCTTTGACTCAGAGCCCCTACCAAAGCTAAATGGCATATGGATTATCCACATAGATGTTCTAATGTTAGATGGGCAAAAATTCCTCCTCCAGCCATGTCCGGAGGTTGGATGTTTTTAGCCTGTCTGCAAGGTTGACAGACCTGTTTTCACTGCCTCCACGTTCCCTTCCTGCTTTCACTGATCTCATCAAAACAGGAAAGGCTAGAGAGTTACTATTTGTACCTGTCTTTGTACTGAGTCTCCAGTTTGCAGTTTGTTTGGGTTTTTTTCTCTCTCACCTTTGAGGAAATTCTCCTCTTCACTTTTGGGGTTCCTAGTGCCCCCACAGCCCTCTCACCTCCTCCCTATCATTAAAACAGGAAAAGATTGGACTCCCTGAAGGTTTCTGTACCGTGGACAGTCTGCTGAAGCTGAGCACTCAGACACAACTGTGAATGTTACAAGTGATGTTCTGAGCTTTGGGTCACGCGTTCATTCCTCATGCTCAGCATGGGCTGTCACCTTCTTTGTTCCCCTTCCTATAATGTTTTTCTCAACACTCTCAGCTATATGATATTGCTTTCCATCACATTTGGCATAATTTTATGAGGTATTTAAAGGCATCTTTATACCATAACCCTTTTTATTTGATAAATTAAAATTCATTTTGATAGTCCATCTTACCATTTCTGACTATAGAAAATGCAATTGTAATAACAGGTATATTGTTGGAACACATCCTTGTAATTAATGAAGATATTGCTGACACTGTATTTGAAAAGAATATTTGTTCTGAGCAGGATGATCTACAGAATAATACAAGAGTTTTCTGAACTCCTTACATTTTTTTTAGGGTCTTTCAGTTTGCTGGGTCATTATTGTAGTTTGAAGTTTAGGTTTATCACATTGCCACTCATCTTTTGAAATTTATTTATTTCTCAACATGGCTGCATAGTGTCAGAATCAAGAGAAAATAAGGTTTCTGTTTGTTTCAGACTTGGGATTCATTTCTGCTATTCCCTCCCTCCATCCCACCTTTCACTCAACAAACATTAAATACTACACGACAAGATTCATGGACATGGTTCCTTTTTCTTAAGGAGCCAGTAGGCTAGTGGGAGGGTAAGGGATATGTAAATACAAGGATTAGTTTACACTATGATAAATTCTTTAATGAAAATTATACCAATCAGTTAGTTTAACATTGCCTCGCCCTCCCATTCCTTGAGACCAGATGCTTGAATTTTAGGTAGATCAGGGGTCAGCAAACTATGGCCTGCATGATAAGAATGCTTTTTACATTTTTAAGTGGTTGGAAAGAAATCTAAAGAATACTTTCATGACACACAAAATTTATATGAAATTCAAATTTCAGTCTCCATAAATACTTTTATTGGAATGTAGCCGTGCTCATTTGTTTGCGTATTCTCTATGGCTACTTTCACACTAAAACACAGTTGAGTAGTTGCGAGAGACCGTTATGACCTGCAAAGCTTAAAATATTTACTATCTGGCCCTTTGTGGAAAAAGTTTGCCAACCCTTCCTTTAGGCATTTCCCCCGTACCCACCAGAGATTGCTGAGGATGAATGATGAAGGAAACATTTGTTGAGTTTCAGCTATGTGATGGGACCTGTGCTAGGCACTCAGGAAACAGGAATAAACATGCAGGGCATATTCCTTCCCACATCAAGATCGTAGTCCAGTGAGTGGAAGAGAGTTAACAAAACAAAATCAGCCAAAATAATTAGGTTATGAGAAGTACAATTAAAGGAACATGAGTACTGTGAAAAAAAATAGATAGGAGAGGCGCTGTTTTAGTGGAGGTGTTCTGAGAACGAAACACTTAAGAGGAAGTACAAGAACAATCTATAGAAAAGTTTGGAGAGGGCAGAGGCAAGCAAGTAGAATATCACTCCTCATACACACGTGTGCACGCACATACGTGCCACACACACATGCAAACACATACTGAGGTGTTCTCCCACCAGGCTTCCTCCAGTTTTCTTCCTTCTCAGGAAATGGCACCATTGTCTATTCAATGGTTGAAGCTAAAAATCTAAGAGAGTTTTGATTCTCGCATTCCCTCCCTTTTCCTTTCATCAGGAAGTTCTGTTGATTCTAACTCCAAAACACAGCTCAATTTTATTTTCCAGTTCTATTACCAGCATAGACCAAGCCTCCATCATCTCTCACCTAAACTCTGGTAATCACTTGTCCCCCTACCTCCATTCTCTTCCCCACCCACCACCACTGTCTGTTCTTCAACCAAGAGCTACAGTGATCTTTTAAGAACTTGAGTCAGATTATGTAATTTGTTTGCTTAAAACTCTACCTTGCCTCTCCATTGCCCTTACAATAACATCCAAAACCATTAGCTGCCTGTTAAAGAAAGGAAGAAAGTATGACCTGAGATTAGGGAGTGGAGAGCACTTGATGTGATGGACTAGAAATAAAATGAGAAAAATAAGAAAGAAGGGTGATTCCTGTGTTTCTGGCTCAGCCTCTGGGTAAAAGGTAGATCCATTTACTGAGCCTAGGAAAACCAAAAGGAATAAGTTGGCTCGTTGAAGCAAGGAAATGACTATGGGGTGCAAGTCGTAAATTGTGTTTTATCCATTTAAATTTGGAATGCCTTTGTGATGACCAGTTGAGATGTCTACAAAACGTTTAGACCAGTGAGTGTGGAATCAGAGGCAAGGGCTTGGCTGGATGTATAAATTTGGGAGTTGTCAGCCTCTGGGGGGAATTTTAAAGCCATAAGATTGGAGGAGCTCCCTTAGAGATCAAGGGTAGGTCCAGAAGAGGAGAGGACTTGGAACGAAGCCCTCTGGTCTGAACTGGTGGTTAACTCTTTGGGAAGGACAAAGTCTGGCAGAGGGACTCTTCCACTGAACAGGATGCTGCAGGACTATATTGGATGGTGCCGGATAATACAGGACTTGTGCCAGTTTATTCAGGGAAGTAGTTCTCTATCATCAGGGAGGAAATGAGAATTTGAACTAGAAAAAAGCAAAAGATTCTTAAGACCGTTTTCTATAAGCAAAGCCTTTGACTACTTAAAATTTAATTCAAATAAATTTAATGTGTAATACACAGCTTATTACAATTGACTTAACACCCTCCTCCCTTTTTTAAGCTAAGTAAAGTAAATAATTAGGAATTTTAACAATAGATTCAGGCAAGGTAATAGGATTTAACTAGAGGCTAAATGCCACCTCCTACATGAAGCCTTCTGATCTTCTGTTTACATGTGATCTCTTTTCATAGGTATTTAAGTTTTTTTGTAGCTATTTGGAAATCACTCTAGGATAGCTGTAGAGAATATTGTCTCTGGAGCCAGATTGCTTGGATTCAATCCTGGCAGTGCCACTGACAAGCTCAATGATCTGTTAATTACTCAGCTTTTTTGGACCTTAGTTTCCTCGTCTGGAAAGTGGAGATAATAGTACCAACCTAATGGTGTTATTATAAGATTTAAGTTGGATAATCCATATAAAGCACATAGCATGGTGCCTGCCACATAGGTTTGTGTTAATAAATGTTAAATATTACGATGAACACGTCCAGACTCCCTGGCAGATTCTATGTTAGTTGAAGACAGAGATTGTGTAGTATAGATTTTTGTGTCCCTCTCCTACAGCCCCTTATGTATAGTGAAGCATTTGAAAGATTTTACTTTATCTCTGTAAGGGCGTCGTCAGAACGACTTTTACTTGGATAAAATAAGTGATGAAACTAAATTGAAAAATTTTATTTATTATTGTGTGTCGTGTAATGGAACCTGTAGGAGTTGTTAACCTGTGAACCACTCCTAAAGAACTGATATTGCTTTTTATCCAAGCTGGTTATATAAAAGATAATACAAATAAGGGAAACTCTGGCATCTAGGTCGTTGTAGCTCAGCTATAATTTTTTTCTTTAACGAAGTATCCTCTGGCTTTATGTTGACATTAACTCTCTTGGGAGGGAGAACCTGAGTTAATCTTTGGGAAGTTAGATTGCTATGTTCCACAGGCTTCTAAGCTATGATTGAACATTTAAGGGGGCTTTTAGTGAAGTTATTGAGTACATTGCTGCATCACTTCCTTCCATTGAGGTCACTGACTGTAACTAAGGCTTTCGTAGTAATGAGTGAGGATCTCTTGTAGATGGTGAACTAAAGCTTTGAGGTAACAGTTGAACTGATCAGTGTTGTCTAAATGTCAGTGCACAGAGCAGTGTGGCTGCCCAGGGGCCTCTCAGATGAGATTTAAGAGTTATTTAGAAAAAAATGTCAATATGAACACTTAGCTAAAAGATGTTACTGATTTGTAAGGACAGTATTCTCACTAGCATTTATACTTTTTCTTATCCCCAAAATGATTTGGTGGGACTTGAACACTATTTTAAGCAATATTGTATCAGGAAGGCTGGAGTTCTTTAATGTACAAACTCTAAGTGGGCAAAGGACTAAAAACCAATTTTTCTTTGTATAACTGGTGCTGGCACAATACCAGGCTATTCAAGCTTTGTTGAACTGAAGACTAAACCCCAGAAAATTGGTATCAGAGAATTAGGAAGATCAAGGAGGGCTGAGATAGGCCAGCTGCTTGAGGGGTTGTGTTAGTAGCTGACAGCCTCAACAGAACTTTCCATTGCATACTGCCTCTGCTTTTTGTTAAGAATGAAAAGCATATTACAAAAGTTGGTTCAAGGAAAGTGAAGCCAAAGAGGAAATAAGAATTGAAGACAGCTGGACTCTAAATGAGCTCTAACATCCTGATTGGAATGACTCGTGTCTCAGCATAGAGAATTATGGACAAGTGTGCCAGCTCTGCATTTGGAGTGGCACTGCTTCAGAAGACTTTGAGGTATCCCATGGCCCTCTGGACCAAATAGTCTTTGGGCTGGGATGAGATAGTTGAGCCTCTAAATGACTTTCCCCTCTTTTACCTCATTCTTTCAATATAAGGTAGCCTAACATTTAAAACAAGGACCTTGAGACTCAGAGAGGTTGAATGGCTTGTTCAAGGTCACAAGGAGTCAGGCCAGCCTTGAAATGACCCCGTCAACCAGAGGTCTTCAGCTCTAAAATAAGCTGCCTTGTGGAATATGCCAGTCTCCCCATCACCATCAGCGTTTTAGGCAGAATGAGAGTGATCATTTGTCAGGGATGCTGTAAAGAAGATTCCCGCAAAAGGATTCAGCAGCCTGTTAGGTCCCTTACAACTTTAAGTTCTGATTCTAGCTCTAATTTTGTTGATTTAATAAGATAGTGTTCTCTCTCTAGCTCCCTAGCTCCTTATAGAAATAGATCTTTAAAAGCATTTTGTTACATTTTTCTATTTAAAATAGCTGTTAGCTTTGCATCTCAGATACTTTACAGTGTACCATGTGTGTTATTCATTTGGAATATTAGTTCATCAGCTAATAGCCCACAATTTTAGTTATACGTGAAGTGATAGTTTGCTGAAATAACATTGCAGCTCCTCACTAAACCAAAAGCTCAAGAAAGCTTCTTGAAAGATCCTCATTTTCCCGGCTGTCAACCTGACTGATATTTTAATTTTTCTGCCCTGTAGAAAACTTCAGTCTCTTATCCAATAGATAAATGAGTGAACCCCCAGGAAATGCAGCAGAATGTTTCTGTTTGCCAATGCAATAAATGCAGAAGCTAATAAATGTCTACTTCTATCAGGAGGAGGCGTGTAATGAGTAAATGATGAGAAAAAGAATTCAGGGAAACAAATGATCCATCCAATCTAAGATGACAAACAATTTCTTAATAACTTGGCCTCTACTTGGAGAGAGGGCTTTCACCAGGCAAAGAGAATGCCTGTTGAAAGTAAGCCTAGCACAAGGCCATTTACATCTAGCTGCTGATGGATTTAATCTGGTTACATCTGGGTCACACTGAGCAATAAGCCTCGATTCAAACACAGCCTGGTTATTGCACACTTCCCTTGCTCTGTAATTTCTGTGAATGTGTGCTAGGAAAAAGCCTCATTTTAAGGCCTAGTTCACATTACTTACCCCAGATTACATTTATATTTCACATTTGTCTTTTTAATAAAGACCTTTTTCAAAAGTAAAGATCCAGTCTCTTTCCTCTGAGATGTGTTCAGATCACAGGGGTTTCACAAGGACTTCTTTCCTGTGAGGTGAATATGCTCTTATAAAGCACTTTTGTAGACCTCAACTCTCTAAATCCTCAGGGTGTGCCTTTGTGGAAACTGACAGGATACAGTCTGCTTTGTCCCTGGTGGATGGCTGCATTCTAGCTTACAGGTCTTGTTGGAAGGACTGGCACTAGGCACAAGGCACAGTGTGATTAAGATGGAGTAAATGAGAGAGGCCTTGGAAGAAGGAGTCGCAATCCACATTGAAGATGTGAGAGAAAGGCTCCATGCCAGATCGAAAGATCATCTGATGAGATGCATTTTATTATCACCCCTTTGCGGGATCTTTCTAAGAACATTTCTCGGAAAAGTCACATGGAAAAGATTGGCTACTAAATACCAGCAGTTTTCAGGGACAGATTTTCATGAATATTTCTAGAAGAAGACTATCAAATTTGCTTACTGGGTCTTCCATAATTATCTTTTCTTCTCCATCCCGCCCCCCTCTTCTGTTTTTTTTTCTTTTACAAATAAGACATGTTCTGGCATGTTTTTGTACCACATGAATGAATGCATTTCTGCAGTAGAGGAGTTAAACTTTTAAGTAGTAGTAGGGTTTAGGGCCATAATGCTGGGAAATGTTACTGAGTCGTCAGATAAAAGCTGGACCGAGGCCCTACTGCAGGGCTCAGGGTGTACTTGGCAGCATACGAATATGCCTCAGAGACTCAAGAATCCTGCACAGTGCTTTCTGAGGGAGAGCCATTATACCTGAAAGCTAAGACTTTTCAGTGTGCTTCTATTCACATGCATATTTCTATGCCAAATCTTTCAAAAGGCCCTCCTTTGAAATACAAAAAGATAAACATGTCTTTGAAATGGAGAGGTGATCCCTTTGCCACTTTTGAAATCTTTCTCTACTTCATATCTGAGATTTTTAACCCTTAAGTGAAGACCGCCTCTTCTCTTCACCTGAGTAGCTTTGTGTGCCTTGCCAGCACTTGAAAGAACCGTGTCACAGTCATTATTCACATCTGAGTTTGGGGTCAAAATCAATGAAAGGAAATTAAAACTTGAGATAGGTGTTTCATTTGCATTGGACCTTATTTTGTTTGGGTATTGTGGTTCATTCTTATGTGACTTAGATATAATGCGTCCTTGGTCAAAGAAAATCATGAATTTATCAGGTTCTATATAGTAGAGTACCATCTATTGCTTTGTATTGAAGAAACTACAGTATTTTAAAGTCTCAAGACCGTACAGCCCTGGACTTGAGCATAAGACCTGGGCCAATTTGGTTCTAGCACCTGTGACCTATGAGACATCAAGCAACTGTGTGACCTTGGTTAAGCATACCATTCCTGGTAGGTAAAATGAAGACAGTAGCCTCCCACCTTACTTCCTCCTTGATTGGTTATTTTTTCCCAAAAAGTCGATTGAGATAAATGATTACTTCCTAACCCTATTTGGTGTTGGGGAGTCCAGGTCTCCACCAGCCTCCCAACAACTTCGACTCTTGCTCCGATGGAATTGTGATCGCTTGCAAAGGCGGAATCCCCAGAGCCTCTGCTCTTTCCAGGGGCTTTTTCATATGAATAGCACATCCCCATAGATTGTAAGCCCTGGACTCTAATAACTACTTCAAAAAGTATATTCCCCTAACTACTAGTGCCTTGCTCTTAAGAGATGGTTGTCAGTAAATATGAGTGAAGAAAAAATTAACGTTAACTCACTTAACAAATGGCAGAAGAATTTCAGAGACCCCCAGGGATAAATAGGGTTTTAACCCTCATAATTTAAAATATATTTTCCCCCTCTTTTAAAATTAATCCATACTGTCTCATCTGCATTGGCCTCGTGGATGGATACATTTATAGCTTATGGAAATGCCAGGTTTTTGTTTTTATCTTTTTTGTTTTGCAGGAGAGCTGGTACAGTTTGGAACATTGTAAGAAACTGCTGTGTAACTGTCCTTATTCTTAAATCTATTCACCAAGAACTAAAGCTTCAAGGAATTTAATATTTCTTCTCTCCTTTTCCTTCTTCAGGAGAGAAAAAAAGCCTGAATGACTCCTATCCTTCCATTGTATGGCTGATCTGTTACTTATTTTAGCTGCCTCTGTGGTTGAATACTTAAGTTGCTGTTCATTTTGTCAATATTATAAACTCTGTGACGTAAAAATTTTAGCTAAATTTTTATACACATCCATGATTATTTCAGATATTTCTAGAAATGAAACTGACTCAAAGGTATTTGAAACATGTTGCCATAAATTGTACCGATTTATACTCTCACCAGCAAATTATGAGGGAGCCTGTTTCCTCCTATACTCATTAACACTCGATACATCTGTGTAAACAAAACAAAAAGCAAACAAAACGGCCAATTTGATAAGGGTAAAATGAAATAGTTTTACCAGTCTTCGTCTCACACATTTTCTATCACCAATCAAATGCCTCTTTCTGGCAGACATATGTACCAAATGCCTGTACTCTAGACCTTTTCTCCAATCAGGAGATTTTGAAGAATGGCGTTTTCTTTTAGGAGAAAGTTTTACTTAGAAAATAATAAATTACTTTTCCAATTTTGGCTTTGGTTGGGTTTTACATAATTTTTCTCCTAGACCCCTGATGGTGCACGATGCCAGGGACAAAGGGAGATCCACAAGTGAGAAACTGTCATGGATGCTAATTCTGTGCCCCTCACCTGCAACACACCCAGGAGTCTGTTCAATACAGGTGTTAAAGGGTGAGCGTCCCAGCTCTTTGCGAGTGAATCTCAAAGGTGGCACACACAGCTTTCTGAGCATAGTGATGAAATTATCTTTTGAAGCTTAAGAATGCTTTGCCATGTCTACATGTTGGGAGCACCTTCCTTAAGGCTTTTAGCTCTGACTCTGCTGAGGTCAGTCAGAAGTTTTTCATCATCTCCTTTGGAGAGCTGTGCGTGGTCTGGGATTTGGAGCTTGTCTGCACTGTCCCTTTACGTGAGCTGCTTATTTTCTGTGGTACTAGAAAGGTATTGCCTCTGAACAAATAGATTTGAGTCTGTTTAGAGTTGATGCTCAGCTGGTGCCAAGGAACAAAGAAATCAACTATATCGTGTCTTTGAAAGAGTTCAGAGGTTTGCTCAATTTTCAGCAAAGCTTTTCTTAAGTAGATTTTCTGGATCAAAATGAGTTATTGGTGTTGGCCTCTATCATATTTTAAAACTTCAGGTGCTAGGCACAAGTGGGCAGTAGGCAGACTTTGTCTCAGCCTCTCCAGTCTCTTCTGTCGGGACCACTTTCTTCCCTGATACCGCTTCCTCCCAGGGGTTCATTTTTTACTCTACAAGCTTATCTTTTGCCTTGGGACGCATTAGTCTTGCTCCCACCTGTTTGGTTATGGGTCCCTATTAGGAAGTTAACTGATAATAAGCCAAAGGGTAATAAATGGATTAACTTAGAGTTAACTTAGACTCAGAAGGCTTCTAATCTCTATGAGAATCTTTAAAATTTCTGTTTTCTCTTCTATGATTTCTATGATTATTTCTGTGGTTAATATCATATTTTTAGTCAATAAGGATGGTCCTTACAAGTTTGAGCAATGCTAGGATAGATGACAAAGCTTACTGGCTCCCGTGGCATCTGCTTTGTTATGTGGAACTCTTGGAGGCTAAAGGACCACAAAACTGAAGGCACTTAGCTTTGTGTCCTGTAATGGGTTGGTTTTTTATATTTCTCTCCCTACTAGCTTTAAAGATGTCTTCACCTTCTCATTCCTAGGGCCCACCCATGTTCCCAGCCCATGTTAGCTCTTCAACAATGCTTTTATTTACTTATTTACATATTTATTTTAACAATGCTTTTAAATGAATGAATTTTAGGCCGACCTATCAAAGGGCTGGAAAAGAGAGTGAAATGGGTAAGCCAGTATCATCAGAGTGAGCATCTGTTATAAATCCTTCAGATTATTAGTGTAAAATTGTGAATGAAGAACTAAACAGAGTTGATGATAGAGGAGCTAATGTTTGCCTCATTGTCTGCAGTAAAGACTGTTGTTGGCAGCTTTCTGTTTAGTCCATGGTTTTCATTGGGACACTGTGTGCATATGTGCATGCCAGTGTATGTGCTTTGCAAGTGCAAAAGAGTTTGTTAGATTTATAGAGTTCCTTTCCACAGGAGATGATATGAGACCAACTAGGGCAAAATGGAGCGCATGCCTGAAATGTGTTGGCAATACAAATGCAACGCTTTCTGTACAGAACCATCCAGTGGGTATGCTGTTAAATGTGTGTATAGCATCACCTCATTGAGCACTTCACAAGTGAGACTTACGACCTTGAGAATGACTGTCACTTTACACAGCCCTCAAGAGAACGAGAGGTTCCTGCGCTGGTAACACACAGTAATTTAAGAGTTACTAACAGGTCTTGCAAGACGTCATGGTAAATTCTTGTGATAACCCTTCTGATGACTGTGAAATTGCTTTGTCTCGCCATTGTAGAAAAAACAGTGAGATGCCCAACTGTGTCAAGAGCAGAGGGGTCTCAGGTGTGTAATATAGAAGTCTAAAAGGTGAGTGTAGAAGGGCAACACTGTTTTATCTCAGGTAGAAGAGCTACAAACAACAGAACGATATAAGACCTTTTACTGACATTATTATAGAAAAGAATAATAGAAAAATTAATACCTTACATTTAGGATAAATGGGAACTCTTAATGTAAGTGTGGTTGATGAGAGCTGTGGGCAGGAAAGGATCAGAGCCACTTTCCCAGTAATACCTACGTAAGTTTCCTTTTGTACGTTATACGAATTTAAGTGTAGTGCTTGTTGGAGATTAAGGCATAATTCATTTTCTTATAAAAATGGTACAAGCCCGTGGTAAAAACTTAAATTGTTCAGGAGGCTGTTAAATAAGAAAGAGCAGTATCTCCTCCACATTCCCTTTCCAGGGGTAACAGCTATTCCTTGCAGAACATTTCTGGGTGTGTGTGCCTGTACATATACTTATCATTTTAATAAAATATACTATTCAAATTATTTTACAACTTTCTGTTTTGTGTACCACTTAGGCCTCTTTCTATCCACAGCAACACAAGTAGATCTCCCTTATTTCTAAACGGTGGAATAAAGTTTTACAAGTGGAGAAAACTCTGATACAAAGCTTGAAATGTCTGAGAGAAAAAGCTAGAGAAATTGAAAGGAAATGAAAACATGACTGACTTAAGAACTGAATGTGAGGGATAGTGAGGTACTTCAGAGAAACATAGGGCTTTAGAGACTCATTAGGAAAACCACTTTCTAGAAATAAAAAACTCACTACAGGGATCCTATGGCTGTAGTTCTTTATTAATTATACGTTGAGTCGTGTGATTTTTAAATTTGTGTCTGTCTCCTCTAGGATACCATAAAGTCTGTAAATATGGGACCAATATCTTGTTTGCTCACCATTATATTCCAAGTTCCTGGTCTGGTGTCTGGCACAGGCCTTCAGTGTTTGTAGAATGAACAAATGAAAAGAAACTTAGAATGCCAAGTGTTCACTGCAGTTGTTTAAATTGCCAGGTGAAGAAACTGAGGCATGAGATAATATAACTAATGTATAACTAATATAACTTGTGTAGTGGCAAGGCTGTCAATGACTCCAGGATTCATATTCTAATTAGAAAACTAAATCAAGAAAAAAACTGAGACTCTAATTAGTGAAGTTTCTAAAGTGCTTAGAATAAACTAGAAATGCCAGAAGAAGCTATGCATAGGTATGTTTCTTTGTAGAAGAAATAGTAAAGATAGAAGGAAAGGGAAATTACGAAAGCACTTTATTAATTTTGCCAAGGTGCCCAGGAGACAATGGGGTTTTCATGAATGTGGCTTCTTAGGGTAAGATTTGATGCTAGAGTTAAACATAGCTTTCAAATTTTTTAATTCTTCCTGTTGTTTGTTGGAAAAGGAGCAGGGCAGAAGGAAACAGATTTCTGACAAGTAGAAGCAAAGCATTACTGTGAAGGAAAAAGATGCTCCTAGTGTGTCATTGCATTTGACTTTATTAAAGTTAGTCATGAGATTTATAAAAAGTAAACATATCGGAGCTTAAGGAAGGTCTATTCTTGATTAATTTGACTCTATATCATGAAAATGGAATGGCTTTGGTTAGAAATAAATTTATTTTTTTTATTTAATAAAAGTCAAGAGGTGGGCAGTCTAGGGCTGGCATAGTGGCTTCAGTGTCATCAGAGCCCCAGGCACCTCCTATTTTAGTCCAGCATCTGACATAGGGTTTTCCTCTTTAAGGTCAGCTTATGTTCCAGAATGGCTGCTGGAGCTCAAGCCATCACATCTACATTGCAGACTGGAAAAAAGAGATTTCCTGCCATCTGAGGTCAGCTCCCTTTAAGCAGCGTACCTGGAAGTCCCACATAACAATTCTGCTTACAGCTCAGCCTAACTAGAACCAAGATGAAAATTTTAGTTTGTTTCATTTGTCTTTACTATAGAACTTAATAGTAGAATTTCTGATTCATTAGAAACTGCTAAATTAGTAATTTGTTACTGATCACTGGTGATATGGATCTGAAAAAAACAGGGCTGAGAATAATTAAGCTGCGCTTACGGATGTACACAAATGGTTATCAGCAGAAATTTAGGGGTACTCAGGATACATACCTAGCCTTTTGAGTTTATTGCTTACACAAAACAAACAGCATTATTCAGTGTTAGAAAAATAGAGACGCAGTTTAAATCCATCTACTTGATGATCATTCTTCAGGTTTGCGCATAGTTGTGTGGGTGACTAATGGAGATCCAGGCTCTGATGGCTTTCCCGGGGAGCCAAGGGTTGTTGGTGGGAGTGGTATTGTGATTGAGAACCTCTCCCTTTGTCAAGGCGAAGCCAGGCTCTATGCCCGGTGCTAAACTCACATTGTCTCATTGATAGAAGCACCCCGAAAGATAAGGTCCTCATTTTAGATGTTAACAAGTGAGGCTCAGTTTAAATAACCCAAACCATTTCTTGTTGTACCTTTTAGAAACGTAATACTGAATCTGATATACCATGAATCTGAGCCAGTGTTGGCAGTTTGCAAGCTATTTAAATAGACAGCGTATTTATTTAGACAGCATTTTCCTGAGCAGGGGGTTAGGGGGAGGGAAAGGATAAAAGGAGGGAGTCCAGAGGCAATGGAATCAAGATCATGGGTTAAGGAGTGCCAGTAATGAAAGCCTCTTTCAGATGCCAGCTACTCTCTTCAGGGGCCACTTGTCTCACTGAGAATTACCACATTCCTTCCACTGCTCCTCTGCCCGCTTAGGACAGATTTCAGAGTGTACAGGAACACAGAGAAGGCAAAACTCAAACCAGCCATTAGGCTTTCTGCTAGAAGCTTTGTCGGGGGAAATACTGAAACACTGCATCAGCTAAATTTAGACCATTAGTGATATATTTTTTAAATTCTAAAGCTCTTAAAATTGTTGTGGTAAAAATTTAGTTAAATTGTTAAGTCAGTCTCTTGATTCTCTCTGATTGTATAAAGAGACAGGATGGTTGAGGAAACATGGACTCTTTTTGGCCACCTAATGCTATTCAATAAACAACTGTTTCAGGGCTTCTGTGCCTGGAATGATATTCATGCTGCATTAGCAGCATTAAATTGGGTTCCCAAATGCTTAGCTCTCATCTTGGGGGAAATGTACTTGCATCTAGCTACTTGCATGTAGCTGATTACGTATTGTAATAGATTTCCTGGGCCAGTGTTACAACAAAAAGTGTAAATAAGTCTGCTTTGAATCCAGTACTTAACAATAGGAATGCTCAGTAAGAGCATTGTCAATAGGGAGGCTTTTATTGCTGTTTGTACACACTAGATCTTTGTTTGAAACAGCTGGCCAGATAGAGTAACATTTGTGTTTGGGTGGGTTGTAGGAGGGATAGAGCCCTACAGTTGTTAATGGAAATTATAGATCCGTTTAGAAAGAGGAGAGCCACACCTTCAGCCAGTCTGTTCACATCCAACGTCAGACCTGTATCCTTCTCCCATTTGCTCTTGCTAAACATCAGCAGAGTTGCCACACTCCTTGAATGGACAGTGAGTAGGACTGTTATTCTCCTCTGAGAAATAGTGTCTGGCTACCAGAATTTAAATCACACCTCAGTATGATGTATTATGTAGTCATGCCCAAATCTCCATATGAAGAATTTTGTAAAAGAACTGACAAAAGCTAGTTAACAAATTTTTCTTGTGACCTTTCTGATTTGTTCTTTTCTTCTATGCTACAGGTATGATCATATTAGTTGTAATAGAACAGAAATAAGACTCAGAACCTGAGAAAATATTGCCAGAACACTGTGTGTGCATGTTTTCTTTTGATCTAATTTAGAACTTGAAAACACATACTTTTCAAATCTAGCAATAATGTGTGTCTGTGCATGTGCATCTTAAAATATACTTTTCATGGGAGACTTTCTGAAAATGGAAAACGGCAGTGTATCACACATTCATAAACTTGGGCCACAGCCAGCCCGAAGACATGGGAATGATGCCCACTCTTGTTGATTCCCATTTCCTTCCTACACCATCTAAAAACTTTGTTCTTGGGTATCAGAATACCAGATGGGTAAATCCCCCCCACACCCCAAATTAGAAGTTCAGAGGAGATTGGAAAGAAATATTAGAATGCTTGCATCTAAAATCAACTATGTTGTTTTGGGCATGATTTTATACTGTCACTTCAACTATCTGTGACAGGTATGATAAATTGGCTCAATAAACACCAATTCCAAGCTCCTTCCTTCTCTTTCTTTACTCTAGAAGTGAGAAAACAAAAATACTTAATTTCCCAGCCTCTCTTGCAGCCAGGGTTGTTCATGATATGTAATTCTGGCCAAAGAGATGTGAGCGGAGATCTCTGAAGAGGACTTCTCTTCCCTTCTGTACCCCCCTCCTCTTCCTCCTTAGCATGTGGCATGGTGAGTAGAGGTACAGTAGCTATCTTGAAACCGTGAAGACGAAAGCTCAATATTCAGAGTCGCCAGAAGGAATACAAAAAAAGGGCCCAGTTATTTGATGATATCCTTGGTACATCAGCCCTGGTTCCAACATCCAGACTTTTTATTACATAAGACAAATAAACCCCTTATTGTGCTGTTATTGCAATTGGACACAATCTTAAGTGGTGCCCATTTCCTTTTTATGTGGCATAGCAGACTGAAGTGTTTGTTACAATTTGTAGGAGATATATTATAAATGTAGTCTTGCACCTTCTCTGTGTTATTTCTTTTACCTTAGACATGTCTATCCCATCCTGTTTTAAATAAGAGCAAAAGTTGGAATGCAGTTTAGTCTTACTCTAACATTATTTCAGTAAGTTTTGTGTCTCATGTACTTGGCTGGGTGCTCTAAGTCTAATGACAAATACGACGAGATACTTGCTTTTAGGGGCCTTATGGACTAGTTGGGGAGACCACCCAAAAACGTATGTTGTCAGTACAATGTCGTAAGTGCTTAGATGAAAGTCTGTGGTGCTATGACAACACGGAGAAAGGACAGCATCAGTTAGCTTTTACTGTATAACAACCCCCCCCAAACTCAGTGGCTTAAAACAACCACCGTTTATTTACCTCATGATTCTGTAGGTCACCAATTTGGGCTGCTAACAGCCGGGCACTTCTGGCCTTGGCTGGGCTCGCTCATGCTGAGTCGGCTGGCCTCGGCCCGGGTGACTTGTAGTCTCTTCTTCTCCAGCCTGGGCTTATTGATGTGGCACCTGGGCTGGGTTCCGAGAGAGACTTACATTTGGAACTCACACATTGTTACTTCTGTCACGTTCTCTTGGCTAGACAAGTCACAAGCAACAGCCCAGATTGAAAGGGTGAGAAAATGGACTCCAGTCCTTCCTGATGAGAGAAGCTGAAGCTCATGACACCAGTGGGCATGAATACAGAAAAGAGTAAAGAATTGGGGCCAGTTTTGCAGTCTGCCACAGGGCTCTGAGGGAACAAGGGAGAGGTACAGCAACAACTTTCTTAAAGGAGTTCATCTTAACTTTCTAAAGTTTAAGATAATAGCATGGTTTTTTTGTTAGCACTTAATAAAAACTAATGCCATCAGTCATCATCAGTTCTGGAATCATTTTCCAATATTGCCAATTTCTACTCTTTTATCATCTTTGGAACATTAGTTTTAAAAATAACCCGTAAGAAAATGTTGCTCTGAGAAAGGAAAAGTTGCATGGCAAGAAGTACAGGATTGAAATAGTGGCTGGGCTTTTCTTTAATCCAGTGTTTTTCATGGACCATTTAAGGGGATTCTGTTCCCTTAGGGTGCTCCACAATTAAAAGGTTCCATGAGGAAATTAGTTGGGGAATCATCATGAACAAGATTTCTCATCTTGGAGATTTACAAAGCATAATAACAATTAAAGCCCTAGGAAGTCCTGGCGTTAAAGTACTTTTGCTATTTAATATAGTTAATTGGATTTCACTGGTGATAAGGTAAAATATTACTGGTTTGATTTTTATATGCGCTAGTTAGTGTCACTATATATATATTTCTTTTCTTTTTTTCACAGCCATTAACATTCCTAACACTGCCCAGCCATTGTCTTCACATTTCCCATTTATCTCAAGGAACAGAAAAATAAAACAGATTAGCAGTGTAAGCAAAATTCAGTGATGATTGGCTTAATGGAAGAAAAGATTTCTGTTTTTAAAATTTTTATTAAAATAGTTTTTGAAAAAAATTACCAACTATATATATTATTGTTTACTGTTCAAATAATTTCTAAAAATAACAGGTAACATTCCTATGATGCTTGCTATTTATAATCCCAGGTACTAGTCAAAAAGCTTTACATGAATTATCATATTTAATCCCCCAAAGAATCCTATTAGGTCATTATTGTTACTCTCTCCCCAATTTACAGATATGAAACAACTTTTGGGGTGAAGTACGTGTTCTATTCCAAAAGGGTGGAGCCATTATTCAGCCGTCTGACTCTGAAGTCCATGCTCTTCTCCACCACACTGTTCTGCCAGAAATTGCGCACCTAAGTGCAGAGTGCTGTGGGCAACATATTCATGTTTTAAATGAAATATATTAAAAATTGTGTACAATGGAACGCTTAATCTCCCCAACTCAGTTTGTTGGCTGTGTTTGTAGTAATTGGTCCCTAGTGCCTTGGGTTGGAAGATGTTTTAATATACAAAATGAAAATGCTTCTTGTTTCCAGTGATGGCTTGTCCTCTAATTTGGATGACAGAAACATCTCCCAGATCTAGAATTATGGTGTTATTTTGGGGATAGTTCACCTCCAAGGGACTCCTGTTTCACTTATCTTTGACAAAAGAAGACAAGCCTTTATCAGATTTTTGGTAGTGCCAAAACATCTAAAAGATACTATTATTCTACTTTGAATTTGCCTTCTTAAAGAAAGTCTTGGTGGAAAATGTGTTTTTTGCTTATATCAAACAATAAAAAGTTATGCTTTGAAGGAAATAATAAATTAGACTTTTAATATTTGATTTAAGTAACATTTACCTGCCACAAATCTGTAGTACCAATGGACAAATCATGCCCAGTATTTTACCTGTTGTTGTTGGAGCAGGAAACTGCAGAATGAATACGAGTGAAGGTATCTTTAAATTTTAGGCCGTGAAGGACCTTACAGGCCTAGAAACAATATGGCCATACACAAAGAAGTGATCAATCATCAAAAGACCACCTTATCAGGTCATGGGCAACTTTCTCTACCTGCTCTTCTTGGTTCTCTTCTTAAGGTCATCTCACCAGCTTGTTTCTCCCATACCCCATACGGTATGAAAACTTAGTATATCAACAAAATTTGGAGGCGATATATATATATAATTGCTTTGTGTACGGCCATATTTAGATACATAAATATATATAATCTCCACCTTCTTTGAAAACAGGAATGTGGCTATTGCTTATTTGAAGCACAGACCATACAGGTCTTAAAATTTGGCTATTCGAAAATGATCAGACAAAAATACAATGAATGTGTATCATACTGCCACAAACTGTAGGGCTGACCAAATAACAAATTTGATTATAATGATACATTAAAATAGCAGTAATTTATAGTTAGTAAACAAGAATAGCAGCATATACAACCTATTACCATCTCAAGACAACACAGATAACAAAAGCACCCTTTCTCAAAGTTATGGTACATCTACTACCTATTTCTTCCCGTTCAGAGCAGGAACATTGCAGCATTGGTAGGCGTGGTCTGAAGCCAAAGTTTTCTTGGAGCAGTTTGGGGTAGAAGGGCACATTGCTTCTGTGGTATTCATCCCAATAATGCATAATAGAATCAGTCTAATCATGAGAAAACATCAGATAAGCCCAAATCGTGAATCATTCTACAAAATTTCTGACCAGTGTTCTTCAGCAGTGTCAGGTAATAAAGGACAAGGAAAGACCGAGGAACTGTCATAGATTAGAGGAGACTAAGGAGCTATGACAAATACATGCAATATGGGATCTGGGATTGAATCCTGGAATAGAAAAAGGACATTAGTGGAAAAACTGGAGAAATCCAAATAAAGTCTGTAATTTAGTTACTACTAGTTAGTAGTATTGTATTGTATAACATTGTTAATTTTTTAGTTTCAGTAATTGTACTATGATTATCTAAGATTCTGGCATGAGGGGAACGAGGGTGAAGGATATACAAGAACCTTCTATTTTTGCCCCTTTTCTGTAAGTCTAAAATTATTTCACAGTACAAAATTGAAAAAAAGCACTTTTATTTAGTAATGTGTGAACATTCTGCAATCACTTAGCATTCAAGAATGTATGTAAAAATCTCGATTTAGCCAACCTCTTCAGCATGTGTCCCCCACACACACATATTTTAATGTTCTAGCCAAACTAGATTACTGGTGGTTATTAATTAGCTCCTTTGGGAGGGGGAGAAGAGTAATACAATTTTTGTATATATTACAGAGTATTTATAACCAATGTAACAACTAGCTGTGTACACCTCATTTTAAGAAATATAACAATGCAGTGAAGCCCCACTGTGTTCCCTTCCTTTAGGGCATTCTGCCCCTCTCATCCCCTTCCATCACCACCACCAAACTGCCACCACTTGGAGATAATCAATGGAACTTGCTATTTACTAATCCTATTTTGTTATTTTGCTCTTTTCCAAACTTGACATAAATCTCACCCTACCATATCTACAACTTGCTTTTTTTGCTCCACCTGTATGTCTAACTCATTCTTTTTCACCACTGTATGAATACTCAGTATTTATCCATTCTCCTGCTAGCAAGCATATTGAGAGTGTTATTCATTTATTATTTATTTCTGTATTCATTTTTAAAAGTGTTTTCTGAGACTAAGAGAGATCTTTACTTCTTTCTGAACTCCGGTAACACTATCCGCAACTTCTAACTTATCCTTTGCGACCTTCCGTTGTAATAATTTTTCTTTTCTCTTGTATCAGATGGAAAGCTTCTTGAGGATCTGATTCCCCAAGATGAACATTATTGGGATAATAAGGATTTAATTTTGTTGAATGAATAAGTAAATACTGAAATAAATTAAGTAATGTCTACATACAGATCTTGGGCACATTTGTGTTTATTCACTTAGTTGTTATATGGCATTGCCTCCTGGGGACTTTTGTTAGAAAGATCTATGCAATGTGGGAAACTGGGCACTGAGGTGGAAATATGGAGCATAAATAAAGCCTAAAACTTTAATATTAGAAATTATATGCCAAGTTTGCAGCCAACACAGGTACAGGTTTTTTGTGCTTAACACCCTGGGGGAAAGTTTTACAAAATGAGTAATAATTTTGCCTGCATTTGGCGTTGCCAAGCAGAGGGAAGCTCACTAATTTATATTATGGCAGAACTCTTGCTTTTGTTCATCGTTCTGTTAGAAAGCTTAGTTAGGATTTACTTTTGATCATTTCACATTTGTACCCAGAATGGGGTTGCACAAATTAGTTCTTTTCCTCTAAAATTATCTTATTTGGATGTTGATCTTACTCTACAAAAACACTCAGCAGGTTTCACAGCTCTCTTGTCTCTCTTATTTGATTTGTACAAGAGCTTTGACAGAGATAAGCAGGGCTAGTATCATCTGTATTTTACAGGTTAGGGACCCTGGAAAGGAGGCTGAGAGAGGTTGGAGGACCTGCTGAAGGTCACAGAACAAAACCAGAAACCAGATCTTTTAACCTAGTCCCATTCTGTCCAGACATTGCAGTTTCAATGCGTAAAATAAGTGACAGTATTAATCAAATGTTATTTTTTTGCCAGCATTTTATTAGATAATTCAGTAACATAATGCCCACGTGACAGGTCATCACAGTAAGATGGGGAAAAAGTCTCATCAGTGTTAGTGGTGGATTAGTAACTGCCTTTTTGCTGCCCTCTTTGTTAGAAGGGTTCGAAGTAAAGCTTAAACCAAACATTGCAAAAAAGCATGTCAGGCCTGGTGTGTGTGTTAAAGGAAAGAAAAATCTTATAAGTAGAATGGATAGGAAGGTGTGACACAACCTGAAGTTAAAATATGTGAGAAGACAAATGGCTTTTTGATAGCTTGAGACCCACAGATGAATTAAAACCTCTCGGCATATGGACTAGTGCAGTTGATCACTCAAATTGCAATTTTAAAAAATGCAGAAGCAGTACACTTAGAATATTGTCTTCATGTCAGAAATGCACCTTCATGCTTGAAAATGATAAAAAATTACAATCGATCTTTACAACTGTTCTGTTCATCTTTATTGATCAGGTGCAAGAAAGATAAATCGCAGCCCAAATAAGATTATGGTAAATGTTAGCGTCGTATAGAACTCTAGGTTGATAGAGAGCCATTCATCATCTCAAATGGTGACCTGTCCATTGCTGCAGTCACCCTGAGTCTGCTGTCTAATCACATACCTATTGATTTTATCTACATCCAACAAACCTGGATGTGACTGTCATTGGGCAACCCGGATTGTTAAATGCAAAGGGGTCACTGGTGTGAAGAGGATTTCATTTTCATTTTCTCACCAACCAACAATGATTTATTAAAAAATAAACTACCCCAAGTCATGCATGTGAACCCTGAGTGATTAGGGAATGAAGGTGCACGATAAACCACTGTCTTGTGTTGAGTTCTTTTATACTGCAATGCGTTTTACAGGACTTCATTGAGTCTGAGGGGTCATAGGGTCATTTAGGCCACTCCCTGCAGTAAGATGGGTTTCAGAGTAGCCAGCCAGAATGGATAATTTTTAATTTTGCTGCCCAGGAAAGGCATTACTTTGCTATTGCAACTTAATTTGAGTTGCTTTGTCTGTTCATTCATGTAACAGTGAAAAATTTTTTTTTTTTTGAGGAAGATTAGCCCTAAGCTAACTACTACCAGTCCTCTTTTTGCTGAGGAAGCCTGGCCCTGAGCTAACATAACGTGCCCATCTTCCTCTACTTTATATGTGGGACGCCTACCACAGCATGGCATGCCAAGCGGTGCCATGTCTGCACCGGCGAAACCCCAGGTGGCCAAGAAGCGGAACGTGCAAACTTAACTGCTGTGCCACCAGGCTGGCCCCTGGAAATATTTTTTATGTAAAAATTACCTAAATCTGCCCCCTTGTTTCTACTGATTAATTTATTATAAATATTGATGGTCTTGTGGTCACGTGGAGGTGAGAGAACACATTCTATTCCATAGAGTATCCATCTTGAGGACAAAAGCACTGTGTAAAAAGAAATGATCATTTAATATGCTAGGTGGAACACTGAAATAATAGGCAAATGTTACATGTGTGAATTTCATTGTTCAGTCTCAAGCATCCTTTGATCTTGCAGTGGTAGATTCCAAATAAGGGAGATGTAAATAGTCTTTCAAAAATATCTTAGGAATTTTCTCAGAAGGATCAAATAATGATGAATTATAACTATGAAAGTTTACTCTGTAATTACAACCAACTGTACTATTATTTAAATGGATACCTTTACGTGTAATTTTATAAGTTTCCATGCCGCATATTTGAGAAATCTCTCTCCTGCTTGAGTGGGTGAAACACAATTTTGTGTACTTTTTTGTAATTGTAAGTCTTATACACATTTTGTCCTCTTGGATAATGAAAATTCTACTATCAATCTTTATCCACAGAGCTCAGAGTTCTACAAAGTCACCACTGAACAATATCAGAAAGCTGCTGAAGAGGTGGAAGCAAAGTTTAAGTAAGTTTTTAATAGTATTATAATTATTTACTCTTCTTGACAAGATGAAAGTACAACCTTATTGCTTGTTGAACAGAAGACGGTTATGTAGCCCTCTGGAATACTTGGAAGGGTGTTGGGTGGGTGAGATGGATCCTTGGAATTCAGATGCAAAGAAAGGGCATTTGATGAAAGCTTGTTGCAGCTCAATTTTATGAACTAAGGGAAAATTGAAAGCAATGGTAATAGAATTTTCATTTGGAGTAATATATAAGAGAGGTTGCCCTTGTTTATGAAGCTGATGTTAAATTGCTATCACTATTAATAGAAACATAGAAACCATTCACTTTTGTATAATGAAATGATGGGCATGTCCAGATTTGGGTATCCACCTTTCTCATATTTAAGCTGTTTTCATTTCTTCATATGTACCTTGAAAGCATTTAGATCACAGACTTTACCTTGCCCTTGGTAATGAAGGCAATATTAAATTGTTACCTCTGTTAATCCTTGGAATGTTTAAATGAATGTTCTGTAATTGATGGATCAAAGTGTCCATGACCCCTAGCCCTGTACTTTCCCTTTGCTGCCACTTCTCACATTAGGTAAGAACACATCATTCAGAATTTTCCTGAGTGTATAAATAGTTCTATTGTGTAACCCCTGTTAATAGCACATGCATAAATTAGTGAAGCGAAAAAAGGTGTTGTGACAGATTTAGTTAAAAGATTGCATTGGGCTCTGACCTCTTTCCTTGCACATGTTTATAAGCATTTGATAGAATGATTAAACCCTAAGGTAGAACATTATTACTTTCTGTTATAGTGTAATTTATGCGGTAATGGATATTAGTGTTATCTTAATGTTGACTTAAAAAAAAGATGTTTTTTTAAAGATGGTTTGCGGTTTATTTAAATAGACAAAAACTCCAGTCTTCCTTAGTAAATTATCTCACTAGGGGCAGTTAGGACGAGACTTTCTAAGAATGGGCCACAAATCTCACTCTTAAATATTAATGTGCTATCCTAAGAACTTAGAGATAGAATTGGATGTAGATTTGATTTTAAAAGATACTCTACCTATGTATTTTAAAGTTATGTTTTTTTTATTTTTCTCCCTAGTGATAAAGTAACGTTTCTTTAACCTTTTTGTCTCTATACTATACGAACTTTTGACTTGGCACCCTGAGTATTTCTGCATTGTAGGATGATAACTATACAGATAACTAAAATTTAAGATAAATCAAAGGAGATCAATTCTGACTAGAATGATCTATGAAGTCATCATAAAGAAGATATTTTAGTCGAAGCTTAAAGAAGAATATTGAGTAGGTAGAAAGGAAAGGTATTCAGGAGGAAAATCATGCTCCGTTTTGGGTGGATGACAGATTAGTTAAGATCAATCGTTTGACTCAGGGAGACTAGTGCAAGATAAAATTGGAAAGGTCAGTAGGGTCATTCGTTAGCTGTTAGGCTAAAAAGTTGTTCTTCATTTAACAAGAAGTCATTGGAAGGCATTTGACCAAGTCAGTACCCTGATGTCTGTGCTCCTTTAGGAATGTTAATCTGACTATGTATGTGAGGTTTGATTGGAGGCATGAGAAACAAGAAGCGGAAGTAACAGATGAGAAGTCTCTCTAAGTGAAAGAGAAAAGAAAGAGATAGATGCAAAAAAATCATTGAAAGATTAGGCATGAATTAGTAATTGATGGATGTATTAGCTTGCTAGGGCTGCCGTTACAAAGTACCACAGACTGACTGGCTTACACAACAGACATTTATTTCCTCACAGTTCCGGAGGCTGGCAATGGAAGATCAAGGTGTCGGCAGGGTTGGTGTCTTCTGAGGCCTCTCTCCTTTGGTTGCAGATGGCCGTCTTCTCCCTGGGTCTTCACATGGTCTTCCTTCTCCGCATCTGTGTCCTAATTTCCTTTTCTTATAAGTCACATTGGATTAGGGCCCACCCTAATGACTTCATTTAATTTAATTACCTTATAAATGACTTAATTACCTCTTTAAAAACCCTCTGTCCCAATACTCTTTCAGAATACTGGGTATTAGGACTTCAACATCTGAATTTTGGGGTGACTCAATATAGCCCATAACGCTTGGATCGAAGGGGCAAAGGAGAACCAGAAATATGAGTGTAGGAGAGTGGAAAATTGGTAGAAACTTGCTTTTATATATAGAGAGAAATCTGGTTTTAGATGAGAAGAATCTCTTGTCTGAAATCTTGCCCAGTTGCCATGTCATTCAGGCTGGGCTAGCCTACTGGAGAGTGAGAGGCTACGTGGAGCACAAAAACAAATGTCACAATGACTTACCTTCTTCAACACAGCCTGAACCTGTACCTTAGACTTAGTTTTAATGAGAGCCTCAGAAGCATCATTCTCTTATCTTTTTAAGATATTCTTTATTAGACCCTACTCTCATCTGGTATAGTAAAGAATTTGGTTCTCAAAGAGAAGTCTGGCCTTTGGACCCAGCTCTTGGGAGATGACGTCTAAGCCCTTGGAATTTCCGAGTGATACAAGTGTCATCTTATTCGTGATGGGCCCATTGGGTCCTGCGGTATCAGCCCAACCTCTGGGAAGTAGTGCTAGAGACTGAATTTGACATGTGGGTAATCAAGCAAACCTGTGTCTTGAGGCCCCAATGAAACTCTGGCCATGGAAGTCGGGTGAGCCTCTTGTTGATAATCCTCTGTACATATTGTCACACATTGATACCAGGAGGGTAGCACATCCTGAGGACAATGGAAACTTTGCATTGGAACCCTCCCATACTTTGTCCTGTGTATCTCTTCCTTTGGCTGATTCTCTGCATCATTTTCCATAAGAAGCAGTAACTGAGTTTACTGGCTTTCTGTGACTTCTGTGAGTTCTGTTAGGGAATTATTGATGCGTAGGGTGGTTTGGGGACCCCTTGAACTTGCAGATAATGTCAGACGTGCGGACAGTCTTGGGGACTCTGCCCTCAGACTTTGCCATTGTGGTAACTCCAGTATAAACAAAAACCCAGGTTTGACATGCAGTGGAGGAATTTCAGGAGCTAGCTTGTCAGAGTGGCTTTCATTATGTCATTTTTTTCAGCTGCTACTTGTTAGACTGAACTTCCTAGAATGCTGTAGTTCAGTTTGCAATGAGTTCATTAACTGCACACCTGAGAAGTGATAGTGTTTTGGCTAGAAGAGTTGCTTACCGTCTCAAGGCACGGAGATTACTCAGTGGAACCTTGTTTCTCCTTAGAAATTTGGCCATCTCGGATAATCATGACTGCTTCAATCTTTTGCAAGTTAGTATACGATATTCTTTCCATAGCGTGACAGAGCTGATCTCAGCAGTCCCTCTTGGTAACAAGCTCTGAAGGACTTTGAGGAAGATTTAGTTAATTTTATCTGATGGAAGGATTCATTTGGGTGCATCTTGGTTACAGGAGATGGAAGCTTTTTAAATTGCAATTTCAAGGGCAATATTATACACCTGATAGGGGGTCACACAAAATCACTGTAAAGAGAAAGCAAGCTAAGAGCATTTGAGGCAGCACATGATGAACCCCAGCCACATTGATGCATCCTGCCAGGACGGCTAATGGAATTATTCTAGGGATGCTTAAATATTAACTCACACTTCAGTCCTTCAGTTTAAAATGTTGTCAGTAAACCATTAAAACACTTTAGATTTAATGGAATATTTTTTCCTATTTTATCAACACGCCATTCATTCATAACACTCCTATGTGACATGCCCTGTGCTGAGTTCTAAATACACAGCTGTGAAGGAGATAAGTAGGGTCTTCTATTGCCTTTATCACCCGTTGTTATTATCTGTTAAGTAGAGCAACTTATGGTACTGGTTCCTAGTTATATGGTGCTAGGACCGTGTTTTATAGCTCTTGAAAATTACGTTCTGTATTAATCCTTATTTGCCACCATATAGGTAATTAAACAAAATACTATATTAAATAATGTTGCATTGATAGTGGTTAGCACAGGTCTAGAACAAGGTTAATGCTTAATAGATATTAGATTTTATTTTTATTATATATGATATATATTGTAATAATGTTATTATGTCCAACTCAAGTTATGAAACTCTGCATCATGGGATAAATTTATGTACGTGTTTCCAAACAAAATCTAGATGATGTTAAACCCTCCAGAAAAACGTTAGAATGAGTTCTTATGTTTAGGGAGCTCCCAGCCCAGCTAGGAGCCAGCACACAGAGCACCCATGGCAGCACAGCACAGGAAGGGATGCGTCAGAGCACTACAGACAGGATGCCATGAGGACCCTATTTCTTGGTCAGCATCAGAATCAGATTTCTTTGGGTGGGTTAGAGCCGGTATTCCACACCTAAAGAAAGAAAACGTCGTTCCTAGAGTGTTATGTACTCACAAATTGTTTTTAAAATATAAAAACAAATACCAAGCAAATGTAGGGTGAATATCAAAGAAATGTGAAATATTTTAAAGGCAATGTAAACCTGGTGAAGACAATGTAATATCAAACAAGCAACAAGCATTTTAAAGACGATTGCTATTTCATTCCCATGCTGTCCTTTTAGATAATGAAGTGGCCAGTTTCTGTCTTCCATAAAGGAGAAAATATGTATGTGGGAAGTGACGTAGATCTATTAAAAATACTTTTGGAATGCTTTCATGAGAGGTCTGACTTTGCCTTGACTTCAGTTTCTTTGAGAGATGACACACTTGTAAAGGAGTATGATTCTATGAAATCATATATGAAAACTGGTAATTCTCCTTTGTGTGCAAGTCTTTAGAAGGGGTTTTCGCTGTTATCCTTGAACGAAGTTGTTGAAACCTGACTTAGAAATTGAGGCTCATGTTAGAGGCCTCATACACAACGTATTAAAAGATTAGTTACTCTGTGGAAGAAGTTTAGGTGATTTTAGAGTATCCGAGGAATGCTATGCAAAACTCTTGACAGATAAAATGGATTTTCTAAGTATTACTATATATTCAAAGGTTTTCTTCAATGTAAAATCTTTTAACTTTAAAATGTCCTTGGTTTTATTAGGGTTTCGTTTCTCTTTTGCCCGTGTGATTTTAACAGCTATAGCAGGAATGAGTCAGTGAAGCCGAGGGTGGTGCGCCACTGCTATCAGCAGGTGTTTCTCATGCGCTCTGTAATAACGCATGTGGATCATGGACAGTTTTAAGCAACAGTGTTTAAAGATCCTGCTTAATTGGCTGTAAAATAATTAAATAAGGTTTTGACTGGCAAATTTATAATTCTGTTAGATGCATAAGCCAGTGTGCCTGAATGTCAATGTGACTTCAATTTGGAAATATTAGATTAATAGAACTAATTGTACTGCAGGTACAAAGTTTACTCTGATTAATAGTCTTAAAACTCTTTTGGAAGTTTAGTCAAGTAAATTTATGTTACTTACCTTTCTGCTTAAACTTTTAATTAAAACTTATTTCAAAAGTTCGAGCTATTCAGTTTTGCTGTGCTTCTCTTTCCAGTTTCTCCAAAGTTGAGCTCCTGCAATTTTTCAGTGACTGCAGCTGCCTTATTGAAAACTTGCCTTATCAAAAGGATTAAAATTATATACTGTTGTACATATATTTGTATCTGCAGCTGACAGGTACCCTGCACATCGTCTCTAACACTCATTGATGTCTACTTATAACCTACTTTAGTTCTGCGTGAATGGCTCTGATATACCACATGTACATGATAAATGTTTTATCTCTGATTCGCATTGATCAATTTCTAAATGATCAAATGGTTTATCTCAGTAAGACACTAATTCACATTGATCAAATTCTAAATGACCAAGTTGACTTGGTTTCTGCTGAACACAAATTGTATTAAAACAACATTACTTGAACATGCTGCCTTTTCTAAAGCAGGAGTTATGTTACCAGCAGTTACATTATAACTAGAGTTATTGTATTATAAAGATGTCTCCTTTATAATGAAAAGTTTACACAAGAAGAAAAGAATGCGATATTACAGGAAGAACAGGGCTTCGGGCAAGGATTTGGGCTTTTACTAACTAATTAAATTCTGCATTTGTACTGGGCCTTTCTTCCCCCTTTTTTAATTTGAAGGGCTGTGAGCAGGAAATATAGCAGCTGCAGTGGTGACATTTTATTCCCTATGGTCCTTGGAGCCAAGTACCATCTTGATTATTCAGTAAGAGACTTAGTAATTGAAGAGGCAAAATTCTAGACAAGGTAAATATGTCTGTACCTTTTGTGCATAAGCTTGGTTACAATTACCTATTTAGAAATTCTGGGTTATTTGTTGTTTTCTGTTTTCTAGACATGAGCTCACCTCTGTCAACGTCCACAATATTTCATGAACCCTCTAGAGTTTGTGGATGTGTTGCTGGAGGAAGATTTCAGTTCTGAAACTGAAGAACCATGTTTATAAGCTTAAGAAGATTCTTAGTTATATGGAGCTAATGGCAAATGCACATTTGGCTAAAACATAGTCTTGGTTTTTTAGAACACCCAATTCCTCAGGCAGGTTATTTATTACGTCTTTGACTTGTCTCTTCCATCTGTAAAATCTAAATTCTAACTGCCATTCTCTTTAGGGCACTCAAACTGAGAAGGTTTAAAAGTTTAAAAGGAATGAAAAAGTTGTCATTGGTCCTCATCTAAAAATGGACTTGTGTTTTATTCCATTCTAAGGCAGTGGTTGCTGTTTTAGGTATGTTCTAGATGGTGTGGCAGCCCTTTCTGTAGCTCATCAGGGGATATGTAGAGAGTAGTCTGCTCCCTCTCAAACTATGAATTTGTCTCCCCCGTCCCTGTCCCCACCCCACCAGCAACAAAGTAGTTCCAAGGAAAGTGAGACCTGCTTTGGAACCCCCCAGTGTTTGACAATGTTTCTTATCATGGGCATGTAGAATTGGATTTGTAAAGAAACTTTAGGTGTTTAATGTTTTTCTCCCCTTTAAGAATGGAGTCCTTTTTTTTGTGTGAGGAAGATTGGCCCTGAACTAACATCTGTTGTCAATCTTCCTCTTTTTAATTTTTTTTCTTCTCCCCAAAGCCCCAGCACGTAGTTGTATATCCCAGTTACGAGTCAGTCTAGCTCTTCTATATGGGATGCCTCCACAGCATGGCTTAATGAGCCGTGCATAGGTCCACACCCAGGATCCAAACTGGCGAACTCCAGGCCGCAGAAGCAGAACATGCAAACTTAACCACATGGCCATGGCACCAGGCCCTAGAGTCCTTCTAATCAGATCTGCGTAGATCGTTATTTAGTTTCTTTTTATTCCTTGGGTTGGGTCGTCAGACTTATTCTTCTTAGAGAATAAGTAAATATCAAGAAACAGTAATACCACTTGGGAGTTTGGGTTCCATCTGCATCATTTCTCTACTTCCTGACTGTTCCTCACAACGTTCCGCTCAGTCCAAAGGTGTCCGCAGAAAAGGGCAGGGCAAGATGGCAAAGTTGATTGGAGTGTAGGGCTCAAAAGGGCCAGAGCAGGGGTGTAAACCATAAACAGTATTTTTTATTTTACAAAAGAGAGTGCAAGCTGCAGCCATTGCATGAACATCTGCAGTTGGTCGCAAGGTCAAGAGGGTCACTGCAGAAAATTCCTCATCACTTCCACATGGTGTGTAAAGGAGCCTCACGTGGTGACACGAGCTGCCGAAGGTACAGCCAGTTAGCCACCTCCTATCATAAATCCGCTGCCTGGAGTTCTCTTCTCTGTCCCAGCCATGTCAGTTGGGGTTTGTCTGGGTTGCTCTGGGCATCTTCTTTCCTTTAATATAATCTGTTTATGTGTTACATGTAAATTATCAAAGCCAGGCTTATTGCAGCCATTAGGTTTGTGGCCAGAAACTCCTGAATTTGTGATTTGTTCCGTGTGAGATAACAAATCGTTCTCTTTTCCCCTACAGGAACATTAGCATTGAACGTTCTTCCAAATCAATACAATCCATTAAGAATCTAGCATACCCTACATGGTTATATGAAATATTAATTGCACACTATTAGTTAGATAAATGAAGATTCTGCTGAAATGATAGCTTGTTTCTTTCCTTGGATTGTAATACCTTAAATGAGAACATTTTGAGTTCTAGGGTACATGGTATTTTGGAATTTGTTTATTGATCCTTGCTTATTTGAGTCATTAACTAACTGCACAGCTCATAGTTCCCAAAAGATACATCTAACTAGGACTACTAAGTTTTTCCTCTTGCTGATTCCAGCTAGAGTTCATTTACTTTTTAAAGGATCCAGTTGGAAATAATTTCGTTGATTTTCCTTTGATGTTTTCAAAGATAAGAAAAAATTATTTTGCTTTTTGAGTGCCACTCAGCTCCAGGTAGAAAGCAGTGAAGCTTGTAGGAGGGCCAATTAGAGCTAATTATTGTCTGACTGACCTGCCGTGTTTTAAAATGTCCAGGAAGACTTCTAAGAGGTCGATTTTTATTCTATCCTTGTATCAAAGTTACAAAGTTAACCATCTTCAGTCTTGATCATGGTTAAAAATTGTGTCAAAGAAATTATCTACACCTAAAAATGACAGCTCTTAGGATAGTCTCTGGGAAATTGTATAGGTTCAGCCTTATTGTGGTGTCTGTTTTGTCATTCTGTCGTTTGGTAAGCCTATTCCAAATGCGATCAACCCTCCCTTGCTTTCAGCCAGATAATTAACTTAAAGATGTATGTAGTTGCCCATTTACTGTGCCTCTGGTCAAACTATGTTACTAAAATTGAAACCAGGACTTTCAGGATACTTGTACTTAAACATATTTTCTCGTTGCTCGTTTGAGTGTATAATTACCAAATCATCTCTCGTGGTTTCAGTCTAACAAGGATTCCTACTTCTATCTCTTTTGATTTTTCTTAAGACATAAGCAAAGTGGAAAAATTGATAAATTGGATCTTATCATAATTAAAAAGTTCTATTCATCTTAAGACACTATTAAGAAAATTTTTAAAATAGGCAAAAGACTTGAACAGACACTTCAAAGGAAGATAGAAGAATGGCCATTTAGCACATGAAAAGTGCTAATAACATCATTAGTTATCAGGGAAATGACAATTAAAACCATTGGAATGGTGAAAATCAAAAAGATTGACAATACTAATTGTCTGAAAAGATGTGGAGAAACCAGAATTCTCATGCTTTGCTAGTGGCAGTATAAAATGGCAAAGTCACTTTTAAAAAGCTTAGCAGTTTCTTATAAATTTAAATGTACATTTGCTTTATGACCGAGCAGTTCAAGTCTTAGGTACTTACCCAAGAGAAAAGAAAATATACATCCACAAAAGGATTTGTACACATATGTTCATATCAGGTTATTCATAGTAGTCAAAAATTAGAAAAAAATCCCAAATGGTCATCAGTGAGAGAATGGATAAACAAATTATGGTATATTCATAAAGTCAAATACTATTCAGCAGTTAAAAAGCAAATTATTGATACGTGTAATAACATGGATGAATCTCAGAAACATTATGTTAAGCAAAAAGAAGGCAGACACAAAACAGTATCTGTTATGTAATTCCATTTATATGAAGTTCAAAAATAGGAAAAATTAGTCTGTACTGATAGAAATCAGAAGATGGTTGTTGGGGTTAGAGGGGGACATGACAGGAAAGGGACACAAGCCAAGTTTCTGAGGCATTGGGGATATTTGTTTTCTGGGCTATCATTACACAGGTATATACAATTTTTACTACAATATAAACCCTTAAGATCACTGCATTTTTTAAATGTTAATTATATTTAAAACATTCTAAATTCATTGTTAATCAGTTTTTATTATTTATTTTTTGTGAGGTAGATAGGCCCTGAGCTAACATCTGTGCCAATCTTCCTCTCCTTCATGTGGGATACTGCCACGGCATGGCTTGATGAGCAGTGCTAGGTCCATGCCCGGGATCCAAACCTGTGAACCCCGGGCCGCTGAAGCAGAGCACGTGAAGTCAAACACCATGCCACCCAGCTGGCCCTGTTAATTTTAATTAGGAAAAAATGCTCAAAATATTGAAAATACCCAACTTCTAATTGTAATTTGTCCTAAGTAATATAAATTTCTTCAATTTAATTACAGCCTTAACTAATTCTATCCATAATTGTATTTTTTCATTAGAATTTGAATCCTTATCTGAAAGTCAGAGCTGTTCATTTAGTATGATTCACTGCTATAGAAATAGGAGTAAACCTTGCGTTATTTATTTATGTAACAATTAACTTTTCTCCCCTTATTAAATTATGTTTGCCTATTTGCTCTCTTCCTTGTTAGCCTAGAGTCTGGTAGATAGGCTTGGTTAAGTTTTGAAAGTTATTTTTGATAAAGAGATTTTGAAGGTGGTGTTTCTAAATGAAGGTGTTCTAGTGGTTAAGATTCAGCACTTTCACTGCTGGCACCCCAGGGACCCACACCACTCGTCTGTCGGCTGTCATACGGTCGTGGCTGCTATAATACTGAAAGCTATGCCACCAGTATTTCAAATGCCAACAGGGTCACCCATGGTGGACAGGTTTCAGCAGAGCTCCCAGACTAAGACAGACTAGGAAGAAGGACCTGGCCACCCTCTTCTGAAAAAAACTGGCCATGAAAACCCCATGAGTAGCAGCAATGCCTTGTCTGATACAGCGCCGGAAGGTGAGAGGATGGCACAAAAAGACCAGGCAGGGCTCCACTCTCCTGTGCATAGGGTCACTAGAAGTCAAAATTGACCTGTTGGCACTAATAAATTTGTAAATGAAACATTTATACAGTTACACTGGTACTTTTTAATGTAATAATCTTCGGCAGCAATTTGTTCATTCTATGTATTGAGTCCTGGCAAAATGCTTGAAAACTTGTAAAAGCTTGCATCTTGGCCCTTCCCTACGTGTTGAAACGAAAGCACACATGTTCCCATGTTCAAGTGTCGCCAGGCATCCCCAACTTGCTCACATGGCTGCCTTAAACTATTTTATGTGCTTTCTCATTCAGTGGCCAACCGTTAAATTGCCATGTTCCTTTTGTGAGTATGTATGTCTAAATGCTGGTAATCAACTGTGTCCCTTGAAAATTGATAGATGTGCTCATTAAGGGGAGTTCTTGCTCTTGGCTCCTTTCACAAGTCACCTCAGCTACCATTTCTTGATGAAGCTGGCAAGAAATGCTGTGCGGTGGTACCTCGGGCTTTATAGTCCTTTTCAAGGACTGAAACCTGCCTTTTCAGTATGTTAAACATGTTTTGTAGGGATCTTAAAAGAAGTCAGCTATTTGCCAATTACAGTATTAACACAAGAAAGACTAAGGGCTGCTGTTGTGTGGTGGGATTTTTTTTTTATGTGCTGCCATTTGCTCTTCATTTTGTTCTCTTGTGCTTCTGAGATTACACAAACACCCATTTATTTGTGAGACACATCCATCTGTGGAGACTCTGAAGTCCACCAGCCTGCCACTGGCATAGATCTCAACAAAGCTGCCTGTGTGGGAGGCACACTCAGCGTGGTTTATGATTGGGATTTTGAAGGTAGCATACACCTGCTTCTGCTTTCAGGATGAAAAATGAATTGCCAATTACTGTAGACGTGTTCAGACACGACACTTCATATGGTAGAAGCTTGCTCAGCCTGCTTTATGCTGGACCCCCAACTACGAAACCATCAGTTCTGAAAAAGGGGTGTGTTGGCAAGGAGAAGAGAGAAGGGGATCAATCCTTGATTCGTTACCATTTTCCGTGCTTGTGCAAGCTGTGGGAAGGGGGTCAGTGCCTTTCACCTTTGTTTCCCCAGCAGAGCTCTTGAACAAGATGAAGTGATCAAAGCCGGGTGCCAGTGCATCATCACAGTCTCATTACTTTGCAAGCTGCACGCCCAGATGCTGCTGTTTTCTGCATCAGGCTTCGCTGATTTACATTCATAACACTTCCATTACAGCTCATTTGATACTACTCATAATTAACCAGTTCTTTTCTTTTCATGATAGTGTTTCTCCAATACAAGAGATGCTAATGTAAAGAAGAAAATGACATTACTAAGTATAGAATGCATCTTTCAGACATCCTGGTTGGTTGACAAGAGGCAGGAATCAAATGCTTTGTCACTACTTAGATCATTTGTCGTTTGGGTTTGGTTAGCTGGATGTTGGTTTGGGGGTATTTTTGAAGTCTTTGAATTTGAGATAGTGGATTTTGCCAGCAGACCCATTTCGTCAACTCCCCTATCCTGGAAGTTCTTTTCAATTAGTGGATTCTGACACACTGTCCTCTTTGGTTTCTTCCCCAATGAAGAGCTCAGTGACATATGTCTATTTTGAAAGGTATGAATGTGACAACTTTGCTTTGGAGAACTTTATCATCATTAATATCAGTGCAGCCATCCTTCAGTTTCTCTTTGCTGCATGCTCTATAGACACTGTAAACACAGAAATATAAGTTTGAGTCGCTGCCGTCAGAGGTCTTGTTGAAGTATAGCTTTTCTGTAGAAGTGTCAAAACCTGATACAGGAATTATAACTTTAGCATTTGTTCAAGAAAAATTGTTGAGAATCTCAGACATTCCAGGTGTTTTTTATAAACTGGAAATACAGAGATGAAGAAGGTCATGATCTTTGCCTTCGAAACACTTACAATATACATGGGGAGACAGATTAATACAAAAGTGACTAAAATGTGGTAAATGCTGATACAGAGGCGCAAACAAAACACTGTAGGAATAAAGAGGGGAATGTGGATTGTGGGAGGAGGTGAATAGCATAAGCTTGGGTCTTCTCACCTTGAGATGTTCTTAAGGTAAGAAGATAGAGAATTGCTTCCCATGAAGAGGGAATCAAATACTAGAAATGGTTGGAATGAACATGGGGGGAGGTGTGATGGAATATGAGGCCATAAAGGAAGATTGCAGTCAGACTCTGAAGGACTTGAAATGCCAGTTTTGAAAGGCTGAATTAATAGAGTGTGAGGATTCAACCAAAAGTTCTCCATAACTTAGGAATAATTTTCTCTGTCACCCATCCCTGGTGCCTATAATTCTCACCATTAGAATTATGGCTTTTGAGTTGGTCATTGTTTCTACACATCTTCTATCAAATATGCAAGTATGATATTTGGTGCATAAATATGTGTGCATATTATAATACTCACAATTTGCTGTATCATTAATTATTATTATGTTAACATTATAATATCCATTCAAAAATAAGTACATATTAGCCTACTATATTAATTATCTCTTAGCAAATTTCAGGGCCTTGAGAGAATGGGACATAGGAAATAGTAGTTTTGATTGAAAAGATGGGGAAAGGAGAGTTCAGGAAAGGTTTGGTTCATGGAATACTGTCTGGGGGAATCTTAGAGCATTTTAGCGGAGAAAGCCCCAAGGAGATAAGGCACCAAGAGTCAGTGGGCTGGTTCCTCATTTTAGCATGTCCCTGCGGTCCATTTTATGCGATTGTCTTTGGATCGAAATGGTATAGTGGTGAACTTTTAAAAATATTCCTAACCATGATCTCTTTGAATGGTGTCCTAAGAATTCACATGGTACCAAGTTCTGCATATTGTTGCAAAGAATGTGTTAGAGGCAAATTGTGTGTGGTTTATTCAGATGTTGTCTATCTGGATGTACAGTTTTTGGTTTATGTCTGTAATTGTGATTGTATGCACCCAAGATATATAAAATTAGCTCACATTCTAGGTAAATTTTCTACTGTTAGTCCACCTGAAGATCCTAGTATTATTAAACGAGCTTTTTAAGTATTCTTTCTCCTTCCCATTTGCATTTTGTGATCTACTTTTGCCTTTTGATACCTTCCTGGAGGCTTAGTGTAGGGAAAAGAATATGAAATTAATAAATGGCTATTGGTTTTTTTTAATTATCAAGGTAGTACTATTTTTTTTGTTAACAAGGCAAATGTAATCTTTTCCTCTTTTCTTCCAGATCATCTCCTTAAAAGTAAAGTGTGTGAAGTTGTAGTTTGATAGTCATCCTTCCACATTTATCTCTATCCACAGAAACATTAATAAACATAGATTTTGTTTTATTTTTACAAAAAATGTGAGATTATACCATATGTATTTTCTGAACCTTACGTTTATTATGGAAATATCCCCCTTGTCAACACATAATAAATCCAACTCATTCTTTTAAATACCTGCATAGTATTCCATGGCATTGATCTACCATAGTTTACTGAGCCCACCCCCTACTGACAGGCACTCAGGTTCTGTTTCAAATGATTTTTTTGTTTGTTTTTTGACCAGTAAAAAAAAGGCTGCAGTGAAACAAACTTTTGCTTCCCTAACATAGTTGGGGTTTGAATATGACCAGTCCTCCTGACTATGTGGCATTGGGCCACTTATGTTGGCCTTCTTTTTGCTGATGTAGGAAATGTATATATGACACGTCATGTTGTTGTTATAAGGGGTGATGAATAATGTAGGTAAAATTCCAGGCATATAGTAAGCACTCTCAACCCTACATAGGGTCAGTTTCTGTAGGGATCTTTCGGGGTTTGAGTTGGCAAGGCCTAGGTTACTTAACCTTAGAGGTTTTATTGCAGCATGAATCAAAATCTGGCTTTCCAAGCCTCCTTTTTTTTTTTTAAAGAAAAGGAAAGCACTTTTCTTGAAAATTTTCAGCTTTTTTGACTTGTGTAATTTAAAAATATTACATTTTGGCACAACCTTTGCAGTTTTTGCTGCTCATTCGTAATTCCTTAGAGGTGAATTGAGAAGATTAGTGGTAGAACTTTTTCCATTAACTCTGGGAAAAACTACAGACCAAAAAATTGTCCTTTGGCAGAAATGTCAATCCATACCTCTTTTGGAGCATTTGGAAACTGAAGCACTGAGAAGCTGATTTAATAGAAGAATTGAAAACCAAAATGTATACACATCTTCACCTTTCTAACTGACAAGACAAATGAAAAAGATGCTCTCAGAACTTGATGATGCAAAGAAAATAGGATTGTTGCTCCAGAGAGTGCATTAAGGCTAGATCTTTAAAAGATTTGAGGGCTAAGGTTTTGGCCACGTTCTTCAGAAAGCTGATCCATTCTTATTAATGATACACCTATTTGTACTTCATGACATAAAATTCCCCCCCTTTTTTTTTGAAGAAGATTAGCCCTGATCTAACTACTACCAGTCCTCCTCTTTTTTGCTGAGGAAGCCTGGCCGTGAACTAACATCTGTGCCCATCTTCCTCTACTTTATACGTGGGATGCCTACCACAGCATGGCGTGGCAGGTGGTGCCATGTCTGCACCCAGGGTCCGAACCGGCGAACCCCAGGCCTCCGAGAAGCGGACGCACGAACTTAACTGCTCTGCCATGGGGCCGGCCCTCCCCTTTTGTATGATGTAGTATCTGGGAAGTAGATTTAAGAAAAAAGGAAGGTTTTATATGCTACAGGTTTTGCTATAGCAAATACCAGACAATATGTTCATTTTCTCTTGTTTGTGGTTCTTGGTTTTCATGATTTTTTTTTTTAACTTATTGGGACTTCTCTTAATTTTTCCATTTCATAATGTCAGTATAGCTATAATGAAATAGTAAATACCCGTGTGGGCAAAATTTCTACTGGGCATAATCTTTATAGATATCCTTCACACAATGCAATAGACTTGTTCTAGCAAGTTACTTCTTCTCCCCCACTCCACCCCACCCCTCTGCCCCCTTCATAGTTTTCTGCATCTGTAAAAGGTGATAATCACAGAGATGTTATATAGGAATTAAATAAGGTCCATTCCTGTTCTTGGCACATCCTAAGTAGTCAATAGTTAGCTAATTATTATAGTCACCAATGGTTCAAGTTTCTGTTGAGTGAATTGTGTGTTTTTAATTGATGTCCATCATATAATCCAATATATATTTCCTGAGAGGATAATCTCTGGACATATAAAATTGCAACTGAGAGTATACCATCCCTCTAAAAACATGTTTAAAGACAAATGTTTTCTGTCAAATCATTAACTAACAGCAACACTACTCAAAATAATAATTATATTTCAACGTGCTAAGGAAGTACGTAATTTAGTTAGAAATACATATGGGAGGCTATGCTTGGATGATTACAGCTATTAGTTTAGGGTATAATTCTCATCTAATAACTTGTCATACCTTTAGAATATTTATATTAATTTAGTGTTGTAGGCAATTATAGATTGGTAGTCTATAATGAACAAACAAAATTCATCTTAAAATTTGTTCTGAAGTCAGTTGCTTGGCATTTTGACCATAATTTTTCTCAGAAATAAAAGTGACACTTGTGGTTAAGTGTCTAGGGTAGTCCTCAAAAGCCTATTTTACTCCTGTATGTTTGCAATTAAGAATGAAATACTAGAGGGTCTGGCCCCGTGGCCGAGTGGTTAAGTTCGCGCGCTCCGCTGCAGGCGGCCCAGTGTTTCGTTGGTTCGAATCCTGGGCGCGAACATGGCACTGCTCGTCAAACCACGCTGAGGCGGTGTCCCACATACCACAACTAGAAGGACCCACAACGAAGAATATACAACTATGTACTGGGGGGCTTTGGGGAGAAAAAGGAAAAAATAAAATCTTTAAAAAAAAAAAAAGAAGAATGAAATACTAGAGGTTACGGAGTGGGAAGCAAAAAAGAAAGAGAAATAGTGCATTTGCCTGTGTGTGTGTGTGTGTGTGTGTAAACTACATTCTGGATTTAAAAAGTTAACCTGACTGCAGGTATCACCTTGCTTCTGTGAACAAATGTAGATCCCTGTGGAGAGTGAAAAGAAATGCAGAAACCTTGGAAGGAGCAGCCCCTCCTGATCTCCTGGTCCCTCCAGTGGTTTTCAAACTTTTTTTTAAGCAGTGAGTGGAATCCTGTTTTCAAGTGAAATCTTGTGTGGAATCCTAACACTTAGAACTGATAATATGCTGTTTTATTAATATAACAGTAGTTTATAAGCTTATTTACAACCTTTGCTTATTATCAAGAAAACAATGAAGCTTACTTTCATGAATACAGCGTTTAAAAATCAGGGGCCAGGGCTGGCCCGGTGGAGTAGTGGTTAAGTTAGCATACTCTGGTTCGGGGGCCTGGGGTTCGTGTGTTTGGATCCTGGGCACAGATCTGCACACCGCTCATCAAGCCGTGCTGTGGTGGTGTCCCTCATGCAAAATGGAGGAAGACTGGCACAGATGTTAGCTCAGGGCCACTCTTCCTCAAGCAAAAAGAGGATTATTGGCAAAAGATGTTAGCTCAGGGTCAGTCTTCTTCACACACACACACACACACAAAATCAAGGGCTGAGGATAATGGCTACAGTCTTATGTCAGCCTCAGTACCCAGATTTATTTATTTGGTTGCCCATGTTGGGATAATCCTGATTTACAGTGATAAGTAGTGGCAAATGATAATAGTTTTTTTTAACAGTTTGCCTTGCAATCTCAAGATACTCATCCATCAGTCTGATCCATATGATTAAAAGTGAAATAAGTTTCTGCTTCAAAGCTGGATAATTGACAGTATCTAATAAATCATAATATAGAAGTTGGGACAAACACCCCAAACTTAATAATATTAAATCACAGTGTGAAAATAACCTTTGACACCTCCTCAGCCTCATCTTATGCCATGCTCCTTCGTGGAGCTCAGAGATCATTGGTTAAAGAGAGAACATGCCTCACACCTTGATGCCTCTGCAGCTCTGCTCACGCTGCCTCTGTAGCACAGCACACCTTCCGCATCTTCCTCCTAGTAAACTCGTCCATTTGTCAAGACCTGCCTTATATGTTAGTGTCTCTGAAGTCTGCCTTGACACTTCCCTTCCCACTCCCTCTGCCCAAAAAAAAGGGCACAATTAATTGTTCCCTTTGTGTTCATTTAACTGAAATCCTTATTACAACCCAGTTTGTATCATGTTTGTCTGCACCTATCTCCCTTCTAGAACAAGAACCCCTTAAGGCATGAGCTGTATCTTAGCAGGACTATTCAGTAGTACAGGTGCTCAATTAACATCATATTGTTATTTACTAAATTGAATTAAACTCATAAAACTTTTTCCTGCTTTTTAACTTTGACTCAGAATTTTTTCATCTGAAGGGACCTTGAATTTAAGGTAGAAGAAATCATTGTCTGAAAAGCTAAGTAAGAATTACAGAGTCTTGGGAGTTTGAAAGGCCCGTTACCAAGGTCATATTTCAAGTTACAGTTGTGACCCTCACTCCCAGTTGAAATGAAAGCTCCTTGAGGGCAGGAGTTGTATCTTACTCTCTTTGTAGATCTCCCCAAGCACCTAGCACGTATACTGCACTTAGTAAATACATGCTGAAATAAATTCCTTCAGCAAATCAGAGGACTGTGGCTATGTGACTTCTCTCTGTCCAGCCTAATGGCTTGATTTATCTAGCTTTTGATGGTCTTCATTACAGGCTGTTAATACAGGGCTGATTTCTGTTGGACATGAGCTAATTGCCAGGATTCATCTCTAATACATGCCAGAGAGGAGGCGGGCTTTCCTGTGAACAGTATCAATACAGTAGTTAAGACTATAGCAAAATTCAAAGTATAGTGGAGAATTATTACATTAAGGTTTGTCCTTATTTGGGAATTCTTTCAGTTCAGATTTCTGTACAGTGTAAATTTTTGTTAAGCAAGGATTATTGATACTTGGAAACTTCTTGACTTTTGCTATTTTTTTTTTTTAAGATTTTATTTTTTTTCCTTTTTCTCCCCAAAGCCCCCTGGTACATAGTTGTATATTCTTCATTACAGGTCCTTCTAGTTGTGGCATGTGGCACGCTTCCTCAGCGTGGTTTGATGAGCAGTGCCATGTCCATGCCCAGGATTCAAACCAACAAAACACTGGGCTGCCTGCAGCAGAGCGCGCGAACTTAACCACTGGGCCACGGGGCCAGCCCTGACTTTTGCTATTTTTGAGGACTATTTTTCACTTCTGTTAATGTACACAGATTTATGTATTTTCCAAAACCAAAGTGCATCTCAGTTACATTTTCTAGTTGAACTTGGAAACAGGACAGCTTCAAGTCAGGTAGCTCTCTACCAAGAAAGCCAATTAAAGACTTTGTAACAAGTTATTTTCTTATGAAAGCAACTTACCTGCTTTCCCCATGAGTCTCTATTGTCTAATATACGAGTCTGTATTAAACTTGATTGTAGGCGTTTTCTGAGGCAAGGCACTGATGGAGCGAAGGCACGGAGGAGAAACTCATATGCTTTAAGAAAAGGATAAGAGAGCCCTTTCTTTTTCTGGCTCAATTAAAACTACTGATTGTCAAGTCCCATTAACCTAGTGGGTCCCTACCTTGCATGCATTAGCAGCAGCCCCACTGTAGTGTGGAGTAGTCTTGCCACATCATGGACACATTTATGAAGATTGATAACAGCTAAGGTTCAGTGTTAACTTTTATTGTCAGGCAGGCTATACAAGAAACTGTCTGGTATTGGCTTTTGCTTTGATTTATGAAAAGGTTGCCACGTGAAGAAGACATCACATAAAGCAGCACTGCCGGCAGCGGTGTTATTAGATGCCATTGTAAGTATAGGAAATAATAACTAACTCTAATTAGGTTCATTATCCTCTCTTGCTACATTCTGTACTTTTGATGGGGTGGGCCCTCTTAGCAGTGCAGTATCTTCTCAAAGGAACAGGTCGCCTGCCTGCTTTCGCTTGGGTTAGCATGTTCCTCCAAACATTTCCTCTTAACAGTAGCTAGCATTGTGATGCTGGTCGTCTATGAGGGGATCATTAAGTAGTCGACTTGATGGTTCAGTTATCCCACAGTGACAGCATCGAGTAATTACCTATTGGTTTTGCCACAGGGCACACATGCGGGCACTCTCTCCCACACAAACGCCATAGATGGAAGGACTCTGAAATTCTGCCTCCTGAATATCTGCAATAGCTCCAAGTAGTAGCAGGTGGCTCTGCTGGAAAATGGTACCTATAGCTTCTTGCTCAATAGGACTTTTGTCCCCAAGGAGAATAGTCATTACTTTGTCTCGGTTTTTTAGTTTCAATGAACTTTGGTATGGTGGAGTGTCTTTTATGCTGTAAAAACTTTCCTTTCCTTTGAAATCTTTGTTTGGTCTCTCTAGTTCCAGTTGCGTCTTAATATGCAAGAAAGGCAGCTGTGTTTTCCTTTAGGCAAATATAATTGTGGGGGAAGGCGTCTCTGTTTATCCCACGGACAAATACATTATGGGTAATGCCAAAAAAAAAATCCTGGGACCCCAGAAAAATTATGTAAATCTTTTCAACTCTCTATAAAGCAGATGAGTGCTGCCCTTTTACGTGGCTACCTCCTGCAACCAGCATTTTCTTTAGAGCCAACAGCTGTGGCAGGCTAGGACGAACATATGCACAGGAGAAATCACCACCTTTCTTTCAGTTCCCAGGTAGAGACAGATGCCTTGTGTGTCTCTTCTGGCTTCCTGGTTTTTTTCAGGCAGCCACATTTCTAGTCATGGTGATGTTCCAAATTATTTTGAGGCTTTTGTGTGTCACTTAATCGAATTAAATTCTGGCAAGATTTTGCCATTCTCTGATCTTCTGTTAACTTCTTTATCCAGGGAGATCCTTTGTGCAAGTGTGGGAGACAATTCTCTCTTAAGCAGTAGAATGAGAGAATACAGGCAGAAACATATAGAGTTATCCTTGGGAGCGGAATGTGGCCCTGGCCCAAGCAGGTTGCATCTAATAGCTTCTTGTTGCCTGGAAGGCTTCTGTTCCTGGAATGGCTTGGAGTGATCAAGCGGGCCCCTGTCATAAAGCAGAAAGCACAGCAGCAGCTGGGGAGAATCACATTTGGCCCACAATGGCAGGCAGTAAGATGGTGCCCGGGAAGGCCCGCTTTCTGAGGTGGGGGGGAGCCAGATTATGAAGGTTGGCTTCGAGGTAGTGTCGTTAAGGGCTTTCTGGAGAGAGAGAGCAATTAAATTCGAAGCCAAATGAAGGAGTTTGTTAATATATGAGGAAGGTACTCCTAAAAGGCTCATGCAGGCTATCTAGTGACTGTCATGAAGCTTTCTTTTAAACGCATACTTTTAAAAAGGGTAAATGGTGAATCTGAACCTCAAATCAGCTTACAAAACAGGTATGATTAAGATTAAGGCTTAAACATTAACAGGGCCCACTCTTTTTCTCCAGGAAGTAAAGAAACACAGTGCTAAGCCCAGATGATTTTTCCTGGCTTTGCTTCCTTTTTAGAGGGATATGGAATGAGTCAGAAAGGGCTATTATCTGGTCTGTTTCATACTTTCAGAAGCCTTAGATTTTGTACAGCAAAGTGCTCATTGGAAGAATGCCAGGCCTTGTGAATTTCAGCATCGCAGTGTACTCAGCCTTATCCACAGGACCACAGGACCACAGGACCACAGGAGAGTGCAAAAGCAAGAGTGTCAAACCCAGCGCTAAAGCTAGAACACGAGGGGAAACTTTAGTACAAAGGAAGGCAAATAAATTTGGTTTCAGGCATGCATTCATTGTAGTGACCTCCCTGCAGCATTTTGTTGAGAAGGATTCTGAGGCTGTGACAAGGCTCAGCCTGGAACGTCATGATTGATTAGTGATGTCTGTAATTGGCATAAGCATTGAGAGAGTTGGCACTCTTCCTTTATATTTGCTACCCCCACTTTAGAAACATACGTAAAAATCTCTGTTTACTCCTTAATCAGCAGTGCCTAAACCAGAAATGGGAAGGACGGGTGAGAAGGAGGAAGGAAGGAAGGCTGTATAGTGCGGTTTTTCTATCTTTTCTCTGTTCTTTTTTCACCTTTTCTCCTACAGCAGGTTTGGTGAAATGAAAAATGACAAAATAGGACTCTTTGTTCCCTCTTGTCCAGACATGCCTCCTGGTAGGAACCATGTCTTTTGCCTCACTTTAGGCTACCTGAGCACCAGTGACACTATGACTGGCATTTGCAGGGACCCAAACGTAATCAGGATAGAGACAACTGTTGGTAAAACAGCCTCGATGGGTAGTCGTCTCTGCCATTTTCTTTGTAATGAATAAGAGAATATATTAACATTGCACTTTGGTTAGCATTTGTAATACCTGCAAAGATATTAACCTGCAGTGCATTTCTGAAATCGCGTCTCAGGGGCAGAGCCTTAGTTTACAGGGAAGAAAATACGGCTTGAGTCAAATAACCTCTCCTGAACACCGAGAGTAATACAGCTCCATCTGTTAAACGGTTCTTCCTTCAATCTCAATACTGGTGCCCATAGCTACTAATATTGGAGATCTGAAAGTGGTAAAGATTAATGGTATTTGGTAGAAATTAATATTTTAATTGATTTATTGTCATGTTGAAAAGTTTTAATAAAAGCCCTCAGTGCTTAATTTTTATCACAACCACACATAATGAAATAAACTCATTAATTTATCCAATTTAGATAACCAAACCAGTTATTCAGACCTTAAATTGAATGTATGATCCTGAGCAGTACTTAGGATCTTCCTCTTTCCAGACTCTTCAGTCCTAACTCAGACTGGACTTGATGGCCATAATCAGCCAGTTCTTGACAGTTTACGTTGATCAAATTAGGCAGATCAGTCTAAAATTTCTACTGCATGATATGCTATATAGCCACAGCCATTGTATACTTCTTAACATGGTATGAAATGGTGTATATATAGCAACACTCCAAATTTTATACGCTTTTTCATAATAAGTTAATCATGTGCAATTAACTTCTGAGCAGTAATGGATCCACAAATATCTATTGTGGTTTTATTATGTGTAAGGTTCCAGATTCTCGTCCTTCACTAGGGCTACTCATTCAGGCACAGGGAAGACTGTCTTTAATTTCTGATCTGGGTTTTCTTTTCCTCCAGTTTTATAGAAAAGAGAATCCTTCTGTCTCATCCTTTCCCCCTGTCCCTGCTTGTGAACTGGGCTACAGAGGCATTACAGTCAGTGTTGTCATTGCCTGTCTATTTCAAACCATTTGAAAATGAAATCATCGTACTTTCCTATTTTTCCCTGCTCCTGAATGTCCTTTGGTGGTTAAAGTTTTTGAGGTGGGATGGAGGGAGCAGAACTCACAGCGTGAATGAACTGAAAAGTTATCTGACATTTTTAATTAACACTGGCACTACTGGGCCTCCTGCTGACGACTGCCAGCTTGACTTTACAAAGTGACATTTATGACACTAAAGATCTAGAAACTCACTGAAAGAGGCTGAAAACCAGTTTCTGGCCTGTTTGAATACTGGTTTAATGGTAACAGGACTTTAACTGTGTGGAGTTGATTATTCTTAAAATGTCCAACTTGTTTTAGACACAATTTTGCTACTATTAAAGCAAATTAAAGCAGTTTGCCATCAATTTCTCTCACTGCCTAGTCACAAGTAGCAGCCCTGTCACCAGCAGTGGGCAAATCTGTGCCAAGTGTAATTACTTCAAATACGGTTCCATTTATTCACAGGGAGGACTGTTGCTCCCCGTGAGAACTTAGTTGAGGAAAGAAAAGATAGAGGATAGGTTTATGTTAATTACATGCCCCATGCTGGAGGTTTGATTTTAACATGAGTGCAGCTCTCTAACCCCTTTATCAAAAGCACGTACAGGAACCTTCTGTTGCCACCACCTGAACACTGTGGGCACCTTCAAGTTATGAGAATAGTCAGCAACTCTCACATGGATTGTATTCTAAAACTTGGTTTTTAAGTTGGCTGTCTGAAAGTAAAAACCCATGTTCCTTTGAAATAAGATAATAACTGGTACGTTCCCAGAATAACCTACTGAAGTTTATTAGTTGAAATAATAATAATAGCAGCTACTGTTTATCAAAAGCTTACTGTGTGCCAGGCCTTGTGTTGAGAGATTAAACATACATTATCTTACTAATCTTTACAGCTGCTTGTACAGTGGGAACTGATGAAGCAGTTGCCTCTGTGAGAGATGAAGCAACTTGCCCAAGCTTCCATAGCAAGTAAAAGGTGGAGCTCAGGTTTGGACATACATGTTTTAGATGCCAGATCCTGTGTTAACCATCATAGCAAACAGCTCACGTATAAGCAGTGACTGTATTATGGAACCTAATTAACCTTGGTCCTACTACCTTATTGGAAAACTCATTCTTGATTGCAGGTTGGATGTTAGGAATATTTGTCTGCCCAGCATAGCACGTCCACCTTACCACATCACATATACATGGGCTACCTCGGTGGTGGAGAGAAGCAGAGAGGGTGTCCCCGTGGCCCCGTCGTGAGAGGTCTGAGCAGCCAGTGGTGTTTGGCAGATGTGGTGCAGGCGCTGGGAACACTGGTAGACTAAACAGACATGAGCCTTGCCCTCTTGGACCTTATAAAGGGAGAAATAACTAGTCACCCAGATGACTCGATTGTAGTTGTGCAAAGTGCTGTCAGGGGCTATGAGAGCGTGTAACATGGGAATCAACTCTGAGTGATCAGAGATGGCCTTTCTTTAGGCTCAGATCTGAAGGCTAAAACAACTGAAAGACCATAATGTGTTAAGACCATGAGGAAGGAGCTTAGGAAAGGAAGCATGCAGGAAAGCTTAGTGGAGAAAGATGAGGCTCGCGATGGAGGCATGGGCTACATCTTGTGGGGCCTACTAGGCCATAATTACTATTTTGAATTCTATCCCAAGATCAGTAGGAAGTATTTGAAGAATTAGGGTTGTAACCTGGAGGTTATAAGATCATTTAAAAGGAGCATTCCAGTTGTTGTGTTGATAATGAATTGCGGTAGAAATGATCGTGGGACACTCAGAATGGAAAGCAGGAGACTACTTAGGAGACCTCTGAAATATTCCAGGCGGTGGTTCTGGTGGCTTGGTCTACGGTAATGACAGTGGAGATGGAGAGAAACAGGTTGATTCCAGATCTGTTTTAAAAGTTTAATTGACAAGACTTGGTGACAAATTGGATATTGGAAATGAGAGAAGAGAAGGTGCCAAGGACAACTCCCTGAATTTGGAGGGTCCATTTACTGAGATGAGGAAGAAAGAACAAATTGGAAGTAGAGGAGGGAATTCAGTTCAGAGTTCAGGTTAACCATGCAGCATCTGTAAAAACCTCTGTAAACAGCAGTAGGCAGTTGCCTATAAAAAGGCTGGGCTAGAGGTACAAATTTGATAGCTGTCAGCACACAAAAGCATTAAAGAGAGAGAGCAGAGAGACGTCTAGGACACGGTCCTGAGGAACTCCCACATTTAGAGATCAGTTAGAGGGAGATGAGCTAGAGATCTTGGAGGGAAAGCAGGAGAGTGCCATGTTATAGAAGCTAGAAAACTCCTTTCAAGAAAGCAGAGTAATTTACTCAAACAAATCTTTGCTTATTAGTCTTATGTCTACTAAGAATCATCGGATTGGAGCACCTGGAGATCTCTGACTTTAGCAGGGGCAGTTTTATTGAGTGGTTGAGGGAAAGCTACTTTGGTATGGAGAGAAGAGAAGGGATGGAAGGTAAAGAAGTAGAAATGGCCATTGTAAGGATAGTATTTATTTGCTAGAGCTGTGGCTTTCAACAGTATGGTAGCCACTAGCCACATGTGACTGTTGAGATTTAAATTTACTAAAATTAAGTAAAATTTACAATGCATTACTTCTGCATTAGTCACATTTCACATGCTAAATAACAGTATGTGGCTATGACCACTGTGTTGAACTGCATCGATATAGAACATTTCCATCGTTGCAGAAAGCTCTCTTGGATAGCACTGTTTGAGACGATATTGGAGTGCTCGTGAAATTGACCTCTTAGAGCAAGAGATTGAAGATAGAAAGAATAAAAAGTCCCACTAGAAAGCGGGATAGGAGGAAGGTAAGAACTGGATCCACATGTAGGAATTGCCTTTCTTTTTATAAGAGGGGCGCTCTTCCTCCAAAATAACAATAGAACAGATGCAGATCCAGATTTTATGATGGGAAGATGAGGAGTTATCTCTTGGTTTCTGTTTTTCTCAATGAAAAATAGAAAAACGGCCAAAGGTGGATGGGGAAGGAAAGGAGTGAGATTTTTGAGGAGGTTGGAGGTGGCAGTAGATAAACATTGTAAAGAGTGTGAAGGGTGAGTTTACACAGAAATAAAAACATGGTAGGCAGGATTTAGTGTCTACTTATCAATTTATGGTGATTCGATTTTCCCTGGTTATGTGATTTTTCTACAGAAACACTCAACTGGCGAGCTGTATTAAGGGGCATTCATAAAGCAGACGTTCGTAAATTGGGGCTGTGTGTAATGGCTTAGATTAATACTGCTGAATTGGAACCCTTAGGGAGATGTAAAACTAATGGAGCTCAACATGGTGAATCCAATCCAGGACGTGAATTGGGAAATGAATTGTTTGGTCCTGCAGTAATACATCATTATCCCTTTACGTGGGAATCATTGAGATTCCATGTCTGAAACACACATAGACGAGGCCCATCATAATCAGGAGAATTTGTGTAGTAGGTGATGGTTTTCTATACTTCATGGTTGGTCTTGTTAATTTCAGTCTTAGCAGCAGCCTAGGATGTTAAGCCAGTTTGCTAAATCTTGTCTATCTTCTGAAAAATGTTTAAATCCATTTATAGAACACAGGGATTGAGATTATATGATGTGTTGGAATTTAATACCTCTGTGACATCAGTACTGAATTATTTTAGTTAATCATAACCGGAAAAAGAAATATCTCAGAATTTTAAAACTAAGGAGTAATTGTGTGGATGTTCCATAGACACACACGTAGTTCAATATAATTACACATCCCTTAGAAACTTTTCACTTTTATTAGCTATAAAATGCTTCAAAGGGGTATCCCTCATTTATGAGGTATCAAGTAGGGAAATATTAGCTACTTGAATTCATAGTGTACTTGTCTTCCAAAAATTGGCAAATAGCGTTACCATGTATGATTAGTTGTGCTTAAGAGCTAGAGATGAAACAGATTATGAATTAGCAACTCACCTTCTAAGTTCTGCTTTTCCTTACCAGTTACCTTGAACACATCCATTTCCCAAATGCAAACAGACTTTCTTATCATTTCCAGGGACTTTCAGGAAATTAAGAGGTTAATATTGATAATACTCTCTGAGTTTCAAAGATGCAAGGCACTGTGTACAAAATCATGTTGTTTGAGCACTTTCTTTTTTTTTTTTTAAAGATTTTTTTTTTCCTTTTTCTCCCCAAAGCCCCCCAGTACATAGTTGTATATTCTTCGTTGTGGGTCCTTCTAGTTGTGGCATGTGGGATGCCGCCTCAGCGTGGTTTGATGAGCAGTGACATGTCCGCGCCCAGGATTCGAAACACTGGGCTGCCTGCAGCGGAGCGCGAACTTAACCACTCAGCCACGGGGCCAGCCCCTCGAGCACTTTCTTTTAAGCCTCTGTGTTCAAACCTTTTTAAGTGACTTAGTTCCTATGGAAACTTATTGCTGTTATAGATAGTGCCCTTACCTATGAGTGAAAAATAAAATCAATTCAGAAAACGATTTTATAATTTTATAACATGGCTTGGGAAGTAGACGTTAGGCATAGGTGTAGTTGTGTTCTTTGGCTATTATACTGGTTCATATTAGATTGTGTTCAAAAACAACCTTGCAGATGTCACCATCTGTCCTTCACTTTGAGGCCAGAATAGGTAAATAGCAGTTTAGTGGAAGTTTCAGTGGATTCTCTTTCTCCCAGTACCACAAGTAGTAGCTTGTGAGGAGGCAAGGGATATGTGAAATAATTTGGAAATAAAATTAGTTATGGGAGGTGGAGAGGGAGAAGGAAGAAGCTTGACTGACTCCTAGGGAAGGTTGGCATTTTTCAGGGTATGCATTTAGTGTAGGATTCAGGTCGACGAGCTTGAAAGGGAGGCAGCTGAGGGCAGAGACTGTTTGGAGGCTAATAGTAACAGTAGCCCGTGCGTGAACTGATGTTTTAGCCTAGGGTGATGATAGAGGGAACTGAGGAGGGGTTGAAAGTGAGAGAATTTTCAAAGGAAGAATTAACAATCTCAATGACTTCTTGAATATAAAGTACTATGAGCAAAAGAGCCAAAACTTAATGCATGATGATGAGTTACTGATATTACTATTGGTGAAAAATGGAAGGAAAATCTCGTTTGGGTAAGAAAGTGAAAATCAAATAAATTGAACATATCCAGTTGATGCTTAGTCTAGAGGTCTTAGAGTTAGAAAGGATACAGATACAAGAGGACCATCAGATCTAGTCCCTGGCTCAGGTAGATAAGATTACTGTCTGTATATTTTATGAAAAACTGAAGCCCAAAGAAACATAAGATCACATAGCTACTAGCTGATGGAGAGCAGCTAGAAACCCATTAGTCACCCGCAAAGCACTAGGAGAACCCCCCAAGAGGGAAGAAGAACTTCCCCAGGAATCCTGAAGAACAGCAGAGACAAGGACCTGAGCCTTGGGGAAGACTCACAATTAAGAGACGGAGGGAGGCTGAGAGGAAGCAATGAAAAAGCCAGAGAAGGGGCCATCCTCTCTGACAGACAAGAATTCATGGATAGAGAAAGCTGCCAGGCTTTTCAAACACTCCTGTTACATTTTACTCCCAATGGCTTGCCCTGTGACTTGAAATAATTGGGTGGTTTGTCTTTTTTCTCACAGGGTTGCTGAGATTAAATCAGAAGGGCTTGTGCCAAAGGTTGACATGTATGAAGGCATTTTGAATTATTTCCCAATTGACATTTTTGTCTTTTGGTAGAGTGGGATTTCATATCTGGTGTCTTGATGTTGTCTTAAATTTTCAATCAGTCTTCTATTTAGTGCCACAGAACCCGTAGAGATGGGTTTTGGTGCCAAGGCATCGAGGGGGAAAGCAAACTTTCTTATAGCAGTTTCTCAGGGCATACAAAATATGTATAAATAATATGACATTATAATCTTTAAAATGAATTATTTCTTGATAAGCAACATATGCTCATAACAGAAAATTTAAAGATCACATGCAAAAGTAAATCTCCTTAACTCAGTGGCCGCCTAGCCAAGTCCTCTCCTTGGAAACAACTGCTGTGACCAATTGTGTATTTTTTCATATATATTTTATGCATATATCTGCCATCTACATGTTATATGATTTTAAATTGAAATTGAACTTGAGTACATCATGAGCTTATACAGAATAACTGGCAACATCCATAAACTCCTATTTTTCAAATATGTTTTGTGCCAAGCTTTGTCCGTTTTCCGTTAACCATTAATCCACCATTAATTTTAGTGCACGTCTGTTTTGGAAGCAAGAGGAAGGGGGCTCAAACTGAAAGTAGTAGGCACGCTGTAAATATGTGGACAAGACCTACTGTAAATGCGTAAATATGTCTCTGCGTTAAATACGTTTGCTTTATATATGAAAGTATGTCCTGTAGTGGGAAGTACAGCTTGGGGGATACAGGAAGGTCTCTGGCCTGTCCCTTGCTGGTGTTGAGCATCTCCTGGGATAGAATTCCCTAAGCCTTCTAAGATACCTGCGTGCCTGGCAGCTCAGCCTCTCTCCGGGTTTACACTCCTCTCTCTGCCCTTCTGCCCTCAGCTCTTGGAGAGACTTATTGATGCCTCCAGGAGGAGAATCCTTCTCTGGCACAGCGCCTTTTCTCCTAAGGGGGCTTACTCGCAAGCATTCCTACTACTGTCAGATGATTGATCTGGCTTTTGAGGTTTCCCCACCAAACGAGTATTTCCTTCCACTCCTCCTGCATCTCACCAACCTCGGTTTTTATATTCTTCACTGTGGACTTCCTGCTTTAACCAAGAAGTTCATTTTTCTCCTTAATCACACTGTGTCTGCATGGACCACACCCTCCCTTCCGCCCTTCTTATGTTTCTTTAAAAGACTATTGAAAACTTTCCTTTTTTTCACACAACCTCCCCTGTTTACCCAGCTTCTGAGCACACCTTTGCTTATTACTGTACTTTACGGGAATTTCTTCATCTGCTTGTAGAACGTGTCCTTGCTGAAAATGTTTTGGCTTTCTGATCTGTATGTAAGTTTTCATAGAAATCTTAAAAAAAATAGTCTGTTAGTGATGCCGCAGCCTTTCGTGCTTTCACTTCTCTGTCTGGAAAGCCTTTCCATCCCATCTCTACCTGCCTTAAGCCTTTCCCGTTCTTTAAGACCCTGCTGAACTTCTTTCATCTCATCTAAGACCTTTTCCAATCATCTCCAGCAGGATTTAAAGGATTTAATCTTCCCTTTTGTATTTTTACCATTGCCAGATGTACCCCATTAATGCAGCCTTACGGGATGGAGGTCTGTCCCTCTCTGCTGTGCACACACAGACACACATACATACGCATGCACATGCATGTACACACGCACACACACAGCACCTGGTATGTAATAGGCAGTCAGTAAAGGATATTGAACTCACCTAATCCTACTGCCTGCGTTTCTTTACTGCCCATTTTCTTATTTCCAGTTACCTGCCATCTGGCTTCTGCCTTAGCGCTATACTGAAATTGTTTCTCCAAATTGCTAGGGATCAAATTCCATGGCCTTTCATCAGTCTTTATTCTTTCTGACGGTTTTCTCTTTCTTGAAACTCTGATTTCTCCAGCCTTATGATGCTGCATCATACCGGCTCTTCTCTCCACTCTCAGCTCTCTGAGTATTCCATCTTCCCTCCCTGCCACTTTCCCACAGGAGGCTATTCCCCAGGGCTCAGCCGTCCTTCCTGCCTTCTATCTCAGCACTCCCTGTCGTGTCTTGCAGGAGACTCCCAGCCTCTGATTGTAGCCCTGCCCCGTGCTGAGCTCCAGCTCCACACTGGAGATTGTGGTGGGCTGTTTCCACTTGGGGTTCTGGACATTACTTGAGCACCTTCATTCTGTAAATCCCCAGGCCCAAGCCACGTGTGTATCACCCAGTCATTCCTCTTCTCTCCTCTCCATGTCCTGTCAGTTACCACATCCTTCCATTCTTGCTTTCCAGTGCCTCCTTTCTTGCCTGTTGTTATAGCTGGGCACTGCTCCACTGGCTTCCGAGCCTGGCTAGTTCCCACTTCCATCCCTCTGGCCTATTCACATCACATCAACCTTTCTAAAAGGGCACCTTTATAACTTTACTCTCTCATTTGGAAAGGCTAGTGGCTTGCTCTCACCTGCAGAGTAGAATCTAACCGTGCTGTCTTTTACTGGAAGACTGTGCGTGTCCCATTCCCTCCCTTTTCAGCACTACCTCTCACCTCTGCAAGGCATCCCCCACACCGAGTCCCCTGAACATGCCCGGCCTGACTGAGCCTGGGCTTTGGCTCACATAGACCCTCTCAAATGTCTTCTCCGCCTCTTACAGTCCTACCCTTCGTTCAGGGTCTTTTCAAATCCCATGTCCTCTCCTCCGTGGACTCCGCAGACTACCCCAACTAGAAATGATCACTCCCTCTTCAGAACAGTTGTAGTGCCTACTGCCGTACTGTTTCCTTGACACCATATTGCCGTGTATTACCAGAACCTCTACAAGTGTGTCTTTCACGAGTGTGTGTTTTTCTCCCTCCTTTTGTTTCTTCAGACCCTTTACCAACCCTTCATAGTGTATACCCAGTGGCCACCACTGTGATATCCGTGTGGCATTTTTCTGCCTGGCAGCCCTGCATCCCTAGAGGTTTGCTGGCATGGCCGGTTTTACCCATTTGGGGATTTCCCTCTCCCAATGGTGGTGCCTGAGCACCCTTCCCTTCAGGTCACCAAAGGGATGGAAAACAAACAAAAGGCTTAACCCTACCCCTCTTCCCAACTGCTGCTCCCTCCACTCCTCGTTTTTAGCACTCTGACACTTAGAGGGCAAATCAGTATGGATAATTTCTTCCTTCACTTGTCACTAAAATAAATACATTTAGAATCTTTCAGTTAGGGGAGCTAGACACATCCCTTCCTGGGTGTATCTGGTATTGGATCTTGCTTTCAAAATGTGGTAGGAAAAAGAGTATCATCTAAAGCAGTGTAATGTGCGCTCTCACTACAGACTTAAAATTTGGTCTTAACCTGGTTTTTTAGAACGTGTCACAGCCCTCATTGAGATATGTGACAGTTTTCAGATTTTTTAAATTAAGCTGTTCTTGACTTATCTTAGTATTGAAAGCACTTTCTTAAATTTGATCACAGCAGGGAAGAGGTCGGGTACTGGAATGTATTTTTATGCTTGGGTAACTCACATGGAATTTCACCAAACTTCTCACCCCCCAAGTCACCCCTCAGCTGAGAAGGAGCATAAGATATTCATCCTAAAGGGTAATTCTTTTTGAAAAGTTATAAGCACCTAAAAATAGGAGTTTAACGTGAATGTGTGTGCTCAACCGTATTTCTGCACAGGCTGCTAGTACCATACTACTCAACTGGAGGATTCTTTGATTCTATGCTATTACAATAGTTAAACTGCATTGATGAAAATGATATAATAAGGCCTATGAAATAAATATTTCTCCAAATATGGAAGGATTATCTCTGGGAGGTTGTGTTCGGTGTTCTATTAAATTTGCTCAGAAGATCTTAGGTTCATTGCAAGTATCCTCTGTCAGAAAAACCTGGTGAACTGCCCTGCCCCTTGACTGTACTGGGGACAACCACGTTGGCCATATCCAGTGCTTCTTCTGAACTTGAGGACTTTCTGTAGGAAGAATGGGTGATGAAGGGTATAATACCCCTTCCAGAACTTGGAGTTAAACCTGTCTTTGAAAACAGATGCCACAGTTTGCCTGGGAAGTAGAGTCTTCCCTTTGCCTTGTCCTTCCCCTTGGGTTGGTTGGGTGATCAGCCAGTCCCTCTGCTTTCTCTCCATCTGACCTAATCTGGCCCATAATGCCTTCCCTTTCTCCTCTAGGATTCCCCTCTAATTCTGGAAGGTTCTTCTGCTTCCCAGTATCTGGCTACCTTCCCCATCTTATCCCAGTTCCTGCTATCTATCCCTCCTGCCTCCAAATCTGGATATTGATGCAGGACCAAATTGCCCAGTTTTCTCCTCCTTGGCCATATCAGGTAATAAAGCAAGAGTGGTTACAAAAGGCCCCCCTGAATAGGGAAAAGGATGAAGGCTGAAGAGTAATTTGGACACCAAATTAAAGTTACCATCAGAGCCCTCCTACCAAGACAGCAATAGGGAGCTTGTCTCAACATCCACTTATTGTTGGTAGGCCTGACATTGGGCTTCTGGCCTCTGAATGTTTCCTTGTGGATTTCCTAGTTGACTCAAAGAATTTATAAGCTCCTAGTACACACAGCTACTCCCACCTCTCCAAACCAAGCCTGTGTTGGCAAATGTCATGAACACAAACACTGAACTTATCTCTGAGGGAAAGCAGAGGCATTTAGAAGGCTTGGAGTCACCAGGTTGTGGGTGTATTCATATCCCCAAAGTCAAAGGAGGCCTCTCCTCTCCATCTCTGAGTCTTACTCTATAGTCTAGATACACTGGATGGATCTTCTTGCTAGCTTGAAAGTTACTTTGAGAGAATCCTAAGGCCAGTTCTCACTTCCTGTTAACTAGTGATAGATGTCCTTTTGTCTGGAACACTGTGTATTCCATTTCCGTCACATCCCAAAGCAGATCTCTGTGTTTGCTTAGCACTAAGTTTACAATATTATTGCCTCTTGATCTCATTGTAAGACTTTGTGTACACCCCTGTCTCACCCCACTAGACTGTGAGCTAGCTGAAGTCAGAGATCACATCTTGTTCAGCACCGATCATTGAGTAGGTGGCGTGTAATGAATGCTTAATGTCTGTGATTTAATAATACTTGTTGTGGGAGTGACTGAAGGGATGAAAGAATGAATGAACCAACCAAACCTCATATTTTCCATCCTTAGACCAATTTTAGTGAACATTCCAAAGTAGCAGGATAGGGGAAATGGAAATAACTCACAAAGCCTAGGGGGTAAAATAACTTTCAATTTGTGTCAGTGTAAGTGCAATATTATAATAGATACACATGTTTAAAGTAAAAGATGTCCAAGGGGTGATGCGTTGTGTATGCCCAAGATTAACATTTTCTAAGTTGTTTTATTAAAGTGACTTTATGAAGTCAGGTGAGAGTAAATGCCATGCTTTTCTTTAATAGTAATAGTAATAATAATAATAATGCTTTTCTTGGCCTTGAAGCCATATTGAGATTTCAAAGAAAAGTAGGTTGGTGTGTGTTAAGATTACCTGGGGGGGCCTGGCCCCATGGCATAGTGGTTAAGTTTGATGAGCTTCACTTCGGTGGCCCAGGGTTCGCTGGTTTGGATCCCAGGCACAAACCTACACCACTCGTCAGTCATGCTGTGGCGGCAATGCACATATAAAAAAACGTGGAGGAAGATTGGCACAGATGTTAGCTCAGGGCTAATCTTCCTCAAGAAAAAAGAGGAAGATTGGCAACAGCTGTTAACTCACGGCTTACTTCCTCACCAAAAATAAATTAATTAATTAATGAAAATTTTTAAAAAAAGATTCCTTGGTCTCATTCACACGTTGATATATCTTTTGGAGATTCAAATTTAACGTTTAGCCCTGGACATCGCCTCATTCCACAGCTTGCAGGTCTTTTAAAGGGACAACAAGAATATTTCTCTAGATAATTTCAATTCTTATAACCAAGGGTCAATTCTGTGACCTGTGATTTTATTTGTTCCTAGTCTGTGCATGGCAGGAGGGGATGTTTCTGTCCAGGATACTTGGTATAAACTGCTGCTGTCTCAGGCACTATTAAGGCAAAGAACTGCATCGTTAACCCACCATTGCCCATTTTTATTACAGCATTATTACTTGACATTTATTAAGTAATAACAATATTCTAAGCATCCTTAAGAAAGAAAGGGAGGGGGGAAAGATGGCTTATAGCTCTCTAAATTAAGGCTCACCAGACTAAAGTGCAATATGTTAGCTGTAGAATTTTACCTAATGAGAAGACTTTGTATGAGCTTGAGAAAATAACATCCCATGAGTACTTGGTTATCCTAAAGTAAGTGTGATCTGGAAATTGACTTGGGGTCCTTTCAGGTTGAATTAATGTTGACATCAGTTATGTTCTGTGTCTCCAAACTCTGTGTAATTATTGCCTCTTATTCCAGATATCTTTTATGTAAGTAAGAATTATTTCATCTTCCTTTTTAGAGAGATAAGCCTTGCAGCTCATATCCCAAATATGCCAAGGGTACCAATGATATGGTGGAAAATGAAAAAATTGCCCAACTGATTGTTTTTTCTGCCTCATACCAGATGCCTGACTTCACAGATCTTTTCAACTGAATAAATATTTCTTGTCAAAGACATTATTACTTGGAAAAATTTTTTGGAGAGAATATTTTTACTGGCATTAAGTTGCCTTTAACCTTTCTGTGACACTAGATTTTAAGAAATATTTACGAAACAAGAGAATTGGGACCTTTGTTCTTTGGAGATGCAGCAGAAGGTGGCCCTGTTTTTCTAAGTCAGACCCTTGGTGAGGAGCCCATGCAGCAGGATCCCCCCAGGGTTGCTGAGGTTGGGTTGGCAAGATGCCTCGAGGCTTCTCTGTGAAGAGTCGAGTAAGAGCTTCCTGCTTAGGGAAAGAAACTAGACGTCAGAGAGTCACATAGTGTCAGAGTGTATTATTGTCCCCTGAGCACTGTGAGAAGACAGAGCCGGCCAACCCCACCAGCCTGCATGCGTTCGCATGTTACTTAAGTTCTCGCTCTCCTCTGAGGTTTGCCCTAACTGCCCCCATCATTTCCAAGGACCCAATATTATTGAATAAGGAAGACAAACATATTGAAACCTGGAAAGCTTCTGTTGACCTTGTGTTCTGGCGTGTTTGTGCTCTTGTTAGGGTCTGTGAGGCCTGCTGGTCTCAGAAGAGTGTGCCTGTGTGTGGAGAGCGCTGCATTATTCTTTTCATCTGGGATAGGCGACTAGAGGTCCTATCTTTGGGATTTCCCTGGTTTTGGGTGATTTACTCAGGATCCTAAAATCTAAGGGAAGACTGGCAATACTTTCTTCTCCCTTCTTGCAGATCACCCTTCTCCTGTAGATCCAGATTGAGTTGTGATCCTGATGTCTTTTTCCAAAGTCAACAGTAGATTAAAATCAAAATATTTAAATATGTTCAGAGATACTGCTCTTTGAAGCCTTGGGTTTATAGGGTAGAGTTCTGTAAACTCTGTTGTATCTCTAGCCAAGCTGGGTTTTTCTTTGAGAACACCTGAGTTGAATCTGTTGGTTGCGTGGTACAGTGCTGGTTATGGGTACCAGCCTGCTGTCAGCTTGAGTGGTTCATGGCAATAAGTGCTGGTCCGGGTGTAGTCAAGGTCAGCATCCCTTCCTCTGATAACGGGAGCCTCTGGGCATTTTTTGTGTTGAGATGATAGACAGCTTACTAGTTAACACTCATCATTTTAGGAAATAAATGTAAAAGAAAGTCTCCTGTTTTTATTTCATTTTATTTTTAAGATTTTATAGCAGAGTCTATATGAAGGCAAATTGAAACAAAGAAAGCAGGCAACTTTTGGAGATGTGTGTCCTCTAAAGTGTAATTTTGGAAATTTGATTACAGCTCAAATAGAAACATCATTAATAAAGATGCTTAGCAGTTATTACGAATGTCAGAAAAGCTTGAAATTGCGTCGTTTTTCAGATCTTGCACTGTTAGAGGCTGTTTACATTTTATTCTGAAAACTAATATTAGGATATTGTAATTTAAGGTAAAATTAAAAAAGAAATATTTTAATAGAAGATAATGAATACATTTGAGATACTTTCTTCCTTTATATTGTATTTTATGATAGGTTTATTATAAGTAATAAAAATGAGTGAATTATAACATATTTTTAAATATTGGCAATTTGCTTGTTGGCTTTAGTTTTGTGTTGTAAAAGAAAAGCAGAAATCCTGACCACTGGGCTATCTAATGAAACGTTTAGCACAGAATAAAGTTAGAGCTTTTGCATTGTGCCACAGGAGTTATAGCTAAAGATTTGACCCCATGGCTCTGTTGTGTGCCTGCTATTAATGTGGTGGATTTCTTTCTTTGAAACCAGCAGATCCCATGAAGGATGCGTTGCTGGAACCTGTGAAGAAATCAGAATTCTCCATTTAGCACCAGCCTTTCTCATATCTGTCCTTGTACCCATCTCCTCCCCTCCCCATCCCTTCCCTCCTATCTGTCTCTCCCTCCCTCCTTCCTTCTTCTGTCTGTCTCAGGGTAATTACTGGTCCAAATACAGGGAATGGATCCTTTTTTGTGCACCTGTACTCATAATGAATGATTTTTGTGTTCCCAAGAGCCTTAGGAATTGTGGCCACTAACTCATTGTCGTTACATGACTTCTTTAGCCTTGAGTGATGAGTGGTGTGAGAGAGCTCTTGCCATATGTTTTCCTCCTCTGAAGTTACCTTATTATCCTTGCCATTTATATTCACAGAACTAAAAAGATGGGTAAGTAGTTTTCCTCCAAATATAAAGCTCAGACCCACATCAAAGAAGTTTCTAAGACGTGAAAGTAGGAGAGGCAGCAGCAAAACCAACAGATAGTTCTAAAACAGATAACTGAGTATAAAGGTATTATGGAGTCTTTAGAGGACAGTTCTGAATACTGCTCATCTCAGCTTCATTTTTATCAAAATGTTTTCATTTCCCTTTGACCAGTTACTTCGACTTACAAAAAGCTATCCCAAAGAAATAATCAGAAACAATGGTAATAATTTATGTCCATTACCATGTTGTCTTAAGCACTGAAAAATTAGAAACAGCTTAAATGTGTATCTTTGTTCTTTTTCATTATTTTCGAAAGTTTCTACAGTGGACCTGTCAGTGCCACAAGAAAAATGCTTGGATATATTTTCTTAGCTGCCTGTTAAGTGAATATTAGCATTAAGCGTTAGCAAAAATTGTTTCACCGCCTGCAGAAGATCCACCAGGAGTGCTGCTTTTGATTCTGTTCTCTGTTCAAAGCTTTGCGTCTCCAGTTCTGCTGTTGAATACTGTCGGCAAGCTCCTTGGCCTTAAGTGCCTCTGGGGTGGGGTGGGGTGGGAAGGGCAGGGGGCCAGCTGCTAGTGCTTGAGGGAGTGAGGGGAGCGGAAGGGAGCAAGAAAAGTAGGGACAGATGTACACGTGCTGGGGTCCATTAAAAGTCCCCAGTAATTTCAAGTGACTACTAAACTAGATTTTTTAATTGTTTTTGATCAATATATATTTTTAAGTGTCAACTTTATTCCACCAATTCCTTTTTGCTAAATATGATTTTGGATAACTGTTTTCTCTCTCACTTTTTTATCGTTGTTCTGAGTTCTGCAAATTTATAGTTTATCTTTCTCTTAACTTTTGTCATTCACCATTTCTTTTTTTAATCTTCTTTCCATATGAAGAGATTAGGTTGTTTAAATGTCTCTTGCAGCTAAGATTTAATTTTCCTTCTTAGGTATCTTGAAATTCTGCCTTTTGTTATTTTTGCCTAATAGTGACTTTTTCTGTCAGCAGGAATGGAAGCAATCAATAAAAATCAGTTGCTGACTCAATGACTGTATGGGGGGTTTACCATAATGCATACTGGAAATGTCTTTGAGACCCTTTTCCTGAATGGAGGGTGCCATGGCTTGTGTTTTATGGCCTTCTAATGTTGGGCAGTAATCTCATTTAGCATTTTCCCAAAGTGAAAACAGTGCATTAGGGCAGCATAACAAGCATTTAGATCAATACAGAGGCAGAGCTTTGCCCGTACAGATTAATCCAAGCAAAATGTACCAGAATCTACTTCAGGAACTGGGAGACAATTATGTTGATTTCTACTCCTCTTTCCCCCTTTCTACCATCTAATCATCAATACAGGTCGAAGTGTATACAAAAAGCATTTCAGAAGATGTCTGCATGCATGTACACACACACACACACACACACACACAGAACAGACTACCAGACAGGAAATCAAGGGCCCTGGAAGTGAGTAGTATTGATTTGTGGTGATAAAAGTATATTTTGACACATTTCAAATCATAAATAACTTATGCACTTTAACTTGCATGACTAATAGCTCAACTCAGGGTAAATGCTTATATACAACTTAAATGACCTCTTTCTAAGGAGTCCATAGTATTAGATGAATGAATCCCATTGTGAATAGTCTTTCTAAAATTTTAAAAATATACACCATCTTCTTATGATGTGTGCAGTATGTGGAAGGAACTCTTTTCGTGCATGTTAATGGGGAAGGGCCACATATCTGGCTGGGATTGTTCCTCTCCTCTCTCCCTGTTCCCCTTCCCCCTGCTTTTGAATCGAAGATATATTGGAGGGATGATGGTCCTCAACACTAGGATAGACTGCAGCCCTGCTTTCCCGTGAACTGTTATATGCATTGGTCATATATTTGCTAGGTGCAGCTGGCTTGATGCTTAATCATATTTTATTCAGTATTTATCCAGATATGTATCTTGCTATAATCAGTCATTGGTGTCTGTGCTTCTACTTTTCAAAGCACAGCTGACTCCTTTTAGATCGTGATGTTCATAGTAGGGGATTAGGGAAATCCATGTCCAGAAGAATTCACAGACATCTGAACTTCGAAATCTTAAAGAGAATTGAAACTCCTAGGATCGGATTTAAATTCTGTTCTTAGGTTTTGGCAAAGCAGTAAGGTAATGAATGAAAAAGGAAAAGCGATGTTATGTAAAATTTGTGGGATTATTTTTTCCCTGTATGTCTGCTTTCTTTAGAGGGTAGTAGGAAGTAAATTCTCTCAGGGACCAGTAACATTGTTTGCATTTCAGTTTTCTATTCTAGCAAAATATATATTAGCTTAGTGTGTTGGATAAAAGTAATAAGGAGACAAATCGTCACCCAGGGGTTTCCTTATTGATGAGAAATATTCCTCCTGTGTTCTCTAGGGGTTTTTTAGAACCCATTAAATTTAAAATAATGCTATTTCAAGATTACTATGGAAATAACAAAATTTAAATTTCAAAAAAAGAACTGAAATGAAAGACTGGAAGCCTTTTGCATTAAGCAAAACTAATTTGAAAAAATATACGAATTCCTAGATTAAAAGTGATAATATGTATTTCCTCTGTGTGTGTTTAGCCTTATAATCCAAGTTCCTCTACCCTCTTAACAAGAATATTTCGTTTTTGTTTGTATAATTCATTTGGTTTATTTTGTTATCATTTCCAAGGGTATATTATAAGCTTTTTGGAAGCATTTGTTTGGTACTGCATATTCAATGAAAGCAAATCTAAATAAAATCTGAGATTTGTAAATATAGTTAGTAATGTTTTAGCACAGGGAATTAAAAAAATTTTTGTCTCCACCCATTTGTATTCTCAACAATTTATTGCATGACTTCTATAAGAGGTGTTCATACCAATAGCTGAGGTCACAAAGAAAATAAGACAGTCCTTACTTCTTGGAATTTGCATTCTAGTAAATGCAGACTAGTAAGTTGCACTAGATTCTAGTGTAGTCCATGCTCAGTACATGGTGAAAGAAGTTAATACAAGATCAGGGGGTCACCATAAAGGGAATGATAGACCCTACCTTGATGGGGAAAGCTAGTGAAAGCTGTATAGAGAAGGTTACACTTCTATGCTTAGCTCAAGAATTGAAAGATGAGTAGATATTTTCCAGAGATATAGAAATGGGTGGGAGTTTGGGTACAGAGCATTTCCAAAATCAAGAGCAGCATGAGCAAAGACATGAAGGGGACATGTAAGAACCAAACTCTGAAAGTGATTTGGTCAGGTCACAGCATTGTGCAGCATGAGGAATTAAGACTAAAGAGTAGGCAGGAATTTGGGGCCAGACGAGTGGCATAGTGGTTAATTAGCACACTCTGCTTCAGTGGCCTGGGATTCATGGGTTAGGATCCCAGGCACGGACCTCCACACTGCTCATCAAGCCATGCTGTGGTGGCATCACACATACAAGATAGAGGAAGGTTGGTAACAGATGTTAGCTCAGGGTCGGTCTTCCTCACCAAAGCATAAAAAAAAGAGGCAAGAATTTGTGAGAAGGACCTGCCTATAGACCTTGTTGTACTTTATTGAGAAAGCAATAGAGAGAGATACTGTCTCAGATTTATGTATTAGAAAGAACCTTCTGGAAGGTAGGAATAGAGGGTGGGCGCTAAGAGACAGAGAGACCAGTTTGGAGGTCATTGCTTGAATCCCGGATATAAATGATTAGATATTAATATAACAACATGAGTGTGGAGAAAGAGGACCAGACTGCAGGAACTCGAACTTTGTGACCAGCTGGATGTGGGAATGGAAGAGAGAAGTTAGGGCTCTCAGGTTTCTGACGCCGCTGGCTGGGCTGAAGAGTGTTGGCCCTGTTCACAGGGTTTAGGTTTGAATTTAGGCAGGAACGTTAGATACAGTGTCCAGAGAGGCTTGTGGTGGTATGAACTAATGGAACTAATTTCATAGAAATCGTTTACCTTGTGTGATATCTTTCTTTAAAGGTTGAAGAAAATTACTTTCCTTAAACTTTTCTCTACATTTGCAACATTTACATCTTATTTAATGTCTTATATCTTCTTTAGCCTTGATATTTATTCTGATTGAACCATTTGTCTCAGTGGTCTCTGTTTTTGTTTTCAGGCGGTATGAGTTTCATCCAGTCTGTGCTGATCTGCAGGCCCAAATTCTCCAGTGTTACCGCCAGAACACCCAGCAGACTCTCAGCTGCTCTGCTCTGGCCACCCAGTACATGCGCTGCGTCAATCAGGCCAAACAGGTGGGTGTGCAAGCCAAGCTGCTGGGGCGCCAGAAGAATGGAAAGTCCAACGTCATGGGGCAGTGGTAAGGACTTAGGGGCTAATGTGTGTGAAAGAATTTTACAAACCAAGCTAGTCATCATCATCAAGGATTGCTGTAATGAGTCGGTTGGGTCATAATCACCTTCCATCCAGGTGGTTATGGGAAGAGCCCATATTCTCCTTATCCAACTCATTTAGTTGCCGGGAAAAAAAAGATTCTTACTAAAATAATACTTTTTCCAGTTGCTCTGAACTTTTGTCCTCTATTCTGTAATAATTGTGTCCTCAAGGTCATCGCCCCATATTTCTGGGCCAACACTCAAAGCCAGCAGGGAGGAAGGACACAGGTTAAAGGACCAGCAGCTTCGGGTCCATAAGCTGCAAGTAGTCATGCAGAGAGCCTGGTTTAGAAGAACAAAAGACAAACAAAAATCCACCATTTGAGCACTGTTCAATCGTCCACCGGTTGGCAGAGTCCGCTCAGTTGGGCAGTGAAAAAGAAGCCAGAGATAGGATTTAGGAAACAGTTTCCATCACTTGTGTATACCATAGCCGTATTCTTTTCTTAATCCTTTATATCAGAATAATATGATGTTCATAGGACATGTATTTTCTCTAATTTATATGCTTTAGAAAGCTAATGATAAACCCTGAAGCTGGCAGGTCACATAATTGCCTATCATTTAACTGACTTAACAGTTGGATGTAGGTTGTTCTGAGAGACGGAAATTGTCGGAAACCTTAGTTCTTTCTGCTGACAAGCTCCCTAGAGTTGACCTTCTAACCCAGCTAAATCTAGCCTTTGAGTTACACAGCATGCCTTTCTGCAGTCTAATTTGCGGTAGTTAATAATAATACCACTTAGTGTAAGTTTCCAACACTCTGTAAATATCTGATGGGAGGGTTGGCGTTGTCTGGATAGCTGGAAAATAACAGCAACACTAGTAGAAAAATACAATCAAGATTTATTGAAAGCCTATGTTATCTTTAAAAGCCCCATGGCTTGAGGCTCTTTTCTGTTTCTGGCTTGTCGCAGCACTTGTTTAACTCTGAGTAGCATACCAGGGATTCTTTTTCAAAGGTCTTAGGTGGAAGTAGTGTTGCTAATGTTAAGTTAGTACATTCTATTTGTCAAAAAGAGCTTCTGCTATGTTCTTAACAAGCCCCAACCTTCAATATTAGTACTAACTGAAGCACTTCAGACCTATAAGTTGGGCTCTTGGATTTTCCTAATTTGATGTTAGTGCTGTATTGAGGTGGGGGTGGTAGTCAGTGCAAAGAATGGCTGTGACACTGGGATCTCACACCGGTGCCTATTTCCACAGTGTGGTTTGTAACATCACTGCAGTAGCCACTGCAAGGGTGTCTAGAGTATTGACTCTCTCCTGCCTGTCTAGGTTGTGTTGTGTCATCTACACAGACCACATGAGATCAATGGCATATGCTTATAGAATAAAACAAAGTTAACTTGTGACAAAATCAAATATGCCACAGGGTGCAAGAGTTCAAATTGGGTAGATCTGAGTTTGTATCCAAGCCCTGCTTGTTCTCGTTCTGACCTGGGCCTTGATTTTTCTCATCTGTGAATTGGGGTAATGGTATCTCCACTGTTGTTGCAAGGAGATTACATTTATATAAAGTATTCAGTAAATCTTCTATTTTTCTTTCTTTCCTCAGTTGTATTATTTCATGTTGAAACCAACTAAACAGATCAGCCAAAAGCATCAAATTATTACCAATGATTCCAAAAGACACCCTCTTTTCCCTCCCACCCAATCTGCAATATAATTTATTAGTATTTTCAGTGAGTATGTTTCAGGTGCCTGTTTGATGACTCTTATATTCAAGTATTAGGACTGTATAATACCGGGTAATGTTAAAAAGATTTATGTCCACAAAACCTTTTTATCGTAAGATAGGCAACATTGAAATGGGCAAGGGCCAAGAAACAATACCTTGTTATTTCTATAGTACTTTAGATTTCAAAGTGATTTCACATCCATTCTCTTACTTGTTTTTTATGACAACCTGAGATGTAAATAGAGAGGTTTTATTTTCACCATTTTGCAGTTGAGAGAGTTGAAACCCAGGGAAGTCGTGATGGTAAATTTAACAGCTAGACCAAGATATACCTTGCCGTAAAAACAAAAAATTTAAAAATAAGTAGTGTTTGGTTTTTGAGTTGGCTGTGTGAAGGGACATCCATTATCCACTAAGACAGCAATAAAGCTGTGAGGGAAAACGTGAATGATGATCGTGAAGTGAAGGGAGAAAATTTGAAGATCACATTAAGTAGCAATGGAGACTGCAGATACCGTGGGAGAGTGAGATGATGAAGGTCGTGAGCAGAGGTGTAGGGCAGCACTGCCCCATTTTAAGACCATGCCAGAGTGGCCACCAGGGGTTTGTATTGGTATTTCATGAGTAGTCACTTTTCCTCAAATACCACGTTTTCATTTTTCTCCTCGTGAAGTCAGTCTAACCTTGTGACCTCAGCTCTGCCTGTTGTAGAAGACACTTCAGCATATACGTGGTCCTGATCGTCGATTGTAGCAGTTCCTGACCAGTCCACTCCCCTTCTTGTTTCCTTGTTAAATCCGAAGAACAAGCTGGACGTGCTAACATGGAAAATACTAAACACAACAACCCGTTAGATCGTGTTGTCCATTTCCGGCATAGTGGGAGAGTTTTCCCCCTGGAATAATTCCAGGAGCCAAATCCATCCACTTTTAAATGTCTCATAAGATTGGGCTTTCACTGGTTCCCTTGGGGCAGTTCTGTAGACTAATAGATTTTACCGATAGGAAAATTTCCAGATGTTCCTTAGCCTTACTTTTTCTTCATTATCCACCCACTTATTCACATCAGTCTTTCTTCAGCTATTCTTAAACAATTCCTCATGGGTTGACATGAGGCATTTAGACTGTTACTTCCAGTATATTAAGTTATGTGTTCTTCGTAAGAGTAAAGAGATATTAAATTGCTATAATTATTATTTCTAAGACTTAAAAGCTACTGGCTAGCTATATGAGATACAGCATTTAAAAATGTAAGAAGACATCAATTGATAGACTTCTATGTCTTTTATTTCTTGTATCTGCTTAGCTTCATAGCTTTCTATGAACTCCCAAGATTGAACTACCTGTTTTTACCATTAAAATCTGATTCCCGTTCAGTCTTGCCTCACCTACCTTACAGGAGACCATGGAAAGGAGGGGAAATGGGAAGCTAATAGCATTTGCCCACTAGAGGACTGAAATGTGCCCAAGTTCTGTTTATGAATGGGGAGTGTGTAGAAAGGGCTTCCTCTCAGGTCTGCATTGCCTTTGTTCCCTGGGACACCCCACTGCCCCTCAATTTATCTGCAGAATCCAGCTGCTCAGGGGGCAGCAATTCTAAGCATTCCAACTCTTTTCCCAGCCCTGCTGCTATTGACAGAAAGGTACAGAAGCTGGATGGACTCTTGGGGAACATTCTGTGTTCACTGGAGGGTGGGGTTTATGGGAAATGCTGTAGCTAACATTCCAATCTAGTCCTGGTGACCTGGGCTTCAGTTTCTTCTTTAGTAGATAAAGGGTTTGAACTAAGTGATCCACCAAGGCCTTCCAGCTCCTTTACTCTAGGACTGATTCCACATCCATTTATGAGAGCAAGAGGTGTGCACAAGCACACATGTTGTGAGCACATTCAGATTAAGAGATATGGGCTGTTTAGTGCAGGCAGCACCCCTGCTTTGGGGACCTCCAGCATTTGTGCCTCTGCCTCTTAGATTTTGCTGTCAGCCTTAAGCTTTCAATCCCCAAGCCCTTCTGACTGGTCTGCATATTGCCTGGCCTCCCACAGCTATGTACCCTTTCCTTGAAGCCTGTACTCCTGACAGCTCTGAGGAAGCCAAGGTGGCAGAATGAACTGAGAGAGGGTAAAAACAGTTTCACTGTTTCTCCAAAGTCAGTGACGTGAAAAATGGCTATCTGAATGCTGCTTGGCAGTGTGTAGCCTGCCAGCTAATGAACTGCATTAGAAAATGTGGGCTGTCTACCTCTAGCCAGCCCTAGGCCCCTTTGTACTGTGATGACTTTCACTCTAGGCACCAGAGACCATGGGTGGTGAGGGACTGTGGAGACGGAGCAGCAAACCAGATCAGAAGAGCCAAGGAAAGACCAGGACTTTCCTTGAGAAGCAAAGGCCAGACCCAGGAGATGCCCAAAGGACAGAGGTCAGCATGAAGCCTGGAGTCAGATTATGGAGGCCAGTCAGGAGTTGATAAACCAAAGCAGAGGTTTAAATCAACAACAAGTCAAGCAAACAGCTCGGCTGAAGGAAAGACCAAAATGAAGTCATCTTATAAGTAAAGCAGCCCTCACTCAGGCCTATATGCTTCTTTGCTGGTGTCTTTGAGGAGACCAAAAACTGACCTGGTTGTAGTGGGGAGCATGGGGTCAAGACTCGGATAAGTGAGGCTAAATCCAAGCATGAAGCTCCTCCATCCCAAGGCTGCTGCACCCTGGTCTTCATTTTGAAAATGTGAATGATACCTCCAAGTCTATAGCTAACCTCTTAAATAGAAAACCTTAAGATCAGTGCATCTGGAGGAATTTACCAGGGCAGAATTTGTCAGCCTTCTTAAGAACAGTGTATTTTATCTCCCCTCTGACTTGGATTTGTGTTAGACCAGAGCTCAAATATTTGAAAACATAGTAGTAGCTATCAAAATTCTTGAAAGCAGAACCTAGTGCCAGAGCAAGCTGTATTTTATCATTGTTTTTAGATGAACTATAAATTACCTGCAAATGATTTAATAGACACATAGGCTGTTGGAGCTAGAAAGAGCTTAGAAATCACGTTACCTAATAGCATCTTTTCCCATGGAAAAATCAGCACCCAGAGAGTTTCACTGATCTGTAGGTGGGTGGAGTCCAGATCGCAATAGCCTGCTCCTGATGCCACACCCAGTGCACTCTTCCCTGTGGAGTCAAATCTCAGATGCGTGTAAGCATCAGAAGCACTTGGGGAGTTTATTTTAAAACACACATGCCTGGCCCCATCCCTGGAGATTCTGATTCAGAAGGTCTGAGGAGGGACCTGGGCATCTGAACTTTCCACACATTCCACAGGTAACTCTGTGCACAGAGTTTGAGAACCATAGCTCTGGAGCCCATTGGCCTGGACTGCCTTTGAGGCCTTCAACCTTTGGGAGGTCCTGCTGGGTCTTTGTTTTCCTGTTTCACAAGATGAGGAGCTGCCGCTACCTATCACTGCCTCCCAGGTCTGAGCCATCTGGCAGAGGTCTAATCAGACTAACCTTAGGAGCTAGTTCCCAGTCCAGCCTCAGGAACCAATTGGAAGATGTCTTGGACAGAGGGCGAGAATCCCTAAAACAGTTCTCTCCTCCCTCCTCTTGCCCCCATTGAAGCTGTAGGTGCTCCTGACTGAGGGGCCACACCTGGTTTTCGTGGATGGGAAGGAGGAAAGAGGCACCCAGCCAAAGTAACAGGGTCTCCTGGTCAGCTCACAATTGTGACTAGACTCTCCTTTGGCTCTGCTGCTCCCGTCACCCTGCTCCCGTCCCCTGACCCACGTCAGGGGCCCTCTCCTTACATAGTTGCTTCTGATGTACATGGACGCCCACTTTCAGGGAGCACAAAAATAAATCAAGAAGGTTAACTTTCTGGGAAAACCTATGGGAGCATGTTTTTATTCTATTTGAAAGCTTCTTTATCGTCATCACCTAATGACATTTGTTAATCACCCAGCTGGGCCACTCATCCTCAGGATGACACATGTGTGTTCCATAATAGATTTCCCATCCATTGCTGGGGTGGCCCTTTAAATTTGTTACCCCAGCCTCTTCCATGTTGGGAATCCTTTTCTAACCCACTTTCTGAGAGTAATAGTTGCTTTATGACATTTTCTTTTCTTTAATCTAGGTTTAATAGAAGAAATATTACCATGGTAATAGACTTTCATTTTTATTTTCTTTTTTGGTGACAAAGATTGGCCCTGAGCTAACATATGTTGCCAATCTTCCTCTTTTTGCTTGAGGAAGATTATCCCTGAGCTAACATCCGTACCAGTCTTCCTCTATTTTGTATGTGGGACACCACCATGCTGTGGTGTGTAGATCTGCGCCTAGGATCTGAATCCGCAAACTCCGGGCCACCAAAGCAGAGCGTGCAAATTTAACTACTACCCTGCTGGGCCGGCCCCCGACATTCATTTTTCTTAGTGGGTATTTCTTTTCTAGTACTTATCCTTCAAGAGTCAGAACTGTAATATGTTAGTGTTTTGTCTGTTATTGCAGCAAGTTGTATAAACAGTTAATTACTTATAACTTAATGTGAATATTACACAGAGCATTTGTCATAAAAGATTTGAAACAAGATCCAGGCATTAAAAAAAGTTAACTTGTGTTTCCTCCAAAATAGGAACAATAAAGAACAGCACTTGCTGGGGGGAATAGACAGATATTGAAAACAAAATGAGTTAGCTAATCAGGTTTTCAGGTGGTCAGGAGTGGTACTCGGAACACAGGCAAAGCTCGTTTTGTGCTGCTCATATATTGAGTTAATTGATTACTTTTGCTTCTATCTCACCGTCTTCTCATTCTGTTTTTACCACTCCCTATTCCCCCTCATAGCTCCATTCTCTTTCACTCCCCACTTTTCCTGTCCCTCCTTAAAAACTCAGGTACACCCAGGACTCGTTCCCATTTTAGTTTTCCCCCATAAACATTGCCTCTGTACACCTTCCTCCTTCCATCCCCAGCTTCATTAGGTCTTTTGAAACCTTGGTGAGATGCTGGGTAAGCTTAGTCAGAGACCAGCACTCTGAGTGGTATCTTTTTAGAAAAGTAAAACTGTTTTTATTCTCTTCATGATTATTTAGCAATCCACGGTTTCCATAATTTCTCTTAAATATATTGAGACAGCCAGTAGCTGACACACTGCTGTGATAGTCAACCCCTCCAAGAAAACTATAATTCAAAAATCAGTTGACAAGGTTACTATGTAACAAAAATATTGGAGGAAAACAGTTCAGATCGTTTTAATAAGTGGAAATGACACACACTCTCTGGTCTCCAGAGGTACTGCTTTGTCTGACCGTGTGAGCTGCCAGTTGTTCCTTCTGGAGCGGCCGGAATCAGAAAGAGAATTGGGAAAAGAGCAGTGTCGATGTCTGAACCATTCTCTCCTTTAGATAAAATTCACCCAGCTGTTTATAAAAGGAGTTTCTGCAGGCCCAAATACATGAATGATGAACAAATGCAGGGAATTTCTTTCTCCACGTTAAGATTAACTATTAGCAGTTCCTTAAATGAAGGAAGCAATTTTTTATAACTTGCAAATCTTCTCCCTGATTCTTTGGGGGATTTCCTATGTTAATTTATGCAGTGTTAAATTTATGCAGTGTTAAAATTCAGCCCAACAGCAGCTACTTTCAGAACCAATGCAGAAATGGTAGGAGAACCTATAAGATGGACGCTAAATGACATAGACCCTACCAAGCCTCAGGATCCCTCCAGCCGAAGGCCCTTAGGTCTGGATGTGAGCAGGTTTTGTTGCATGGTTTGATATAGTAATAACATAGAATGTTTTACCAATTAACTTATTTTTTTTAAATTTGACTTGACATTGTATTTGTTAATGTCTCTGACAGAGCGAGGCAGTTTTGTACCACCTCTGCCACCCTTGGGTGGCAACTGAGTGCAGTTTGACAATGTGTGTATAGACCAGTCCTGGAAGACACCAGCTTGTCCCTTGTGTCTTGAAAGAGTCACCGATGAATCAGCTGAACCACTGTGCTATCTTTGGGGATTAGAATTATAAAACATGTAGCAGGGTGTTTTGTGAATGTGGTTACTTCTCCGTGTTTTATATTTTTTCAAAAGTCTTCTTTTAGTGTCTTTATGTCAGACTGGCCTGCTGAGCTTCTAACCAGCCAGGGCCCAGCTTGTCTCTCCTAAAGAGAGTCTGACATTCTCAGCATTACATGATCTGGCTGAAAAATTACCCTTCTGTATTTGGTTGAGGTTGCAGGGAGAAGAATAGTAAAAAGACTCCCTAGACTCTTGGAAAACACTAAGTATTGCTTTCATTATGTTGTGGTTGCTGCAGATTATTTGAAAAGAGGTACACATTGTCACATGGCTATCGCTATAGCCATAGGGCCCAAACGGTAGAGTGAGGCACAGCCAGGTAGTCTTGACCAGGCAGATAACAGCTTAAAGTTCCCATTGATATGTTGAGGAAACTAGTGAGTGTATAACCTGCAAAATGGCATTGCTCGTAAAGTGGTCATTTTCTTTCGTAACTAAATGCCCTTAGGTGGGCTCAGTATAGATCTACTTTATACTGACTTCAGTTTTGTACTAATAAATAATGTTGTGGTGAGGTTGTCTAAATATCTGGAATTTATAGAGCTTCCCGTCCATGGGGTTGGAGAGACGTTTATACAGATCAGTCACAGTGGTGTGAGGATGAATGACATTGTGATGTTGCCTGGTCTGTTTCTGCATCGTAGGTACTCAATTTTTAATTTTTCCAACAAATACAGAGCTCATATGAATGATGGGTTTAAGAGAAGACTCTAGGGGCCGGCCTGGTGGTGCAGTGGTTAAGTGCGCACATTCCGCTTGTCGGTGGCCCGGGGTTCACTGATTTGGATCCCAGGTGCGGACATGGCACTGCTTGACAAAAAGCCATGCTGTGGTAGGCGTCCCACGTATAAAGTAGAGGAAGATGGGCATGGATGTTAGCTCAGGGCCAGTCTTCCTCAGCAAAAAGAGGAGGATTGGCAGTAGTTAGCTCAGGGCTAATCTTCCTCACCAAAAAAAAAAGAAAAGATTCTATTCCAGTATTGGTTCTACAAGACAACTCTGCTGCCAAGTCTTCCACTTATCTTTCCTGTTTTCTCTAGATACATCTAGCTTTCTGATTTACTTCCTCCTTGACTGAATCATTGTCTTTTCTGAGCATTTCTGTGTATGTTCTTTCCCAACTAGTTTGCCTGCTTTTATATCTATTCTTCTTTTGTACCTCATGGGTGTAGAATTCTTAGAAACCTATAATCACTGATTCTTTAGGATAATCTATCCATTTTGTGCTTCTGTGACCCAACACACTTGTATGTCCTTCCACTATTTCTGTTCTGCCCCTTTATTTCAATCCTTTTTCTTCATTTTTGACCTTAAATCTTTATCTCTAAAGACCCTTTATCTCTCTTCCCAAGCCTGCAACTTCCTTCTAGACATTTCCATCTAGGACGTCTCACCATCATCCCAGAGTCACAGATCCAGAATTTAAGTCATCCTCCTCATTCCCAAGCTGGCTCCTCCCACTGACTTACCTGGTTCTTTTGGCGACACTGTCATTCTCCCTGTCACTAAGGATCCACCATCCCTTAGGTCTCACCATCACTCTTTTTCTTCCTGTATCTTTTTATGGCTCTGTCTATTTCTCGTTCCCGCCCTTGCTTGGTTTCTAGTCCACCCACTCCCTGGTCTTCCTGCCTCCAGACTCTCCTCTCTTGGGTCCATTATATAAGGATGTCAGGGTAACCTTCCTAAATGACATTCTCCTATTGAAAGACGTGTTGGATTCCCAGGTTTTTTCATTGGCCAATAGGAAGTATCTCAGCCTGGCATTCACTCTGGGCCCTTTTTACCCTCTTTTCTTTGGTACATCCTGAGTGCCCACCCTTTCCTCTAGGTAGGGCTGTCTCCTCCATCCTCCATACATACTGGGCTTATTCCACCCTCTGAATCTTTGCCACTGCTTCCCACCCTTGCCCCTCCCCAAACCTACCCTCAGTCCTTCTGTGTGTATTCTCTCCATAATGAAAGATCATCTGAGGAGCCTCCTCTGGTCACTCCAGCTGCAGAGAGTTATCCTGTTCTGAACTATACAGAACCACTCCTCTTTTGTGCTATTCCCTAGAAAAGTACACAAGAAGGTGGGAAACAGGAGGAAGGAAAAAAGGACTTTTTCCTGTCTATCTTTCTGTTCTTGAATTTTATATTGTGTGTTTGTATTACTTATTCAATAAAATAAATTTTTAGCATATATTTAGCAAATATATTTTTTAAATAGCAAATTACTCTGTATTATGCCTTAATTTTCCATGCGCGTGTGTATTGGTTTCCCCAAAGAACCTAACTCAGTGTAGTGAGTACCCAGTGGGAGCTCAGTTAAGAGCTGGGTGATTAAGTGGCTGGAAGGATGAGGGATGGAGGGAAGAAGGCGTGAGCAGAGTAGAGGCAATTTTAGGCCTGACCTGGCCTCCTCTTCCTGAGTAATTTCAAAACTAAAGGGAAGAGGATTGCTTTTGTCTTCTTAAAGATCCCTAATGGGGCTGGACCGGTGGCGCAGCAGTTAAGTTCGCACATTCTGTTTTGGCAGCCTGGGGTTCGCGTGTTCAGATCCTGGTTGTGGACCTATGCACTGCTTATCAAACCATACTGTGACAGGTGTCCCACGTGTATAAAGTAGAGGAAGATGGGCACGGATGTTAGCTCAGGGCCAGTCTTCCTCAGCAAAAAGAGGAGGATTGCAGCGGATGTTAGCTCAGGGCTAATCTTCCTCAAAAAAAAAAAAAAAAGACTCCTAAGAAAGGAGACAGTATACTACCCTGCCCCAGCTGTAGAGTTTTAGTCTGATAGTTCAGAATTCTTCCTGTCTAGGATTTTGTAGATAGAAAATCCTAAAGACTCAACCAAAGAACTGTTAGAACTAATCCATGAATTCAGTAAAGTTGCAGGATACAAAATTAATATACAAAAATCAGTGGCCTTTCTATATACTAACAACAAATTTTCTGAAAAAGAGATCAATCCCATTTACAATCGCACCAAAAACAATAAAGTGCTTAGGAATAAATTTGGCCAAGGAGATAAAAGATCTCTACTCTGAAAACTACAGGACATTGATGAAAGAGATTGAAGAAGACACAAATAAATGAAAGGGTATCCTGCATTCATGGATTGGAAGAATTAATATTGTTAAAATGTCAGTACTACCAAAAGCTATTTATAGATAGATTCAATGCACTCCTTATCAAGATTCCAATGGCATTTTTTTATAGAAGTAGGAAAAGTACTCCCAAAATTTATAGAACCACAAAAGACCTTGAGTAGCCCACGAAATTCTGCAAAAGAGGAACAAAGCAGGAGGTATCACACTTCCTGATTTCAAGCTATGCTATAAAGCTGTAGTCATTAAAACAGTATGGTACTGTCATAAAAAAACAAAAATAGACCAGTGGAACAGATTGGAGAGCCCAGAAGTTTAACCCAAGCATAAAACAGTCAACTAATATTTGAAAAAGTGAGCCAAGAATACTCAATGGAGAAGAGACAGCATCTTCACTAAATGGTGTTGGGACAACTAGATATTCACATGTAAAAGAATGAAACTAGACCCCTATCTTACACCACTCACAAAAATTAACTCGAAATGGATTAAAGACTTAAATGTAAGACGTGAAACTCCTAGAAGAAAACGTAGGAAAAAAGCTCTTTGACATGGGTCTTGGAGAGATTTTTTGAAAATCACACCTAAAACACAAACAACAAAATAAAAAATAAACAAGTGGGACAACATAAAACTAAAAAGCTTCTGCTCAACGAAAAAAGACAAGCTACAGAATGGTAAAAATATATTTGCACACCATATATCTGATAAGGGGTTAATATTCAAAATATATAAAGAACTTATACAACTCAATAGCAAAAAAAAATCCAACTAAAAAATGGGCAAAGGACCTGAATAGACATTTGTCAAAAAAAGACGTATGAATGGCCAACAGGAACACGAAAAGATGCTCATCAGCACTAGTCATTAGGGAACTGCAAATTAAAACCACAGTGAGATACCACCTCTCGCCTGTTAGAATGGCCATCGTTAAAAAGATAAGAACTAACATCCTGGCGTGGATGTGGAGAAAAGGGGGCCCTTTTGTACACTGTTGGAATTGTAAATTGGTACAACCACTACGGAAAACAGTATGGAGGATCCTCAGAAAATTAAAAATAGAACTACCATATGATCCAGCAATTCCACTCTGGGAATATACCCAAAGGAAATGAAAACACTGACTCGAAAAAATATCTGCACTGCCATGTTCATAGCAGCATTATTTACAACAGCCAAGACATGGAAACAACCTAAATGTCCATCAGTGAATGAAGGAATAAAGAAGTTGTGAGATAAACACACACACACACACACACACACACACACACACACAGTGGAGTATCATTCAGCCATAAAAAAACAAAAAGGAAATCTTACCATTTGCGACAACATGGATGGACCTTGACGGCATTATGCAAAGTGAAATAAGTCAGACAGAGAAAGACAAATACTATATGATCTTTGTTTATATGTATAATCTAAAAACAAAAGTTTTAAAAACTCGTAGAAAAAGAAATTGGATTTGTGGTTACCAGAGGCGGGGGATAGGGGAGGGGAGTTGGAGGAAGATCATCAAAAGGTACAAACTTCCAGTTATGAGATAAATAAGTACTAGGAATGTAATGTACAACACGATGACTGCAGTTAACACTGCTGTATGATATGTTGTTGAGAGTAGACCCGAATAGTTGTTATCATAAGGAGAATTTTATTTTATTTTCTTCTTCCTGTATCTATATGAGATGATAGATGTTAACTAAACCTATCGTGGTAATCATTTCACAGTCTATGTAAATCAGACTATTATGCTGTACACTTTAAACCTTATACAGGGATGTACATCAGTTATTTCTAATAAAACTGGAAGGAAAGTAAAAGAATTTTTCCTGTCTACCACTCCCTACCCCACCCACAAAAATAACTAAGTAGAATGTAGGGGTCATTTCTGCAGTTTGGGAATAGACGCTTATCTTCGTAACTCTGTATTATGAGCTCATGAGCATCGACATTCTGCCTAGAGTGAGCAGAGGTTTCTGGGAGAGAATCTTGACTTCAATTAAGATATTCCCTCCCAGAGCCTTTGGGGTTTAACCTCCACTCCACCCCACCCCACCCCTGCCGCCTTGGCAATAGCTTTCCCCCAGTCCCTGTGACCACTAGAAATGTTGCCACACATTTCCAAATGTCTGGGGTAGCGAGAAGGCACACACACTCCCCTCAACTCCACAATCTAGGCTGTGCCCACCCTTAGGGTTCAGGGCTGGTATAGTGGGGCGAGGGGTCATTTGGAGATTAAACGTTATTAAGCAGTGGTGTTCATTAAAGGTAGTACTATGTTCAGACCAGGAAACATATGCCTTGCTTTACGTGATTTAGAAGTAGATCTTTGAAAAGTAATACAAATAGCACTAAGACATTATTGCCATTTTTTTGGTCCCCACCTTCTGGTGGTAAAACTTACATTTTCTATTTCTCTTGCAGAGCATGCTTGAGAAGGGAGGATAAAGTCAACTTGTAGAACAAGCAAAACTCCTTCAACGTTAATTCCAGAGGTGGAACATTTTTTTTCCTAGTAAGAAAGTAATCCATTTAAAGAGAAGACCATTACAGAGAAGCACCAGAGAGCAGATTCAACAGAAGCCTATCACCATTTGATCAGCGACGATTTGAAAAGCCAAGGCCTAGATCAGGGATCAGCCATCAAGGGCACGCTGCAGTGTTAGTAAACCCATTTATGACGATGAAAAGAGAAAGGCAGCCCTCTCCACCTTTTGTACTTGCTGTGCAACTTTCTCCTCTCATCAAGCTCCATCGTTTGGTGAACTCACTCCAACAAAGCTTGGGGGCCGAGATGGGGGCCAAGGTAATTGGAGTGGAGAGAGGGGAGGACAGAAAACCTCCAATTCGTGGCAGCAGTGCTGGGCAGAGTTGTCTCGGCTGTGTCATGTTGGGTTTCTCTCTTTTTATTTTCTCCCTTGACTATATAAGAGCTATTTCATTTTTAACTTATTATGGTGATCGTGTAAGTAAGAAGACAAAAAGGAGAGAAAATGTACCTCTTTTACTGGAATAATGTTTATGATTACAAGTGAAATAAGGCATTTTTTTTATCAACATAAAGGCAGCCTTGGCTTATACAACCGCTTCTCCATCATGAATACTGACATCTTTACTTCAGTCACTATCAATAATAAATATATTTTCTGACAAAGACTGGCGTTGTAGCCTGAGGCCTCGCGTGTTCCTTTCTCTGGGTTAGATGGGTATGCTTATGGGAATTGAGTTGATTTATATTGTTATTAATTTGCATTTGTGCTGTACTGTTCCTCTAAAAAGCTCCAGAACACTTTGCAGAGCCTCACACAGGCAGGTGATACTTAAAACTTGCCTCTCAGGTAGGTAGGATTTACTAAGATCTTGACAAATTGCATGAACCTTCCTTTCTTTGGGATGACATAAGTCATCCTGCCTGGGGCAAGAACTAGATTAGATAACCTTTGTTAGGAACTTCTGACACTGCAATACTATGAAGATGTGTTAAAAAAAAAAAAAAAATTAACCCTGGGAGTTTTTCCTCTTTCCAATTCCATTAAAACTTTCTGATTATAGCTCTCACTTTTTTTACCAGAGGATAGGTGCTTCAATCTGGGATTTTGGTAAATTGGAAATTTGTATTCGCACTGAAACTAAATGGAAAGGCCTTTCCCAGAAACAGATGGAGGAGAAAATGCCAGGGCTCTGTGATGTCATCTACTTATCTTTTGTCATGTAGGATTTTTATTTCATTTTTGTCTTGTTACAGAGATAATTTAGCAAAATGATTAAGAACACAGGCTCTGGAATAAGGTGCATCTGTGTTCAGATCGTGGCTCTGCTACATACCAGCTGTGGGACCTACCCAGGTCACCTCACCATACGAACCTCAGCTTCTTCCACTGTCAGTAGGCGGGGGGAGTGGAAGAACCTGCTTTGTAGGCTAATGGCGAAGGGTCAAAATGCTTTCCATATACATTTGGTCGGGTCCAATATATGTTTTGGTTTGTGTGATTATTCAGTAAACCTGTATTTGGAGTTGGGGCATGGAAAAGAGTATCCACATAACTTTTACTCAGAGAAAGTCAGGATGAATATAGCTTATGTTGGGAAAATTTCAACCAACCCCTTTAAATGTAAGTGTGGCTTCTTATTCATCTAAATTCCCAAGTTGGCTCCGTTTGAATGGCATCTTTGTGTACACCTGTGGACACACCTGTAAACCTGATGTCGATTCTGAGTGACATTGGGGACACTGCTACCATGATTACTGAGAGGCTCTGTGATTACTGTTTAATGATAATGGTTTTGGCTTTGTTCTTTTTCATAGTACAAAATAAACTGCGTTCGTTTAAGTGGGAAAGAAGGATGCACTGGTGACTTGAGCAGCACATTTTGGCACTGTCAGGATGGCATCCAGGTAACTGTCTGGGAGAAAGAATAGGGACATGAAAACAAATGTTTACACAGTGACTTGCTGTAGTGTTTGCAAATCAGCTAACTCACAAATTCCCTCCTATACTGTTTTGTTTTGCAATTGAGAGCCAAGAACTTGGCACATCCCAGGCTGCCAGTCTTGTCACTGGCAGAGAAACGCAGCACTGAAGCGTCAGGCATTTAAATCCACGGGAATGAGAGGACGGTTTGTCAGGACATCTCTCTCCCAGCACGGGTTATTAATTTATCTTTCTCATAAGCATGGTGGATACAAGGGGGAAAGGCTGCACTTTTTGGAGAAATAAGGGTGAGATGATGCCTTTTTCTGCACCTCTGGAGTCCTCCCTGTTGATTATATCACAGCCCTGTCCAGGTCACTGTTAACTTTAAGACAAGCACTTGGAAAGAACGTTGTGATTTATACGAGGTTCATGGGAGTGACACGTTCCCATCAGTTAGTTTCTCCATTAAGCAGAACACACCTTGAACCACCATAGTTTAGCTCATGAAGCCAAGAAGAGTAAAGTATCTTGAAAGCTGGTCAGATATTATCACACTAAACAAATATCTGGTGAACTACTAGAAGATAGCTGGGTCAAACCTGCACAAAGTCCTCTCTTTGGAAAATCAATAACATTACAGAAAACTTGCCAACATACAATGGTTAAAAATGATTGGTTAATTGTCATTATTAGCAAGTGTGGACCAGTAAAAGCCAGACACCTGTGGACTGCTGGTCAACCCACGAGCCACCTCTCTACAGCCGCTCTCCGCGGTGTTTTGCTTAGAACTGAACAGGCAGCCAGATGTCCTCAGCTTCTCTGGCTGAGGAGTTGGGAACCTGTGGTTCTTAGCTTGATACCTTTCAGTTCGCAGATATAATTGCTTTTGCCAGAAACCTGCAGGATAATTCTCTTTCCCCCATTTCGGTGAGCTGTAGGTGCTGACCCTGTCATGATTTAAGAATTGGAGCAGTTGAACTATTGAAAGGGTACCAGTAACTGACTGTGGTTGTTCTATTTTGAGTTAATATTCTTGAAAACCAGTACTCTGAATGAGGAGTTAATGTTCATTCATTTTTTCTTGGTCTCTTCCATCTTTATCTCCTCCTGTAGCGTCTTCTGTGTGTTTAAACTTTCTAGCCCTTCTTGGCCTTTCAGGCTCACCTCCTGAGAGGTAACAAGGGAGTGCAGAGGGCATTATCTTGGGTGCCGGATCCTGCTCTGGGTTCCACTGCTGTTGCCTCTTGGGCCAGGTCACTTCCCCCTCCAGTTTCTCACTGCCCCAGTGGCCTGCCCCAGCTCTTCTCCATTTTGATAAGAAGTCATTTTTGATGCTTCCTTTTCTTCCCCAGCCTCCTAAATCTTAAACTCATTGTATATTTAGTACTTCTTATCATTGAGTGGTTTCTTAATATTTGCAGTTCTTAATCTATAAACTAGGTAAATGAAGCTTTTTAAATTCTCTGAAAAAAACTAAATTTGTATTTGGTTCTCTGTGGTCTTTGATTGTATTTTTCCTATAGTTTATGATCCTCATTAGAACAAAAAAATGGTTTCCCATCACTTGCCCCAGGGTATTTGCCCAGTGGAGGGGGCTGTGTCCCTTCTGAAATGTCTCCCTAGAACATGCAGCCTTTTGTGCCAATGAGACTCACCATCCAAACCACCCTCAGAATAGGGCCCTTGGTGCTGATGCTGTTCCCTGCACCAGTCTGAACCGTACACGTGCTGGTTAACTCAGGTCCACTGTTTGTTTTTCAATTCATCATAGATATTTGTTTTAGCCTCTCCTCCCACTAGGTCCTTAAAAGGATGCAAAACGTTGCGAATTTCAGTTTTTACTTTCTTTCCCTTGACCCACCTAATGTGGGAGGTGCCAACAATGTAAAGCAAATTAAAGGGAGGAGATAAGGGCACACTTAATTATCCATAAGATGGAACTTGATCACTGGCTTTCAGTGGTCAAGGCTTTGTGGAGAGAAGGGTTGAACGTTATTCCCATGAATTCCTTTTCATTCTCTAGTCTCTGTCATTCCAAATCCACTGTAATGTGAAAAGTCATTTTTAATTATTTCAATTTAGATGATCTAGAGCTATATCCATTTTACTATCATCCCCAGCCTGCTCATGATCCGGGGAGACTGGAGTAGTCAGCCATTTTTCAGGTTCAGTGAAATGGGAAACGTCAAGGCCGCCCTTGTATATGAAGGAGGTTGACTCCTGCCCGGATCTACCTTGGAGAGCCCATCTGTGCTGCTCCCAGCGCTCTTTTATGAGTGATGGTGAATTGATTGCTAAGCACAGGGGACAAAGTAGACTTGTTCCCCCATCCCTGGAACGAGAGTCACCTTGCTCATCTGACAAGGTCCCTTACACTAAGAATTTTGGCCAAAGCACCAGATAACTTAAGGAACTTTTAATCCCATTACCTTCCAAAGCCCAAAATCATTGCATCTTAGGTTTGGGAGAAAAATGACCAACCACCAAATTCACTCTCCTACATTCAAGCTGATGTCTGAGTGAAGAAGATGAAATGTTACATTTCATGTTGTGTGCCCACTCTCAGTTCTTCCAGCCTCAATATTGCTGGCAGAACTCCTTAAAAAAAAAAAGTTGAATTGCTTTGGGAGAGAAAGCAAAAGTCATCTTCCAACTCAAAAGCATCTTCCAGTTTTCCTATCAGTTGTCTTGAACCTTCCAAATAGACCCACGGCCTTCTCTACGCCATGATAATACTTCCCATATTTTAGGGAACAGTCCAGTGTTAAACCCAATTTGGATTCAGAAAATATGGTCACCATATTTATGCCTTTCAGTTAAGGAAGTTGGAAACTGAAAATTGAAACTATTAAGTTCAGTCTCTGAAACTCCCTCAAACCAAGTCAACTCTCAATGGAAAACAGCTATGCCTCAATTTAATGAAATGCTTCAAGCCTCTTGAAATGAGTTTGGTTAGGGGAGGCCTCCATACACTTCAAAGATTTTGCCATGCAGAAAAGCTTGCCTTCCCTCACCTCTCTAGTCCCCCTACATGGTCTCCCCTCTGTCTCTCTTGGGAGGATACTTACTGGACTGTGGCCACTATCACTTTGCTGAGAGGGCAGTCTGCTTTGAATATGACCCAGCCTTCAAAGTAAATTACATTTCCATAATGGCTTTTAAATGCAAATATGGAAGCCTGAGGTCAGTGGCCAAGTTGCAGGTTACCACTCTGCTCTAGCTATGCCTTTCCTTCCTAGACTTCATCCTGGCACCGGTAGTGGCCAGCCGGGCTGGACTCCAAGTGGCCCATATTTGGGGAGCCTCCTGCAGTGTCCTCTGCAGGTCTGCCCTTTGGCCAGGCTGTTGCTGGGCCTCATCAGTGCCCACAGCACAGGTTGAAAGCCTGTGCTCACTTTCTTTCTCCCTATCCATGGTGAATATATAAAGTAGGGGTCGAGGGCCAGATCACTGGGGCCAACTGCTGATTATCTACAACCTGTGCAGTCCAAGAGACAAGGGTAAAACCATTTTCTTCGTTTCATAGCCACAGGCCATGTTCCTCAGCATCAAACCAGAAACACAATGCCAGCCTGCACCTTTTAGCTTTGCTTTGCATCTCCCTAAGGTAATGTGCACCCTCATCTCAGAAGCGTGACCACAAAGTCATTGAAAATATTATTCAACATAGAGTTGAAGTGGCAATGTCGTTTTATTTCAAGCTTGGAAGGCAGGCTGCAGAGCAAAAGCTGGGAACTCTGCTGTAGCAGAAGGTGAATGGGATGTCGGCTAACCTGCTGTTGGGAGTTTATTTTGAGTTACCTTGGTGCTCTTAAAATGCCTTTGCAGCAGCCACATGTTAAACATGAACCCAAAATAAAAGAGCCCACACTCCTCACCTGCAGGTGCTTAACACAGAACTTGGAAATCTCAGTAACTAAGACAGAAGGTGTTTCTCTTCCGTTGGCACTGATTTATCAGTGAAGTTAGAAAGATGTTATTGTATGGAAGCAGAAGAGGGCTTCTGAATGACCATTAAGGTGATGCTGTGTCAGGAACATCAGAAGTTATTGTCCTGAGTTTTTATAACCACTTTCAACTTCCTCCTCAGTATGGGAGTGGTTTTTTCATCACCTATTGGATCAACTTGGACCACGTAGCTCGCCAGTCCCACATTCTCTTGTACCTGGGATAGGTGGTTTTCAGCCACAGGACCGTGTCACACTGGCATTGCCAGAATCATTCATACACTAATTCATCAAATCAGCAGAGCCTGCCTCTGTGCCCCAGGCACTGTTCCAGGAGTCAAGGATACAGTGATCAACAGGAGGGACAAGGTCCTGATCTCATTCCAGGGGCCGTGAGCAATAAACACAATGTCAGGGAGTAATACATACTATGTGGAATGTTAAAGCAGGGCAAAGGAAAGAGTTCAGGGAGAAGGAATAAGGCTTCGGGTGGGATGTGCTACATTAGACCCTGAAGACAGACGGCTATAAGGAGGTGACGTTTCAGCAGGTTCTTGAATGTAGTGAGAGAAGCATGCATATGAAGATCTGCGGAAGTGCATTCCAGGCTCGGCGAAACAGTAAGCACAAAGGTCCTGAGGCAGGAACAACTTGGATGTGTTAGGGGAACAGCAAGGAGGGCCTTCTGGTCTTTGTGGAATGAAAAAGGAAACCAGTGTTGGGAGATGTGTTCAGAGAGGTAGCCAGGGTCCAAACACATAGGACCTTTTTGTTCGTGGTAAGAATTTAACTTTTATTCTGAGTGTGATAAAAAGAAAAAAAACCATTGGAGGGTTTGGTGCAGGGCCATCAATTGATCTGATTTACATTTTTAGAAGATCATTCTGGCTGCCGTGTAAAGGATTTTCTGAAGTATGGGGAAAGTGGAAGCAGGGAGAATATTAGGAGGCTATTACATTAATGATGTAAAAGAGATGGTAATTCGGACTAGGATGGTAGCAGTGGAGAAAGTGGGACGGCATCAGGTTTAGGACACCTATAGATAAAAGTGACTGTTGAGTTAGATGTGGGGTGTGAGGGAAAGAGGAAAAGTGTAAGAACCCCAGGATTTGCCTGAGCAACTAGGTGAATGGTGGTACTATTGACTGTGATGGAGACAACACTAGGAAGATTTGGGGTGAGGGGCAGGAATCAAGGGTTCAATTTTGATCGTGTTAAGTTTAATATCTACGTTACAATTCCTAACAGAAATGCTGAATCGGTCTTGAGATGTATGCTGGGGCTAGATGCAAGATGAGTCCTCACTGTCGAGATGGCATAGAGCCTGCGCACTGATTGCACTCGCCTAGCAAGTGAATGCGGAGAGTGAAGAGGGCTGAGGACTTAGCTCTGGGGCTCTCAGGAGAGGAGCAAGCAAAGAGGAATGAGAGAATGGCCACTGAGGTGGGAGACAAAGCAAGGCTGACCTGGAGGCCAAGGGAAGAAAGTCTTTCTAGAAGGAGGGAATGACCAGCTGTGTCAATGCTACTGGTGGGTTGAAGAAGATGAAGACAGAGTTAGCCAAAGGATTTGGCAACGGGAAGGTCACTGGACAAGAGCAGTTCTGGTGACTGGTGAGAATGAATGCCTGGTCACAAAGGAGTCGAAGAAAGAATGGGTTTGGGAAATGGAGACAGTGAAGGGAGGCAGCACTTTTGAGAAGTTTTGCTAAAAAGAGAAGTGAGGGGAAGTAGGTGGAGGAGATGTGAGCTTCTAGGGAGGTTTCCTTTTAAGATTGGAAATATTGTATCCCATTTTGCATGCTAATGGAAATAACTGGAAAGAGAGAAGTTCATTGAAAAGTCCTTGAGCAGGCCGAGAGGAAGGGGTCCGTCTTACATAGAGCACAGAGAGTTCATCCATCGTGATGGGAGGGAAGGTGGACTCCATGACTATAGCTGCAGGCAGGCTAGTGGATTTGGTCCTGAGGGGATGAAGTCGTTCTATTCTGATGGCTTCTATTTTCCGATCAGCCATGAGGAATGGCCCAAGTCAAGGTCAGTAGTAATAACTAAAAGGAGCTAAGTGCCTTCCTTTCTCTCAGCCTTCCTTCCTGAATAATTCACTCCAAAAGCCATTAGGTGGGACCATGCATGGTAGGCCTCCATGCAGAAGGTGGAGGTGATGGTGGCCCAGAGCAGGATACCTGAGCTGGATGAGGAAGGTGTCCATTCGTGGTGGAGGACATTACATGTGGTATTAGAACCTGAGTGATGGGAGGAGGGTAGCTGCATTTGTGGTGGGGGAAACAGTGGTGGTAACAATAGAAAAATGGTTACGTAGAGAGGATGCTGATCCAATAAGTAAATATGTAGACGATAACGGGAACCAGATTTCTTACTGTCTGATAAGGGAGTTACAAATAAAGAAAAGGGAAAATTAAAATGAACTCTGGGGGCTGGCCCAGTGCTGTAGTGGTTAAGTTCATGCACTCTGCTTTGGTGGCCCAGGGTTCATGGGTGGATCCCGGGCATGGACCTACACCCCACTCATCAAGCCATGCTGTGGCGCATCCCACGTACAAAATAGAGGAGGATTGGCACAGATGTTAGCAACAGTCTTCCTCAAGCAAAAAGAGGAAGACTGGCAACATGTGTTAGCTCAGGGCCAATCTTCACCAAAAATAAAAAAGAAATCTTAAAAAAAAAATGAACTCTGTGATGTTGGTTTGGAATTGGAGATATTGATATGATTGTGGTTTTAAGTGTATAGGAATAGATACAGAAGTAAGTATAGATATAAACATGCATGCATGTGTATATGTACATATTCATACCCATGTATAAAGTACATACATATGTATGTATGTTCGCGCATATATTCTTTAGCTCTGTCACTGAGAGAACCAGGGAGCAACAACATCCTAATAGCAATGAGCACACCAGATGCCTAGATCTTGGTTTCTAAATACTGGCCTCCACTAAAAGGAACCGTAACTTATTGAAGAAATGACTAACCCCAGGGCTGGGGCAGTGAAAATACAAGATGGGAACATATCAAAAGGGCAGAGCTGGGGCTGGCCCCGTGGCCGAGTGGTTAAGTTCACGCGCTCCACTGCAGGCGGCCCAGTGTTTCGTTGGTTCAAATCCTGGGCGCGGACATGGCACTGCTCATCAAACCACGCTGAGGCAGCGTCCCACATGCCACAACTAGAAGGACCCACAACGAAGAATATACAACTATGTACTGGGGGGCTTTGCGGGGAAAAGGAAGAAAAAATAAAATCTTTAAAAGAAAAAAAAAGGCAGAGCCAACTGGAAGGGGCTATCACTGTCCACCTCTGTGACAGTTTAAGCATCAAAATAAATAATGATAGTAATCCATTGGATAACATAGGCAGGGTCCATACTGATATATAAATAACTGAATAAATAGATGGTCAAACGGGAAGGCTTTTTTCTTAGGTTAGAATGCAAACTAATAAATGGAAAAGGAATGAGAGAATTATAAAGTCATTATTTGGCAACCATCATCGCAATAATGCAGCAAGAAACATCAATGGATGTTAAGACTAGGAGAGAAAGTTTTTTTAAGAAACAAGATGTTTGCCAACTTATGAATTGTAAAAGTAAAAAGAGTAGCCTTACAGTAAAGAAACCTGACAGATATCACCTTAATCAAGTGACCAAAATTAAATGTCCAGTAATGTGTCAAGTCAAGATCTGGCGGGATGCAGTGAGAATAATGGTGTCACTCCTGTGATATTGCTCCCCAAAATGTATAGCCTGAATCTAATCATGAGGAACTGTCAGACAAACCCGGAGTGGGGGACACGACACAAAATAACTCACTTGTAACCTTCCAAAGTGTCAAAATCCTGAGCCAAGAAAAAACTGAAGAACTGTTCCAAATTGAAGGAAACAAAAGAGACACAATAACGAAATACAGTATGTGATCCTAGCTGGATCCTTTTGCTATAAAAGACATCACTGGGACACTAGGCAGAACTTGAACAGACTGTGGACTAAATGGTAGTAACATGGCAATGTTATTTTTTAAAATTTGGATGACTGCATGGTGGTTATGTAGGAGACTGTTCTCATTTGGGGTGTTTGGGGTGAGGGGCATCATGTTGGCAACTCGCTCTCAAATGGTTCAGGAAAAAAAGTTAACTTGTACTATTCTTGAAACTTTTCTATAAGCTTGAATTTCTTTCAAAAGCAAAAAGAATTATAAAGTCATCAAGGTGAAAGAAATTTACTTTAAACAATAAGGAATAGCTAAGAAACTCTTGAAGAAGAAATCGATGGGAGGACTTGCTCTACCAGCTCCCTTATAAAGTGACACTAATGGAAAGCGTGACACCGATGGGCCAGCGGAACAGCATAGAGAGTCCAGAAACAGGCCGACGCACAGATGCATGGTGCATTTATAACCAAGGTGACAGTGCAGGCAGAGGGGAAAGACTGGTCTTTAAAATATATATATGGTGCTGGGTCAGTGGCTATTCCTATGGAGCAAAAGGGAACGTGGACTCTGCCTCATCCTGTTCTCTGAAGTCTATTTTAATTGAAGTGTCGTTGAAATGAGTAAGTAAAACTCTAGAGCTACTGGAATACAGTGTAGAAGAATGGCTTCATGACCTCAGCATAAGGAAATATTTCTTAAACAGGATACAAAAAGTACTAACCATAAAAGAAAAGGTTGATAAATTGGATTACTTTAAAATTAAGCATTTCTATCCATCCAGACACCATGAAGAGAGTGAAAAGGCAAGCCTTAAGAGAGATGTTTGTGAAGCATACAGCCAACAAGGGCTCATATCCAGACTATATAAAGAACTACAAATCAGTAAGAAAAAGACAACTAAACAGAAAAATGAGCAAGAGACTGAAATAAGCGCTTCACAGAAAGTAAAGATCTAAATGGCCAATAAGCATATGAAATGTACTCAACAGCATTACTAATTAGGGAAATGCAAATTAAATTCACAATGAGATGCCACCATTTATCCACCAGAATGGCAAAAATCAAAAAGATGGAAAATACTGAGTGTTGACAAGGATGCGAAGCAACTAGCTTCCAATACGTTGCTGGTATGAGTGCAAATTGGTACAACCAATTTGGGAAATGATTTGACGTTATCTATTAAAGCCGAACATATTGTCTTAGTTATAACAGAATTACCATAGATAACTGGATGGCTTATAAACAGCAGAAATTTATTTCTCACAGTTCTGGAGGGTGGGTGTCTGGTGCGGCCCTGCTCCTTGTTTATAGTGACCATCTTTTTGCTATACACTCGGATGGCAGAACGGGGAGGGAGCTTTCTGGGGTCTCTATAATCCACTCTCATGACCTAATCAGCTCCTGAAGGCCCCACCTCCGCATACCATCACACTGAGGATTAGGTTTCAACATATGAACCTGGGGGGGGACACAAGCGTTCAGTCGATAGCACATACCCATAACTGATGACCCAGCAAAACCATTCATAGGTACATACCTAGAGGATGTCCGATAGTATTCATAATAGCTACAGGGTAGAAACAACCAAATATGCATCACAGTGAAAGGGATAAATATACTGAGGCAAATGGAATATTATACAGTAATACAAATGAATGAATGAAGGCTGCATGGAAAAAGGGATGATTCTCAAACTGTTGAGAAAAGAAGTACTAAAGAATACATGTATAATTGCATCCTTATAAACTTCTTTAAAAGGCAAAATAAATGATAGTGTTTATGAGTGGATGTTTATGTGGTAAAACTCTAAAGGAAACAAGAGTTGTCACAAATGGAGAGCAGTTATCCTTCTAGGGGTCGGAGGGGCTCTGATTGGAAGGGACACAAAGGGTCATCTAGGTCCTGGTAATATTCTGTTTCTTTGCCTGAGTGGTAAATGGATCTAGTTAATTTATGATAATTCATTGAATTATACATTTGTGTATTTCACTGTGTCTTACACTTCCCAATAAAAAGGGTTAGAAATAAATTTAAACAGCATCAAGGTTATCCTTAGGACAAAATCATTTCTGTTCCCTTAATAAGACCTTTGAGTAACTGACATGTGTCAAGGGGTGTCCTGAGCCAGGCACTGTATTGAGCATTTTATATACATTATCTCTTACTGCAATAATCCTATAAATTAGTTACTTTTATTATCCCCATTTTACAGATAGGGAAACTGACGCTTAGAGGCATTAAGTAACTTGCCAAGGGTCATACAACTAATAAAGAGCAACCCAGGCCTGTTCTCCCCAGAAGTCTGGCTCTTGCTCCAGGGTCTCCTCTCTGCACAAGCCTCATGTTGCTACTAGATCTTCAGGGCAACCCCTGTTTATTGGAAACCTCCAAATCCCCCATGGCATCTGGTCCACTGCGTTGTACAGTATACGCCTTCAATAAATGTTGAGTTGAATGAATAATGAATGAAAGCCCCATTCTTTTCATCACTTCCTCTCAGGTACTGGGTGCAGTAGTGCAGGATCTTGTCTCTGCAAAGTTGCTGAGGTTTTGAGCAGAGGGAAAGTAACAGGCAAGCCTCCTGCCTGTGGCTGAGGCTAGGTTTGCCTGCTGGGTGTGTCAGACAAATTCCCTACTTCCTTTTTTACTTTCCCTGAGCTCCAAGACATCTGCCTGACTACATCATGTTCCCTCCCTCAGCCTGCCACCCAGGAAGCGGTAGATGGAGACGCAGCCAGGCTGTGCGTGCCCACTGCTTCTGCCTCCGGTGGGTGTCCCAGGTGCAGCCACGCAGCAGGCCCCAGGTGGGCCAGGAGGGTGCAGGGCGCAGAGCCCAGCCGTTCTAAATAAATCTAGCTCCGCATTGCTGCTGCATTCCCAAGGTCTTTTAAGGCAAAAAGACTTTGGAAGGAAAGTAACGCTTGGTCTGGAACTTTCAGGTCCGATTCAGTGGCAATTTGTCATTGGCTTTGAAGCTGGAGCTGCTCAGTAATGCGGGTGCAAAGCAGCTGTGTGGGGCTCCGTGAAATATCACCGGCTCAGCCTTTGCCACCTGCCTTCACAGTGTGCCCTTTTCCTGTTGCTAGAAGATTGAAAATAAACAACAACAACAAAAAGAAGAAATCAAATGTTAAGAACTCTATACATAATTTCCTGGATCGTTTTAACATAATCATAAGTTGTCCAAAACAGCTAATTATTTACAATTCCCCCACCTACTCCTCACCTCTCCCAAACCAGCTCCTCTGCCTGACTTGATGACAGCCCACCCACCCACCTCGTGTATCCCCTCACCGGGATCTGAAGTCTAGGAATCCACAGACTCCTCCCTCACCCACCTACAGGTTTCATCCATTTGGATCTGACGGTCCTTTATTTTTCTTATTTTTTATTTTCAGTGAGGAAGATTGTCCCTGAGCTACTGTCTGTTACCAGTCTTCCTCTTTTTTCTTGAGGAATATTGTCCCTGAGCTATCATCTGTGACAATCTTCCTCTATTTCGTGTGTGGGACGCTACCAAAGCATGGCTTGATGAGTGGTGTGTAGGTCCGTGCCTGGGATCTGAACCCACGAATCCCGGGCCACCAAAGTGGAGTGCATGAACTTAACTGCTACTCCACCAGGCCAGCCCCTGACAGTCCTTTAGAGGCAGCAGAACTTGGGCCAATGCTTTGTTTTATAGATAGCTTGAAGCCACATAAACAATATCTTTAGAGTGAGGATTGCTAGACACTAAAAATGTTACAGGTGGTCTATAGTATCCTTCAGGAAAATCTCTATAAATCTGTAGAGAAGGATGCAAAAGGGTCATGGTCTCTTCCAGTACCTTTTTCCATAATCTCTCACCCCAGAATGTAAAAAATAATGTCCACTGTGGCCTCCCTAAGACTCAGTACCCTTCCTTACTGATAGAACCTTGAGTTTGTTCGAGTATCAGGTGGCCCGGTCTTTCAGGGGGAACTTGCCTTCCCTTCCCAGCCCCAGGGATGAGTCTTGATTAACCTAAGCCTGTCATAGTAATTCTATTTTCCTTACCAGTGATTGGTTTAGGAATGGGCACATGACATAATTCTGGCCAATGAGGCGTGAGGAGAGTTTTCTAGGGGCTTCTGGGAAAGTTAAAAGGGACACTAGTGAGGCTGGGAACTGTGTTCCCCTGGTAGCCTTTGATGCTGCCATTGGGTGCAGACCTAGAGCTTTGGTACCCACCTTGTGATCATGTAGGGACATGTAGAGGCCTGAGGACAGACCAAGACATGGGGGACAGCAGAGGTAAAAGGTGGGAAGAGCCCGTGCGTCAGGTCAAACTGTTCTACCGTTGGCCTCCTTGTTATGAGGGGTGATACAGTCCTCCTTTTCATGTGAGTGGTTGAATGGCTGTTACTGATACACCTGCATTTTCACTCTCCCACACCCTGTTGTCTCCTTCCATCATGAGGGCACCAACTTCAGGCTAGATTTTTTCTTAGCAGGGGTTGGGCTTTTAATGATATCCTCATAATCTCTCACCTGAGTCTCTTTCTCATCAAGTACTTAGTCACCATTAGACTTTTAATCTCTGGTCACAGAACAGTGTTAAATGAAGTCCCCAGCCAAGTACGTCAGAATCACATAGGAAATGGGCAAAGGATCGGAACAGATATTTCTCCAAAGAAGACATACAGGTGGCCAACGGGCACATGAAGAGACATTCAGCATCACTAATCATTAAGGAAATGCGAGTCAAAACACAGTGAGGTACCACTGCACACCCACCAGGATGGCTGTGATCAAACAGAATGACAATAGCAAGTATGGGCGAGGACATGGGGAAATCAGAACTCTCATACACTGCTGGTGGGAATGAAATGGTGCAGCTGATTTGGAAAAGAGTCTGGCAGTGCCTCAAAAGGTCAAATGTAGGGGCCGGCCTGGTTGTGTACCAGTTAAGTTCACAGGCTTGGCTTCGGCATCCTGGGGTTCACCGGTTCAGACCTGGGCACGGACCTACACAACACTTATCAAGCCATGCTGTGGTAGGCGTCCCACATATAAAAAGTAGAGGAAGATGGGCATGGATGTTAGCTCAGGACCAGTCTTCCTCAGCAAAAAGAGGAGGATTGGTGGTGAATGTTAGGTCAGGGATAATCTTCCTAAAAAAAAAAAAGGGTAAACATAGAGCTACTATATGACCCAGTAATTCCACCCCTAGGAATATACCCAAGAGAAATGAAAACAGGTCCCCACAAAAATTTGTACATGAAGGTTCAGAGGCGCATTATTCATAACAGCCAAAAAGGGGAAACAACCCAAATATCCAACAACTGATGAATGAATAAACAAAAAAAATGTGACATACCCATATAATGGAATATTATTTGATAATAAAAAGGAATGAAGTTCCCATCCATGTTACAATATGGATGAGCCTTGAAAACATTAGATGAAGTGAAAGAAGCCAGTCACGAAAGACCACATGCTGTATGATTCCATTTATGTGAAATGTCCAGAATGGGCAAACTCATGGAGACAGAAAGTGTGTTAGTGGTTGTCAGGGGTTGGGTGTTAGGGCGAATGGGGAGTGAATGCTAAATGGAACAGGGTTCTTTTGGGTATAAAGAACATATTCTAAACTTAGATTGTGGTAATCGTTGCACAACTCTGAATATACTAAGAACTATTGAATTGTGCACTTTATATGGGTGAATTTACATGTGAGTATATCTTAATAAAGATGTTTAAAAAAGAAATCCAATTAAGCCATTTTTGCTTTCTGAATTTATAAGAACTGAAATTGCTCCCATCCATTTGTTAAAAAGTAACAGTTTTGGCAAAAGCAATTGCTATATAGAATAATAGTAAATGTGACTTTTATGCATCTAAAAAAAAAATCACCTGGGGACCTTTTGGTTTATGGGTTCCCTGACATCACCTGAGAGCTACAGAGCGGACCCTCTGGGAGTGAGGTCTGGGCATGCACAACTCCCCAGAGATGCTCCTCATGCTAAAATTCGCCAACCAAGAGACCAGAGGAGAGTTCTGGTCCTCAGAATAATGGTTCCTGACTAATGGAAGATGCTTGTTTGCAGAAAGGATGCTCAGTGTTGCATGCGTAACCATAACACAGTGTCCCACGAATACATGGTTATGGCAAAGTTTTAGAGCCAGACAGACCTTATGTTGAGTCCTGGCTCTGTTAACTGAAGACTGTGTGAACTCTGGAAAGGTACTTACGCCTCTTTAAGTCTCTTTCATAGTCCGTAAAATGGGGATAAAAATATCACCCCCATGGGGCTGATGTAACAAGGAGACCCAAAAATCTAAAGTGCTTCGTGCTGTCTGGCACCTAAGAAGATTTTATCTGAGTGTCATGAAATAGACGATATATTCTAAAGTCTATCCTTATATCAGTTTAAGTCCTAGGGAAACATTGCATTTGAAGGGCATTAGCTCAAGGACACACAGAAGTGCCTTTATCGAACTGCTGGCCATATGGTGATGTCCATTGAATATAAACTCCATGAGAGCAAGACTCTGTGTTTGGCTCCATGCTGTGTTATCAGTGTCTGGAGGGTAGCTGGTTCTCCAATATTTGTGGAGCACAGGAGGGATCCAGGGGTTTCCAGCAATTGTTGTAAGTTAACGTTCCCTGACTCCTTTGCCATAAGTAACTCCATTTGCGGGATTGTGGACACCTGGTGTCTAAGTCGGTGCCAGCCGCCATAACAAAATACCATTGACTGGGAAGCTTAAACAACAGGCACTTATTTCTCACAGTTCTGGAGACTGGGACGTCCCAGATCAAGGCACCGACGGATTCCGTTCCTAGTGAGGAATCTCTTCTAGGCTTGGAGACAGCTGCTTTCTCGCCATATCCTCACAGCTGTGTCTCTCTTCTTATAAAGCACTAATCCATTATGAGGGCCCCAGCCTCAAACCCTCATCTAATCATAATCATCTTCCAAAGGCCCCATCTCCAGTTACCGTCACAGTGGGGGTCAGGGCTTCATGTGAGTTTTAGGGGGACACATGTCCATCCATGCCACCTGGCATTCGTCCTCCAGCCCCAGCTACCAGCAAATATCTATGCTGCTTCCAATCCCCAGCTATACCTGCCAAAGACCCACCTTTCTGCTCTGCCCACTCCTCCCATGAGTACCCGCCACGCCACACCCCTCCCTCCAGCCCTGGCCAGTTTGTCTTGCTTTTATGGGACCTGTTGATGTTGCTCATCTGTGTGCGGCTCTGCTCTGCTCAGCTGACCCAGATCGTCATCTATAAACCGCAATGGACGACATTTGTAGAGCCTCCTTGTCAGTTCCCATACATCTTTCTGTTCTCAGAAGTTCCTGTGAATGCCACCCAGGAGAATGCCAGCAGACAAAGAAATATCTTTGAAAAAGAAGGTTCTTGCTTCCATCATGATAGGACCAAGATCTTTGCTGGAAGAGTTGGCCTGCTCCGCTTTGACTGGCTTAGCTAATGGCTCCGAATTATATGGCCTTTCCATTGGCACATCCTTATCTCGTTTGCCATAGACTGTTGCCATGAGCCAAAGTCAACACTTGTGTCTCCCAGGCCTCAAGGAACTTGCTTCTGCTGCTTCTCTCTGCCAGCGGTGTGCGTTAACAGGCATTGTTTTCCAACACGCGTTGCGTGGTGATCACTTGCCTGGGCTTCTAACCTCTCCCTCCACAGATTGTTTGCATTCTCTCTTAGAGCTGGTGTTTCCTGCACTTCCCAAATTAGTATCATCTGTGAATTTCATTGCACACTGTTTACCCCGCTTCTCCCAGCTCATTAACAGGCATAGACGTGTAAGACGCTCTTCACCATGGCAAGAGAGAGAGTTCACTGCCGCGAGCTCTGAGGGGGGCTGCCCCCAGTGCCAAGAGCTGTAGGCCTTTGCTGAGATGGAGACAGCACCTGTCTAGAAGAAGAAAGTCTCAGGGCACTTTAGAGGCTGGTTGGGAGATCACAGAGGCAGTAGTGGGTGACGAGAGAGGACCCCTGGACACCTGGGTGGCCTGGCCCTTCTTCCCGGGCTGGGAAGCTCTCCCAAGGCCTGAGCTGGGGGCCCAGAGGCATCGTAACATCCCCTGCTCCTGTCGGTGAGGTGAGAGGCCACATGTCCAGGCTGTCTTCTTGGCCCAGAGGCTCCTACCCAGCTAAGAGCTTTTCCTACCCACTATGACCTCCTCATGGCCCTGGGGGCTTGTCTAGCCAACCACTTGGTTCTCAGTGCATTTCTTTCTTACTTTATTTCACTGATGTCAGCAGAGGGCCTGGTGAAAGGTACACACTCAAGAGTCTGAGTGAAAAGTGTCTAGTTCTACCATTCAACTCGTAGTCGTTAGGAGACCATCAGTGTTGCCAAATTGAGGGATTCCAGTCAGAAACAAAACTTGGCATTTAAGTTGGCCTATTCAGTTTCAAAAGGGGGTTACATCCATTTCATTACTTTTTTTAGAAAAACCAGCTTTATTAAAATATAATTCACATACCATACAGTTCACTCCTTTCAAGTGTAGATTTCAATGTCTTTTACTATATTCACGAGGTTGTGAAACCATCACCACAACCTAATTTTAGAACATTTTGTCACCCCAAAAAGAAACCCTATGGCCATTAGCAGTCACTGCTTGTTTCCCCTGAGTCCTTAGCCCCTGCCAACCTCTGTCTCTGTAGACTTGCCGATTCTGGACATTCCATATAAATGGAATCATACCATATGTGGTCTTTAGCGACTGGCTTCTTTCACTTAGCACAGTGTTTTCAAGGTTTACCGATGTTGTCACATGTGTCAGAACTTCATTCCTTTTTATTACCTAAATAATATTCCATTGTATGGATATGCCACCTTCTGTTGCTGGAGATTTGGGTTGTTCTCCTTTTTTCGTCTATTATGAATAATATTTCTATGAACATTGGTGTGTAAGTTTTTGTGTAGACTTTTGTTTTCATTTCTCTTGGGTATATACTTAGGAGTAGAATTATACTTGGGAGCTGGGTCATATGGTACCCATACGTAAAATTTTGTGGAAGTGCAAAGCTGTTTTCCAAAGTGGCTGCACTATTTTACGTTCCCTCCAGCAGTATATGAAGGTTCTAATTTCCCCATATCCTCATCAATACTTGTTGTCTCTTTTTGATCACAGCCATGCTAGGTGGTGTGAAGTGGTGTTACATGGTCATTTTGATTTACATTTCCCTCATGTTGAGCATCTTTTTGTGTGCTCATTGGCCATTTGTATATCTTCTTTGGAGAAACATCTATTCATATCCTTTGTCCATTTAAAAAATTATGTTACTTGTCTTTTTATTGTTGTAAGCGTTCTTTATACATTCTGGAAACAAACCCCTTACAAGATGCATGATTTGCATATATTTTCTCCCATTCTGTGTGTTGTCTTTTCATTTATTTGTATTTGCTGGTATCATTTACAGCACAAAAGGTTTTAATTTTTATGAAGGCCAATGTATTTCTAAATCAATTTTTTCTTTTGTTGCTTGTGGTTTTGGTGTCATATCTAAGAAACCGTTGCCTAAATCAAGGTCATGAAAACTTACTCCTATATTTTCTTCTAAGAGTTTTATAGTTTTAGCTTATATATTTAGGTCTATGATGCATTTGAAGCTGATTTTTATATGGGGTGAGGACAGGGTCCAATTTTATTCCTTTACGTGTGTGGTCTTTTTGAAATAATGAAAATAACTTAGACATCTTTTCTAGTCCTGTGCTGTCAGGCTGCACCCCATGCCCTGCCCATTCCCACCTCCCACGGCACCTTGGGGCGAATGACGTGGTGCCTGAGATGCCATTTGGGGAAAGATGATCAAGGAAAGTATGAAACCAAAGAACCAGCAGATGGAGGGACCAGCTTTGGCTCTGAGCTGGCAGCATCTCTTTTACAGCTGCCCACTCGTTTCCTGGTTAAATTGGGAGCAACATGACCCTGGGGGACTCCTCGGCCTTTTTAAAAATACTGAATGTTAAGTGGTCCCCAAGGTTCGTGCCAGATGATTTATTCACATTTTGGTTTTTCAGGCTTCAAATGATTTAACTTTGAAGGGACCAGAGTCAGGGTCCAGTTGCTCATCAGGCTGGGGAGGGAGAAGGGGAAGACAGGGTAGAGAAGAGGATGGTTTTCCTTGTTGCTCAAACTGCAGTGGCCTTTCTGTCTCAGCACCTCGCTTGTGACCCTCGGTGGGCTGAGCAAAGGCTCCCTGCCCCAGAGCAGAATCTCCTGATGTGCCCCGGGCTCCAGTCTCTGCCTCCCTCATAGGACAGGAGATGTGAGCAATGGAAGGAGTGCTGAACTCCGAGCCAGGACAAGGGGGCTGCAGCCCTGCTACCTGTGTGCTCCTGGGAATTAACTGGCTTCATCCTGCTGGGTAATGAGAGATTTGACCAGACCCTCCCCCGACTCCCACCCCCGACTCCCACCCCCGCCTCTGATTTTCCCCGTCCTTCTCCCAGGCAGAGCTGATTGCTCTTCATCCTGCATTGGGCTTCCACAGCCAGTCTCCTTGTTCCTGAATGGATGTCTGTGCCTTTCTCTTCCTCCATTTGCAGGGCATGTGGGCCCTGCCCTCCCGGGTCCTGTACCCTTGTGTGTCTCCCAGGGGAACCATGCTGGGTCAGAACCTGCAAGCTCTGTGAATTTGGGCAAGCTTTGTAGCCCATGTTGCCTCACGTTCCCCATCTATATAAAGGGGATCATAGAACTTCCCTCACAGGCTTGTTGTGAAGATTCGACAAGTCAATCATAGAGTCCTGTGAATAGTGCCCAGCACAGGGTAGGGGCTACACATGGGCTCCCATTGCCATTACCACCACTTCTGCATACGTTTCCAGCCGATCCTGCACATGCTCTCCCTGTCGATTATGGAAGTGTTGCAGTGTCAAATCACGCTGCTGTCCTGCTCCCCATTCCCACTTTGTGAACTGAGTCCTGCTCTTCTTTATGTCTCCCCTCCAAGCTCCCTGACCTCTGCCCTCCTTCCAGGGCCTCTGGTCCACACTGAGAGGCTTGGCGCTTCTCTGGTCCAGAAATCTGCATGTCTACAACCAGCATTTCCATACCTACGAATTCACTCCCTAGCCCATGGTTTTAAAAGCCTTGTGTTACAATGGAATACTACTCAGCCATGAGAAATGATGAAATCGGACCATTTCTGACAACATGGATGGATCGTGAGGGTATTATGCTAAGTGAAACAAGTCAGAGGGAGAAAGTCAAATACTTTGATCTCACTCATAAATAGAAGAAAAAACGACGACAAACAAACACTTAACAACAGAGATTGGATTAGTGGTCGCCAGAGAGGAAGTGGGGAGGGATGAGGGCAAAAGTGATGTTTCGGCACACGTGTGGTGACGGATTGTAATTAGTCTTTGGGTGGTGAACATGAGGTAGTCTGCGTAGGAATGGAAATACAATGATGTACACCCTAAATTTATATAATGTTATAAACCAATGTTACTGCAATAAAAAAATGGTAATAACAGATGCACACAGACGCACACACAAACCTTGTGTTATGTTGTCTCTATATCTGGTAAACCACACATTGAAGTTTCCTCTCTCTGTTCCCTTGGTCCTCTGCTGTCCACTCTTTTTCCTAAATCTTTAGTTGTTGGATGGTAGATTATTTTAAATTGTTTTGGATCAGTTTATAAATAATACCTATCTGTCAACTTGGAAAATACAGAAAATATGAGATAAAATTAAAACAAAAGCAATCATGTTTTGTTTACTAATCCTGTAAGTGAAAATACACTTACACATGAATAATGACATGTTTTAATACTTTAAAGAGACTTAGCTAAAGTATTTTTAGTGACAACTTTTAAGAGAGGAGTTATACTTATTCGACAGTGATTGTAGTTTTAATTCCTTTCAATTCAATAATCCTTTATTTCTGGTATAATCAACAAATACCCACTGTACTCTTAGCCACTGACATTTCTCCATCCTGCATCACTTTCTCTAGGGACCAAGATGCTGTTAGAAAAATTAGCTGTGTGGTCAAATGCTGAATTAAACATATTTACACCAACTTCTTTATTGCAGGACTTTTCAGAGCCTTTAATTATTAACATAATTTCCTAGGAATGAAAGATTGTATGTAACATTACCTAAACTTGACTATAGGACAATCCCACTCTTAAAAAAAAAAAAGGTACATTTTGGGCTGGCCCTGTAGGGTAGTGGTGAAGCTTGTGTGCTCCACTTTGGTGGCCCAGCGTTCACAGGTGTGGATCCCGGGTACAGACCTATATGGCTCGTCAGCCATGCTGTGGCAGCATCCCACATATAAAATAGAGGAAGATTGGCACAGATGTTAGCTCAGGGCCAATCTTCCTCACACACACACACACACAAAGTACATTTTTACATGTTGCTAGGAGTTAGCATTCCCTGGGACCCCATTTTGGAAATACCACTTTACATGGCGCCATCCACATTTTCACCTGGTTCACTTCATGCCCCAAAGCCAATAGCACAGCATTATAAGAGTTGAGGAGCAGCTTGTGGCTCTTACTGGTCTCTGTGTGAAGCAAACCCTGCATGCAGTAGAACACTGGACGTGGACTAGAACATGGTGGTTCACGTCTTGGCAGTGCTGCTCAAAAACTATGTGAGTTTGCTTATCACGGCTGAGGCTCCTTCCTTGCCAACAAGCCGGGGATAAGATCTGCCTCCCAGGGTTGTTGTAAAGAGGAAACGACATTGTTTATGAAAGTGCTTAAATATAAATGCTCTAGACAAGTAATTTTAAGGTGTTTATTAGTATAGGAACAAACCCAAAAATTGTAACCTTGTTAATAATGTGTTTTATCAACTTGGCTCGTGCCTGGTGCTCCAGCATCCACAGGCCTCTCTAACCTGCAAACAGCGTCCTCACTCTTTAGGACCCCCTGGAGAGAAACACAGAAGCACCGGCCCACAGTGGGAATGGGCTCCATTCATGTTGGAAGTCCTACTGTGCAAGGACGCCCAACTGCAGGCCGTGAGAACTGCTGATCCACCTGTCCTGGGGGTAAGAAGCAGCAGGGCGCCAGGGAGCCACTGCTTGCCTCCACCCCCACCCCATCAACAGGTCTTCACTGAGCCGAGGCCCAGAAGGAAAACAGCACAATGGCAAACACCCAGACCTAAAAATTAGAGGCACGCCTCCTGGCAAGGATCCTCTCTCCATGCTTTGGGACTGGGTACAAGCTGCCAACTTCGGAATCTCCATTCTTCATCTGGTGAAGTGTCTGACAGTGCCGTCCCCATGAGAGTTTTGCAGACAAGTAAGAAAAAGGGTGTTAAGCTCCCGGCCCTCAAGGGGCTTGTGTTTTAGTGTGTGACACACACTAACTAAGACAAGGCACACACTCCAAATAAGAGCAAATGACTTTCTTATGATGAAGTAGCTGCTGTGAGGCAGAGCACAACATCCACACACAGCTGTGTGGCTGTTTCAGCTGACCATGGAACCCAATGGGTCATGCTGGGATGGTGTCTCAGCTTGAGATGCTGTACAAAATGCCAGAGAATGGTTTTCTTAAACGGCAGACATTTATTTTCTCACAAGTCTATAGATTAGACGTCTGAGATCAGAGTGCCAGCATGGTCAGGTGCTGGTGAGGACTCCCTGGCTTGTAGACGGCTGCCTTATGTCTGTCCACACATGGCCCTTCCTCAGTGTGCATGTGGAGAGAGAGAGCTCTCTGGTGTCTCTTCTTCTAAGGCCACCAATCCTATCAAAACCCTACCCTTATAACCTCATTTAACCTTAACTGCTTCCTAGATGCCTATCTCCAAATAGAGTCACATTGGGGTTAGGGCGTCAACATATGAATCTGGAGGACACAATTCAGTCCATAGCAGATGGTGATGAGCCCAAGGCTGTGCGTTTTCCCAGGGGGTCAGCTGACTCACCCCGGTCCTAGGCACAGGTAACATCCTACCAAGGTGTGTTCACAGTGTAGTGTGGATTTGATGTCAACCCTCCTTACTACTGGAATGGCAAGATGTTAGACCCCTAAATGGAGTCTAGTTACCCCTTATTTAGAAGGATGAGGAAATCACACTCCCCAGAAATGGGTGTCCTAAGGTCCCACAGTCCAAATCCTTGAGTTCTTCAGGGATTAACTTTTTAAAAATGTGATTTCTGGAACAGCCATGCCCATTTCAGCTGCTTAAACTTCTTCTGGGGCTCTGTATGTCCCACATCCCAGGCAGATGTTCCCAATTGATCTTGCTTAACATCAGGCCATTGTCGATAGATTTTAGCAGCCCTGTGATTAACTGTTGAAGCAGGAAACCAGAGCCCACACTACTCTCTTCCTACCACTTTCCTCTTGGAAACTTCTGTAGCCTCCCAGGAAACCCTCGGGATCCTGGGACACAGCAGAAATTCACTTATTCTAGTCCAGCATTTTTGTTTTAGAGACAGACAGGCCCAGAAGAAAGTGACTTGCCCAAAGTTAACAGGAAGAACAGGATGTTATCACCAAGCCTGGAGCAGAAGCAAGGTCTCCGTTCAAAGCCTTGGATTCCTTCTAGTCCAGAAGACCCCAAAGTCAACCGAGTGTCAGAATGACTTGGGTATTTAAAATAGATGTGTTTTTTCCAGCGCTGCTCTAAAGAATTCAACTCAGTGGGTCTAGAGTGGGGCCCTGGTATGGGAACTTTTGAGAAACACCAAGTGACTGATGCGGTTGCTTTTGCACAGGCCAGGCGTGTATGTTCAGGGTGTGCAGCTGCTTTATTGAAGGCAAGGATATGAGTCTTTGAGGCTTTCAGACCAAGTTCTCACTGGCTTTGTTTGTCCCTGCAGTGCTAAGAGCTCTATTCTTGACTACACCAAAGAACTAAAGGGCGATTCCTAGAGCTATAGGTTGTGTCTGATCCCATAGCATCACTCATTAGACTCATCCAGAAAGTTCCCAACACATTCCTATAGGTGGAATGTGTACATAAACAGTAACAGGTGCAGACAGGCGATCCCACTAATTATCACCATCTGGATGAATAAACTAAAAAAAACCCAAAAAACTATGTGATGGAATTTTCCCCTCTTTGTTTTCTTATTCCTGGTGGCTTAAATATTGTGTTTGGTTTAAATACAGACATGATTTGACCACAAATATTATGGGCAGAAGAGCCAACACGGCAGACTCCGTGGAGAGGCTGTTGCTTTCAGGTAGGACATAAAAATAGTGCTTGCTGCATCTGCAGGTGCTCCTGGCTCTTCTTGGTGTGTGTCACTTCACTCCCACATAGGATGTCTCTGGGGACTTAGTTTGCTCTTATTTTAGAGAGAAGTAATCAGAAGGGAAGAGGTTAGATGGCTCAAGGTCACAGAAAATTGGTGATGGAGTTGATACGAAAATGTGGATGGCATGTCTTAGCTACGACCAGGTCAAGTCTTGGTTCCTGGACCCTGGAGGTGGGGCTGAGAAGCAGGACGGAGTTCATGGCCCCAGGAACCAGCAACAGGATTCCAGTCAACTGGGCTTGTCTCTGTTACAGTGCTTAATAAGGGGAATTTCAAACATAATCGTCTTTGTAAAGTCCATTCCAGTCCTGTGCCATGTCATCCTGGTCCCTAGACATTAATTGTTGCTGCCTTTATGGTAACACATGGGAGAGACAGCGCTGAGCTCAGCTGTCAGGGCGTGGCTGGAGACAGGTGTCCCTGATCAGCTGGCCCCTTCAATATTTGGGAAGATGAGATTTCAATCCTGAAGGTCCAGTCTTCGCAGATTGTCATGGATTGCATTTTATTTCTGGGAGATCTGCACCTGGCCTTTTCCTAGGCCATCCACATGCTCTCCCCACTTTGGAAGACAACAGACGTGGACCTGACTTATGACCTAGGCAGGAAGTGAGAGCAAGGCTGCCCTCTTTCGTCTTTTCCCGCGCCTCAGGAATCAGAACCAGGGCTGGTGCAGCCAGGAGGGTGCTGGCGATTCCATTTTGACCCAGTAAGCACTATAGGACCCAGAGATGGAAAAGATGAAGGGCAGGTCCCTGCCTTCCCCCACCCCAAACTTTACAGGGTAATGCCAGGCAGAGGGACACAAAGGCTGGGGCTGCTCCAGTGGGGTTCTGTGGGAACGATGAGGACGAAGGGCCCACTTGCTGCAGCGGGACACAGCTAGGGTAAGGCAGGGGTAAGTGGCCTCTCCAGGCTCTAGAATCAGATTCTGCTGCATCTGAAACATGGCAAACCAGGTTACTTATGGAATCTCTTTAGTTTATGTCTGTCTGATTCTTGGAGAGTCATTAGATGGCATCACAATATTGAGCTTGCCATCTTCTTTGAGTCTCTCTGCTTCTGTGGACAGGGTTGGTGCTACCTATGAAAGCAAAAACATCTCTTCTGCCACTGGGCTCTTTTGAGTGAAGTCATTGGAGCCCTGTTAGAGGCAAGATGTTACCTGACAATGTTATTAGTTGTAACGCCTTAGTTCCCTTTAGCAAAGCAGGTTTGCTACTTCCCGACCAGCACCCTGAGAGGTGGGACTTTGGACAGGTCGTGTTTTAGTCAAGTGTGCAGTGGAGAGAGAGAACCAGGAAGGTAGGCTGACCTAAATGTTGTGTTCCTCATGTGGAAAGGAAGTTTCCTTGAGGACACTGGGCCAATGCCTAGCTGGGGCTGGAGGAGCCCACACTCCTGTCAGGAACGCTCAACGTCCACCCTCTGGGGTGGACCTGATCGCAGTCCTTGTATATGCTCATTCACCCCTGCTCCTGTGGCACCATCGGGCTGAACCCACACACAGTTGCCACCCATCTGCCTCCTCACGTCCTCCCTCGCCACACCTGTCTGTCAGTCACCGGTTCTGGCTTTTCTCATTGGACTGAAGTCTTCCTCCCAGAGCTGTGTTCTTCTTAGTCTGGATTCTCCAGCTTACAACATGGGAAAAGGGATGCATGGCTTGAGCCCCCAAGGAGCTCTGGGGTCTTCATCTGTGAAACTTAACTGGTTTCACCACTCAATGTCAATAATCTGCAGATTTTACAAATTTGGTGAATTCCTTCTGCCATAACAAATGTGGTAATCTAGGCATTTGAAAGAAGAGACATTTTTAAATAAGTGAAGATGTCCCTGACTGTTTGAGCTGGGATTGTAATAGGCAGAAAGAAATGAGTTGGCTAGTTCGTTGGGGCAGGAAGGATTCTGGGCAAATCCCAGAATTGGGGCTAACCGCTGCCTGAGTGTACCAGTGAAGAAGGCCAAGGGGCAAACCATATCACCCCCTGGTGGACCCCACATTGACCTGCCATCTCATTCAATGTCAGCAGTGGGGATGATGAGCATGGAGTCATCCTCAGTCCTTCTCTTGGTCCCCTCTGAGACAAGAAGCTTTCATTTTCAAAGGTCTTGCTAGAGTTAGGAATGTGGTAGGTGGCTGTAGCTTACTGCAGAGTTGAGTTGCACCCCACAACACACCATGGCAGGTGTACATTAAAGAAATTAAGTTTACCGAAAGAAAGGTCTATCCTTTGCCCTCAGCTGCTGAGAGGTGATGGCTAGGCCCTTAGAGTGTCCCATTTGATAGGAGTGTCTTTCTTTACCTGGGAACCTTGAGCCACACTGGACAGTGTGATTTATGACGGGAGCTTTGGACCACACGGTATCCACTCCACTTCCAGAGGGGTCAGCCACATCGGCAGTCAACCATGAAGCCTCAATAAAAACTCTGCACACCAAGACTCAGGTGAGCTTCCTGGTTGGCAATCCTTTGTGCATAGGTCACACATCCTTGCCGGGAGGAGTTAACACTGTCTGTGACTCCACCAAAGCTCTGCAAGTGGAAATTTCCTGGACTCTGCTCTATGTAATTTTCCCCTTGGCCAATTTTAATCCATGTCCTTTAGCTGTAATAAACTGTAACTGTGAGTGTAATAGCTTTCAGTGAGTTCTGTGAGTCCTTCTAGTGAATTATTGAATCTCAGGGGTCTTGGAACTCCCCTAGCCCCAAACCTTGCAGTTGGTAATCACAGAGGAGGATAGACTCCTTTACCATCCGAATGTCTTTTTAATCCTGGCTTATGTGACTAAGCTAAGTGAACACAGACAGATTAGGTTGAACCTGAACATCAAGAAAAAGTGCTAGAGATGTAGGCTCATAGAATCAATGTCACAGTAGTGACCCTGGGCAATGGGCCCAGCTCACTGCACGACAGGCCATGTGAGCTTCTAATGCAAATACAAACCGAAAGGCTTTCTGTGGCCAAGATGAGGAGAAATCCCAAGTAAATATGCAAGTTTAAAGTGTAATTACGACCTGAATGACTGTAGTACGTTCTTGCTGGAGGGGAACCTCTGATTCTAGGTTTCAATGGGCATAGCAACTGGGTAGATTAGGGACGGAAAGATGGGTTGGTAACAGGAGGGAGAGGAAGAAACAGATGATGAGTCAGAAGATGGGGTTTTGGATCCTAATATTGTTACAGACTTGTCATGACCTCGGGCAGGTCATTGATGTTGCTGGATCTTTGCCCCATTTGGCATCTTACAGGTGGGCCTTCACATATTTGATAGGGTAATGGAGCTGATTCAGGGAGGATAAGGGAACAGAATGAACATTTGGGTACTTTCTCTGTGAGGGGCTATGTAGGGGCTTGACTTACTATATCAATCAGGGTTCTGTGTAGAAACAGAACCAATATCGCACACACACACACACACACACACACACACACACACACACATATGAACTGGCTTGTGTGAGCATGGGGGCTGGCAAGTCTGAAATCTGTAGGTCAGGCCAGCAGGCTGGAAACTCAGGGAAGAGTTGCTGTTGCAGTCTTGAATCTGAATTCCTCAGCAGGCTCGACAACTCAGGTCTGTGTTGCTGTCTTGAGAAGAATCCCTTTTTCTTCAGGAAATCTAATTTTTGCTCTTAAGACTTTCAACTGATTGGAGGAGGCCCGCCCACATATGGAGAGTAATCTGTTTTACTCAAAGTCTGCTGAATTAAATGTTAATCACATCTTGAAAATACCTTCACAGCAACATCTAGACTGATTTTGTACCCATCAGCTGGGTGCCGTAGCCTAGCCAAGTCGACACAAAACAGTAACCATCATGCTTTTCCACTTCATGCTCATGGCAACAGGAAGGAAGCAGCAGTAGTAAAGAACTGCACGGGGGCTGGGTCTAAGGGTTTCTGCTCCATCTTCACATGGTACCACCCTCCATCTGGTAGGTAATCCCTAAGATCTTCCAATTGGGACATTTAAACTCTTTGTAAACCAAACAGCAGGCTCCATTTTTCCTACTATCCGCAGCCTGGAAATGAGCTGCTAGTGTTGCCCCCTCCTTTTTCTTTTCAAACAAGATAATTATCTACTAGGAGCCTGGAAAGCTTATTAGTAGCAAAGACTTGTCCTTGTGTCTAGACTTTGATGCTTACTGGCTACCGGCTACCCCTTAACCTCTAAGTTTGAATCTCCGCTGAACGGTTTGGGGAATGCATCTGTTCATTCAACAAAGTCTGTTAAATGTTTATGATGTACCAGGCATTACGATAAAGACTGGGAATGAAATATGGCTAAGACACAGACCTGTTTGAGTTTCTCAGTCTAATCGATCTTGAGAAGATTATAAGATGAGCAAGTGTTTGGAAAGTGCCTTGGATATTGTCAAATGCTAGCGCTAAGTTTTTACCTGCTCGTTGTAGCCGCTGAATGCACAGGCTTCCCGTGATCCTATGAAAATGGTATCATCGACTTAATTGTCAGCACGGTAGTGACCAGACATTGCATGCATTCTGAGCATTTATTTGCTTAAAAGTTTAAGAAGTATTTCAATTGCTTGACCACCTGTAAAATGTCTGGAACCCCAGAAGAAATGCTAATGAAAGAGCTGAGCTAAAACTCAACAGTGAGCCCCACCAAAGACAGGAAAGAAGGAATAGAAATGAGGTGTCATTATACAGGACTGATTTTTTAAATACCAGATGCTAATAGTCAAACTTTCACCAATGGAGATAAACACAGCAGAGGAACTGTTACATCGGTGAACTTAAAAACTCTTCTCAGGTGCCAATCTTTGGGGAAAAAAAAGGAAGATTGGCAATAGTTGTTAGCCCAGGTGCCAATCTTTAAAAAAAAAACCAAAACTCTTCGCATACCTGAAAGACTCGAATCCCATTTGGGAAGATGCACTATTCTAAGGATGATGTGTTAACTACATAAGTTGTCCCATGATTGGAGAGGCACAGGGACAAACTTTTGTCATCCATCCACCTGTAACATCATGGATGAGTCATTGTCCTTAGGCGTGCCACCTAGGGGTTCAAGGGTTGTAACTAGAATGATGTTTTTACCCTGAAATGTAAGAATAAGTAAAACATATATTTTACCCATGGAAAGCAGTACTCATCCTTGACTAGTGATTTTAAAGATATATTGATAGAGAGAAAAGCCACAGTTTTATGAACCCATGTAGATTCTGAAATAAAAGTGACCTGGAATAGAAAAGAACCTGAAGGGACCCTGAGAAGCCTGAGTTCTGGCACGTGAAGTTGACGGACAGGCTCTGTGCAGGCGTTCGCAGTAACTGTTTTAGAGTTCACGCCGCTCGTTGTCCCCTTCCCTCTGGTTAAAGAAGCAAAAGCAGCTGTGGATAAACAAGGTCTCAGTCCTCAGTTTGCCCCTACTTTTCTCTGGACCTCAGTTTTTTTTAATCTGTAAAATCTACAGGTTTTAAAATGTGGAGGTTTTGTTGCTTCCTGTTCCTTCCCGCTTCCTGAAATCACAGCCCGCTCACCCTGGGAGCTCCTCCAGGTACCACTCAGTTGTTCAGGTGAGGGAAGCTGGAAAGATCAGAATTGAAGGATCACCACGAGCTTCGCCTGGAACTGAAGCTTTGCGCCCTCCCTCCTCTCGGCGGGTGCTGGCTGTGCCTGGACGGTGGGGGCGGGGAGGGGAGGCAGTATTCCCTCGGCCGGACCAGGTCTAAGGGCTTAGTCCATCTCTCAGAAGTGTCTCTGGGACAAGCATTTGGTGAGGAGGCAGAGGGGTGTGCGGAAAGGGGGTTGCCATGGCAACGCTGCAATGTGTGTCCTCCAGACCTGTTGATTTTTCCCTCACCGGCCTCATGTCTTTTCTGATGGGAGGGGACAAATATTGGGAGCCACATGGGGATATGAGTGAGTTCCACAAATCATCCTGCTGCTCTTTGCCTGAACACGATTCACCGTGGAGGGGCCCAGCGCCAAGACACCATATAGCACATCGAAGCGTTGCTACATCCAAGAACCAGCTTCCTTATGCCTCTCAATCTGTCTTTAAGATCCGACTCGAAGCCCACCTGCTCTGAGGGGCCCTCGGCGATTAACCCCTCATGGCTCTGTCCCTGCTCTGAATTCCCTCAGCATGCGGTCAGCACTGACGTGCATTGTATGTGTGTAAGTATTCTTAAGGTTTCTCAGCTGTTACAGCCTGCACATCAACAGAACAGTTAGCCTTAGTATAAATTGTTTCTGTGATAAATCACGCACATAACCGGGTGCCAGTAGCACGGGAAGAAATTGCTGGAGTGGGCAGAGATCTGTGCTGAGGCACAAGGAATGGGTAGATATGGAGAGGGACGGACAGAGAGGGAATCCCTCGGAGAAACCAGGCAGCTGGAGGAGACGGGAGGGAAAGAGAGAGACAGAGAGAAAGAATGTCAAGGGATGAAGGATTGGAGGCTGTTCTGGAAGGGAGGCAAGCAAATTAGAGGCAAGAATAGGTACAATTTAATTAGGGGAAAACTAAGTGTAAACAACTTCCTAGTTACATTAAGGAACTGATTTTGGTTTCAGTTCCTGAGCTCCAGGGCCTCCAGGGTGGGTGGCTGCAGAAGGCTGGCTCTGTGGCAGCAACTGAGAAGGACTGGGTTCTGCTTTTTGCCTCCAGAGGCCCCATCTGAGTCTTGGAGCTCCCGCCCACCAGCCCCTATCTGTGCTGTCTGTGATGTCTGGACAGACCGATGACGGCATTTGGGGGCCTCGTCCCAGCCACCACTGTTTTCTACTTGACTTTGAAGAAGTTAGTAAAGAAATGCTGAGTGGCCTAACCTGCTCCCTTACTGCTAAACCACAAGCCTGTCCACACTAAGAAGACTTCTATTGTCTTGGCTGCTCCCCCGGCACTGAGCCATCAAAGCAGGCAGCTGGTGGGCGGTGTGTTTGTTACACATGTGGGTTCCTTGGAGTCTGGTGTGCATGGCAGAGCTTCCACTCTGTTCCCTCAGCTTTTTTCTCAGAATCCCTGGCTCTGAAGAAAGCTCTGGCAAGAACCTACATATATGATATGAAAACAAGATTCTGTGTATGCTATATATAGTTGTACTCAGGTGTTAGATAAGGTACATGTGTTATGAGTGTAAAATGTGGTCGTAAGACCCAGATGCATAAATCTATTTATTCACAGCCATGTGGATCTCTTTGCAAATGACCCAGTGGTCCCTGCCCTAGTCTGGAGAATTACTTAGGATCTTTCAAAATAAACCATACTTGTCAACATGTTCTAAAAGCCAGTTAATGAAAAAAGAAAATGTCAAGTTGCTTCCAAATTGATCTAAGCAGGACTTTTTTTTAATGTACCCAGTGAAAGTTATTTATGAGACAGCTTCTATCATTTTACACTCAAAAACCTTTAATGGCATCCCATTGCCTGTGGTGAACAATCCAGATTCTGGCTGGTCATTCGAGGCCTTTCACAGTTTAGAACTAATATTATTCATCTTTAAGACTATGACCTCTGTTGCTTGTACCACCGGGCTTATTTTTGGTTGTATCTTTTTGACCACATAAAAAAATTAATTTCCTAGATAAACATATAATTGACACGCACATCCAATTTGAGGATGATCCACAGCTGGGAGGGAATAGTGAATTTGTTTGTTCAACTAACATTGAACACTTAGCCTGGGCTGGGCTTGGTTCTAGAATACAGCAGGGACAAAAGACACCACTGCTCTTATGGAGCTCGCCTACCAGTGAGGGAGACAGACCACGTGTCGAGGGGGTAAGAAGAGAGACCAAGCAGCTTGTGATGGGCCTTATTGCTGGCCTCAGGAAGGCGGCTGCTCTGGTAAGGTGAGCAGATACCTGTATAAAATGAAGCCGAGTACCAGGTAAGATTCAGGAAAATGGTGTGTGCATGCAGTGGGAAGAGCAGATGCAGACTCTGAGGCTGGAGTAGGCTTGGAGTGTTTGTGCAATAAGAAGGCTGGTTGTGACTGTGGTGGGGTGAGTGAAGGCAAGAATTGTAGGAGGTGAGATCAGAGAGGAAGCAAAGGCCAGATCATATAGGGCATTCTGGCCGTGGTAATGGCTTTGGATTCTACTCTGGGTGACATGGGAAGCCACTGGAAGGTTTTGAGCAGATGAAAGGTATGCTGACATAAGTTTTAAGTGATTACTCTGGTTGCCATATGCAGAACAGGCTACTGTGGGGTCAAGGGTGGAAGCTGGGAGACCAATTAGGAGGTTATTCTAATAGTCTAGGTTAGAGATGGTGGTGGTTTAGGCTAGAGTATGAATGATGGAGGTGATGAAAACGGTAGGATTCTGTAGATACGTTCATGGTAGAGTTGTAAGTATCTGCTGATAAATCAAATGTGCAATGTGAGAGGGGAGTCAATGACTCCAAAGATTTTGGACTGAGCAGTCAGGAAAATTGAGAATAGAGAATAGAGTCACTATTTATGGGGATGGGGAGAAGAAGTTTGGGGAGAGGTGGGAGTGGAAAGCCAAGGGTTCTATTTTGGATAGATTAAATTTAAGATTCCCATTCTGAATTAAAGATATTCAGTAGGCAGTTGGATATAGGAGTCTGAAATTCAGGGGAGAAATTAGGACTGGAGAAATAGTGTTGGGAGTTGTTCAGCCTATAGATGGCTTTAAGGAGAGGGGAAGAAGTCCAAGGATCCAGGAAAGACTGAAGGAGCAGCCAAGGGGATAGGATAAAAACCAAGAGAGAGGGATTCCTGTGATGCCAGGGAAAGAAAGCATCCCCAGGAAGAAAGAGTGATCAACTAGGTCAGATGTTGCTGATACATCAAGTAAGATGAAGACTGAGACTTGACCATTGAATTTAATGACATAGAGGTCCTTTGGTATATAGAATTTAGATTTATAAAGTCCCCAATAGGCCAAAACTATCATGATCAGTTTAGTAGGAAGCCACACATAGGTTCATATGTGTCAAGTTTTCATGTACAGGATTCGGAAGATGTGGGTTCACAATAATTCATGAGAAGAGGCCTGGGATTTATGACCCTGAGTGCCATATATACCAATACATGATGGAGACATCAAAAAAAACCATGCTAACACTGACTTTGCCACATGAATGGAAGCAAAGCATCTAGACTAATGGGGTTGCAGTCTCTCTGAAAGGTACACTGCCAGACCATGGGTGAGTGTGTTTCTTTACTGAGCCCTAGTCTTGTAAAAGAGAGGAATGAACTAGAGGGCCTTTAGAAAACCCTTCATGATAGTGAAAATTTGTTGAAGAACTGAAGGTGTTCAGCTTTGAGAAGACCCAGGAGGGCTTTAGAAATTTGACGGATTGTCTTGTGGAAGAGGGATGGCACTTACTTCTATAGACTGCGGGTAGAAGTTAAAGGGGGAAGTGTTTCAGTTATCTATTTCTATATAACAAACCTCCCCCAAAATGTATTGGTTTAATACAATGATTTATTATTTCTCAGAATTTTGTGGATTGGTTGGGTGGTTCTTTCACTGGATTTGCCTGGGATGATATGACTAGAGTCTGAGGGTGGATTGGCAAGACTCTGGGGTCAGCTGGGTCCCTTCAGATCATGTGGTCTTTCATCTTCAAGAAGGTGAAATTAGATGTCCTTACATGGATCATTGTTATGACCCAAGAGGGCAAGACCAAGGCACAAGGACTGATCAAGCCTCTGCTTGCATCATGTCTCTCCCATTGGCCAAAGTGAGTCATATGGCCAAGCCCAGGGTCAAGGTGGGAAGAGGCAATATCAGTATATGGATACCAGGGATGTGATTTGCGGAGGGCCTTGAGTATAAGTATCTACCACTGGCAGATTTTGACTTGATACAAGAGAGAAGTTTTAAATAGGAAGAGCCGTGCAAGTAGCTGCTTTGTGAAATAGTTGGCTCCTTGGTGGTGGGGATATTGCACCTCTAATTTATACGTTCATTCTTCCACTCATTTAAGCATTTTGTTAAATACCTGTGATGTGCAAGACCCTGGGTTATGTACTGTGAGGGGTAAAGATGGATAGAATAAAGTCTGTGGATTGACTTTTACAGACCACTGGGAGAAATGGGGGGGAAAAAAAGAGACATTGAGAGATACTTTCAGATGAAGAATAGAGGGAGAGCAGAGAAGAAAGAGAATGTCTGGCTGGAGTCAAGATGTGGAGGATAGAGGAGGCCATTGGAAGCTTTAGAGGAAAGGTAACATTTTAGCAGAGGGAAAGGGAGTAAACTCCTCATTATTATTGAGTTCTGCTCCGTGCCAGGCACAGTACTCGGCTCTGTGTGAAGGTTTCATCCTTTAACCCTTATGGCAACTGCGTCATTCCCAGGTCACAAATAAAGACACCGGATCTCAGAGCATTCACACAGGAATCATCAAACCAAGAATTTAAATCTTGGTCAAGTGGTCCAAAGTCTATATTCTTCACAGGAAGCTAGGCTGCCTCAATAAAACTACTAAGTGTATTACAATTCAAAGATTTTAAAGTAGTTTACATACAAAAACTCATTCAAGCCTCACAAAAAATATGAGAAAAATATTATTCCCATTTTATAGATGAGGAAAGTGAGGCTCAGAGAAGTTGAATCAGACAGATGTAGGACTTTTGAATTAACCCTTCCATCTGCTTGGAATGCTGTTTCCCATGACTTTACGTGGCTGGCTCCTTCGTGTCATTCAAGTCTCAACTGAAATGTCACCTTCTCTCATCAAGTCTAAAGTGGCTCCCATTCTTGGGCTCTTACATCATCCTATTTAAATCTTTTAAGCAGCACTTGTTACTATTTGGATCATCTGGGTTCTTTTTTCTTTAAATTTTGCTAATTGCTGATTATCAATATCTCCTCACTAGAAAGTAAACTCCATGAATGAAAGATTTTTCTTTTCCTCTTTTTTTCAATTCTCAGCTTGATTTTATTTAACCTCACACATCAGATACTTATGTTTCATACAGTCAGATTTATTTATATTTACACACAAATTTATTATTTCTTATTGCTCAATAGTCCTTCTTTCATTTTGTCATTTTTTTGTGGTATCATTTTCCTTCTTCCTAAAGTATATCCTTTAGATCAGACATTCCTTTAGTGAAGATCTGTTATACTGAACTCTGACTTTGTGTCTTAAAATGCTTTACTCCCCCTTGTTCTTGAAATATAGTTCTAATACGTATGTTTAACACAGTTCTAAGTTGACAATGGTTTCCTCTCAGCATTTTGAAGATCTCATTCTACTTCCCTCTGGCTTTCCTTGTTGCTGTTGAGGTCAGCTGTCAGTCTCACCATTGTTCCTTGCATGGTGCTTTTTTCCCTTACCTTTCCCTGTCTCCCTGGCTGTTTTTAAGATCTTTTTTTTTTTTAAGGAAGATTAGCCCTGAGCTAACATCTGCTGCCAATCCTCCTCTTTTTGCTGAGGAAGACTGGCCCTGAGCCAACATTTGTGCCCATCTTCCTCTGCTTTATGTGTGGGACGCCTGCCACAGCATGGCTTCATAAATGTTGCATAGGTCTGTGCCTGGGATCTGAACCAGTCCTGCCTGGAATTGGTTAGGTTCCCTGAAACTGAGAACTCTGGAAAATTTTAAGCTATTATCTTTTAAAATATTTTTTATTTCTCTTTCTCTCTATTTACATCTTCTGGAACCCCAATTATACTTAAGTTACATCTTTTCATTTTTTTTGTTCACATATCTTCTTATTTATATTTTCACCTTTTTTTTGCTGATGCATTCTGGATAATTTTTCGGCTATATCCTCCAGTCTACCAAATACATTTTTTCTGTGTCTAATGTTCTGTTTAACCCATCCAATGAATTTTAAATTTCATATATAATAATTTTCTTTCTTTTTTTTTTTAAAGATTGGGCACCTGAGCTAACAACTGTTGCCAATCTTTTTTTTTTTTTTTTTTTTTTTTGCTTTTTCTCTCCAATCCCTTCCAGTACAGAGTTGTTAATTTTTAGTTGTGGGTCCTTCTAGTTGTGGCATGTGGGATGCCATCTCAGCGTGGCCTGATGAGTGGTGCCATGTCCGTGCCCAGGATCCGAACCAGCAAAACCCTGGGCCGCTGAAGAGGAGCACGCAAACTTAACCACTCTGCCACGGGGCCAGCCCCTATAATAATTTTCTTTTCATGGAGTTGTATTTGGTTCTTTGAAATAGGTTTGTTCAACTTTGATAATCTTTCGCTCCTTTGTAATATTATAAGTTTTCTCTTATTTCTTTCACCATGTTAAATCTACTTATTTAAAAATCTTTCCCTGGAAATTCAATACCTACCTGATATCTGATAATTCAATACCTCTATGGGTCTGATTCTGCAATTTATTGTTTCTGTTGACTCTAATTCATATTGGCTTGTTCTCCCATGTGTTTAGCGATTTTGTTTCTCATTTGGAAAAATGGCCTGAGTTGAGGGTTCATTCCTTCAGAGAGAATTTGTGTTTCTTCTGCCAGGTGTTTGGAGCACTGTCCATCTGGGACCACTTTGAACTGAGTTTGACGTTTTTCCTTATTTTGGCCTTCTGGCCCCACTGGTGGTGTGAATTCCAGCCCCCAATCCTTCTTTATATATATTAGTTTGTGGTGGGAAATACTAGTGGAGGCTTTTTTCTCCCTTCCACTTTCCTGCTCTAAGGGCCAAGACTGAGCCAGATAAATCTCCCTTAGTAGGACCACTGGGGTGTCACCCTAGAGGAGTCACAGCTAACAAATTTTCATTCTGCTTGGGACCCAGGAATTTTTCTCTAGTCTCATATGTGTGGGGCTCTAGACCACCAGGAAATCCACAGATTCCCACAAGGAAAATGCCTTTGTAGCTTACTTATCCCCAGTGAATTGCACTTCCTTACCTTTATTTCCTCTGATTGTTTTTCTCCTAGCTCAGCTATGCTTTAAAATATGTTTTATGGTTTACCCCACATTTTTATATGTTCTATACTGTGACGGTGTCCTTTCCCCATTTAGTCCAACATATCGCCGGAAGAAAAAGCACCTATTCTTTTTCCACACAGCACTACTTGGCCTCCAAGCTTGACAAATACTTGTCAGAGACATAGCAAAAACTCATTTCTGTTTTGAGCAATGTTACCAGGATCCTGTTCTCCTGATGTTAAAAATGTCCCTCTTTCCCCAGCCCCTCTAATCACGAAAGAAAAGCAAGGTCTTGGTATAAAATAAAGGGCCAGTGTGGCTGGGACACAATAAGAAATGGAAAGAGAGTTATGAGAATAAGTTGGAGATATGGATTGGAATCAGATCATGAAGGACTATAGTGGGGAAATGGATTTTATTCTAAGTCAAATAGGAAGTCATTGGAGGACGTTAAACAGGGAAGGAATGTGAACTAATTTTATTTAAAGAATATAAATGAAGATGACAGCTCGTTGGAATGCAGACGTAGAAAAAGAGAGAGCTGCTAGGAGGCTATTGCATCAGTCTAGATAAGAAAAGGAGGTAGCTTGGAGTGGCATGGTAGCCATGGAATGCAAAACTGTGGATGAGGATAGTATCTACTGTTGTGTAACTAATTATTCCAAAATTTAGCAACTTAAAACAATAAACACTTGTTATATTACACAGTTTCTGAGGGTTATGAATCTAGGAGCAACTTAACTGGGTGTTTCTGGCTCAGCGTCTCTCATAAAGTAACATTCAAGCTGTTGAAAGTAGGGGCTGCAGTCATCTCAAGGCTCTACTGGGCTGGAGAATCCACTTTCAAGCTCACTCATGTGGTTGTTGGAAGGCTCAGCTCCTTGCTGGTTGTTGACCAGAGGCTTCTGTTCCCTACGACATAAGCCTCTCTAAGGGCAATTCACAACATGGCAGCTTGCAGCTCCCTCAGAGGGGGAGGGGAAGGAGGCAGGAGAACAAGATGGAAATCGTAGTCTTTTTGTAAGCTAATCTCTGAAGTAACACCACCAATTCTGCCGTATGTTATTGGTCATACAGACCAACCCTGGTACAATGTGGGAGGGAACTACACAAGGGTGTGGATACCAGAAAGTGGGAATCATTGAGGATCGTCTTGGAAGCTGACGACTATAATGGATCTAAGACCTACTTTGGTTGCAGAACAAACAAGACTTTGCTAATGAATTTGATGTGATATTTGAGGAAAAGGGAGAAAATAAGGATGGCGTCTAGGTTTTTGGTTTGAGCTACTTACTACAATGAGGACTTTTGGAAGAGAAACTTGTTGGAGGTGGGGAGAAATCAAGAGTTGTACTTTCAACTTCTGAAGTTTTTGAAGCCTTTTAGGTATCCAAGTGGACAAGTCAATAAGCAGTTTGAATGAATGAGTCTGGAGCTCAGGGGACAGCTCAAGACAGGAGATTAAATTTGTAAATCCTAGCCTAGGGAAGGGATTATAACCCAGGCACTGACAAGATCGCTTAGTTGCAGTCATTCTCACCCTTAGCTGCCCCTTAGAATCACCTGGGAAGCTTGAAAAAATTTTGACACCAGGCCATTTTCCAAATCAATTAAACCAATATCTCTGGGAATGGTATTCAGCTCTTTTTAAAGCTCCTCAGTGATTCCAATGTGCAGCCAAGGTTGAGAACTGCTGACAAGGGAGAAAATGGCGATGAGAAGACAAGGGAGCCCACGACCCTTGCGTGTGTGTGAGGATAGAGGATGACATAGTCTCCAGAGAGAGAAAGTATGGCACAAGGCACAGCTTCTTTTGCAGGGCCTGAGAATTGGTTGATTTTGTGGTTGAGCTGTTGACCAGTTGGTGAGAACAATTTGTGCACTCCACCTGTCATCTGTGGGCAATGGAGAACATAGGATCACTTTGGAATTTCAAAATGTTAAAAAGTTGAATACACTGATTCCATTTTGTAATGCAATCGGACGTAATTAGACCCAAAGTATTTACCAAGTCTTCCTCTGGCCCTTTTAATTAGGGATAAAAGTTAAGCAAATTTGAACTTGACACTCTTTAAAGGGTGGATGATTCTTTTCAGAGATGTGGCTGGATTTCATCTGGAAGCTGCCGAAGTCAGGCTGCAAGGGGAAAAAGTAAGTGTCCAGCCCAGCTTAACTTCAAATGAACAATAACGACATGTTGATCTCTGCATGCGAAAAGATCTTGGGGCAGTCCATGGTTAAGTAGGTGTCTGGAGGATTGTTCCATCTGTGGGGATTCGTGCATGGAGAGATCCACTTCTTAGTGTTGAGGCTTCCCTTTGTTACTCCCCTCCCCTCACACTTTTGCAAACTGGTATACCTGAGGGAGCTGAGAGAACAATGGCTTGTACCCATGTTCTTAGCCCTGCTTCCTGAGACATTGAAACTGTGTTATTGATCTCATTAACTCATTTTCCATGACTGTTAACACCAAATCAAACAGGTCAAATTCCTAACTATTGAGTCCTTTGGAAGTAGTTAGCATATTCCCTCACTCTATAGCTGCACCTGACTGGGTTCTTTTAAAAGATATCACTTTGTCTACGTTTCTATTTCTGACTGTTAGATCATTATAGGGACTCCAAAATGCTCTATAGTTGGAGTCCAGAGTCCTCAGTTCAAGATTCAGCCCCACTACTTGTTGGCTGTGAGCCCTAGGGCAGGCCATGTAGTCTGTTAGTCTGTTTCCCACTCTGTAAAATGGAGTGGATCCCTGCCTGCCCTCTTTCCTGAGGTCATTGTCTATAGAGAGATGGGTGAGTGCAAACAGCTTTATCTTTCTGATGTAAAGATTTGCCACAATCCCCACGCCCTCTCCTCTGGGCATATGCAGAAGCCATTCATCTGCCTTGGACATCTGCTTCCTTGCCTTCTCACCATCAGGACTTTCCTTCCTTCCAAATCTCTTGGCACAACCCTCACATTGCTTCAGGAAGTCCTCCTTGATTAACCCTGTCTCATTTGGATCATCCTTTTTGTTTTTCTCCAATGCCAGAAGAATATGGCGCTCTCTTTCAATTAAGTACCACTTACTTGTATGTTTCTCTATAGATGTCTTAAATTTATCCCAAGTATTCATTCTGAATCTGCATTAGATTGTCAGATTTGGGGGGCTAGGGACTGGAGATTTCTCCCAGCTTTGCAACACTGATCAATTTGAAAGTTCTGTCCATTAATGTGGACCACTAACTTCTTTTTTACATCTGATTTGCATTTCTCACTGATCTTTACAAATCAAAATCACCCCAGAAAGCAATCAAGTTTGTGATGTCTGTAGATATTTTCCTGCATTTATAGCTCAGTCGTTCCCCTGTTGAGAGAATTCTTGGCTACCAAATTCTTGCTGATAATTGGGTATCAGCCAGTGAGGGCGGGAATGGAAACATCCATGTTTACCTTTCATTAGCAGAAGCGTGTCTTCATCAGCACACTCCACCAAGAAAGCAACATCACTATCCTTCCTTCCTTCTCTTTCAAGTTGTTCCAAGCCCAGTGACATTCAAAATGATGAGTCATTGTCTAAATGTGGAGACTGTCATTCTGCATACACAACTGTGCATGCTTGGGTACCATCCCAGCCCGTGATGGTAAGCTTGACTCTGACCTCATCGGGGAGGGCATTCTGAAAGGGATCCTCTGTGAGTTTGAAAGTGGTATAAACCATGATCTGATATTTTGGGAACCCCCTCAGGGATGAGAGGACTCAAGCCAATGCTTTGTGGATTTCACATAATGAATATAGATTGTAGACTTCAGTGGTGCAGTAGAAACAACACCATTCTTGAAGACAGGAGACCTGAGCTGGGGTCTTGCTCTTTCATTAACTAGTTGTATGACCTTGGGCAAGCCTTATTACTCTGCTGGACCTCAGAGAAGCAGCAGATTGAATTGGAGCATCTTAATTTCCTTAAAGCTCCAAGGTTCTACTGAGTGCTATCAGATAATGTGACCCAGGCAACATGGAGTTTAGAATTTTTTCTTGGTCTCCAATTCTTCTGTTGATCTGGGGAAGTGATGGGAAGAGGGGAACAATTCTGGGGTAGCTTTCTGGATGTCTAACAGATACATATGTAACAGGTGGTAAAAGGAGATCAGAAACCAGAAGGTGGAAATGGGAAAAGAGAGGGGAAGAAAGTAGAAAAAAGGATGTTGTGTTTCCCTTCATACTGTCATTTTTCTGGTCTAGTTGTAGATTTCTGGTCACTCCCAAGTCAAGGGTGGTTGCTGATGGCTATGGGCTGAATGCTTGTGTTCCCCCCAAAATCTTATGTTGAAGCCCCCCATGTGATGTCGGGCCCCCATTTGGAGGTGAGGCTTTTGAGAGATGATTAGATCATGAGAGTAAAGCCCCCACAATGAGATTAATGTCCTTATAAGAAGAAGAAGAGAGCTAGCCCTTTTTCTCTTCACCATTTACGAATACAAGAAGATGACCATCTGTAAGCCAGGAAGAGGGGCCTTCACCAAGAACCCAACTATACTGGCACCCAGTCAGCCTCCAGAACTGTGGGAAATAAATGTTCGTTATTTAAGCCAACCAGTCCATGGTAGCTGTTATAGCAACCTGAGCTGACTAAGACACTGATATCGTCCAAGACACAGGTGTGAACCTGCTGCAGCCCCAGTTCAGGGCTGGAGTGATCCCCCAAACCCCCCAGTTTCAAAGACAAACATTTATGGGGATCCTGTCTACTTTTGGTGGCTGAATTTACCACCCTTGACCCCCAGGTGCTGAGCCCTAGTCCTTGCATCCTTTTAAAACTTTATATAATGGTATCATCCTGCATGTATCTTTCTGAAACTTGCCTTTTTTTTTTTTTTTTTTGCCATGGATCAGTGTTGACACATGTGCCTCTAGATGATTCATTTTAACCACCAAGTGCCTTTCTATTTTAAGAATATATCACTATTTATGTATTCTTCTGTTGATGGACGTATATGTTGTTTCTAATCCTTTTTCTCTTAAAAGCAAAGCTACAATACACATCTTTATGCACGTCTCCTTGAGCACGTGGAGTTGCTGGATCAAACAATATGTATATCTTCAACTTTGCTTATTACTGTCAAAATGCTCTTAATGGGATTATGCCAATTTGTACTCCTATCAGCACTGTAGGAGAGTCCCTATTATTCCAAATTCTTGTCTACTCACAGTATCTTCCAGACCTTTTAGCTTTTGCCAATCTCTGATATAGTGGGCATTTAATCTGGTTCCAGCTTTTAATCACTTAAAAGTTTCAGTGTTAAGTAGGATGTTTACTATAGATTTTTATTAGATTAAGGAAGTTACTAGATATTTTTTTAATGATTTTTTTTTTAAAACCACAAGTGGATGTTGAGTTTTATCAGATACTTTCATTCTGCATATTTGGAGGTGATCACTTAACATTTTAAATGATCTTCCTGATGATACCAGAGCTAGGTGGCTGGTTTGATGGGAAACTATGGGATGAGGTAAAGATTCTTGTTAAGACCAATTCCTTACAATTTTTCAAAACATCCACCTCCCATAGGGCATCTCAGAAGTTACCTGGCACAGTCAGAGGTTTGGAAAGGGAAGCGGGTATTGTCATGTACTGTAAATAATTCATTCTGTGCTAAGTGGAGCTGTGCTAAGGTGTTGTTATCACTAGAGACTATTACCTGCAAGGACTGAAGAACAGCGGGCTTCACAATGGGTTATTTGAACAATATACGATTATTATGGGCTGATGCCTGGGGCTTGGATGTATTTTTGTTAAGGTGAAATTTTCTTTGTAACAGAATTGGTTATAATGGGATTTGATCTCCATTCATCTCACTTACCCCTTCTCCCTCTGGCGGCTTTGATAGCCTCGCTCCCTTTGCAGCAGTCAGCCCAGCTCTGTCTAAGGAGCCAAACATGCCTCTAATTTGTGACCAAAAGCTCTCCAATGGGGCTCTCCTTATAAGCCCCTGATCGCTTTGATTTGCCAAATGCTCATCCATCACTGATGGCCTTACTCAATCTGCTTTCCCAAAGTGTTTATTGTCTTAGCTTGTTTCCATCTGAACCTTCCCAGCCTGTTTAGACACAACTTGAGTTTGTCACACATTATGTATGATGAACGGCTACATTCTGGAAGGTTCTGAGTTTTCACCCCTGGCCCGCGTGAGTGCCATGTCTGCCTGGGCAGGGTAGTAGTCACTTAAAGGATGATGCTAACAAGCCTCATATCATAGGTTTTGAATAGAGGCGCATCTGCCATCCAGCTTGCAAAAATGTTTGGAGTTCAATTACTAATTTTGGCCTAGAAGGAGGAGGGTGGCATGATGCAATCCACCAAGTCACCACTCCAGCCTACATAATTCAAAGCTTCGGCCTTGTGGCATTGGTTTTGTTGGGCAATCTACATGCAAATAAATAATTCCTCTTCTCCTGAGTGCTATGTTAACTATATTAAACATTTGCTGTATTTATACCTAATCATTCTCTTCCTTTTCCTGTTCTGTACATAGGCTGATTCCGCAAGAAGTTAACATATGGGCAGTTGCTTATGGCATCTCACTTGATGGGTGTTAAAGGTCTTCCTCACCAGGCATGTTTCCTCTGCTGAGGTGCCTGAGGTCCCACCATTGATGGCTCCTGGGAAAATGTGACTCTATCATGGTTGGCGGATGTAAGTCGTTGTCACTCTCAGGCTATGATTAATTAATTAATAAGCTCAGCCAGAGATTTGGGGCACACAGGGAGTACAACCAGCATTCGTTCATTCAGAAAACTTTTAATAAGTAGTGGGCATGTGCCAGGTGCCCTGTTAGGGTCCAGGAATTCATAGGGATGGGCTGTGTCTGCTGTGCCCTGCCCAGAGGGCACAGAGTCTAGTGGTGTTTCTGAAAGAGCACTGGACCGGGGCCAAGGGACTAGGATTCCTGTACCAATCCTCTACCAGATCTGAGAGCTGGGTGAGCCAGGAGGCCCCTTTGGGCCACAATTTCCAAGTTTTTAACTTTAAAGTGGGGAGAGGGTGGAATAGGACCTCTCACCTTCCTCCCCGGCCTGGCCCGCTGTGAGCAGAACAGGTGTTGCACTCACCTGGTGCAAACGTCAGCAGTAGACAATCTCCCTCCTTCCCTCCCGCCCTCCTGCATGCCTTGTCTGCCCAGTTCCATCTTCCTACTCAAGCAGGTCACACTGGTGTTAGTTTCTTGCTTATCCTTTCAGATTTAACAAAATGTACGCACTAGCCAGTGCAAATCTGATTCTTTATCCTTCCTCCATTGAACACAGGATATAGCATGTGATCAACACTGCACCTTGCCTTTTTTCCACGATACAAAGTATCTTGGAGATCTTTCTATGTCAATACAGAAAGAGCTTCTTCAATCTTTTTTTTCTAATAGTGACATAGAATTCCATTGTATGCACGTTCAACAATTTAACCAGTTCCTCTATAGATGGCAATTTGGCTATTTCCACTCTTTTGCTATTCCAAACAATGCCAAATCTATAGGTTGTATTTACATCATTTTGATGCTGGTGAGTATATCAGTAAGATAATTCCTACATGTGGTGTTTCTGGGTGTGTCAAAGATAAACACATTGGTAATTTTGAGAGTGTGATGTCTTTTTTCGGAGAGCAAACGTGTGGTATCTTTTCCGACACCAATTGTCTGACACCAACTGGATATCCAACGGTTCAATTCAATTCTGACACTATTTATCTGGAGTTGGCATCACACTCCACAGGTTCAAGGTCTCAGTCCCACGAAACTGCCCCCACTTCAGATGCCGGCCACAAATGCGGTGCCTGCCAAGTACAAATTTGGGGCCTCCCATGACAATCCCCCCATCCCCATTCAATAATTTGCTAGAATGACTCACAGAACTCAGGAAAATGCTTTACTACAATTACTGGTTTGTTATAAAGGATGCAACTCTGGAAGAGCCAAATGGAAGGGCAAGGGATATGATGGGGGCAGGGGGGTGGTACAGAGCTTTCACGCTCTCTCCAGGAGCCACCTTCCCAGCACATCAATGCATCCACCAACCTGGAAGCCCTCCAGATCTCATTGTTCAAATTCTTATAACTCCATCTCCAGCCCCCCACCTCTCCCTAGAGTTCAGGGAGCGGACTGAAAGTTCCTACCCTCTAATCACAATGCGTTTGGTCTTTTTGGGGCCCAGGCCCCACGCTGAAGCGATCTACGGGCCCCTCCTTGAGTCACCTCTTTAGCATAAACCCAGATATGGTTGGCAGTGTCTCCTTATGAATAACAAAAGTAACACTCTTATCTCCCAGGAAATTCCAAGGGTTTTAGGAGCTCTGTGCCAGGAACTGGGGACAAAGACTGAATATGTTTTTTATCATATTACAGAAAGATACAGTCAAAATATCCTAGTCTATCAGTTTATACTCCCACTCCTACCGTTAGTAAATGAGAGAACCCACATCCCCACAGCATCGCCAATACAGCATGTTAAGAGATTTTGGCCTTTTGTTACCTTGACGGTGATACATAAAATCTTACTATTTTAATTCATATTTCTTTTATTCTGAGTGAGGCTGAGCATCTTTTCACATATTTCCTATATTGGAGAGGTGTTTGTATTTTGAATGGGTTAGTTTTGAGGAGATGAGAATAGAAAGGTCCAGAACTTGGGACTCCTTAGGAAAGGTGAGAGGAGGGGCTGTAGGGTCCTGCAAATGGGGACATGAAGGGTCAGAAATGGACTGAAGGTCACTGATTTTTTTCCTTACACATTTTTATTGGAGTCAACTCCATTTTCCTCGTCTACTGCCCACCCCCAGGTCCATAATGCCCCCCTGATGAGTCAGTCACACTCTCCTGGTTAGGACATCTCAAGACCCTGGCAGACCCTCCTGGACAAGTTTCCTGGGGGGCTGAAGTGACCTGCCAAGGCCCAGCTGTGAGAGCCTGGCTGCTGTTTTGCTGCTCACTGTGTTCTGATGCCCTTTGGAGCGTCAAAGTTGCAGGGTGAGGAGAGCGCTGGCCTCACCCAGCTCCTGTCTCCACCTCACTGTTGACACTGGAGGGTGGAGCTGTTGTAGGGGGCTGGGACCTTGTGCATATCCAAGATAGAAACAGAATAATCAGGAAGACTCTCCAGTCCTTGAAGCAGTGGGAAGAGGAGAGACACAGAGAGGGAGAGAGATGGCAATGGCATCCCGGGGACCGATATCCACTGTCAGCCCCAGTTCATACAGATCCATTGTGTCCAGGGGCCCCTCGTTCCAGGATGTGTGGCTGCTGACAGGCATCAGGAAAAACACAGTGTGCAGGGGAGATACTCAGAGGTTTTGTCTCTTCCTGGTGGAGTGTAGGAATCAGTCCTGGCAGCCAGGCCTGAGAGAGTGAGCTGTCCCAGGGAGGGACTCTACTCACCCATCCCAGGTGTCACACATCTGTTCCTGGAGGACAAGGAACTGGCGCCTTCTGGGGCATGGATGAAGGGCAAGGTCCAGTCCCCTTGAGGGAGCAAGATGCTGCTGGAAGGGCGAATGGCCTCACGCTCGATCCCATGTTCCTCCATCAAAGTGTACCCAAGCATAGCCCTAAGCATAGATGCATGGCAAGTAAGAGGAAAAGTGCCCATTCTCAGTGGTTGCTTCCACTCTGTCCGTTTCAAAACATCATTAAGACACAGCTGTGGTTTATGTATGTTTCAATTCCATGATGCTTGACTCAGTTTCCACATGTGTGAAATGCTTGTGAGAATTCCTATAACATTTCATCTCTGGAAATGCTACGAGTTCCCAAGACCAGTTGCTCAGATCTTCTCCAGGGAGCAAACTGGGTGAGTGTGGAGTGTTGTTCCCCAGCAGGCAATGTCTCCACCTGAGTTTTAACACACCTGAGGCAGTGTGATCCCTGAGCTGTGATGGATGGAGGTCCCGGGCAGCAGGATCTTTTGGCAGCAGCCTGCCTGGAGTCTGATGAGCAGCCAACTCAGAATGAAGATAAAGCATCAGTGAGCTTTGATGGACGACAGGCAAAGCTCGTCTCGAAATTGGTCTCTCAAAACAATATACAAACTAATACACAAATCAATGCAAAGTGTTTAAACTGCCAGGAAAACTCAGCCCATCTATCACACTTAAGGGTAAGAGGGGGACATGGAGTTTGGCAATTGCCTGAGTCCCCAAGGCCCTGGGGAAGGAAACTGTGTCTCTGGGAACTGACAGCCTGATTCAGCATCTCCCTCCTGAGCATGACCGCAGTACAGCTTGAAGTGGGTAAACAGGAAAGACTTCCTGGCCTTGGACATGCACCCATGTTGGATAGGAAGAGCCGCAGCCCTTTGTCTCTTTGTTCCCCCACTGGCCACTCACAGAGGGGCCCCACCTTTGCGGTGGCCATTGGATTGGAGGCCTTAGGGGGGTGATAGCTCCCAGGCCTTGTGCTGGTGATGATGCAAAAGAGCTGGTCTCAACTCACGGTGACTAAGAACCCAGCAGCATGGGGACCTGCAATCAGCTAATGCTATTTGGTTCTCCTGGGCATTTTTAAAAATACGTCTTTATTTTAATTTTTAATAAAATTTGTATATATTTAAGGTATAAAACATGGTGTTTTGGTATACATATGGTGACTATAGTCAAGCTAATTAACATATCCATCACCTCACATAGTTTTTTATGTGTGTGGTGAGAGTACCTGAAGTCTACTGTCTTCACAACTGTCCAGTATTCAATACAGTATTAGTAACTGTAGCCATCATGCTGCACAGACATTTCTAGACTTATTTATCCTACATAACTGCTACTTTGTACCCTTTAACCAACATCTCTCCATTTCCCTGACCCCACTGCCCCTGGGAACCACTGTTCTACTCTCTGCTTCTATGCATTTGACTTTTTAAAATTCCACATATAAATGAAATGTGGTATTTGTCTTTCTGTGTCTGGGTTATATCACTTAGCAGAATGTCCTCCGTGTTCATCCATGTTGTTGCAAATGGCAGGATCTCCTTTTTTAAGGCTGAATAATATTCCCACGTGTGTGTATCTCTCTCTATATAACTACATCTATCTATCCATCTATCTATGTATCACATCTTTATCCGTTCATCCATTGACGGACACTTAGGCTATTTCCATGTCTTGGCTGTTATGGCTAATGCTGCAGTGAACATGGATGGCTGCTCCTCAGCTGTCATTCTAGCCCCATTCCTCCTACCCTCTACCCATCTGTGGTCTCTCACTTCTTTCTTCATTCTCTAAGTAATTACACTGTCTACCTTGGACCATTTCTACCATTGAAATCAAGTTCTTAACTTTATATCAACCTTATTTATTCTAGAAATTTCTTAACTGGTAGAAGAGGTGAATAAACAATTTATATTTATAGCATGACTTGCAGTTTGCAAAGTCTTTTTGTGTACATGGTTGGTAGTACCATCTCCATTTAACAGGAGAGGAGATTGAGGCTCAGAGAGCTTAAATGCTGTGACCAGGCTGGCAGCAGGAAAAACCTCATAGGAATGTGGAATTGTAGTTGTGTTGCATTCCTCAAACCCTTGACCACAGAAGCTGGACTCTGGCAATGGAGGGGTCTATTCATCCAAGCTTCCACGGAGCCTCTGGGAAAGTGTGAGCAACTCCGTCCTTCCCATCTATTGTTATAGTTTCTGACTTCATCTTGGTGGGTTCTAGCCATGGGGCAGCAGGGCCAGCAGACCTGGGCATTAGCCCCTCTGCCTTAGTTGGCTAGGAATTTGGCCAGAGTAAAAGATGGTTATTTTTTTAAGAATGCCTCCCTTGCTGGTGACTCAAAACTGAAAAAACAATGCTATCTATCTCCAGCCATCAGAACAGAGACAAAGGATTGGAGGGCCCCCAGCACAGGGGCCATCTAACTCACAGGGGCAGAAGAGCTCCTAGAGGATGTGTCACCCATCTTCTTACCTTTAGGCTGCGTCCACAGCCAGGTATGCTTCTGACTTACTCTTGGGTATTTCCAGGGAAGGAAAGGAGATGACCTTCTTCCAGAGCATATCCTAGTGCTTTCAAGGCCCCTGTTTGGCAGTACATCCTAAATCCCCTTTTCCATAATTTTGGTCCATGGTCTTTGCTGGGTCTGTGTCCTGTTATGATGTTTCAAACTGCCAAGTCATTCTCTGAACCTGTGGGCTATTCTCTGTGCCATATGCGTTGTCCTCAAAATGTATGGTCAGTCCTGAGTGTCCTGCTTTAGAGAGGATGTGGACAAACTGGAGGCCTTTCCAGGAGAGTGGGCAGGACGTGGAGCGGACAGGACACCATGCCACATTGAGAACAATGCAACAGTCTGAATTCTATGGAAAAGGGACTTGACTTATTGATTGGGATCTCAAAGGAGTACATTTGGGAAAATGCAGGGATGCATGTAGACTGGAAGCACAAAGACAGGGAGCTGTGGGAACGTGCTGGAGAGACAGGCAGGCGTCAAGGCACGCGGGCTGAATGTCACGCTGGGGAGTTTGGTCCTGAGGGCAGTAGGCAGCCAATGAAGGTCAACGCAGAGCAGTGACCTACTTAGATGTGTGTTCAGAGGTCAGTAGGAGGCCGTGTGGAGGAGGAGTAGGAGGGGACAAGAGCAGAGGCAAGGAGGGCCTTAGGAGGCTAGGCCGGTGTCTGCCTGCACCGGAAGCAGAAGCTTCTGGCTCTTCCCTGGGGCTACAGAGAGGCTCTGAGGATTGCATGAGCCACTCCTCTCCGTCAGAGGCCCTGACCTCAGAGGAGGTGTGGGGTGCGGGTGTGGGAGATGGAGGGGGGCGATCTGCTCCTGCGGTGGGTCACGTGGGGTCTGGTCCTCAGCCTGAGGACAGCAGCTGTCTGAAAGCCCACCTCCGCCCCCTCGGTGCTCTCTGGGTGCTGCAGTTAGTTACTCCAGCGTCTGGTCCCGAGGCTGCTGGGAAGGCCAGTGCCCACGGCCAGTCCCCGGCTCCCTTTACGGGAGAAGTGCCCGGAATGGTTCCCAGAGCAGGCTGTTTCTATAGCTGCTCTCTGGTTCCTGTTGACGGAAAGAAATCCACAACTCTTACTTTCATAGACACCTAGAAGGCAGAGGCTGAAGCTTATTCCAGAAAAGCTTTTGGGGGCAATAGCTCTGGTCGGTGCACAGCCTTTACCTGGTGGGGCCACGGAGGCCAGGCCTGTCCCACCACAGACCTTTTTGTTGAATTGTAGCAAAATATATGTAACATAAAATTTGCCATCTTAACCATCTCTGTGTACAGTTCAGTAGTGTTATGCATATTTTCATTGTTGTGCAACCAATCTCCGGAAGTCTCTCATCTCGCAAAACTGGAACTCTGTACCCAGTCTGTACAAGTCAACAACTTCTGATTTCCCCTCCCCCCAGCTCCTGGCAACCACCATTCTACTTTCTATTTCTATGAATCTGACTACTCTAGGTACCTCTTACACGTGGAATTATACAGTAATTGTCTTTTTGTGACTGGCTTATTTCACTTAGCATAATGCATGCAATCCTCAAGTTTCATCCATGTAGCATGTATCAGAATTTCCTTCCTTTTTAAGGCTGAATAATAGTCCCTTGTACGTATATATCACACTTCGTTGATCTATTTGTCTGTCGATAGACATTTGGATTCCTTCCACCTTTTGGCTACTGTGAATAATGCTGCTATGAACACAAGTGTACAAATCTCTTTGAGACCCTGCTTTCAGTTCTTTTGTGTATATACGCAGAAGTGAAATTGCTGGATCATATGGTAATTCTACTTTTAATTTTTTGAGAAACCATCATGCTGCTTTCCCCAGCGGCCGCCCCATTTTACATTCTTACCAACAGCCACCACTGTCTTTTTATGACATGCCTGTAAGCTACAGGGCCACCATAGGAGGGAAGGACACAGACTGAGTTATAGCCACGCTGGGTGCATAATTCAACCCTCAACCACACCACCACACTCTAGGGAGCCCCAGGGGTGGGGAGCAGGGAGTGGGGAAATCTCTCAGCCAACTCAGCTCAAAATTACTTTTGTTCAATTTCAGAGCCCTGGGTTACAATGTACAAGTTTTTTTCTAAATGTCCATTTAAGATATAATGAAAGTTCTGAATACACTTTCCGAGTTAGAGAGCTCTAGGTTTTTTATAGGACTAATTGCCTCACATCCTTTATTGGTTTCCCTTTTTTATCATGGGAAATTTCAGAATGTCTCATTGTAAACAGGTCTTTGTTTCTGAGGATCTCAGGAGACTGCAAACACTGTTTTGCTACTCAGTTCCATGAGATTACCTTGAAGCCAGAAGATGCAAGAGCTAATATTCCCAATTTTTGACTGCTGTAATGACATGTGGTATGGTGGACCCTACCAGGATGTCCTCGCAGACTCTTCTCTGGGAGCTCTTTGCCCAACCTCCAGGCTTTGGCTCCCAGCAGCCATGTTTCTGCTGCGTTTCCCTGCCTGTCTGGTTATTGACTAAAGGATTGACTACTGTCCCCTGTGGAACCATTCAGATTCTTCTGAAAATTTGGGGTTGTGTCTAAGGCAGGGGTCAGCAAACTAGCCAAATCCTGCCCACCACCTGCCTGTAAATAAAATTTTATTGGCACGCAGCCACGTGTCCATTCATTTACATATTGGCTGGGGCTGCTTTCGTGGTGACAAGGTAGAGTTGAGTAGTTGCACCAGAGACCTTATGGTCCATGAAGCTGAAAACATTTTCTATCTGGCTTTTACAGAAGCTTGTCAACCCTTGGTCTAAGGAAAAGTCAGTCTCTGTGAACAGTGTATGTGAACCCCTAATCTGTGGGGCAGCCACGTTCTGCCATGTGGATTGAGGAGAAGAGAAAGCCAGTCTGGAGGAAGAGAGAAACAGGAAGCAGAGAGACTGAGATGGGAGATGAGACAAGGAGGGCGATACCTGACAGCCCCTGAGACCTCAGTTCCATGCCCTTCCTAAGACTACTGGGTTTCATTAGTTACTCCTAGATGCTTATGATAAAATCACCTTTTGTTGCTTAAGCTAGCTCAAATTGGTTTCTGGTTTTGGCAACCAGAGTCCCAGGGAATACTCTGGAGAAGCCCTGTGCCTCCCACTTCCCACAGATCAGTCGTAGACCAGCACATCAGAACAGTCCAGAGGGGCCGGCCCTGTGGCCAAGTGGCTAAGTTCTCGCGCTCCACTTTGGCAGCCCAGGGTTTCACTGGTTAGAATCCTGGGTGCAGACATGGCACCGCTCATCAAGCCACGCTGAGGTGGCGTCCCACATGCCAAAACCAGAAGGACCCACAACTGAAAACATACAGCTATGTACCAAGGGGCTTTGGGGAGAAAAAGGAAAAATAAAATCTTAAAAAAAAAAGCAAAAAACTTAGTCCAGAGATCGGCCTTCCCTCCATTCTTCCTTCTGAGAGCTGGTGGGTTTCTCCTGGCCCTGCCAGGGAAGCAGGTGTGCACAAAGGTTGGCAGCTGAGCTGACACAGAGAAAAAGTTGTTGGTGAGGAGCCCAGGATCAGAGCCCCAGAGTGTGGCCTCTTGCTCTTGACTGACAGCCGCTGTGTCCCTGTGTCCTCCCGGCAGGAGCTGGAGTGGCCTCCAAACCTTGCGTGCTGTAGCAGCTGCAGTCGGGGGAGATGCCAGAAGCTGCCAACCCTGGCCTTCCTGCCCTTGAACCCTTTGAAACTTCCCTCTCAAGTCCACCTTGAATTTCTTTTTGTAACTTTTTAATAAAAACTGACTCAAATGTAATCTTTAGTCGAACACTTCTTACGCTGGCTGCCTGTTAAAGTCAAACACAGTGTTTGGCACATAATAGAACAGCATGCATAGTTCCAATTCGTAGGAGAATTCAAACACATTTTTAATGAGAACTGGTTCAAGATGGTTGCTTTCATCTTTGTCACTTCTTAGATTTCACTGGAGCGAAACTATCAATAATATCTTATCATGGCAAAGAGATTGGGTAGGAAGATTGCCACAAGGCAAGAAAACTCAATATTTTTTCTGGGAAGATACAATGAATGGGGTTTGTAATGCGAGCAACAGTCAAAAAGGCATAACCACAAATAGAAGGGGCTGCAATGGAATGGGAACAAATATATCTGTTAGAAACCAAAAAGTTTCTGGGCACAGAGTTAGCAGGTACAATGGGAGGCAAAGGGAAGAAATGGGGCTCATAGAGGAGGGATGGTTGGGTTGGTATGGTCCACCTGCCATACTTTGGTACAGGTAATCTGGTGGCTACTCCAAGACAAAGTATAAAATGTGTATCTCTAAATTTAAACCAGCCCTCTGGAGGAGGCTAAGGCATCTAGTGCAGATTTCGGGGATCCAGAATAGAGCCTCCACATGGTGGCATTCAGGAGTCTACAGCTTGTCAAGTCAGCTCCTTATCCACTCTCCCTAAGGCCAAACCTGCCAGCCAGCATGGAACCCGGCACCCTTCACACACCACAGAAAGCTCCTAATCAGAGTTCTAGGGTGGAGACTTGATGAAGAAATAGATTCCTCGGTTTCCAATGCAGTGCAGAAAAAACCCACATCAGCTGCCTAGTCCTTTTTAACTATGGAAAGACAACCAAAGATCACAAGAATTAGAGAAAACCAGAACTTGAAAGAGACAGACTAAGAGAAATAGACTGACCCCAGTGGAAATCGAGTTAATTCACACAAAAAAATCTTATAACTTGTACACTCAGATTTAAGAGTATATTATCCCTAAAACAAGATAAGATGCAATAAAGAAGAGCAGAAAGAGACTAAGAGGCAGTTCTTAGAGATCAAAACATGATTATCAAAATAAAAAATTCAAAACACGCTTGGAATATAAAGTCAAGGGAATCTCTCAGAATGTGGAACAGAAATGTAAAGAGATGAGAAACATTGGAAAAAAGGTAAGAGACATGAGAACTCATCCTGAGGTCAAATAAAAGAGGGAAAAGAATCACAGAAAGAGAGAATAAAGAAAATGAAATTAGCAAAGAAACAGTAGGAGGAAATTTCTCAGGGCTGAAGAAGGACCTTAATTTTAAAGGGCTCAGAGTATTCAGCAAAATAAATGGAAAAAACAACAACCCAATCCAACACTTAGACACTTTTCTGCAAAATTCTAGAGCACCCAAGAGAAATGATAGATCCTAAAATCTCCCAGAGAGATCAAACAAGTGACCTCGAAGGAACTAAATTCAAACTGGCAACTGCCTTTTCATCTGTAGCCCTCCAAGCTAGAAGACAATACAATAATGCCTTCAAAGTTCTGAGACAATAAGACCTAAATTTTCAATTTTTTTTACCCAGCTCAATTGTCAATTAAATATCAGGGCAAAATAAGGACATTTAATTTCCATATACCCTTTCTTTGGAAGTTACTTAAGGATGTATCCCAGCAGCATGGGGAAGTAAACAAAGGAAGAGAAGGACATGGGACCAGGAGCAGGAGGGCAGCCCAATCAAGGAGAACAGAGAAGAGGATCCTAGAGGGACATCCAGGAACAAATCTCAGGACAACTGATGTAGAGGACAGCCAGTCCAGACTGGAGCAGAACAGAGCACTCTGCATGGAAGAATGTCTGAGAAAAACAGTAACTCTTTATGGTAGGTGATATCCTTGAAAGGGTGGAAAATCCTGAGGATATGAAAAATGCCTCTTAGTCAAGGAAAAAAATAATGTAGTTGGAAACTCCTGGAAAAACAAGAAGCTGTACTAGCAAGTCATTGTCCAAATAGCAAAAAAAAAAAAAAAAGGGTTTCAGGATTTTAAGCAATTGCTGGAATACAAAAAAGGGAATTCATTGGACCATTCTTCTTCAAGTGGCCCAGAGATCGTAATCTCGGATTTGTAGAAAAAGAATTGACAAAGTAGCACTAAGTGTTTGGGTAGAGAGCAATATGTATACAGCGAGGATAATGTCAACACTGTTAAAAAAACATTTAGAGTTTATGGCAGCTTAGAAGATGAGTTGTGGCTGCAGAATGTACGTGTTAACCTTGTCAATTTAACGTGACAATTTATCTGAAAGTAGATGGAAGATGGAGGGAGAAGGAAGGGAGGGGCAGAAATAGTCCCGTCTTACATGAGGAAGAATCAAAATACTGACTAAAGCTGATGGAATCATAAACAGAGGCACAGTCTGTATGTTATTTAATGTTATGAAAGTGAGCAAATATATCTATAGAAAATAATAGGAGGGGCCGGCCTGGTGGTGCAGCGGTTAAGTGCCCACATTCTGCTTTAGCAGCCCAGGGTTTGCCGGTTTGGATCCCGGGTGCGGACGTGGCACCGCTTGGCAAGCCATGCTGTGGTAGGCGTCCCACATATAAAGTAGAGGAAGATGGGCACGGATGTTAGCTCAGGGCCAGTCTTCCTGAGCAAAAAGAGGAGGATTGGCAGCAGTTAACCCAGGGCTAATCTTCCTCAAAAAAAAAAAAAAAGAAAAGAAAAGAATATGAAACCACAAACGTTGAGTTAGGTCTTAAACGAGGGGAGTTTAAATTCTTATATTTTACAGAGGGGAGTCAATGGATATTGTTTAGAGTGCTATACCAAGAAGTGGAGTTCTAAACACCGTTTCAATTAGGACGACAACCACCAACAGGCACTGCTGTGACCCTCTGGGTTTGCTGTGCGGTCCGGTGGGGCCTAGAGCGACTGAGCTCCAGGCTGGTGTCTGGCTGCAGCCAGCCCTTTCTGCTTCCCCCAGTGCCCTGTATAAGGGCTGTCACTTTCTGTTTGTGCACTCAGCAGAGCGACGGCAGGGGCATTCTTTTCTAGAACCTGGCAGGCCTCGCCCTTTCCCATCTCAGCTGATGTTCGGTCCCCGTTGCCGAGTGTGCGTTTGTGTTAGAGGTGGAACGTTCCATGGGATTCCATGTGGTCAGTTGTGGCCTGCGGGGGACTGCCACTCGGAGGCAGAGCGGCAGTGCTCTTTGGAGCCTTCCTTGGAGGACCTGCTGAGTGTCTTCCCAGCCAGTGCTGGAGTCGCTGTACCGTGCTCTGCTGGTGATGTCTGCGAGCTTGAGCCGGCCCAGGTCTCTGCAGGTTTTGCTGGGAGCCCCTGGAAGGTACTGCCGGGGTGGTTTCTCTAGTAAAGAGCCGGCGTACTTTAAGGAGGAAAAAAGAGCTAGCTGAAAGGTTTGCAGCCCCAGTTAAAGTGTGTGGAAGAGCCAGTGAGAAGACTGGGCTCATGGCTCAAGCCCGTGAAGGTCTCCAGCTGCTTGTGGTGGCGCCCGTCCTTTGCAGTTACAGACGCCGTGTTGGCAGCACTTCATAAAAATCAGAGTAGGTCTTCACTTAAGAACACAGGAGACTTTCTGGGAAAAGAACAGAAAAGTGAGCCCTCTACACTTTTACTTCATGGGCTGAGGTTGGTTCACCCTCAAAGACAGACGTGGCCACTTGAAGATACATCAAAATCCCTTCAATCCCAAGTGACGGAAGCAAAAAAACAAACACACGCACACGAAACCCTTAAAAGCCTCTCAGAACAATGGAGCACGACTTCAGAAGAAAATAACAGACAGTTGAATGAAAACACTAATCTTCAAGAAAGTCTAGAACTGTTTGCCCAAGAAACTACGGGATGGAAGCAAAGAGTGTGGGAACTGAAGGATCAGAAAAAAACACTGGAAAACTCAGGCCCATGAATGAAACAGGTCGTGGATAAGGGGGAGAGGCAGTTAAGATCTCTGGCTGCAACTGTGCCGGAGATGGTAGGTTTGTCTACTCTCTTTAGAGAACCTCACATGGATGACGGCAGCTTGGAATTAGAGAAAAAGGGTGAAGCCAGAATGTGGAGATGGCCCACGGTCCCAGCTGAGTTGAAGAGACTCATGTATCTGTTAACTGACAAGTGTCCTTTAAGAGACTTGGAGAAAACCAAAAAATATCCAAAAAACTATGTGAAGAAAATCAAATGAAGGAAGAGCTTACAGGACAATTAAAAAGTCTCCAAATGGAGCAAGCATCTTTGCAGTCTGGAAACGCACATCTTGAAAGTGCGATTCGGAAGCCTCCACTGGATCTTGCTGGGCATCACAGATGTGGAACGCACACTCAGAGAAAATCCATCGGAAAGGAACATACTGCTTAGAGATGGAGAAAAAACATCCCAAAATGCACAGAAACACAAACTGCACCTATCAGAAGTGCAACCTCCACAGGAAGATGGCTGAAGACATGGAGGAAGAGTTGGGAAGAACCAGTTCCTTCTGTCAGAACCAGAGTCTCTCCTGTGAGGAAATGCTCCAGAGGGTCGGAGGGCAGCTCTGTGAGCAGAGAGAAGCTCAGTGAGCTAAGAAGAGAAAACGCTCACACTCACTGTTGGCTAACGTTGAGTTTCCTGCCAGGCTTTCCCAAGTGGTCCTTTCGCTGCTGCTGTTCCCCATGCAGCCACGGGGCCTGGGAGTGTCCAGGATTCCCCTCAGTTCCCAGGTCCCCCAGGAGAGAAGAGAGCTCAGCTGTTGGGGCTCAGGGATCTGGGGTCTCAGGCAGCTTTGATTCAACTTTCACAGCAGCCCACCACAGAAGACATTTGCCCCTGTTTTCTCTGTTAAAGTACTTTTAATTTCTCTCTTTTTAGTTTAACTGCTGTTATTTAATTGAGGCTACAATTGCTCTTATTAAAGTTGGATAGTGTTAAAAAAAAAAAGGTAGTAGCCACCAAAAGAGCTCAAAATGGATGGGTTTTAGCAATGGCCTCTGGGAAGGGAGATGAGGAGGAGTGGAGGGGTCAGGTCGTCCAAAGCTTGAGGAGGAACAGCAGCCAATAGCCCTGGGGCTCATCCCACCTCCCCACCCTGCAGGGTCCAGTCCAGCCAGGCTGCTCAGCCCACCCACTGGGGAGGATGGGAGCCCAGCGGACTGGGCGCTCTGCTACTGCTATGACTTGTAGTAAATGTTCCCTCAACAATCCCTTTGTTGTATTTACGCCACCTGGTGCTAGCTGCTTATGTCCCCACGCCCCCTTTGCACAAAACAGCACTCCTGCAAGATTTGATTTGTCACTCTATGCATGTCTTTTGAGAACAATTAAGGCTGAAAAAAACATTTATTGAGTTTCTACTGTGTGAGAGGCACAGTACTGGGAACTGAAGATAGGAAGGTAAACGAATAATAGGAACAGAAATACATTTTGAATGACTGAAGATCTAAGATCTGTGTTTCACAGAGCTTAACTAACCCGAAAAGAAATCGGTGAATTCAACTCAAACCTCTGTGCCCTTCGCCTTCCCATGGAAGGAGTGTTTTGCTAAGGACCCAGGGTGCGGGGCTTCTAAAGTGACCAAATTTTCCACTTATGTATACCTCTGACCAGCCTTGAGGAAGTCCTGACAATGGCCAGAGATTTGTGGCAACCAGAGGTTCCAGCTGACAATGTGTGTCTGGGTTGAAGGGAGGGACATGCACGTGATACAAAGACAGGATTCGGGTTTGCCTTTTTTATCCGAGTGGCTTGCTGTCCCTCTGAGCTTGACTTCCCTTTTCAAAACAAAACCAGAAGCAAAACAAACACAGCCCCAACCAGTTTTGTTCTGGAATAGTTGAGTAAGTTGGAGTCACTGGGGCCAAGGTGATGAATTCAACCTGTATTCTGTGTCTGGGCCACCAGTCAGATCCCTGGAGGGCAAGGACCCCATCTTATTTGTCCTTGAACCCCTGGTACTCTGGATAGTGCCAAGCACATATAAGTGCTCTGTAAATTATTGTTAAATAAAAATAAACTTGTACTAGATGTTAAAACAAAAGGTGCTAACAAATAATTCACCAATACGTTTTATCAGTTATAAGATTTGGTGTTGAAAACAGAAAACATATGGCCCATCCCCTCTGCTCCCTAAAAAAACCAAGTGAACGGATAGATGCATGGATGCCCTCGTTCAGAAGTGAAAATCTGCTGTGAGAATGCAGAAGTTTTAGCTCAAACCCCTGTCCACTGTGAGCAAAACTACACAAGCCCATTCAGCAGACAGGGGAGAAGTGATACTGTATACAGAAGAGAAAGATAGCATCTATTTTATTGTCAATACCACTTCAACAAAACTAATTTCCTTTGGGGTTTTCCTTCTGTATTTTAATGGTCTAATGTAGTGCTCAACACACATTAAATAACGGTGTGCTTCCTTCTCTCATTTTTTCTGTGCTTTTTCAGTGCGCTGCTGATTGACCCAATGTCTTGCTGTATAGCGCCCTTTGCTCCTCCCCAGGCCCCAGCACTCTAGTTTTAAGATGCTGGGAGCTGGCCTGAAGCAGAGCAAAGAACACACTCAGACCTAGGCCTGGCACGCAGGTGTTTCAGGGTCAACCGGGGCCAGCTCCAAAGTGTCTGCCACTGACGGGACCAGGTCCCCAGTCGTGATAGGGAGGAGGGGCTTACGTGGGTCAAGAGGAGACAGCAGGATCAGTAAGGGCTTCGGGAAGGGAGAGACTGCCAAGCTGCCCTGTCCTCCTGACTTGGATGCAGCTACACCATGAAGTGACACAGTTGCCTGCTCACCTTCTCCTGCTCTGATCCCACCCACAAAGTTGTGGAGAGGCAGGGCAGTGTTTCATTACAGCTGGAGGTAAAGACTTTTTTTTGGCCTTAAGGGCTGGAGGAAAAGATTTATCCTCCTGGTCCTCTATTTTCCCATCTGTAAAATGGGACTCCCAATATTAGTTTCCCGAGAAAGGCAAAGAGGTATCCTGGCAAACCCTAGGCTAACGAAACTGACCTTATTAGTCACCAGGCAAAGAAACAGAAGCTGAAAAGCAGAGGCGAGGCTTCTCTCCTGACTGAGATCTAAACCCCTGCGGGAGGGAGCTGCTTCCTGCTCAAAGGAGAGCCCTTCAGAGGGAGGTTTTATGGGCATTGCCGGAAACATAGGGGATACAGTAAAACACAAAGACACAAGTGCATTGAGCTGGAGAGCACATCCATTCTGCTTGACAGACACAAATTACTGACCAGACGCAGGCATTTCCCCTCTTGGTCACCACCCAATGAAGGGGAGAGCTTTTATTTTCTAAATGATATATTGATCCGATAAAATTATTATTACATCATCTCTATGGCCCATCACCACTCACAATGGGAAAGCATTATAGGGAAAATGAATGCTCCCACTGGAATGGGGTATAGAGATGTGTGTGAGTGTGTGAGTGCGTGAGTGTGTGTGGGTCAAGATTTCTGACAGAGGAAGATAGGGAATTTCATTAGTATTAGTTGATGGAGCTCCAGCACTCACAAGGACAGTCGAGCATCTCTCCTGGGACCCTCGTCAGGAGTTGCAGGGGAAATGAGATGCTGTTAGGGAAAGGCGTGGAAAGGATATAGTAGACCAAGGCCTTCAGGGCTTAAGGAGTGAGACTGAAGGGCTCTTGTCAGACTCAATGTGTCTTCCTTAAAGCAGGAATATGTCTTCTGAAGGGAGGGAGAATCTATAACGTGGAATTTCAGACATCTGGGACATCCATGCAGGGGACAGGGGCTGATGAATCGGTGGTTAGTGCAGGGTCTCAGACTCTCCGAAAGTCTCAAAGCATGCTTTCTAGCAGTCTTGGGGGAGAGCCTCCTTCGTTCCAGAGCTAAGGTAGCTCCCAAGAGCATGGGAAACTGTCTTCTCCTGAGGCAAGTTATTGGTGGGTTAATGACCTTGAGTCTGCCCGGCTCTGTGGAACTAGGCCCCTCTATATTGCCAGAGGGCTGGGCTGGGGTGGAGTGGTGGAGTTGTGAGTGGGACCCCAAAGCAGGACTAGCTTTAACCACCTGGCCCTGAAGATGGCTGTGTCCGGGTCCTCAGTTACTTCTCTGGGTCCTGGAGAGCTGAGGACATTAGTAGAGGATTTCTCTGACTTCACTGGGTCTGAGGGAATAGCTGCGCCTGGGGAGTTTTTCTCTCTCGACTAAATGGACTGTTTCCCAAAGTGAGGTAGCAGTCTGCCATGAAACCTGGGAGCTCTGAGACAGAGAACACAACCACACAACCAAGCCCTGGCCACTGGGAGAGCAGCTCTCAGTCCTGGGTCGTCCACAAGGCAGACTAAGTGCGTGCACGCACACACACTCTGACAAAAGATGTCGATTGTATGAAGCAGTTATCCTGGGAAAAAATCTGAACCAGGTTGGACTTTCCTACCCTTGAGGTTTAGTGCTATTTTTATTTTGAATCACACATGAGGGGGCTCATAATGTTTTTAGGGTTTGGGGCTCTGGACAATTTGGACGCTTTGCACCTGGATTCCGCTAGTGGAGGGAGCTGTGAGAACTGGGTTGTCCTCTTAGGGAACCTCGGGCCAGTGGCCTTGGGTGAAGCCTGATGAGTGATAGACCTCATGGAGACCTTTGGGGCCCTTCATCTCCTCAATTCTCATTGACTATCCTTATATTCAAGTGTATACTTTTGGAACATGACTTAGTGGAAAAAGACAAACCAATAAAGTTAGATAAGGAAACCAAGGTGCTCGATGCCCCCTGCCGAGGTCAGATCAACTTTGTAATACTTAAGCTGCTGCTAGGTCCATATGACTCTGCCCCTCCAGGACCCTGCCTGCCCCTCAGAGGGGAGCCAGGAGGAGGGACAGATGGCCATGGGGCCCCCAGTAGCCCAGGAACCACTTACCTTCAAGGATGTTGCTATGGGTTCCTCTAGGAAGAATGAGATCACCAGGCTTTGCTAGGAGGACTCTGTATAAAGGTGTGATGGTGAGACTTTGTTCCTGGGAATATCAGCTTTCCAGACTGCATGCAATCCCCAGTTTGAAAAAAGAGAAAATCCCTACAAGGTAAAGAAAGAACTTCTCCAGACCTCTGTCCATAGGTAACTACCAAATACATCCTCCTCAATAGCAGAATTGTCAGATCACTCTTGTTCCAGAAAACCTGTGTTAACACCCTGTTGTGGGCCACAAGACACGTGAACTCAGCTTTCAAGGTCTTACACCTTCTCAACACATCTTAACCACACAACACTGTTTATCTCTCTATGCCCCTCAAACTCCAGCTCCATTCATTTCGAGACAGTCTATTTAGTGGCTTCCACACGTGCTGAGGTCAGTTCCAAAGTCAGAACTGCATTCTACTGCAGCGCCACCACTTCCTACCAGTCCCCTAGCCTCTTTCAGCTTCAGTTTTCTGTGCTGTAAAGTGGAGATAATGGTACCTACCTCCTTAGCCTCCTACCTGGCCTACAGTCAAGTACTTGACCAATGTCAGCTGCTATAATATATATACACATATTTATATAAAATAGTAAATAGTTGGTCAAAGAGTCTCATGTTGTAGGGTGAGTCTAAAGAGTTTTAATGGTGATTCTGGAAAAGTGTATCAGTTCTGGAGTCAACCACAAGTGTGTAATGAAAGAAAACCACTTTGAATATGCAGACAAAACCACCTGAGTTTTAAGGCTATGCTGCCTTGGTTGTGCTACACCGACAGGCTCCGTAACATTGCTCACACTCTTCACCCTGGCTGTCTGCTTTGTGTTGAGCTTAATCCATCTTATTTTCACAACCCAAGAATGTTTCAAAAACAGTCTTTGTAGCTTTCTTGGAAAAGAGTGATGTGGTTATCTGTTAACTGAACAGTGCAATGGCCCTTTCTGACATTGCTTCAGTTTTTTTAGAGTTATCTTAAAAGCTTTCCAGAGGTGGTAGGGAAGGATGGGACTCTAAAAGGAGATGGCAAATCAAGAGGGAATTGAGGGGCATCAAAGTAAGAGCTCTAGACACCCATCGTTATACAAAGATATTGTCTTGAAAGTCAAAACTCAGAGATATCTGATATTAAGTTTTTTTCCTCAAGAATGGATGATTACATTACAGCTAATTTGCGTGGTGCTGAGAGTTTATTTGAAAAGGAAAAGAAACTCACCACTCTAATGATTGGGTGTCAATGGAGGGATTCCCTCTTCTGATGCTCTTTGCAACATATGAGTTTCACAGAGAGAGGATCAGACACTTCCAGTTGGCATACCAGCCTTCATCCATCCTGTCCTTATGCATGAGGGTACCACCAGGGCTCACCTTAGTAAAGTCCAGAAGACTCTCTAGCACCCTCCTGCCAGAACGCTAGGGCCCATGTGTTTTTCTCACTTGCCCTCTTAACTGTGGTCAGGCTAGTTTAAAAGACTCTGCTGAACCCGTTCACAGTAAGGAGTACATGATTATCAGTAATTTAGGATTGCCCTCTCCCAACTATGGGTGCCTTTTAAAGTTGAGGCAATGCCTTCACCCAAAGGAATGAGTCTTTCATGGCAGAATTTCAGGCCTAAGGTATATGCTGTGGCAGGAAAAGGGAAACGGGGCATTTAGTACAAGATTCTTCTTAGAATCTCTCCAAATTATACCACACAAGTGACCTTTACTCTACAAGTAGTTAGAGGCTATAGCAGCAGTTAGAGTCTGCAGAAATCCTGGTACCTAAAGGAAAAAGGAGGTTTGGAAAATACAGTGGAATCTTGTTGCTATATGATAGACCCTTGACATTCTTAAAGGATATGGCCTCGCGCCTTAGTGAATTACCAAATTTGAGAATGACACTAAGTCATATAATTCCTACCCTCACAAGGTAATAAAGTAAAATTGAAAAATCTAGTGCCTCTTTCAGATCCATGATGATTCCATAAATACAGGAGTCAGGTCATTTATCAAGCTGCTTTCTGGCCTCAACCATCCCATGATTAGACCTCTTCTCTTCCCTCCCTCATGCTAGCTGCTGTCTTTCTTTTCAGACCCAGTTTCCCACAAAGAAGCACAGGCTTTATCATCTCCCATGTGTTCCTGCCTATGGATGACAAATGGAGAATGAAGCCACCAGCCGAGTGCTCTGTGCGTGCACCAGGCTTGGAGTGCATGATTCAAGTTGGTGACTTGGCAAAATGACTAATGTCTGCACATCATGTGTCATCAATTATGGGATCATTCATGAATAGTTAAAAGCACGGATGCTAAGCCCTTGAATGCCAAGGGCCTCCTGGGTAGATATCAGGGAAATAACTTTAACACTTGAGCCCGAGGCTGAGAGACATCCTCCGTGTCCTGGGGCTGCCTAGGCATTCCACCCCTTTGTGCTGCCTGCAGTCACCTTTTATTGCTGGCCTCTGTATTAGTTTTTTAGGGCTGCTGTAACAAAAACTATAGACTGGGTGGCTTAGAACAACTGACATACACCGTCTCACAGTTCTGGAGGCCAGGGGTCCAAAAATCAGCGTCGACTGGACCATGCTCCGTCTGAAGGCGCCAGGGAAAGATCTGTTTCAGGCTTCTCTTGCAGGTTCCGGTAGCTCAGACCTTCCTTGGCTTGCAAGTGATTGTTTTCTCCCTGTGTCTCTTCGTAGCTCCTCTCCCTGTGCATGTCTGTCTCTTCATACGGCATCATTTTTATAAGGACACCTGTCATATTGGATTAGGGTCCCTCCTACTCCAGTATGACCTCATCTTGACTAATTACCCTCTATTTCCTATTTCTAAGTTACATCACATTCTGAGATGTGAAGACTAACATATGAATTTGGGGGGACGTGATTCAACCCATAACATCCTCATAAACTTCTGTTAGACCCTCTGCTAATGTTTATGGGGAGGCCACTTTCAGGGAATTAGAACGACGTGGTCATTTGAACACTCAAAAGGGTGACAAACACCTAGTCTAACTTGTTCTTATCCATCTCATCACACATATACATCTCCCCTCATGTCCCCCCCCCCCCCCCCCCCCCCGCCGCAAACCTCGCTGCTTTTAAAGCAGCCTTAGTATGCCACACCCATTAGGATGGCAGAAAGCGGTGCTGGAAAACATGTGGGAGCCCAAAGACGGGCACCGAGGGGTTAAATGTGGAGGATGGAAACTCCCTTCAAAGACGGGTATTCAGGGTCAGAGGCCTCTGGGGAGAGTGGAGACAAGTGCTTTTGCCCTGTTTCCCTCTGCCTTGGCTTCTTGTGAGGCTGTGTCCCTTGAGAGAAGGAATCTGATCACCCCAAAGAATGACCAGGCCCCAGACACACGGAAATGGGTACCTGGGCACCTCTGCCCTGCAGACAGCGCCGCCCACCCGCCCTCTTGTTGGAACGAATGCGCAATGAAACCGAAGCTGTCTAGGCTTCAAGATAAGTCTGTCCCTGTTCTTTTTTGTCTCCAAGGCCAAGAGAACATAAGCCCTTTCCAGGGATTCCCTTCTGGATCTGCTCTTTGGAGCTGGAGGGCTGGGCCCAGGCCCACTTCAAGGAACAAGGGTGCTGCCTGACGCCTGGCCATGGCGGTGCATCTCACAAATATGGCTGAGAGGTTGCCGGGACAGATGGAAATCTAAGAAATGCACTTGGTGTTCATTCTCTTCTGCATCCTCAAGACTGTCTGCCCAAGGGAAGTGAGAGATTCCTTGGTTTTCTCCCTTCAACTCTTTTGTTTCTACTTTCCTCCTATTTACAACTCTGCTACCAACAAATTAGGAATCAGAACAGCCTGCAAGCCTGAGACTAGGACTTCTTTTGAAGGAAGTCAGGACCAACTGAAGTCTTTTCTCTCTCTTTTAGAGGAAACCTGCCTCAGATAGGGATGAGCTGAGTTGGAGCCAGTTGTGAACCCAGGGCCAGTTAACCAGCTCTCCCAAATGCCTTTGACTCAAGCTACCGTTTTCCCTGGGCAAAGCCAACGTTACTGTCAGTGGGCTGTCCACACTCACTGAGCTATTTATCTCGTAGAGAGGCTGGTGACACTGGTTGGTCTACACTCTGGCACGGTCCCCCACATGGCTGGAGGGCAGGGAGCCACCAACAGGAATCAATCTAAAGTGCTCCTGGGGGTATCAGACACAGCCTCCAGAGTGATCTCAGTTACAGAGTCACAGACTTTAGAAAGGAAAGCGCATCCCATTGACGGAGCACCTGCTGTGTGTGCTACGGTTGCATCAGTGTCATCACAGACGTAATCTCATTTATTCCTCACTGATTCTGGGCAGCAGATCTAGTTGCCATCATTTTTACAGAGGAGGCTACATAAGGCACTAGAGTCACCTGGGGGTGCTTTAAAATGTTCATTGACCACAAAAGGTCAGCGTTAAATTAAAACCACAGCGCTGTTTTGGCAATCACCCAGATGAAGTCTCTCTTTGAACAAACTCTAATCAGGCTCCTCTGAACTCTCCTCTCAACTCAGCCCTGACTTTTAAGCTCCGTGCTCCTCTCTCCACTGTCCAATTTTAGCAAGAATCCCGCTAAGCCATTTTAGCCAGGAGCCCCCAACCTCCAATTCTGATCACCCTTGAATCTGACCGGGTTCCTCATCCCCACCATCCCAGGTGATGTCTGATTACCCAGATTGCCTTCAGCAAGAATCCTGTGAGGTCGGTTTAGCCAGAATCCCCCTTACCCTTGATGTTTCCACTTAGTAATCTTCCATCCACTGACCCCCATCCTGCTCCTTGGCCATAAATTCACACTTTTTGTTGCATTCGAAGTTGAGCCCAAGCTCTCTCTCCTACTGAAAAATCCCGTTGCAGTGGTCCCTATGCATATGGCATGGTGATAGCCTTAAGTTGGCCTTGACTGTTCTTTAACAAGCTTTGTAAATAGTATTTTCTTTAACAGGCATGAGGGAATTATGTACCAGCACCTTTAGGGATAGGAGTGGAGGAGGCCCCTGCAGCCAGGGAAACTATTCCCAGCATTTATGATCTTCTTGGCCAGTGGAACCTTCTGGAAGTCCTCAGCAGGCAGGCCCATCACTGCCATTGGCAGAGGAGCGGCAGAGAGAAGGGAAACATTTGCTAAGCAGTTTAAAGCAGCAACAGCTTTTCTGGACAACCAAACCTTCTATGGAGTGGTGATTATACAGCCCAGAGGAAATTCTGGTGCTTCTTGTGAGGTGATTAGGTGGGGCCGCGCCCAGAGATTGTGGGTTCCTGAGAGAAATGAGGAAATAGAGCGAAAGGATGCCTTGCTCTTCCCTTCCCTCCCTCTATACGTCCTTAAGTGTCCAGTCAGAAAAAGAGATCTACTTAGCGGCCCGGGGTTTTGCCAGTTCAGATCCTGGGCGCAGACATGGCACCGCTCATCCAGCCATGCTGAGGTGGCGTCCCACATAACAGAGCCAGAGGCACTCACGACTAGGATATACAACTATGTACCTGGGAGGATTTGGAGAGAAGAAGGAAAACAAAAGGTGATTGGCAACAGATGTTAGCTCAGGTGCCAATCTTTAAAAATAAATAAATAAATAAATAAATAAATAAATAAATACCTCCTAGTTCCCAAGTCCTGTGTAATTTAACATCTGACCCTAAAAAAAAAAAAGAGAGATCTAATATTGCTTAGAAAAGCAAAGGAAAGCAATCTGGGCTCTCAATCCTGTTTTTCTCCTTTCCTGAGAGCTTGTGGCGTAGAAAAAAGAGTATTAAGAGTAGAAAAAATTCTCTGGAAGCTCTAAAGCTAGACGATGCTAACACCCGGTGATTGTTCTGGTGCTTGTGCTACTTCTGGTGGGCCAGGGTCTCTGGCAGTGCCAACTCTCTCTCGTGGTAAAAGTCAGTGTCGTAGGCAACACCAACAGCCAAGGGCATTTACTGAGGCTCTGGTGAAATGCGGGGCGGGGGGCAAGCCCCTGTTTTGTTGTCATCACGGATCGAGGCTCCCGGGTGCAGGAGCTGAAGGCAGCAGAATGGAAAGATCTAAGCCAGAGCAGGAGTGTGAGGCAAGCCAAGGGCAGGGGTGAGCACGGCGTGTAAACATCACGTTAACATCACCATACACTTAGAATCCAAAATGCTCACAACCCTGGCGGACAGCAGGAGCTGGCAAACTGTGGCCCTGCGAGCCAAATCTGACTTGAGGCCTAATTGTACGGCCTTTGAGCTGAGCGTGGTTTTCACATTTTTAAACAGTGGGAAAAAACGAAAAGATGAATATTTTGTGGCAGGTGAAATGATATGAAATTCAAATTTTAGTGTCCATAAATAAAGTTTTATTGGAACGCAGCTGCTTTGTCTATCTACTGACTATAGCTGCTTCTGCACGATAGTACAGAGTCGGGCGGTGGCAACAGGCCTTATGGTCCACAAGCCCCAAAAGGGTTCCTATCTGGCCCTTCACAGAGTTTGTCGACCCCAGCTAAGAGGGATTTAAATCCCGGCTCTGACACATGCAGCCTGTGTGAGCTTGGGCCCATCCCCTATTCTCTATAAGCCGCAGGTTTCTCATCTACAAAATGGAGAGAGATTAATAACACCCGCCCCATGGGTTGATAGGATTTCCCGGGACATGGATGTAAAGAAAGTGCTTAGCAAAGGGCCTGATGCAGAATTAATGCTCAGTAAAGGTTTGTTGTTGCTGTTCTGTTTGCTAAGCTTCTCAAGGAGAAGGGTTTGGTCCCTGTGACAGAGATTGCTGGTTTGCTAACCCTATGGATTCTCCCAATATGTTACTTTAGAGGCTGGGAAAGCTAAATATTCACTTTCCCAGTCTCCCTTGCATCCAGGAATGGCCATATGATACAGTCTGGCCAATTAGACATAAATGGAAGTCTGCTCTGAATGTTCTGGGAGAGCTTTTGCTTCCCTGATTAAAGAGATGGCATGGTTAAATGCTGTCAATTCCCCATCTTCCTGCTTTGACTATAGTTGTGATGTCTAGAGCTGGGGCAGCCACTTTGGGCCCATGAAAGCTGTGGCAAACAGAATTACAGAGACCACTTACCCTGACATCACTAAGCTGCCGAGTCAATGTCATAAGCTACCTACCTTCAGAATTTTCATTGTTTGAGAAAAATAAAACCCTATTTGTTTAAACTATTGTAAGTCAGATTTCTTACTACTCGTAACTGACCAAATTTCTGACTCATACATCCTTTTGGAAGTTGAGCGGAAGGCTGAGGAACCGTGTACCAGAAGGCAGGGCTTCTGAGCGAGGAAGTCTGAAGTGACCAGTAGATAGAGGACTATAAGGACGTACCTTTTGAGAAGTCCAGTTCAGAGACGCAAGACCCAGAGAAGAGAGACAGAAGCTCAGAGTTCTGGTCAAGCTCAGCTTTAGTGAAGAGAAATGTCATTGTCAGAGTGTAGCAGGAACAGGTTAAAAAGATGAATGTTGCCTGTTCTCAATAGAGCTGCCAGGGGAGAACGGGGCCGTGAGCATTCCCGAGGCTGCAAAGAGGGAAAGGAAACTAATTAAAATACATACTATTCTCTTAATTCAAATTTACAAACTTCTAGAAAATATGCAGATATTATATTCCTCCTCAGAGTAAGTTAGCAGCCTGAACAAAGTCCACTCATCAGATCTAAGCAACTCTTAATAAGGACAGCCCCAGGAGGCACCTGGAGAAGTACAGGCTGGCCCAGGGAGAGGCGATTCTCCTCCGAGCTGGCCTCGACCCTCTTAGGTTTCCAAGAGAGTAAAATGCCATGGTTTGTGGGAGGGGAGTGTAAGAGAAATAGCCCCAGTGGGATGGGAAATAACCATTTCCCAGCAACCTTTGCAAGTTGTTGGTTCTCTTTGGGCCAATCTGGGAAGGCTTCGTCAAGGGGAGGAGGTTTTAGTTTAAATTCATGGCTTTTTATATATTTTCTGTTTAGAGAGGTAACGCATGCTCATTATAGAACATTCAAATGATACAGAGAAGTATAAAAAGAAAAATCACTCTGAAATCCCCTATCCTCCACCCCAGGCAACCACAGCTTCCAGGCCTCCCTCTGGGCATATATTCACATGCAATTAGAAGTTTGACACAAATGGGATCCCGTTATACTCAACGTGCTTTCTTTTCAGTTCTCCTCTCTCTCTCTTTCTTCTGCATCGTATTTTTCATTTGTAGAATTTTGTCTTGTTGGTGACTCTAGACAGGCCTCATCCTCTCTATCGTCCACATCACAGTCCTTTGTGTGGCTTCCTCGGGGACGGCATTGGGGCAGCCATTTGAATGGCTGGAAGGAGTGGTCTGGCAGGCAACAGTTCTAAAGCGGGAACTGAAGCCTGAGGATGATGTTGAGTAAGTTCTTGATGGAGTTTCAAGTGAAGATGTAGCTTGAGTTGGAGACAAAGAGGCAGGCGAGAATGCCTGTGAAGAACTGAACAGCCACCCTTCCTCCTGACCCTCTTTCCCAAGCTCCTCCAATCTTCCCCTCCGTGAGTTATCTAGGGGACCCCTCAGCTGGTGGCATGCCCCTCGGGACGGTCTCAGCCCCCGCTGTGTTGGGCAGATGCCCTGATGGTTTCCTGGTCCTACCTGAAGTGCTCAGAAGTGGGCCACGCACTTCTCTTCCCTCAGAGCCTGCAGAAGCCTGCATTGCCAATGAGGAGCTGAAGTGGATAAATGATCCTGGCCTGAGAACCTGCCAGGTTATTTGCTCCAGCACATCTTCCCCAGTAAATAGGTTTTTCCTGAAAACCAAATGGTAGCTTAGAAGCTGCTCTTGTAGGCGCAGAACCAGAGGAAAAGGTATTAGAAAATAACTTCCTAGATTCTATGCTGAGGAGAGGTTTACTGTTTTGGCACTTCAATATTCCTCCTGACTGGTCTTTGAATTCATTTTACTCATTCCTTCTCACTTGTCCTTCATTCACCCTTACTCCTTCCCGTAATGGTGATCAATATGGCGGATCGCATCACTCTGTGGGAGCACGGGGTCTGAGTCCACCTAGCTTCACATCCTGGCTTCATTATCTCCCACGTGTATAACCTTGGAAAAGTTATTTGACTTCTCTGAGCATCAGTTTCTTCCTCTGTAAAATGAGGATACTAAGTTTCCGTATCACACAGGTGCTTTGAGTATGCCTTTATTTTCATGGCCTTGGTTCATACTCAAAGGAAGTGTCCATCCACCTGATTTCCTGCCAGCCTTTCCCATCAGCATCACTTAGACTCAGGCAATGTGCACATCACCACTTGGCCTTCCTCTGTATAACTGTGGTTATGGGTACTCCTGGTTTAAGGAGCTCATCACAATGCTTTGGTTTAAATGCTTCATGCAGGTCCCATAAAGGACCAAAGTGAGCACAGAAGGGTTGTTCAGGTCAGCTCAGGACTCCATCCCTAGCTCTGCTTAAATATGTTCATGAGAACCAGAAATAAAATTTCAAAACTAGTAGTAGGAGGCGAAAAGCAATAGTTAGGGCCAATGAGATAACAGGCTGCAAGCAGATGTGAGTAGGAGGAAAGACGGAGACCTCTCCCGAGCACCAGGGGTGGTGGGAGGGAGAAGGCACCACCCTCCATCTGCCCTGCAGAGGGGCACGTGTTCCCACGGCTCGCCAAGCATCAGTCCAGGCTGAGGAGACGCGTCCCCAGCCTCGCTGGGTGGGTGATTCAGCGTCCTCCTCTTAGAGGCTGCAGGGAAGGAGACCAGAGCACCACAGCTTGGGCGCTGGGACCCCTGGGCTGGCCAAGGCCTTGGGCTCTCAGTCTCTTTCTCCTCCCCTTGCATGTTCTGGTGGCCTGACCCAGAGAACCAGAGACTGTGCATGGACATCGGGAAAGAACAGGCAGAGAACCAAAGCTGCCAAGTAGCAGATCCCCTGCCACTCAGCACCTGGATTTTAACCAAAGTGTGGCTTCCCGCCACCTCTTTGTGCCCCCAGCTGCCTGCTTTACTGGCTCCCTCTTGCCTGCCCTTGGGGAGAAAAGGAAGAGCTTCGGATGAAGAAAAGTCTTGGTGAAATGGTGGTTTGAAAGGACAGATTCAGTTCCTGTAAACTTTGAGAAGGAAGAGCTCCACCAAATTCAGAGCCTGAGCAAAATCTCCCCCAGCTCCTGCTTTGCTGGGTATTTTTGGGGGGCAGGGAGGGGAGCACAAGGTAGTCCCTCTTTTGCTTCCTGCTTCCCACTTCTCCATGCCTCCCATAGCCAGACCTTAGGCTGAGGCCTCTGCCGGGCTTGCGAGCCAGGCGGTTTGAACATGCAGCTGAGCTCATGGAAAAGGGTTCTGGCAAAAGAGAGCAGAATAAATGTTACTGCTGAGAGTCAGGTTTCTTCCAGCTTGGAGTTCTATGATTCCACAAACAATGAGGCATGAAAAAACACATTCAGCTGCTTTCTACCCTAAGAACGCCATTCAGACATCATGGATGCTGCAAAGATCTGGCACATTTCAGAGATGGGGGTCCAACTTGGGGCAGGGAGGATGAAAGGATGGAGACACTTTTTATCCAGATTATGGGAGGCTCAACATTCCTGCCCAGAGTCAGAACAGCCTGGGCCGACTGCCACCAGCAGTGTTCTATTTTGTTTTAAACAATGAGCTTAACCCACTTTAGAATAGAAAACAAGCACTAAACTCAACACTTTCTATCCTCTAAATTCTTGTCCATGATTTGCCAATAATTATATACCTTTTTATGTAGTTGTAATCACTATGTACATAGTATTTTATGTTGCTTTCCCACTTACCATGATTTAGAGTGTGTGTTTTCCATGTATTGACATAGTTCAGTCTTGCCATTTACGTAGTCGCACGACATCCCGTTAAATTGATACCCTTTAATTTGTTTAGCCAAGCTTTTCCTACTGCTGGACATTTGGGTTGTATCCAGTTTTTCACCATTACAAATAGAACCAGCAGCAACATCTTGAGATGGAACAATGATGATAAAGAGCTGAAGTGTTGCTGACTTTATTTTCACTGGCAACCAAATTTAGAGAGAGCCTCAATATTGCCCCTCCCAAGCACAGGAGTAATTAAACAGCTGCCTTGAAGGATGGCTGGATGATTTATAGGCGGTGAGATGCGTTCAGTGGGTTTGTCAGTATCCTGCGGCATTAAGGATACGCTTGTTAATTATCTGTGGTTAATATGATAATTTAGGAAAAACAACACCTATTAAGAGTTCTTCATTAGGCAAAAGGCTTCTTGTTTTTGAACAAACAAAGCCTCCAAAATTAATGATGATCACCTCTGCTCTGTCGCCGGGCAGGGAGAGCAAAGAGTCCCATTTCTTTTTAACATTCCCACAGTGTACTGGGTAAAATGAGGCTTCCTTCTGGAAGATTCTCCTAGGCCCTGCCTTGATGGTTGCCTCTTTGCAGAGCCACGAAATTAACCATTGTGAGACCAATTAGTTTTTTCCAGGTGTCTCAATAAACTTTTGCTCCATCAGGTGAATTGAGAAACTTTTACCTGCTAATCCCTGGGACTTCAATGGAGCAAATAGTATTCTCATTTTGTAGATGAGGAAACTGAGGCCCAGGAATGGTGAGCGGCTTGCCTGGCGTCCCAGAATCAGGCAGGGGATGGACAGAGGAAGGTAGGTTGCCCACCTGCCCCACTAAGCTTTCCCCAGCCTTCACCCAATCCCTGAAACATGCCTCATGCAGGCAGACCCCTCAGACCAGGACCAAGAGCTATAAGGGGATTCTTATCCGCTGGGAAGCTTCAGACTCGTTTCATCCCCTGAGAGGGAGGGAGGGGCCAGAGGAAAAGGGCATCGCATAATGGGACAGCTGAGCCAATATCTGGAAGACCCAAGGAGAAATAACCCCCGGCACACAACCTCGTCTTTATACTTCAACAAGTGCTGAATGTAACTCATGGGCTGTGCTCAGTCACCACTCCCGGCGTCACCCAGTCGTCCTCCACCGCCCAATCTTCATATTTCATTTTGGCCTGGGCAGCGCAAACTCCATAGAAGCCATGAAGAATAATTTTTATATGTGGGGCCTCTGCCGAGCGAGCATCTTGTGGCACAGATTCCCAATCCTCCTGTTGGTGGTGGTGGTTGGGGGGCGGCAGGAGTCCTGGGGTGAGTGGGGAGAAAGCATGAGAATCAGCATGGCCCGGCAGAGGGGTTCCCTGGCTCTTCGGTTTAGGGCAACGCCGGTCCCAGGTTTAGGGAAACATCAAGACATCCCCCACTCTGTCCCTGAGGAAGAAAGAGGGAGGGAACATAACAGTATTGTCTATGGATGGGGTTTTCACACACTATCATATTTCCTTGTTAGAAGAAACCCGAGGTCTGTGTTATAATCCCCATAGTACCGATGGAGAAAGCGAGGCTGGAAGAGCTTAAATCCGTGGTCAAGGTCACACAGGGATTAGGTTTCAGAGAGGCAGATTTAAACTTAGATGTCCTTTCATGTGCCACTCTTTCCCTGGCTCTATGTTCCTTGGCCACTCTGACATTGACTTGGGGGGCGGGCAGGGAAGCATGGCATCACAGCAGAAGCTATGGGGCACAGGCAACTCAGGGCACCTAGAGGGGCGGTGGTACCCCAGTAGCTCATGCCCATGCGGTGTCAGGGATGGAGCTGGTTGGGGCTCATGCCCATGCGGTGTCAGGGATGGAGCTGGTTGGGGCTCATGCCCATGCGGTGTCAGGGATGGAGCTGGTTGGGGCTCATGCCCATGCGGTGTCAGGGATGGAGCTGGTTGGGGCTCATGCCCGTGGGCTATCAGGGGTGGTGCTTGTCGTGGCCTCTGAGGACAAATGAGATACGCTTATAAATTCACCTCCATCCAAGTCTTGCCATTTTTGCGGGTCCCTGGTGAAGTCACAAGAGAGGTGGATCTGTCCTGGTTTCAAGTCCCCAGCACTGTTTAGCTAAACATGTGGCCCCAGGCAACACCTCAGCTTCTCTCAGAGCCTGCTTCCTCTTTGAAGAACTGAGACGATTAACGCGTCTGCGCCAAATCCCTGACTAGCTGGGAAGATCAGGTCAGATGAGCTGGAAAGTCACTTGGAAACTGAAGCATCATTATTACTAAAATCAAATAAAGCTGGTGCTGAGACAAACAATTGAATTTTATCTCACAGCTTGCTCTTTCTTCCTGACAAGTTTGCCTTCTGCGATTTCCTTAAACAATACTCTCCCCAGGGAGAAGTTTGTTAGAAATATGGTAGCTGGACCCTACCCTGGACCCACTGAACCAGAATCTGGGGAGCTGGGAGCCCAGGTGTCTGCATTTTCAGTTTGTTCCCTGGACAATTGTTATAGCCACACTTTGCAGTTCTCTTCTTTGGGGGGGTGGGGAAGAGGGGTGAAGGGAGCATGTGGGTGTTTGTGTTCAGTTGTCTGTTTCTTGCAGGTGGCCTGCCAACTCGGGACTCTCTGGCTCCCCCTTCCACGGAGGCAACAACCCCCTAACAGCCTGCTTTTCCTTCAGTTTGACAGCTCAAAAGCATGTCAGCCCACCCTTGGCTCGCCCCTTTAAAACGTTTGCTAGGTCTCTTTCTGGGGGATGGAGTGCTAACTTGGGAAGCTCCTATTGGGCCCAGCACTGCCTCAGGCTTGCTGTGTGACATTGCGCAGTCCCTTGAGCTCTCTGTGCCTTGGGGCCTCACCCAGTCAGGAGAGGGACATGAGCCATCGAGTGAGGCCAGCTGGTTTTGTCCTCAGGCTTCCTGGGTGGTAACGCTAGTTTTCACCAAGTATGAAAGGTGAGCTGTGTGTCACTGGGAAGCTCGAGGGAGCCTTTGTGGGTCAGAAGGCCCCTCCCAGAATGCAGGGATGCGTGAGACTGCTCACTTTCTGAGCAGAGTCCGCCCCAAAGTGGACACTTCAGTCCCAGTTCGCTGCATCCTGCATCCTTAGAGGAGGGATGCAGCATCAGGAGGGTCTGTGCTCAGACCTGGGCAATGAGGGGACAGGGGAGGATGGGGGAGTGGGGGGGGCGAGGGTGGAGGTTTGCCTTACTGAGGAATCACCAGGACTTCATTCCAAGGCAATTTGGACCCTCAGGCCTGCATGTGCATGCGTGTGTGCGTGTGTGTATGCATGTGCGTGTGTGTGTGAACAGAAGACAGTCAGGGACGAGGCAGATTTTGCTCTGGATTCTTGACCTGGCACTCGAACCCAGGATTCACGGAGGCAAGAACAATGTCAGAGGAGGGAAATGGGTGTGGCTGAAAGAGGCTCAGCAGAGGACAAGGAAGGGCAGGCACTGTCCTGTCCTGGTGGTAGAGAAGGGACTCTGGCTCATCCCCCGAGCTGAGTTTCACCCCTTAGTCTCCAGGAGCCCCACTCCTTCCAGAAAACCCTCACGCCTGCAGACTCTGCTGTGTGCTGGCCACACAAAGGACAGCATGCCCACTGCCACCCAACTCACCGCCAACCTTCCCTCCCCGCCACCTGCAGTGACAGGCATATTTCAAGGCTGCCCTGCCAAGCGCGGCCAGAGGAGGGTTGATTTCATAGCTCACTTCATCCCGCCCCAGGTTCTCTGCCCCATTCTTCTTTCATTCAAATTCTCTTTTTTCACCCTTGAGTGATCTGGCCCTCTCCTGATTCTAAAATCTATTTTTTCCTCTCCCTACCCCAAAATCTGCCACTGAATTGCATCCATGTTACTGTCTACTTCTATACTTCTTTTGCAATTCAGCCTTTTCTTCCCATCACATCATTTCAGGCACAGCGCTTGGCTTGTGAATGGTGGTGATTGCCCACGCCACACCCTCTCTCTCTCAGACACCCCAAGGCGAAGGTCCACCTCTAAGAAGCTGTGTGACCTGGCCCAGGCACTTTACTTCTTTGCTCTTGGTTCCATTGTCTGGAAAATTAGATGATCTGATCACCTCTAAGCTCCCCTGTAGCTTTAATATTAGCGAATTCCGTGGTTCAAGGGACTGGGCTGATGTCAAATATTCACTCTCTTTTAATACATGGGAAAGTAATCAGCTCATAACCACCTACACACAGAGCCTCTGTATCTAATTTTGTGTGTTATGGTGACTCCCAGGCATCTAACTACCACGAGGCCACTGTGGGCTTAGGGCATGTAAAATGTTGGCTGAAACCTAAGATAAGTCCAAGACAGCAGTGACCAAAGACCGAAACGCTAAGTGTCTATTGATTCTTTGATTTACGATCCACGTGTGTGCTCCCCTCCGCCATTAGGGCATCCTTGAATCAGAGCAACTTGCCCAAGTTCACTCAGCTTGTTCATTACAGAGTGGGGACTGGAACTCGGGCCTCAGACCTGATTGAATGCTGATGAGGAAAAGCTTGGTCCTGTGGTGTTGGCAGGATGGACTCATTCTGGGGCTCTTCTTGGCCAATTGGATATTTATGAGCAAGTTAGAAAACCATGTCCTCTCTGAATGGATGCAGCTCTGCCTATTGATCATGGCCTGATAGGTCTGCATGATGGCCCTGCGCAGGATGTCTCCCAAATCAAGGACCAGCCGCCATTTTGTTACTGCCTGAGACCGGCGTTCTCTTACTTCCTGAGGCCCAAGAGACCTGGGTTTGCCCTTACCCATGGGGCCGCTGGATGGCTTTAGGTATCACGTCAAATCTCCCCTCCATGAAGACTTCCAATTTGAGCCTGCGTTGGTCTTTGCTCTTTTCTGGATCTCAGTCTCTTATAGTCCTTTTAGGAAATTGGTGGGGTATAAAAAAATACACTTATAAAACATACTCTGAATTCCACCAGTGCTCACAGATAGAGCCCGTACCCAGCTGTTAGGCTAGTTTACACATGACTTAGAGTTCCTAAGCTTGTTTCTTCCTTGAATCTTGACTCTCCTATTAGTTATGTACCTCAGAGGACAGGATTTCCCACTTAAAAAATCACATTCTCAAAATAATTAGCCCAGAGCTGAATTCCTGAACGTACTTAACACATGCTGTTAAATTTAGTTGAATACACGACGATCATCCTCAGAGGAACGGAAGAAGGGTGGCTTAGACTGGGCCCTAACCAAAACACCCAAGACCCCGTGATTGCCAGGAGAAGCAGATGTCTTCCTCTTCCTGCTGGCCCCCTCAATCTTCCCCGCGTCCTCCCACCCCGGATCCACGAAACGTTCTGAGTGTCTTCTGGGGAAACTGCCCTTAGTCTTACTGTCAGTGAAAGTGGACAAGGTGCTGAAAATCGACCTCTCACATGTCTGGCTGACAGCTTTCAGTATTGAAGACATTTTCCTGATGGACAGGAAGGGAGGTCAACAACGGAGAGGTTTCTTTCTTGAAGGGGCCTTGACAGCATTTGGAAGCCACTGGAACTTTCTTTCTTTCTTTGCCTTTTATTTCCACAAACCACTGCAGAGAACCTTCGGTGGGGAGAATGGGATGAGAGGATGGCCTCCAGGACTGGTGGAGAAAGGTGGGGTAGTTGGGGCTTCTCTGTGTGAGTTATGACCAGATCCTTCCTTCTCACCTCTGCCCCGGGGACTTGGAGCTCCCTGGTCCCAGGTAATCGCCTCTTTGTAAAGTAGCTCATGGGGTCAGCAGTAGTAGTTGTCCACTTTAGCTTCCACTTAGAATCACCGGGAGACAGTGGTGTCCTGGAGCTAGTTGTTACACTATTGCTTGCTTGAAATAAGCCATAATGAGAGAATTTACACCATGGAAATTGGCAAGCGCTGCAAATCTGAGCTTTTTTATTTTGAAAGCTGGTTTACCAGCCACTACAGCCTAGAGAAATAAAAATAATTCCACATCCAGACTGCACACCCAGACCAACTAAACTAGAATCTTTGTGTAGTGCAGCTGAGGCAGGAAGCTTTTTAAGCCTTTCCGGGTGATTCCAATGTGCAGTCAATGTTGGAATCACTATTCCAATCTACGGCTCCCATTTTACATGAGCGGGGGGTGGGGTGGGGGGGGAATTGAGATCAAAGAGATAAAGTGACTCCGCCCAATTCAAACGGCTTCTGGAGAGTTAGTAACAATTCCTGGACTTTAGAAAAACCACATCTTCTTCTGCAGAGAAAAAGGAACTCCAGACGGTAAAGACTCACCTGGTCCCATTTTGTCCTCTCTCATGCTGTCCTCCTTTCTTCCACATTTCCCTTTTTCTGTCCCTTCCTGCCGGCGACTGAACTGTGTTCCTTAGGAACTGACACCTCAGATGTGGTTCTCGCCCTCAAAGTCAGGTCTCTCTGGGGAGACAAGGCCACTAGAGGAAGTAGAAGATGGTAGAGGCAGTCTGTGGTTGTGTCCCCACGTGAGAGGGGCAGGCTTTCCCACAGGGGCAGAGTGGCCCAGAACTGAACAGAGCTGTTACCAAGAAAGAGTGGATCTTTGCTGCAAAGGCTCTAAATATCATTCCCATTCTGTGAAGTCAGAAGAAACACTGGCCTGGGATTCCTCAGGGTTAGGCCTAGGTCTTGCCCTTAAAAACTTGTGGGTCCGGCTGCCCCAGGGCAGCCCCCTTGCCTCTGGGACAGAAGGTAGCTGGAGAAGGCATGGGGGGCCCTCCCCCCCAGAGGGAATGAGCAATAAAAATAGTTTACAAAGTGCTTTCACATGCGTGATCTCACTTGGGTCAATAACCCTGGGCTCATGCATGGAGAGGGAGGGGGGAGACAGGGGAATTCAAATTGCAGCTCCATCGTCTTGGGAAACCCTTTCCGGCAAATAGGAGTCAGCAGATCCCCACCTTGCCATCCCTCCTTCTCGGGCCAGGACCATTTAGAACTAATTGAATCACTAGATTAGCTAATGTAGCCTCCATTAAGACAGCAAGATCCCAGAGGAGAGGCCGTTGAAGAGAAGCAGAAAGATCCACACCCAGCCCGAGCATCCTCCCAGCCCCTAACACCACGCCTTAGTCTCAGTAGTCTTAGTCTTAGTCCCATGGCGGACACCTTTAGACTTCCTATGGCTCTGGACTTGAGGACAGGACTGATTTATGCCCTCCATTTATGCCAGTTCTTTATCCGAAGGAATAAAAAATTTATAATAGATGATGTGTTATTTCATCTCTCGATTTTCTTTTAAGGAAAGCTCTTCCAATTATGGGGAAATCAAATCACAACGTAAATAGCTCACCTCCCAAAGGTCAGGAGGTGGGTTGTGGGAAGGTCAGGGACAAAAACTCAGGTCTTCTGACTAATTTTCTTCCCATCCAGCTCAGCAACCTCTCCCGGTGTGAGGTGGGATGGTGGTTGGATTGACTCAGTCATTCAATCCATTTATTGGGCGTCTGCTAGTCCCTGTGCTAACAGCTTTTTGGGGGTCAGCAGTGAGCAAGGCCATTATGGTCCCTGAACTTATGGAGTTTACAGCATGATGGCTGGAGCAGGAAGTTCATTTCTGTGGCATTAACGAACGAAGGAAAATTGGCAGACTTGGAACAAATGCTTCTTTTCTCAACACTCCAAGGTGAATGGCAAGCCCCCCAAATGGGAGGGTGATGAATGTTGTTTGATCTATTTACTGTTGTCTGTGAAGGCTAAGATCTTGTCCATTCCCTCCAGAGCCCTTTACGGGCATCTTATTGAAATCTGAGGCCTTTCTGACCTCAAATCATCATGTCACCCAACTGGTGTGCACTGTCCCTGCCATGTAGAGTAAGTGGGGACCCCTTCTTCTCCTAGTCCCCTTCTCCACCCCAGTGCATCTGTGTGTCCCGGGGAAGCACTTTGTCTGACTTTTAAATCTTCCCTTCCTCCACTTTCACCTTTTCTGTCTCCTCTGCCGTGTTTGGGTTTCCCGGGAAGTGATGGAGCTTGCTGCTAGGAATGGAGTTGTTCGTGCCTTCTAGGGGCCCTGCTGTCTAACAGTCAGTGTTTTAAGTTAACGATGAAGTCCTTCAAAGAAGCGTGGTCTTTCTTTTAAAAAAATAATGCTTTTGCCTCTTTCTACAGTATTTTATTGTGGAAAAAATTAGAAAAGACAGAAAAGCATGTACAAAATAGAAATATCATCTGCCACTAACCAAGAATAACTACTGTTAACATTTTAGTGAATTTCTTTCCAACCTTTTGAATATATGTATAATATATACACACACATAGTATATATGTATACACATACATACACACAGACATATATATTAATATACGTACGTATATTTACCTGGCCATCTCAGCAAAGGTGGGCTGTGGTTGCATCCCCAAGATCCCCCGTCCTTATGGACAGCCTGGACAGGTGACCCATCTAGCCCAAGTCAGGCAGACACAGCCTCAGTTTCTTCATCTGTAAAATGAGGATGATAACGGTTTGTATGTATATCTGAAGACATGCCTGAGACAAGGAGTTTTTGGGAGGTAGCCCCAGGAATCAGGAGGAGGCAGCAGAGAGAATGAAGGCAATGGGGTTCTGTGCTGCTGGAGCCTGCCGAGCAGCTTAGTGAAGACCCCTGGAATTGTCTGGCCGAGGACTGGGAGACTGGGGCATTCCCACCAGCTCTCCTTGAGTTACTCCTGGTTACCCCCTCCCACTGGTTGAGTTACCCCTGGGGGCATCAACTCCCCTGTGCTTCAGGCTGCTGCTTGCTTGCAGGTCAAAGCCACTATGATGGAGAAGGCACTGGGGACAGAAAGAGGGGCCAGACTGTGTGTTCCTGAGGCAGGACGCTGTCAGTGCAGGGTGTGTCTGAGCTCACCCCAAATTCTCCACTGTGGCCGTGGCTAAAATAAGGGGGGGGCCAAGCATGTGACACAGGACAGGGAGTTTGTGCTGCATCCCTCCAGGGCTGCCTCTGGCCTCAGGGGTGAAAAGCCTAGCACACCAGCAGAGGAGAGAAGAGAGATGGCTCTGAGGCACACACAGAGCCTCAAGGGGGAGATTTCAAGGCAGTGGTTTTCTGAGGTCTCCAGGAGGAGAGAGGAAAGAGCCAGGTGGGAAGGAAAATGAGAAAGACTTCACAGGCCATTCAGCCTCCTGTACCATGATCAGACTGGGCTGGAAAGAAGAGCTGTCCCCATTCTCCCTGCCCCCCAGGAGCCGCTGGCCCTGCCCTCACCAACTCCCCACTTCTCCCTCTCTTCCCAGAAGGCACACATTAAACACAGCATGTGGGCCATGGCCTCGACTCTGGCCTGTGCTGGATTCTTTAGGATCTCAGGCAGTGTATCTTTCCACGTGAGGGAGGCGCAGCATCCTTGGCATCCCATGGCCCATTGTTGGGGGCAAAGGCTTTAGCCTTAGAACCACTCTGGGCGTCAGTTTGTTCATTTGTAAAACGACCACAAAGTCAGAATAACATCACGACCTGCTAGCACTGGTGTGGTTGAGCCTTCTCACACCCGCAGAGCCCATGGAGGACACCCCTTCCCTCATCCGCATCTGGTGACATCGTGAAACTGGTGTGGTGGGAGTATTGACACCAGAAAAATGGGCAAATGCTACAAATCAGGACTTTTTTTATCTGGGGAGCCAGAGGCTAAGCATTTAGCAGCGCACCACTGCATGCTAAGAACTTTGTCCATTCTCCAAGGAACTGGCAGCCCTTGACTTCCCCATTGGCCCTTGCATAGCCTCTGAGGAAGGAGTTGGGTAAATGGCTCCCCTTTGTGTGAAGGCACAGAGGTGAGGCTCAGTGAGTCATTGGGGGAATCAGGAACTGACGCCCACTCTCGCACTCTGTCAATAATTAACACTGTGTCTTGAGCCTGCACTCTCTCAGCCACCAGTACCTCCGCTCCCACCTCAGGCGTCTGCACCTGAGCCTCGATTTTGGTCTGCAAGACAGGGATAATAACATCCTCAGGAGTTAGCCTGACAGTTTGTTGGGGCTCAGCATAGAAACAGATGACGTAGGAGAGCTTTTTGTGAATGATGACGTGCCCTTCATGGGCGCAGGGTGACGAGTATTTCGATTGACTTTGCAGGCAGTGCTGTGCCCATCAGAAGGCGGCACCGTGGTGAAATCTCGCCGGGCGGAGCCCCTCAGATACCCTGGAGGTTTTGCTTGTTCTCTCTTCACTTTAAATGTATGATTCCCAAACACTTAGCTGCCTCTTAAAGACACCGGCTGAAACATCCCCTTGGTCTCCTTCCCCTGCCCCCATTCCTCCAGCCTCACCCCCGAGGAGCCTGGCTCCCACCAAATTGCCATGCCAGCAATTTTCTCAGCCGCTTAAAAGGCCATCAAGACAGCATCAAACTGCCTGTACACGCTAAACCCAAATGCTTATGGAGCTGAGCCCAGAGTGGGATGCTAAATTGGATTCTATCGAATCAACATCAGCTGCGTGCAAGCCGCTGATAATGAAAGGCTCCTAATGATGGTGTTCATCGCTGCAAGGAGAGGACTAAAAGCTGAGAATGGATGGCTGCTGGCTCTGGCTGGGGTGGGAAGGAGGCACTGGGGAGAGGCGTGGTCGTGGGACTGTCCCTGCGTGGATGCTGGCTGGAAGGAGAGAGGCAGGAGGAGGCAAAGAAGGAGCACTCTCTGTCCCCAGAATGGGGATGGATGTAGGAAAGGCATTCACAGCCTCCTTTCTGTTTTACACACAAACAAACCAGAAACACATTGGGATCATGAAGGTAGGCCCGGCCCAGAAGTGGATATAAAGTCTACATTCTGATCTGGTAACTACTTTCCCACTACTCCCCTCCACCCCCGCAACCCCCATTTTCCTGAACTTCTCAAGCCCGGATGGTGATGGCTTAAAGAGGAGGGATAGCAGAGGTGGTCAGGAATTTGTCTGGGGCCTGTCGTTTCCATTCACTCCTCAGTCTTTACTCCAGGTCACATGAGCTGCTGCTTTCATCTTCTTGGCGTGTGTACCAGTTTCCTACTGCTGCTGTAACAAATAACCACACAGTTAGTGACTTGAAATGACGCAAATGTATTTTCTTACGATTTAAGTCTCAAGTCTGCCGTGGGTCTCCCCAGGCTAAAATCGAGGTGAGGGCAGGGCTGTGTTCCTTTCCGGAGCTCTAGGACCTGCTTCTTTGCCTTTTCTGGCTTCTAGAGACCACCCTCATTGCTTGGCTCTTAGCTCCGTTCTACCACCTCCAAAGCCGACATTGCCGCATCTCTCTGACCCTTCTTCTATAGTCCTATCTCCCTTTCACCACAGCTAGGAAGGTTTTCCACTTTCAAGGACTCGGATGTTTAGGTCAGGTCCACCCAAGTAATCGAGGACAATCTCTCCATCTGAAGGGCCTTAACCTTAATCACATCTGCAAAGTCCCTTTCGCCACGTAAGGCAACATATTTACAAGTTCCGGAGGTTAGCACATGGACATCTTTGGGGGCGGGGCATCATTTTGCCTACCACAGATGCATAGATTGAAGCCTTGTTCCTCATATTCCTTTCATTTGGCTGAAATGTTTGGTGACCAGGTTGGAGCCAGATGCGATCTGGGTGCCACGGCCATGGGCAGACAATGCTGTGGAACCCGTGTCTGCGAGCATTTTGCCGAGGTCTGCACCAGCTGGCATGGGGAGGGAGAGAGGCCTGTTGGATGGGAGCTGCCTTGAGTCTCTTTCCTGAAAATAGTGATGCTATTGATAATGCTGCACTTTTGTATAGTGTTTTATGGTTTTCAACGTGCTTTCAAAACTGGGTGGCATGCTGCTGATTGGACTAATGGAAATTAGACCCATGTTGCAGAGGGAAAAACTGGGGCTCAAGATGGGTCAGTGATTTCCCAAGTGTCATTGATGGCTTCCTCACCAGGATCCAGGACTTTTCATTTGTGGTCCAGGATTCTGTTCAGCTGTAGGGAGAATCCAGAGATGGTGATAATGGCTCGGCTTGGATAAGAGCTGTGCAGGGCAGACAGAAGTCAGCATGGAACAGCAGAGTGCAGGAAACAGCATCAGCCTCAAACTCCCATCATAGTTCTCTGCTTTCTGTGCTTTTGGCTCGCTGCCCCAAAATGGGGTTTCTGTTGCTCCCTTGTAGAGAAGGCTCATGCACCACACACAAGTCATACTCTCTGCTGGGTCCTGCATGTTGCCATCACCCACATGCGTTTGCAAGCCACTGGCTAGCCTTTCTGTGGGCTTGTGTTGTGACTTGCCTGGGAACTGCATCTGTGGTCTCAGGCTCACCTTTACCATCCTCTGGCCAGCTGACTCTTGGCCAGTGCTTGAAGGACAGCCTCCTGTACGCAGCAGAGGGGATCCTTGTGAGCAAGCCCGGCCTTTCCACTGAGAACCTTCCAGGTCAGATTGCACTGACTAGGCTGACTCTGGTGAACATGGAGGTGTGTGTGTGAGCACAGGAAAGAAAACTTTCCCTCGGCATCTTCTCCAGTGAGCAGCCAGCTCTGGGATCCTGTCTGTACTACTTGTCACAGGTGCACTGATGTTTTCATTTGCAAGTGTTTATGAGCACACATGACAGGCTCACGTGTCAGGCACTCTGCCTGCAAGTATCCTGCCCTCCAACTAGCTTGTACCCCAAACCAAGCTTCTGTCCTCACTTCTGCCCAGAGGCTGCAGCTACTTGTAACTGACTGGTCCCGGGAGCTGTGGGGAGGTGTGGAGAGGAAATTGGTGCTGGAGTCTGGCAGCAGTGGTTTCGGGCAATTTACTTTACTTGTTTGAGCCTGAATTTCCTCATCTGTAAAATGGGGCAATAATAATTGCAAATATTTACTGAGTATTGATTACATTTCAGGAATTGGGAAAATTGAAGTTATATGCAGTTTTTAGGCATAGCTCAATTCTCACAGTGACATTGTGATGGTTAATTTTATACATCAACTTGGCTAGTCTATGGTACTTGTTTGGTCAAACACTAGTCTAGATATTGCTGTGAAGTTCTTTTTTTTGAGATTAATGAGATTAATATTTAAATTAGTAGACACTGAGTAAAGCAGATTACCCTCCAGAATATGGGTGGGCCTCATCAAATGAATGGAAGGCCTTAATTTAAGAGGAAAGACTTGAGATCCCCAAAGAGGAAGGGATTTTGCCTCCAGACTGCCTGCAGACTCAAGTCTGCAGCATCAACTCCTGCCAGGATTTCCAGCCTGCCAACCCGCCAGGCTGCCCTGCAGATATCAGACTGGCCCGCCGCCACAATCATGTTAGCAAGTCCTTAAAGTACCTCTCTGTCTATATCTGACAGGCACACCTCGGAAATATTGCAGGTTCGGTTCCAGACCACCACAATAAAGCAATACAGCAAGAAAGAAAGGCACATGAACTTTTTGGTGTCGCAGTGCACGTAAAATTATATTGACACTACACTGTAGTCTATTAAGTGTGCGATAGCATTATGTCTAAAAAAACCATGTGCATACCTTAATTAAAAAATACTTTATTGCTTAAAAATGCTAACCATCATCTGAGCCTTCAGCGAGTTGTAATCTTTTTGCAGGTGGGAGGTCTTGTAAAAAATGCAATCTCTGCAAAGCACAATAAAGCAAAGAGCAATAAAACGAGGTGTGCTAGTATATGTATCTATTATCTATACGTCCATATTTATGTCTGTACCTATATCTATATGTAGCTCCCATTGGTTCTGTTTCTCTGGAGAATTCTGACTAATAGAGACATTATGAGGCAGGGAATATTATCATGTCATAGATGAGGAAGTGGGGCAGACTTCTGGCCACCTGCAACACGCTCCTCTACATTTTTCAGCCTCTCACACATTGAGATTATGAGTAGATCCTGTGACTAGTTCTGGCCAGTAGAGCGTGGGCAGAATGACATATGTCAGAACTGCACCTGCCTTGGACTTCCCTACCCTTTTTTTCGTGCTTTGTTTGGCCAAATGGAGAAGTCAGTGGAGACCTCCGAGGAGGAACCACTACATGTCAGGAGCCTGGGTCCCCAAACCATCTTGTGGAAGAGCACCCACGGGATTGGACTATGATCTGAGCAAGAAGTAAACCTTTACGGTGAAAAGCCACTGAGATTTTTGTTGAGGCAGATGGCCCACTCTGACTTATCCACTGTCCCAGATTGTGTGGCCAGCAGGGGCAGCGTCAGGACTCAAAGCCAGGCAGCCCGGCTTGCCTGGCCACTACCCCACCCTGCACAGCAGCTGCCTTGTGGCTATGTTGTGAGGGTTAAGCGAGACAGCATGTGGTGGGCTTGGCGCCTGGTAGGCCACCCATACGTGATAGTTATTACTATAAGAAAAGTTTTGTTTGGGCCAGGGATTTGACAGTGCCTCTTGTAGTGTCATTGTGGACAAAATGGAGTGATGTGGGCTGAATGGTGGCTTCCTCATTGGTTACACAGTCATCTCCAAGATGTATTGATTAATGGACTGATGTCAACCAGGAAGTTCCCAGGGCTGCATCACGAGAGGCTTGTCCATTTCCCTAAAGAACCATATGACACGTCTGTCTTCTTTGACACTTTGTCCTCAGATACATGAAGACATAGGAGGCATGCTTAAGAAATTGATAGATGGAGCAAAGCTAGATGGGAGAGCTAATATGGTGGATGACAGAGTGAAGATTCAAACAAGGCCTGGGCAGGCCAGAACAATGGACTGAAACTAACGAGATAAGAGGCAGGAGAGAGAAATCAAAGTCCTGCCTTTAGTTCAAAAACTAACTGAAGGAAGCCAGGATCAGGGAAGCTGGCCACAAGAGCGGCTCGTGTGTGGAAGTCCTGGGGTTCTCATCGTCTGTGAGCCTGACATGAGTCAAGAGAATGGCACAGATTCTTTAAAAATGAAGAAAACCTTAGGCTACGTTAATAGGAGCATCATGCCCAGATTTTGGTCATTCACTCAAGTGTATATTGAGTGTTTACTGTGGTCTGGACATTGTGCTGTACGCTCCAGATAGACCAGCGAACAAGACAGACAAACCCTACACTTGTGCAGATGACATTTAGGGACAGAATTATCCTGAGCTCTGTGCTAATCGGCTTTGGCACCTTCCTCATTCTCTTCCTATATGCAACTGGATGGTAAAGGCTTAGAAACCATGTGATAGGAGGAATGGTCCAAGGAACCAGGAATGATGAGATTTAAGGAAGCTTCAAAACTTTGAAAGGTCATCCCCTTAAATGAATGCTACCCATTTCAGAGGGAGAGAGAGGACCAATGGCTCAGAAAACGCGTCTGCTGCTTGTGGAGTTCTGGGCGAGGCACTGTACCCTTGTTCTTTCATTTAATCCTCTCAACAGCTCTCTAAAGGAGGCAGTATTTTCTCGTTTCACAGATGAGGAAACAAAGGCTCCGAGAGGTTAATGTAACTTGGACATGCTCACAGAGCTGGCAAGTGGCTAAAAGAGGATCTGAACCCATCTGTCTGAATTCAAAGCCCTGCATTCCTTCCCGTTCACCAGCCTGATGCATATTTCATCAGAATTTAAGCAAGAAGACTCCCCCAGCTGCAGCTGTGCATAAGTGGACCACAGTGTGCTTCCTTCACTGGGAGTGCTTTAGCAGAAGCTGGGTGACTATCTCCTGGGATGCACCACAAGGGGCCTCCCCAGTGGCGCCTGAAAGGCGGGAGGGGCAGGGGAAGGCAGGTGTGGGTGGCCTCTGTGATTTCATCTCTGGCCTCATCTGCTACTTTCTAGCTGCACTGGGCTGAAAGTTCCTCAAACAGACCCCTTTTTATCCGTGCTTGGGCCTTTTCACACATCAAATCCGTCACCCACTTCCCATAGTTAACTTCTGCTCATCTTTCTGGTTTTAACCAAAATATCACTTTCTGTAGGAAGCTGTCTCTGACAGTGTGTGACACTGGATTAGGTGTCCCTATCAGAGCCTCTCCTGCCTCCTGCCCTCTCCATGGGAGCACTGAGCACCCATGCACTGGCTGGATCAATGTCAGTCTTCCTCGATAAACTGGAGGCTCCATGAGGACAGGGCCTGGGGCAGGAACAGAGTCTGTCCTATATTCTGCTCTCACCTCAGTGCCAAGCACACAGTAGGTACTCCGTAAAAGCTTGGAGAATTCATGACATCTTCTAAGATCTGGTGATTATTTTGGTGCCATAGGAACAGCCAACGTCCGCTGGGTTTTCCATCTTGGCTCTGTGTTCTCAGCACTAAGCCAGGCCTGGGACTGGGCTGGGTGGGTTCGGCGTGGGCTGTACCATGGGAAGGGGCAGCAGGGAGCAGAAGTGGCCACTGGCTCCGGCCCTGCAGTCTCCTCCAGTGGGCTAAAATCCAGGTGAGGTGATGGCCGTGGACCTGGGCCTGGTGGAGGAGGGGTAGTGAGCTGCCCAATGACCCCAGTGATTATCCGAGCCTCTTTGTAGATTCTGGGCTGTCCGGAGCACTTCCTCTCTCTTGCAGTGTCCCCAGAACCCTGACCTCTCTGGACATGGGGGCTGCAACTTATTACTCTGTTGCTCTGTGTGTCCCTGGCTTAACTTCCTGACCAGCAGGCAGCAGGAGAGAAGGGGGTTAACCAGGAGCCAGGCAAGTGGGGGGGAATGGAGGATGATGTCAGCCAGGCTGCCCGGCAGAGACAAAAGCCTCTAATTGCTCTTTTCCTTCTTGTCAGAAGGCTGACTCCATAGTTCCTGTAATAAAGGCCTATGGACAGGGAGGAGGCCGACTAATGAGAGAGCCATTGTTCCGTGATGAGAAGAAGTGGGCGATGAGCGATGAGCGACAGCCCAGGGGTCCAGGAGCTGTGGTCCCGCGAGGGAAGATGGAGAAATTGGATCACCTGGCTTAGGCCAGTGGGGAGGGGTCAGTAGGGCTTGTGATCAAGGGACATTTAAAATGCCTTCATCATGGAAGTAGCTGGTCCCCTCTGTGAGGTGACAAACTTCCAGGCCCTCACCAGGAGAATGCTCTGTGGGAAAGAAACTGGGCCTTGATGGTTGTGTTATTTTGCTAACAAGCAAGAGTGACTTCCTTCAGGGGCCAGATTCTGAGAAGCTGTTCAGCTTGCAGGGGATGGCCTTGGATACTGGGTGGCCTTATCTTCTCTTATGAACATGTCAAGATGGCTTTCAATTGAGCAATTTTCCTTCCAGAACGTGCCTTAGAATCAGAAGCTCCCAAGAGCAGGAGAGAGGTCTGTTCCTCCATCCATAAGTAGTTGAGTCTCTCTTCTTGGCATAATCCAAAGGAATAGGTAGCCTTACCAGTCTATAGTCCCTAAGGTAAGGGGACCCCATCAAGTCCTCAGTCACCAGTGGGTCCAAGATCCTGTGGACACCGTCACATGCTTGTGCACAAGCAGCCCCCTTGGCTGGCTCGTCTCTACACACCCCATGTGGAACTCACACTGAGCCATCCAGGTCCCCACCCCTCACCTGTTCTCGCCATACCTGGATTGTCACCCTCTCTCCTCTGCCCTTTTAGACCTCACCTCTGGCCCTCTGCAAGAAGACTCCCCGACTTCTCTGTCTCTTCTCTGAGCATCTATAGAATTTGCCCTCTGCCCCCCCCCCCCAGTTTCAGCACCTACTTGAATAACACCTTGACATTGGAGCTACCAGTTTCGGTTGGAGACTTGTCTGTTGCCCTAGATTGTGGTCAAGTCAGAGACTCTGCTTTTGTAATTATATTATGTCCCCTAAAGTGCTGAGGACTTAGTCTTCAGGAGGTACTTGCTGCATTGAGTTAAATTGAATTCTGGTCTGAATCCTTACTAGAAATCTAGACATTTTACTTTGAGTCATTGGGGTGGTCTACATTTTTGACCAAACAGGTTGAAACAACTTAAGTCCTTATTAAGGCCCCTGGAACCCCAGGACTCAGAGCAAGCATAGAAGAGGCAAATGTGGTATCATTTCAGGAGGGGAGGCCACCTGAAGAGAGAGGAGAGGAGTGCCAGGGCGTGGTCCCCAGCTGCGTCTCCCAAGGTGAGGTCTGGGAGGAAGAGGTTCCAGGGTCAGGTAGCTTTGGGAAACAGTGTAAGCCAAGTTAAACAGTTTTGTCTATTGAGAGAATTCTCAGATCCTTTAAAATACGAGCGTGCATTTGGATCTTCAAGAGGCCCATGTAGTAGGTGCTGCTTCCCACACTCATGTGCACCCTGCAGTCTCTTTTGGGGGAATTGTCTCCCAGGAGCTGGGTTTCATGGCTCACTCTTGGGGAAGCCCCTATGTGGGGGGCTCCACTTAGTGAACTGAAAGATCCACATCCTCACGTTGAGTCCAGGCCCTAGAGGACTGAGGGTCTTGGTTATACCTGCTCCCTCCACCTGCCTTGCTGGGTACTCTCTGACTATCCTGTCCTGGCTCACACTAGGGTGGGCTGTGGGCTTGGTGTTGTTTTCCTGTTCCCCCAGCCTCCAGCCCATCCCATCTGAAACCTCTTCAGCTGGCCTTCTGAGCTTCTCCTGTTCCCTTTTGCCCCCACTCTGGCCCCGATGCTCGAATTTTTAACAGTTCCACATCTCCACCCCACTGCTCTCAGTCATCATTTCCACCCATATTCAGTCTTGCATTATTTAAATCTAGAAAATGTTCTGGGCTTGAAATGAAGAGGGAGAGACTCATTAATATGGGCCTTATGTATTTATTTCTAACTCTCTGGAACATCGGAGAGCTTTACAGCCATTATCCCAATAGCTCTTTCTTCATTTAGAAGAGCAGAGGCCCACAGGAGGCCCGGTGGGCTGAGGTGGGAGGCCTTGGCTGTGGCGTTACTGCCAATAGCGACCCTGCCAAGCAAGGTTCTGCTGTGGTTTCAGAGGATGATCTGTCTGCTGATCCTAGCTTTGCTACTAACTACCAGTGCATCCCTTCCTCTCTCTGGTGGTGGTGTCCTCATCTGTGAAGTGAGGGCATCAGACCGTGGGGCCTCCAAGGTCCCTTCAAGCACCACATGCTGTGTTACGCCTCCCTGCCATGACACCAAAGGGGAAAAGAGTTAAAGGCAAGCAAATAGCCCTTGTTGACTTTATATCTTTCAAACGCACTTTCAAAGTCACAAATAACAGACCTATCACAGAATGAGTTCATTGTCTGAAATCATTTTGCAGCAATAGGAAATCTTAGAACACCCAACACAGAGACTCTTTAAACCCCTTATATTTTTACAGCAGCTTTATTTCCAAAGTGCCTGAAGTATATTTTCATGTTTGGCCTTCACAATCTATCTCTGGAAGGTGACTTGAGGAAAGTGAGTATTCCAGTTTACAGAGAGGCTAAATGCCCTCTCCTAAGTGACTGAGCCACATGGTGACAGACAGCTGGGACTTAGACGTGACGTTTGCTGGAAATTTCTCCTCTAGGATACACCCCAGCCCTTGGGCTTCACACGGTCAAATGGAACCCATCCCCTTCTCTCCCAAGTCTTTTCTTCCTCCTGTTCATCTCCGCCTAGTCTTATTCAGGCCAGAAATCTGGTAGCCAGCCTTGTTTTTGTGACTTGGTCATGACCTGCATTCAATCAAGCACCAACTTACTTATACAGAGCTTGAAACCAACTTACACAGAGTTTGAAACCCTTCAGTGACAACATTATTAACTGGATAAAGTCTGTCTACCCCATACCTTCTGTTTTAGTAATAGTGGGCCAATGGTAATTCTCCAAATGACCACACAGTTTTCTACCTCCCTGCCTTTGCTCATGCTGTGCTCTCTGCCTAGAACAACAAATGCAATCCTGTTCTTTGCTCAGCTAATTCCTGATCCTTGTCTTTCAGTACTCAGTTCACGTGACACCCCTCCATGCCCTGTGTCTGGCTTAGGTGCCACTCTTCTGTGTTCATGTAACATTCCATACCCAACTCCAACACGGGATTTTCTGTGTTATAGACAGAAATGATGTTTACATATATATCTTCACTATAAGACTTTAGTTTTATGAGAAGAGGAACCATATCTTGTTCATTTTTATAGCTTCAGTGCTGCTACTACACAGCAGAAAAATGTATGTGGTGGAGAAAACACTATCTTTGGTTTTATTCTCAGAATAGTGGTGGGAAGCAAAGTGCCCAAGAAGGTAGGGTGTCATCATAAAGATGGAGTGTTTCTTTGTACTAATCCCACAGGTCTTCTCCTAAATGCTTCGCTGAGGTGCAGATGCTCAGTCAAGGTCGACCAGATCTGCTCAACAGTTTTTCTGGTTCTGAGTTCAAGGCTGTGGACTCCACTTCCCAAAAGGAGCTGTTTACTGGGCCTAGAGAAAACTTCTGTTCCAAAGTCACACATGTTCCTGTGATACTGAACAACCAGCTTTGAAATCTGTGTCCTTGACCATGAAGAAGAGCTGGTGAAAGATCATGGAGAGACCAATGCAAACCCATCCTTTCTACTGAGGAGGAGAACCATAAAACTCCAGGGAGGCCCTCAGTCTCACTGTTTGCTTCCCAGCATTGGTGGTAGAGGAAAGGAGACAGAGGGTAAGTGCCATTTCAGGGAAGTGTGTGTGTGACACATGTGTACAGTTGTTTTCCCTGCTGCTTAGGGAAAATGAGTCAGTGTTGGGACGGAGTCTAACAGCAGGCAAGGTCTACCAGGAGTAGCAATCGGCTTTCCCTCCCATGAGGACACTTCATCCCTGTGTATCCATGGGCCTAACAAAGTCATCACTGCCTCCCACTGTTTCAATCTTTTATTCAATCACATAATTATTTCTCAGGTCCGGGTGGCATGGCCGCCACCCTGGTATTAATCCAGAATATAATTACCCATCCTATTCCTCACCACCGTACCTCCTGTTTAGAGCTCTCGACTGGACCAAATTTCACCCGTCTCCTTGCTGTGGGCATAAAAAGGACCGTGGGTCTCTAATCACTGCCTGGAGCTTTGGAGCAGCCAGCCAGAAACTGCAATATCTGCTCATTTATTCCTGTTCATTCAATTGGTTCCAAATTGCTCTGAACGAATTCTCAGGCTGCAGAAGAAGCTGTGCAGGCTTATTTTCATTAGCGTGGACACTGAGCAGGGAGAGAGGGAGAGAAAAGAGAAAAAGAGAAGAGAAGATTCTGTTTATGGAGTTTTCTCTGTTCCTCACCCCAGTCTTACCGTCTTAGCCCCAAGCTCCTCTGCACGCAAATTCCACGCTCCATGCAGGAAATGGGGCACATCAGGGTGCCTGAATCTTCCACCAAGACCCTGGATCTTATTGGTGCAGACCACTCACCCCCATTAAATTTGTGGCTTAATGAATCCGTGATGGAAGGAGATCTAAACCTGTGCTCCCCTCCAGCAAAGTTGTGCTTGAAGGAGGAGATGCTCCCTTTGACCATCTTTGTCTTCTACCAGGGAGAAGCTAGAGGAGCTTGGTCCCAGTGTGGTCATTTGAGCAGGACTGTAGAGTCATTTGCACAATGACCCTAAAACATTAATTACTTTTTCCCTCTTACTGTCAACACTGTCCTCAGGGACCAACTCAGCTTAGCACCTTTGGGCTTAAAGAAAGTCTCTGAGGTCAAGGAACTGATGCCCTGCCCAGTGTTCTTTCTTGACTTCCTGACTTACTGCATTTACAAACTGGAAGTTCTCAGGGACGTCTGATCTGAATCTTCCCTGTATAACGGAAGCCTTTTTCTTTTTGGTTCATCTTCACCTGGTCACCTCTGTGTATAACTCTCTAGAAACTTGAAGTCAGTGATGAAAATCTAATTTTGCCTCCCTCAGTCTTCTGTTCTCCAGGCCAAATCCTCCCACTTTCAAGAGTCGTGGAATCATGTAACTTAAGAGCCAGAAGGATTTCCTTTACTCAGTTCTCCTTGGCTTGACTTATTGCCTTTATTTATGCATATGAGTGACTTCCTTTTGATCCTGTCCGATTTCTCTGCAAGACTTAAAACCGTTGGTAGTCAGCTTTTATTTTTAATGGTCTATGCAGTTCTGGGGCCCCAGCTGAATACTTTAAAGACGGGTTCCTGTTCTCTCAAGCCTTCCTTCTAGAGTCGTAGTGTGGGCAAGCATCATCATACTTCATTTTTGTCTTTTCTTAAGGACAGGGCAGAGGGGAATAGCTTTGGTGGAAGTATGGGTTTTCAGAAACTGGTTCCCCCATCTTAGCTTCATGAAGGAGGGCTTTCCAGAGGAGGCTGATGTAGAAAGAACACTGGGTTTGTATCCAGGATGCTTGGGTTCTAGGTCCAGTTCTTTCAAGTCTTGCTGGGTAACCATGGACAGGTCACTCTACCTGTCTAGGTCCCAATGTCTGTGTCTAGAAAACGAGGAAGTTGGAGCAAATGAATTCTAAAGTCCTCTCTAGTTCTGACGTTTGAGTGAAGAGCCCCCTAGAGGAACACCCAGAGAGCAGACGGTGGACTGGGTCACGAGCGATGTGGGGTAAGGGACGCTGGTGATCTGGGACAGTACTGCTGAAGGAACATGGACAAATGGGGCTCCAATGAAATAATGAGAGAGAATGATGATGGGGAAAACTGAGAGAGATGGTGTGAATTTGAGAGGCTGATGTGTGATGTGTGTATGTACAGTGGTCAGGACCAAGTATGCCAAGATAGTGTAAGTCTCCTCTTTGTTCTTCTAGAAGGTGCAGCCCACTTCCACAGTATTATTCATGGCACCAGCCTCCAACTGGTGACTCTCCTGTGCCAGCAGCCCTCGTTTGAAGGTGGTTGTTCAAAATTGTCCAGATCATCTGGAGACCCCTGTGTTTTGTGGGGTTCCTCTCCGTCTGGTCAGCCATCAAGGGAAGAAACCTGTTTAAGGTCTGGGCTCATCTTGTAGATAGATAATAAAACCTTCCCAGCACCAAGCCAGGCTTTTCTAACAAAAGGATCCAACAACCATTATTTTCCACTGTCTTTTTTGTCTTAATGTCATGGAAATGGTGCATTAGATACAGAAGCTGGAGTGATTTGAAGAAGGATCAAGACCCTACTTTTGTGTCTATAAAGCCATTTTCCCAGGGTGCTGGCTCTGTGGCTAGCGGTTAAGTTCACATGCTCCACTTCAGCAGCCTGGGTTTTGCTGGTTTGGATCCTTGGCGCGGACCTACACACTGCTCATCAAGCCATGCTGTGTGGCATCCCACATAGAAGAACTAGAATGACCTCCACCTAGGGTATACAACTATGTACTGGGCCTTTGGGAAGAAAAAATTAAAGAGGAAGATTGGCAACAGATGTTAGCTCAGGGTCAATCTTCCTCACCAAAAAGCCTACCTTTAAAAAAATTTTCCCTAACCTTCTTTGACACAGTTGGATGCTTTAATGTCTTGGACCCTGAGGAGCAGAGTGTCCCCTCCGGTAGGCTCATCACCCTGCCTCTTGTGTCTCCTGGGCTAAACCCACTGCCTCCAACTAACAGAGAAAGTGCAGCTTTCTTCTAGTGGTGGAGGCTGGAGCAGCCTTGGAGGCCTGCAGCCTATCAGATAGTACCAGGCAGTGCTGCAAATCTGGCACCTACCCCAGGGGCAAAAGCAGGGGAGAGACCAGGTTGATTCACAGCTGTTTCCCAGAGCTGTAGATTTCCTAACAGCTGAGGCAGATCTGCCTGGTAAGTCAGGAGCAAGGGTGGGCCAGAGGGCTGAGGATGGCATTCCTGTTCCCCACACTCAGTAGAATGCTCTGGGCATTGTGGCTCAGGACTCTTAGGGTAAGCTTCTTTGTCTGTGCCCCCAATTTTATTTGCCTTCCGTCTCCTTTTCCCTTGGAACCTCTTGCCATCTGCCAGCTCTCCACCTCGTGGTTGATAATACCAGCTCCAATTTACTTATTGCTCTATGTGCATGATTGCTTTTCTTCATGATATCTCTAGAGACATTATTATTATTAACCCATCTTACAGATGAGGATACTGAGCACCAGGAAATGTCAAGTAATTTGTCCTAGGTCTTACAGAGAGCAAATAGCAGAGCTAGGGCTGAAACTCTAGTTGATCTGATGCAAAGCTCAGGCCTTTGCCACCACAGTGCAGCAAAGATGGGAACCTAAATTGTAAGAAACCAAGTACAAATATCCCTCTGTAGGTCCCTGGTGTCCAGACTTGGACAAGCGGACAAGCTCAGCCAATGCTCAGTCTTTTGAAGATGAGTTTCCTTTTAAAGATGAGTTCCCATCCATTCTGGCAAGGCTAAGTGGTCCTTGGGAAGGAACAGAGACCACAGATTCTGGAGACTTTGTATCTATTTCTGGTTCCACTGCAACTCACACAGTGCGTGACTCTGGACAAGTTATTTGATTCTTATCTTTCTGTAAATTGGGAACAGCATCTCACCCCAGGCTGTGCTGCATGGCATAGCAGAAAGGATCCTGGACCTGGAGTCAGGCAGCTCTGTTCCAGATTCAGCTCTGCCACATAACCACCTTGTGATCTCAAGCAAGACTTTTAGCTTCTGTATGCTTCAATTTCTTCATCTGTAAGATGAGTTTAATAATATTTGCCATGATAATAGGGTTTTGTTTGAATCAAATGAGATAACAGTGCTTTGAAAGAGGAAAAGTCCCATACAAAGGTAAAGTATTTCTAATGGTGTGGATGTGGGTTGGAAATTTCATGTGAAATGCCTTGAGTTCTTCATCAGAAAGGATGTGTATAAGGTTGTGGCCATTGGAAATTCTGTGTTTAGCAAGGAAGCGAGCCTGTTAGACTTTCTTCTGTGGTGCTTGGGGCTCTGTGCTATCATCATCATCCCCTTCATTATCTGCTGACATCTGGGAAACAACAAATCGTTAGGACTCCCCAACCGCTGATCTAGTCATTCCTCAAGCCATCCCATGGAGGAGAGGGGAGAAGAGAATAAAGTGAGGAGGGTAAGAGCCATCCAAGCTTCTGGTTCCTGGGGATCACCTTCCCAGCCCGGCAATCTTCTGAGTTCACCTGCAGCTTCCCTAGACAGGACTAAAGCTACTGTGGGAGGACCCGCTTCTGAAAAAGGCTTGTTTCATGGGTGCTAACTGAGTCATGGGAATCATAGAGACTTCATGCTAGGGTTGACCAACTCTGAGCTAATTCACTGGAGAGAGCTTCACACGTTGTGGATATTTCACATGGATAAAGAACCAGGCTGCGGGCCTGTGCATGGATGTAGCTGCTTTTTAAGCCATTACTCACATTATAAGGCCATGCTGATGCCTGCCTGTGCCTTTGCGTTCAGGTGTGTCTTGGCCTGACGGATATCACATGTTATGTATATCACAAATCTTCTGCAGAAGAGAGTCCAAAATTGCCCTAGGCAAGCCATACAAGTATTAGCAAATTTAACAGTCTCAAAGCCTGGATTCATATTTTCTTTCCCATAATTTAAGAGAATATTCTTAGGTTCTCAGGAAGGGGAAAATAAAGTTTGTTGACCTCTCTTTGAAGACACACCATTCTTTTTGTTGAAACTTGTTCTCAAGTCTGTTAATGTCAAGAATTGTGGAGGGTCAGAGATTTTACTCTACTTGCAACGTAATAAGTTAGCCTGTTATTGTTTCAAGTTGGCAGAAGACATGAGAATCCTGGATCAGGGATGAAAGACTTTATTACCCCTAGCAAAGGCAGTAGCCACATTGTCAGCATATTTGTGTTGGCCCCCTGAGCCCCAATTCCCACAGGGTGGGAATGAAGATGGCCAGATGACACTTGTACACATAGGGAGTTCCTTTATAGGAGAGGAACTCTGAGCTTAGGGAACCCAAATCTTTAATAATAGGCAATAAACATGCCTGCCTTTTTCTCTGAAGCAAGACCCTATCTCTATTTTCCAGGGCTGTTTGCTATGCAAACATTCTTGAATAGATAGTCTGGTACAAAGGACAGTCTGCACCCTGCTTACAAGACAAGCAAAAATATGAGTGTCCCATGGAAAATTGTCTCCCAATAATTATCAGTTTTATTATGTTTAGGTGAGCAAATGCAACTTTCTTTAACCTTTTGGCCTGGATTCTGTCTCCTAGCTGCTTCACTAATTAGGCAGTTATACCTACTGGGGCTCTGGCCATCTTTGAGTTCTGTGGCTTCTCATCTCCTGGGGCAGCACTGTCCACACAGACCTGATACTCTGAAGTAGGGGACTTTCATGAAAGAAGTTTACCTCCTTGTTTTGGGGGGGCCCCAAGGAAACTGCCCCCGGAAGATGTATTGCCATCATCTCTTCCAGTTCTAGAAAGACAAAGACAAATTGCAGGCAATTTGGAGACAAGTAACTTAGGTGATTAGGGGTGATGTCAGGGGGAAAGATGACAAGAAGTGCATATGCAAGCATCTGCTCAGATAGTGTTGAAGAAATTGGAGGAAGGGGATGTGGGGTGCCCGGCTTAGTAAGGCTAAGCGTGATTTCTGGATACAGACCTCTAACTCTGCTTCTCCCTAGCTTGATCTCTCTATGCATCAGTTTCTTCTCCTATAAAACTGGAATGAAAAAGGTATGTTGTTGTTGGGGATTAAAGGACATAATATGTATTAATCACCTAGAGTCATACCTGCCACATAGAAAGAGTTCAAGCAATATGTGCTGTTTAATAACACAGAAAACAAGAGCTGGAAAGAATCTTAGAGGGCCTTATATTGAGCTTAATAGTGTATAGAGGAGAAAGCTGAAGCTCAGAAGGAGAAGCGACTCATCCACGGACACAACATTAGTTACAGGAAGAGAAGGACTAAGTAGAAGCCAGGTATTCTGACGTCCAAATTGATGCTGTGTGGAGATCAACTTCTTTTCTGTTGTTTAGTTTCTCAAACGAAGGTGTGATTTTCTAGGCCAAAATTCATCCAGAACACTTAAGACGTAAGAGTATATTATGGTTGCCTGTTACTTTAACATGTTTTAATTGTTAATGTCCACACACTGAGAAAACTGCTTAGACACAGGTCTATTAGGTTTTAGGTTCTCCTTCCGAGTTCCTTAAAAGAGAGTAAGTGCATTTATGACAGCTTTTCTGAGACAAAACATAAAGTTCTCCTTTGAAAGGCCCCCTGCTAAAGTTCATCTTCTTGCTCACTTTGGATGTTGACATTGATGGCTCAAAGTATATGGGCTTTTCTTCTGGGGGCTGGGTGGGGGCAGCCACAAGTTCCTTATTCTCCAAAGTTCTCTTATAGGTATCTGTAGGTATGTGTGAGAAAATTTATTCCAACTTCCCATAAATGAATTAAGCTGCCACTTAGAACATCGATTAAGAGTGCCAATGCTTTCACTTCTGGGGAATCTCACAAAACATTTTTTCAATTAAGCTTCATTGATAAAGACTGATTATTTACCCATATTGTATTATTATTATCTGCCAATCAGAGCTTTTGAGCTGTTTATGACCATCCCTATCTCACTATGTTGAAATAATTCTAGGCCATAGATTGAAACATGATTTTTTGTGTGCCTGTGTGGGTAAAGTTATCTCCAACAAACAATTTCTGTTGCATTTTTGGAAATACTGAAAATAGTCTAAAGGTGCCCATTACCATTTTACAGAAACACTAGGAATCACCACTATTAACTATTAACTATTAAGGATAAAGAAGTCAGAAGGGATCTTAGAAATCATAGAGCCCAACTTGTGACTTTACAGAGGAAGGAACGGAGGCCCAGGGATTGGTCAGTTTTCCAAAGACCCTGGCAGAGGCCTCTTGGAATGGCTCCAGCCCTACTAACGTCTCTCTCCTCTAAGAATGGCTGCTGTACAAGGGGAGGCCACCAGGCGGTGTCTTGGCTGTGATCTTAATCTGGTGGGTCCCTCCCGAGTTAGCCCTCGGAGACAGCTAGCTCTCAATCCTGGTCTCTAGTTGAGCCATTCATCTTTTTCTTGAGAGTCTGACATTCAAAACAGAGCCTGAAGGGTTCTTAGGTTCAGTCCACGAGGGGCAGCAGGATTGGAAGGAATTCCACATTCTCCTGACGCTGAGTGCCTGGAGCCACACTTGTGCCTTCTTTTCATGTGTCTTGGTTGTTCAACTCTTTCTTCAGTTTTATGAGCTATTCCAGCATCCTTCCAAAGAATTCTTCCTAAAAAATATAAAGGTCATTTAGAGTTGATTTTTGTGGCTGGCAACCAAAAGAACTATAACTAAAAGAGACACAGTATTGCTATGTAAATACTAATACTATGCAATTACTATTAATAAGTAGCAATATTGGCATTAGAACCCAGGTCTCAGGACTTTCATTCTAATGCTTTTTTTTCTACAACATGCTGCAACTCAAAAAATAGTCTATGGATCCTTGGTGTAACTCATGCTTTGAATAATATGATAATTATTAGACAGTGGAAGTTCTAGAAAAAAAGCAACTTTTTGGGGACATCCTTATTGAAAGCTCTTTTTCAAATTATGAGTTAGAGAAAACAAAAATCACACATATACCTAAATACTCTATTACATTAAAGAATAATGGATTCAGTTTACTTTAAAATGAGATATTATTTTAACATCATCTCTAGGGTAGATTTACCAAGCATTGATATACAAAACAGAAAGACATTCTCTGAACTTTGAAAGATCTGGTGTGTTTAATACCACTTCATATTATATGAGTTCCTAGAAGGATGCAAATCATTGCACTATAGACAAATGAAGATGCTTCTCTTCAAGGTTGTGAGGGGAAAAAAAAAGAAGGATTTTCTATTTTACCACTGTCTCCATTTTATCAATAGAGAAACCAAGGCGTTGAGCTCATTTAGTTGCTCGAGGTCCACTGAGGGGAGGAGGAGGAAGGGTCAAGGGATGCAGCAGAATGAAAACTCCTGTGCTTGCTGCTCTCAGAGCCTGGGCTTAGCTTTTGGAGTGTATTTTGAATGAGAGGAGAAAGGTGATTTCATTTGTGTATTATTTATATGTATCCTCCCAGTGCCTAATGCATAGATAGGTGTCTAGGAAATATCGAAGGAAAGAAGAATGGAGGCTGGGGAGGAGGAGAGGGAGGAGGAAGGAAGGAAAAGGAACAATGAGGGTTAAGAAGTCAAAGGGCTGAAGCAGAGACCGGTAAACAAGTGGTCAGTTGAAAACCGTCCTATGAGGTCCTTGGGACATACACCCAGGTCAATTTATGAGGCAGACAAATTGGGAAATCTATAGCCACGGTGGCTGAAATGGGGGCTAATCCATGAGAAAAGAGCAGGAGCAGGAGCAGGAGAGGTGAGGAAGGAAGAAGAGAAATCAAAACAAAAGAGGAAGAGGTTGTGGGTGACCTGGAGAAGTCGCAGTGTGGCGCATGCTGCTTTCTCTGCCGCCTTCCTCACTGTGGGCTCCCTTTCATCCACCTTGCCTTTTGCCCTCTCTCCTCACCCAGGGTGCCCGCTATCTCCTGTTCCAGATCAAAACCAGCCTCCCAGAAGCAGAGACACTTTCATAGTCGAATAAAACACCAACCTCTTCTGACAGTGTCACCAAGACCTCTGATTTAACAGACTTACACCTTGACCCACAGGACTGACTCGGTAAGGATGGACCAAGATCATCAGCCAGAGGATTGGCAAAGTTTAGCCTGGCGCCTGAAATGAATCTCACTGGGTGACTCTCCTGGTCTCTGCCTGCTTCTTCCCCAAACATTCATCCTTTCCCTACTTCCTGACCCACCCCTCCTCCATCCACCTGGGCACGCCTTGTCTTCCATCTGTTCCGGGTCCTCCCTGCTTACTACCCGGTTGGTGAGCAAGCATTAAGGAGTTCTAGTTCCCAGCACACACAGAGAAGGGATGTTTGCTCCATTCTAAGGGGTATGGACTGTTCACGCAGAATGTGAGCCATTCCTCCTCTCAGGAGGCCTGCTCCTGGGATAAGTGGATTGTACTTTGGACCCAGTGTGGCATGTCCTCCCTCCTTGAGATGTTTAGTGTTCACTATTGTCACAGACAGACCCATGGCATGATGGAAAATTTTAGGGAAAAAGGTTAAGAGGGGCGTTATGGGGCCGGATTGAGGTAGACGGGAATAAGAAGAAAGAGCTGAAAGTTAATGAGATGAGCATGGGTCCATCTGGCCACTGTGGTGAGAAGTCACCAGACACTTGCAGATGTCTACCAGGGGCAGGGTCCCCTAGACAGATCCTATTTTGGTGATCGTGGAGCAGGTGATTAGGACTCAATGGGAATAATTTGAATTCCACAGAATACCTTGATGGCTGAGCAGAGAGTTTTAAGGGCAAGCAGTGTAGTTTAAGTGTATGGATGAACCACATATGTGTGTGTTTTCCATTGATGGTAGGCCAGCCATTGAGACTTTGTTGAAGAGCCCACTATATCAAGAAACTATGACATTTTTATAAATCTAGATAGCCTTCTGTTCCAACCATGCTGAGTGCTCCTCTATGAGTCTGAAATCAGACCCTTTAAAGGCATGTCAGGCCAACACCTTCATTGCTTAGTGCCTCAGTTTCCCTTTCAAATGAGTATTTCACAGTTACTGTCAATTTTTTATTTCAATTTTGCTTGGCCATATCAACGACATAGCACAAACAGTTCAAATTTGTACCTTAATAAAATTGCAAATCACGTTGGTTGATGGACTTCCTGGGTCAAAATAGTGAAGGTTAAAAGTATAAATGCCAAGGTTCTGTCTACAGTATGGAAGTAGGCTCCCTGGAGAAGTGCTTTGGTGGGTTTCCCACTAGACTCAGGTCCGTTTGGAGCTCCAAGCTGCTCTGTTTTGACATGAAGGGAAGGAGGATCTTCACTGAGATGTGAATCTATCTGAGAATTCTCCCTTCTCGAGGCTCTGAGGTGTACCATCGAGGCTAGGGAGCCAGCTGCTATCGTTTCTCATCCTCCCGGGACAAGATAGTGCAGCTGCAGCCTGAGTCTCAGCTGGCTCTGAGAGGGATGCTGGCCTGGGGATCTTAGCAGGGGGGAACCAGCAGACACCAGGAGCCAAGCACGGGATGCGCATGAGCCAAACCCAAGAGGTAGCAGCGTCTGCCAAGTTGATAAAGAGCACTGCCACGGATCTTGAAATGGCGAAAAGTGCGGAAGGAGGGAGGGAGGGGAGCGGCCAGGGAGCCCAATGTCCCAACAGGGGAGCCACAGCACTTCCTTGCTGGTGTGATTCCCATTACACATGGCAGACAGAATCATTCAGAGAAAGAAGAGGGGGGAGGGAAATCAATTGTTTTTCACATTTATTGATCTCCTTCAAGGAATCTCTGTGGTAATGGAGTGGGAGGGGATCAGAGAGAAAGGATGGGTCTGTAAGGGTGGGTGAGGAACCATCCATTGTGGTAGTGGGAATAGCGCAAGGCCACTGAGGTCGCTGGACTGGAGCCTGCCCAGAGGACTTGGAGGCGACATCACTCAAGTCCATCCAGGATCAGGCGGAAGGGCCTGAAGATGCTTGTTTTAATGTTCGGGGTTGGAGTCTCATCCAGATGGATTAGATTTTTTCCCCCTATTTTAGAAAATAATGCACATATAATTTCAGAAAAGATGGCTTACAGAAAAGAGTAATATGGTAGAAAAATTCATAATTTCACCAGAACGTTGCAACCATTCCAATCTTTTCTCTACGTGTGGTTTGTATTGTCATGGTGGAACCACATGTCCTATGGCACATCTTGCTTTTTTTTTTTGCTTATCTGTAGAGTGTATTTCCCACATTTTCAAAAGCTCTTTAGAGTGTGCTTTAAGAACGACTTTTGTTGGCATAAAATAATAAATTTTAGAAAATTTGGAAAAATACAAAAAGTATTAAAAAGGAAGTGAAAGGGGCCAGCCCCGTGGCCGAGTGGTTAAGTTTGCACGCTCTACTTCTGCAGCCCAGGGTTTCTCCAGTTCAGATCCAGGGCATGGTCATGGCACCGTTCATCAAGCCATGCTGAGGTGACATCCCACATAGCACAGCCAGAAGGACCTACAAGTAGAATATACAACTGTGTGCTGGAGGGATTCGGGGAGAAGAAGAAGAAGAAAAAAAGATTGGCAACAGATGTTAGCTCAGAACTAAAAAAACAAAGGGAAATAAAAATACTCCTAATTTTGCTACCCAGAAATGGCTCGTCTCGATATTTTAGTATACTTCATTCTAAGCTTTTTTCCATGCACATATATATAGTATTTTCCTCCATGAAATTTTGATCATGAAGTATATGTAGTTTTTTATGTTCTGCTTTTTCACTGACATCATTAAAATTGTTTTGTCATGATTTTTAATGTCAGCATAATAGTTCATCATATGTGTACACCAGTCTTTATTCAACTGATCTACTATTATTTCCAATGTTTTGATTATTATAAACAACACAGTGATGGCTCTGTTTACATCTGTCTTTAGCCTCCCATCTCTTGGTAGCTAGAAAAGAAGATTATTTTTTGGAGTGGCTCTGGGTTTGTCCCTCAGCTCCAGGTAGAAACTCCCATTCTCACAGCTTGACCCATACAAAGTCTCTGAATTTGGCTCAGAACCTGCTAGAAACCTTCGGTGGTGGTGATTTCCCTCTAACAACCCTCATCTTATTTTATTAAAGAGAAATTTTTTTAGTTTAGTTAAGTGTTTCTTTCTTTCTTTCTTTCTTTTTTTTGTAGTGAGGAAGATTCACCCTGAGCTAACGTCTGTGCCAATCCTCCTCTACTTTGTATGTGGGATGCCTCCACAGCATGGCTGATGAGTGGAGTAGGTCCGTGCCTGGGATCTGAACCCATGAACCCAGGCTGCCGAAGTGGAGTGTGCAGAACTTTAACCACTCGGTTACTGGCTGTCCCTGTTTAGTTAAGTGTTTTTTTGTAGATCTTTGCTGTTTAATGCATTAACACATAGCCACTAGCTATATGTGGCTCTTCAAATTTAAATTAATTAAAATCAAATAAGATTAGAAATTCAGTTTCTTGGTTACACCAGCTACACTTCAAGTGCTCAGGAGACACACAGGGCTCATGGCTACCAGGCTGGGCTGTAAAGATACAGAACATTTCCGTTGTCACAGAAGTTCTACAGGACAGCGCTGGAGGAAAGATTATGCCAGGCCCTCCACGCCTGGTTTACTGAGCTGACCTCCCCCCACCCCCACCGTCGAGAGAGGCTCTGTTCTTTCTGCTCGTGATCCTCTCCCACTCCACATTTCAGCCTTCTCTAAGTCTGACTAATAACTAATTTTTCATGCAAAGATGAAGCTTAGAGCAGGTTCTTTTTCTCTCTAGATGAGTGGGAATTTACCCCAGGGCCAGAATGATAAAAACACAAGTAAGCTTGTCCAGTGCTACCCCCTGGAGACTCAGTGGGGAAGAAAATGGAGACCCCTTGCCAAAGAGAAAGTAACGGTTCTCTGAGAGCTGGAGGGACCCTTTCTCCTCCACACAGAGGAGGGACAGAAGTTCCATCAGTGCGTCCAGGGCAGGTTTGACATGGAAGCTTGGGTAGAGTGAGGCCGTCAGCCACCCCTTCCCTTCACGTAGCCCTAGCGATATGCTATCAGACTCCAACAGACGGCGAGTGGCAGGCACGCAGGCACTGGGAGGCCTGACACATGGGGGGGACCAGGTGTTGAGGGGTGAGCTGCTTAAACCAGGTAATTGAGAAGGATGGGGCTTGGGGCGTAAGACACACACCAGTGCATGTAAAAAACACAGCTCCAAGCCATTTACATTCACATTTCCACCATAGCGCCAGCATCTGAATTCAAACTATGCCTTCCAAGCAAATGGCATCAGCTGGCTGTGTAGAAAGGCCTACAGGGCGTACTTACCATGGAGAGAGCATGGTGGCCAAAGAAAGTCTTGTTACAAACTAATAGTAGTTTGGGAGGCAGATTCTCCACCCCAGAGGAGATTGTGTTTAAAGACCCCACATAAGCCCTCATCCCTTGTCCACGGCCTCTTCTCAGAAGATGTTAGCTAGGTGGGGAAGAAAACGGAGGTATCTCACCTCCCCAGACCTCAGATTAGCCACTGGACTCTCAGGTCCAGAGGAGCAAGAGCAAGGACCAAACTTGTCTTGCTCAGGGCTGAGTCCCCAGGGCAGGCACAGCGTAGATGCTCCTGAACACGTGACGAATGAAGGAGCAGCAATGACTTTACAACTCCGGTTCATCTGGCCTTCATCAGTCTCGACACGTTCCCAAAGGACAAATAAATGTAATTCAGGGGAGATTATGAGATTAGGGAACGCAGATGGCTTTTCCTCATATTCTTTCTTAATATTCAAATTTCTTATTATATAATACTCAACATGTACAAAAATATATGTAGTGTCTATGTAATGAAATAATGAATAAAGCATGGTAATGAAAAACACACTGGTGAATCTACTACCCAAATTAAGAACCAGAGTTGTATTGATACCGTGGATGCCATCGGTATTCTCTTCCTGGATTGCTGGCCCACAAAGATAGCTGCTATTTTCAATTTTATGTTTACCATTCCCTGGACTTTTGAAATATAGTTTTACCTCCTCATCTGTGTGAATCATTAAACAATGTATTTCATTCTGCTTTCTTTTGAGTTTTGAAAGACATTGGTTATAGTCCTCAGAACTTACTTTTTATTCAACATTCTGTTTCTGAGATTATCCTCCTAGCTAAGAGTAGATGTATGATATTCATTTTTCACTGCTACTTAATATTCCATCCATGTGAGTATACCAGAATTTATGTATTCACTCTCTTGCTAATGAACATTTGTGTTGTTTTAGGCTCTTGATTATAATATTCCGATTGCGAATGCCTTGCACTTTCCTGGTACACATGTGCAAGAATTTCTCTAAGATGCATCCCTGCAGGATAATCACCCACTGATGGTGGGTACAGTTTTAACTTTCAAGATGTTTCCATATTGCTTTCCAAAATGATTGTGTTGACTTATGCTCCCAAGAACAGAGTTCCCGTTGCTCTGCATCCTCACCACCAATTGTCGTTCTCAGATTTCTTAATTTTTGCCAATCTGGTGAGTATTTTTTGGTATCTCATCATGCTCCTAATTTACATTCTCCTGATCACTGATGAGCTGGCTCATCTTTTTGTGTGTGTCCTGTTTATTCGTATTTCCTCTAGTGAAGTTCCAATTCACGTCTGCCACTCTTTTTGTATTGGGTTATTGTCTTTTCCTAAATTGACTTGTAAGAATTATTTCTGTGTTCTGAATACTAATCCTGTGATGATAAAATATCTTTCAAATGTTTTCTCCCATTTATGATTTACCAACTTCATGGTATCTTTTGATAACTCAGAATTCTTTTTTTATTTTTTACCTTTATTTTTTATATATTTATTTTTTTGATAAGGAAGATTGGTCTTGAGCTAACATCTGTGCCAATATTTCTCTATTTTGTTTGTGGATGCCACCACATCATGGCTTGGTGAGTGGTGTATGTGTCTGTGCCCGGGATCTGAACCTGTGAACCATGGGCTCCCAAAGCAGAACCCATGAACTTAACCATTATGCCACCGGGCCAGCCCCTCTTTAAATTTTTGAACAGAGTCCTTCTTTTAGAGTAGTCAATATTCCTCAGTCTTTTCTTTTTGTTTCTTAAGAAACCCTTCCTTGTCTTGAGTTTATAAAAAGACTCCCCTCTATTATCTTCTGTCTTAATGTTCGCCTTTCATATGTAAGTCTCCAATCCACATGGAATTGATTTTTATGTGAGATGAGAGTAGGAATGCATCTATTTCCCTTCTCCTCCCCTTCTTTGCCTCGCTTGTCACTTGTCTTGGTACTGTTTATTCTATGTTCATCCTTTCCCCAGTGACCCGAAATGCCACTTCTGTATCAAGGAGACGGGTCTACATAATAAATCTTGAAATCCGGTAAGGCAAGTTCCTCTACTTTATTCTTCTTCTTGAGGAGTGTCTTTCTCTCATTCTCAGCGATCTGAGGGAAGATGGTGGTGCGATGCCCTGGATCATAAACACCAGAGACTTGGAACTCAGACGATTTGTGTGTGAAACTTGTCGATGAGGACTGCACCAAGCAGACTAAGCCAAAAATCTCTGTCCATGGTGTCCTCTCTTCAATGTAGGAAATTCTGAATCTCTTTTAGCCTTGAGCTACGCTTTCAATATGCTTCTAAGTCCTGAATTCCTGAGACAGAAGAACCATCTGACATAAATGTTAGAGTTTACCCAAGGACAGGAAAAATATCAGCGTTTGGCTTGTAAACTAGATGCACTGGATGTGAAAGTCCCAGGAGGGAAGCAGCACGGTCTCAGCAGGGCTCGCACACTGTGGTGTCGTGCTGTCACGCATTAGGAAAAGAAAATGAAGCAGAAAAATCCCTGCACGAGATACTCTCTGCAAAGTACTTTTTCATTAAAGTCTCTGCTCCTTGACAAGCAGACTTGAAGATGCACCTGGGGAATTTCTCTGATGTAGAAAAATCTGAGGTCAGAGACACGTCGCGTGAGGGAAGAATTCATTCACTTATCCGTACAATAACTCTTTATTGAGCACCTGCTATAGTCCAGCCATTGTTCCCGGTACTGAAGATAAAGCCCAAACAAGACAGATGCTTATCTAGAAATGAAAACTGCATGATGCTCAGAGACGGTTTCTCTGAGGAAGCATGAACGGCCGGAAGCAACAGCCATGGGAAGGTCAGGAGGCTCATGTTCTGGTCCTGGACCAACTAGTGATGAGGTGCTGTTTGGGGGATGTAGAGAAGACCTGTGAGGCTGGAGAAAGAATAGAAGGAGGAAGCAGGATAAGATGCTTACAGGTTAAAAAGACAGAGATTGGCCAGATCGTGCGGGGACTCACAGGCCATGGTCAGGAGTTTGGATTTTATTTTAATTGAACAGGAAGCCACTGGAGGGTTTTAAACAGGGAAGTGCTGTGCTAGGGTTTAGAATCGGAAAGTGATTATCTTCTTCAAAAGATGAGGAAACAGATTTGTGGGGACTGTGAAAGACTGAAGTGAGACTGCTCAGCTAAAAGGCAGCAGAAGCCCCAGACCTGGGCTCCCAGGCCTGGCAAGCTTTATGTACCGCATGCCGCCTCCAGCATCATTCCGTCTGTTGGTCTGTCTCTCCGTTGCCTGGATGCTCATAGCAGGAAATCCAATGCTGACTTGTCTGCCGGGAGGGGCTTGGGGCCACAGGAAGGGGAGGATGCCAGCTCAGGTGGATGTGGATTTTGAATGTGTGTGTGTATTTCCTCACGCCTGTCTCTTATAGAGGATTTGTTTGGATTGATTGGAATATTTATCAAGGAACTGTTCAATTTTTTATAGAATTTGGAGTGTGTTTTCCCCTGTGCCTGCCTGTCCCTGATTATCTTCTTACAGCATCAGGGCCATCCTCCCACTACCTGTGATTTCCCTGAATATCCAGCCATCAATATTTTCTTCTTCCTCTTTGTTGGGATAATACCACAGCTGATAACTTGGTCCCTCAACAAAGGCCCATCAATGGAGCCACTGGGCTCAGGTGCCAGGTCCTCCGCAACCTCGTCCTGGGCGGGGTGGCTGGAGTTGTCTTCATGCTCCCACAGGTGGGCTTTCACTCAGCAGGGACCTCGCAACCTTCCTGCACCATCCAAGACCCTGCTGCTGACTGCCATGCCCTCTTTAGGAAGCTGTCTGTCTGACACTCCCTCTTCAGAGAGGCCCACTGTATTCTTCTAGACTCAGCCCCATCTCTATGGACCATGGAACCGCGTGCTCTCAGCCACCCAGCCAATCTGGGCTTCCCCAGTTTGCTGTCATGCTCCAGGCTGTCCGTGGATTCAGGGCTCCATTACTGGGCCTGCCCTTGACCTGTGTGTAGTACAGAGAGCCCAGGACAGGAAGCCAGGAGACCAGAGTTCTCACTCCAACTTGCTGTGTGACCTTGAATAAGCCTGTCAGGACACACGCCTATAAAATCAAAGGATTGCCCCAGTGATTCTCAAACTGTTCTGTGGGACCCCAGGTTTCTCGCTGCAGAAGCGATTTGAATTTTATTCAAAAACTATTTTTATAGCTGTAATAGAAAAACACAAATCCAATGGGTTGTATGCCAAGTAGCAATGTATTAAAAACCAACATGTTAATTTGTTTTGCTAGGCTAACTCATGTTCACAGATCTTAGAATAAAGCTTTTCCTGCCATCTGTGTGTGTGTGTGTGTGTAGACATGAACTATTTATTAACATGTCACTGGATTTTGAAGGCTGTAACTCTGCATTGATTTGTTCAAAATTCAGGCCTTAGCATATCCGCACCCAGTAGGTAGTACCAGTGAGTAAATTACTGCAGACATACCCCCATCCCTCCAGGAGCAATTCACCGCCACGTGAGGCTCACATGCTTGTGTTGTTGGCATGCTTTTGTCACCTGTAAGCATCAATTGCACTGGTGAACATATAGCACACTGCTTTGTGGTAACATAGGCTGGGGCTATCTTTTCTTTTTTTTTTTTTTTTTGAGGAAGATTAGCCCTGAGCTAACATCTGCCAATCCTCCTCTTTTGGCTGAGGAAGACTGGCCCTGAGCTAACATCCATGCCCATCTTCCTCTACTTTATATGTGGGATGCCTACCACAGCATGGCTTGCCAAGTGGTGCCATGTCGGTGCCCGGGATCCAAACTGGCGAACCCCGGGCCGCCAAGAAGCGGAACGTGTGTACTTAACTGCTGTTCCACCAGGCGGCCCCTGTCTTTTCTTTAATAAGCATTTTATTTTGGAAAAATTTTAGGTTTACAGAAAAGTTTCCAAGATAGTGCAGGGAGTTCCCATATACCTTTCACCCAGCTTCCCATAACGTTAACCTCTTACATCCCCATGGGACCACTGACAGATGGGGAAATGAACATTGGTGCAATACCATAAACCAAACGAGACTTGATTCTGAGCGCACCCGTTCTTCCACTCCTGTCCTTTTCGTTCCGGGAACCCATCCAGGATTCCACATTGCATTTGGTTGTCATGTCTCCCTGTCTCCTCCTAGTCTCCTAGTCTCCTATGTGACAATGTTTCAGTCTTTCCTTGTTTTTCATGATCTTCACACTTTGGAAGTGTCCTGGTCATGTTTTTGATAGAATCTCCCTCAGTTTGGGTCTGTCTGATGTTTTCTCATGAGGTTATGGGATTCGGGGAAGCAGATCAATGGGCCGACCATTTTAATGCCCAGGGGTCTTGTGCCCTAGTAACCAGATTAGTATTTCCCTTCTTGAGCAAGATTGGAGAGGGATGAACATAGAGGCTGAAAGCTTGAATGATTCTGCTTTAATTCCCCAAAAGATAGGAAAAGGATTGTGTGGGGGAAGCCCCTCATTTAGAATCATTGGGAGGATTGAGCAGTGTTACTGTTGAGAGTGTGGAGGCAGAGGGAAGCTTGGGGAACAACTCTTAGTAATGTCTTGAGACGTAGGTCGAGGCCCCATGGGAAACAGCCAAATTCTGTTTTTTATGTCACTGAAAAATTGTTGAGAGTTGAATAAGGGGCAGGATGTGTGAGTCGCTCGTCTCAATAATCAGGAATTACTTGATACTGTTGGAAGTGGAAAGCAAGTTTGATCAGAAGGACAGTTATGGTGTGCATGAGTGAGTGTGTAAAAAATATGTGAGAGTGTGTGTGTATGAGTGAGAGTGTGTATCTGGATGTAAGTGTGTGACTGTTTGACCTTGTGAGTGTGTGTGCGTGAGTGGACATGTGCGTGCGTGATTGTGGAACTGGAAATGGGTTGGGAATTAGGTTCTAGTCCTGGCCTGGATCCTAGTCCTGGTTTCCTTTTATTCAACAACTATGTGTCTCAATTTCCTCTATCCGTAAGACAAAGATAAAAGACCTGCTCCTCCCAGCCCCATAGAGATACTGCAAGGAGGAAACAAGTGTAAACAGCTTTGGGAAAATATAAGGTGACATGCACATGTAGGTTGCTGTCATCATCAAGGACAGAAAATGGGGTGGGAGCCAGGAGTTGCTGGTCAGAGAGGTGAGAAAGAGAGAAGAGGGAGTGAAAAGAGAGTGAGGCTTCAGAAACACAGGCTATTTTAGAAACTCATCTACATTTTGTACTTGGGTCAGCGCCTTAAATTCCAAGGTCAGAAGAACATTCTGTGTAGGTCTGAGGAGCCCTGGACTTTCGCGTTCCTGCTCCTCATCTTCCCAGTTGCTGGCCTGATTTCCATCTCTAACAGTGGCACTTGTGGCTGAGGTACAGTACATTATAGACTAATTAAGGCTGTTGATGATGGCGATCTAGTGAGCAATCTGCGGTGTTATCCTGATCTATCTCTGTCGCCCTCCTCTCATCAGGCCATTAAGGTGACGAGCTTCATAGAACACAGTGATCTCCCTTCCGTCAGCCCTCTTGGTGATTTCTCCCTGGAAGAGCTATGAGCTCTCTAGGGCTGAGTCAAATGAAGATATTACTAACGGGCCAGACCTTCCAAGCTCCTCCTCCATTCAGAATCTGTTCCCCTCGTGAGACTTGGGCACATAGAAAAATCTCTTTTTTATGGTCCCTTCCCATCCCCTAGTATTCTTGCAGAGACCATGAAATGAAGGAAAAAGGAAGCAGATAGTTAAGACCTGGTACCCGGTCACAGTGTGGGTATGGGCATCCTTAGCAACAGGTGAGTCACCCTTGTGGCCCACACTCAGCTCTGCAAGCTAAGCCACACACAACTGAGAAGCCATTCCAATCCTCCCTGGCCCATAGGCATCGAGTGCCATCCTAACTCAACAGGAAGCATCTAGTGGTTTCCCTGCATGCTCAGACTGCTACGCCCACCTGTCCTTACCTTTGCTCTGGGTGGGCACGTCATTTGTTGGAAAGACTATTCTTTACCCCCATTGGATTCTCTTGAGACTCTAGCTGAAAATCAACTGAGTGTAAATGTGAGGGTTTATTTCTGGACTCTCAATTCTATTCCATTGATCTATCTATCTGTCTATATACACATATGCCAGTACTACACTGGTTGGCAACTGGTTTGGGAAATGTGAGAGAGGGAAGGAGAAGGGCTTTGGTATTTTCAGGAGAGGTGACTCAGAACAAACCCTCCCTGTTGCTCAAAGGCTGAAACTCGGAGCCAGAAGAAGGGAAGCCTTATCATCATTAGCCCCAGTAGAAAGCACTTTCTTTCACTCTTGGACATTGATTCATCATCTTTAATTTCAGACAAGGACATGCACATCATATATTCTTTCAAGCCACAAATCGCTGCTGTCTTTTTCTTCATCGTCTTCCTCTTTAAATCTACCAGGAAGGAATTACAGTGGCTGGGGACCATCTATTTCTTTGGCATCGAGGCTGAAAGAAGGCCAGGATAACAAATGTCCTATTAGAGCAAAGTAGTGTTCTCCCCTGAATTGAGATGTGCCTTTCTGGTCCCCCAGCCCCTTTGATGGTCCAGAGGAAGGAAGCTGTGGAGCAACTGCTGCCTGGGTGGTTGAGGAGGGGAAGCTGAGGAGCAGCCACTAGTCAGGAGCGCTCTGAGGCAATCAGGAAGATGACTCTTCCTCAGGACACAGGCAGCCATACGCTGTCATCTCGGTCCAGACCACCAAGTCTGTGGTCTGCTGGTAGGCCAGTGAAGCTTGACAAGATGAAGGGTGTGTTTCTTGGTGGTGATAGTAATATTCTTGAATGATAGTGATTTCTGAATGTTGACCATTGTGCTAAGCACCTTACAGTAATCCCATGATGCATTGCTACTATCTATGTTTTACCCATGAGAGGAGGTTGAGGGAACTTCTAGGGGACCAGAAGTTGTAGAGGTGGAATTTGAACCATGCTTTACTTGACTCCAGCATCCTTGTGCTCTCTTACTCCTCTAGACCACTGGTTTTCAAACACTTTTGGCTGCAACCCTAGTAAGAAGTATGTTTTACTCATGACCTGCTATCCACATACATATTTGAAATCAGAAAGTTTCATAAAACAATACTTATCCTTACTAGTGTGTGATCGCTCTTTTTTTTATTATTATTATTCTGTTCTTTTTTCTTTTTAAAGTCTAGTTGGGCCCACTAAATTGATTTCACAGCTCACTAATGGATGGGGAACCCTCAGTTTATAGACTGCTCCTCTTGATGCCTGTGACAATAGTTTTAACCGCAAAGAACACTTCTAATAAGGGCATGTTTTCCTGACCCTGTGACCAGGCTGGCATAACTAGGGGAAGAGAAGTTCCTCAGCTTGTTTATGCTGCATTTGGGTTGGGGCAGACTCCAGAGGCCATTTTGTGTGGAAGGAAGTGAGCCAGCCAATCTGGCAGCTGGAATTAAGACAGCCTTTGCCGTGTCTAACACGGTGTTGGGTGCTGTGGGGATTCTAAATACGCACCTTCAGGTTCCTGCCCTTGAGGAGTTTGTAATCTTTCTCAAAGAGCATCCTCATGTGAAACAACTGGAGAATAACACCAAACAAACGGAATCCTGAAGGACATCCACCATTATTTGTCCACACACTAGCCTCTCCAAAACAGCCACGGTTGCTAATGAACTGCGCTTACACTTAAAACATCTTTCTTCTCTTTCGTCATCTTCTTCCTCTTCTTCTCCTTGTCCTCCTCCTCCTCCTTAATAGGCACTATGTTTACAAGATTCAAGACTTAAAAGATCCCAAAGGGCAGATGATTATAATTCTCCTTCCATCCCTATCCCAAGACACCGAATGCCCTTCTCTGGAGGTAACCAACTTTTCTACTTTCTTGTGTATCTTCCCAGAAATAGTCTAGAACCTGTAAGAAAGTGTAAATTAAATTTTCTTTTTTAAAACAAAAATGATATCATATTATACTCATTGTTTTGCATCTAGCACTTAATATATCTTGGAGATCACTGCATGTCAATAGATAAAGAATTCCACCTTCTGTTTTTGCAACTCTCTAGAAATTCTTGTTTGGGTGGACCATAATTTATTTCACCAGTCCTTTCTTGATGAAACGTTGAGATTATTTCTAACCTTTTGCTATTATAAAAAATGAAGCAATGAAAGACCCTGGCCCAACAAGGCAGGACCAACCGGGCTTCTGCCTACATCTCCACTCTCACCTCTTGCCATGCTCTCCCTCTCGCTTGTTGAGCTCCAAGTCTATCAGCCACCTTCTCAGTTGCTCTCTTCAACCTCTAGGCCTCTGCATGCTGCGCCTTCTCCTTGGAGTACCCCCTTCTCCCCTTCTGACACCCAATTCACCTTTTGGGTGAGCTTGAGAAGTACTTTCTCAGGGCAACTCCCTGGATGAGCACATCCTCCAAACACTCTGTAATCAATCACGTGATACTATATACGATGGCCCTAATGTCCTTACAGTTTCAAATCTTAATAAATTTACTTCTATATATCAAATAAAAAATCCACCGGATGAAACAGAGAAAAAATTTCTTTATATTTTACCATATTTAATTACAGAAATGTTGGCTTTTGACATATCCAACATCATTTCAGATACATTTGGATATAATCATTTCATGTAGTGTAGGGTTTATTACCTAGAAAATTAAAGAAAGAAATTAGAACCAATGAATCATTAAAAACTTCACTGAAATCGTGAGTAAATTCCTTCTTTGTTGCATTTTGCAAATTGTTTGTATATATATAGCAGTGAATTTATTTAAAAAACTCAAGCTGCACAGGAACTTTATGGATGTCCTAATTAAATTTGCTTTACTGTATTTCATCTAACATATACACGCTTTTGTCTGCATTTAACATTTCCGAAATTGGGTTGTGACTTACTGTGAACTGTCTTGCAACGTTGTGGGCCAGTTAGCAGTCTTGATGCTGTTATCATTGTCTGAGCAAGCACAGACTTGGTGATGGTTGTTCATGCTGTCATCACTTCAACTGAGTTAGGCACAGTATTGATGTTATGTATTTTGGGTTTAATTTATATTTAAAATATCTTCAAAAAGATCACACTCTGATTTGGCACTGAAACAAAAACTTTATGCAGAAAGGCAAGGAAACAGAACAGAAGATTGTCAATCTGATATTAGAAAAGCAAATTTTTATCATTGGAAAGATAATATTAATTCAATGTATTCTTTCAATGTAACAATCAAATGCTTTACAAAACTGTTATGGGCTCAATTGTGTCCCTCCAAAATTCACATGCTGAAGCCCTAACCCCCAATGTGACTCTATTTGGAGATAGGGCCTTTAAGAGGTAATTAAGGGTAAATAAGGTCACAAGAGTGGGGTCCTAATCCAGTATGACTGGTATTTTAGGAGAAGAGGAAGAGACACCAGGGATGCATAACAGAGGAAAGGCTATGTGAGGACACAGCAAGAAAATGGTCATCTGCAAGCCAAGAAGAGGGGCCTCAGGAGAAACCAGCCCTGCCTGTACCTCCATCTTGGACCTCTAGCCTTCAGAACTGTGAGAAATTAAACTTCTACTGTTTAAGCTACTGCATTTTGTTATGGCAGCCTTAGCAAACTAATGCAAGGACCTAAGAAAGAAAGACTCTCACAAGTAGATGAAGCTATGTTACATTTTGCTACTGATATTAGTGTAGAATTGTCTATCACAGGGCAAGCGTGAGAGCATCAACGTCCATCTTGCAGAATAGGTGTCAATGGCTTGGAAGAGTCCTGAAGACATCAGTGGAGCATACTTTTAAGAAATGCTGTCTCACCCATCATCCATCCATGTCGCCATTTTCAACTCCGAGTTGAAAAGTGATGCCGGGGAGTTGGACTTTGAATAAGTTTTAGGAATTCTGTAACCAATTTATTTTGTGTATATTTGCCTTTTTGGCTGCATGAGAGCCACAAATAAATCTTTCTAAATGATTCTAAAAGAGTCTTCCATTAAGTCTAAATGTTCTAAGTGATAATAAAGCATTATATCTCATTGGTGGTGTTTCTTCTTTTTAGTGGTACATAAAATAATGGTGTGTCACAAAGTCAACGGCATCCTGGATTTGGTGAAATATGGTGTATTAGTCAGCTCTGGCTGCCATAATGAAATACCACACACTGGGTGGCTTAAACAGCAGAGATTTATTTTCTCACAGTTCTGGAGGCTAGAAGTCCACGACCAAGGTGCTGGGAAATTCATTTTCTGGTGAGGCCTCTTTTCCGGACCTGCAGATGGCTACCTTCTTGCTGTGTCTTCACATGGCCTTTCCTCTGTGCATGAGCTGAGAGAGAAAGCTGGCTCTCTCTTCCCCTCCTTTAAGGACACAGATTAGGGCCCCACCCTAAGACCTCATTTAACTTTAATTACCTCTTTAAAGGTCCTATCTCCAAATAGAGTCACAGTGGGGGCTAGGGCTTCAAGATATGAGTTTAGGAGGACACAATTCGGTCCTTAACATATGGTGATAGATATTTATTTCATCTAAGTCTCTCCTACCAATTGAGGGATCTCTGACGACCATAGCTTCTATGTTAGTTCACAGTGACCATGTTGTCTTTGATCACCATTTTTCCCCCACCACCTAGCACACGGTCTGGTCTTCAGTAAATGCTCCGTGAGTGTGTGTTGCCTCACTGACACCTTGTTGTGATCCTTTCTAAGACCTGAGCACATCTCTGCTTTGGGAAAGAATGCCGAGCTCTCGCATACGTGCTTCAGACACTCTGAATACTCTGGCAGGTCATGGCTACTCATCATGAAAGACAGCACAATGCTGGGACACCAGAGCTTGGAAATCCTTAGAAATCTAGCCAAATGCTCTCAAATCACAGATGAGGAAGCTGAGCAAAATCCTCACTCAAAGCTACTTAGAGCCAGGGCGGGGCTGGAGCAGAGGTCTCCTCTGCAGTGTTCTTTTCACCCTATGACCCTTGTCATCAGTCTGGAAGTTCGCAGATGTCACATGAAACTGGGGGTCCTGGCCCTAAGACTTTTGCAATTTGATGTGTAAAAGCAAGGAAATTTGTTGTTTGAAAATTGCATGCAGTTTTTTCTCCTAGAGATGAAAGCTATAATATTGTTTTTGAGAAGATCAGTCCTTTGTTCTGACTGAAGGGTTCCTTTGGTTATGTGGCACAGCACCCACCCATGCTGGGGAAACCAGGTTAGGGGGCAGTGTTGACTTAATGTAAAGCCTGAGCTGATAAATGTTGATTTTATTGTTGGTGATTGGGGTGGGGGTTTGGCGGGCAGTAGGGGTTGAGGGGAGGCTGAGTTCTTGCTTTTTCTTAGACAAATAAATGATGTTCGTGATATGGGGTCATGGTGGTGAGGAGGAGGGGGAGGTTGGGAGTTGTTTTCAGGAATGTGGAAGCAGAGAGGCAAAGACTCAAAAACATGAGGTTTGATCTTCACTTTGGAGTGGAAATGGAAACTGAGGCACAGGCTACCATGCTAAAGAAAATGAGCACAATAGGTTGCTGCCCGTTCAGGTGGGGGAGCTTGCCCTGGGCACCCAGGGTTGGAGGCTGGATCTCAGCACAGAGGTGCTATTCCGGTTTCATTGACCTTGGGACAACGTTCAGGGTCCCCAGGATGAGGCCACGTGCTGCACTCAGTTCTGACATCACCATCCCTGGAGGAGAACTTTGACGAGGACTGGGGTGCAGCAAGGTTGCTGCCCAGGGCCACCAAGCCCATAGAACACACTGAAGGGGTACCCACGGGAACTGGGAGGTACTGGACACCTAGACTCAGTTGCCCGGGACCTTAGGGATAGTTGGCGACCTGGAAAAGATGCGATGTCCTATTCATCAAGCAGGCGGGCTCAGAAGAATCACTATTAGTGTACCAAACGTCAACAAACATTTGTCCCCATGGCTGAGACATTCCAGCTACACACATACCAGAGCATCTCTTGCTCCCTCTTGGCTCAAAATGCTTCCCCAACATCATTCTTTTATTTATTTATTTTCCTTTACATTATCAGAGTCAAAGAGAGGAGCTGTGATAGCTCAGTAACCGTGGTTCCTGACGCCTAGGGTCTTCTTTGTATGAGTTTTATCCAGATAGTTCTATTTTGTCTCCACCTGTGCCAGGCCTAGACTTGCTAGGATAGTGTGATGTGCTCATGATATCATGGGGCAGGCAGTGGGGGACAGGGCTGTGCTGGCATGAGAGCTACCCCCGATAGAGGGCCAGAGATGGGGGCACCCAGATGCAGTCTCTGCTCTAGGTTGGGCCCCGGTTGCTCAGGCAGCGCTGCTGTGGAGAACAGTGGGACCCAGCTGACTGGGCGCTCTGGGTGGACTCCAGGACTGAAGCAGGCCGGGGGAACCCCTGCTTAGTATCCATGTTTGGAGTTAGGGGTTGGGAACAAGGTAGAAAACTTTATAGTGGGGGACAAGAGACGGAGCCCGCTGTCAGCTTCCCATCTCTGTTGGGATTGGTTCAGGATCTGGGCAGAGGGTGGGGGGAGCCCCGTGCTCAGCCTGTAGAGGAGGGGAAGGCAGAGGCCTCATAGCCCTGGTTTTGGGGAGTCCTTTCCTTATTTCTATTTGTATGCTTATTTGTTTGCTGCCAAATTAACTACAACATTGCAGGCGTAGGGAAACTGAGGCACAGGACAAGCCAATGCGAGTTCTGCCAAGGGTTTCTCACAGACTGGGAAGACAAGCCTGGCCTCTGTTTGTCAGCCTTCCAGAATCTTCTTAAGCAGAAGCCGGGCGGAGGGTGAGGGGCAGCTGAAAGCAAGTCTGGGGCCATCTGAGCTAATTTTTTACTTCCTGTTAAAGGGCACTTCCAGTGTCTCAGAACTTTGCGTGGTCTTCCCCTTGTGCAGGGTGTGGAAAATTGCAATCTTGTGTGCTCACAGCCACCAAGCAGAGCCTGGTTTGCACGGGGACCTCTTCTCGTCTCTTCATCAGTTCCTCCGTGACAGCTGCCGACTCAGAGACCACACTTCAATTATGTACCCAGCAGGTGAGGGGCACTTTGACAGGGGCCATCACATCGAGATCAAGGAGGTAATTCATCCTTTTTACACCCGTGGGACCAAGGGAGGATTGTGCATGCAGATTGCGGCCTTGGCTTGAGAGAGAGAGAGAGACAGAGACAGACAGACAGACAGACAGACAGAGAAGGGGAGCTAAGGGGAGCTAAAAGCTGAGAGAATGTAAAAAAGCTTTTTGGGAAAGGACTTGTAGAACCATCTATCTCTGCATCCTCTCTCACTCATCCCCATCATTCTGGGCATTTCCACCAAGGACTATTTTTGTGTCAAACAATACTGAGAAGGCTTGAGGCTGTTGCTTCCTGAGGGATGGTGTGCATGTTAGGCCTGCTGGATGGAGCAGAATTCTTCCCACCTCACCACCTCCTGCATCCTTTGGGTTCAGCCAGCTGTGGTTTTTGCAACCTTATTCAAATACCAAAGTGAGAGCTGGCTTGGGTGCCTCCAAGGGAGGCCTGAGTGATTCAATGCTTGAGGCCAATTGCATTCTGGGGAGAGAATGAGTCACAGAGAGCTGCTAGGCTGAGCTCAAAGAAGCCCACCTTACTGGGGTCCAGTGGGGGAAAGTTGTGGGTGGCCGTTGTGTAAAACCTTGACTCTCTCAGGCTTCAAGTGAATCTGGAAGGTGAATTGCTGCTGCTCCCAGGGCCTGCTAGGGTCTTACTTTGAAGCCCAGGTGCCCCAGAGTGCTTGGGCATTTGCACAGTGACCGTAGCATGGAGGTGAGGGTGTGGGACAATGGCCACTGAGTGCAAAGTTCTATCACCCCTGGGGTGCAGCTCCTTGGTAGGATCTCTAATGCTCACGGATTCCTGGAAAACCCATTCCCCAGAAGCCCCCTGGCTAAGGGGGTGTCTCCCAACCCATGGAGCTGGGACTCCAGGATCAGCACCTCAGCTTCCCTCCCCGACTTTAAGAGACCCTTTCTCTCCTCTGCCCTGGCCCTGTTTCTCCTGGTTCCCCAACTCCCAGGCGCCTGCACACACAGAAGCTTCTCCATGCACAGCTCGGGGAAAATTTCTGAAGAGCTCCCCCGGCTTTCTGGCTCTGAAGCCCCAGTTTGCTTGGGGTTCTCGTGCAAAGCTGAGCCAGCCTGGTCTGAGATCTGAGGGTGTGAGCTAGGGAGGTTTGCTGCCCTCGTTTCCATCCTGATTGCAGAGACATCCACAGCCCTCCTCACTTGACCTCTGCACACCAGAGCTCTGTGGAGTGGATGCCCGCCCTGAAGTTTTGCACCCTCGGAATCTGCTCCTCTAGCCCCCAGCCTCCTGGCAGAGCGTGCACCATCCTCACTGCCAACAGATAAATACATGCCGTTCTTCTTTTAAAAGTTGCTAGAAACAGTAATTCAAGGAGTCTTTCATTTACCTATTTCGAGTTCAACAACCTGGCATTCAGAAAATTCTTGTGCTGTCAGATGGAAATGCTGGAGGCTCCTGATGCGTTTGCTGTGGTTTTGCAGCCTCCTGAGCTGGTGGAGGATTTGGGCCCAGCCTGGTGGAGGCCTGGGGCAACGTGCAGCCAGGTCAGAAAGAGCTGGTCCCGGGGTGCTGAGGAATTTTCTAGGCATTCCTTCTTCCTCAGTCGCCATGAAAACTTTCTTAACAATGTCAACTCACATTGTTTTCTTTTCTTTCCAGTTGCTGGGAACACACTACACCATGCATTCTAGCTCTGGGTCATCTCGAATCCAGTACCATAGCTTGTCTTATAACATTTCATATCTGTGGGTGTATCACATCTCCAGCTAACTTACAAGCTCTTGGGACAAGGAAAATGACTCATCTGGCTCTATATATTCAAATGTATGTCTCAAAAATCCTATTTTAAGTTCCTACTCCATGCCATGTGCTGTGCCGGCATCGAGAGTACAAAGATAAGTATGATAAAACCTACACGCCCAAGAAGGAGGTAATGGAAACACGATTCAGTGTAGTACAGTGACCCCCGTGACTGTGACAGAGGCACGCATGCTCCTCCATTTGACCCAGCCAAGGTGTGACGTGGGTATCCAGGGAGGATCCTAGAGTGGTTCCTTGCGAAGCTGAGACCTCAGCAAGGTCTTAAAGGGTGAATAGGAATTAGGTGGAAAAAGAGGAGGGCAATCCACACAGAGAGAACAGCCTGAGCAGAACCCTGGAGTTACTTGTCTGACAATCTAGAGGGAAGTCTTTATTTTCGGAGTACTGAGTATAAGGTGCGGAGTGGCATAGGATGGCATGGATGAGTGTGTGTGTGTTGGGGCACTGTTGCTGTGTGTGTGTGTCTGTGTGTTGGGTCACTGTTGCTCTGTGTGTGTGTCTGTGTTGGGGCACTGTTGCCGTGAGTTGTCATGTGTGCTGTGCTCAGGAGCTCAGACTTGATGGACTCGATTCTGTTGGTGACAAGTAAGGAGATATTGAAGGGAGGAGGGTGAATGACAGAGCATGCATTTCAGAAAGCCTGGTCTGGAGGAAGCCAGATGGGCTGAGGGGACACTGGGAAAGGCTATTGCCATGGTTGACCAAAGAGATGACGAGGGCCTGAACCAGGGAAACGGCTGGGAGAAATGTGGAAAATATTTAGGAGGTAAAATTGTTGGGCCCGGAAGCTCACCTTGAACAATTCCCTTACTAAGTGAATACTTGCCGACAAGCTTAAATGGAGGAAGAAATAATAAGCACAAGAATGAGAACATCAGTCCCACTGTTTTCTAATGATCTTGAGCAAATTGTGTTTGTCTTCCTCTGTCTTGCACAATTAACTGCCCCATTTCATTTTTTGACCTTTGATCTCTGCAGCCCACTCAGAACACTGGCTTCATTGATTCAGTTTCTCTCTTCATCTCCTCGCCCACCTGCCCCCACACACTGCTGTTGGCTCAGGAGTATTTTGGGTTGAAGGGAGCGTGGAAAGTCTGGTTAGGACAGAGGGAGCCTTGACTAGGACCAGACGCAGGCTTCCCTTCCTTGTAATGTTCCCAAGATTGAAGCTGAAGGTCCATATCCCCGCTAAGCCCCCCATACCAAGAGGAGCTGAGAGTCTGCTCTGGGTCCTGAGAAAATGGCTCAGGCGAGCTGATCCCTGGCTCCAAATGCTGCGAAAGGATCACGGAGGTCCTGATAGTTTTCACTGGTCTTCAGCAAAACAGAGAAAACAGGGCGATGTACTGTTTTCCATAAGTCTAAATTTATTCGCTTTAGATTTCTGCTTTTATCCTGAGATTATCTTCTTCCCATTTTGTAGTGTTAACAAGTCATTTAAAAAATGAAATGATAGTGATAATAGGATTTATTTTTAATGTGCTTATTTGGCAAAACAGAAAGTTGGCAATCTTGTGTTCATCTACCCTCCCCCAAATTATTTTGAAATTTTCTTGGCATATGAAAAGTCAGAGTCTGGGAGCTGTTGAGATTGATGCTACATTTCTACTTCAGGAAGTAGGACGTATAATGGGTAAGAGCCTGATGGGGTTCAGGACACACCACCCCCAAATACGGGGTCTTGGCATAGTATTTCAAGCTGAAGGGATTTGAAAATGGCATGTGCGGAAATGACTGACCTTACCCTGAAGCAAGTCATAGACCCTCAGGTGGGAGGTGCTTTCCCTATAGGGAGATTGTCTCTGAAGACCGAGGGATGCCAAGAGGAATCTGGAAGAACAGTCCTTGCTAAGTGTCCCCCAGCTGACTACCCTCAGCTCATACCCTTTTTTCCTGTCACATTTTGCCGTGACTTTCCACTCTCCATCAAACCTAGCCTGAAAGCAAAGCCGAAGGGCTTCTTCAGGTCTTCATTTCCTTATGACCTCTCCCATATCACATGAAACTTACATTAAATAAATTTGTATGCTTTTCTTAATGTGTCTTGTTACAGTGACCTAGCTGAGATCCTAAGGTGGGTAGAGGAAAGAAAGATATTTTTCCTCCCCTATAAGACTGACTCTGGAACCAGACAGTCTAGGTTCACCCTCAGCTTCAGCATTTATGAGCATGTGACTTCTGGGCTCCAGGTTCCTGGTCTGTGAAATAGGAAAGATATAGTACCTACCTTGTAGGGTCATGAGGATTAAATGAATTAATGTGTTCTCTATTACTATTACTTCTAAAGATTTCCATTTAAGATTTGATTTCCTTGTCTACCAAGAGCTTTAATTCCAGAAGTTCTACCCATGAAACTTGGAATATTTTTCCCCAGCTGATTAGGTCAATGTCTCTCATTTTCCTTTGCCGTTAGGGCTTTGGTGAAAGGAAAGGGCGGAAAGAAAAAGAGATAGAAAGGAGAAAACGGTGAGAAGATGCTCTGGAGGTATTTGCATGTACTTAAAATTATGGGGCCAAAGTAAAAGACTCTGAAAGGAGAATGGAAAGGACCGTAAATAGCTGCTTTCTCTTCCCAGAAGCTATTTAGCCCCATTTTTTTTTTTTTTTTTGGTACCACTAGGCCTGGGTGTTGGCTATATTGGAAAGTCAAAAAAGTCTGTATGAGCCCTAGTAGGAATTTCTTCCCATCGGTGGCCTCTAATGTCTCTTGTTACTCTTAGAAGATATGTAGCTGCTTTTACACCTATTCACCCTGGGATGTTAAAGACTTACTGTGGCACCCCTCCCAGGGCCCTGTGCACAGTGAGAGGACAGTGGTTCCGGGGAAGTATTTCTGATGTCAGTCGAGATTGCTTAGGTTAGGGGACTCTCACTGCAGTACGTGAAGTTGAAGCATCTGTCTGTGCCCCTCAGTGTAAGACCAACTCTGCTTTCAAGAATGCAGCTTCCAGCATTGGCTTGGACATAGATTTGATCTTGCCGGGAGCTATGAGGAGGGGTGAGTGAGGAGCAGGTGAGAGCATGGGGCAGGGGGACATTCAGTGGAGTTTTATGTTGAGTAGAGACACCTCAATGACGAGGCTCATCCAGGGACACAGCTACCCTCAGATCTCAGGGCAAAGGTCAGACATAAGAGTATTTGGAAAAACTCCCAGGTGGGGTACCACCCAGAACATAGTCACTAGACTGTCTTCATGCCTCCCTCTAGAACTTGGCTTAGGTAAATGGTCTACCTGACATGCCACATGCCCCCCTCCCCACTCGCCATCCAAATAATCCCCTACTTCAAGATCTTTCAGTTCAGTGCATTCATCAAACACTTGTTAAGTATCTTTTATGAGACAAATACTGTGTTCAGTGTTGAGGACACAATAAGAATGAGGGCTGGGTCTCTTAAGTTGAGGTGTGTGTCTCATGGATATACAAAGCAATGAGGTAAACAGGATGTTTTCACAAAGCATCAACTTTTCTTGAAGATTGGGGAAGGAAAGTAAAGCAATTTAAATGCCTATAATTTAAAATACTATTCTTATATTAAAACAAACAGATCTATTATGGAATAGGGGCAAAATTTGCATATATTTAAAAAATAAAACTTGGAATTTCAAAGAAATTGCATGCAAGTGGTTGACTTCTTTGGACTACATCCCAGAAAATTGGGAGTACACATGTTAACTCTCCTCTGCTACTATGGGTGCATTGGTTGAAAAGTTTGAAAGTCCTTAGTGTGTGTCATGGGGAGAAATTGAAGGGTTTTAGTTAGGGAGGAATCATAATAAAGGTTGCAGTTTAGAAATGTCACTCTCAAGGAATACCAGGTAAACCTACAGATCAAACATGAGCATTTATTTTTACTCCTTCGCAAAACCCCACTAAAAGGACCATAAAGAGTTAGGGGGAAAGAGGAAAAGGGATAAGAGAGGAGATGACAAAAGGCGAAAGAAGTCTGCAAAACTGTGGAAGCTGGAAAGCAGTGGGCTGCGACAAATGACTTACAGGGAAGAAAAATCTTAAATGTTGTTGGGGAGAAACCAAGAAAAAGAAATGCGGTTTGCAGAAAGAACCAGGAATCAGAAGGAATGGTTTCCTCTGAAGTCCTCTGCTACAGACTGTGTGCTAAGGACCGAACTGTGTCCCCTAAATTCCTAAGCCCTAACCCCCAATGTGAACGTATTTGGATATAGGGCCTGTAGGAGGTAATTGAAGTTAAGTAGGATCATAAAGGTGGGGCCCTACTCTGATAGGATTAGAATCCTTATAAGAAGAAACACGAGAGAGTTCGTGCTCTCCCCATTCTCCCCAGCTTATGCACACTGAAGAAAAGCTATCTGAAGGCACATTGAGAAGGCAGCCATCTGCCATCTGCAAGCCAAGAAAAGAGGCCTCAATAGGAACCTTGATCTTGGACTCCCAGCCTTCAGAACTGTGAGAAAATGCATTCCTGTTGTTTAAGCCACCTCGGCTATGGTATTTTGTTATGGGGACCTGAGCAGACCAAGACACACTGAGGCACAACATCATGAATTTTCAAAATGCCATAGAAAAAGAGCCTGAAAGCTGAGAGAGAAAGAGAGGGAGAAATGGGGGAGGGAGGGAGAGAGGAGAGAATATAAAAGAGCAGGAGTGAGCGTGGTATGGGTCTTCTCATAGAAGCCTGGAGCCATGACCTCAGAATTCTGAAGGAAATTGTTTTGAACCTAGAATTCTATACTAGCCAAACTACCTCTAGTATGAGGACATATGATGGTTAATTTTATGGGTCAACTTGACTGGGCTACGGGATACCCATATAGCTGGTAAAGCATTGTTTCTGGGTGTGTCTGTGAGGTGTTTCTGGATTCATTTGAATCTGTAGACTGAGTAAAGATCACCCTTACCAGTGCAGATGGGCATCATCCAATCTGTCAAGGGCCTGAATAGATCAGAAAGATAGAGGAAGGGCGAATTTGCTTGAGCTGGGACATTCATCTTCTCCTGCCATTGGGCATCTGCGTTCCTGGTTCTCGGGTTTTTAGGTTTGGACTGGAAATTCACTACTGGCTTCCCTGAGCCTCCAGTTTGCAGATAGCAGGTTATGAGACTTCTCAGCCTCCATGCTTGTATAAGCCAATCTCTCATAAATCTCTTTGTATATATATATATATATATATATATATATATATGTATATATGTATATATATATACAGGATCTATAGGAGATACATGTATATATCCTATCGGTTCTTTTCTCTGGATAACCCTGGCTAACATAAGATAGAATAAATGTTCAGAAATGTATTAAAAAATTACCTCCTGTGTACTCTTTGGCAGGAAGTTACTAGGATATATTCCACAAGGATGAGCATAATTGAGTGGGATCAGAGAGCTCTGATCCATATTGGACAAAGAGGAGGGAGAGTTTCAGGAAGGAAGTCTCCAAGAAGAAAAATATTAAGTGGATTGATTACCAGATGTGTTTAAACATACCAAGAAGGTATATTCTGGTTTGGGAAGGAATTAGTGAGCGGTACATAAAAATAAGCAAATAAGAAAACATGGCAATTATTGATTCTAGGGAAAACAAAAAACCTGTGTAGGAAAAGAAATGTAATCCTAGTACACCCCATGGATCAGCTGTGAATAGAAAACAGAGTCAAAACAATGAAAATTGTGATATAACAATCTTGGGAGAATGAGACAGGAAAAGTGTGTGTTTGTGTGTGTGTGTGTGTGTGTGTGCGTGTGTGTGTGTGTGCGCATGCGCACAAGTGTGTGTGTAAAAGACATAAACCCTCATCTTTCATGGTAGGAAGTCAATAAATATCTAAAAATCAAAAGCATCAACAAATAGAAGCATAAGCAGGTTATTTAGAAATATCAAAGCAAATGCCAGACAGTGATGGCGACGGATGGGGAGAGGGAGTATCATTCTTCATTATGAGCCTCGAGTACCATTTGACTTCACAAACTTTGTAGTACTTTGATAAAAGTAACAGTTAATTTAAAAATCAGAAATATCACTTTTGTAGATATTCAGAGATGGGATTGGTAAAGGGTCAAGTGGAAGCAGAGAAGGTAGTAGGAGCCACTGCAATCATCTGGGCATCACAGCTTGGGTGCCAGCATGTAGACTGTTGATTGAGGAGGGTTGTTGGTGTTGATGCCTGTGGAAGGGAGGGGACGGAAGTGGGAATGGGCAGAGGAAGATGTCGTGCTGCAGTGCAGGCCCAACAACAGCCTCAGCTGATCCCACAGGGAGCTCTGGAGCTAGAAGAGCCCTTCAGAGTTGTCCTGGGTTGGGCTGAGGAGGATGAGCCTTGAGTAAGACATGCCTGCAGCTGAAGCGACCCCTGAGGGGGTTAATAGCTGAAGGCTGGACATTGACAGCATTCCCAGAGCTGAGGCAACAAGGCCTTCCTTGAAGGGGAATCTGGACTTTGCATGACAGCGTCCACTACTTACCTTTCTACAGAAGGTAAGGAATGATGAAGGGTTGAACTAGGTTCTGGGGGTGGGGGGGGATATGGATGAGGGAACAGATTTTGGAGGCAATTAAGAGATACAGTCTACACGGCATACTGATTGATTGGCTATGGTGAGTGAAAGGATGGAGAAGTGAATTAGGACCTTCTCGTATACCTCTGGGTTTCTTGTGTGTAAGGCTGGGTAGATAGTGATAGTGACTGGGTTCACAGAGAGAGGACCTCTTATACAGTCATGCCTTGCTTAACGATGGGGATACATTCTGAGAAATGCATCCTCAGGCGATTTTATAACTGTGTGAACATCATAGAGTATACCTAAACGCAGATGGTACAGTCTACTGTAAGCCTAAGCTATATGGTACTACTCTTATGGGACCGCTGTCATATATGTGGTCCGTCATTGACCAAACATTGTTATGTGGTGCATGACTGTGTAAGAGAAGAGGTGATAGATTCAGTTTGGGATAAGCTGAATAGAGAGGACGGGGGGAGAAGGTCTCCTTGAAGCTTCTATCTCAGCGCACCCAGATCTCTTCCCTTAATTACAGGTGACTTATTTTCTGACCTCTACAATCAAACCCTGAATTATATTTTCTACTAGAGGATAAACTTGACAACAGCAGGGATATTTGTCTATATCCCAGAACCTAGAGCAAACCCTGGTATTGAGTATGTAACACATGTAGATATTTGCTGTTGATCCAGTGTGCTGTTCCTATTATAGTGTCTTTGTGCCTGGCCTCCTCAATGAGAGTACAAACCTTTTGTTGCCTGATATCACAAAATTATTTTTCCTCTATCCATCCCACAGCCCGTGGCGTGGTGCTGGGCACAAAGCAGGCACACACCAAATGCAACTGATTGGTGGGCAGCCAGGGGGTCTCAGGTCTCCAGCTATCTAGGACTCTACACACCCCTCTGCTTCCCAACCCGTTCCCACCTTCCGTGATGTTCTCTCTGGTGCTTGGATGTGACATGCTCTGCAGGCTCCATGTGAATAGTGTGAAAAGATGGTGCCCAGAGAGAGGGGAAAATCCATTTAAAATTGCAGAATTAGCCAGTTTTGTTGGAGATGAGCTCAGATTATGTGCATTAGCAGGACAGGGAGCTAGTTATATTTTAGGGCCACAAAAGTCAGAAAGGCAGAGTTAGGGATGCCCTGGTCACTGTAATTCTGCTCCTTCAAGCTTTAGCATTGCACTCGGATTGGGGATGGGGTCTTTTATTAAGTGGTCATATAACCCTCAACCCAGGGAGGCTCGATTCAGCACTCTCCATCTCTTCTGGGCTTAAATCATTGGTCCGCACCCCATCAGGGGGTTTTAGTTTCCTGAGAATTGCCTAGCCTTCTCTTTTGAGATAGAAGAAGTAAACAGAGCAGGAATTTGAAGAACAAAAGAAAGAAAGGCCTTGAAGGCCAAATATACTGCTTTATTGTTAGGGCTCAGTTTTCGGTAGGCAAAAACACATTCGTAGCATTGGCCATTCATGGGGAGGAATTATTCTACCTGTCTTATACAAGAAGAATACAGTGGGCAACCTTAAAGTAGAAAGTCCCCTGACTTGGGCTGTTGTTCTCTCTTACTCGGACCCGTCTGTATGCACGCTTATTGCTCATGCTTGCTCAAGGACGGATAGAGACATTCCATGAACATCTGAGGGTTTATGGTGAAGGTGATTCTAAGCGTAGTGGACAGGTTGTGGCGAGCCTAAAAAGAGTAGCTCTCAACAATTTGCTGGTGGGGACTCATGTTAACCTTTAAATCACTAAACACCAAATCAGCAACCTGCGAATTATATGGACCAAGTTCATGACTTATACCGGGTCCCAAGAATTGTAGTTTCCAGACTCATGCTTCCTTTGCCAAGATTGAGTAACTCCCAGATGTGACTTCCCATATGAAGTAGGACTTGGAGTTTCAGTTGATTTCCAGGTCGTGAAACCAACTCTTCATCCCATACTCTTCATGCCCCTGGAAATCCCTGGCATGAACATTTCAGATGACTATTTGGTGTGGAGTCTGTGATCTGTGCTCATGGAGCAAGGATTGCTCTTCTCAGTGTAAAGAGACAGAACCTGCAGCCACGTGAGCTAATCACAGGCTTCTGCCTACGGTCAGGGACTGGAGTCTTTATATGCTTTGCATCTTGCTGTGATCTTAATGAATATTGCATCACCATCACCACCAGTGGTTACTGCCATTATGGTGGGAGCATTGAAGAATCTCAGCAGTGAGGGTAGTAGAAATACCATTGGCACTTGGAGCCTGAAGATGTGATTCCAGTCCTGCAGCTGCCCTTGACTAGCAATGTGACTTTGAGCATGTTGCCTAACCTCTCTGAATTCATTTTCTATTAAAAGGATGATAATCACTGTCTTGACTACGTCACAGCAGGGTCTGAGGATCAGCTGAAACAGTATAAGGGAAAATGCTTTGTAAACTGTAAAGTGCTATGTGGCCAATAGACTACAACCATTGCTGATTGCAATGCGAAGACCAAGCTTCCTTTATTCTCTCATTCCCCGGATACTAAGTGCTTGCTCTGTGCCTGATGCTAAGCCAGGTACTAGGAATACAACAGGAAAAAAGCAACAAGGTCTCTGATCTCATGTCTCTATGACCCAAAGTTAAGATTCCCATGTCCAGAAATGCTGATCTGACCCCTTTGAGTGTGCTGCTAGACCTTTAGATGGACCATCTGGAAGGGCCTTTAAAGAGGTGCTTTTCAAACCGTGCTCTGGAAGCCCAAGCTTCCCAAGGAGAAATTGACATGGGTGAGGGGCAGAGCAAACAGAAGAGATTCTGGATCCTCCTCCCTGTCTTCAGCCAAGTTTGCTTCTCTTTTCCTGCTTTATTTGGTTGTTTAAAAACTGCTGCTTTGTTGCAAGGAGCTGGACAGCCTGGCTCCTTGATCATTTCTAACTTTTACATCTGACTCATGAGTGAGTCTCTTTCAAAGTCTCTTTCCTTCCCTCCTAGTGGTAGCCAGAGGGAGACTGCTTATTGCCATTATTGGAATGTAACCAGGATGTGAAGACTTTAATGTCAATTCTTATACAGGATGGGGGAGGGGCTGGGTGGGTGGCAAGTCATCTGAAGGAGTGGGTTGGTTTCCTTTCATAGCTGTAGGACAACAGCCCGCACAAACGGCTCTGACAGCCACCCAGCTGGGATTGCTGTGCTTCACAAGGAACGTTGGGGATGACTCTGCCCAAGGCAATTCCTCTTCTCTGCAGACAGTCAACCTCGACAGGTAACCTGGTAACCGTGTGGTAGCTTCACCCCTGGCCCCAAGCTCGTAGGTGGCATTCTAACAGCAAAGGGCATTCTGGGTAGTCTTTGACCTTGGATGAAACAGTTCTGCAGTGTCTAGACTCTCAGTAGTAATTGACCCTGATAGCTGACGGAACACATCCAAGGAAACAGCATCCCCCAGGCCAAGCGCTGACCCCTGACCAGAATCTCCCAGTGAGCAGTCCTTCTCAGGCCACAACAGGGACTAGAAAATGGATGAAATCCCTTTGCTTGCCAGACTGTAGGATATTCCAGGGTTTTCCGCCTTCAGCCAGCTCCTAATTATTTAGAGATTTTTCAAGATGGAGTATTCTGCCCTGGGAGATATCCTTCAATGCTCAGGGACCTGTTCCTTGATTTTTTTTTGCACCCATGATCATTTTAATGAGGTAATCTTCACTACATCATGTTAGCATGCTGATGGCTGCTGTAATAAACCCCAAAGTGCTCAAACACACCGGAAGTTTGTTTCTTGTTCACACTAAGTCCAAAATGGGTGTTCAGATTGGTGGGTATCACTTCTCAAGTGGTTATTCAAGGACCCAGGCATCTTTCTTCCTGTGATTCTACCATCATCAGCATGTGGCTTCTAGGCTCATGATGCTTTTTTGGAGCAAGCCCGTGGTGGGGAAAAGAGCAGGGACGTTAGTGTGTGGAAGGTTTTTATAGGCCAGTCTGGGAAGTAGTACACATCACTCCACTTATGTTTCCATGGCTAGAGCCTAGTAACAAGGCTCTATCTAACTGCAAAGAAGTCTGGGAAATGTAGTCTAACTGTGTGCCCCAAAAGAAGAGCTTTGGTGGCCAGCGAGCAGTCTCTGCCACTCCTGTCTGCTTAGGGGCAGAAAATAAAGCAGATTGAGGAAAATGGTCTAAATAGCAGCAACGTAGTTGACCTTCCACATTCAAAACGCAACAGAGCAAAATAAAACAAGAGTGGGAAACTGTTTTCAGTCATCTGGTTGGCAATCATTTTAAAGCTTGATGGTGATGGCAGGAGTTTAGAGAAATGGGTTCTCTCATACAATGCTTGTGGGAGAGTAAATCGGTGAAGCCACTCAGGAGAGTTATTGGTCAGTGTTTATAGAAACCTTAAGTGTTGATGCCCTTTGACTCAGCAATTCCATTTCTCACTGTATTTCCTAGAGCAACACTCTTGGATGTATACAGTGAAGCATAAATAAGATGTTGATTGCCAGCAATATACATAAACCAAAAGATTAAAGACCATCTAAATGTCCAGCAGTACGGGACTAGGTAAGTAAGCTACCGTATGCTTGGATTGGGGACTATGCCGCGAATGGTTACAAATGTAAGGCAGTTTACATGGATGAACACGGTAAGGGCTTTAAGACATATTCCAAAAGAAAAAAGCAAACCACAGAAAAAAGGTACCATATGTATACCATTTATAGAAATAAAAACAAGAACAAGATAAAAAATGTCTCTAGGTAATTATACATATATGTAAAAGTCTAAAGAAAGATCTGGAAGGATACACACCAGGGAAAAGTTGTTATTTTTCAGGAGAGGACTGGGTTTGAAGTGGTAATCAAGGGGACTTTAGTTTTTGTCATTTGGATTTTAAACATTGTAAAGCTTCATTAGTGTACTACTATTAATTAAAAATAATAAAAAAAGAAGTAAGCTAATTAAATAAATTAAATAAGAAGAAAACAAACAAAAAATCCAAGGATCTTGGACTTTGAAAATATAAATAATAATGTTCCTTATTATGTTGTTATTGTTATCTTCTTGTTTTAAGATCTCGAACAAAGAAACAAAAACTAAACAAAACAGTAAGAACCCTCCCACAAATCCTTCTCAGAAGCAGGCCACTTATCCAGGGTCACTTCCAAAATCCCAGGAGTACTTGGGATTATGACCTCAGGCCTGTCATATGCGTCATTCAATCTTGCAGGACCAGTAGGAGCTAATGTGGCCCTGCAGCCTTGAACATGTTTACTCAGAAAAAAGAGCTTATCGAGAAAAACTGAGGACAAGAAGCACTGCTCTTGTCCAGTAGTTCCCAAACTGCGTTCCAGTTGGAGTGAGAGGTTCCATAGCTAAAACAAAAGAGTTGGTCACGTATATTTCTAGGATGTGTGGCCTAGACGCTGTACTGGGAACTAAAACAGAGCAATGAAGAAGACAGCCATTGCTGCTTCCCGCGTGGGACTTACAGTCTAGAGCGATCCTCCTAATTTACAGCAAATATTTAGTTAATGCACAGAATTTTCTCCATTTTCAGTTTTTCTTCCATACCCTTTCCCTTTTTTTCTTATTCTTCTCCCCAAAGCCCCCCAGCACATAGTTTAATATTCTAGTTGTAGGTCCTTCGGGTTGTGCTCCCTTTGATTTATGATATTGCTTATATGCAGCAAGTATAGACAACAGCAATAAAGATGAACCAGTGGCAAATGAGTATTACCAGGAAAATTCAGAAATAGTTTTTTTTATGTTTAATTGGACAACTAATCTTTTTGGGCATGTATGCCTAGTTGTGATATTACATTTCATACATCAGATATAATGATGTTGTCTCCTACTAAAATTGTTGATTTGTAAAATGGAATTAAAATTATAAATATCTCCTGGGGTTACACAGAGGACGTCATGATTTCTAGGCTTGGAGACTACCCAGAAAAGTTTGAAAACCACTGACATACACTTTGATCTTTGTAGGGTTGTTTGTTTTTCCTGAGGATTTAGAGCAGGTAGAAAACATTGTTAAGAAGGTTTTCTGGGATTTATACTTCTCTGACATTTTCCTGGTGTTCTGAGTCATTTCCTTCTGAGCCACAGCTTGTCTAGTCACTAGGCAGTGTCTGGGTCATAGAAACACAGTCTAACCAATTTTATTTTCCAAATAACTTCTGTCCTCTCCTTGCATTTCTTAATGCCACCATGTCCGCAATGAGACTTATTAAACCTTCTTTTCTTTCCTAGCCACTTCTCCCATGCAGGACAGTTACTCAAAAACTGCCCCTCCAACCTTAGCCTTCTGCTTCTTTTCTTTCGCCTCCTCTTTTCCTTGCAATCATGCATCACAAAAGCCCAAAGCACTGGTCTGGCCAGAGTGAGCCTGGTCTAGAGGAGAGAAAGGAGAGGCCAAGAGGCAGGCAAGGCAGGCTGAACTGGAGGGCAGCAGGAGGGAAAGGCAGAGAAGAGTCCTGGGTTCATAATCACATAGTCATCTGTTCATTTACTTAGTCAATAAATATTGGTTAAGCACCTACTAAGTGGCAGAGCCTGGGATACAAGGGTAAACAGAATGAGCGTAGCCTCTGCATTTGTGAAGCTTCACCTAGTGGGACACAGAGGAGGGTAAGTGGGCATTTCCAGCGCACCGAGATGAATGCCGTGGCCAGCAGTGCAGGGTACTATGGGAGTCCATGGGCTGGGGCTGAGGCAGGAGGAAAAGCTTCCTGAAGAAGGCCACAGAGCACATCAAGAGGCCAGAGGCTGCTAGTTGTTCACTATTGTCCCTTCTCCTCTTCTTCCTATAATTAAAGCATGTCCAAAATTTAGCCGGTCAATGGCCACCCAGCTAGAGACTATATTTCCCAGCCTTCCTTGCAACTAAGTTCAGCCATGTGACTAAATTCTTGTTATGAGATCTGAGCAGAAGCAATGTGTGCAACTTCTGGTTTATGCTCCTAAGATGAAGGGTGTGCCTTCCTTCTCCTATTCCTATTGTCTGGAAAGTGGACCTGGAGGTGGCAGCTGGAACAGCCATCTTAGACCATGATATGGAAGCTCGGTGGTAAAGGCGGCAAGGGAGAAAGAGGGAATGAACTGGAAACAGTGTTGTGCAGCAGCGTTGCGCGACCAGCCTGAGACCCACAGACTGTTATGTGAGAAAGAAAAAGAAAATTCTATCTGGTATAAGTTATTGTTACTTACTCTCTGTAAGGGCAGCTGGACAAATATATTAAACCATATATCAGGTTTAAAGGAGAATTCCAAATTTCTAATCTCCTCTTCTTAACCTCTTGGGAGTCCACGGTGTAATTCAGGAGCAGTCCTTGCATCAGCCAATCTGGGAGGCATCTGGGAAATGGCCTGTTGATGCTTTAGATTCAGTGGAGAGGTAGCTTCAGTGACATAAGTACTTTTCTAATTTAATTCCCCTGCAAGTTTCTGAAAGACAGAGATCCCTTCCTCAGAAGCTGAGAGAGTAAACTAAAAGAGAAGGATTTATGTACTTGGCCTCAAATCGAACTCCTTTCTATTAGGAAGACACAGGACATGGAGAACCCAGGAATACAGAGTCATTTTTCAGTCTGTGGCTTGGAGATCTTCAGCCCAGAGTTCAGGATGGACTTTGGATTAAAGTGGAGACTGCCCATCAATTCCTGGGCAAGTCTGCCCAGATGGCGCCTCTTTGGTCACCAGGTTTGCTCTTTACACTCTGGGCCATTTCTTATGTCTTGATTCCATCCTATGCTCAGTTCCCTGCTCTTCCTCCCTCCATGGCGCTATGGCTGGCTGTCACTCTCAAGGAGCATTCTCTCAGATGTGCGAGTTGGGAGAAACTAGCCCTCAGAGAAAAACTCATGACCTTGACGGCATCTGGTTTTTCACAAATAGTATCAGTCAAGAAAAGTTAGGTTGTGCTGCAGTAACAAACAACTCCCAAACCTCAAATCCAACATGGTTCAGCAGCATCTGCTAGTTAAACCACTTGAGGGTTTCTGGATGACCATCTTATGACACCACATTTCAACACGAGGCTTCAGGCTTTGTTGTGGCAAGAGAAGAGAGGACATAGAGAATCATGGTTCTTGAGGCTTCCAAGCAGAAGTGAGCCATTTATCAGACACGTAAGTCACATAGCCACTTCTACCTTCAAGGGCTGGGTTGTACAATCCTTCCGTGTGTCTTCAAGAGAAGGGGGACAGGAAATGTTGGTGAGCAGCAGCAGTGTCTACCACAGAGATGACCTTGTGAGAAGACTGATAGGCGAACGCAGTGAGTCTTCAAAGCAGGCGTGTGCTCCAGGAGGTGCACAAGACGATCCACTGGGTGCAGGGAGAACATAGTGGAACTTCCAGTTATATTTATTCTTGGTCTTCCCCTTTTTAAATTTCTATTTTTTGAATATGTCTATTATATCTATTATAATGAGTATGTCTATTTATACGACGCATAATGTGTATGTAGTTGTACATGATTATAATATATAAGTAAATAAATATGCATATACTGGAGGAGGATGCTCAAAAAGTTTTATGGATGGGGCAAGCAATCTAAAATGTTTGTCTACCACTGGGCCAGAGAGTAGGACCCAAAGACCCTTAGGCTGTGAGTCCTGAAGGCTCCTCGAAAATAGGACTTGGAGTGCTTAACCCCAAGGTGACTCAGTTTCCTTGGCTGTGAAATTCTGATCATGATTCTCTTCTCAGAAGCTTCTAGGATTGATACCCGAAAGGTCCTTAGAGAACAGAGGCTCAGACAGCATAGGATTAGGTTGAATACATTTTCTCCTCTCTTGCCTGTAGCCAGCAGATGCAAAAGCAGCTGCAGCATTTTGCAGAAGGATTGCAAAGAGGCGATGTGCGTTCATGACTGAGTGTGGAGCATGGTGCAAGGTGCATGGTGCAGGCACGCCAGGTATGAGGTGGCGATCAGTAGTAGGTAGAGAATGCTTCTCAGTCTGGAGAGCCAAGGGAGAAAATAACAAGGGAATGCACATGTGTCTGCCATTGCTTTCCTCTAGTGGCTGAAAATCTTTGAAAGGTTCAGTCTAGGTGAAGAATGTTACTAGATAAGTGTGACTGATGGAGAGAGAGAGACAGAGACAGAGAGAGAGAGGGGCAGAGAGATGAGGAGAGGGGGGAGAAAGAGAAGGGAGGAAGGGAGAGAGAAAGGGAAAGAGGGATACAGGGAGGGAGAAGGAGCAAGAAAGAGACTGAGAAAGTGGGAGCGGGAGAGAGAGGGAGACTGAGAGGGAAAGGGGCAGAGAGAGAGGAAGAGAGAGAGGAAGAGTGAGAGAGAAGGAGAGAGAGGAAGGGAGGGAGAGAGAGAGAGAGAAATGCATGCGTGTATGTATGTGTTTGTGTGTGTGTGTGTGCACATGTTTGTGCAAGCATTGCTGGAAGCTAACTTGGAGAGAGTCTGTTAGTTTTTCTTCCTCTGGTTAAAATAGGGTCTTCCAGCTTTGGCACATGAAAAGAAGGGAAGCAAGACCATGGAGGGGGAGATTGACACAGGGAATAAGGGGCAGGTGCCAGTGGGAGAAGTATGGAGAGAGTGTCAGAAGACAGAGCTGAAAGCAAACAGCAGAAATGACTATTTATTGTATCTAAAGCCTTCAGTAGACCAGGAGATGAAAGCCTGTAAGCCAGAGGCCCTGGGGGACCGCTCAGACCGGGGTACTCTTGACAGCCTGCCAATAGGCAGGAGCAGACTCGACCCCTGTGTCTCACACTCAGCCGGGGGTGTGGGCTGCCTAATGTCTCCACAGTCCCAGCCAGGGGAGAAAGGCCGAGATCTCAGGGTCTTGAATAATGCAGCATCACCTTCCTTTAGAGACTTGCTCCTGCTCCCATCCCCTCCCATCTGTGTGAAGGACAGCATCAGTCTTCCAGCCATTCAGGCTCAAATCCTCAGCCATCTCCCTCGCATCCACTTGACATTCAGTCAGTTGTTAAATCCTGGTACTGTGGATCCCCTCCACTTCCTCCCTATGCCTTCTCCCAGAGCAGAAGGAAAAAACCACGCGTGTTATAAAGTCCTGTACTAATAGTATTTCTTAGGACTTCTAAATCTTTGGATGCGTAGAACAGAAACCAGCATTCTAAAAGAGAAGAAAGAGGGAGAGAAATGGAGAGGGACATTAAGAGTAAGGGACATCTCAAGGATCCCTAGGGCAGTATTTCAAGGGAGGCTCAGAAAAGTCTGGAAGAGTCTGGAAGCTAGAACTTGAAAGCTGGTGGGACACAGGTGGCGTTCTCATAGCCCCTTGACTCAGTCTCTCTCTGCGCATCTGCTTCGTTCTTCTTTCTCTGCAGCTTGCTATTCTCTGCTGCTCAGTTCGTAGTCGAGGTGACTCCTCAGATCTCGCTGACATTTATATCTCCTCCATTCAAGAGACCTGAATAACAGAAGTGGTCCCTAATTCTTTGGAAATTTCTTATTAATCAAGTTGGGCCAGGTGCCTCTGTCCCTTCAGGTGTGGTCAGGCAGACAGGTCTTACCTAAAATCATGGCTGCTGGGTTGCCAAATCTGTGACCTCCCAGCCTTGCCTTGGTGACGTCCCAGTGGATCTCACATTTATAATCTCTGCTTTCTACTATGCTCCCACAATCTTCCGTACCTCCCAACTTTGAGCTTTATTTTGGTAACTTACATTAGGAAAACAGTATTAAATATGCCTGTTTGAACTACACCCTCTGTTTGCCATGTACTCTGACCTTCCCAGGTGGGCTTGCCTAAACAGACTAGACCAGTCCGGTACTGTGGCCTCTCGCCACCTGTGGCTACTGAGCTCTTGAAATGTGGCCAGTCCAAATTGAGATGTGCAGTAAGTGTCAGATACACACTAGGTTCTTAACACTTAGGAACAAAGAATGTAAAATAGCTCACTAATAATTATTTATTGATCATATGATAATGATAATATTTTGTGTATATTGAGTTAAATAAAACATAATATTGAAGTTAATTTCACCTGTTTCTTTCTACTTTTTTGGTTGAGGGATAACTGACATACAACATTATATTAGCTCCAGGTGTACTACCTAATGATATCACAATAACCACTTTTTTAATGTGGTTACTGGAAAGTTTACCATTACCTGCGACTCATATTACATTTCTACTAGACAGCACTGGGCTGAACCACATTCTCAGGGAAGCCTAGGCTTTCCCACTCATGGCCTTTATTCAAGCTGTTCCTCCTCTAGGGGAGTTCCCCATCTTCCATCTACCCAACTCCTACCCATCCTGATAAACTTCCCTCTAATGTTGCCCTTTGAAGCTCCATGCTCACAGACAGAACTGTTAAATTTTTTTTTATTTTACCCTTTCTTTTAACTTTAAATACACTTTTGGCACATTTTATCTTTATTATAATTATTAATATGTGTGCATTATCTCATATATTGTATTATAGGTCCTTGTGGCCATGCTTCACTTATTTGTCTATTCCAGGTAGAGACACCCAGTAGGTGCCTATGACTGACTGGAAATGCTAGGTTTGTGACAGAAAACCACACTTGCCATGGATTGGTTATTGTGAGCTCAGGCGAGGCCTCTGTCCTGGTCTGTGCTCCAGTTCTCTCCTCACCACCTTGCTTGCTCCCTCACACCCAACGCATGCACTCTCTCTTGCCTCCATTACCAGAGTCACTCATTCATTCATTCATCAAATATCTTTACTGTGCCAGGTGATTGTGGATACCTGTGAGTATGGAGACATGGTCCGTGTCTTGATGGAAGTTACAATCTAACCGGCAGAGTGATAACAGGAGTGAATAGATTAGTCTGTACTTATGAGCTGTGATACAGAGGATTCCGAAGAGGAGCCAGTCAGTGGGGAGGGCTGGTTGACTTAGATTCCTGGTCGATTCAAGGCGATGACGTTTCAGCAGAGGAGTCAGCTGTGTACACAGCAGGAGGAGGGGCCTGAGCAGAGGGCTCTGGTGTATGGAGACCCATGAGGCCAAAGGCCATTGGCCCCACAGCTCCAAGCTCGGGATGGGTGAGAGGAATCATTAGTGGGCCAGGCTCCTCTCCGTGTTCTAAATTTACTCTTTGGAACTCCGGGGGCAACATTGAGTACATTTGGCTCTTAAAATCTCTCAAGGTACTTTTCAAGAAAGCACAAAGATTAATTCCATTTCTTTTCACAGAGTTACCCCTATGTGAATAGGTGTGAAATCCATACTCTCTCTGTATGAAAATCACGTCTATAATCTTATTTCAATGCCCTTTTGATATATATCAGTGGTTCTCAGCCAAGTGTGGTTTCGTCCCCCAGGGGACATTTGACATTGTCTGAAGAAACTTTTGGTCATCACAACTGCTGGAGATGGTGGTGGTGCTATTGGCATCTAGTGAGTAGAGGTCAGAGATTATAAGAAAAACATCTTATAATACACAGGACAGCCCCCATGCAACAAAGAATTATCTGGCCCCAAATGTCACTAGTGCTGGGGTTGTGATACCCTGATATACATATAGTCAGGATAGACATATTCTTTTGATAGATGGAAAGTTGAGTCTGTGACAGAGGCTGCCTGTTGCCACCTCACATTCAGTAGAAGAAGCCTAATTTTTTTCAAGTTCACAATGCACCCAGGTAAAGGGCACTATTTCCCAGTATCCCTTGCAGTTAGGTGCGGCCATGTGACTAAATCCTGGCCACTGAGATGTCAGCAGAAAGGTCTTGTCCTTTGGGGACAGTTGCTGAAATGGAGCTGACTTGGCTTGCAGTGGTGTCCTGGGGACATTTTGCTCTTGTTTTTCTTCCTTTCTGCTACGTAGAATGTAGTGTGATAGCAGGAACGCAAGCAACCATCTTGGAACACCAATGACCTTGAGGATGGAAGCCATGACGTGGCCTTGATGTGGCCTTGAAGATGGCAGAGCACAAAGTCAGAAGGAGCTTTGGTCTCCAATGGCTTCATGGAGCCCCTGGACCCCTTCCCTCTAGACACCTTTTACATGAACAAATGAACACGTGTATGAAAATCTCTGTTATTTTGAGTTGCCTGTAATGTACAGTTGAAACTACTTCCAGCTGAGAGGCAGTCACCGAGGAGACTGAAGACTCTTTTTATTGCCTCTCGGGGACTCCTTTCTCACCATGGGCATCTGTACTTCTTTTTGGCACTGGTCTCCTTGCGTGCTAAATTGTCACCAAGGCTCAGACGCAATTTTCACAATTTTTCAATTGCTAGGCCAGAATCTACCTATGGGGAGATTGTCGTGTAACCCATTTTCCAGGCTCGCTCCCCGGGTTTTTGAATGAGTTCCCTACCTTTGGGTGTACATTATCAAGCAGGCTCTGCAGAGCAGCCTCCTTGCCCTCTTATCCCTCGAGCAAGACGCTCAGAAGCGGTAGCGAGGCGGGCACTGAGGGACGCAAGTGGCACCGGCGCTGCACTGTCACTTTTGAAGTCTGAAGTTCTGTGCCCGAGCTTGGTTTTGGAAGCGCTAAGATGTGTTTGCCAAAGGCTGGAGTTTTGATGTGGAGTGGAGACATAGCTGCTACTTCGAGGGGGAGAAAAACACCTTTCATTTCTCTAAGGAAAGAGAAGTAATGGCACTCTGCGGTTTCTCACTTCTGATCTTCTGGAGAGCAGATGTGCCTTGAGGAATGGCTCGTCCAGAGGTGACATGTTTAAGTTCGCAAACACCACACATTTAGATGTTAGACATTTCGGTGTTGCTAAAGAAAACCACCAAGTTAAACAGCCAACTTTCCTTCTTAGTTTTGTCAAAGAGAGACTTTAAAAAATTAAGTTGGCTGCTGGCAGTGGGACTGGCTCATTTGCCAGTCTTGGGGATGGGAGAGTGGGGTGGATGTGTGGTTAGGGTCGGGGAGAGGCAGGACGAGGGGAGGTGAGGGAGAGGGAGGTGCCTGGGGGCACAGAGAGGCCTCGCTCCCTTGTGGGACAGACGGGGAAGTGCTCCCATGGGCCATGCACACTCTTGCTCGCCCACTTCCCAAGTGGCAACCTTCTGCTCTTCCAATGGGTGTGTCCTGAAGGGGAAACCCATCCTTTGCCACATGGGCAGTTATCTCCTGAAACATATGCCCCCCAGGAAGGGAGAACCTGGTGGGAGAAGACAGCCTTCAGTAAAGGAATGGAAAGCGGGTCTTATGATTAGAATGAGTGACGCCCAGGTTGAAATGACGCGCTTTGGGCTGGGTAAATCGCTTCTCCTAGCCTTGTGTCATTTCTGCACACTTTCGTTTTTAAAATCAGGTGGGGGCCGGATGTTGGGGGAGGTGTCGCCGAGAGCGGGGAAGTGGAACTTCAGGCAGCTGCATCCTAGCTGTGGGATGACTAAGATGAAATTCAGCTGTTTATTTTTAGCAGGGGTAGGGGAACAAGGAGATTCTTCCATGAGGGGTCTGAAGAGCTTCTTCTGGACAAGGAGGATGAGGAGGTTGGGATAGTCCCTCCAAACACCCACCCGAGGCACCAGCAGAAGCTGCAACAGGGGCAGGAATGCCACACAAACGGCAAAGCGCCACTTCCTCTTCTTGAGGACTCCAAATCTCAGAGTCCTGGAGAAGAAACTGAGGCCTAGAGAGTTGCGATGACTTGTCTCCTGTTGCCCAGCAATTCCCCGGGAGGAGCAGGGCCAGCTCGGGCCCCCCGGCTTCTAGTTTAAGGGTTTTGTCTGTGTGATGGTTTTGCTTCATGATATCACTTTCTACCCTGGTCCTTGGACATGTTCCATAAATGCCCGGCTACGTGAAGCTCTTTCTTAAAATAGGAAAATGATAAACTCCTCTGAAGGGATGGAAGGACCTTGTGAAGAGAACTGGGCGTAATTACAAGTCACCCTGGTTTCACTAGTTCAAGCAGGCAGATGGTGGATAGAACTGGAGCCAGACAATTTGCACTTACCAAATTAGCACCGTCTGTTAGTCTGCAGAAATGGGAAAAAAATGGGCAGCTCTCTTTTCACCATATAAGGTAAATAAAAACCAGTGCTCACGGATGCAGAGGCAATGTTCTCCAAGCTGCCCCTCTATTGGCCACAGGCTTCTCCCTTCCACTGCTAGTGGGAGCAGCCCAGAATGATGGAAGGAACTCAGACTGTGGAGTCCGACAGTCATAGGTTCACATCCCAGCTCTGGTACGTATGACAGCTAGTGTGGCCTGGGGCCACTTAACCCAGAGAGGCTGTTCGCTCACCTATAAAATAGGGATAATAATATATATTAATCTAATGAAGTCAAATGAGCTGTACATAGTAGGCCTTCTACAGCGATAGCCTGTTAGTAATGGCCGCCAATCACACTCCGACCCCACCGAGCCTTCCTCTCCATATGATGATGGTCACAAGAACAGTGGTGTGGAGCACCAAGGACTGTGGCTGGCCCAGAACAGATTCGCTGTCACTCCAAGACACCCCCACAAACCACATGTTCTTGTGGTCAGCCTTACGTGAAGGGAGGCGGGGGTTTATACCGCAGGGCTTGCAATCACATCATCAAGCATCTCATGTACTTTGAGGAGAGCCTTTGGCACCATTTTGAAGCAGGCAGTTTGTCCTTCACCGTTCCTTCCACCAACCGTTACTATATCCCCCTACTCTATGTCAGGCCCTGCCCTCAAGGAATTCAATGTCTAGGAGAGAAGATAGATACTCAGACCAATAATTATGACAAAACTTTTAAGATGATATAATCAAAGTGTGATGAATCCTACTTGGCATGAAAAGGAAGGCATTGTGAGAGGTTACTCATGTGGACGCTGAGCTGGACTTTTAGGGACGATGGGGATACTGGCAGGTAGCCCAGGTGGCAGAAGTGACAACACGTGAGCAAGGCTTTGGGTGTGGCAGTGCCTGGCACTGTGTCAGGCCCACCTGGGAATGTTGGATGTAAGCTACTGAATGAGGCCGGGTCTGACCCTGAGTGTGGGCCTGGAGACAGGAGGGTCTTCAGTCAGTGGGGTGAGTGACTCCCATCAGGGTTGCATTTGGGGAGGATCAATTTGGCTGCACTGGGGAGGATGGACCATGAGAGGCAGGAGTGAAGGCAGGGAGACCAGTTTTTCGGCTATTGCAAGAGAGACTGTGTAGCCTTGCTGATGAGTTGGAGTTGGGTGACAAGTGACAGGAGGCTGAGGAAGATTACCTTATTGCTTTCTTGGGTAGTTAGAATTTTGGGCCAACTTTCTCTTATGGCACGTAAGTTATAATGCTTACAGTTTATTTCTCTTTTGCCATTAGACCGAGTGTCCCTTGAGTGCAGGGACTATGTCTTATTCATTCCACCGGTACCCTTCATGCTAATACAGAATGAGGGCCCAGTAACCATAGAATTAATATATTGATAAATGAATGAATGAATGAACTCTTCATTATGCCTTGTACTGCACAGCTCTGGGGGTAGAGTGTGTGCCCAACTAGCTTATTATAGCAACCAGCATGGGGTCTGATAGATGCCTGTTAAGCCCCGTGGGATGATAATGATGATGATGATGATAGTGATGATGATGATGATGCAATGCTGCTCACCTTCCCCTTTCCAGAACACAATGCTTCTGAGCTTCCACAGGGAATGCAGGGAGCCTAATTGACTAAGGTGAACAGTGTCCCGATTGGAACTTCTTGGCTGGAAGCGGTCACAGGTCCAGGGAACATTTCCATTACACAGTGATCATGGCTCTCGTGGCTCGTGAGGGACTCTGTTAAGGCTCTTCTGTCAAAGGAAGATAAAACTCCAATCCCCTTAGCCTGGTTATTACACTTCAGAACTATCCATCTCTCCATCTATAAAATTTTGCCTTGATTCTTCATCTGCTCAATATAGATTTGCAGCTGCTCTTCTGCTATGCTCTGTGCAGCTCCTGGTTAGGTGGGGGGCCCCCCAGGGAAGCAGGAGGATCAAGGGTTGGTGGATGGGGGAAGGGAGGAGACGAGCAGCTTTACTCCAGACAATTTGAACCACTTGAGCAATTTCTCCAGATTTTGAAGCTGTGATAAAACTTACACACTCAGAGGACACATCTCTTGTGGGCATGCACAGGCCAGCCTCTGGGAACTGGAACGCTCAGAGCATGGGTTTTCTGGTTAACTGAGGATTATCAAAAATCCTTGTTTTGCTTAGCTTTGTTAAACTCTTTTTCAAAAGCTTTGGTCCATTTTCCTTTCTTAAGCTGTTTGAACACGGAACGCTGTTTACTCTTGATTTCGTGATTCAGAAAGCATTCAGGATCATGATTCAGAATCCCCATCCCGAAGTGCCAGTTTTTGTTACAGACAGTCACAGGTGTGGAAGGCTCAGGGGACTTGGGGAATCTCATTCCAGGACACCTTTTTAATTTTATTTGGTTAAATTCCAGGTATCTGCTTGTTTCTTGTGATTGCTTCTAAAAGTTGAAGACAGATAATTCTACCTATACCAGGGTTTGAGCTGGTTTCTGGTTAATGAAAGTTTTACCACAGATTGGATGCTTTCTCCTCCCTCCTTTTTCTCAGGCTAAAAGTGAGGCATGGCCTGCGAATCAGGAGAGTTTAGCATAAGCTGCGCCCAGTCCTACTGTGAACTCCCTGCATGAGTTCGGCTATATAGTCTGTTCTGCTATAACGCTTGTTTTGGAAATGCAGATTTGTTCCAACGCAATTGATGTCTTAGGGAATGATTTGAGCGTAACATGAATTTCACATTTATTTATGTGCGATTTAGCCTGCAAGACACACTAGATGAATACAGAAAAGTGCACACGGCTGAACTGAGCAACGTAGAACATATAGAACTCACACATGCAAGTCTCGGACATCTACTGGCTACTTCAGTTCATGGCGTGTGCTATGAGCCATGCCCACCCACATCTGTTGTCACAACTTTCTGTCGACTTCAGATAACCCTCCTTCCACCACGTCACAATAATTCACAAGCTGCAACTTCTCCAGTGCCCATTTCCGCAAGCAAACTTCAGGACTTTTTCAGGGTAAAGTACCATATTTATTGTAGTATTTATGGATTTCTTAACCATTTTACATGTGTAAGATTGTGCTACCATTTTTATTAGACTTCTCTCCTTTTTTTTTTTTAGTGTGTCATTGATGAAGTTTTTGAGTGTTGTGCCTCTTATCTCATTTTTTCCATAAGCCCTGTGGTTTTTATTGTGCCATTTTGCACATCGTGACTTTCTAAGAATGAATATGTTGCATTTTGGCAAAATTGGCTGTAACTGTAGGGCTCCAAGCCCCAGTTTACTCTCACCAGCTGGGAAAGGAAGATAGTGTCCTTCTTGGAGAGAAGCGACCTTACTAGATCTGCAAGAAACCTTCGATCTCCTACCACAGGCCACTTCGGTGCCTCACCAAAGATACGGAACGTGTCAGGAACCTTTCTAAAAGGTTGAGGAAATCTTCCAGGTTAAAGAAACAAAACACCGAACACAATTCAAAAAAAAAATATATGTATATATATATATAAGGTGGTATCACTTCAGCTTTACTTACATGGTATCCAAAGCAAAGAACACATGTCCTCCCAGGTGCGCATAAGATTTCTTCATGAAAGACGGGAAATATGCAGGACATACAGGGGCAGGGCTGGCACACACTCAGTCCTTACTATGGAATAGATGCTCTACATACGTCATCTCATTTAATCTTCCTACCACCCCGTTGTCATACTCTTCAAGTATCTGCTGAAGCCATGCGTGTATTGGCTGCTAGTCTTGGTGTGGGGTTACACCAGGGAACAGAACGCATGGCTGCCCTCCCAGTGGAGGCAGGGAGACAGTAAGCCAGCAAATCAACGTACCATCAGCCATGGGGTGGTGAGTGCTAGGGAGAAAGATAGTGCAGGGGAAGGAGATAGATAGGGGCAGAGGGAACAGGAGAGACAACTGTGGGGGCACTGAGCAGGGAGCAGGCAGTGCTGTCATCTCCATTTCTACAGGTGAAGAAACTGAGGTAGAGAAAGAAGGGCGAAGTTGCTCAGAGCTTTCAGTAGACCAGGTGGGAGGTAGGGGGAGGAAAGGAAGGAGGATGGAATTTGTTTCCTGGTCTGTAGGGAGCGGTAGAAAGTATCGAGAGGACTGGACTGAATCTAATTTTACTTCAAAGTCCACTTTCTTTCTACATGGTTTCTTTCTGAGCAGTTTCCAGTGTTTAAGCTTGATTTTGCTGAAACACGGCTTCCCTCTCGTTGCCCCAATCTTGCTCAAAGACCTCGGAGGCTTCTCTGATGATGACTGTGTTAGTTTCCTAGGGCTGTGTCTAAAAAAAAAAACTCTATGTGTTTTCCTTTACTCTCACTCTACACTTCACTTCTGGGTTTTCCACACATCAAGCAATTCTCCGACACCAGCTGGGTGCCCTACAATCAATTCTGTCCTGATGCCATCTACCTGGAACTAGCGTCAGATCCCAGGAGTTAAGGGCTCAGTCCTACGAGACTGCCCCCACTTCAGATGCCAATCACAAGTCCTAGTTGTCGCTTGTACTTCTGCCCAACCCGTCATAAATCAGAGTTCCTGTGACCCTCTCCTTGGGTTCAATAATTTGCTAGAATGGCTCATAGAACTCAAGGAAACACTTACGTATGTTTAGCAGTTTATCATAAAGGATACAGATGAGCCAGTTGGAGAGGTACACAGGGTGAGGTATGGGGAAGGGGCATGAAGCTTCTGTTCACTTTCTGTGTGTGCCATCCTCCCAGCAGCTCCATGCGTTCAGCAACCCAGAAGCTCTCTGAAGCCCATCCTTTTGGATTTTTATGGAGGCTTCACTCCATGGATAGGATCAATTGTTAACTCAATCTCCAGCCTCTCTCCCCTTCCTGAAGGATGGGGAGTCAGGCTGAAAGCTCCAAGCTTCTAATCATGGCTTGGTCTTTCTTCTGACCAGCCCCCACCCTGAACCCAAAGCCCAGGAGTCCTCCAAGTGCTGCCTCATTGGAACAAAAGATACTCCTATCACCAGGAAATTCCAACAGATTTGGGAGCTCTGTGTCAGGAACCAGAGCCAAAGGCCAAACACTAGAACAAAACATGCTCCTAGTGTTCCTATCACTTAGGAAATTATAAGGTTTTAGGAGCTCTGTTCCAGGAACGAGGGTCAGAGACCACTATGTATATTCTCTATTATTTCACAGGCTGACATAACAAAGCTTTGCAAGCTAGGTGGCTTAAGACTACAGAAATGTATTTTCTCCCAGTTCTAGAGGCTAGGAGTTAGAAATCAAGGTGTCAGCAGGACCAGGCTCCCTCCAGAGGCTCTAGAGGAGGATCTCTCCTTGTTTCTTCCCAGCGTCAGGAGGCGGCCATCAATCCTTGCTGTTCCTGAGCTTGCAGCTGTGTCTCTCCAGTCTCTGCCTCTGTCTTCACTGGGTGTTCTTCCTGTGTCTGTGTGTGTGTCTAAACTTCCCTCTTCTTATAAGTCCTATTGGATTGGGGCCCACTTGATTACATCTGCAAAGACCTTATTTCCAAATAAGGTCAGATTCACAAGTACTGGGGGTTAGGACTTCAATATATCTTTGGGAAGGGGCACAATTCAACTTATTAGCAACGACCAAACCAAGTCCCGACTCTCTGCCTGGCTTCCTATGTCCCCAGAACTGGCCTAAATCTACCAGTGTCACCTGCTTACTTCCCAACGAGTCCTCTGTGCACAGCCACACTCCTGGGCCTTTGACCTTTCCATTGTCTATCATGTACTCTGTGCATTCTCCAGGGCCAAAGTACAGTTGTGCCTTGTCCCTAGATCCTCTTGGATGATTTTATCACTCTATTATACTGAATCCCTTCTCTGAATTCTTATAGCTGTCGCTCAGATGTGGCTTCGTCTGTGTAGGACATAGAAAATCAAAGCCTATTTTGAAGTTCTAGTCTAGTGTGGTTAAGAAGTAAAGCACATGGACCTTGGCATGACGCAGCGTGGATTCAGATTTAGCTCTGCCACTTCCTAACTGTGTGACCATGAATAAATTACTTCTCTTCTCTGTGCCTCAGCTTCTTTGTCAGTAAAATGTGGACAATAGCAGTGCCAAACTCATAGGTTGTTGTGGGAATTAAATGAGGTGATTCCTGTGGCATGCTCAGTGTGGGGACCACACATTAGCTATTTTTGTTGTGAGTACCTGGGGAGCTTGCCTTTTCAAAGTGCCCCTTTCTCAGTTGGTGGTGAGGCTGGGCTGCTGTGCACCGGCAGGGCTGAAGTCAACAAAGGAAGGGCCATCAAGGGCTGGGACAGGAGGGAAGTGCAAGACCACATGGGCCGGGTCCCAGGAAGTGGCTTTGGCCAGGGGCAGAGTCTGGTGTGTGCAAGGTCATGCGCAGGGGACAGGGATGAGAGACGTGGCCATCTGCACATGGATATAGGGATCTGTCATGGTGCCTGCCCTTATAGAAAGAAACAGCTCATCAAATGAACAAATTATTGAATAATGACAAGTGTGGGTCAAAGTTGTAGAAGGAGATAGAGATTGGGTGGGGCTTCCAGTAAATAATTATTTCAAGTCATAGAGTAAGAGAGTGGGATGAATCTGTGGCATCACCTGGCCAGTTCTCTCATTTTATGTAGGTTGGTGTTTACTGTTTATTGAATAACAACTTTATACCAGATTATTAAGAGTTTTCCCTATTGCACATAACTAAATCAGCTCAAACTAACTTTAACAAGAAAAGGACTTTATTCTGAGGATCAGGAGTGTGAGTTTCATGGAGCCCAAGGGCAGAGATGAACCAGAGGCTGGGACCTGAACGTTATCTGCATTGTACGCTTTTCTCCTCTCTCTCTCTGTGTCCCTCCTCTCTCTCCACTTGAAGACTAGCTTCTCCAGCTGCTCCAGGCTGCTGGGCAGAGCACAGGGTGCCCATCAGCTCCCAAACTTGTCGGTGTTCACAGTCCTCCATCCAGAGGGAGACTGATCTCCCTCAGCAGCCATCCAATGCCAGATCTTGGGGGAAGGGACTCATTGGCTTGGCTTGGGTTAGGTACCCTCCCTGGACCACAGAGTGGCAGTGAAGTCAGGTTTCCTGACACCCACCCCCGGGACCATGCAGCTTGGAGACACAGAGAGACTTCTCAGAGGAGGGCAATGTGCAATGATGGACACGGCTGGGCAAATAACCCAATCAGAGCCTAATAGAGCCAGAGAGTCTGCTACACACTTTATATTTATCTTTAAGTCCTCATCGTGACTTTGCAAAGTATGCATTAGCGTTCCCAATCTACTGGTGTAGAAAGTGAGGCTTGGAGTGATCATGTAGTTTGCGCAAAGACAGCCTTAATATACAAGCAGATGCAGGGTTTTAAGTTGGATCTATATGATACTAAGGCTCAAAACTAAGGCCAGAATTAATTAGTAGCCAAAGATGGACTAATTGGTGTGATATATGCTAAAAAATACAAAACATACCCAAGGAAAACACGTGAATAGACAGCAGCCTCACAGTAGGGAGCCTGGTATACTGGGTGCCCGGTCTGCCCAGTTCCAATGCAGCTCTGCCCTCCTACACGCTGTGTGACCTGGGCCCTGGGCATGGAGGCCCCTCTCCTATAGCAGAAACTACACTTTCAGCAGCGGATTCTCCACCCCAGATGTTCACCTGCAAGGCTGAATCCTGGCTGGAAGATGGTCATGGAGCTGGCACTTGTTGGGGCTGAGCTCCCCCACTTCTTGCAGCCAAAGCTGGCACCAGAATCCCCTTAGAGAAGGTCGGTGAAACTTCTGCTCAGAGACCAGACACAATCACTGTCTGGATTATCTGTAACTCCAGGCCTCAGAGTAGCCAGGCAGAAGTGATTTACAGAGGAATAATTCCCGACAAGGGATTCTGGTGACCTTATAAACCAAGAGACTGAAGTGGCTTGGCTCCTCGCTTCCAGGGTGGAATTAATTCCACCTAACTCTCTGCAGTCCATTTGAGTTTCTTTTTCCAAGAAAAAGAATGAGATCCCAGCAGTCTGTGTTGGTTCTTTGAGACGTTTAAACTACCAATTGCATTCATGTGGGAGCTATGTGAAGGAAGGTCAAGACCAGCAAACTGGCTATGAGAAAAATAAAAACATGGTGTAGATGGGAAGGAAAATTTTTAAAGATTTTCATTTCAAGGCCAGCAGCTTTTTTCTGGGTACTTGTGGGATTCTTTCTTTCTTTCTTTTTTTTTTTTTTAATGGGTTGATTGTAAACGGTTGATGGGTGTAAGTATCGGGAATTTTTGGTTATGTTGGGGGTCGGGGAGAGATTCTCTTTCTTTCTCCATGTTCTTCTGGTTCATAGAATTGTACCAACACTTCCTGATAGTAGCAGGAGGAAGCTTCTTTCTGCCTCTCACTGACTCCTCCAAGGGCGGAGGGGGGTTCCACTGTCAGGGGAGATGGTGAGAGTCTGATGTCCTCTGTCCATGTGTCCTTGTAGGATACGATCTGCATCAGAGGCTTATTCTCACGTCTCTGGTCTCTCTTGTCCTCTCTTCCCTGTTAAGATGAGAGGCAGGCCATTGTCTGCCCTGGTAACCATCCTGGTGGCTGGGTACATGTCTGTTCTGCAGACCCAAATCTCTGCTGTGTGTGAGGACCAGCGTTGGGGCTTGGGAAGAAAGAGTAGCAAGCTCATTTGGGTCTTGGGTGTAAACTGTGTCCTCTACTTTTACAAGTGAAAAAATCCAATATTTTTATTCCTATTTAACCCCTCTTTAACTCTATCTCAGCTGACTGTGAAGTTGGAGGTGGGAGGGCTATGACCAGAGGGCATCTCTTCAAGGGCCAGCAGTCCATTTTCATGGAGTACCACAACTACTAACCGTGTTAGTGACCCTGAGAGTAAGCACTTTTTCACAGAGGTGCTAAATTGTGGCTAGCACAGTTATCTAGGGAAGGAGGGACTTTCTGGAAAAACTGCTGGGGCAAAGAGCAAGGAGGGAGTTAGATAAACCCAGATTTGAATCCTGATTCCTGCACTCATTGGCAGTGGACTTTGAGAAGGTTATTTTGTCTCTGACTCTCATATTCCATAACTTCAAAATGGGCATAATAAAACCCATCTCAGAGTGTCAATGTGATCATTAGTGATGATAGCCCCCGCACAGTTACTGAGAGTTATGATGTGATAGGCGCTCTTCTAAATACCTTGTTTACATCAGCCCTATGAGGTAGGAACTAGTTTATCTCCTTTTTACATGAATCTCAGAGAGGTTAGTAACTCACTCAAGATCATATAGCTAGTAATCATGTTTAACCATTGCAATATACTGCCTTTCAAGTGAATAAGAAATTCAACGAGAGAGATATATGAAAGTGCCTGCTACAGTGCCTGGCACATAGGGAGCTCTCAGTAAATATTAGTCTTCTTTCTTTTCCTTTATGCTGGTGAGATGTCTGGGTCAGAGGCTGCTCTGGATCCAGCCCACTTTTAAGAGCACAAAGCCATCCTGACTCCTTTGAACGCCTTTCCTTCCCTACCAATCCCCAAAGGTGGGGTTTAGCTAGGACTTTGGATTCTTTGTCCTACATACCCAGGCCCAGGTGTCTAGGAGATATAAACACTTGTCTGGACCTAGAAATGTCTGTTTCTTTTCTGTAGGGTTCTGGGGTTGATCCAGGGCTGATGTTGATGGTAGTCCCTGATAATGATGCTACTTAAGAGAGAACACCCCAAGACACCCCTCATAATAGCAAGGGGACCAGAAGGACAAAAAGAAGTTTGTAGTGAGATAAAAGCTACATGGCCATTTGATATACACGTAATATGTATATACACACGTATATCTATATACATTATAGAGCATGTAGGTGTCATCCATTAAGCCTGCTGTGAAGTGTGCAAAGCCATACTGAGTGTGGACCCCAAACCACAACTCATGGAGGAGCAGGTGGAGCCACACTTTGAGAGTTAAGCTCATTGGCCTAATAGAGTGGACAAGGTTTTCCTATTTTGATTTCATTGTCTTTGACCTTCTTGAAAAGAACTGGGAACATGATTATGTAGTTAGCCAGGGAGTCAAGCCTGAAGAAGATCATACCTGAGTCTGACAAATTGAGGTTCACCTGGACTTTACCCAGGCAATCACTGGGGCTGCAAATTATTGGGAGTTTACATGAGAAATCCTAGATTCTTCTATGGTAAGAAGCTCTGGAACCAGTCTTCTTCTGATTGATTTAATTTGGAAGAGGTGAATTTGGCCAGCAAATTGAGATCTGAGTAAGAATGAAAGACGAGACTTAGTTTCAGCTCCCTCATTGCTTTTCTCACCTGTGAAATGGGGATTTTAACATTCCCTTCTTTCTTAGGTCTTTGTTGTGTGAGGAAGGACACATTTTAGGAAAGGATCAACATGTACCCAGTGAATCAGTAACTTATCTAATTCTATTCTAATCAGGTAATATGCTCAGCTATGTTTGACATAAGGTGTTGCCCCCCCAAAGAAAGACTCTAAACAGTAAGAGTTCTCTCATAAAAGAAGTCCAAAAGCATTCACCTGGAGCTGCCTTGGAAACTTCCCAGTGCCAGGAACCCAGATAATTTATCTTTTCTTCTGTCATGTGGGCTTCTATTTTCAAGGTCACTTCCTGATCCATCATAGCTACCGGGAACTCCAACCACTACATCCATATTCTAGAAAGCAAGACAAAGAGAGGGGAAGAAGAAAGACCTGTCTCCTCCCTTGAAGTACACTTTCCCAAGTTGTATCCACCATTTTCACTTATGTCCCATTGGCCAGAAATTAATTTAGTCTTTATTTCAGGTGGTTGTGTACCTATCTAAAATTAGGGGTTCTAAGAAAAAAGAAAAGAATAGGGGATCACTAATCTCACTAATGGTTTCCACCACACTGTTAAACTGCCTTTTTTTTTTTTAAGTCAGAAGGCTCAGTTATATGACCTCTGGAGTTTCCTTTAAGGAGGGTGTATTTCTTTATACTAACTATTCCCTCAGTAAATATTCTCTCAATATTTACTGAGGCCTCTCATGTGCTACGTGGTGTAATAGGTGCTTTGAGGACCATGAAAACAGACAAGACATATTACCTGATTTCAAAGTGTTTAAAATTCATTCATTTATTCAATAAACATTTGATAAAAAGCTTCTATGTATTAAGTATGTACTCAGCTCTGGAGATATAAAGTCAAAAAAGAAGTATGGAGCTAACCCAAAGAAACAGGAATAAGTGAAATAATAAATATAATAGAAGAAATTAAAAAATTGAGAACAAAAAAAGTAGGAAAGATTAACAAACTTAAAAGCTGATCCTTTGATGTCATTAATAAAGTAGTCAGACTTCTGGAAAGACCAATCAAGACAAAAGAGAAAAAATACAAATAAATAAAATGTGGAATGAAAAAAGATATAACTATAGACAAAGGAGAGATTATAATAATAATCATATTATGAATTGTACTAGATATAATAATACATAAAATGTATACCTTTTTAGGAAACATAAAATGTCAAAATTAGTACAAGCAAAAAAATTAGAGAGAATAATGACACCAGTAAGTATTACAGAAATTGGAATGGTAATCAGAGACTTCTCATCCCCCTCAAATCCAGACCCAGATAGTTTTAAAGTTTTGTTCTACCAAACTTATAAGAAACAGTGAATTCCTACCTTACATATATATTATTCTAGAAAAGAGAAAAAGAATAAAATCTGCCCAACCTGGTTCCTGAGGCTAGGGTAATATTTATTTTACAATGATATAAGGGTAATATAAGAAAAGCTTTATGAAAATAAGTACAAAAATTCTAGCTAAAATATTAGCCAACCAAATTTAGCAGTATATTAAAATATATCATGATCAAGTAGAATTTACTCCAAGAAAGCAAGGATGGTTCAACAACAGAAAATCTATCAATGTAACATAACATATTAATAGACTAAAGGAGAAGATTCATACAGTTATCTCAATTGATGCAGAAAAAAGTATTTGACAAAGCTCAACAGCTGTTTATGACAAAATTCTTAGCAACCTAGAAATAGAATGGAAATTTCTTAAACTGGTAAAAGTTATATACCAAAACTATGTATAGTAAACATTGTCTTTATTAGAAAATATTTGGATGCACTTCCTTTAAGACTGAGACTAGGATAAGAGTGCCATTGTCACTGCTACTGACCAAGACAATCCAGCAGGGTCTGACTATAAAAAAAGGAAAAAGAAATTAAAAGTTAAAAGTCTGGAAGGTAAGAGACAAAAGTGTTATTGTTTGCAAATGATATGATCATTCACCTAGAAAATACGAGACAGACTATTGGAATTAATCAAGAATATCTGAGGCCTTTACATAAAAAAGTTAGTAATACTGTAATAAAGTCCATAGGAGTTGGAGATGCATGCCATGCTCAAATATGGAATTTCAATATAACTCCTCTCAAAATAACCAATAAATTTACTGTGATTTTGGATCAAAATTCCAATTGATTTAAGGTACTCAATACCCCTACTATAGGACTGATATGGAAGGATGAAGGTGCACCAACAAAGAAAGGTCAACTTTGAAAAGGAGGAGTAACAGAGAGACCTATCCTATGAGCCATTAAAACGTGTTAGACAGACATGGTAGTAAAAATAGTGTGAGAGTAGAGCAAAACCAGACAAAAACATCAATGGAACAGAGCAGAGAGTTCAGAGAATAGTAGATAGTTCCTGTGTCAATAGGGGAGCTAAATATACAGTTAAGGTGGCCCACAAATCAACGGAAGGAAAGATAGATTAATTAATAATTTGGGTAAATCTCACCATACAGAGAAGCATCACACTAGATCCCTAGCTACTACCACATATAAAGATGGATTAGAGACGGATTAAAGACCTAAATGGGAAAGGCTGAACTATAAGGTTAATAGATGATGCAGAAGAATACCTTTGAGACCTAGGATTAGGAAGGACTTCTTAAACAAAATTTGAAAAGCATGAACTCTAAGGGGAAAAATTGTTGAATTTAACTAGACTCACATCAAAATTCAGGCTTTCTATTGGACGAAGGATACCATGGACAATTAGTGGGCAGATGACAATTGAGAGACAATATTTACTGTGTCTAAAACTGACAAAGGACTGCTATCTGAATTCACAAGTCTTGCAAATCGACAAGCAGAAGATGAGAATCTCAAGTCAAATAGGGACAGAGGTAGGCAGGTGAAATAGGGACAGATGAAGAGGCAGTTTACAGAGGAAGAAACCTAAACAGCTAATAAGCACATGCAGAGAGAACCCAAATCTCCTTTTAAAATGCAAGTTAAAATAAGACACCACTTTAACCTAGTAGACTGAAGAAAATTTGAAAGTCGGCTGATGTCGCCTTCAGTGGGAGTGTGGGAATATGGGAACCCTCGGGTTCTGCCAGGAAGAGGGTATATTGTTGCAGAATTCTGAAGAGCAAAATAGCACAATGTTATTTGCTAACCCTATGACCCAGAAATTCAGTTTCTGGGTATATACATCATAGGTCCCTAAGGGAAGTTAGAAGCAAAACGGGTGCCTGTCAATAGGGAGTGAAAAATGTAAAAGGTGGTGGAAGCATCCCATGGAGTGCTATACAGTGGTTAAAAGTTATAGATTGGATATATGAACATATGGCAACATGGGTGGATCTTCAAAACATAATACCGAGTGTAAAAAGCAAGAAACAGAATGAAACATATGACATTGTATATTTATATAAATAAAAATGGCATGTGCACAAAAATATGCACATTTTGTCAGAATGCATATAAACAAAAGAACTCATTAACGTCATTAGATGGGAGCCAAGGATCAAAGCAACAGGATCCGGAAAGGGGAATAAAAGGGAATAAATAAATAGTGAATGAATGACTGAGTGGAGAGAGACCATGCATGAATGAATGTGTCGTGAACTGGGAGTATGGTTGACTCAAATGTCTGGCCTAAGGTCCAAGAGAGGAGAAAAGAAAAAAGATGATCAAATTTTGGTCATTAGGGTTTACAATTTAGTAGAAGGAGATAGTCATATTTCATTTAAAAAGTGGAATAAGGTGATTTAGATATTTTGGAACTATTTTGCTCATGACAGAGTGGGACACAAATGGTGGTATAGTAACTGCTACCTGGGTGGGGGTGGGGAGATGAGATTGGAGAGGAGCCAACAACACACGAGTTGGGGAGACAGGACTGGGCATAAATAACACAATTCAAACAATGAAGAGAAAAAATTAAAAGTGAATTATAAAATAAATCCAGTAGGGATGCCAAGGCAAGGAATGATAATCCGGTATAGGGAATTGAAGAAGGCATCTTGGTACCTGAGCTGGACTCACAGAACTGGGCGAGTGACCTAGACAACCAGTCAATCAGGGGCCACATCTGGGTTCAGAAGTAGATGCTGACGTTGGCTCTAGACAATCCGTGGAGCCCAAAGGAAAGCTCTGTACGATCATTTACTGCACATAGTCAGCGTGACCCGAGAACCAATCAAACAATTAGTGATGAAACATAAACTTTTATTCTGCTTCCTCAGCTAGGAGGTGAATCTCTTTAAAACCAGGTCCCAAGGCTGGTTTTTTTTTTCTTTCTTTCTTTTTCTTCGGGACTGTGGCATTTAGATTCTGTCTCCAAATTTGTAGATGTAATGAGATGATTTATCATGGAAAATTATTGCCTGATCATCAAAAAGTAATGAAAGTTGGTACAGCCTCTCTTCTTAATGATATTTCTTACTGACCTCCTTCCCCCTACCCTGAAAATGAGCTCTAGGAATCTAGCATGGAGCCAACCCGGGGATCTGACGCTGTTTAATTCACTCAGGCAGTCAACCATAAACACATTTTTCAGAAGTAAAGACAACTTCTGTAACTTTTTAATTAAAGCATAAAAGCCCCTAATTAAAGAGACATAAATCACTGAGAAACCTTTAAATCTTCGTAATCTTTGGTGGCACTGCATGTATGTTTCCAGCTGTATTTACTCCGACCTCAGCGGCAACAGGGGAAGGGGAGGGACGGCACTGCTTTTCAATGTTCCCGGAGCAGTGGCTTGGCAGGACCAAGCATTCACTGGCAGGGCCATGGTGGAGATGCTGGCATTGAGCTTGCACTGGGTGGAGAGAGAGATCAGAGCACCTTGGAACAGGAGCATTCAGCCCTGTTTCTCTCTTAACTTCCCTCCTTACTCAGGTTTTGGTAGGTCAAGATGGCAGCCACCTCCAGGAGATAGAGGGGCAGGTCAAACCACACCACCAGGAAACAATCAGACAGGTGAAGAATATAAAACATTCCATAAAACCATCAGCCTGGGTTCCTCAAAAAGTCAGTGTCATGAAAGAAAGGGGGTGGAGGACTACCTGGATTAAAGGAGACCAAAAAGACACAACAACAAACGCAATGTGTGAACTTTCATTGGATCTTGATTGGAAACAAACAAACTATGAAAGACATTCCTTGGGATGATGGAAAAAATTGAATACAGACTTGATAATATCATGGAATTATTATTAATTTTATTATGTGTAATAATGGTATTGCAGTTAAGTAGGATAATGTTTTATTCTCAAGAGAGGTATGCTGAAGTATCTAGAAGTGAAATTTCAGAATGTCTACGAATAGGCCAAAATGATTTTAGGTGTAAGTAGAGGGCATCCATGGGTTCATTTTAGTAATTTTAAACTGTTTATGTATGTATGAAACAGTTTTATAACAAAACTTGGGGGAAGAAAGAATGGCAGCTTCCTTTTCTTTGTCTCTTGGAGATCTCCCTCTACATGAGAGTCACAAATCTGCTGATGTGGGAGCAGAATCAGGCTGGGCAAGTTTAGCTGGACAGGTTTTCTTCTCTGCTGTGACGTGGCAGCTGGATGTTGTGAATGTACTCCTTTCCATGTTTTAAAATAATACGGACTTTAGGAAGGGGACAGCTATTCAGGTTTTGATGCTGGAGCACCTATGGTTTATCCATTGGATCTGAGGATTCAAAACTGATAAACACAGCAGCCCCCATTCTCATGGATCTCTCGGGCTGGAATGGGAGACAGATCAATAATCAGTCAGTTCCCGTAGTGTAACAATCTCATGTGGAGGCTTCTGGCATGTGTGTGATCTAGCCTCGCATGGTGCCTGGTACCCCCCCAAATATTTGTGACATCGTGATCCTTCTTTCTCTGCTTAAAGATAGAAACAAAGTGATGTCTATTGTTCTGTGAGGCACTAGGCACGGCCTCTGGATGCTGGGGGTGGATGTAGTAAGGGAGCAGTAGGTCACAGAACCTTTCAACTGGCTGGATCTGCTGTGGAAGGCAAGGGGACGACCAGGTCTAGATTGAGACTGAGTCTTCAGGATCCAAGCCCATAAAAGATATATGTGTCTGAGTAGAAATGTCACTGGACTAGACCAAGAAATCTGCAAGCTTTCTAGCCCCTAGATGAAGTAGCCTCATTCTCCCAGGGCTCAGTGGCTGTCATCAGGGTGGATGTATGTAGTATGGAGATCTGCATGGAGCCAATTAAGGGACTAGCTTATCCACACAGCTAGAGAAGAAAATGTCTCTGGAACATCCTTTCCAAAATTTTGAACACTCCTTTGTCAAAACTGAAAAAGGCTTTAGTTTAGAGAGAGCTGGAGATCACCTGGCCCCATGGTTTTCAAAGGGTGCTGCCAAGAACTTCTAGGACTCTGAGGAAGTTCAAAGCAAGTCAAGACTCAGTTTGAAAGTCACAAACCTAGTCCAGCTCACTCCCCTTATAGAGGATGAGTGCATTATTAGCTTCCTGGGGCTAGTGTCACAGAGTACCACAAATGGCCTGGCTTAACAGAAATTTATTGTCTCACTGTTCTGGAGGCTAGAAGTCTGAGATCAGGGTGTCAGCAGGGCCACACTCCCTCTGAAGGCACTGAAGAAAGATCTATTCCAGGCCTTCCTCTTTGCTTCTGGTAGTTCCTTGACTTGTAACAACATAACTTCAATGAGGAGACCATGGCATTTTCCCTGTGCGTATGTCTGTGTCCAGATTTCCCCTGTAAGGACACCAGTCGTTTTGGATTAGGGGCCCACTCTACTCCAGTATGACCTCATCTTAACAAATTCTATTTGTAATGACCCTATTTCCAATTAAGGTAACATTCAGAGGTACTAGCGGTTAGGACTTTAACATATGAATCTGGGGGTACACAATTCAACCCATAGCAGTGAGTGAGAGGGAAACGGACCTGCCTCAGCTCAAATTGACTTACCAGTACGGGCCCCTAAGCCTACGTCTGGGTCTCCTGATCCATCGTCAAGAGCTCTTTTCCTTATTGCAAACTGTCTCCGAGTGATGCTCAGACTAAACAAGGGATCCCAAGCACGCTTTTCTTAGCCCTAGAGTAGGAGTCATTTGCCAGTTTTGGGGTGCCCATCGTTCAGCCTCTTCATGAGCACCTGACCTCCCTCTGAGGGAGCCTCCTATTGTGCGGCACCTCCTAGGCACATAGTACTCGCTTCTCACACTCAGAACTGAAGGAGCAGACTGTCTCCAGTGAGCTAGGGTGGACACATGCCTTAGACTCAGCCTGTCGGACCCATTCTCCTGGGCCTTGTCCCCTGAGTGAGTGATGACACAATGTGGAGGCCACAGCAGCACCCAGACTGCTCCATTCCTGTAAGGTGGCCTTGCTGGGCATCCTCCTGGTGATGCTCCAGAACTCCCTGGCTTCTTACTCTTGTGAGTCCTGCTGTTCTTCCAGGGAGCCCCATCTTCATTTAAGAGAGGTGGAATCCATTTCTGTTACTTACAGAAACAAGCTCTGACTGATACACCAGGGTGTCACCGGTTACCTGGAAGGGTGTCACTAAATTCCTTTAAATTTTAGAATGAATCAGGACACATCATGAAACCCAAAAGATGACAAATTACCATTATGTGGATTTTTGGGGGACCCAGGTCGGAGCTAGGACCTCACACCTGTGTTCTGCGAGCGTCACTAACCCAACTGGGTGGAGCAGGGGTGAGTGGCGGAAGGAGGTGACTGCCAGCCTCCACACGCTCATCTATATTCCGGAACAGCCCGCCTCGCACGTCAATTGTGTGGTAAACAGCTTCACAGGTGGCAGATCACAGGGCCCAGTGATTTTATCTTCTTAATATTGAGCCTAAACAAAACAGATAAGCGCCATATCATCTCCCGAATTAATCCGCGGACGGTTTATCTTCGGAGAGGTTTGCCATGGTGTCATTGTGTCACTGTAAACATACGTTGGGTTGATCCCTCTTCCTAATTTAATTTGCTTTCAGATGTGTGTGTATGTGGGACCTCCCCTAAACCAAATTATTTGGAATAATAGCTTCAAGGCGGGTGAAGTAATATATGTGGCAAACCAAGGTCTCGGGTTTTTGTGTGTGTGGATTTTTTTTTCCTGAGGGAAAAAAAAGGACATGTAGGGGGTTTATTTTTGATTAAATGCCTTAGCCTTGCTTTGGTATTTATCTTCCTGTGGCAGCCCCTGATCCAGTCACAATGTGTAATTCCATTAGCATTATCTCTCAATTCATTTGAGAGGGGCTTCAGCCTGGACAGCAGCCGCAGAAAGGGCTACAGCGTCCAGGAGGCTTATTTCTTATTTCTTCAGCAAGTTTATTCCTTTATCGGCAGCTCATTTAAAGGGAGCTAAAGGGGAGCCGGTCAAATCGTTAAGTGAGAATTTAACATGGGTTTTTAAAGGAAAACTCAAAAGCTTTTGGGGTAAAAAAAAGGTTAAATTAAATAAGTGAACAATGCCTTCACAGCTAGTATGACTGATGGCGATGGATAGTATTTAAGGGCCTCCTATTTGTAAAGGAGGCTGCATCTTTGTGCTTTTAACGAGAACAGTGATTTTAATTGGGTTTTAGGACACCTGGGTGTATTCTGGCGGAGCCACTAAGTGACCGTGTGACTCTACTTCTCTGTCTGCGTCCCACTCCCACCTTTGTCTGTTGTGTATCACAGAGGTGATGCTGGGAGGAAGAAAGAGATGACCTTCCACAAGGGCCTTGAGCACCTGAAAGAAACATGAGAGCAGATGGTAAGATGATACAGGCACCTCTCACTTGTCCATGCTCATGGGAGGGAGAGAACACAGGGAAGAATGAACTGCACAGAAAATCCCCAAACCCCATTTGAGTTTTAGCCGTCCACTCCCAGAGGGGCCTTTCAGTTCATGTACTATTGGGTCCCCTCCCTGACTGGCTTTGCTTCCCCTCCTTCTTGCCCCTGTTCACCCCTTCACAGAAGTGCCCACCATGGGTCACTTCCCAAACATTGGAAGCCCAAAGCATTGAAGAAAGGGACAGCAAGTGGAAAGAGAAGAAGATACTAAGGGTTGGGAAAGCCACGTGACAAGGACTCCTGGGAGCCGCCTGTGTGGTACGGTGCTTGTAATCCTGTTTTCTGGGAGAGAGATTTGAGGTGCCAAAAGAGCATATGATATGCAGCGTTTTGAGAGTGAAGTCGGGAGGGACTGTGACAGATGCCTGCCCTTGCTATTAAACATCACAATTCTAATGCATCTGAAAGGCAGCTCCGGGACCAGCTTTTTTTGAGGGCTCAATATACTCCCAGTCCTGCGCTAAGTGCTTTATCTGCATTATGTTCTTTAAAAAGTGTATCCAAACTGTTATTTTAAAAAATCTGGACCCTTAGCGGTAAATTTTTTGAGCACTCCCACCATATGCACATTTATTTATATATGATATATATGCTAATGTTTAATGTATTATGTGTATTATAATAATATGCACAACTGTATATATTTTAAGAGTGTGAGAAAATAAATAGAAATAGATGTTGTAATGCTTTTTCTCTGCATCCCCATAGAGTCTTGGGGATAGGCTAGGTACTCACAACCCACTCTGACAATTTCTGCTCCCCATAGCCTGCCTGACAGGTAGGTGTTGTCACTTCCATTTAATAGATGAAGGAACTGTGGCTGAGATTGTTTTAACAGATTAGTCAGAGCTGGGATTGTAACCCATGTCTGCTGATTTCAGATCCAGGGCCTTTCCATTACGCTCTATTCGCCCCTTGTACCCCGACGCTGGCCCCAGTGAATGGCCCTACCTTCCCATGGCCCACTATTGCCTCCTTCTTTAGTTCCAAGGTTCTCCAGATTGGTGGAATCTGCAGAGAATGACTCTTTGAGTCTTGATTCATCCAAATCAGTGTTAGTAATTCCACTTCCCTTTGCCAGACACTCATTTTCCCAACTTCTCTTGAAGCTTGGAGTGGCCATCTGACCCAGTTCTGGCCAATCAGACATCAGGAGCATTCTGAGAGATTTCACTTGCTGTTAGAAGAGAGAGTCACTCCAGAAGAGGTCCCCGGCACTACTTCTCTTCTCTCCACTTCAGGTCTTAGATATGATTATGGAGAGCGGATGCTTGGAGCTGACTTTGGCCATGAGGAGATGAGTCTAAGGTCAAAAAACCAACTGCTAAGGATGAGACACAGACGAAGTAGGAGACTAGGTCTTTGATAACCTTGCTGTGTCCCGGCACTAGACCAGGAACCACCTACCTCCAAGTTACTTGTGTGAGATGTTAAATGTCCTTACTACTTAAGCAGCTAGATGAGTATTTTGTCACTTGCAGGAAAAAAGCCTTCCTGATGGACACAGTCTCCATTTCTACATTTCTAATCAGCATCTTCCATCCTTATTTCATCATTTCGCTAGTTTCTTTCTGCTCCTCAGTCTACATATTAGCTTTATGGAACCAGGCTTGGTCCATATGGCATAAGAAGTCACATGACCCAAAGATCTTTTCAGAGCTATGCATTATTTTCCCCTCTTTTCTGTTTTATCTTTCCCAATTATGTTACTATGTGTGTGTTTGTGTGTTTATAATGGCCTGTTCCATTTCTTTCCCTTGCGTGGTTCTGCCCACACCAGCCTTTTCATGGTTTTCATACCTTGCCTTCTTTGGAAGCGAGTATTATTCCTCCTCTCTGTCCTGCCTCAGGGCCCTTGTACTGACTGCTTCCTCTCCCCATGTCATTACCTGGCTGCTCCTTCTTGTCCTTCAAGCCTCAGCCCAGATGTTACCACCTCCAGGACATCTTTCCTAACCTGTGTTCCTCCTCCGCTCACAACACCATGTTTTAATTTTCTTCATAGAACTAACTACTACCTGAAATTATCTTGTTTGTTCATTTAACTTGTTCATTCTTGCCTCCACTCACAATGCGCACTGCACGAGAGCAGTGACCTAGTCTGTCCTCAGCTCCACTTTATCCCCAGGACCTAGAACTTGGCACATAGTAGGAGCTCAGAATATATTAACATAACAAATGAATAAAAGAAAGAATGTACAGGGAGCTCATTTCTGTCTGGTAGATTGGATGCTGCCCGATTCATAAATTATTGAATAAAGCCAATATGATCCTTAAAATTAAAAAAAGAAAGACTGAATGGATATGAAGTACCTGCTCATGTGAGCCCTTGGTTTTGTTCTCCAGGGGGGTATTTCAGTATTTATGAAACAGGGTACCAAAAGGGAAAGCAATCAGCAATTCCATGCCAGTGGTAGGTAAATATTGTACCATCATCAACTTCTGTAATTTAAAATTCCAACCTAGAAGTAACATATATTAGTGCTGTTATTATTTCTCATTGAGATGAGCCTTATTTTAAAAATATTGTAACAGCAGAGACGCTATTAATAAAAAAAATGAATGGTTATAATTTGAATATGGTGTTATTATCAGAATCGAGAAGAGTTGCTTTCTGAATTGACACTTTCTCCCTTATAATCCCCCACTACCTGGCGAATACTTATATCTTAGCATCAACAACATCTTGCTGCACTTATTAGTTGACTGTTTCATTCCCCATTCACCTGAAAACCTCTAAGGGTAAGAACTATGCCTGAAACAGCTTTGATCCACAGCACAGTGACAGTGACATATGGTAGGCATTTCATAATGTTTTTTAAATGGATGATGCTAAACATGATATGAGTTACACAAAGTATCCCCCTGGCATATTTCACTCTACAATTACAATGAAATTTTTAGAAAATTAAACCTTTATAGTCCCATGAAAGTCTGTGATATCTGGTTTCAGTCTTGGGAAGATATCTTTATCATTGTTACAATCATTATCACTTCACTTTTTCTTGCTTAAGATGTATTCTCTCCTGTAGTTTTATGCCTGAATAAGCATGAAGAATCAGGAAGGGAAATTATGACCATGTCCAAAAGGTGTTGACGAAATCACTGGAGAGGCAGAGATGGGATGCTTTAGTTTTATTTGCAGAAGAAAATGATGAGAGTGTCAATAATACTGATCGTAATATGGGAGCAAGCGTGCTTAGGAATGGCAAAGGGATATTTAGACTGAAAATTTGGAGCTCCTGCAGAAGAGGGGAACACATATTCCTTCACAGAGAGGTGCATTTGATGATGGAATAATTTCCCCCAGGGGAGAGATGAGAATGCCATTGTTCAGGTCATTTAAGACAAATGAGAGGATGAAAGAGCAGTCATTATTTATAGTTTGTTGAATGTCCACAGTGTAGTGAGATGTAGGACAAAAGCCTGTCCAGCCCCCAGGTTTACAGTCCATGGGAGGAGATGGTACAAATTGACATCAAGCCCATTACCTATGACCTCTCTGAGGCACTAGGATCCCTGGCCTGGTTTTCAGGCCCTTAGCAGCTGTAGAAAGTTTCTGAGGCTAAATGGGTAGGAATAGAAGAATAGCGAGGATACCCCTCTGGAGTAGGGAGAGTCTGCCTACTGGAAAGGAAGACAGAAGCAATCTGGGCACATAAAAATAAAGACTAGGATTCTGGGGAATGAGGAATGGGGGGAAATTCTGAAAACCATAGGAAAAAAATGAAAATTCAGAACCCTGGATTGCATGAGCATCCAGTGGGTGAATGACAAGGAACTGGGCCAAGGATGGCAGATCTGGTGAATGAGGTGAACAATACAGTGCAGGGAAGAGGCAGGGCTCAATTTAGCTCTGGATCTACTCATTCCTTTTAACTTCCTCTTGGATCTGACTCTGTTTCTGACTTAATCCTTGACTTCTCTCCTCAGTGACGGCCTTGGGCGGACATTGGTTATCTTCCCTAGATATTACTCCAAAAGCATTCTAGTTCAATCCAATAAACATTTACTAAGTCAAAGCAAAGCCCATGATGCTGTGGAGGACACAAACAAAAACACAACACAACTAAAATCACAGACCCTTATAGCCATTGGAGGTCACTTCACTCAAACTCCAGTTTTCACCTAAGCATCACCTAGTTCCTGCTTGAACACAACAAATGATGGAGAAATCACTAACACCCAAGGAAACCTCTTCTGTCTTTAGAGAGCTCTGTTAGACAGGTATTCTTTATATTGGGCCAAAATATCTCTATGTAAGGTAAATTCTATTCATTGATCCTACTTTGATATCTTGAAGTTGTATAGAGTTAATGCAGGAACTCTTCCTCTTGACAGCCCTTCAAATATTTGAAGCTGTCATATTCTCTTGAGTCTTACTTTCTTGAACTGAGCATCACAGTTCCTTTGATTGCTCCAAATATAACAGAGTTTTAGGTCTCTCATAGGCTTGGCCACTCTTAAAGGATGGGGCCTTCAGCAATATACAATAATCCAGGTATGGTCTAGCTATCTCAAAGTGTAGCAGGGTGATCACTGCCCCTTTTGGGGACCCATTCTCTAGTCACACAGCTTGTGCTTCCACTGACTTTGGCATCATCTCACTGTTGATTCACATTGATAGATTACTGTCAACTTTAGCTTGCACTTTTTAAAAAAAATGTGGTCGCGTCTCCATGATCCCGTATTTGCAAAATTGTTTCCTACCCCCATATATAGGACTTTCGTTATATCCATATTACATTTCATTTTGTTAAAATTTACCCATAATTTTAGCAAGAAAAATTATTTTTTGAATGGAGATAGTATATTCTGTGTTGCTGGGCTTTGATCTTACGCTTGTAGCCTGAATAAAACAGGGTCTTCTTGATTCTGCCTTAAGATCCGCCGTGACTTGATGATATAACCAACAGAAATACAAAATCAACCTTTTCAAAGCACTGGAAAATTACAGAGTTTTCTACTGACGGTCTCTTGAGGAGGAATCAAAAGAAGGAATTAGATCATACACTCTAAAAGACTTCCTAAAAACCCATCTTTCTGTGACTGATGCTCGTGTCCCTCCAGGGTCCCATCCTCACAGCCGTCCTCCTACCTAGCAGCCCTCACTCTCACTCTCCCCTTCCCTCCCAGGCTGATGCTCCATTCTTCTCCCTCTTACCAAATTTTTTCCTTTCTGGAGAGCTCCATATATTTTCAAATGTAGATCTGTTAAGCTTCTCTCGCCTTTTTTATTCCTCAGCCTGCTGCCCCAAGTCAACACCAAAATGCTTTATTAACACCAAACATGTCCAATATTAAGCAAAAGTTTCTTTCTCCTTAGAAAGGAGGAAGATTATAAATACGGATACTTAATATGTTTTCATTGCAGTCATAGACAAATTTGATGACCATATCTCCTCCATCTTTATCCAAGTTATTAGTAAATCTGGTGAACAGGATTAGTTTGAGAACAGAGCTCTGATACGTGTCCCAAGAAAACCTTTCTCTAGGTTAACTTGATTCATTAATGAACACTTTTGGGATTTAACCATTCAGTTGGTTAATCCATCCAGCCCACAGTGTTCATGTTCTACAAGGATTTTATCAAAGAGTCTATCAAATGCCATGATGCAATTCAAATATTCTCTCTTACATTTCCTTCGTCTAAAAGTGTCCCCACCATGTTGAGTTAGGGACCAAGGAGAGCCTGACAAGTTTGCTTTTTGTGAGCCCAGGCTTATCCTAGTGATCACTGTATCATTTTTAAAATAATCACACATCTACCTTTTGCTGAACCAATGGAATATCTAGGCCAAGCTCATTTGTTTGTATTTTTCAGAACTTACATTATTTTCACCCTTTGCAAAACTGGAATGACATTTGCCTGTCTCTAGCCTCCCTTCACCTCTCCCTACCCAGTTCCTGATGAGATTAATAAATCAATGCTTCCTGGCATCATCATATTTTTAGCCTGTACCATTTCTGGGTTCTGTTAGTTTCCATGAGTTAACTGGCTCCCCTGTAGAAGAATACTGCCTTTGATTTGATCGAAGTTCCTCGCTTTGGCATGGAAAGGATATTCTGGATCATTCCTTGGATCCCCCTCTAAGCAGTTAGTGCCAAACAGAACTCCTCAGGTCAGGTAGGACACTGGCTGGGCTTTAGGAAATAAGAGATGAGGACTCCTTCTCTGGGATGTCTACCCAGACACGTCTGCCTATCATGCCGGGCAGACAGGCTGCTGTGTGACCTTCATGGCAGCCCACAGAAAAGGAGCAAGATGGAGCGGAGAGTTGGAAACTAGAACAAAGGCAACATTTGACTGTGATGCAGATGGGGTGGAGGAGTGGTTGGCTGCATTCGAGAAGAGAGAGAGCAGAGAACTAGTGGTGTGATGAAATGCTTTTAGCAGCAGTGTTTTTTTGTTCCTTTTTAACTAGTTTTTTAAAAAAATGGAGAATGTAATCCTTGCACGTGGTAAAATGTCAAAAAGAACAAAGGATATATAATTAAACAATAAAATATATATCGCCCTGGCTCCCACTCTGAGTTTTCTGCTAGTAAATCTTCTGTGTCTTTCCAAAATGTTATATGTATAAATAAGCCTATATAGACACGTACACAATATTCTGTATATTAAAAATATGCAAATATATATACAAATACACTGTTCTGCACTTTTTTTTTTTTTTTTTTTTTTTAGAGCATGGATTATATAGATTTACCTCATTTGTTTAAGATTTACACTGTGTTCTATAGTATGGCTGTCCCATAATTTTAACAGTAGTGTTTTGAGGGGATGAAAATAGAATCATTGCCAAACCCAGGGTATCAATCTTAAGTTTCGAGCTAAGGGAGTAAATGGCAGTTGTTAACAGGTTTACGTTTCAGATTCCTGTGTAACATGAGATATGTCACTTCAACGTCCCTTGCCTCAGTTTGCCTAGCAGGGAAAGAAAGTCACTTTCCTTCTGATTCTAGTGTCAAAACATATGAGTCAAGTCTCCTTAAATACAGGACTTGGAAAGGATATTAGAAAGGATATGCATGAATATTTTCTTATCATCTAAACGTGGAATGTGGGCGGAAGGGAACCCTGACCCTGACCATAGTGACACCAAATGGGGCTGATGGTGGTGATATGTTTGCTGGGTGCCAGTGAGCAATCAGCTGAGCAGCTAAGCAGGCCCGATCTGGGCTGACCCACCTCATCTTGGCCCATCACCGGCCCTGCCCAATGGTGTGCTGGGAAACGTTTAACAACTGGCTCTTCACACAAATAAAATCCCTGGTTTGTAGCGTGTGCTGATCTCCATGGTGCAAATATTTCCACCATGGTTGATTTCCAGCTATCAGCATGGTGTCACTGAGTACCGAGTTGGGGAGAGATGTGCACAAGTGGCTTTCCCCAGCTCTTAAGCTACAGCACACCACTGTGGCTTTGGAGCTGTCAGGGGGCACCATAAGGGACACCCAGCATTTTCAAAGCCTGCAGTCAGCAGGGGTGCCTTGGGAGGAAGACCTTTAAAAGAAAGAAAGGAGAACGGGGCCAGAAGGAGAATGGGGCTAGGCTGTGGAGTCCCGGATGGAGATGTTAAGGAGGAAAGAGGTCACCTTGGGCCTGTGTGCAGTCCTTAGAAGCTCCTGGAGGCATTGTCTGTGGCTCTCTTTCTACTCTGACTTAGCATAGGCACCTCTTCTCCTTCTTATTATTCCTCATTGCTTCTTCCCTCTCTCCTCCTTTCTTCCTTACCCCCTGTGTGTGCCTTGGCCCCACTGAGGCCCCATAGGCCCTGCTCAGTTCTCTGGAGGCTGCTGAGGGCTGAGGAGATTCCTAGAAGCCCGAGAGAAGGTAATGTGAGAAAGTCCTCTCGGGACACTGTGTGGAGGGGAAACCGCACGATCAGCTTCCAGCCACTTCTGGTTTCCAGTGTCTTCTTGCTGTGCCTTCTGTCAACAAGAAGAGTCCTTGGACCTCCCTCCTGCCTCCAGCGTGGTGAGGGTTGAGGTCAGGTGTAGGGAATTTCTTTAGCCCCGTGGGGACGGGTACTCACACTGGCGTCCACTCACTCTGACCTCCAAGAGGCTCCCCATGAAGGCAGGTGCCAGACAGCTTGTTAAAATAAACAGGATCCAGCACTGCTCTGTGCTTCACAGTTGGGTGTCCCTGAGGCTGAGGCTCTGGAACTGGTGACACCCATCTTCAAGTGGGCACTGGATTCGAGCATTCTGTGCCTTGATGCTTTCCAGCCTCCTGGCTGGCTTTTCTCTTAGAGGTTGGAGATATGCTAAGAGGTTGACCCAGGAGCTCTGAAGGGAGCTCCTGGCAGGGCTCATATTGGTGCCCAGTCCTGCCCAGTATGGTCAATATCATGCATCAGGCATGTCCTCCTCTGTCCTTCTTATTCTAAAGCCAAGTGAGGTCAAATAAGAAGGGTAAGAAGCTAATGAGGCCAAGGTCAAGGGAATGATTCCCTCTCTGTAAGTCACTGCATTAGCAAGCTACAGCTGTGTAACAAATCACCTCCAACAAGATCTTGTCTCTGCCCCACGATGTGTGGGATTCAGTCGGAAGACTCAAAGCTGGAATCATCTGAAGACTTGGCTGAGGGTGCTAGAGGATCCACTTCCAAGCGGCTTACTCATGGGACGCCAAGTTGTGCTGGCTGTTGCTGGCAAACCCCAGTTCCTCTCCACAAGGCTGCTTGAGGGTCCTCACCACATAGTGGCTCGCTTCCTCCAGAGTGAGGTCCAAGAGACCAAGCTGGAAGCTGTGATTTTTTTTGACCTTGCCTTGGAAGTCACACCTGTCACTTCTGCAGTAATCTCTTCTTGGTCACCTAAGTCAGCTCTGATTCAGTGTGGGAGGCGACTGCATGAGGGCTTAATTACCAGTTGGCGAAGATCCTTAGGGCCATTTTGGAAGCCGACTATTACAGTCACTTAGAAGAATATTCCCAGACCACCTGGCAACCATCCTGGAAACATGAGTTACCAGACAAGAGTGTTCATCCCCGAGCACAAACCCATCTTCATCACGAGGAAAACAACTTGAGGCCCTGGTGCCCTTTGTGCCCTAGTCAGAGGGGCCCAGTGACTCACTTAGGCTACTTGGCAAGTGAACTAGGCAGAGGCAAGACAGAGCCTTCATGTGGGAGCCATGAACTGCGTCTGGTTCTTGGAATTCAGGCATACTGTGGGACATTGTGGCTCTTGGAATTGAACTCCCAAGAAGGGTCATGCTGAAATGTTTACATTGTCTTGTCGTAGCAAGATATGGAGCCGGCCAGAGCTGAGACTCTGCTGTTTCTGGCCAATGGAGTTAGGTCATCTTCCCGCCCCCATTTTCACCCAATCCTCTAACTTCTGGTTCCTGCAGTTGAAAAGAGAAGTGTGTTTGTTAGCTGAAGGAGAAGGAAGAATTCTGGAGAGGGGGTAGTGGATGAAGGAGTCTGGGGAGGAAGGGGAGGAAGGCTGGGAGCACGAGAGGCATGAGAGCTGCTTTAGGGCCCAGAGGAGCAAGACCGGCACAGTGTGTGAGTGGGGTGGGCATCCTCCCCACGTTGGCACCAGCTCCCTGGAGCGGCCTGGGAAGCCACAGCAGAAGAGCAGGGCTGCCCATGTCCAGCCGTACAGGTGGGCAGAGGCAATGCAATGTCCTTCCAACAAATGGCTTTGGGCAGCAGACTTCCGTGAGGAGACTTGTGGAGAATAACATGATCAGGCTTGTTCCTAAGCGCAACCACCACCGGGGGGGTCTCTGACATAATGGGAGGAGACAGGGAGGGGGTTGTCAGTGGAGGCCAAGTCTGCAAGAGCAGGAGAAGGCTGGGAGTTGAGATTCAGGTGTTAATATTGCTGTGTCCTCGCTAGCACCCAGATGCTAGAGAAGCCTGGGACAGCTTTGGTTGGCTAACAACACCTAGCCACCAAGTTCAAGCTACAATTAGGAACTGTGGTGTTGCAGGGATCTCCTCCCTCACCCTCCTCCAAGGCAGTCATTTGTTGAACCCCTGGGTTAGAGGCTTGCTTAACCCTTTAGGAAACAGGAAAGGATACATCTGTTTCAATGCACTGAGAATCTTGAGAGCAGCTGTTGATACCTTGAAATGGCAGCTCTCAGGAGGATGCAGATTGAAGGCTGCTGGAGTGTACAGGGGACATCTGGTGACACACTTGGGAAGCAAGGGTCAGTGGAGAGTTGGGGTCCTTTCTTGTGTCTGCAACCCTGGCCTCCGCATCCAGAGCAGTGTCGCTGCAGAAGGCTGTCTTCCCTCCTCTGCCGAGAGTTGGGATAATGTCGATATTTCTACTCTCCTGCAGGTGGCGCCACAATTTAGGTTTTTAAGCTGCTGACTGCCTGCGGTTTCCATCCAGCACACCGTGCTCTGTATAAAAACCAGCCATGGGGCCAGCTATGGGGGAAAAAAATTTCTCTATAGCACCACCAGGCTCTGGTGATTTATTTAACGAGCAAATCTGGCTTTTATCAACTTAAATAGCAGTTCTGTTCCTAGGCTAATAAAATGGTGGTAGCTGAGCGAAGGAAAACGTGAGAATTTCTTCTCCCTTCTCCTGTTAAATCTCGCCCTTTTATTCAGCCATGAGAGATGAGCCAATATTTTTCTTCTCACACCTCGCAATGAACCACCACCAAATTGCCACAAAAATAGCCTCCTTGGAAAACACTTTACAAATTTATATGCCATTTAGCTTCTTCCTCTTGTGGCCATAAGCCAGGCAATGACTACCCAGCTTCCCCACCAGCCTGGTGTTAGAGTGGGTGACTTACAGACTCACTGTCAGCAGGAGCAAGCTGGTGTCTCTCTTTGCTCCTCCCCAGCTGGCAGGGGGTGGGGAGGTGTGAGAGCTGGAAGGGTTCGTACCTAATGCGGAAGCCCACTTTGAACACAGAGGCTGCCTTTCCCAATGTGTCTCTGCATAGAGAAGGGTCAAGACAACAGAGGACCTTCTTGCCCTCATTGTATTGTGTAAAAAAAGATGTATTCTTCTGAAAAGCAACACTCATCCCTTACATGGGTATTGCTCTTGCCTTAGAGTTTCCATGCGCGTGAATCGATGGTGTCTCCCTTGAATGTCACTATCTCTAAGGGGTAACTGGGGCAGGCGAGAAGACAGAATGTCACTGAGTTGGTGTGATCCACCCCAGATTATAGATCTGGGGTGTGGCAGAGCCAGGACTAGGATCCGGGTCTCCTAGCTGCCAGTCTAGATTCCTGCTCAACCCACCCCATCCCACTCTCCAGGCTTGAGAGAGCAAATGCAAGGGACTATCATAATTTAAAGAAAAAATCATGTTCCACACAGTTGCTAATTTGACTCTTTCTGTTCTTCCTTACAAGGACATTATAACTGCTGCTTCAGCACACCTTTCACCTGTGCTATTAAACGGAAAGTGAAAGAAGGAAAGTGCCATTGGCCACGTGGCCCCATCAACAATAACAGAGTCAGCGGGGCCCTCACTTGCCTATTGTTGGGCCAGCTTTTTGCCTCACTTCTTCCCTGTCATTTGGCTCTGTTATCACTCTTCAGGCATCACGTGGCACTCATTTCTCTGAATGAAAATAAAGGACACCACGCACTAGGCAGGAGATAAAGAAGAATAAATACAATTTATTTGCCACCTCTAAAAAAAAAGGTCTTTGATTTCCCATCCATCCATCAGAAAATGGACCTGAGGCTCACTGGCAATTTTCACACACATGTATGCAGGCATGTACACCCACAGGCTAGAAGGGAAAAAAAAATCAATAATAGTTTAATAGTTGTATTAAAAATACATGCTAGCATGGCTGAGAGTGGAGGCCGAGCTGTTTTCTCACTTCCCCTCCCTTCAGCATTTTTGTGGCACACCCTGAAAGCTGAGTAGGACACAGACATTTGAAAGCAGACATTTGAAAGGGTCCCCCGCCCCACTTTTATTGAACCATATTTCTTAAGTAACCCGTTAGGGTTTTCCATGGGGCTATCTGGGCTGTCACCTCTGGGAAAGGCCTGTGATGGTCCCAAGGAACAATTTTAGAGAAGATACCTCGAAGTGGGGCCAGGACCAGGGTGAGGAGAGCCTTACAGGACCCTGGGCATGAGTGCCTCCTTGAATTTTGCATCCTGGCCACCTTGTTAGTCACCCTCGTCTCCGTCTTGCCTAGAAAGACATTTGGCTCTGGGCTTTCTCAGCGCGGAAGGAGATCCAAGAAGCAGCAGCAATGAGTTATTTTGTTGTATGTTTCTCCATACTTCCGAAACTAACCTGATATTGTGCGCTTTATCTAGAGTCTGGGATCCGGGGTGTCTGAGAAGAGGAGCCAGATCAATGCATTAAGGCAAGCTAATAAGATAACTCATTGCTGCTTTCTGGGCCCTGCAATACTCAGTAGAGACCCAGAGGCTAAAAGGACTCCGCTCTGTCTCCTGGAGCACCCTTTACCCAAACAACTGAATGTCTGGTTTCCTCCTGGCTCTGGCTTGGCTCATCTCCTTCTCATTGAAGCACCCACCTCTTGAGAGCAAAGCTTTGTCAAGGCCCTACCTAGGCGGGTCCTGCCTCATCTACCTGTGCTGACCTAGCTGAACTGCCCACCTTGGGGCTTGTATAGCTTGTCAGCTCACAGCTCCTTTCAAAGTCTCCTCAGTTTACAACTCTGCTTTCTGTGAAGATATAACCCCTACAGGAAGGTGTAGGAATTTATGCAGTTGTCAATCATGTCCACCTAATAGGAAGATTCTGAGCAGATGTTTTGATGGGAGGGACAGTGATGGGCAGGAAGTTGCCCAGAGTGGAGAAAAGGAAAGTTGAAAAAGAGACACGAGGGAGGAGGCCAAAAACCAAGAGCTCCTCCAGGGGGTCATCCTTGACTGTTGCCAGTGGGAGGAGGTACTTAGTGGGCACAAGTCCTGGTGCCACGTCCCTGGGACTACAGTGGGGGTGGGGATCTGGGGGCTATGCACAGAGTCGGATACGTAAGTGTGGGAATCCCTTAGGCTTCTCTTGCTGGGTGGGCACATTGCTAGGAGGATGTAGGCAGAGGTTTCAGAGGTAGTGCTGCCCACTTGCCATCCTGTATGTTTCCTCCCTGCCAGACGGCTGTGTAAACCACAGCAACATCGTGATTTCCTTCTTCGGACTTCAGAAACTACCCTATGTTGGCACAGTCTGCTTTCGCTGTGGTCTAGGATCCAGGGTTTCCGAAAAGGGAGGAGCTAGGTAAACATGACTAGACAGGTCAGGTTACCGAGCAAGCTCTAGGGCACGTGACCATTCATGCTCTCTCACCCAGGCCTTCCGTCCTTGGGTGCCGTGCGGGGTGTCTGGGTGGGCTGCTGGGGGGAGGGGGTTCTTAGGAAAGGGTGCGTGCGCCGGTGTCAGCTCTGAACACCTGACTGTTCCTCCGACCGTCAGCGCCCGCATCTCCGCCTTCCAAGGAGGCTGAGTGTGCCTCTTTCCGAGGGCTCGCCCTGCGCCCATCACCCTGTTCGCGCCCCTCTCTGCCCCACATCGCTACCGGCGGGGTGGCTCTGTGCTGACCGAGGGGACGAGGCGCGGTGTCCGCAAGCGTGCGTGCGGGGGAGCCCAGGCGAGGCGGCGGCGGCGGGCGCGCAGCGCGGGGAAGGCGCCCCCTGCCCCCTCTGCCGGCCGCTCTCGGTCGGTCTAGATGTCAGCCGCGAGCTCCGAGCCAGCAAGAGCGAGCCAGAGAGGGAGCGGCGGCGGGCGGCGGGGAGGGGAGGAGGCAAGGGAGGGAGGGAGGAAGGGAAGCGGGGAGGGCGGGAGAGAGGAGAGGAGGACCCAGAGAGCGCCAGGCAGCTGGAGTTTTTGCAGCGCTTGGCCGGGCTTCAATGCACAGCAGCAGCGAGCCGCGGCGGCAGCAGGCAGCCCGGGAGCTCCGGCGGCGGCCGAGCCAGCGGCGGCCCCGCTCCCTGCCCCCTGCAAACTTTGCGAGCAGCCCGCCCGGGGGGCCGGGGGCGCGCCCGGGAGGCCCGGCTCGGCCCGCGGCCGCGCTCTCCGCCGCCGCAGCGCCAGCGGCCGCCGCCGCCAGTGCCGCAGCCCCGCGCCTCCCCGGGGAGCAGCCGGCGGCTCCCGCGGCCCCCCAGCCCCGGCCCCTCGGCACTGGCCGGCCGGTCCCCCGGCAGGGGCGGGGGCAGCAGCGGCGCGGCAGGCAGTGGGCTGCCGGGGGGCGGCCGCCGCTGCCCAGGGAGGCACGCAGAGGCGCCGAGAGCGCTCCCCGGCGGGTCCCCCGCGCACTCGCCGCGCCCGGGCAGCGGCCCGACCGGGCGAGCATGGGCGGCGCGGAGTGACGCCGCCGTGCCCGCTTGGCATCAAGGACATTCAGCCCGCGGGGGTGGGGACGAAGGGGGGCAGCCCCGCGTCGCCACCGCAGCCCCCGAGAGCCGCGACTGCTGCTGCGGCTCCGGGGCCGGGTGGAGGAAAGGGGCGCTTGGAATCGATCCACATTTTCCGACCTTTTTGTTGGACATTCTGCCCACCTTGGACGCTGCAAGAGGAGCTGTCAAGCCCCGCAGGCTCTGATTTCGCCCTCGGTTTTCCTTGCCTCCTCCGGGTTCCCTGTGCCTCGGTGGAGTATTTGCGTTCGGGGCTGGGGCTGGAGGAGGCAGCCACACGCGCGCACACGCACACGTTCAGAGGAGGGCGAGAGGCAGCGGCACAGGCACCATCTGCAGTGTCAATGCGGCGCTCCCGCTGAAGGAGGCGAAAGCGGCGCTTCCAGGTAAGGAGCCGGCGGGCCGGGTGGGCGGGCGGGCGGCGAGGGCAGCGCTGCCGGAGATACGCGGCTCGGGCCACGAGTCCTCGGCTGCCCTGGAGCCAGCCCGCTGCACGCACGCACACACAAATACACACAGGCACACACCGCGCACATGCACCTGCCCACGTCCCACCTGGACACCCGCGTAGGGGCGGCGCGGCCGGAGCAGGTATTTCCCGTGTTCTTTCTCCTCTGACGCTCCAGGACTCAGACTTCTCTTACCCAGGACTTTCGGGGTACAATTCTGTGTATTACTGCCTCTCCCTCCCACCTGGGCAGGTTGAGGGAGCGATTTTTCAGTTCCCAGCCCCTGGCATCTCTAGCTGGTTTTAAAAACCGGAGAAGTAATGGGAGGTCTTGGAAGACCCGCCCAATGCCATCTCGGCTCCGTGGCCTTTGGGCACCCTGGGATTTTAATGGAGGACACACCGACAGATATTCAGACAGATATTTGGAGAGCGCGGTGCCCCAGCGCGCGGGGAGGAGGCCCCATAGGCGGATGGGGCTGCAGTTCTTTAGGGCGGTGCATATGGAACAGACACTGCGTTTCCCCAGTAAGAGGCAGCACAAACGCCTTTCTGAAGCGTGGCACGGCTTCCCCGGGAATGCGCTGCGATTTCAGGCAGGAAGGGGCTTAAGCCGCGCTTTGGGTGTGTTGCTTGTCTCCGGAGGGCATAAGAGAGTCAGGGCCTCCGTAAAAGGTATGACCTATTCACGTCTGCAGTCTCTGGGCAGCAGCAAGCCCACAGGGCTTAGAGACACAGGACTTGGGTCCCGCCTTCACCTCCCTGCCCTTCCCTCTGTGCTGTGCCAGAAAGCGTTCGGCTGTTGCCCTAGGTCTCCAGCTAACACCTGTCACATGCCTTTGAGGAGGTGTGTGTCTGAAAAATAGAACTAGAAGGGGGCATGGAGGAGGGTGCAGTGCGGAAAGGGAGGAGGGTCCCCTCTCTCCTGACCACCTGGGCAGTGCCCGCCCTATAGGGAGGCAAGGCATTCTTGGGCGGGCCAGCATCCCCCAGAGCCAGGCTGCTCCCCAGTGTAGACCACTCTCCAGAAGCCTGTGGCACCAGGTTCTGGTCCCCTAAAGCTGTTCCTTTCCTTTTCTCCTTGGCTGGAGTTCACAGGCGGCTCATTTTCAAACTTTTTCTGGAGGAGGTAGGAGGTGGTTGGGGCTCCAACAGCCCTTTTTCACGCTTCCCATTTGGAGGTCAAAGAGCAACTCATTCAAGACTCAGTTGTTGTAAGGAGAAGAGGATGAGATCCAAATAAAACAGTATTTTCGAGTCAAATATAAATATAGCAAGGTCCTGTGTTCCTATAGCTGTCCCTTTTGGAGTAGCTTGGGCAACCTGGTGAGAAATGGAATAAGCTGTACCCTCTATGTAAGATCATGTGTTCACAGGGTCCCGCAAACCCACCAGTGGGGAAAGTATGTTGGGAGTCTTCCAGGACATTGGGGAAAGGAGCGGACATTCTTTCGAGCAAGGGGGCCTCCGTGCTGGGCACAGGATTTGGTTGATTCTGTAAATCCTGAAGTTGGGTGCTGAAAGAAAGGGCTCTCTCGGCACCCCCATCTTTGCTATTTTCAAACTTTTTCCAGCTCCTGCAAAGGTCTCCAGCTAGGCTGGGGAGGAGAGGTGCAGATGCCCCAGGAGGGAGATTGTATTCCCGCTGTGTATTGTGTGTGCTGCCCTTTGATTGATTGAAAAGGGTAGATGGAATAAAGCAGAGCTCTCACAATGGGGAGAACCCGGTAGGGGGAAGAAACATCATTTTCTTTTTAAGAATGGCGGGTGTGTGTACACACACACACACAGATATATACACACGTTCTCAAAGAGCCTAGCTGTACACGGTCCACTCATTCAATCATGTGTGACAACGAGACCCGCCTCTGTCTTCAGGGCTGTGGAAGAACTGGAACATTTCCACACATGTCCTTTGAATGTGAACAGGGAGGTCTCACATCTGCGTAGAGCAGCACATGGTTTTCCACAGAAATAGTGAACTCCAGCAACAGGGGGTGGCTCCCAGGTAAACATTCCTCATGGGACCTTGAAGGAGCAAAAGGATGGGTTACAGAGCATCCTGAAATGTCCATGCATCTTCCACGTAGACCTCTTCTCCTTTCTCCTGTATTTACAGCTTCAGGATCCGTCATTTTAATGGAAAGCCAGCAGTCATTATGCTGGTTATAATTTAAACATTTTTAAGCATGGGTTCAAAAAAATCCCCACACTTTTCACACTTAGCAGTGGGTACCAGTTTGGTTTCTAGGACAAAGCAAGCATTAATTAACATCTGTGTAAAGCTGGGTGTACATCATCTAATTTTTTTCCTACTCTCTTGCCCAGCCCTGGAGCATGTCACGTTGTCACTCTCCCTCTCTACCATTCTCTGTGGCCTTGCTTTTAAGTTCTCTGGCGGCTTCCTCACTCGGAAGGGAGTTGCATTCGAAAAACCCCAACTGTGAATGCTTCTTTTCCGCAGACCCTTGCTGCTGCTAGGCTGTGCTCTAGGCGGCTCTGCTGTGAGCACGAGGCTTGGGTTGGTTGCCCACGAGCTGTTCCCTCTTGCCCAATCCGGTACTCACTCTCAGGCAGGCTTGCCTCTGTCCTTCCAGGACTTCATCCTGGATGCCCACCGACGCTCTGCAGACATTTCCGGAGGACTCTGAGGCTGCCAACTTATTTCCTTTCTCTTTCTCTGCACCTCTCCATGTCTGCTGCTCGTGCTCCCTGCAGACAGGGAGATCTGCATGGCAGAGTCTGCCTGCACTTGGCCTCCTGATCCTTTTAATCACAATGAGGGCTGCATGGAATTAAATGGGGGCGGGGGTTGCTTTCTAGGGAGGCAGCGGTCCCGATGTGGAGAGAGCTAAGGGGGCGGGGTGATTAGCTGCTCTTAGCTCCTAGTTATCACCAGGCTTTGATGCAAAGAAATCGCAGCCAATCTCTCTCCTTCTAGTCAGCTAGGGGGCATTTCTTAGCGGCTTCTCCCCATCCTCACTGGGAGAAGGCACTGCACAGACAATGCCACCTCGGAGACCTGTTGGAGCGGCTCTGTGATGGGCTGTGGGAGGGCGGCAGCCATACAGAACACCGGACTGTGGTCCAGCTGTGATTAGTCTGTGCAACAGATGTGCCATTCATTTTTAGGCTCCTCTGTCTTCTTATTGGTGTCCAGTGCTACCGGATGTGAGACGGGTTCAGACCCTGGGGGTGGTTGAACAGGGCTCATTTCTCTCCTTTGACACCCCTTTCCTCCTTCCCCACCCTCCTTCTTCTCCCTGACTCCCCCCCCCACTTGCCAATCCACCTCTTGGCTTTGTGCGCACATCCGCCAGCCCATTTGCCCTCAAATTTGTGGCACTCCAAGAAATCAATATAACATGAATTTAACGACAGCTGGATGATTAAGTGTTATTTATATTTAAGAGCGGCATTTTAAAAAGACGTCGTGCTAATAAATCAAGCCGCTGTTTGGGAGATGCACATGATTAGGGTAATTGCCCTGTAGGCTCTATTGAGCAATGCTCGGTCCGTGCAGAGCCCTGCGGACACCACCTCTTTAGATGCTGCCAGCCAGCTGCTGCTCCCTACCCTGAACTCCCACTGATGCCCCCCGCTTGTCCAGACGGACTCACTCTTCTTCTCCCCTCCTCACTCGCTGCCCAGGCTGGAGCATCCGAGTTGTGGCAGGAAGGTGGAGTCAGCACGGAGACTGAAGGGGGCTCTGCTGCTAAGTGGTAAGAGATGGATCTTAAAAGTGAAGGCAGGCAGGGGTTCCTAGTTCCCAGAGCAGAGGGCTTGTTCCAGAAGGAGGAGGCTGCTCCCCTGCTTAATGTGAAGCGGCTTGGAAGAATAGCTTCCTGAGTCCTTGTGCAAGTCTATGTGAGCCCCAGGCTCCTGTCCTTACCATCGTGTGGCATCCGCCTCCCAGGGGAGAGGCTGTGAGGACATTAGTCTTTGTCTTTGTGAAAATAACAGAATGGAAAAGAGTAATAAGTGATGATGATGGTGGCTAATGTTCGTTGAGCAATTGTTGGAGGAGGCATCATTTAAGTAGTTTGCACAGGTTGGCCCATTTCTTTCTCATAACAACCCAAGAGGCGGGCGGTCACTGTTACTATGGCCATTTACCTCACGAGGAAAGTGAGACGCAGGAGGGCAAGCGCTTTGTCAGAGGTCACACAGCCGGTGAGTAGCGGAGCCACATCTCAGCCCTGTGTGAACTGACCTCCCTCCTTATCACTGTGCTGTTTGCCTCTTAGAATATGTGTGTGGAGTGTGTCGCGGCCCCCTTGGGAGGTTTGGGGGAGGATGTGCAGGGGAAAGTTTAGAATATCTGGTTTCTCCCTTGCTCTACCTCTGTGGCCCCAGGCAAATCTGTTTCTTCTTTGAGCCTCGATTTCCCCCTTCATCACATGGGGCTGAGTCTTGTCCCTGACTGTTGGTGAGCTGTGAAACTGCGTGGAGCATTCTAGCAGAGGGTTCAGTCCCTGAGGGTGACTTGCTCTACTTGGCAACTCCAGTTTCCTCCTGGAAACACTAAGGAGGGGTGAATGAGTGAAGTCCCCGTCTCTGCTTTTGATTCCGTGAGCCTCTGAGTCTTGTGCTGGTAGGAATCTAGTTCTCCTTAGTGACTTCAAATTTTCTGCTGTGGTGGAAACAGTAATCTCTCATCTACTCCTTCAAATCACCCTCTAAGGTGGGGATGGTTTCTTCGCGTTTTGATGGTGTAGGAACCGAGGATGGAATGCCCAAGGCCCCAGGGTGCTCCATGGTGGGTGGTCTTTTTCACTCTTGGGGAAGGATGCTCACGGTAGGTGCTCAATATTTGTTCATGTGTTCATTCATTAGCCCTGGGGTTCCAGATTTGCGGATCCATAGGCGGGGAAGAAATCTTTGCCTGTGGATGTCGTGCCACACTGGGGGCTGGACTGTATGGTAGTTGGAGCAGAGATTCACTGGAAGTTGGAGCAAACGGGCTGTGTGTAGGGAAAGTGGTGTTAGGAATTATGTCTGGATTCTGAGAGGTGTGGGCAGTGAGGCCCTGATGGGGCCTGTGGACCGGATTGGATGCTGTCGCATCCCAAGACCGGGCCCAGGCTGCCTGACTCCGTCTCTCTGGCCTGAACATTTTAAGAACAGCCACAGGTGATGCTCTTGTGCTTAGCTGTTTGATTTTTTCCTCCAAAAGACAAACTTTTATTCTCTGTGTTATTTATTTGGCTTCTTCTCTACACCGAGGTGAATGAAGGTTCTGCCACATTAGAGGTGGCCGAAAGGGCCTCACTTGGAATTTCATCACCTCCCCTCTGGGGCAGCAGGAGGAGCCTCCAAAATGTTGGATGTGGAGTCCTGTTCAGACTCACACTGACAGGTGTGTGAGATCCTGGGCATCCTCTCTTTGCAGGCTGAGCTTGGCTCCCGGCATCCGTGCCCCCGACCCCACCCATGGAGGATTTGCAACAGCAAATTGGATTTTGGAAGGTTTTGTCACTCCAACACAAAACAGATCACTAGCTAAGAGGATACCGTCTCCACAGTCGATGCGCTGAGTGCAGACCAGCTGCATCAATCCCTGAGGTCTTCCGGGAAAGAGGGTTTTCATTAGGAAGGAGGAGGAACAGTGGAGGAAGTGGCCCAGGGACTGGAGGAGAGGGAAACCATGGCGGGTCAGAGGCTGTCCTGGTCTGGTCTTCACACTGGGTCAGTTTCACGTCAGACGTGCTCCTTGAACTTGTAAGAGCCCAGATGGACGTCCCGCCAGTTGGTGTGGCATCTAGAACTGGAGAGTGGACAAACCATCCCTTGGCTTTGGCCCAGAGGTTAAGAGGAGGGAAAGTAAGCACAGCCGAATGGGCTGACTGTTCCTTCTCTTGTGAGGGGAGCAGACAGTGAGAGGTGGGCATGTTGGGGCAGCAGCCATTGGATGTGTAATTGAGCACCCTGTGTGGACTGTCTGCTAACCTTGTGGAGTTAGAGTTCATTTTCTCCTCTCCCTCTCAGACCTGCTTCCTGAAGGTAAACCTAAAATAGAGCAGAATTTCCCAAAGTGTATTCTGTGGGAGTGAATAGGTGTTAAGCACACAAAAAGTTTCCATGGTCAAATAAATTTGAGAAACCCTGAGTGTAAAGTCAAGCTAAAGAGGTTCTTTGTTGCAGGACTTCTCAGAGCCTTTAAACACACTCACATGGATTGCTAAAACTGCACAAAGTAGATCTACTGTATTTTGGCCCTGGGAATCCGCTGAGAAACACTGGACTAAGACAAGCACTTTCATTTATCTACTCTCGACTGTGAATAGAGGAGTGGATTCTACAATAAACATTTCAGCCGAACTTTCACGCTACCCACACAAAGCACTGGGTTCTGCTGATTCTGAAGATACTAGGGTTTTAAGCAGAATTTTGCTTGATGGGCAGACAGCCCAATTCTAGGCTTGATGTTTGCCCCTTTTCCTTCCAAAGCAGCAGAGAGGTTCTCACAGGAGTGAGTTCCAGGCAGTTTTATATTTTTTCTCAGGTTCCTAGACGATTCTGCTATGTTCCCCTGGTTAAAAAGCACTGATGTTGCTGGAAACCTAGGTTTTGGAGACAGATGGATGTAGATGATCCCAACTCTATCACTTACCAGCTAAGGGGCTTGGAAAAAATCACCTTATGTTTTAGTATTACCATTTATGAAATGAAGGGATTGGTCTAGACTGGGGACTTAAAAAAATATTCTAATATGTGTGCAGTGGAACTCTTTATTCAAATGAAATTTTTATTTTCTCTTTGCTGAGGAAGATTTGCCCTGAGCTAACATCTGTGCCAATCTTCCACTATTTTGTATGTGGGATGCCGCCACAGCATGGCCACTGATGAGTGGTGTAGGTCCATGCCTGGGAACCAAACCCAGGCTGCTGAAGCAGAGCATGCCTGACTTAACCACTAGACCACCAGGCTGGCCTCTCAAATGAAATTTTGTATGGAATCCTAATGACCACAACAGATGCAAGAAGAACTGTTCTGGTGAAGGCTGTGGAGGAGCCGGGGCCTGTACTCTTGGCCTGTCTGCCTCTCACTCCAGTCTTGGCCTGGGTTCCCTAGACAGCAGAGCCGGAGGCAAAAGCTGAACTGGTAACACGTTGTTGAGGGGTGGAATCCCAGGGCAGCAAGAGTGAAGGAAAAAGGGAGGAGAGATAGAGAAGGAAGAGAAACAAAGAATGCATGACCAAGCCAGTCACAGCTTCCTGCGGAAACACAGCTGGTGGCTCAGTCGCTTGGGGTGCACCTAGAGAAACCTGATGGGAACACAGTCTCAGAGAATCTGGAGGACAGGCACAGCCAGCATCCATCTGGGGCAGCTCCCTGGGCTCCATTCACCCCGTGAGGCAGGACTTCCCCCTTACTTTGGGATTGTGATGCCAGGTCAAACTAGAGCCTCTGTGGTCAGGCCCAGGGGCTGGGGCTTCTGTGACTCCCCCACAGTGGGCCTGAGGGTGTTACACCTGCAGGAGCCTGGCCTTCACCCCTGAAGGAAGACAGGCAGCAAGAACTTCAGGACCAGAGGAATAGCAGGTGACTCTGGTGAAAGCTATGGAGGAGCCAGGGCCTTCTGGGGCCACTCTGGCAGGAAGCAAGGCAAGTGGCTGAAGTCCAGAATTGGGGGTGGGGGTAGGGTGTCAGGTGGGGCCAGGCAGATCTGGGCAGTACATCAATTGGAAGTCTGGAATAATGGGTTCCATATAAGGAACACGTTGCTCTTCAGAAGAGAGTCAGACAGTGACCCAGAGCAGGTCCAAGAAGGCGTCATTCAGCCCCCCACATTCATGACTGTGACAACAAGCGCCAACCACACTATGGGTTACCCGATTTAGACCCCTAATAGGAATCATATTAGGAATGAGTTTCCGCCAGGTTTTAAGAGACTTTCCTAACTTTTAGAGCTTATTAACCAAAGGAGTATCTTCCACATGGTGGAGTGTGAACATCTCAGAACATCTCAGATGCTTCTGTTTGTGATGGCTGAGGGGTCATGGCTGCCTGGAAGCAGAGGATAGATGCAAATGACCTCCGCCTCTCTCCTTGTTTTAAAAGATGTTGTAAGGATTGAAATATAAAGCAACAGGGGACATTTCTGCATAAAATATTTTCTGTAAGTCATTGCCTCTAGCCAGGGCCCCTCTTTTTTTTTTTAACAACTTTGTGCTCTGAAGCCCATCTAGGGTCAGGCGGGTGAAGAACTGATGGTCTCACTGTGCTGTGACCCCTTTCCCAGCTCTCTTCGCCAATAGATCGTGACCTCTGTCTTCCTCCTCTAAATGTACTTGCCCTTATCCGTTGATGGATGCGAGTGATGCACTGCCTTCGAAACATGTGTCTGCCATAGCTTGTCTGCCTGCGATTTCCAGCTCGTGGAGGTCAGGACCAGCCCCTGCTTGAGGCAGTCTCTTGGGTAATCAGGAACTTAATTCATGTTTTAATAATGGTAAAGAAGATGCTGTTGGCAGTAGCAATGATGACAATAGCATTGAAATTATTTCCTTGTGTTTTAGGTGAGAGGGACCATTTCTTCTCTTGTATAGTACTCAGTGCCCAGCCTAGGGCCTATCATTCTAGAAGCAATCAATAAATATTTGCCAAGTAAAGAGAATGACTAAATGGAGCAGGAGAAGGTGGAGACGAACGGCCTATAAAGGACAAAACGAGGAAAGTGTGAACCAGCCACTATGGCCGGTGCCTGCTCTCTGGCAAGGCCAGGGTTGGACCCACATTGAGGCAGGCCAACTGGCTATTTCAGAGGATTAATATGAACCAGGATGAGTGTAGGCTGAGCCTGTCAATCACCCTAGAGTGTCGTAGGTGGTGGTGGTTGGGGGCAGGTAGGGGGCAGTGATGCGCCCGGAATTGAATTCTTGCTTTCTACATAAAACTCGCCCTGGATTTGGGGGCCAGTAGATTGGGAGGGATGTCCAAACTGCATTTCCCAGAGCATTCCACAGACTAGCCCCTCCCTGTAAAAAGCATCCTTGGGCGAGTAAGTCTTGCCAACACCTTATGCTGTGTCCTCTTCTTGGAGACTCTATGCACATGGAAGGCACAGGAGGCCTGCTACGGAGAAACCTCTTTAATTAGTCTCTGCCAACCATTTTTCAGCGTATTTGCTGGTGGGTTCCCTTTGTGTGGGTGTATTTAAACCTATTGACATCTCCTGGAACGAGTGTTTGACAGAAAGTGTTTGGGGGGTGTGACCTTCGACTGGAAGCGTCAGCTCTGAGGTTAGTTTAGAGCAGACAAAACAGGAGAAGGAATCTACTGTACTGTTTCTATGGGGACTGGCGAGGTCCAGCTTTCAGAGGAGCTGCTTTCCTCTTGTCCTTGTCATTTGCTTTGGGGAAATCTCAGAAATGGCTGTGAATTGTTACAAGATGTTGGTGACTGTGATGCCTTCAAATGTCTATTTTCTAAAGGGACCATTTTAAGGAGCGTGATTGCAGCTCTGACAGGTTGGTGGAAATGTTTCCAACAAGTAGCACTTTTTGGTTGCATGTAATAGATCAAGATGGATGTTTGCAAAATACGTGAGTAATGACATGCACCTTCTCGATATATTTTTTTCAGCTACACTTATCGAATAAGAGACTTCAATATAACTGGCAAAGATAAATGTTCTGAATTAACAAAGAAGACTTGAGTTATTAAGATACAGCTCCCTAGATTTTGGATAGTTGAAACAAATTTTCTCTTGGGAAAGAAACTTTACTACCCTAGAGAGGCTGAAGGTTCCTAATTAGGCTGTAAATCCATGGTGTCCACCTTTGGGTAGTGACCCGGAGAGCGAAGTTAGGAATTTCCCACGGGAAGCATTTCACCGCCCAGTATTCATCTTACATAGGTAATGATGTGTGTGTGTGCGTGTGTGTGTGTATGTGTGAGTTGAGGTGGGGGCGTGTCTCACCCCAGTGGTATTTGGGTTTGGGTCACCGAGGGACAGTGACTGATAACCCACGTGCCCAATTATAGGGCCTTGGCAATGCATTGCCCAAGCACTGTGCTCTTTTCCAAAGTGAATAACAGTTGCTAACACACACTTGCTAACAAAATTCCCCTGGCGCCCATTCATAAAGCATCTCACTGGTGATTCTATCAGCATTAAACTGTTTGGTGACTGAGTTTAGAATTATAGGAATTGGAGAAATGAATTAGCAGTAAATCAAGTCCCAGCTGAGTTTGAACCCAACTGCAGTGAGTTTTAAATGAAAAATATCTTGCTCTGATGAGGCGGCTGTAAGTCAAGCACTGGAGCTCTGTCACTCTTGACTTTGGAGAAGGGTGGCAGTCACCCTTTGAAAGGAAAATCCTGACAGCGGCTTGTATTGATTCCCAGCCACGCTGGGAAATTGCCACTTCATTTCTTCTTCGTAAACTGTTGGCTTTCATCATTTGAAAGAAAAAGGAATTCTATTTGCAGGGACACAGCAGAGCTCTGGGGACAGGGCAGGTGGGAGAGGGCTCAGACCCAGGGGCCCATTCATTGCACTCTCTTTGGTCCTTCTCAGAGGAGCCATGCAGAAGGGGAAGCTGGGTCTGCGGGGGTCATGTGATTTGTTTTCTCGCTCGGACCGTATTTGATTTTTCCTTCTGGGGGATCTGTACAGAAAAAAAACAACAAAGAGAATACTTCAAGGAGGCTGCAAGACTGTCATGTTGCAGTGACAATTGTGGTGTAATAGGAAATCGCTTATGTAAGTTGCGTGCCCTCTGAATGGAGCTTGTCGGAGACGTGGCTGCAGCTCCTTGAGGCCTATTTTTTCTCCTGCAAAATAATCCTGAGGTTTTCCTTTTCAGAGCAATTGAAGAAGTGTAATGTGCTGGCCAGGGAATAGGGAGACCCAGCTTCTAATCTTAGGTCCGCTGAATATCTTTCAGCGAGCTCCGTCTCTGGGCTAGGCCTGGATTTCTTTTTCTTTAGTCGGAATAAGCCCTTGCTGTCCTGATCAGAAGCACAGGAGGAGAGGATGAATGTGGCCACGCATATGAAAGGACCAGGTGAGCTTCAGGAGGAAGGTTCTATTTACCTGCGAGGTCAGAGAAAATCAAGAAAGAGAGAAAGAAGTCTGTGCTTAGGCCTCTTGCCATTACACCTTTACCATCGCCCATGTGTTTACTGACCTGGTGAAGAGCTGTAAGTCATCAAAGCAGCTTGCAGGGGGTCAGAGGGCAGAATGCATGTGTGAGGGCGGGGGACCTTGGGAGGGGATGGTTAGTGCAGGAGTCCAGAGGCCAGAGTAGGAGGGGAGTCCGATACTGGCTGTAGTAGCAGGTTAAGGGGGGGGCTGCGGAGAAAGGAAAGGAATCACGATTTCCCTCAATGTCTAGTTTCCCTTTGCTGCAGACATATGTATTTACATATTTTAGTTAGAGAGGTAGATGCGATGCTATGGAATATTTAACCAACTAATCGATTGATCAATCAGTTACTCAATTCAGTCAATATTTATTGAGTGCCTCTTATGTCCTAGGCACTTATGCAAGAGTTTGGTTGTGCTGAGATGAAAGACCTAGTTGCTACCATTAGGGAGCTCACAGCTTGATGTGGCCGCAGCACACGTGTTAATAGATAAACACACTGTGGTAAGGTGTGAGCTCTGTGTATGTGGAAGGCATCCTGAGAAGATGTAACAAGGGGCACCCATCCGAATATGAAAGGCAAGGACGTTGAGAAGGTCTCCTGGAGAAGGAGGGGGCGCTTCAAGTGGAGCTTTGGAGGCTGTTTTGAAGGGTGAGTGGGATTGGCTTTGTGAACATGTGAGGAAGAGGTGCCAGGAGGAGGAAGTGGCATGGACAAGGCGTGGAGATGGGAGAGCACACAGCGCTCGGTCTGTAGTCGTTCAAGGCAGAGGTGGGTAGGGGAGCTAGATGCTAACATGGGCAGAGGCTGGGCCAGGACCAGGGGTAAGTGTCCCGCTAAGGGTTTTGTCTGGCAGGTGGTGTTGAGGCCGTGGGGATTTCCAAGTAAGAGAATCAACAAGGCCAGATTCCCTGTAGAAAGATCACTATGTGGGACCACGTGCAGAAGGAATCAGAAATGAGGCTATTAGAGGAACCCAGGGAGACATGGGAGAGGGCTGACCGAAGGCGGTGGCCAAGGAGAGAACGAGACTGATTTGAGAGGGATGTGGGAGTTAGAGTGGGTGAGTGGCAGGCATTGAGGTGAAGATGGTGGGAGCAAGGGGAGGGGAGCTGGGGACGTCTGGCAGGTGTCCAGCTTGGGCAGGCAGTGGAAGGTGGCACCATTCACCGAGCTAGAGATTTCTAGACCAAGACTTGATTGAGAAGGGGTGGTGGGGTAAGGGGCTGTGTTCTTTTCTGGACACGGTGAATTGAGCTGCACATGGGATTTTCAAGCAGGGGTGACTAGGAGGCCCGTGGATAGATGGCTCCTGTGTGCCTGGCAGGTTCATCTCAGTGCTTACTCTGCTATTTACTTCTGGTCCCATTTGTAGACTTAGGAGTTCATTTTGGGATCTGGCAGAAGCTTAGTAAAGAAGCAAGAAGACCCACGTATAGATTTTTACACTTTTCGAGTGGTTCATGTTTTGAATTAAACATACTGTCTTGAACATTTTGCCTGAGATTGTTCTGAAAACATCCAGGCATTCACCTTGCCTTAAGACATCCCTGCTATTTTCCAGTGGAAAAAAAGTGGTCCCGGGAGGTTGAGTCATACATAGATAATTGCCGAGCAAGCTGGGGATGAAGGCAGAATTAGAATTCAGCAATGGAGAATGGCCAGGCCTTTGTTCTGGGCATCAGCCTGTCCCCTCTCTTGGTGGGCGCACCCCACTTTCAGTGAGCGCACACTCAAAACAGCGTGGTCTGGTGAAATGAGCTCCGTCATGAGCTGAGAGATGGTGATTATAATTTTGACCTTGCTCTTTCGAAATAATATCTTGTTCATCTAATTCCGCATCCTGGGCATGGGAGCCAGTCTGTACAATCAAGGCTTGCTGGTAGGATCTGGCCACTAGGTAAGTTTTACTTGGCCCAAAGAATGTTTGAGACAAATTTCTGTTATTTGAATGCTATCAAGTGGGCCAGTCCTTCTCCAGGGAGCCACAGGTTCCGCTCCCTGTTGTCCTACCTTGGCTTCACACATTTATAGTGAAGCTATTTGAATTAAAATACCAGCAGCCCAGTACCTAATAGGTACTCCAGCAGTGTGCCTTGCCCCTCTTTCCAAGAGATGGAAAAAATAAATGAGCTAATGGATTGGTGTCCAGTGCTTTGCATTCTGCAGGGAAGTTTTGTAATTTAGTAGCCCCTATTAATTGCAGGACATGTGGAAGTGGCTGGTGACAAAAGTTTGGGTGCTCTTGAGTAGAGGGTAGAGGTCCTCAAACAGTGCGAGGCGTCCAGCTGGCAGTTTAGCCCAACTGGACAGTGTAGTCCAATCCTCTAGAATGAGGGACTCTGGGAGCTCAGCCCCAAAGAGTGTCTTTAGCTGCAAAAGTGCAGGGCAATTTCAAGTGAAACAATGGGTCTACTCTCTTCTCTGGACTGCTTCTGGGTATCTCAGAGTTGCTAATAAAAATGGCTTAGAGTGTGGCCTCCTTTATGGAGAGGAAACAGGGGGCAGGGTAGGTATTTTTGAGTTCTAACCTTTCAAGAGCTTCACAGAGATGACAAGGTTTCTGTCTTCCCTCCTCACGCCTCTGTACCTAGCCCTTGTACATTTTATCAGCTGTACTCAGTGCATAATATATTTACATAGCTACTTGGTCTCAGGGAACTGAGAAGTTTTTTCTAGTTTATCTGGTGGCAACTTGTTTCCCTAGCATGGGGCAGAGGGCAGGGCCTGGGGCCCTAGGAAGGGAAGTAATCTAACCACAGTAATCTGTGGTTAGGACCAAAATAGAGTAGTCGATGCTGCCCTGGGCTGTGCTTGTGGCATGTGTGCATGACTCTCTCTGCTGGGGGCGGGGGCCTCTGGGATGGGTGAGCTGAGTCCTCTCAAAGGCTTCTGCTGCCCCACCGCTTCTGTTTTTCCATTGCTCTGGCCTCTTATGTTTCGTTGTACAGACTTTCTGCTGGCCTGCGCTTTCCAGATGTCCTCAGAGGGGCTTCTGGTTCTATGCTCAGATGAGAAGATCCAAGGTGCAAATATTCAGGGTGCTGACCGTGTGCGTAGTGTCAAATCGGACAGGGAATCCTGGCTGTTGACGGGCCGCGAGCTGGGTGGCGGGGGTGGTGGGAGAGAGCAATCTTTGGCAAACGCAGACCTAAATTGATGAAGAAGTTGCTGCACCTCCTTCTACTCCCTTCATTCTGTCTTCGAGGACTTGATACTAGCAAGACCGAATGCATCTTGGCAAATACTTAAAAATAAATGAGTTAAATATTTTTTTAAAACCTGTATTTACATTTATGGCTCTCATTATTGGTGAAATGGTATTTATTTACTTCTGGGACTTGAAATGTAGTAGAAGTTCTCTTGCTTTAGTTTGAGAATGCCCATGTTTGGAGGGTTCACAAGAGCTCGAATAAAAAGCTTGAGGAATATCACATGGCCAAATAGAAAAAAGTAACTTCTAAAAATGTCAAGCAACATGTCCCAGGTACGTATCATTTTGAAAGCATGGCATTTTCATTCCAAAACTTATACGTGCAAATTTTAAAAATCTTTTTGTTCTGGAAGAGGTTTTACTAGCTAACAAATTTTGTAGGTAGCCTTGTCCATGTTCCAGACATTAGCCAGACCCAGGTATTTTTGCGTCAAGACAGTAGTATGGCTAGAGACACTGCAAATTCAGGCTGCCAAGAATTTATTTGTAATATACGAGTTATTGACTCATGTTTTTAGTATTTCCATCTCATATTCCTACTTAATTGCAAATTTCTTGAAAGCTGGTGACTGTCAGACACATTCGCACTTCCTTTTGACCCAACATTAGGGTCATTTGATTTTCTTCTCTTTAGCTCCACCTTAAATTTGGTTTTCTCAGCTTAAAAGAAGGAGTGCTAGAATGGCTGGACAGTAGAGGGCATTACACGTCCCAAAACAACTGGGAATGCACAGGAAGCAGGAAGTAGCTTCATGGAAAGTCTGCACGCAGGCATGGCTTTGTGCTGGCGTTTAGGCTTCTATTAGTTGTCATTGCTCACCAACCCGCTGTGAGTGGAGCTTTTACTGAGTCAGTCTTGATCACAGACTTACCATGTTGCCTGGGAGGCACATGTGACTTCCTGTCCAAAATGAAAATTCCATTAAACTTGACTGGCTTCCTTTTGTCTTTGTCCAGAAGGTTCTGAGGTTTCACAAAGGTGAACAAATAAAAATGATAACATCAAAGTGAAATGCAAGGAAATACAGAGATTTTTATTTAGGGGCAGAAACGGTTGCCGCTTGGGTGTTGATTGCCCCCACTCCTTCCATCTTCTGTGAAGAAAATCTTAAATTTCGGGACTTTACTAACTTTCCTTTCATTTCTTTTGTCTGAGCCACACCTCTGGGCTGTGCTGGCACCTTGGGTGCCTTTGCAGGGGATGGGAGCAACCCAGTTGTGGTAGCACGTGACGGAGGGTTCCTTTGTCTTTTAATTACTTTCCACTTTGATTGAGAGCTCCTTGATGCTCACAGTGCAGTTGGCCTGACTTCACATTTGACTTTGGGACTGATGTGTGGAGAAGGTCAGAGTCTGCAGGAGGTGGGGGTAGCAAAGCCCAGCGTCAGAATTCATCTGTGTCGGGTTGTAGGGCACAGGCTCTCTTAAGCCCTGGGGGCAGCCGCATCCCACTGCTGGATCATAACCAGTGTGTCTCTAAACTCCTCCCATACTTATTTGTATATATTTTACATGAACCTCTGCCATCTGGTACTTTATCCATTAATATTTTTTTGAAAGCTAAATTTTGAACTTACGTTTTTCACCTTAAATTTCATTTTTGGGTCCAGTTTGGACCCTGTTCCAACCTGCTAAGGTGGTTTTGAACTATGTGTCACTATCATCAGTGGTAGACCCTTATAGTAATAACACATGACTTCTCTCGTGGTGTCTCATTGGAACTTCACAAGTCCTGGAATTTGTCATCCACAAATTTGATGTGTTTCAGTTTTCATGCAAATTACTGATAAAATGTGAAACAGTGTAGTCCCAAGGACAGAACCATTCAGCATGGTGTTTCCTGGAGAGCTTCCCTCACAGGTTTGACAAATAACCATTGATTCACTTTCTTTGGGACCCTAGACTTTGGAGGCAGACAGACCTGGCATTGTAACCTGGCCTACACCAACTTGGCCATTCGCAATGTTCAGATTATTTGGGGGCTCAGTTCCCAGTGATTACAGGTAAGTGAGAGCTGTGGGCCTCCTTTTCCACAAACTTCCAATGAAAGCAAGTGTCAGCCTCAGTTCTGTCCACATCCCAATCTTTGTTAGTAAGCAGACACAGAAATAGTCACACAACCTGTTCTTGAAGCTCCGTGCAGACCTTGTCTCCTGTCATAGCTGGTGTGCCAGAGAATGCTTTTGCAGATTTGCCAAGGTAGTGAGTACCCTCAACCTTAGGGGTGAACGTGTAGGGCATGTGGCAGGCAGAGCCTCCAGATGAGCCTCTCTGGCCACAGGGTGTAGTACAAATAGTAGCATTTTCTGCTTGTGCCAGAAAGTGAGAAAGTTTGGGAAGCACTGATTAGTGATTGTCTTAGTCAGTTTAGGCTGCCATAACAGAAAACCATGGACAGGGGAGCTTAAACTATAAACTTACTCCTCACCATTCAGGAAGCTGGAAGTCCAAGATCAAGGTGCCAGCATGGTTGGTTCTTAGTGGAGACCCTCTTCCTGGTTTATAGATAACCGTCTTCTTGTTGTGTCTTCACGAGGGAGAGCGAGAAAGAAAGAGAGAGAGAGGGAGAGATTGATCTAGTATTTTCTCTTCTTATAAGGACACTGATCCCATTCAGGAGGGCTCCTCATGATCTAATTACTATCCAAAGGCCCCACCTCCTAACGCCATGCTATTGGGGGTTAGGATTTGAACATATGAATTTTGGGATGACATAAACATTTAGTTCATAACAGTGACTCTGACAAGTTTATTTGAAGGAAGGTTTATTTGAGGCAGATGTAACAATATTTTGGCTGCAGGTTTCAGCTCACCTTCTAGTGGAATCAGAGCACAGAGTCTCGAAAGATGAAACACAGACCTAATGGGAGCCCCAGGCCAAGAATGGAGCCACAAAGGGCTCTGGGCTTGCCAGATTCTTGTGCCCATAGGGCAGAGGTGCCTGGATGGTATTTCTAACCAATCATCTCTCTGTGACACCACCTAATTTCCCACTGAAAAATTATTTCTAACGTCTCCTATGCTCTTTAACAAACTCAGCAGTGCTGATCGAGATAGTGTAGTTGAAACACTCAGGGTAGACTCTGATGTGAGTTTTGCAAAAGCCAACTCACCAACCCTGAGTGTGTATTTTCGATGTCAGTCCTTCAAATGTTGACTAACATCCTTGAGTGTAGGTTAACTTACACATAGTATACCACACTGTTTAAGCTGAAGTATTTTAAAGTAAATTATGGACATCATCAAACTCTGGCTCCGTAGCTGTGTGATATTGGGCATTGTGACTTTACCTATCTTCTCTGATGTTCAGTTTCCTTATCATTAAAAGGATAAAGTAATACTTACATGATAGGACTACTGTGACAATTAAGTGACATAATACACACTGCTTGGCACATATTAAATGCTCAATAAAAGGAGGCAATAAATAAATAATATTTCAACAATAAAAAAATTTATTTCAACAATAAACAATATTGTTGAAAATTATCGCCTGCTCTTTAGATTCCTAAAACTTGTTAGTTATGCTTCTTGCCACTCTGTATTGGATTAAAGTACTCCACTTTTCTTGGTTTATAAGGAGTCACCTCTGTTTCTAACACTGGCTTCAGTGGGCCGAATGCCTTGAAGTTCTTCAAGCAAATGGGAAGAGAAGAAGGGCAGGTGGCAGGTCCCATTGGATCAATCCTGGCCCTCCCTCTAAATGTGACCTCTTAAAAAAAGATTTTAAAATATCCATACAGATTTTTTAATATTTGGAAGATCCAGCATTTGCCTGGAGTTTAGATTTACAGCCGTATTTATCTATCCAGTCGGTGCTCCATTCAGCCAGCCATTTTGCCAGCGCATTCATGTAAAAGTCCATCATTTTTATAGGGCCACCAGTGATATCTTAGATAATGTGTTTTTCTTGCCAGGTGGTAGCGATGGTTGCTGGTTTTTTCAGGTTTCCCACCCAGGACCTACATTTGTTTTAGGATCAAGTAGGAGACATTTGGCTTTAACTGAAGGCAGTGACTGACCATTAGTGGGTAATTATTGCCTAGGGCTTACCTAATGATTATGTCAAGCATTGCAGTTTGGGGTGTCCACTAATGTTTGCCTGCCACAAAGTCATAAAGCTGACATGGTCCGTTGGACATCAGAAGCGTGGGTCCCGTGTGCATGGCATTGACATACCTGGATATGCTCACCTGCATCCAACAGGGGATATTTATGAAGACAGCCCGTCTCAGCCGTCTTCAGTTCCAGGCCCTGGTTTCCTGGTAAAATAACCTAAACTAGTTAGTAAGGGCCTCTGGGGTTTTCATGCCTAGTTTTCACTGTGTGTGTCCAGCTGTTCAATCAGAATCCTTTGCTCTGAGGCACCCTGGTTGCCAGAGCATGCCCAGTTCCTCCAGGCACCTCCCCTCTGAAATCAGTATAATCTCTGCATGATGAAAACTATTAAGCTTGAAACATTGCATTATTCCCGGCAGTGCTCTGGCTGAGAGGGGAAGGAAGCTGGTCGACTGTGGAGGAAGGTGACCAGCCACTGTGCAGAGGGAGAGAAAGTATGGGGAGTCTGGGACTCACTGCGTTGCTGTGTTTTGATGATGATGGGGCCTCTGTGAACAGGGAGTTTGGGCCAGCTTTGAATGAGATGTTCTTCCACTGCAAGCACACCATGGAGAGACCTGTTACTTCTCCTCTGTGCCCTGAAGGAAGGGGAGCACCTCACTAGCACACTGTCACCCCAGAATCCTTGTCACAACTATCCTCTATTCTTCAGCCCATCTATAATGACCACAGGCCCTGGATTTACTAGAACAGCCTTCACTTCAGATATTCTATACCATTGCTGTGTCCTGACATTTTTGGTTTGAAAAAGTCATTTTATAGATAGATAGGTATACATATATCTGTATATATACATATAGACTATACATATTTATACACACACACACACATATATATACACACATCTATCTATCTATCTATCCATCTATCTATTTACCTATGTCTCCAATGAGTATCTACCCTTGGACAAAATTGAGAAGTAGTTGAGTGTTTCCTGAGCATTCTATTCAGAGTAAAGGTGCTTTCTACTTCTGCTTTCTTTCTCTAGACAGGACCTGTGGTACTATATACCATAGTTTCTATATCCATGACCAAGGAGTGAGTGAGAGCTGACATTCTACCTGTGTTCTATTGGCCAAGCCTTGCTGTATCTCCTTTTTCTTCCACCAGGATGCCTTCTGCCCACCAGGCTTTGACGGCCAGAGGGGGAGGCTTTCCATAGTTCTAAGTTGTTGTTTGGCATAGGGGGATTTTGCTAGAACTTCTAAAACCAGACAGGGAGGCCCCTGACCACCAGCTCTGTGTGTCTGTATTCCAGACTGGGCCTGAAGACAGTTGTCTCTGGCCCTTCCTTCTGCATGTCATTTTGTGGACCTGTCAGGAAGCTCTTACCCTGAGCTGATGGCTGTCACCCTTTGGCTTTTCTGATGAGTCTGGGGAGGTCTGGGGGAACATAGAGATCCTTCCAGCACTGTTATGAGCCTCTGGGGGCAAAACACCATTAGTAGTAATGTGGAAAATAGCTCAAGGGCAGCTGAGAGTTGCCCCCTCATGTCCCCACACTTCCTTTAATCTGTCTCCTCACTGTCATTCCAGGAAACGCTGACCTCAGGGTGAGCAGGTCACAGGCCACACCTGGGGCTGGCAGAAACAGACCTCAGGATGCAGACTCTGTTTCTAGATCTTCCGGCTGTGGCTGTGGGTGCCAGAGATAGGTGTTCAGAGCATCAGGCTTTCTGCTTGCAAGGTACGCCCAGAGAGACTTGCCTTCTCCAGAAGGAGGAACCTCATTTTCACGGCATGGAGGCCCAATAACACCATAGAATGCTGGGCCATGCACTTCATCCAGGGCTGAGAAGCCAATCACCTGACTCCTGGCAGGACCACCTCTAAGGGGGCTTGTTGTGGCCTGTGCTAGACCCAAGGCAAGATTTGTTTTTTGAGTCTCTTTCATCCTAACACAACTTCCACTTCAGCTGTTATCACTGGCATTGGGTTGAGGGCTCAGGCACCTAACTAATCTTGTCCAGAAGAGTGTTACTCTTGATATTAATCTCCAGGGAAATGAAAACCCAGGTTTCTTTAGTTCAGAGTTTTGGGTCCCAAAGGGGTGCGTCTCCAGATGGAGGAAATGCACCTGGAGTATCAATGCTGACCTAAGCTATGGCAAGCAGGCGGGGCAGGGGGTTGTGGGTGGGCTGTTGCAGGTAATCAGATCACCACTTCAGCTGGTAACCTCATACCTGCAAAAGAATTTCCTCTTCTCACCTTCCAGAGCCTTCCTGCTATGAGGTGTGCTACAGGAAATTGGGAGCTGATGAAGGAGCAGAGCCTGCCCCATTCCCATCCCCAAGGCCGTCTCGAGGGTCCCGGCCCTTGTCCTCCCAGTGGGCTGACTCTTGGGGCAAAGGTTCTTCCAGCTACTCTTTATGGACCAGGATTTTTGCAGGGGAGTAAGAGTGACAAAGGGCCTCAAGTAAATAACTCCCATTGTGGCTGCTTTTTAAGAGCAAGTATTTGCTGAGAATGAAATCAACCCTCCTAGCTTGTTATTTTTCAGTATTTTAAACAAAGGTCTAGGAGTTAGGTCTCCAGCACCAATGAGGTTCTGGGTAACTTTGCCAGCTGTGATCTGGACACAATCTCTGAATGGCTTTTCCAGTCCCAATTAATGTCCTCCCTGCTAGTCACATTAACTCTCACCAGGAGCTTTCCTGTCAAAGGGAGGGAGGCGGCGAGCACTTAGCTTACACACACTGTCAGCTTTGGCTGCATCTCAGTTGCATGTGGGGCATTGATTCCGCATGTCCTTCCTCAGCAAACCTGCTAATAAGATTCTTTTCCCTCTTGCTCCTTTCCCCCACCCCCTTCAACCTGGCCCGACTCCTGGTCAGACCTTGATTACATGTCTCATTGATTCCATTCAACTATTTATTAATACACTAATTAGTATGTTCATTTAAAGGAGAATGACACAGCTTTTTAAAAATAAATGTACAGAGGTGCAGGTTAATGGAAATTTCTGTTTATTTAACATTGATGTCTGATGTGAAGAGGATTAGTTTTGGATGGTAAAAGGACATAAGGGTTTTTCTGGGGCTTGAATCACTTTTGCTGACAGTCACTAATGCCCTTTGAAAGGTGACACCTAGGATCGTATTGCATTTTCCTTCAGCGATCGTAGGCGTTCCACTATTCGGATAGAGAAACTAGAGGGTGGCCAAGGGGGTGCAGGGCTGGCTTATACGATCTTTCACAGACAGCTCTGATTGTGTATGAGCATGGCTAGCTGTCATGGCAGAAACACGAGAGGCGCGCTCCCTGCTCTGCCTGTAGGGCTGTCTGGAATTTTGTAATTAAACGTCTCTGAATGGATGAAGCTTGCTTTACTATTATAGGCTTGTTCTGTTTGTTCTTGAGTTGCTCATTAGTGGTGTCTTAATCAAGGTAGGCTAATTCTGTAATGAACGCCCCCCAAATATCAGTGGGTTCACACATTGCCGTTCAATATTTGGTTAGTATGTGGGGGGATTTTGCTCCGTGCAGTTATTCAGGAACCCAGGTTCCTTCCTTCTTGTGGCTCTACCATCCCTACGGCTTCTCAGTGCCCCAGTGGTACTTCTGCATCTCGTCAAGAGAGGAGGAAAGAGAAAGTGCGTGAAGGAAGTTACCGAGCTGGTATGGGACCTGGATGCACCTGGGCTCGCTGTCTCCAAGCCCAGTAGGACCCGGACTGGATGCTGAGAGCCTCTCTCCATGTACGGGAGCCAAGTGCAACTACAGACCAGCCCAGGGACACGGCGGGGGGCTAAGAGAGCCTGCAGGATGCTGCCAGTCCAGGAGAGAGCACATGTAATGTTACAAACGTTAGATCCAGGTAGATTTTCTCAAGAGGTATTTTCTAAACTTGGTGGACAACGAAAAGGAGATGTAAGCTGATAAAAGACAAATAAATAAAGCAAGTAGAAGAGAAGTTCATAAGATTCCAAAGGGAGTAGATCTGGGTTTCAAAAGTCTCTGGGGAACATTTTCCCTTTGGTTGGTCAGGTGCTGGGGTCCTTGCGTAGGGACTAAACCATGTCTTTATGTTACAGAGAGGAAAGCAGACTGATGCATATGGGATGCTGGGAGCTGCTGGGGAGCCATGCTATTATGGGATGGATTGGCTTAGAAAGAGATGAGTTTTGAGAAGATTCAGTATTATCCATCTTTCATGTCCCCAGTGTTGCAAGATTGAGTCTTAGCCGAGGGCACCATTATTATGGCATGGGCCCCTCCCTTCTGCTTTTCTCCAATGACCTTATCCTTCCGCTTTTCCCCCAAAATCCCTGGCAGCTCAGTGTATTGTTCTGGCATCCTTCATCTCACTCCCAGGTCACATCATATATACCCTGGCTGCCCCGTGATAGCTTCCCTTAGTAAGAGGGGGTACCTACTGGACCACTGTCAAGGGTTAAGGTCACTTAGGAAGGAGGCACTAATGGTGCTGGGAGTCAGCTGGGCTCCATGAAGACAGCTGCAAGAATGAACAGAGCAGTCTGGCAACATCTAATAAAATGAAAAAAAATTCCTGTTCCCAAGAATATAGCTTATGGAAATAACAGTACTAATATGTAAGGGTGTGTGTATAAGGATGTTTATAATGGCATCAATCTTTGTGCCAAAAAAAGGAGGGGGGACGAAAGAGAATGCCCATTGTTAGGGGCAGGGCTGAATAAATTATGGTACATCCACACCATGGAATATTATACTGCCATCCCAAAATAAAATCACAGCTAAGCCGGGTGACTTGGAGGGTTTCCATGAAGTATTGTTGAGGGAGAAAAGCATGTGTAATATGACTCTGTGTGGCTGTTTGATTCTATAACTATGTAGAAACACATGGACAAATACTCAGATGTCAACACTCTCCTGGAGAAGGGAGGTGGGAGAAGTGGGGGGTGGGGTCAGGGGAAGGGAAAAGCCAAAATAAGATATGACTTTGGACTTCTTTCATGCTGTAAGATGTAGGTAGCTATGGAAGGGGTTTGGACCGGGAGGTAAGCTAATTCGATTTACTCTTTAGAAAGATTCCGGGGGCCAGCCCCGTGGTGTAGTGGTTAAGTTCGTGTGCTCCACTTCTGCAGCCTGGGGTTCACTGGTTTGAATTCTAAGCACAGACTTGCACACCACTCATCAAGCCATGCTGTGGCAGCGTCCCACATAGAAGAACTAGAAGGACCTACAGCTAGGATACATAACCATGTCCTGGGGGGGCTTTGTGGTGAAAAAAAAAAGAAGATTGGCAACAGATGTTAGCTCAGGGCCAATCTGAAAAAAAAAAGAACATAAAAAGAAAAGAACAGCAAGATCCCAGTCTGGGGGTGTGGTGGATGGCATGGAGGGGATGAGCCTGCAGTCGGGGAGTCAGTTGTGATGGGAAGAGGTGTTGAGGGCCCTGGAGTCAGTGGGAGGGAAGGTCCAGAAGTGGGTCAGAGGTTAATGGGCCGGCCTTGATGGTGGTTAGATGAGGCAGCTGAGGGGCTTGGAGGACCGCGTGGGTGGTGCTGCTCCAACAACAGAGGAAATGCAGGAGAAGGAGCTGGTGTAGAAGAGGTGAAGGGGCTGGTTTTCCCCGAGCTGAGTGTGAGGTGCCTGCGGGACACTGACTGCGCAGGGGGTGGTGTGCGAGTGGCCCGGAGGCCAGCGGGAGAGCACTGAGTCCAGACTGGAGGTCAGAGGAGGGGCTGTGGCAGAGGTGTGGGCGTGGTAGCCCAGTGGGAGTGTGTGATTTGAGCCCTGGGCCCAGGTGGGTTGCTGGGGTTGTGGGCAGGCAGAGGAGCTGGACTCTCCCTTCTTCCTCCCAGTGAGTCTCTCAGACAGAAACCTCGAGGGCAGGGGAAGGCAATTGTGTATCGCAGGACTCAGTGCCTTGTGAATACAAACTAAAGCCCAAATTTGGGTTAAAACCCAAATTACGATGATTTTTTAAATCAGCAAACTGCACTCAGATGCCCTTTAAGTGTCCGCTCCTGGCCTCCTGCAGCTCAAGAAACGCTGGCTGACTCCCGATTGTTGCGCTCCCCGTAAGTCCAAGCCTAGAAGAAGCCCTTCCCAAATCCCTCTGAGCAAGAGAGATCAGGCCATGACTCGGAAAGAAGCTTCCCTGATGGGTCAAGGTTAACGCAGGGAGGAGGGTAACGTGGAGGGCAACTTACGCTGCTTCACAGTGGAAGGGCACGCCCCTTACTTAACCAGGTGCCTCAAGCCTCATTCCTGGGCATCTGCCTCCTCCCCACCCCACCCCATCCAGGAAGGGCGGGCTCGTCCTCATGCTGTGGGTGGGTGTGCTCTGAGCTCCAAAGGAAGACCCACATTCCAGCCCTCATTTTCTTCCTAAGGAATGTCCACTCCCTTCACCCTTGAGCACAGGGGAGGGGATCTCTTTAAGGCGCCAACGAGGCAACAAGAGCAGAGCAACGTCTTCCAGCTCTGGTGTGGTTCCCAAAGTCTGGGTCAGTGACCTAAGCTGCACCTGGTTCTGGCTTCAGCCTCTCTTCCTGGTAAAGGGACCTGTTCTGTCTTCTCCTGTTCCTCCTTTCTCTAGCTAATGCTCAAACGGTAACTCACATGTCCCTCCATGAAAATGAGCTGAGCATTCGAAAATTATTTTAGGGGGAAAAAATCAGCCTTCATGCTGCTCCACAAATGAACAAAAAACTGGGGACTATTAAAGAGATAGCAGTAACTTAACCCAAATAGCTTTTGCATGACTGCCGAGAACATCTCCCTGCTGTCAGTGCACTTCACCATTTTCCAGAACACCCAAGAGGGACTGGTTCAGGCAAATGGTCCCCCCAGAGTCAAGGAAACCTGCCTCCAGGAGTATTTTGATGTCCACTCACTTTTAAGGTTTTTCCAGTTTCTGTGGTTTCAGATTTCAAAAATCTTAGGAGGGACCAAATATATCAAATTCACTGGAGTGGGGACTCAGGCATGGCATGTGTAGAGTTCTCCAGGTGATTCTCATGTGCAGCCAAGTTCAGAGCCTTTTCCAGTGGTTGAACTAAGCAGTTCAGCTCTGCCAGAGACTCCTGAAGGGAAGTGAGTAGTTAATAAATATTTTATGAATGGGGAGATTAGGTTCCGTGGGACTCCAGTTTTCTTAGGTGTTGTAGTGATGGGGGTGCATTTTACTCATGCAAAATGGGGAAAAACATTTTGACGTTTTGTGCCCCATTTCTAGGTTTTGAAAAAGCTGGATTGGGTATTTATTGAAAAGGACAATAGAATTTTTGGTCTTGGAGCCGACCTCGTGACCGAGTGGTTAAGTTCGCACGCTCTGCAGGGTTTCACCCATCCGGATCCTAGGCGCAGACATGGCACCACTCATCAGGCCATGGTGAGGTGGCGTCCCACATAGCACAAGCAGAGGCACTCACAACTAGAATATACAACTATGTCTTGGGGTGCTTTGGGGAGAATTAAAAAAAAAAAAAGAGATTGGCAACAGTTGTTAGCTCAGGTGCCAATCTTAAAAAAAAAAGGAGAATTCTTGGTCTTGGTCTTTGGCGAGAACATGTCTAACTTTGAGTCAGAACGTGTTTATCTGGGGTGGGTGGTGGGAACACAACCGAGTCTGGCATCCACTCGGCTGCAGGCTCTTCCACTGTTGTCAGTGTTGTCTATTTCCGTGTCTGTGCACCCCCTCCCAGACTCTCCTCCTCGCCAAACAAAACCCCCAAAGGTATACACAAAAGGATGGGACATTAAAAAAGCAAATAAATAAGAACCTCATGTGCACTTGAAATTGCCCTAGGCTCATCAGCTTATCACAAAAATCCTTTCTCAGTCTTCTTGAAGTCAGAATTAAACTCTACTCGGAATTAATTTTGCATTAGGGTTTAATTTGATTAAAGACGAGTGCTGGGAGAGTCTAGAACTCCACTTCCTACTATGACAACTAAGTGCTGTTCAGCACCCAGGGCTCTCCAAACCCCAGCGGATTGGGGACACAGCATTCCTAGAAACTCTTTTGAGCCTTTCCAAAGCGAGGCTTTGTCTCTCTTCACCGTCTCCCCATCCGCGGCCCTGGAGTGAAGCCACCAATTCAAAGGGCTCTGTTTGGCTGGGTGTTTTCTTGGATTTCACGTTTTGTTCGACAGCATTAGATGTGCTCACGCTCAGACTCCCCGGGCCCCATGTGTGCGTCAATGATGGCTTTCTGTCCTAACTTGGTCATGGTGATCTTGGGATCTGTAGTTGTGGCTACAAAGAGAGGTGCTCTGTAGTTTCTTGTCATCCCCAGGGCTCATTTGCAAACTGCTGCATAAGGCTGAAATACAGAGCAGTCCAAAGAAAAGAAATCCAGGCTGCCAACAAACTCTCTTGTTATCTTCACCCCGATGTGATTCTCCTGGTGGTGTTTGTGGGATTCTGATGGCTTTTATCTCATCCTTGTCTTCTCTGTGGTTCTGGAATGCCTGTCCTTTGCTTCTTCTTACAGTAGACAAATGAGTCAGAATGCCTGGAACAGCTCTGCCCCTCACCAAGCCATCCCAGGAGGTACTCAGCCTCTCCTCTTGACTTCCACCCCTCTGCATCCTCAGTTGTGCTTGCATGCATTCAGGAGGGCCCCGGCAAAGGGGCTCGAGGAACTATGTTGGCATGGAGGGAATATTCGTTTAGTGAAGTTTGAAGACCTAGAAACTTAAGTAGAGATGCAGATGTGGGAAGGTTTAAGGAAGCAACATGCTGCAGCCTTAAAGGCTCTGGGATCAGATCTAGATGCTATTCCCATCCTACGGCTTCCTAGCTTGGGCAATTACTTAAACCTCCGTGAGGCTACTTCTTCATCTGTAAAATGGGCTGATGATCCTTTCCGTACAGAGTTAAGTGAGATGATGTATGTAAAGTGCTCAGCACCAATACCTGGCCCAGAGCACGTGTTGGTCAAGAATGTGACCTACTATGTCTTCCTTTTGGAAAGGATTTTTAGCTTTTTTTTTCTTTCTTTTTCTCCCCAAAGCCCCCCGGTACATTAGTTGTATAGTTTTAGTTGTGGGCCCTTCTAGTTGTGGCATGTGGGATGCTGCCTCAGCATGGCTTGATGAGCGGTGCCATGTCCACACCCAGGATCCGAACCGGTGAAACCCTGGGCCGCTGAAGCAGAGTGCATGAACTTAACCACTCGGCCACGGGAACGGCCCCAGATTTTCAGCTTTAAATTATCTGTGTGAACTGAAACCAGGGGAAAAGTCACCGTGGAGCTAGCCTGCTGTAATTCAGTTTACTATTTTAAGAGAGGAAGTATGTGCAAAATAAATGTATTTTTCAGGCCACTTGTAACAAGTTGGCACAGTTTGGGGCTCCCTTTCCTTGAATAGTGAAACCAGATGGGCCACTTTGGCATTTGACTTGCGTGTTTTCATTTTGTGAATCTTGTGGGTTGAATCCATGGTTCCCAAGGCCTGCTTATCCTAGGATCCACCTAAGGAGCTTTTGAAAAATTCTAGATTCCCTGACCTCATCCCAGGCTGATTGAATCAGAATCTCCAAGGGTGATGGGAGTCGGGGGTGGGGATGGAGAACTTTCTGGAAAGGATTTCAAGATCTGATGATCAGTCAGTTTCAGAAGCTCAAGGCAATGTCAGTGATCCTGGAGTTTCAGTACACTGGTGTGGAATGTGTTTCAGTCATTCTCATTAACGGTGTTTCCTCTCCCCTCTGTTCTCCAGTGTGGCATTAGAAAAACTCAGTACTCAAGGGTTGATCAGCATCTGTTCCTGATCTAAATGAGTGTCTGGTCCTGAATTAACGGTGGCCGTTTTTGGCCACAGTGATACTGCATTCTAGAGATATTCCTACAAATGGGTTCCATTGGAATTCGACTTTTATCTGGACTTTTAAATTTGACCCATACATTGGATTCCTTTCTCTTTCAGTTCCTACATCCCAGCAGGGTAGCATGTTGAACCCGCGAGGGCTGGCTAAGGGAACGAAAGATCAAGACCACCTCAAGCAAATCCATGTCAATGTGGTGTCCTTTTTCTCTTCCATTCCTCTTTCTTGTCTTCAAACCTCCTCGTAAGGACTCTCTCCAGCTGTGGCCCTGGGAGGGGTGGGGGGTGTGAGGGGGAGAGGAAGAAAAGCATGAGATTGTGTGTGGTTGTACGTGTCCCTCCTCGACCCTTCCTTGCCTCTTCTTCATTTTTCTGCTTTGGTGGAAAATAGTAACAGTCAGGCGATGGTGCTCAATGGCTCCTGCAAAAGCTGGAGCAATTGCTTTCTGCTGATCCTACCAGGAAGATGCTTCTGGAGGGTTTTGTTGATGTCTGTAAGAGCCACTGCAGGGGGAATAGACTCTAGGAAATACACAGGCTTATTTTTCCCGATTTCCTTTTCTGCCTCTCAAGGACAGGTTTTAGATGTTGTGAGTAATCATTGTTTAGAATCATGTCAGTTATGTTCCTCTTATAGATTCTGGGAACTGAATGGAGGGACCTAGGAGCCTCAGATCTATGAATTTCTGAGGATCTTTAAGGACTTTGGCATTTCAGCTAGGACATCAGGGAGGCATACCCCCTTCTCAGCAGTGAACGCTCTGTGCTGGGAGATTGGGTTCCCTGGTGATGGAAGCTGTGGAGTCTGCCCCTGGCTGGACAGTGGGAAAATAAGACTGGATCACCTTGAAGGGTGTTGAAAATGGGGCTTCCTCCTCCTCCCTGGGAGGAACCAGAGGGCTACACTCTAGTAGACTAGGAGGCTACTGGCTCCTTTGCATCTGAAGCTTGACTGATGCTATCCTAAAGTAGGGAGGAGAGGATCTCTCTAAGCACGGCTGAGAAATATCCTAAAGTTTAGTGATTCTTGAACCAGTCCTAAACTAGTGGTTCTGAAACATGACTATTAACTGTGAACCCGTGAGGCAAATCACATTGGTGTTTCATTGGGGCTCATGGAATGTTTCGCTATGGCCAACATTTAAAGATCAAGATATTTCACTTAAAATATAGATTTTACACTTCTGTAGAAATATAGACATATCTGAGAACACTGAGCCTCTCTTCCCATATGGCAACAAATGGAGGGAGCTAGGGCCTGCTTCCTAGAGGACTCACACTCTCCAGTTTGCAAAGCTGCATGCCCTCTCCTCCGGCTTACTCTATTCATTTGTGTTGTCTTCCTTGCCTGGGGCCCAGGTTGTCTCTTGAGTTTGGGAACCCTGCCAGTGCTATAAGAATCACCTAACTATCTGTTAAAGTTATAGATTTCTGGTCTCCTGCCCCCTCAGAAGTTCTGATTCCATGGATGTGATTCTGTCCCAGGAAACTACACTTTGAGAAATGTTGGCCTAGAGTTCAAGCCACCATTTCCAATGAGGGTGAGTGTGTGATCTCCACAAAGATGTCCAGGCAAATCTCAGCAAAGAGAGTGGCTTCAAAGCTCACCATCAGTTCAGGGTCAGAAGAAGATGCAGGAGTTTTGATTCTTTTTCTTCTCTGGAGCCCAGGGGTCTCAGGTGGGGAGAGAAGATGAGACACACAGGTGAGTTCTGCTTTTGCACCAGTAGATGTGGGCTTGAGACTGTTGCCTTCTTTGTAGCTATGCTTAGCGACCAAAACTTGCCTCACTGATGCTCCTAGGAGAAACAGAATAGCTGGCCATTCTCCATTCACTGTTCAAAGTGGAAACCCAGCTTTACAGTCAGTGGCCTGGACAGCTGGAGAATGATTCCTCAAGAGTCAGGCTGTGACTCCAGGAGGGTAGCCCAGCTTGGGCCAGAAGCAAGCAATGGAGGATTGAATGAAACGGAGATTCGCTGCTTCCTTCACTGGCCAGGGACTTCTGGAGGAGATCCTAAACTCCATCTGGGGTAGACGGATGAAGATAGAGAGAACTCAGACTTCTTCAGGCCCTGAGATTGGAGGGGCTAAGAGAATAAGCCACACTTAAGGGATCTCTAATACTCGTCCCCTCCTAGTTGCTATGTTTTTTGTGGTCCTGGAAGCATCCATGTCCACATATCCACCTTCAAACCTTTTCTCTGCAGTGCCTCCATTGTTTTTCATTCCAAAGATTCACTTTGGGAGTAGGCAAGGCACTATTCCTGGAAAGGAACCTGGGAAGTCTATCCTAGTGAGCACCTTCTCATCACTCAATGGAGGACAAGACTCCAGGTCCTTGGATTGTGGTCAGAATATCACAGAGGGAAATGGCATAAGTCTGGCTCAGTCAGGTGTATCCCTCTGGAGTACCCTGTCCATCTAAGACAGTCGTTAAAGCCACTGTTGGACTAGCTAATGATGACTGGGGTTATCAAAGATGATTGGCTGCTCAGCACTATTAGTTTCCAGAGTTGGCAGGTTACATGGTGGTCCCCTTCCATGTTCCAACCTTAGCTCTGAATCTGCATTTAGTCCATCAGTCAGAAGGAGTATACCCAGCCACCTCCTGCTGGTTCTAGACCCACAGGTGCTGGGTAGCATGTGACAGAGGGTGTCAGCCAATGAGTCAAACCGTTTCCTATCCCAGCAAGACTCTTGGCTTTCCTTAGCATCGTCTACCCTGGTGCGCTTCTTAACCCCTTTGTCCCAGCTTATCCTGTCCTTACCTGCCTTCTTCTCCTGCAGAAACGCAGGAAAGTCAGGTGGCCCTCCCTTTCTCAGGAGTCTGGAAATCCAACTGCTGTTTTGCTTTTTTAATGGAATAAAGATTTTGAGAGGAAAAAAGTCAGAACACATTTACACGGGGCACGCTCCTTGGTACTGTGTAAGGAAAGAGTTAGAAGAACGTCGGAGCAATCCATTGCCCTGCTCTCAAGAGGAAAAATGTTTAGGAATTATTTGAAGAGAAGTGATGCCTGGCTTGCTATCCTCGTCTCAGTTCTCTCAGTTCAACAATCCCAGTATTTATGAGTATCTCCTAGAAAGCAGGTATGGTGCCAGGGGCTGGGGTTCAGTGGCGAATCAGCAAATATGGTCCGACCCTCAAGGAACTTACAGTCTATCCTGAGGACATTTTTGCTCAGGCCTCACACTGCCTCAATGCGTTCTCCAACCTTCTAGCACACCTACATTTAATTTTCATTGCATTAAATTAAGGCTGCCAACAGGAGCATAAGAAGTGATGGCAGGAAGTGGGGTCCTTTTGAGAGAAGTAGTAGGAATTTTTCAGGACATTCAATAGGAGACCAGAGGATATTAGCAGAGGGGTCGGCCACTCTTGAATCTCAGGTCTGAAGAGGGAGAGGAGCCCTGGGTTAGGACAGAAGGCGAAAGCACACTTGCTTTTTGCAGATCTTATTGAGTTGGTACAGACAATTAGTAAGAGACGCAGGAGCAAACACGTGTGTGTGTGCTGAGCTTTGCCCGGTGTGGCTTACTGCTCTCCTCCATGTGTAGCTCAAGTTCAGCTCAGATCGATGCCAAGCTCAGTAATTTATTTATGAAATTATATAGCCCTTCCTCAAGTAACATTTTACTTTTATTTTATTTCATCTCCCAGATCCCCACCATGAAAGCAGAAGTTATTTCCTCACATGTAGCTACCTTTGGACACTCATTCATATAAATAGAAGGGAGGATGGGGAGAAATATCTGTAGTGCATGGCAGACATCTAGGCCATGAAAGATGTGATTGTAGGTTTACATTTCCATTGGATTCAGTCTCTACCTAGAAACCTGAGAAGTTTACCCTAGTTAGCACCTTCTCATCATTCAATGGAGCCAATGATGACAGTCCTAGGAGTCCCCGAGGACCACCTGTCACACAGTGATGGGGTGGGCCCGTCTCACCCTCTGCACACTTAGGTCTATTTCAGTGTGTTCTTTGTTTTCTGTGGAACCTCCTGCTTGTGTTCTGATGTCCCAGGACCTCTGGTTATTAAGAAGGGGCTCTGGGAGCTTTCTTCTGGCCCCAAACAAGACCTGTGCTGTCAGCCAACGTCACTCAGAGAATCTCTGATATACAAAATGAGATGAGCTGCCTGAGGTTGTCCCAGCTGCCTGATCATGTGCTGCTGTGAGTGGATGTGTTCCAGTGCAGGTTCTTTATTCTCATGTGAAAGTATCTCTCCTCTGGGGGTTTTCTGGTTTGAAGAGTGATGACCACTGTCACTTACTTCAGTCTGAGATCTTTTCTTGGAACTGTCTCCTGACTAAAAGGAGAGTGGGTGTGGCCTAGACCCCTTATTCTCTTTCTCCAAATCACTTTAATTTCTCTCTGAGTTACCCACGTTCAAAACCCTCGTGTTATCTTTGACTCTTCCTTCACTTTCAACTCCACTCTCAGTTAACCGAATAATCATGTCATTTGACTTTTCTCCTAATTTCCTTCATCTCGTTTTCTCCCCATTTTCTAATTCCTGTCTCCGGCTTCTGGTTGGTGTACCTCACTCACATGGTACCCCTGGACTTCCCACTGCCCATCTGCCCTGTCTTCTAGTCTCATCACCCCAACCCTAGTTCAGATATGTTTACCTCTTCTCTAGAAGCTTGATATAACCTGCCAACCTGCCAACTCTCCTTCCTGATATTGGTCTCATTCCCTCCAATCTGTTTGGCATATAAGTGCCCAATTCACCTTCCTCAAGTATAGCTCTCAGGTTGCCACTCCTTTGCTCAAGAATCTTCAATGGCTCCCCATAGATTATTTAATATCTTTCCTCTTTTGCCTAGGTTATCAAGGTTATACATGTTTTGGAATCAGCCTATATTTTGGCTTTGTCTTTTACTTCCTCCCTAACTTAAATCCAATGTTCTAGTCAAATCGTGTACTATTTATGGGACTTTTACTTCTAGTAATGGCAGACTAGGTAATTCACACTGACCTACCTACTAGAAAAATTCAGAAAGTGCGAAAAATATTTTCAAAAGCATGCTTGAAACAAGGTGGTGAATACTTCCAGGGCCAAATTTTGGGAGAAGATGGAACTCAAGAACTAAGTTACCAGAGAGGTGAGACTTTTTCCTGGTTTCTAAAGAGGCAGCTGAGGGTCTAAGAATTGCATCTTACAGCCTCAAGGGGTTAGGGAACAAAAGCTGGGGTTCAGGGCCTATCAAAGTGGGAGCATTTTGAGTTGAGACTATAAGTAAACCAACCCTTGCAAGTTCTGAAGTCCAGCTTTGAACCATTTGAGTGGCTGAGAGAAATCTCCATTCCTGAAATGAGGTTAATGGTTTGCCGTATTGCAAGTCAGTCACCCAGCAGAAGCATTAGAATACCCCAGGGGGAATATAGCATTATCCTAGTCTTCAAATTATTCCTACAACCAAGTCTTTGAACACGTTGTCCAGCATACAATCAAAGATTAGCTGGCACACAGGGAAACTAGTCAACGTGAATAAGAACCAGCAGAAACAGACTTGCAGGTTTTCTGGGTACTGCAATGAGCAGACACTGGCTTTAAAATAACTATGCTTACTATTTTCAAGTAAAAATAAGGCACGATTGCAAAACCTGGCAGCACACTAGAAACAGTAAAAATGATATCATAGATTTGAAACAAGAACCAAAAAGAAATTCTAGAACTGAAAACACGACAACTGAAATTAAGAACTTAATGGATGGGTTTCACAAGACTTTCAACACAGCTGAAGAGATAATTAATGAAGTGGGGGACAGGGCAAAAGAAACCATCCAAAATGAAGGATAAAAAAATACAGAAAAGGGGGTAAGAGACATAGAAGATACAGTGAGAAGTTCTTACTCATTTAATTGGATTTCTATAAAGAGAGAGAATGGGGAAGCAGTATTATTTGAGGAAGTAATGGCTATGAATTTTCTAATACTGAGGAAAAAATATCAATATACAGATTCAAGGAGATCTATAAACTCCAAGCAGGATAGATGAAAAGAAATTGACGTCCAGACTTCTCATAAGAAATGCAGAAAATTGAAGACACATTGTATTATTTGTTATTTCCCAAGCAAGTCCCCAGTATTCTTGTATCTGTACCTTTGCATATACTGTTCCCCACTCCTTCATCTTTATCTGTCTAGATGTTGCCTATTATTTATCAAGCTTTATCTGATAGTTCTCCTATTCTTACCTCCAACCAGATTTATAATTAAAATTATCAATATTACTTTAATGTCAACAGTATTAATTCTATTTCCTTGCCTAGTGTTACCATTATGGAACAGTTATTTAGTTCCAGGTGTTGTTCTTGGCGCCTGTCATACATAATCTCATTTAATACTCATAAAACTCAGCAGGGTTTTCTACACAAGAAAAACTGAGGCCACCCGGCTCTCCTCTGAACTTTTATAGCATTTTACCTATCTTGTATCATTTATACATTCTTTTCTTTAACTACTGTAATTTGTATGCAAAGCCCATCTCATTGAGGGGAGGAATCTTCTTTTTGTGTCTCCTACTGTGCCTAGCACCTAGCTTTGCACATGCATATAGGTGCCCATTTATTTGCTGCGTGAGTCTTGTCCCCGAGATGGAGATGCCTTAAGTGCCTGTGGATCTGCTAACTGAGCAGATGCACCAGTGGAAGCTGTGAGCCCGTCCCCACACCTTATCTCTGCCTGCTTCAGCGGCTCCCGTTCACACGTTAAATTGAAAGCAGGGACCAATGCTCTATTTAAAGTGTCCTCGAAAATGGCGCTCAAGTGTGTAACACAGCTATTTCACTGACGTGGGCAAGGTATTTATGGAGAGGTTGCTTTTCCTTTGGATAGGGGGGTTTGTAACCAGAAGCCATTATATGACACCTGTGTGGATGTCAAAAGGAAAACAATGAAAAAACGCCCAAAAAGTCCTCTACTAGTTACCTCCATCTCTATCAAGACATAATCTCCCTGGTTGTTTTCTACATCAAGCTGTGTCTCTTCCATCAGCATCCAAAGATCACAAAACATGACCCGGGGCCAGTAAAGTTGAAGCAGGAATTGTCCAGAGCAGAAAGAATAATTGCAGTGTTCGCCATTAGCATTCCAGCCCCTGCTCTCTCTGGGTTCGTTCGCCACCTCAGCTTGACAGCTTAATGGTTTGCGGGAGAAGGAGCGTTTTAGCACAGTCAGCCTCTGCCTCTTGTGGGGAGAGGGTAACTGGTGAAAGCACGAGGTGAAGTCTCTAGAGGGAGGGACCTGTGTATGGGAAAAGAGGTGTTAAGTTAGGGGAAATGGCCAACTTCATGAGAGCCACACACTGTCACTGCTTCTGGCAAAGCGGTCATTTGTCTGCGCTACTCTTCCTTCTCAGGCTCTCTACCTGGGCACCTTCTCACTGGGCACCCTTTGAAATAAATCTTTATTGATTCTACTGATTAAATTCACTGCTTGCATTTTTGACAGCCAGGATTTTTTACTTTCTGAACAGAACTGACATTCTACTTCCTTTCTCTCCTCCCTCTCCCTCTCTTAGCAACAAATAATAAATAGGACAAAGTTTTTAAGACAAGTCCACGCCACCCCTTCTCCTTTCTGGACCCACCATCCATTTCCTGTATGAGGTTTTGGAGAATGTGGGGGAACTCTCAATACCATAGAGCTGGAAAATGTGTGCCTGGCTCACGGAGGTGGAGACAGTGAAGGTTTGCGGTGGGGGTCGGGGGAGGGGGACGGTAAGCTGGAGGCTTTAGGTAACTGGATGATAAAGAGAGAACAAATGTCTGGAATCAAAGCTAGCCCTCACAATACCCAAAGTAGGAGTTCTGGGGACTCCAGCAGCTAACACATCCCATGAAACTTCCAGCCTTTCACTGCAAGTACTGTGATGTCACTGATGGATTCTCCACGGAGCCTCCGACAGTGTCCTACTCTCTATATTGCCGAACCTCCGGGGCAGTCAGTATTTCTCAATGGAGGTGTCGCTGGCATTCTGGGCAGAACAGTTCTTCATTATGTGGGACTATCTTGCACCACGCAGGATGAGCATCCCTGACTCTCTGGGTGCTAAAAACCAGGAACGGAAAAAGCCTCCGTGCATTTCTAGATACCCCTAGGGAGGGAGAACTGCCCAGACTGAGAACTTCTGCAAGCCTGCGAGGAAGAAGAGTGTGGTTGACACTCTATGGCTCTTCTTGAGGAGATGGGCTATTGAGGTATCTTTGACAGCTGAGTGATCTTGAACAAGTCACTTCAAAAATTCTCTGAGCTTTCGGAGTCCTCGCCGGTTGAATGGTGATAGACGTAGAGCCCATCTCTTAGGTTTGGTAGGAAGATTGATATTAGTGAATGTTTATGAGTGCTTACAATGTGCTAGGCAATTCGCTAAGCACATTATATACAGGAGCTCATCTAATCAACAGCATCCAGGCTGCCCTCCCCACCTGGAGATCCTTCCAATAGCAATAATATCACTATCACTCATAGTTATTGGTTGCTTACTGTGAGCCTAGGCTTATGCTGAGCACTTTATAGTAGTTGTGGGGGATGGATCCTAGTTTCGACTCCATTTTATTGATAAAGAAAGTAAGTTTGGAGGTTCAGAAATTTGCTCAGGTTCATGCAATGAGCAAGTGACAAGCCACACCTGGGGCCCAGGGATGCTTGGGGTGAAGCCCATGCCTTTAGCCCTTTTGCCCCAGTGCTCATTTAAAACCTTGGCACTTGCTTCATCTGAATTCGAGAAGATTCTTCCCTCCCCACAGGGACACGTTAGTTCCCCTCATCTTGCCCAGAAGTAGGTATTCCCTAAACCTTCTAGAATTAGTGATGCCTCAGGCCTCAGACCAGGCTCTGCCCAAGACCCTGCCTGAGAACCTGAGCTGGTCAAACAACCCCACGGGGACCATGTCTCCCCTTTGTGAGCACCAGGACTGCTCTCCTCTCTTTTGGGGCTGCTGTGTGGATGGCTGATAATGCCCAGGCTCCTGGGAGGAAGGGTAAGGTGGTGTCCTCCACCTACAGCTGTGAAAGGGCTGTCACAGGGAGCCGTGGCTCCAGCTGCCAGCGCTGGTGTTTGCAAGCCTCTTGTAGGTGGCCACACTGGGAGAGCTGACACCTTCTATCGGAGGAACTGAAATGCAAGCAGGTCCAGGGTCAGGGCGGGATCAGTGATGCTCTGCATCCCGCAGAGGACTTGCTCTGTGCTGGGGGATTTTCCCCTCTGCTGGTTTGATAAATGATCCAGGGCTGGGTGTCCAGGCGGAGCACGTGGGTCTTGGTGGCCCCCACTACCCGTGCACTTCCCCATGAACTGACAACAGAAGCTCCTGGCTCGAAGAGATGCTTCATCTAGATAAAAACTCCATTTTTTTTAGCTCCCATTCTGACCAAAGGTTTTCCTGTCATTGTGGATTTGACACCTCACTCTCAGAAGGCTTTTAGCCTCCATTTTTCTCTTCCTCTCTGTACCTCCCGCCCCTTCTTTCCCATGTAGCCCAAGCTGTAGAAGGTGTCTCAGTGGAGGTGCCTGCCCTCTGTGGAGGCCCATGGCCCTTGGTCATGGGATGTCCTGCAGTCCTATTTCAGGACATCTGTCCCAAACTAAGGAATCCCAGCTAAAGCCCTTAAAAAGGGTCTTAACTTTTTTGAAATAGCACTTTGGGTGCTGAAAACGATTTCATTCAGGGCAAAGAGTGGACTTAAAGGATTAAGACCCCTTCCAAAAAGACTGGCCTTATTTTTGGCCAGGAAAGAACCACCAGGTCTTATCACTGGCTTAATAATTACCATAAAAGCTCTCATATGTTGAGTGCTTAGTAGTTTGACACTGCTAAGTGCTTGTTTGGGCACCACTTGGTCCAACCTCCTGCCCTGTGAGGGACTCTCGTGCCCAGCATCTCTGCCAAATGGACACTTGGCTTCTGCCTGAGAATTTTCCATGTGCATTCCATTGCAGCCTGTTCCACTGCTGGACTGGTCCCACGGACTCAGAGAGGATCCAAATCTCTGCCTTATGACCACCACTCATAGGCCCTATTTCTGCTCTTTGGAGTAATCTAGAAAGCTTGCTCTCTCCTCCAGGTGGCAGCCCCCAAGTTCAGTTTAAATGTACTCCATCCTTTCAAGACTTCCTGGTCCTCTGAAGTTGCTTGTTTCCTTCTCATCTTTTTAATCAGCCGAATACCTGGAGAGTCAGGTCAACTTAGTAACTTGCCTTTGCAAAAAGCAGAGTTGAGACACAGAGTGGGAACTCAGCAGTTCAGTCTCAAAAAATATGCTTTTCTTCTGAAATACCCACCTCATGAATATCTCTTTCCCTCCTAACTGCTTGGAAGTTAGGCAAAGTTGGCTGTCTTTATAAGGGCACATCTCTTCATTTGGGGGATGGTGTATGAGTCACTGCTGCTGCCGTTGGAGCAGAGCTTCCAGCCTCTCTCAGCAACTGCCTCCTGGTTGGGTCCTCTGGGCTGATTAGCCCAAGGACTGGCTGTCTAATTAGTCTCCAGGTGTCTGGAGCCCCGGTGGAGCAGCCTATATCGGGCAGGTTTCCTCAGAGGAGAAGGCTCCTGCGCCAGGTGGGGCCCCTGCAGGGGCTGAAGGAGGCCTTGTCCAGACACCTCTGTTCTTCCTTCTGCTCCATCCCCATCCTGGCTCCGTTTGTTGAACCTGGATGTGGCAGTGGGGTGTGTGCAGAGGGGAAGGCAGAGCAGAGAGGGTAGTTTACTCTCTGTCTTCTGTAGTCTGCAGCTTCTCCCCAGGCCTGGAGCAAGAGTCAGGCTCAGGATAAAATGACAAGGATGTCTCTCAGAGAGAACAAAAAGAGGAGGGACTGAGTTCACTGCGGAGAACAATACAACACAAGAGTGAGGGCAATAATAATGGCCAGCACTGATACAGCGGCTATTTGTGGCCAGCACTGTTTGAGGCATATATACCTATTAACTCATGTAATCCTCACAAAAGCCCCGTGTGGTCTGTGCTATTATAACCCCATTTTATACACAGGGAACCCGAGGTTCAGAGAGTAACTTGTCCAAAGTCATGAGACAGATGCCCGTTTTCCTCCAAGTTCCACACACCCAATGGCCACGAGAGGCAGAAGAGAGGTGGGGAGCAGAGGTTCAGAGCTTGGGATGGAGTCTGGGCTCCACTACTGAAAAGTGCCTACCCTCTGTGAACTCCAGTGTCCTCTGTCAGAGGGTAATAGGAAGACCCACCTCGTGGGGTCATAGCAAGGATTAACTGAGATGATGGGGTCAAGGGTACAGCCCAGTGCTGGGCATGTGGCAAGGTCTTAGTAGTTAGCTCTTATTGTGAAGAGGGGGTGCTAGGAGTAGAAGGATCACCTCCGTTTTCTTGTTGATGACTAGTGCTTGCATTATTTGTATTATTTTCTATCCATACTCTGCTTCTGCGAATCTTTTAAAGCCACTTGCCCATTTTAAAAACACTGGACTGTTAAAATGAAATAATGCAATAAATCATAAATCCCCTTACTTGGCACAGATATGCTGCAATGTCTTGCAAATACTGATGGCAAACTAAAGTGTTAGGGGACAGCGTCAGCCCCTTGGCATCCTGGGACACTGCCCTCAGGACAGCTGCTGTACTCTGCAGGGCACAGGCCCATTGACGTACCTACCTGTGGGTGTGTCAGTTCTGAATATTGCATATTAGTAGGATTGTTATCTTTCATTCTTTCAGTTAAATATACATTTAAGTAGAAGTTTTAGTGTTTTCTGTCCATATCTCCTTATTTTTGAGACCACTGAAATAAAAGACCTTCCATACCAGCCAACCCAGTGTCTGTTCTATTTGCTGCAACACCTGGCTGTTCTCACTCCGGAGACTCAATCTCTCCCCCTTTGCTCTCTCCATACCCCCTTCCGTCACCGCTATATCTGTACACACGTGCACACTCATGTGTGTCTCCATGGGCGTGTCCCTTGTAGCCAGGCCCTTGCCTCTGTACTAGGTGTAAATATGTGGACACTAGGCTAGGGGAGCCAGGTGGTCTAGTGGTTAAGATTTGGTGGTGCTCTCACTGACCCGGCCTGGGTTCGTTTCCTGGTCAGGGAACTACACCTCCCGTCTGTTGGTTGTCATACTGTGGCAGCTGTGTCTTGCAAAGCTATGCCACCAGTATTTCAAATACCAGCAGGGTCACCCATGGTGGACAGGGATCAGCAGAGCTTCCAGACTAAGACAGACTAGGAAAAAATTAGCCACTCACTTCGGAAAAGATTGGCCATAGGGGCCAGCCTGATGGCATAGTGGTTAAGTGCACATGCTCTGCTTCAACGGCCTGGGGTTTGCAGTTTCAGATCTGAGCACAGACCTATACATGGCTCATCAAGCCATGCTGTGGTGGTGGCTCACATACAAAATGGAGCAATATTGGCAGAGGTGTTAGCTCAGGGTCAATACTCATCACCAAAAAAAAAAAAAAATTGGCCACAAAAACCCTGTGAATATCAGCGGAGCATTGGCTGATACAATGCAGGAAGGTGAGAAGATGGCACAAAAAGACCAGGCCAGGTTCTGCTCTGCTGTACACAGCGTCACTAGGAGTTGGAATCCACTATGGGGCTCTAACAGCAAGAGCAGGGAGGGCAGGAACCCCAGGCCATGCTTCTCTCTCCTTGAAAATGAGATGCTCCCCCTTTACTGGGACTCCTACAAGGGTGGAAGGAGATGGCAGGACAGGTAGCCCTGTGGCAGATGAGTTGGGGAGCCCTGGATTAGGGTCAGAGAAGAACTAAAATTGCTGGCAGATCTCACTAGATATCCCTGTTCTAGCCAAGAAGCAGAGAGAAGAAATACTGTATTCTTTCTTTGTTTATGCTGACCAGTTTTCTATTTCAGTATGAGCTCCTGCTCCCCCTTCCCCTTCACCCCTACATGCACATCAAGCTGCAGCTTCCTCTTTACTGGCTTTTTCTTCTAAGTAGGGTCAGCCTGGGAGTCCTCATGGAGTTGCCATTTTGTTTCCCAGCCTCCCTTTCTTCCACCTCCTCCCTCCCCGACTCAAAGGAATGCCTGTCAATTTCATTGCTTCTGTTGCCTGGCGAGTTGCCCTCTCCCCACAGAAAACAAACAAAAACCCTTAATCGGTCTTTCAGAGCAACCCCACAGGGGTCTGGTTCTGCAGACAGTGGGCCCAAACCAGAGTTCTGGGGTCCCAAGATGTGGAGATGATGTGGCCTTGTTCAAGGAGATGGGTTGGTACGGGGGGATGGCACTGAGGCAGACAGCCAGCGGAAAGGCAAGGTGCTGACAGCAGGTGGGAAAGGCAGCGTGGAGCATGCTGGGCCTGCAGCCTGTGTGCAGGAGAAGCCAGTGGACCCCACTGAGTCAGAACTCCCTGAGGTGGGCAGGGCAGCTGCAGCTTCATAGGCTAGCAGAGCAAAAGGGGAACAGAAGCCCAGAAGCATCAAATGAGAGAAAAATGGTTTTCTTGTGGAGCCAAGGTTTTTTGTTTTAAGTAAGCACAAGGGACGCCTGATGTGGAAGGGAATCTTTGAATTATTGGAAGATGCTTTGGGGATGGAAACTGGGCTGACGCCAGTCTCTGTGGATTTGGGGGAGCTCTTTGAACAGGGGGTGTCTGGAGACCCTTCAGCACAGCTCAGCGGCTAGTTTACAGGACAAGTTAAATCTTTTCATGTCGGAGGACTTGCACCCATCTAATTCCTGAATTTATGTCCTGCCCGAGGATTTGGCTACCTTTGATGGGGGCTGAGAGCACTGTGAGGGATGTTCAAGGTCCATTTAAGGTCACATGAAACTGATCATTTGTTTATCCAGGTCCTATTGAGCACTTACACTATGCTGACTACTGTGCATTGAACGATAAATAAAAAGCATATCTTCACACCTCAATAGGGCTTGTTTAGTAGCAAAGTGAAAAAAGGTATAAATGTTATGGCAAATGCAAAGTAGAAAGTGATAAGTTCTGATGTTTGCACATGTTGCTTTGGAAATCGAGAGGAGGAGAGAGGTTCCTTTGGCTTGGAGGTCAGGAGGGGTCTATGATGGTGGTAACCAATTACACGTTCTGTCTGCTTTACTCCTCACCACAACTTGGAAGGCAGGTCCTACTGTCATCCGCATTTTATGAGGGGTTGAGGAATCTGAGGCCTAAAGGGAATAAGTCATTTGTTCAAGGTCAAATTTGTAAGTGTAGAGTTAGGGAAGGAAGGAGGAGAAGGGAATCTCAGGTGAAGGGAACAATTTGGTGAAGACGTAAGAGCAGGAAAGCACCTGACATCTGTAGGCAATGGAGAGTGGTTCTGTTTGAGTGGAAACGATGAAATCCAGATGGCAGAGGTCTTTGAATACAAGGCTAAGTCTGCCCTTCATTCTGTAGGCAAGGGAGAGCCGCTGAAGATTCTTGAGTAGGAGAGTGTCAAGATCAGAGCAGACAATGGTTGGAAAAAGGGGAATCTGGAGATGTATAGAGCGTTAAGAGGTGACTGTAAGTGAACATGTGAGAGATAATACATTGTGCCCAGAGGACATTATGAAGTCCTATTACTTTGAACAATGCAGGAGAAAAAATTTCTTTTCATTTCAATTCAGTCAGAGGCAACTGATTCCGTAAGAATAAAGGAAAAGTGGTCCATGTTCCACTTCCTTCCAACTCCATCCACACATTGGTACCTATTATGTTGACCCCCGAACTAGACTCCAGTCATTATTGCTCCATCCTGTTTCTGTTGCCTCACCAGATTTCTTTGACACAAGTGCCGGTTACTCTTTAGTTCACTCTAACTCCAGTTTACTGGATTGAGTAAAAACATCTTTTATGCCTTCAGACATTTATTGGCTTTGAGGGAGGTGGTGAGTGAGTGCAAAGTTGACATATGGAAGCATCTAGATGGCCAGAGTAAAGGTGTTGTACTGTAGTGAGAAGAGCACTGAACTCAGGGTCTAGGTGCCATCAGTAACTCCTGGTGTGGTTCTGGGATGTCTGATCCTGATTTTGAGTTTCTGCACCTGCAAGATGGGAGTAATAATACCTAAGCAAGTGAGAAAAATTAGATGGTGGTAAGATAAATGAGAGTCTATCTATCAGTGGTTCTCAAAGTGTGGTCCCCAGGCCAGCAGCGTCACTGTCACCTGGGAACTTGTTACAAATGCAAATTTCTGAGCCCTTCCCCAGACCCACCGAATCAGAAACTCTGGGTGGGCTCTCCAGTTGATGCTGTGATGTGCAGTCAAGTTTGAGAACCACTGCTGTTTGTCAGTTACTTAAGGGTTCAGTCTCTCCTCTGAACTCTATCTTGGTCTGTTACAGTGGTTCTCAAACTTGAATGTGCTTCACCATCACTTGGAGATGTTGCTTAAACACAGGTTCTGTGGATCTGGGTGGGGCCCAAGAGTTTGCATTTCTAGCAAGTTCCCAGGTGAGGACCCCTGCTCTGTTACATACTAGCTTTGTGGACTTGAACAGATTACTTTCTCTCTCTGTGACTCAGTTTCCTCAAAGGATCATAATAGTATTTATCTTAGAGACTGTTATGAAAAATAAATGTGGTAATTCATGTAGAGTGCTTAGTACATTGTACCTCCATGAACATTCTGCTTGTTATTAACGAATTTGTAACAGGCTTTACAAATACAGAGGGTCGTCGTGAAAGTTGGGTGGCAGAGGACTGCGGTGTCTACTTCAAGCAGATTTTTTTATTGTGGTAAAATATATGAATCATGAAACTTGCCATTTTAAGTCTACAGCTCAGTGGCGTTAAGCACATTCACATTGTTGGGCAACCATCACCACCATCCCTCTCCAGAACTTTCTCATCTTCCCCAACTGAAACTCTGTACCCGTTAAGCAATAACTCCCCATTCTCCCTCCCCCTAGCCCCTGGTAACTTCTAATCTACTCTCTGTCTTCGTGAATTTGCCTAGTCTATATGTTTCATATGAGTGGAATCATACACTATTTGTCCTTTTGTGTCTGACTTCTCTAACTTAATGTTTTTAAGGTTCATTCATATTGTAGCATGTATCAAAACTTCATAGCTTTTATCACTGAATAATATTCCATTGTATGGAATACTGTATTTTGTTTATTCATTTATCTGTTGATGGATACTTGGGTCATTTCTGCCTTTTGGCTCTTAATCATTGGCTGAAATCAACAATGGCATACATGCATGTGTTTGAGTCCCTGTTTTCAGTTCTTTTGGGCATATGCTTAGGAGTGGAATAGCCAGGTTGTATGGTAATTCTGTTGTTAGCTTTTCTTTCTTTCTTTTTTTTTGCAGAGAAAGATTCATCCTGAGGTAACATCTATTGCCAATCTTTCTCTCTTTTTTTTTTCCTCCCCAAACACCCAGTGCATGGTTGTATATTCTAGTTGTAAGTCCTTCTGGTTCTTCTATGTGAGCTGCTGCCACAGCATGGCAACTGACAGATGAGTGGTGTGGTTCTGCAACTGGAAACAAACCCTGGCTGCCAAAGGGGTGAGAGTGCCAAACTTTAACGACTGGACCATCAGGGCTGGCTCTATTTTTAGCTTTTTTGAGGAACCACCCAACTATTTTCCACAGTGGCTGTACCATTTTACATTCTCACCAGTAATAGTCAAGTGTTCAAATCTCTCCACATCCTTGACAACACTTGTTGTATTCCACTTGATTCTAGCCATCCTAGTAGGTGTGAAGTGGCATCTCATTGTGACTGATTTGCATTTCCCAACGACATCATTTCGTGTGCTTATTGGTCTTTTATGTATCTTCTTTTGAGAAACTTTTCCTCATGTCATTTGCTCATTTTTAAATTGAGATGGGGCTGGCCCCGTGGCGAGTGGTTAAGTTCACATGCTCTGCTGCATAGGCCCAGGGCTTTGCTGGTTAGGATCCTGGGCGCAGACATGGTACCGCTCATTAGGCCACCTTGAAGCAGCGTCCCACAAAGCACAACTAGAAGGACCCACAGCTAAAATATACACCTATGTGCTGGGGGGCATTTCGGGAGAAAAAGCAGAAAAAAAAAAAGAATTTTGGCAACAGTTGTTAGCTCAGAAGGCAATCTTTAGAAAAATAAATAAATAAGTTGAGTTGTTTGTCTTTTTGTTGTTGAGTTGTAGAACTTCTTTATACATTCTGTTTTCTAGAGCCTTATCAGATGTATGATTTGCAAATATTTTCTCCCATTCTACAGGTTTTTCTTTTTAGTCTATTTTTAAAAATACAGTTTTATTGAGGTGTAATTGATATACCATAAACTGTATTTAAAGTATAAAATTTAAGTTACAAATATATATAGATTGTATAACAAAGTATACAATAATGAGCTTTGACGTGTAAACACCTGTGAACCATCCCCACAATCAAGATAAGGAACTTACCCATCCCCCAAAAGTTTCTTCATGACCCTTTGTAATTCCTCCTTCCTGTCTTTTCTCTCTCTGTCTGTTAATAATAATGCTCTAAATATCCTGCAGTTGACACCGAAGCATGATGGGAAGATACTTAATTTGGGACTCAGGAGACCAGACTCCTGGTGCTCGGGCTTTGTCGTCAGTGGGTGCGACTTTGAACAGCTTCTTCCCTTCCCTGGGCTTTCTTCTTCACCTGCACGTGACAGGTTTTGGCTATCAGTGGTTCTCATCCATTCTGGCTGCATGTTAGAATAATCACTTGGGAAGCAAGTATTTATAACTTTTTAAAAATGCAACTTTTTAATAATTGTTTTATAATTAACTTTGAACAATCATTGCTTTAAAAAAATACTGGTATCTATCCCACATTCTTTGAGTGAGATTTCTGGGAGTGAGCTCCTGGTGTCTGTGCTTTTTAAAAGCTTCCCAGTGATTCTGATGCATAATAACTTGAGATGATTTCCAACACAACCTTCTTATCCAAATTCCATGGCTTATATATCACTTTGTATTTTTCACATCGATTTCATTTCACTCTTTCAGAAACGGAGGTAAGAAAGATATGGCTTGTTTAAAGACAAGGACACAACTATATAGAGTGGATAAGGGACTTGAGTTAGATGTAAGGTAGAGTGAGGACTGGAAGGTAGCGTGTGTTTCTATATTCCCTTCAATTGCTGTTAAACAAGGTGACATCAACATGCCGGCAGCCAGTGACTTCCAGGTAGGGTGTCCTGGGATGGGATTACCATGGACCAGGGGCTGACTATGCCAGTGTATCCTCGCAGATTCTCAGGACTAACTCATACTAATTCCCTAGGATATTGATATTTAAGGTAAAATGCCACCTCATTCATTGTAATGGAGTCTGTTCCTATCTGGGTTAATGAAAGAATGGTGGTTGTTCTCCCAGACATGCTTCATGACCTTCATGGTAGCAAGGTATCTGGAGAACACTGTAACCTGAAGGTTTACTGGGTGAGTCAGTGAGATGCTTTCGGCTGCTGGTGACAGAACCCGATAATAGTGTGAACAGTACGTGAATGATCATCTCACATGAGAAGACCACAGGTTGGATGGCTCCAGGATTGGGTCATGCAGTGGCTCAACAGCATCATCGTGCCTCAGGTACTTTCTTCTCTGCTCAGCCAGGGTGGGGCCTGTCGGTGATGTCTCCCCTCACGGTCAGGAGAAGTCTGCAACAGGTGATGGCATTGCGAATGGCGGACAAGTAAGGAAGAGGGGTCTCCTTCACATGAAGTCCCCAGCAGCCTTGCTATTTGGTCCAACTGGCCAGGTTGGAGTCTCGTGGCTGTTCTGAAACTTATCACTGTCAAGGGGAAGGAGACCACCATGATTGGCTTAATCCAATCACAGTTAATCACTGGGGCTTGGAATCCCTGGCTTATTCCAATCTTGACTGACCCCCTTCTGAGGTGGGGCCCTGTTTGGAGGGTGAACTCCTGAATAAAGTTGGGGGATATACCAGAAAGAAAGAACCAAGAACCAGGGGGCGCGGTCAGCTGCCTCAGTAGGGGAGTGTGGAATCAGAACCAAGGGGCTGGTGTTTTTGAGAACCACGTCATCTGCACTGTGGAGAAGCCTGATGACCAATTGCTGTCCCTCCTCAGAGTGTTCTTCCTGATGAGTCACCTACTTGTGCCTGGCAGCCACCTTGGCTCTTTCTCTCTCCCTGGTTGGTGTGAGATTAAAACCCAGCAGTTGTTGCTGTTTTGTTCTGTGCTCCAGGCTGACCACCCTGAGTTGGCTAACACCTGCTTTGTTCAGACTGTTTAGATTACTGCCTTCTCGAGTTACATTCTTGTCTGGAGGAAGAAACCATGTCACTTTGAGTGAGTTTGGGTTCCTTGCTCTTTCAGCAGTGATTTGGGGACACCTTTCCCCAGTAAGGTGGCTTCACAGCTATCTGCTGCTTCCGTGGAGATGTCTTGATTGCTACTAAATTAACTCTCAGAAGGTTACCTTATCTCCATGTTCCAGGGGCTTCTTTCTGTAGCCTCTGTGTGCAGACTCCATTAGCTACCTCTCAGGGCTGTTTGAAGATGCTGTTCAGATCAGGTGAGGTGGGCATCTGGGTGGAGGCTGAATCTGGTACCTGGGCAATATGCTGGCAGGTGAGATGGGGAGTTGGTTTGGGCAAATGCAAACGTGACTGTGATGTGGCTGGGTGTCAGTTCAGGTGGGAATACAGGTCATTGGTCGGTCGCCTCATCGATCTTTCCAGGCTGAGCATTTTGCCTCATTGATTTTTCACTGCCGACTGAATCTTGTTCATCCGTTCACTTAGAGATTGCTTTATTTCTTTTCAATTTATTTTTCTGTGCCCATTTGACACTTCACTACATTGTATTGCCCTTACTCACTGTAAATGCTGATCACCTCTTTCCTAGGACAATCTCTGTGACCTTGGGAAAGGCCTTTAACCTCTCTGAGCCTCAGTTTCCTCATCTGCTAAATGGAGGTGATAATTCCTGCCCAAAGCACATGGAAGCTTGGGAGGCAGTTGGGCATCTGGGAGAGTAGTTCCTGAGAGGTGGTGGCAAGATTTGCTCGGTAAGGGAAACATGGCCTTGCTCAGACTTGGCAATGGAAGGAAGAACCTCCACTTGAGGAGGGGCACTGAGCTCCCACAGCCTCAGTTCTCGCCCAGAGATCCTGATTCCTCCTGCCAATAACTGTAGCTTCAGCCAGGTTGGCTCCCAGGGACGGGACGCATCTTGCTTGTAACCCCGGCCCAAGTATGGATTTACAACTGTCCATTAATTTCTAATAGCACAGCTGAGACAAGGCTGGACATTTTAACGGGACTTTGCCAGGGGCCTTGGGGTAATAAAAGGGAAATAAATAGAGTTACTATAACAACTCAATGGGGTTTCCAAGCTAGGGTTTAGTTTGTTTCATCAGTAGGTGAAGCCCTGGTTTAACGCCTATTGTGCTGCCGTGGAACAGTGTCCATTTTTGAACCCTAGCTAGGCCCCATAGGCCCCTTAAAGACTAGGCATGAAGACTGAGACCCAGAGAGGGGTGGGAGTCCCCTCTCTTACCTGTGAAGGTGTACCGCCAGTCCTAGTGACCCATTTGGGGAGCCACCTGTTACTGGATGACTGACACCATGAATGTCGACCCCTTCCTGAGCACAGCCTTATGCCATAGACCAGGACATAAGAGTCGTTATCCCCAAATAAAACAGCAGCCTCACAAGGGCACCAGAAACACCTGCATTACAGGCAGCAAGGAAGCGAGGCATCCGGGCAAGGTGCCTAGATGTTGAGCCTGCTCTTTGGGTGTGAGGATGGCAGGGCCTTTGAGTCTGGGAATGAGTTAGGAATGGAGGAAGCAGAAACCTGTCCTTTGTTGAGAGAGGCTTATTTTATGCTTCTTCCTTTTTCTATGTTTATCTTGTTTTCCCTTTGGATTTCTTGTAATCAGAGAAAATTGTATCTTCTCTCAGCTGTGCTAGGAGGAAGCAGGAAAAGGGGATTGTAACAGGCATGTCGCTTTCTGCCAGGAGGTTAAAGAGAGGGATGCTGTGTATCTGTGATGGTGGTGGGAATAATGTGTTATGTGAGTGGGCCTTTAGCAGAAAGGGGAAATCCAGGGGGACAGAGTCTATACCACTTCTTCCAGCTGCTTCTCCTCACCTAGAGATTTTCCTTCTAGACGTAAATCTTGAAAGCTTTTTTTTTCAATAAGTGAAGCTAATTGCCTTAAACTTCTCGATCTCTTTGACAGAATTTTTTTTTTGAGGAAGATTAGCCCTGAGCTAACATCTGCTGCCAATCCTCCTCTTTTTGCTGAGGAAGACTGGCCCTGAGCTAACATCCATGCCTATCTTCCTCTACTTTATATGTGGGACGCCTACCACAGCATGGCTTGACAAGCGGTGCTATGTCTGCGCCCAGGATCCGAACTCCGGGCCGCCAAAGCAGAACGTGTGCACTTAACCGCTGTGCCACTGGACCGGCCCAGACAGAATTTTTATTAAGACTAAGTGAGAAAATAGATGTAAAAGTGTTTTGTGGAATGAAAGCCAGCATACCAAGATTTCCCAAAGTGTGTACCATGGAACAGTGCTCCTGGAGATATTAATAGATATTAAGCAATAAAAGTGTTCCTTAGTCAAATGTTTTTGAGAAACCCTGATTAACAATCGTTCAACAGATGTCTTTATCAAAGGACCTCTCAAGACTTTTAATAAACTAATGTGTGTCTTGGTGGCTCTCGAGGAGGGTGATTTGGTGTTTCCCAAACTTGCTTAATCTGGGACCCTTTTAGGGCAGAGCTTTGGGAGGGATCAGTGTTCTTCATGGTGCGATGTTATTATAATTGTGTGGGTTTGGAGTTGCTGACGGGTGAAGGGGGCACGCTTTCATTCAGTAAGCTTTGACAGGCATTTGTCCATAACATTTTCTCATTTCAACATTTCTCCCCATTCTCACCAGTGTCTGTGAAACGGCAACTCTGAGCGGGAGTTATTTAAATTCTAGAAGAGTTTTTTTTGAGGGGAGGAAATCCACTTTTTTTAAAATTAAAAATTGCCTTACCTCACATGCTCCATCATGAATGAAACTTGAAGACATTATGCTAAGTGAAATAAGCCAGACACACAGGGACAAGTACTGTATGACTCCACTTCTGTGAGGTCCCTGGAGGAGTCAAATTCACAGAGACAGAAAGTAGAATGTTGGTTGCCGGAGGCTGGGGGGAGAGAAGCTTGGGGAGTTATTGTTTAATGGGTCCAGACTTTCTAAACTGAAATGAAACTGGATGATGAAAAAGTTCTGGAGATGGATGACAGTAATGGTTGCACAACACTGTGAATGTACTTAATGCAACTGAACTGTCCACTTAAAAATGGTTAAAATGGTAAATTTTATGGTATGTGTACCACAGTTTTTCAAAAAAGTCTTTAAAACATTAAAAGAAGTCTTGTGCTTGGTCTGGTTCTTTTGATTTCAGGCTCCTTTCTTTCAGACTCTGGCCTTTAGAGCTTCACTGGCTTGCATACCTTGTGCCCAGGACGCTCTTTGTAAGTTGAGTGACGAGAGGGCTCCTTATAAGAAGTATGTGACTGATGCTGATTTTTTTTTGCCAATTTCACTCCTTTAGTATTATTAATTTTGGTTGGAAATTTATGAAGTTTACAAATTAGCCTGTATTTCATAAGCATTTGCAATTTCCCTTTAGTAAAATTGAAATTTTGATGTGATAGTTCTTCTTTCACAAAAAATAAGTGTAAAATGCTAAGTCTCTAAGTAACATATTTAGTTGGCATCACTTTCTTACGGCCAAGGTCCCTTGGTGCAACCTTTGCATCTACCGAGGGGCTGTCACAGCAGAGGCTCTCGTGCCTACGGGGCTCTCTGCAGGCTTAGGTTCAAATCTCAGCCTCACTTCATACAAGTTCTTGAGAATCTCAATCTCAAAAATAAGAATACCATTAGCATCCTCTTGGGAGCACTTAACTGAGATGCCTGTGCAGACCACACAGCTGGGTTCTCTGTAAGGCCACTTACTGCCATGATTTCCCTTTCACATCAACCGGGGCAGAGCTGGCTCTGCAGACGACCTTGCCCTTGATGTCCCAAACAGAACTCTTGACTTTTTTGCTCCCCAGCCCCATTCCTCCTCCGTCTTCCCCATGTCAGTAAAATGGCACTACCATCCACTCAGGTTCTCAAGCCCAAATCGAGGAAGTATTATGAGTTCCTCTCTTCCTCCCCTCTCATTTCCATATTCACCAGCAAGCCATGTTGGAGCAATGACTCACATGTTTTCACCACTGTCACCTGAGCCAGGCCACCATCACCCCTCCATGAACTCCTGCAGGTCTCCTGTTCCACCACCAACCATTCCCCACTGAGCAGCAGACTGAGCTTGTCAATGATAAACCTGACCATGTTACTCCCTTCCTTAAAACCTTTTCATGGCCTCTCATACAGTTTGGAATGAAATTCAGATCCCTTCCCATGGTTTTAAATGTCCTCCATCATCTGCCCCCTCCCTCTTTCTCTGAACCTGCCACTGATACTTTGCTGGGCACTCAATGCCTTCCAGCTCCTCAGCCTCCTGCCCTTTCCTTGCCGAGTCTGCCCCCTCCTCAGGGCTTTTGCACTCACTTTTCCTTTGGCCTAGGATGCTCTTTCTCCAAATCTTTCCATGGTTGGCTCCTCCTTGTCATTTAGTCCTCTGCAAGCATCACAGAGAGGCCTCTACTGGTCACTCCAGCTAGGGAACACCCTGCCTCCAACAGTTACTCTGTATCAAATGACTATGCCTTCTTTTTTTTAAGGTCTTAACACTATCTGAAAATAGCTATTTTTCTTGTTTATTGTCTGTATTCTTACTATTAAATGTAAACTCCATGACATCAAAGACCTTTTTATCTTATTCATTGTCACCCTAAGATCGTAGGTTCTTGGCACACAATAGGATCTTATTCAGTGTTGTTGACCAAATGCGTGAGTGGACTTGGGTCATCTTCCCTTCTTGCTGCTTGGCCCTCTTATACCACCTCTTGGCCACCTAGAACTTGTCCAATTGTGTTACCTTCTTGGGCTGAAGGAAAGGGACCTCTCCATCACATGCAAGTTATCAAGGCCTAGCAAGGTGATGACAGTCCAAAATAGTTTAGCTTTTATACCCTAATAGGCTGGAAGGCCTTCTTCTCCTGCAGGTTAACAACTGAGCATTGGTCATGGGGCCTTCTAGGCTAATCTCCCCTCCCACTTTTGAGATACAGTCTTCAGTGATGACTCTGATGGGTGGCTTTGTAGTTTGTTGGATCTGTCAGAAGACCTGAGTTGCAGACACATGAAGAACATGACTTTGGGCAAGTTAATGAAATTCTCTGTCTCGGCATGCCCATCTGGACTATAATAGTCATGGCTTGGATAGAGGTGGATATATATTTTTGGAGTGATGAGAGTTTATTGCATATGAAGGAGTTTGTAGAGGGCAAGGCATTACACACAAACGAGAGGTGGTGGCGGTCGCGGTGGTGGTAGAATTTCAGACCATGTAAGAGGAGGAGGTGGCCAGAGCTGGCAGGAGTTTTTCTCTGCGTGGAGCACCCTGTATTTCCCCCCACTGAGTGATGTGCAGAGCAGACTCAAAGAGCTGCTGTGCCTTCTTAAAGGCCTCCTGGGTCGTATGGTGGATTCAACCTTGTATCACACCTTGGATCCATCTCTTGGCCTCTTGTGCCCCCAGTGACACAGCTTCTGAGCAGGTCCTGAAAGGGGGTGTCAGCAGGATCTCACGTGAATCCTTCCTCTTCCTGGCCTTGCCCCAAGGCCCTCCAGCGACATGCCCCACACTGTATCCTTGTCACCTGGGAGAAGGAAGAGGGCACGACCAATTGACTGGGGTGCTGTGGAAGGGAACCGGTCCCTTCAGGAGTGCTGGTGAGAGGGCTAGCCCTGATGTTAGGGCAGGGGTTGACTTGTTGAGGTCCATACTGTGTTGCTGCTCTACAGCGATGGGCACCTTGGAGAATGCATCTGAGGGTCTTCACCATTCTGGGCCTCGCTTGTAAAATGGTGAGGGGATTGGGGTTAAGATTTCTTGCTCCTTGCCTCATGTGTTGCTGGTATAAATACAGAAGTAGGGTGAGGTCTCAGCAGAGTGGGGAGGGCAGGGGCAAGGGGATTGGGAGATGGGAACGTGTTAGTTCATTTTAGAATCATTGTCAGAAACTGCACACGTCTCTTTGGTCCTTTGACTCATAAGTGAGTGCCCAGCAGGTGGGAGAGGGAGCGTGACTCTGTGGCACGGGTCCGCGCTACTGGGGACCTGAACCTTAAAGCGCGTGTGAATAAGAAGGGGGTGGGCCAGGAACAGCCTCCTTAGGAGGTATATCATGTTATACTAGCGTTACTTGATCAATACCAAATATCTTACAAATTCAGCATTGTCATGGTGATGGAGATTATTTCCAAACGTTAAGATATAAAATCCCCTAATCTGCTACCTTCTTGCTTATTTCCAGGTAGTGGTGCTTGGCCCCAAAACTTTGTCACAGTCATTCTGAACAATTGTTTTTTTCCAGGAGCGAATATAGCTCTGTTGGGCTTCCGGCTGCAGGGGAGGTTTCTGCCAAGATTTGCGGCACGCAGCTGAAATATGTTTTGTATTTTATGAGCTTTGGCTCATCGTGGAATTAAATAGCACTAATTACATGAATATAGACCAGCAAGGGAGACAACTGTTCACTTCCTGATTTTCTCTCGAATTGAAAGGAAAAGGAGGAGGTAGAGTGACAAGGAGACTGAGGAGAGAGCCCTCCTGCTAGACATCAGATGACAACAGAAGTGCTGTCACTTGGCCCAAAGGCGCCCCACACAGCCTGCTCTCTCACGGCGCCACTGTTTGGTGGAATTATGGGCCTCCTTGCGTGAAGAATCTGTGGGCTCGAAGGCAGGCTGCCGGGCTGCGGGAAGCAGGTTGGCTCTGATGGGGACAGCAGTGACAGGGGCTGCTGGCAGGGAGGCATTTCAGGGGTGGAGTGGTAACTGGGGGAGATGCTGAGGCCCAAGGATCTGAGAGCAATGGGCTCCCAGATGAGTTCCCCAGCACCTTGCATTTAGCATCCTTTCCAAACCCAACGACATTTTTTCAGTTAGAAAAGTTCTAGTTAGAGATTTCACACCTGTCTAAGGAAGGGAATTTCCATTGCTTTTGCCATTTCTTTTCTTGCCAAGGACAGGAAATGAAATGGGCAGAATCCTCTTATCTTAGGGTGTAAATTAAGCCCTTGGGTTAGGGGGAGGTGCTCCAGAGCCTGGAGGCCTCCTGCTGACTCTTCACTCAATTGTCACATGGAGGGGTCCCACAGGCTGGAAGAAGTGAAGGCCCCTCCAAAGGGCTAACTTGTTCTCTAGGATCTGGCTCTGGGAAATGGGTTCACATCTGAGCCGATGAGGTGCCTCCTACTCCAGCAGTCCTCATTGTGAGAGAGAAAACACGTTCAAAGAGTGCGATTTAGGCCGTGTGACAGGTGAGTGCTCACCTTCCCTGAGGGCAGGCTGTGGAATGTGACCAGGCTCCCTACATTTTAGGTTGAGGCTGCTAAAAAGCCAGTTTAAGCAAAGATGCAAAGCATCTCGAGAGAGAAGCTTCAGCACCAGCCTTTTGTTTTCAAGTAAACACCACCCTCATGTGTTGTCACCATCGCCATGATGTGGTTCTGCTGAGAAGGCCATTTGTGGAACCCTCCCAATGTCAGTGACAGCCTGTGTTCCAGGAAGTCTAAACGCTTCACTCTCCCTTCTAGATGTAGTCCAAGAAGAAACTTCATGATCTCTCTTTCCTCATTGCCCTATCTCCAGAAATACCATTTTACAGTTGGGGAAACTGAGGCATCAGAAAGAAGGGCAGCAACTTAGCAGGACGGTGGCCGGTGAGGATGTCTGTTCCTGATGCCCGTAGCGTCCTCACCATGGTGATTCAGAGACAGGAGGATTTTATGGGTGAATTTGGCTGACACGTCAACCACTGTGAGCTAGGCACAACCCACCTCTTCCCCTGATCGTGAAAGGAGAGGAGGGTCTGCAGGGAGAGAGGCTTGTTTGGGTGAAGCCCACGTGACGCAGCTTTGCTTGCTGGTGCCAGGCTGGCCGTCCAGGCAGAGAAAATGCAAGGCTTGGGGGAGGGTGGGGATGGGCAGCTGGAGAGCTGCAATGGTCCTCCTTTCCAGATGAAAAGCAGTCACCTAAGCAACCCCTCCGTCCACTTTTCCCCAGGCCACATGCCTGAGATGGGGCTGCATGGAGTGATGACTATCCCCAGCGTGGGGTGGACTCCAAGCTCCTTCTCTGTGACACAAATGTCCACCCAGGTCTTGGGGCAGCAAAAGTGACAGCAAATGCTCCCCTTGCCACAGCTTTGGGGTGCCTTGAGTGCCTTCCTATGATGTCCCTTCATTTCTGCACATCCAGAGGCCAGAGGGGACACTTGGAAGAGTGGAAGCTGCCCCTTGGACAGGATGTTCGTCATGGGCTGGGCCAAGGGGTTGGGGCAGGACGGAATGCCCACATTGGTGCCAGGAGGTGCCACTTTGCAGAGTGGATCTTGATGCCAAGTCCAGCTGGGGCAGCTGTCCCCGAATTCCTGGCCAGCCTGTTTCTTTAAATGAGACACTGGAAAGAAGTTTATGATTCTGTCCTCCCAGCGCAGGCTTCTATGGAGAGTGTTGTGTTTTTAAAGCCTCACAGCCAGACTTGGAGTAAAGAGAGTCATTGCTTAGCGACTCCCCCACCCAGAGCACAGCGCCTGGAATATAAAGGGCTGTCGCGATGTAATAATAGAGTTCCATCTCGGGCTGCCTGGGCTCGGCTGCAGCTCCCGTGTGGTGCTACTGGCAACAGCCGTCTTGGCCAGGGAAAGGTGGTTCTGCGCCCTGGGGGGGCTCCCTCAAGGCCAATGATGTGGAGGCCTGGGGGAGGGAAGCCATAAATGGGGGCCTCAGGGGTCTAGGGAGTACCTAATCTCTGAATGGGGGCGGCTGGCAGACTCACCCGCCTGCAGAGGCTTCTTCTAGTCTGGTTCCAAAGGCTCTGTCCATGGTAATCGTGTTTCCCCAGCTCCTTTAATAAGCTGGGAAGTAAGGATTAAGAAAGTCCGAGTAGCTGAGCTTGGTGCTGAATTTCCCAGGGACCAGGCTTGTTGCCTGGTGGCGCCCGGACTCTCATCTGTGCCTGGCTCCCCATAGCTCCCTCTTCCCCATCCTTTATGCCCTTCTCCAGCCCTTCCCCCAACCACCAATGTCACATCTCCCATGCTCAAAAGACCAGAGGCAGAGGCAGAGGGAAAGCAGACTGGAGAGACTGACTCCTGGGCTCACGGGCTGCCCTAGCCATGCTGCCTTCTGGTTTTTGTGCTGGGTTATGGCCAGGCTGACCCTTCTGAGTCCCCCACTCGCACTTAGACTGTCCAAAGGCAGCGCTGTGACCTCCTGGGAGGGACAGTTGCTTTGACTTGGTTTTTCCTCCAAGTGGTGGTGTTGGATGGCACTGTGACACCCACACCCTCAAGCGCTTTTCCTCTTATGAATCTGGCACTTGTTGCTGAGACACTGACGAGGAGAAGGGGTGGCAGTGAAGCATATGGGGGCTGCACGCCCATCGTGGGCTTCAGACTGCAGCCAGTTGCTCGACCAGACCAGAGATGTCACATCTAAACATAATCCTCCAGAAAAGGAAAGAAAATAACAATTCATGGCTCCCACTTCTAGAAACGAAGAATTTAAAGTGAGAAATGCAGACAAGAAAAATACTGGTACTTACCGAAGGTGTGATTGTGAGTGTATAGATTACAGATTGGAGTAGGAACCTAAAAAGCCCTCTGTCTGGCTTGCTAATTTGGATCAATGAATGTCTAGGTTTCTCAGATGAAATAGAAAGAAGGCCTGTGCTGTGTCCCCACTGCCCTCAGCTGCACGCATGCTTCTAGGTACTTTCTCCGTAAGCTGCTTTGCCATAGACATCTTTGCTGCATTCTGGCCACAAACATTTTCAATGCTTAACTAATTGGCCATAAGGCAATTTTGCCCTAAAAGATAAAATAACAAAAAATAAAAGAGGGACATTAAAGAGGACATAATGAAACATGAAAAATGAATAACAAAATTAAAAAGTCTTTATTGCTAAGTACAAAATATTTGAATACGTTTAAAATGTGTGTAGATTCATGGAACAACTGTGCAAATAATTGATTTTATTTTGTGGGTTGTGCCTAAGCATTTGTCTTGAAAGCCTTTCGTTCATAGTATTATACATTTTTGTTTTGCTTGTTGATTCATCTCCTCGTTCAGCATCCATCACACTTTTTCTTTTTCACTAAAATTTCTTCCTTCATTAAGAGAGGCATCAGTTTCCAATACCAGGATGTGTGTTTGTGACTGAGCTTTGTATTGCATCATGGAAAACATTCCACACTGTTGTTTGTTCTTGGCATATTGTCACATGTCGGTTGATAGATGTTGCAAAGTTCTATGAGAGATGTGGAGCTAAGATTTATATAATATAGAAATAGGAGTACTGCATCAATAGAGGAATGAAATCAAACTGTCAACCAGTTGTTTTATCCTCTATGGCAAAATTACTTTATGGCCAATTAGTTATGTGGTGAAAATGCTCATGGCGAAGATGTTTACAGCAAAGCTGCTTATGCTGAAAACACTGGACATGGCCCACATGTAGTGCCTTCCTTGGCCCGAAACGTGGAAAGGGCCACTGAGGAACATGGCAGATTTTTCTACCCTGTAGATAGATGTTGGCATGGTCATCTCCCACCTCTCTGGGCTTGGCAATTTGCTGTCTGGCTTCGGGAACATGGAGGGGGCTGCTGGCATCTAAAGAGGACTTTCCCTGGGTCAGCCTGATGTACTACAAGGAAGGGTGCCCCCAGGCACCCAGCCTTGGGTTTGAATCCGGCTTTGATATGCAGTGAGCTGGCTGTGTTTCTACCTGGGTCAGTTCGGGTGGTGCCAACTGCTGTCACACAGAATCCATGGTTTCAGAGCCTTATCCCAGTAATGGTTGATTTCTTGTCTGATGTGGATGTCCCTGGTTGGTGGGTGGGTCCTTCCATCTTGAGACTCCACCATCCTGTAGGGCCTCAGAGTCCTCCTTATCCAGCAAGTGAAAGGATCTGTAGAGAAGACTCACTTATTTCTTACCTGCTTTATGCGCTCTCACTATTCACGGGGATCACACCTGGATACTTTGTGGACATGTGGAGGCCAGCAAATGTAGGCCGTAGCTGGCAGCCACCTCTTAGCAACAACTTCACACTGACAGCTGCATGGATGGGGAAGCACATGTTTTTGGTGGATGGCCAGTTTCCTGTCCCTCGGCCTCACCGGTACAAGCGATGAACCATCTGAAGCACAGCACTAGGGAAGACCGAGGGAAATGATGAAGTCCCTAGTCTAGTGGGGCTGGGAGGTGGACCCATACAGAGCTTGCCAGTGACTGGAGATGACCTCAAAAGGGGACAGCTAGAGATTCCTCTAGGAGACCCTTGGCCCCTGGAGGGCAGGGGCACTGTTTTCTGCTTAGGAGTGTCTGTACCCCTCACAACCAGCTCAGAACATCTCACGTGGAACATGCTGCATCAACATTCCTCGACCGAATGGACGAACGCTTGCTGCCTTCTAGCAACCATGTCTCCTGCGTTGTCTAAGTTTTCCTGACTGCCATTTTGTCCCCAGTCCTGCTCCTTCTCTTCAACAGGGTCTGCACTGATTTCCTCTCCTGAGTAGGGCCATGGTTCCCAAAGTCTAATTTGTGGGTGCAAGGTGACTTGTTATGATACTCCAGCTAGGAGACCAGCTGCTCCCATTGTAAATCATGTGTGAAAGATATAGCTTCCCTGATGCATCTGAAGTCATGTCCCATACAGGCAAAACTGAGTATTTTAAGTAGTTATAAGCCCTGGACTAGAGCAGAGTAAAGCCAGTGTTTTGAGTTTGGTCCCTGTTTGAGCTGAGAGGCCCAGCACCAAGATTTACTTTGTATTTCAGCCGTAGGTGATACACCCAAGCTGCCATCTCATACTGTCTTCTGTGGAGTAGTCATTCATTCATTCACCATTCGTTCATCCATTCATCAATGTGTTCCCAAACATTTATTACATATCTACTATGTATCAGGCTCTGGGCCTTGAAACTGGAGACAATGGTGGTGAAAAATATATAATCTCTGACCTCAAGGAGCTCATATTTTCAGAGAGGGGACAGCGTCAATGGGCAAATACAACAGGGTTTGTAATATGTGGGACTCTGGTGGGCACTCACCTGAGTTCCTGTACTAACATATAGTAGGGGCATCTTAGACCAGAGCCGGGGGCAGAGATGGCTTCATTTGAAGACTGTGTCCCTAGGCAAGGGGGTTGGGGGCTGGGCACCCTGAGCGGTATAAACACCTGTTCAGAAGGCGTGGTGGCATGGACAGGTGGAGAACTTCCTGAGAGACTTGCCAGCACAGCCCTCAAGGCAAATGCCCAGCAGACGGGGAAGCATTGTGTTTGATTATGAAAGTCAGCACACACGCATGCACGCACACAAGCACACACCCAGATCTCACCTGGAATCATGCCTCATTCTTTGTGAAACTCTTGATTACTCCTGTGGGCAGCAGGACACGGAGATCTCTTCGGTGTGTGAAAGAATAGGCTGTTAGAGAGGATGTGTTAAGAGACACTCTACTCGTTTGGCTAGAAGCCTGGATTTTTCTGAGTATGGGTAAGGATTCTTTCATTAACAAGTGTCAGAAAACTGAACCCAAACTGGCTTACGCAAAGGGGGAACTTTTGGCTCATGTAACTGGAAAGTGTAAGCATAGAGCTGGCTTCAGTGCATGTGATCTAGACATCTATGTGATGTCACCCGGGCCTGAGACCTGGTACTCTCCTTCCTCTGGCTCAGCTCTGCTCTCCTCAGTCCTTTGGCTTTATTCTCTTCAGGCTCCCCTCCCCACCTCCCATCCCCATGATTACAAAATGCTGCCTTTAGTGCTTAAGCCCACACCTCTCCAAGGCCACACATCCAATGGAAGAGCTAGAACTTTTCCCTCAGCACTTCCATTCAAAGTCTTATTGCCTCTCAGATTCTGATCCGACCATCCCTGAACCAATCGCTGTGACCCTCCATACCCCCTCGTGCTGGTTGGTTTGGTCATGTGTACACCCTTGAACAAGGGGTGGAGTCGATTCCCCCAGAAGCTTTTCTGAGAGAAGGTGAAGGCGTGGGTTCCCAGAGGATAAGTGAATGGTAGCAAAACAGCAGATGTCCACTATTTCTAACAGTGTCTTTCAAATACTTTTTGACCATAACTATATTATCAGGGTTCTCTGGAGAAACAGAAACAATAGGATACGTGTGTGTATATGTATGTATATATATATATATATATATATATATATATATATAATAGAGAGAGAGAGAGAGAGAGAGAAATGTATTTTAAGGAGATGGTTCATGTGATTATAGAGGCTCCAAGTTCAAAATCAGCAGGGTAAGCCCCCAGGCTGGAGACCCAGAAAGAAACCCATGTTGCAGTTCAAGTCCGAAGGCTGGTCACTGGCAGAATTCCCTCTTTCTTGGGGGAGGTTAGTATTTTGTTCTAGTCAGGCCTTCAACTGATTGGATGAGGCCCACCCACGTTATAGAGGGCACTCTGCTTACTCAAAGTCTACTGATTTAAATGTTAATCTCATCCAAAAACACCCTCCCAGAAATATCCAGAATAACGTTTTACCAAATGTCTGAGTTTTATGGCCCAGCCAAGTTGACACATAAAATTAACCATCCTAATGACCAACAGTAAGAAATACACTTACACCGCCCTCATACTTTTGCTGCAATGTGAATACATACGTATTTTTGCTGAAATGGAAGTCTCACTAAACCATGATTATCCTTCCTTCATATATACGCCACACTCTTATTTTTCTTTTGTTATTTCACTTAAAAAGCACTTGTGACCCCCTCAATTGGTTTCTGGACTCATGAAGGGTTGTGGAGATGGTTTTATTGAAACAGCGTCCTAGAATACGTTCTTTGGATGTTCTCTTAACCCGTAGCAAAGGTCCTGAGAATTAGGACTCCTCCAGAGGGTCAGGGAAGGTACCATGTGGACTGAGGGAGACCTGGAGAGCTTTCCAAGTCCTGCTGTGATTGTGTGTGGCCTCAGCCAGGACCTGTACCCGCTCATGCCTTGGTTTCCTTATCTGTAAAGGAGGTCCCTTCACAAATCCCCACCCACAGGGTTGTCGCAAACAATAAAATCAGTGCGAGGTAACATATATGAAAACACTTTGTAAACTCTAAAGTAATTTCACAAGGTAATTGCTGCTTTAAACGGCTGTGTAATAACTTTCTTCTCCACCACTCAGGAATCTGAGAGATGATGCTATTACATGAAAATTAGTTTGAGCTCTTCAACACTTGCCACATAAAACAAAGCCCCAATTTCTTTAATCAAAATGATGATCAGCTTCTAAAAATGAGTCCCATCTCCCCTGAGATTGTTCAGAATTAAATCTGATTTCAAAGAAGAGAAAACCGCTGTGTGTTTGGGTCTCACGCAGAGCTTCTCAATTCTCCTACCTTCTTGCCCCTGCCCACTCCACCTGTGTCAGGGAGCCCTTTGGGGCAATCTTGGGGTGACTTGGTCACATTACTTGCCTTTAAGAATCAGAATTGGGCTGAATGCTACCTCCAATACTTTGTTTTAAAACCAGCTAAATTATGACCTGAGAGAGAGGTGGTGGGTAGGACCTGAAATTGGGGTGCATTTCTTAGGTTGGGGTTACCACTTTTGAGGATTGATGTCCTAGAGTGGGAAACCACTCAGGAAGTCCCAGCTTTGCTAGAATGGAGCAGCCTCAGGCAGTCCTTGGGGGAGAGCCCTGGGAACTCTGCCCACCTGTGGGTCAGGGGGTGGGGTGGGAGGGCTGCAGTGGGTCATGTCTGTGGTGGTAGCCCGTGGGATCTCTGGTGAGGCAAGCTGGAGCCCACATCCTCGCTTGTTCCCTTTTTTCTTCCATTTCTCTGTTATTTGTTTTCTAATCAGTCCCCTTCGCGGTGTGTAAAATGAGAGGCTGGTTATTCCTATCACACGTTATTGTTTTCTGTGCTCGCCCCCCCTCCCCACCCCAGGCGCAGTAATTTCACCATCCCCAGATGAGAGTGATAAGTGTTTGAGATGCATAACTGTGTCTCATTTCAGTGCCTAATAGAAGATGGAGAATGAGCCCTGGCACCTTTCTGCTCAGTAAATTCATAATTACAGGCTTCCTCGTCTCGCCTCTTGCAGACTAGAGACCTGTTGACTGGCTGTGGGTCCTTGAGTGTGTACAGTAAGGCAGAGGTATGGCAGGCACACTTTTCCTGATGCTTGGCAGGTTCCAATATAGGGACTGCCGAAAGGTCCCTTCAGAGGCTTGATGGCTGAGCACTGACCTGCACCTGCCTGTCTGGAATAAGGATCACCAACCCTGCTGGAATTTGGTTGTTGGCAGTGAGGTTCTGAGAGCTATGTTAGCCAGCAGACGTGTGGCACCCAAAGAGCAGGCTCCTCCAGACAAAGGCCAGGGAGCAGATGCCGAAGTGGGTTCACATAAAGTTGGAAGACAGGCCTTGGGTGGTGGGGAGAGCACTGGACTGCGAGTCCAGAGACCTGAGCTTAATCCCATTCCCACCTTGAACTCACTCTGTGACCTTCTGCAAGTCATTCGACCTCTCTGGATCTCAGCTTCCTTGTCTCTAAAATCAGAGACTGGGAATCACTATTTTGGATTATCTCTTTCAGATCAAAAACTTCTAGGCTCTTTTCTGAGATTTGGATTTGCACAGGCAATTCAAGATGAAACATCCTGACCAGTCCTCACTCTAACTGAGTTGGTACCATCTCGTTGTCATAATCCTAATCTTCTAAAACTTGTTTCAATCTTGTCAACAACAACCACTATCATTTGATAAGCACTTACTGTGTGCCAGGCCGAGGCCCTGTGCCAGGCGCTTCCCCGTTGTTAACACATTGTCTAGAGGTAAATAGTGGTGCCTGCCCCAAGAGGTGCTCCCTGCCAGGTATGCCCTGTGTGTCCCCGGGGCTTTGCTGTCCTGCTACAGAGCTGGTGCAGAGGTATTCCTGGGTGCTGTCCTGGAATTTCTGTGTGGGGTGACTTATATGAATTCAAAGGGGCTTCTGAGGGCTCTACATTCTAAGCTCTGGAATTGTGCATTTCTAGAAAGACTATGGGTTTTGGGGTGATAGAAACCTGGGTTTCACCCCCAGGTCGGCCACTGTTAGCCACATGCCCTTCAGAGCTAAAGTTTCCTCACCTGAAAAAATGAGTGAAACAATCCTGAGCCCAGCAAACACTTGTGATGCTCAGGTGAGGCCCTCCATGTGCACACATTGGCACGGGGCCTGGCCTATGGTAAGCGATGCACAGATACTCATACCCCTCCTTGCTTCCTTTCCCTCCTCCTGCCCATCCGAAAACACTTATTGAGTCTCTGCTATGTGTCCAGTGCAGGTCTGGTGCTGTGGATATGCTAGTGAGCCAGGCTGGCGGGCCCTGCCCTCACGGAGCCCACAGCCCTCAGCTCCAAACTCTATCCCCTCCACAAAGGGTAAACTGACAGAAACGGGGAGGCTCCTCTCTGGGGGCCTGAGCTCTTTTCCTTTAAGTTTCTTTCCTCATTTCCATGCATTTTAGTCTCAACCTCCCAGGGACATCCTGGCAAGGCTGTGGTTTCTCTTTCCAGTCGTATCTTCCACCTGACTCTCCTGAACTACGTTTCCCAGACTCTTCTTGGTGCACACCCTGTTTGTCATGCCCAGGCTTCTGCTACACTGACCCCTCCCCAAGGAGGCCCTTCTCTCCCAGCTCTGCATGTCCTCTCCAAGTTCATGGCTCGGCCTGAATGCCATCCGTTCCCCAAGGCCTCCCACAGCCTTCTCCTTGCTCCTTCACCCCAGGTTACAAGTCAGCTTTCCTCATGCGAACTTCTGAAGTGCCCTGTGGTCATCACATAACTTTTCATTGTCTGAGTAATGTAGGTTCCGGTGGTGTCTGCCCAACCTGACTGCAAGTTCTTTGAGTGCCCCATCCAGCCGCGGCTGTCCTTGGGTCCCATGGTGTCTTGCATGTTTTGTGTGCCCTGAGCAAGTCTTTGCCACACGGGGGAATGAATGGAGGCCCTCAACTGGCAGGACCGTCTGCGGAGTCCTCCTCTGATGTTTGCTCGAGAAGACCTGTGGCTTTCACTGGGATTCCAGCCGACAATGTCAAGTCTTTGTTGTCTTCTTTCTTCACTTGGTTTTCCATCTAACGTCATGTTCTCTCCCTGCTGGGGGGTTTCCTGTTGCTCAGTGGTCCACCTCTTCCCAAAACCCCGTTTTTGAGGCGTTTGGGGGTAAACGAGAGAAATTCCACAGAGCTGAGATGCCCCCAAATAAGATATTGCCGTTTCCTGTCCTGATCTCTCCCCAACTGGGAGGAATATGAAGCCGTCCTCTGGAAACACACGCAGAAAGCATCTTGAACGGAAATGAATGAGACCGTTAGGATGGAAAGCTAGTTTGTTCCTGGGGAGTTATTTACTTACTCACTTGACCACTTCTTAGAGCATTTGTTCTCTCCCTTTAATGAAAACCTCTGAGAGGAGGCCCCACTGTGGGAGGTAGCCAGGATCTGCCTCGTTAAAATGACACCAGGCCTGGAGCCGGGCGGCGGACCCAGAGGACCTGGTTGCTGTTGCGGCACAAAGGAGTAGAGGATGTGGGTTTTGGTTTGGCCTCCCGCACAAGCAGGCAGCGGGCAGTGCAGAGGACAACCTTCTCCGGCAGTGGGTGCAGACCCAGGGGGCCGGGCCATAATGGACAGCCGTGGAGAAGGCGTTGTTCGAACTCTTCTGCTGCCTAGGAACAGTAAGCGGTGTACGTCCCCCTCTGTGCCCTGCTGGGGTAAACTGAGACGCTTTAGTAGGTGAGAATGAGAACCGGCTACAAATGTAGTCTGCTGGGTTTGAATCAGCCTCTGCGGCTTTTAGCCGTGCAAGGTGCACAACTTCCCTCAGCTATAGCATAGGGATAACATTACCTTCAGAGGTCTGGAGTCGGGGTCCCAGCAGGAAATGGCACAGCAAATTCGGTCATTTGCACAAAGGTTAATAAAAGGGCTCTTGACAAAGGTGTGGCTCCTTAAGAGGCAGGGCAGTATTTGGAGGTAGGAATAGTGAGGCCCCGTTACTTCCTCTAGGACCAAATGGGGGCGGGCAGGAGGTGATCCACAGATAGGAGCAAATGGGGGTGGGCAGGAGGTGGTCCACAGACCCTAGAGACAGAGAGGCCATGTGGAGAGGCCTGCCCAGGGCAACATGACCTTGATGATGGTGGTGGCCAGTGCGTGCAGCCCCTCTGCTCCTCCTGTCCTCTCCTCTCCCGCCAGCCTGCTGCTGACGCTCCCCACTGGCTGCACCTAATCAGGCCCGAGGGCAGGGAGCCTGTGGGCATATGGTCCACACAGGTCAGCCTCCCGGACGCAGAGAAGGGTGGGGAGCAGATCTGGAGGGGCAGGTGGAAGAGACCCAGTACTGAAGGGTGTGTAAGATGAAATGAGAGTCTCTGGAAGGTGCTGGACAGTGACTGACACAAAGTCAGATGCTCGGCAGTCAATGGTTGTTTATCATTGTCATCACCACTATTACCATTATCACTATTATGACTATTATTATCATTGAAGGACCCTCCTGGGGCTGTGCCACCCAGCTCTGGCTGTCCCACACACCCATGGGGGACAGGTGCCTCAGCCTCCAGCTTCCCGTAGTGCAGTTCTCTGCTTCCGCGCATGCAGAATGCTTTGAGGGTCCAGCCAGACAGGCTATGGGGTGAAACTAAGCCACTGCTGTTGTTATCCAGCATCACATCTTTCCTTTCCCCTGCAGGGAGCCTCCACTCCTGCGTCCTGGCCCTCCGAGGAGCCCGCTGTGCCAAGAGCTACCGTGCTACAAGGACCCGTCTCTGAAATGAAAGCCATGCCTTGGAACTGGACTTGCCTGCTCTCCCATCTCCTGATGGTGGGGATGGGCTCCTCTACTCTGCTCTCCCGGCAGCCACCCCCGCTGTCCCAGAAGCGGTCTTTTGTCACATTCCGTGGGGAGCCAGCTGAGGGCTTCAACCACCTGGTGGTGGATGAAAGGACAGGGCACATTTACTTGGGGGCCGTCAACCGGATCTACAAGCTCTCCAGTGACCTGAAGGTCTTGGTGACCCACCAGACAGGGCCAGACGAGGACAACCCCAAGTGTTACCCACCCCGCATCGTCCAGACATGCAACGAGCCCCTGACCACCACCAACAATGTCAACAAGATGCTCCTAATAGACTACAAGGAGAACAGGCTGATTGCTTGTGGGAGCCTCTATCAAGGCATCTGCAAGCTCCTGAGGCTGGAGGACCTCTTCAAGCTGGGGGAGCCATTTCACAAGAAGGAACACTACCTGTCGGGAGTCAACGAGAGCGGTTCTGTCTTTGGAGTGATCGTCTCCTATAGCAACCTGGACGACAAGCTCTTCATTGCCACTGCGGTGGATGGGAAGCCAGAATATTTCCCTACCATCTCCAGCCGGAAGCTGACCAAGAACTCGGAGGCAGATGGCATGTTCGCTTACGTCTTCCACGATGAGTTTGTGGCCTCGATGATTAAGATCCCTTCGGACACCTTCACTGTCATCCCCGACTTCGATATCTACTACGTCTATGGCTTCAGCAGTGGCAACTTTGTCTACTTTTTGACCCTTCAGCCTGAGATGGTGTCTCCCCCGGGCTCCACCACAAAGGAACAGGTTTATACATCCAAGCTCGTGAGGCTTTGCAAGGAAGACACCGCGTTCAACTCCTACGTGGAGGTGCCCATCGGCTGCGAGCGCGGTGGGGTGGAGTACCGCTTGCTGCAGGCCGCCTACCTGTCCAAAGCCGGAGCCGTGCTCGCCCAGACCCTCGGAGTCCATTCAGAGGACGACCTCCTTTTCACTGTCTTCTCCAAAGGCCAGAAGCGGAAAATGAAATCCCTGGATGAGTCGGCCCTGTGCATCTTCATCTTGAAGCAGATCAATGACCGCATTAAGGAGCGGCTGCAGTCTTGCTACCGGGGCGAGGGCACACTGGACCTGGCCTGGCTCAAGGTGAAGGACATTCCCTGCAGCAGCGCGGTGAGTCAGGGGAGGGCCTGTGGGCCAGATGGTGCAGTGTGGTGGGAGGGCCCCAGCCTGTGGCCTCCACGGAATGTGAAATCACCCATCCCACTTTTCAGATGGGACAGGATATATACCTGTCTCTGGTCTCATCAGGCTCGGATCATCGCCATCTCAAACATGCTGTGACTATGACTGAGTGTGTAAGAGTCAGACTAGACCTAAAACATGGATTTCCTATCAGGGTCCTTTCCTCTGTTCCGTGTTGGCTCATGGGTTATAGGAGGGAGTGCTAGGAGCAGGTGGGAATCGTGTTGTTTAGATGTCATATGCACCAGGCACTGTGGAAGGTGAGGTCACTGTGTGCTGTAGGACAAGACGGGTACCCACTCTTCTCACGGACCATGCCTGCCAATCACTTTCCTGGGAACTTAGAATAAAACCAGTGAGGGAGTGGGGAGGGAGCTTAGAATAAAACCGTTACTGGGAGTAATGGAGCTGGTCCTGCCACATTTGGGGTAGATAGAGAAGTTCAGGAGAGTTATAAGTCCCCTATGTATCTTTAGGAAATGGCAAAAGGAGAGCAGAAGAAGTAGGTGAGAGGCCAGTGAACTGAGGGGAAAGCAGAGCTTGCTTAGAAAACAGCATTTATTAAGCATCTTCTGTGTCCACATTTCCATGGAAGAGACATGTCACAAAGTTAGGAAGCAGCCACGGAACAGTTCCGGGTGGCAGAAGTGCTGACAGAAACAGGCAGGGGAGAAGAAGGGTTGGTGTAGGAGGCCTTCGCAGGGCCCCTGGGGCCCAAGGGACAGAGTGGACCTCAGGCTGCTGCCTTGCTGGGTGATCACAGCCTCCTGCCTCTCCCAGCCTAACTCACTTGTGATCCGACGTGAAAAGCAGCTGCCTTTCTGTGGCTTGACTTCTGTTCATCTTTGAAAAGGTTCTGTTTTTTCTCAATCATTTTTCAAGTGACTTGGAAGCCTCAACTGTTGGCATCTTCTGTGCCCTATGTCACTCTCCTTTCCTTTTTTCTTTTTTATTATCCATTTAAAAAATTGTGAGCCTAGTTTGAGAAAATCTATCCTATAATCTTAATGTAGAGAGAAGAAAGGAAAATTTACCCATCAGGTAGAAGGATGCGTTTACACAGATGTGATTCTTGACTCCTAGTTAAACGTTGGTGGAATTTCATATTAGGAAGATGTATTTGGATTGATTTAAAAAGTGTGAGTTTCCCTCCATGAAGTATGGCGACTTCCCAAGCAGGTCTCAGAGGATGCTGGCACCCCCTGCCCCAGCGTGCCATGAGGCCACTCCTCCAGTCACTGGGATTTGGCGTCAGGGTGGCGGAGAAGAAGGGGCTTGGCAAAGTTTGCCTTTGGTGTCCTAACATTTAGGCTCCAGCTGTTTCCCAGTGGTCTGAGCTGAGTTTTCCAGTTACCTCCATTTCTTCTTGGAGGTCCAGAAAAGCCAGGAGACCCCTAGTGTCACAAAGGAAATGGGAGAGGTGCCATGGGCCAAAGAAGGAAGCAACAAATTGGCAATCATGGCCGGGCCAGAGAACTGAGGGAACTCTGCTGCATCTGCTGCGTCCTAGCAGGTGACATGTCTTTTGGAGCCTTTGATTTGGCGCAGTAGCTGATCCACTCAAGAGAGTTTATGAGACAGGTTTATGAACTTGGGCACCATGGATGGCTCCCAAATGAAGGCAATAAATGACAGGCCAGATGCTGTGCTGCGTGTTTGTCTGTTACACACGCAAGCGTAGGTCCCTGGGGAAATGCATTAGAACGTTGGCCTGGGGAAGGCCCTTAGAGATCCCCTGTTCTTTACCTTCATTCTGAGGCCCAGAAAAGGCAATGGATTGCTCAAGGTCACATATCTTGTGCGTGAATGGCGGAGACAGCACTTGAGGAGAATCCCCCTTGCCTCTCATCACCACACTTGCACACACGTACAGCTACGTAGGCACGTGTGCACATAGGCAATGGATACCCCCTTGAGCATGCACACGTGCACCCTATGTTAGAAAATGGCAAGTTTATGCTGTGTGCTTGCTCAATAAATAGTTCTTTTGAGATCAGTGGGGTTGCTGTTTTTTTTCTGTAGACACTTTTCTGTAGAAAACTTGCTCTAATCCCGTGTTTTTGGGCAATGCTTTGGGGAGTAAAATCAGCTGCAGAGATCAGCCTGGCTGCCCATGGGCAGGTGTTTGTCCCATCCTTGCTCCCTGCCACAATTCAAAAAGCGAAGTTCATCAGGGACGTCTGCAGAGCTGCAGGTCCCCAAACCGCATGATGGCCTTGGAGTGAACAGAGGGAAAACGGCTTTGCAAGACAGGGTAATGCCAAGACTGGGAGTAATGGAGCCAGATAACAAGCTTTTGATTTTTCTTTTGGCTTTAATTAGCCCTTTCAAGTTAGAGGCAAGTTCAGGCTGAGAGCAGAAAGGAGGAGGCCAGAAACTCTGCACAGGCCTAGGGCTGTCTCCCCAGCCAGTCGAAAAGGCCACACTGGCTTTTAATGCACAGTATCAGTTTCCTTTGATTTGGCTGATACTCGAGTTCCTTTGCTCCGACGTTCAGCTACAATTCATTTGGCCTCAGCTCAGACCACACATGTTTCACACACCATCAGCAAGGCCAGCCTCCCGAGCGTCTCCATCAAGGGCCCTTGTAGGCAAACCCAGCTTTTCCTCCACCCATTCACATGGCTCTTGGGTTCTTTTCCCTTTTCCCTTCCTGCCTTGAGTCAGGGATGAATGAGATGAACTCTGGAGTTCTTTTTTGCCTCTAAATCCAAGATTCCTTTGAGGACTGTGAAGCGGAACCGAATCTCAGAGGCCTCTGTGCTGTGGCGTTTCAGCTGTAGGAAGATGGAGGATGGAAGTGGAAGGCCCAGGAGGTTGATTTTAGGACTTGTATCTTTAGGGTAGGGGCCCCCTGTGGGTTTTATCATAGTTACAACTCAAAGAGCTGGAAAAGAGGGTATGATTAGTGGTTTATTTTTTTCAAATTGAGATATAATTGACATATAACATTGTATTAGTTTCAGGTGTACAACATAATGATTTAATATTTGTATATATTGCAAAATGATCACCACAATAAGTCTAGTTAACCACGCATAGTTACAATTTTTTTTCTTGTGATGAGGACTTTTAAGATCTACTCTCTTAGCAACTTTCAAATAAACAATATAGTGTTATTAACTATAGTCACCATGTTGTACATTACATCTGTAGGACTTATTTATTTTATAACTGGGAGCTTGTACCTTTTGACAAGTGATTTATTTTTGTGGTGCTCCTGTTGTCCTATTTCCCTAAGCTAGAATGCTCATCCCATGGTACTCTTCTGGCTTTTCTGGCCCCTTCCATTTCCTGGGACCCATATTCCTTCCCCCTGAACTCATGCCTCCAGAACTCAGAGCAGGGAGCAGTATAAGCCCTGGGGCCCCTGACCCCCTCACTAGGCCTCAGCTGCCCCTTTGGCTGTGTTCAGGGAAGAGAACACCTGTGCGACTCGGCCTGCCATGCCATGGAGCATCCGTGGAGCCACGTGGTGGGCTACAGCCTGGTGACCAGGCAGAGGGAGAAGTGTTGGACTGTGAGGCTGGAGCTCAGTCTGCAGGCCTTCAGAGAGCTCCCTGTTGTTTTTATGTCAGGTGAATCAGAAAGGCTGGCTGAGCCCACACCAGAGATAAGGGCTGGCTGGGTAGGAGTGGCCTCCTAGTGGGAATGTGTTGCCAGGAATGTAAATGCATGTTGCAGGTGCAGATCCCTGAGTGGGTATTGGATGTAGAGGTGGGGGAAGCAGCCGGGGTATTTTCTGGTGCTTGTGGGGGCTGGTAGCTGCTTCTCCCTTTGCCTTCTGGGCCATTCTTTTCCTCTGTCCTGGTTTTTCCAGCCTGAATGGAAAGAAGCATCCAAGAACAAATGGGCTAACATCTGATAATTGCTCTAAGGATCCCAGGAGGGCATGGGCAGAAGAAGGGTCCTAGAGGGATCAGCCAGGGGCCCCAGTTTGTCTTGGGATTCAGGGGACTAAAGACCAACCCCAGGCCCTTTGCTGATGAGCATCCAGGTAGGTTAATGATAATGATGTAATTTCTCTATTTCTGCTGCTCAGCACTGTGATGGTCTCCGTCTCTAGTCCCTTTGAAGGCTGCCACGCAGGCTCCTGAAAGTCTCTGTCTGCAGAGCATGTGACAATTTGGATGAGGAGCCCATAGCCTGCGGCGTCTGTCATGTGCCATGGCCCTGAGTGGACCGAGGTGACAGCTCCTAGCCCTGACACTCCTGACCTGGAGTAGGGCAGCCAGGCTGGAGAGTGGGCTGCTGTGGGCCAAGGCTCTTGCAGTCTACATGGGCCAAGCGGCCTGGCATCCTAGAGTCCCTTAGGCGTGATGTTGATACCTCCTCAACCTTTCTTCAGCCTTCTGGGGTAACCTTACAGAAGGACAGCCCTATTGCCTCCAAATGACTTAATGAGTGGATGAAACATTTATTAGGCTCTTGGCAATGTACTCACTCCTGGAGGATGCTAAGAATCATGAAACGACATCAGTCTCCAGGAGCCTAAAAACCCAGACGGAGATGCACCCAACAGGTCATTATGGCCTGTGTGAGGAGAACTGTGGCTGTGGTCATGGGCGTGACCATGTCTCACTCCATTTAAACCTCCCCTGAGTTTGGAACCAATTGAGAAGTGGACACAGGAGTTAGGTAGTGTTGGCTTTAGTGCTGATAAGGCTGGATGGGGCAAAAATCAGCTTCTTAAACTTCCCCTAAGACTTGAACTCAAAGTGACCTTCCAACAGAAAATGTAGGTCCATGGGCTGACGCTATTACTCAGAATCACTGCCTCGCACCTGCCAAGCCTCAATAGTGGGAGCAGAGAGTGGTGGCCTCTGAGCTGCCTGACAATGCCATGAGGGAGTTTGTAGAGTGCCTGAGAGTTTACAGAGGGCTTCATCTCCTCCTTTCCTTCTCCTACCAGGGCTGTAGGATAATAGAAGAGACAGACAGCCTCTCCAGTTGGCGAGACAGAGGAACAGAAAAGTCAAATACTTCACTCAAGATTGTGTAATTCATGGACCGGAACCTGCTATGCATGCTAATTCTCAGCCCGGTGCTTTCCCGCTGGTGTTTCTCAATAGTGTGGTGGTAGCGTCTGGGATGGGAGAATTCATGGTGCAAGGACTGTCTGGGCATTGCCAGGCGTTTACCGTCCTGGGCCCTAGATCACTAAGTGCCGATGGGACTCCCCAGTCTGCGAGAACTAGAAAAGATTTTACGTTTCCGGAAGCCCCTGGTGGAGAACCCTTGCTAGACCAGGCGCCTGTCTGACTTCGAGTTTACCCGCCAGCCCTGCCCAGCCCCACAGGTTCACAGAGGCACAAGGGACTGGGCTTTTGATTTTTAGCCGCAAGCTTTTCCTGTCCTATGGGGAGGAGTTGGTGAAGGGGAACCCCATTCATGTGTGCTGATGCTTTGACTCTTAGATCCCAGACAAGGTCACCACCCTGGACTCAGGCTGGCCTCCCATCCCAGTCTGGATGCTCACTCAGGTCTGTCTGGCGCCTGGGATCCTGAAACTCCATGAGAGTGAGCATCCGGAATGACCAGGCAGCCCTCCCAGGCTCCTGGTGCTGGTTTCTGCCAGTCTGCTTGGGGTGTTTGCTTTTCCCTGTTGGCAGGAAGTGCAGCTCTGACTAGATGGGGTGTATCCTGTTGTTTATGGCACTAGGCAGGGTTTTCTCTTTCTGCTCAGCCACTCTCCTCTCTCAGACCAGGAAATCCTCCTCTTGCCTGCCCAGCCCTTCTTTCTCATCTCCACTACTTTTCACACAGATGTGCGCATGCGCACACACACACACACACACACACACACACACACACACACACATATATATATACACACACACACACACTCACTCACACACTCCATGGTCCACTAAAAATGCACACCGTATCCCACACTTAAGTCCCAGTGAGAACACACACCACAAATCTCCTTTCACATAAGCCCAAGCATGCACCCCTCACAGCCCATTGGCCCCATACTCCAGACTTCTGGCTTAGCATTTGGGGCGCTGCCATATCCCAACCTCAATCTTAATAGAGTCAAGTCTTCCCCCGACTCCTCCTTGAAATGGCTTCTGTTTCAGGTATTCAGTTGACAAGGCCACCTACCTTTCTCCTTTTGGCCAGTGGGGTTTACAATGAAAATTGCATTCCAGCTAAGTACACATGGTTCTTTGGGGTACAGGATGGTGGCCAAGGCCTGGGTGATGTGTTGGGCCTGGTAAGAGGAAAGATTTTGGGGTTGGCCTTCTAGGCTGGAGATGTCCTCCTAGGATGCCACCTTGGAGCCCATCAGGTCAGCAGAGAGAGTGACAGGACCCCGGAATTACCTACGTAGAATTTTAATACAGACAGCTGCCAAGAGACCTCAGTACAGGCTTTGCCAAGTGAGAAATTAGGGTGTGGGGCCATGCAATGGTGCATCCTAATGCCCAGACATCTACTTCGTGAACCCCAGGACACACCCACGTGTGCACACGCCTTCTCCCTGTTCTGGATGTCTGAGTCACTTTCTCAGTGTCCTTTGCCCTCTGTTTCTCCGTTGCTCTCTCTACTGTGTTTCACTACCTCAAGTACTCACTCTGTGCACTGTCATCTCGGAGGCTCCCTCTGTCTCCCTCTTTCTGTGACTTATTCTCCCTCACACACACACACACACACACACACTACGTGAAGCAGCTAATACAGCGAGATTTCTCTCTCATGTGCACACACATACTTGTGCACACACGAGCCCCACACGGTGTACGATAGCCCAGCCCAAATTGGCAGGCGAGCCTCTCCTTCAATCAGCACACAGGCCAGCCCAACTTAACAATCCGGATCTGCGTTTCTTGGCCTTTCCTTCAATTCCTGCCATCCTCACAGGGTGGCGTCTTGGCTAAATACTGGCCTGAGAGTCTGGACCTTTGGGCCCCCGCCAGCCCCAGCTCGTGAGAGGTCACTGGGCTGGTGAGCAGTTTCCTTTTGCTTTGAATTATACCTTTCATCTTCAAGACAGAGGTGGTAAAATAATATCCCTTTAATAAAGTGTGCTGAGACTCCTAAGGAAAGAGAAATACATAGACATTAATAAATAATGATAGACACAGAGCCCCTTATATTTGTAGGATGCTTAAACATCTTCAGAGCACCATCCGCATGTTCTTCTCTGGTTATAATAACTACCTGGTGGGACAGAAAGGGACTTAATAACATTGCTGGGATTTTGTACTTCTATTTTTTCTCCACCAATATCTGCTTTTGAGACATTTGGGCTGGGCCTAACCCAGATGTTACGCTCAGGATCCCAGGCCTGGAATATGCTCCGCTTGCCTTCCTTTCCCTCTGGCACACGTTAGGAATGCTAAGTTAAGCCATTTGAAGGAGAGACTCCATTTCGGGCCAGACCTCCCTGCTGTTACCTCCAGGTGTCCCTTAGTTTTTGTAAGGCAGAGGGAATGACTACATGTCGAGACAGGACGCTTGTTTCTTTTCATTAACAAAGTTAGTGGAGAGAAGAGAAAAAGACAACGAAAGGAGTTCTCCATTCGGCCTCTCGATTTGCATGTATTTTCCTAGTGAACGGGGCCCCGCATGCTGTCCCCATACATGAAACGGGATCAGCGGGAGAGAAGAAAGCCCACATCTTTTCCGGGTCTCGGTGTCATTACTATGTCTCTGTCAGTGTTCCAAAATATAATGGGATTTGTTCGGCTGATTTATCCCGCGTGCGGCAACATTATCCAGACTCAAACACGGGCCTGAGGAGCTAGAGGGGAAGATGCGCGGCAACAAGAGTGGGGCTAATAAAATTTACTCCCTCTAACAAGGGAATGACCTACCCCATAATTCAGCCTGGCGAGTGGGGCCACTTCCCAGCACCCGCCAGGAAACACACAAACTTAATCATCTTGGCGTGCCCCACTCCAATTACAGTTTTAGTGGCGGCTGAGGTTGTCTGCACTAGGCTGGGAGGGGACTGGGAACCTGGGATAGATGGGCTGTGTGGGGTTTCTTTGCCCTTGACAGGTAGGCACTGGAAACCTCTGAAATGAAGGTGCAAAAGGAGAGGGGCGGCACCCAAGTGGGTTTTGCTTGGTTCCATTTCCAATCCAGAGAGTCCTTCCCTGGTATTTCCCATGGGTTCAGTGTTGGCTGTTGGACTCGCCCTGCATGATGGCCATCTGCAGAACTGGGCCAGTGGAGTTTGGGTCCTGATTTTCTTGCTTGGCTGGCCCATAGCTTTGGTCATGGTGTGATGGCCCTGTCTGCTTGTCATAGGGAGGAACCCAGGCTCTCAGCAGCTGAGCCAAAGAGGAAAAGGTCATGGGTTTAACCCCTGGGAGCCTGAGTTGGAGCTGCTTTCTGACTGCTATGCTCAGCAGCTCCTAGGAGGGGTGCATTGCTACAGCTCACTCTTGGTCACAGCCAGGCCTGCGGAGAGAGTGCGTGGTTGAATGCCCCTCTCCTGGGAAAGCAGCTCAAATTAGTGGCATTAGTTTCCCGTTAGAAGGATAGCTTGTTATCATGGGGAGTGAAAGACCACTTAGGTATCTGGTGGGATTGGGCCACAGACAGTCTCAAAACACATGGAAATATCCAAATGAGTATAAAAATAAGTGTCGCTTTTAGCAAATTGCTTTCATTGTTCCATAGGTAGTGAAGTGCATTAATTCAATGGATGTTTGCATCCTAAGCCACATACACACACACAGAGCTCCTAAAACACCATAACCTTCCATCCTATATTTCAGTATCATTCCTTTCTGAGATGCTTAGAAACAGGGCACTTGGTTCTTGGGAAGCTTGGTATAAGTTGTTGGGTTATTTTTCCAACCCTGAGACACTTTTCATGAAGTCCCTCCAGAAACGTGTTTGTCTAACTAGGTTATTGTGGCTGTGGTTTGCTGGCTTCCCTTCTCTTTCTCTGTACACATTCATTTTCCTACAATCTCATTGAAAAAGACACAATAAAGGATCATTCTGAGATAATGCATTAGTAACAAAGCTGATGAGCCCTCATTCTCACCTTCCATTTCCGACCGCCGTCTGTGCTCACGGCTGAGGTGTGGGCCACCCTTCGCCTGTTGCACGACCTCTCTGGCTCTCAAGAGAGTTCATCCCCCGTGGGCAGCGTGGGCCATGGACAGACCTTCAGGGGAGAGCTAGAAATCATGAAAGAGAAAGGAAAATTTATGAAGAGCAGTGACGCAATCAGAGGGTTGTATAGTCCAATATTTTTCTTTCTTTCTTGGTTACAGAGACGAGCGTTCGAGCACATGGCAATATTTCATGGAGTCAGAGGCTTTCTGATGAGAGTAAACCTAAACCTGCTAGAGCCTCCCCAGCTGTTTCTGCCTCCCTGAGGACTCTGCTTACCTCTTCCCCTGCCCTCGGAGGGCGCACAGTCATCTCAAGGGGCAGGCACATTGTGGGCATCTGAACCTGGTACATTTGTGAACACTGTATGGGTCAGCGATCATCTCTGAGCTCTGGCCCCCAATAAGTGGGTGATCGTGCTCTTCCTGTACTGCAGAGCGGTACAGCGGGAGTCGGTATATGGACATGAGCTACTATAGCTGGTCTGATGAATATCTCCCTTTAAAAAGAAATCCCACTGATTCCCCATTTCCAGCAGAGATCTGCTGTGGTCAGCTCCCAGGGTGTGTGTGTGTGTATACGTGTGTGTGTATGTAAGTGTTATTAATTAATGGGAAGAAATTTAGGACTGCTGAGCAGGAAGAATCTAAAGACCTTTTGGGACAAACAGGCCCAGGAAAGAAGGAAGCCCACCGATGACTGGCCAAGGGCCTCCTCGGGAGGGGAGAGCTAGTTCCTTCCAGAGGTCGCAGAGGGCAGAGCACTCATCCTGAACAGCAGGAAGAGAGCTGGAGGCCTGTGCGGTCTCTGGTCCTGAGAATAGGTCCTCTGATCCTGGAGCAGGGTTCTTTGGGGCCGCCCTCCAGCAACCCCAGAGGAAGCCTGTACGTAAGATCAGTTTTTTTTCTTCTGGACTTGGAACTTGGGGTGCTGGTGCCTATTTTCTCATAACTTGATAGATCACGAGGTGGGTCCTTTCACTCTCTAGGCCTCAGTCTCCTCTTCTGTAAAATGGGGCTGTTGGATTCTAAGGTCTTAAGTTGTTTTCCTTCTCTGAAATAGCATGGTGTGTGAAAAGCGGCCACGTGCTGTGTACTGCGTAGAGAACTCAGAACTGGGCTTGGCCATACCTGTCCACAAATCCCTGCTGTTTACCCAGGCAGTCGGTGGCCGTGCCCCCATGCCCTGTGCAGGAACAGGACTGAAGCAGGGCACGTATGGCCTTGTCTAATCATGGCCAGGTCTGTCTCCCGACTAGGAAAGAGGCAGAAACCAAGACCTTTCATCTTTATGTTGCTGGGTCCTCACCTGGTGCCTGGTGCTTGGTGGGTCCTTCCTAAGCATTCTTAAGCAAATTAATAAGTGAGGAACAGTAAATAGTATGGTCATCATTTAGTGCCTCAGTTTCCCCTAATGGAAACAGGAGTTCCAGTAGCCTTAAAGACCGAAATTTCGATGGAAATAGGCCCAACTAAAGGCTCCGTACTGGGTGAGCTTAGGCAAAACTGTGAGGCCTTCTTCCCCCATCTAATGGTCTGCCTTCCAGCTGTGGGGGGTGGGTGGGGGTGTGTGTGGGGGGGTGCTCAGGACTCCTCTGCCTGGGGTTGGAAGCTACTTTTGCATTCAGGAAGGGAAGGGCCAGGAGCTGGTTTGCTCCAAGATGGAACCACTTCTCTCTCTGCTGGACTGTCCATGAACAAAGAGAGGACCAGGTCTGACTTTGTATTTTCCATCCTGGGCTCAGAGACTGCTGTTGCTGGCACACAGAAGTTGGCAGAAGCATCCCTGGTTGGAGGAGTTGGCTGCATCCTCCCATCCGTGTTGGCTCCCTGGTTGGCCTCTTTTGGATCAGTTTGGGATATCTGTAAACAGTGGATGCCTGGGCTGAGAGGGGCAGCCTGTGGCTATGGAAGAGACTGTCCCAGAGCTGAGCTAATTGGCCCACAGGGGGATGGACCTGGTGACCTTTACCTCATTAGCACTGTGTTTGGACCACTGAGCTCTGGCTCACTTCTGACCTTTCCATAATAAAAACTTAATGTGGGGTTTCTGCAAAGGTGGTGTAACCAAGGGCGGGGCTAAAACAGCTCCACTTGGCAGGAGAGGTGCCATCAGGAACCAGCGCAGGGGCCAGCCTAGCCAGGTCAGGAGTGACTTCGAGATCGGGTCCTCACGCTACCTTGTTACCCTTGGTCTTCAAGATGAGTTGGCACAGGTGTCAGGGTGATGATGGTTCCTTACAACTGTGTCATGAGGGCGTGGGGTTGGAGGGCAACTCCAAAGGGCTCCAGAGATGATGTCCTCATGTCTCCCAGGTGCGCCCCCTTCTTCGGTCCTTCTCAGAGAGTCTCCACAGAGACCACCAGACACTTTTGGGGTCCTTGAGTGGCTGCTTTGCAGCTCCGCCCCAGAACTTGGGGAGACTGGGAGAGGCAGGAAGCTGGCAGCATTTAAAATCCCCTTTCTGCGGAGATGATAGAGCTTTTCAGAGTGCCAGTCTCTCTGCAGAGTGGGAGCAATTTCCCTGTAATTGGTAAAGTAACCGTAACTGCTCTGTCATTTGTATGTAGCGACACGTAATTGCACGGTAACCTTTGCCGCTGTGCGCGAGGGAAGCGCCGTAAGCTATTAGATTGTAATTCGAAGTGTCAGCTCTGGCTCCCCACGCTACCTCCACCACTGCCGCTCGGCACACCCCCAGGGAGGCTGCCATGGGGCCTCTCTGCATCCAGGTCCAGAGTGGTTCTCCTTGTCACATGACATTCTCTCCTTGGCATGGTCTATGACACCCTCAGCAAGGGTGGGACCTCCAAGGGGATCTAGACCGGTGCTTCCCAAACCTTAATATGCAGCAGAACCACCTGGAAGGGTGTTAAGATGCAGGTCTCAGCTCCATCCCCAGAGTTTCTGATTCATTAGGTCTTGAGTGGAGCCCGAGAATTTACATTTCTAATGAATAGCACTAAATCTTCTACATCTTAGACCATTCCTCTGCTCCTTCCTTCAGCCTCGTTGGCCTGAGAGACCTTTAGGAAGTTGCACCTTTGCTATTTCATGTTGGTAACATTAGTCCCTTTAATCTTGATAACACCTCTCTGAGGTAGATACCGTGAATTTCCCCAAAGACGCCAAGACTCGCAAAAGTTGTCTGAATTGTCTAACCGTGACAAACAATAAGAGTTAATACTCCCACAGCGCTTACCAAGTGCCAGATAGTGTTCTACATATATTAAATCATTTAATCTTCGCTACAGCACTGTGAAGTACATGCTATTATTACCCCCATTCTACCAATGATAAACTGAGGCACAGAGACGTTAAATAGCTTATTCAAGTTCACACAGCATTAAGTGGCAGGACTGGGATTCAAACCTAGGCATTCTGGCTCTGGTTCTGCAGCGTTAGCCACTGTGGAACTCAGGCTTTTATTTAGTCATCTATCCATCTGTCTGTCCATCCATCCATCCTTTAACACATATGTTTTAACCTACTATGAACCAGCAACTAAGCCAAGGGTACAAAGATGCATGAAACATGATGCCATGCTTGAGCCCATGGTTCCTGGAATCCATGGATCACCACTCTTAATTTATAGGTCGTGCATCCCATGTGGACATTTGTGGAAAGCAGATTTGGTATCTTCCTAATTGGGGCAGAAGGGACCCCAGAGGGCGTGGCCCCATCTGAGGCTTCAAGGGCTGTTCACAAGGTTGCCCAAGTAGGCAGCATGTGCCTTGCCATGCAGCAGACCCTTCTATCTTTCCTCTATAAGAAGGCAGTGGCTCTCTGATAAATACGCGTTATCACGGTGGCCACAGCTCATTTCAGCATATTTGTGGAGTGGTGGAGGGAGAAGCGTGCTGGGCTCCTGGTTACGGTGGAGTCCGGTCTGCTCCTGGCTCCTCGGCAGTTGCTGTAATCTTGCTGTTAATGGGGTTCAGGGGAGGGCTTGGCCAGGGCAAGAGCGGACACTCTCCCCCTCGCCCAGGGTGCTCAGGAATCCAGGACAAACCTCACCTGTCGAAGGCTTTCACCAATTAGCCTTCCCCTCTAGGGCCCACACGGCCAGCCCTGTCATCTCCTTCCTATACCTTGGCCTCCCAGGGTCTGCAGGCCCTGTGGGACCCTCTGCCTCCTCCTTCCCCCGGTGCTGTAATTACCCTGTGGCCGCAGCTCAGACCCAGCAGGGCAGTGACCTTGGAGAGCCATGCTCTGGTCAGGAGGCATGCTGGGGCCACCCCGTGCAGCCATCCTACCCCTGTTCCAGGTAGGATTTCCATTAACAAAATTACCGTGAAATATCACCTTACATCGATGAAGTGCTTTCCAGTTACCTGGTGCCTTCACACCTGTTATCTCACCTAGTTCTCATGACAGCCCTGTCTTGCTATTTGACAGTCAAGGAAAGTGAGGCTCAGAGAACAGGAGGAGCCTGGGCCATGTAGGGTAGCTGGGAAGCAGCAGAGCTACCATGTTAACCTGAGTCCTGTGTTTATTCCACTACTTCGGTGTTCAGAATCCCTCCCCCATTGCCCCAGCTTTGAGGAAACAGAGTAAGGTTGTCTCACGCCATAGCTGGGGGCCTCAGCCTCCTTGCAGACCTGGGCTGCACCTGTCAGAGGCCTCTATCCCCCTTCATCACCAGGTGCCCCATTCAGAGGGAGGAACTGAGGCATGGGAGAGCCTAGGAAAAAGCCATCATTGTCCCTGGAATCCCAGTGCCACTTAGGAGCCCCAGCTGCAGGCTTTGCCTCATTTGAGCCTGAGGACGACATGAAGAGGGAGACAATGTGAGAGATGACTGTCAGGTACAGGGGAGGAGCCCGAGACCTGCCTCCTGCTGCGCCTCACAGGGAGCTGCCCTGAGCTGCAGACCTGCAGAGCTCTCACTGCCGGGCTGGGCTGTCCTCACCTCCTTCCATGAAAACACTCCTCGCCCAGCCCCTTGCGGTGCAAGGTGCCGCCGTGGCAGGGAGTCACGGGTCCCTGACTTCCTCCACCGAGCAAGTGATGCTTTAGCGCTGCCATTGGCCGAAGACACACTCTTTTTGTAGGTGGTGTTTGTTGATTTGCCTGGGTTCTGCCCAGCCAAAGGGAAGAATGGCATTCAGTAACCGACCACTCAGAAGTGCGGTTCTTAGGCTGAGTGGCCAAAGGCTCCCCAGGTCACGGAGACATGTTTGTGCCAGTAGTGGTGGGAGACTGTGAAAAGGGCACTGCCTTGCTCCCTGCCTCCATTTCCCCTTGTGCAGAGCAGGCAATCATTCAGCTTTATCTACTTGGAAAATGGGTCAGAATGGGCAAGGTACATTGGCAGATGCAGAGGTCCCTGCAGCACAGTTTAGGGCTGAGGAAGTCAGGGATGAGGACTCCTTATGAACAGGAGGCAGGAATGTGCAAGGCCGTGAGGATTCCCAGCACGCCCTAGGCTGCCCTCGGAATGCTCGGCAGGTCACTGCGGTCATGTCCGGCAGGGAGAAGGCATCGTCTTCCCTCTATGTGGATGTTTCTTCCTCTTTCTGTCCATTCCTTTCAACCTTCACTACCTGTCTCCTCCTCCATTTCCTCATTTTTGGAAGTAATCATGAAGATCAGACTAGACCTTGAAAGCTCCCTCCTAACTTTGACTCCTCTAGTTGTGTTTTTTTTTGGAGGAAAAAGGGGTTGTGTTTGGTCTGGGCTGTTGGACCACACCATGCAAGAGAGACCAGAGGTGATCAAAGGCACGGAGCGGACATCTGTTCTGCACGTGGCCTGCCTGGGCCTGCCCATGCTCTCTCCTCCCAGCCCTGACTGCTGCCCCGTCATGAGAAGAAGGAAGGCAGAGGGCAGACAGAGGTTTTAGATGCTTACCACATCGCCTTCCCTGAGCTGGACAATGCCTGTTCCCACCCCCACCCACCTTCTGGGAGCGAGCCGAGGGCCCCCCCGAGGCCCTGGAAAGCTCCACCTTGGCCACTTTCATGCGATTCCGCTGGCAAGAGCCTGCCTGTGGTTCTCCAGATGCCTTTTTCTTTGGCTGGATTGACGCCTTTAAAAAAGTGATACCTTGTATTTTATTTCGCTCCTTTTTCTGAAAAGTCCAGAGACGCTTACAGGCATGAGCTCTATAGGCTTTATGGAAACCCATCAAAAAGCAAGGGTTTTCCTTCATCTTTATGGAGTGGAAAATAAAAGCATGAGAAGATGGAATAACTCTTCTAAGGCCACACAGTTCTTCTGAGAAAGACAGGAAAATCCAGTGTAGGTTCCTAGAGCCTCGGAGAGGTCTGTGCCCAACCAAAGCTGCTCGGTGGCTCCTCCCCAGCCATTGTCAAGGTCTTCACCACTCTCCTGTAGGACAGAACCCAGCTGTGACCCACTGCTTATGTGGGGATATGGGGGCCTGGAGTAAAACAGGCGGAGATTCAGCTGAAACACTGGGGAATGTGGGCTGAAGGCTTTTCCTTGACACCTGAAGTTGTCCCAGAGTCAGGAGCAAAAGTTGGGTCAGTGTGTCTCACCGGATATCCAGGGAATACTCTGTTTAAGGAATGCTAATAGGTGTCTGATCAAAAATAGTTTAGGGAATAAAATGTTGGGAAAGGCTGAGAGAATGTTAAATATATTTCTTCTTAAAAGACTTTTCAGAGCCGGCCCTGATGGCCCAGCTGTTAAAGTTCAGTGCACTCTGCTTCTGTGGCCTGGGTCTGGTTCCTGGGTGCAGAACCACACCAGTCGTCTGTCAGTAGCCCTGCTGTGGTGGTGGCTCACACGGAAGAACTAGAAGGACTTACAACTAGAATATACAAATATGTACCGGGCTTCAGGAAGGAGAAAAAAAAGAGGAAGATTGGCAACTGATGTTAGCTTAGGGCCAATCTTTCCCAGCAAAATAAAAAAGAATTAAAAAAAAAAGACTTTTCAGGCTTTTCCTGTAACTGATCATTATGAATCTCTTGCATTGTGTTAGGAGGTACTGTATTTCCCAAAATTATTTGCCCAAGGAACCCTTTTATGGTAGCATCTTGGGGGACTTGGGTTCCAAAGAAGACACTTTGGGAAATGCTGTTAGGCATGATAAGGCTGCGCCTCTTTGCCATGCTCTAAAAGAAACAGGAAGCCTGAGATGGGGCATAGTGAGGCACCACTGTGGCCTGTTGAGTTCGTTCATGAAGCTTCCACTTCTCCCATTCCTCCTTTCTCCAACGTATTGTCTGTACATTCCTCGGTCATGGTATTGTCATTTGTGTATTAATGTTTCTAGATCTCTATTCTACACTCTTAAGTTCTCATCTGTGTGTGTGCTCAACAGTAAGTAGAGATGTGGAGACCACATCCCTCTTATGCCCAAGAAGAGCCATCTGGAGCCCATTCTCGGGGGTTCTGGCTGAGTGCTTTCCGATGTGATGGTGATGATAGTCAATCTAAGCTACCAAGATGGCACCTGGGGTGGTTGATGAAGGGCAAAAAGATCACGGAGTAGGGAGAAAAAAGACTCTAGGGGCCTGTGATTTTTTTGCCATGATCCTGCAATATACTTAGGTTGACTGTTGACAGGTCACCTAGTTTCTCTAGAGCTGAGTTTTTCATGTAAAAAAGGAGGGATTTATACCAGATGACCCATTTCTCAGGATTCTTCTAGCTCTATAGTTCCCTGACTCAATGTCTCTGCCAACTGCCCTGATGCTCCCCACTAATTTTTCTCCTTTTTTAATTTTCAGCTCTTAACCATTGATGATAACTTCTGTGGCCTGGATATGAATGCGCCCCTGGGCGTGTCGGAGATGGTGCGTGGCATTCCTGTTTTCACGGAGGACAGGGACCGCATGACTTCTGTTATTGCATACGTCTATAAGAATCACTCTCTGGCCTTCGTGGGCACAAAAAGCGGCAAGCTGAAGAAGGTAGGAATGAGATGCAGTCATTTTGGTTGTTGTGAAGGCAGTCTGTCCCCGCTGGGATGGATATCTCCTGCTTTTTTACTACCTTGGGCCTGGTGGGCGAGTGATTCAGGTTTGAGCGATGGAGATATGATGCTGTTGAGGTCATAAGGGGTAACCTTGTCCCTCCTCTGCCTTTGTACGGAGGGTTGTTGTGGAATCACACTGGGTGAGTGTGCACATAGGGCTAGTGTGCACATAGAGTGTTACCCCAGCCTTGCTAAGCCATCCTAAATGGCATGCTTTGTCTACCTTGGGCTTGTACCCTAAGGCAAGAGCCTTATTAGGCCTGGGTGGTTGGGGAAGGCAGGCAAGGGCAAGGGATGTGCCTGTTCCTCTTGCTTCAGCCCTTCTGGCTGGTGCATCCATCTGGAATCCACTCAGGGAAACAGATGGAGGAAAGAGTAGAACCTGCTAGAGTTGCTACTAGGGCTGAGAGCCAAATCGTGGGAACGAGGAAACCATGCATGTTGTGGGAGCACAGAAATTGCTTAAGGTGGAGTAGAACAGTGTGATCTGGGGACATGAGTTTCCTCATTGTTCTCCAGAAGGTTACTGGCTTCAGGGGCCCTGGGTGACCTTGGCATTTCAGCAGTGCTGGGGGCACCTGTCCCTACAGGACTATTCTCTCGCCCACCTCTGCTCGAGCTTCCCCTCTCAGTGAGTTGGAGCTGGCCCCCTGGGTGCCCTCCTTGCTTGGATTAAAAGCCTTTCTAAGACTGTAGGTGGTAGGTTCTGTTTTCTGTTGGCTGATAATCGCACTTCAGACTTTTCCCCGGGAAATACTGGTGACTCCGCGTGAAGATCCTGCGTGTTTTATTTAGGCTTTCCTTGGAATTCTCTGGAAATCTTGTGATTCAGATTGGTAAATAGGGTCTGCCTGATCTCAGACTGAGTGTTGATCCCTACTGTTCTCTTTGCTGTATTTGTAGGCAGCAGCTTGAGATGGTCAAAGGGAAATATTGTCTGCAAATCTAGAAGACTGTGCCTATTTTCCCATCCTACTATGTCACAGCCCGCTTCAGCAATTGTTTCTTTAAATTGTCCATCTCTGTGGAAGAGGCAGTGGGGCTGGGGTGTGAGAGTGTGGAGGGTGAGAGGCGGGAGCAGAGTGTGCGTGGTCAGGGATGCGTGTGGAGTAGTTATATGGGTGTTATGTGGAAGAGGAAACATTTTGGGGAAACACATGGCACCCCACAAAGATGACGTGGTCAATGCACCATGCATCTAGTGTCACCCAAAGAGGTAATCACCTAATGGTCATGTGCTGCCTTAAGTGGCAAATTAACAAGTAATTGAACCATTGTCTCTATGGTGTTAAGAATTAGATTTCATAGTTCCCTGCCTTTCTGTGAAGAATATATTCAACACAATTGAATCTTTCCTTGCTGCCTTGGCCTTCTTATTGTGATATTCACTCATGTGTTGAACTGAATTTCGTGGGCACCCAGAAAATATGCTGCGAGGCATAGTTGTGTTGTCCCCACACAACTCCTGTGTCTGATTCTTCAGCCTTCCAGGCTTTGCCTCCAGTGCACACTGTCGCTCATCGTTTCCTGTTGCTGTCAGAATCCTGGTTGACTTTAATGCCTCTCTTCCTCCCTTAGTTTGCGGCTTCCAGCTTCCGGTGAGCTAGGAAGTCAGATATCCAAACTTGCTGAACTTGTGTCTGATGAGCCTCAGTATAAGCGGAGGAGGGATGTGTGCGAGCTTTAGAGCAGGGACCTTGAGGACCTTTCCATTGGTTGCTCAGATGATGTCATTCTTCACCACGATTCATGATTTGCTGCAGAAGTGAATTCTAAGTACCAAAGGCATTCCCTTACATGTTCGTACAACGAAATGTTTGTTGACCTGCTTTGCCTGGCCTGATGGGTGAATGAGCACTCTTGAGAGTTAACAAGTGAGCAAGGCGATTTGGGGTACTTTTCTCTAGTAAGCCCACTCGCCGTGCAATGGAGAAGTAACTTATTCCAATGCACCAAAAGAGTCTCCCCACCGAATTTCCTACCAGGGGCCAGAGGATCATTGACTTGCTGGCAAGACCGAGTAGACCCTGTAGAAGGATTTTTTTTCATCTGAGCTGGTTGGAATATGGTGTCAGTGAAATAAACATTGAGAGTTCAGTGCATGTCACAGAACAGTTATTTTCTCTTGGGAAAAGAAGACCTGTTTCCTGGCCATGGCTGCATCATAAACCTAACACAGTCGACTTGCAAATGTGTGCTGTCGGTCAGAGGGTGAACTGAGTCCGCTGGAGGCTGGCTCTCTCTCCCTGTGGATGCCTGTCCCCTGGTGGGGAGGTCAGAGGGCAGCACATCTCCATAAGAAGGGGACAAGGACACTTCCAGAAGCCTGGACGGGCAAAGTGCACAGCGACAACCCTCACGGGGTAGGCTGTGGGCACAGCCTTGCCTTGAAGTGTCCCCAGAGGTCAGCCAGGCAGGAGTGATAGGCAACACATGACCAGGAGGCTTGGGGCTTAACCAAGGGCTGGCATTTCCCATCTTTCACTTTGGGGGGTTTAGATAAGAGCGATTCTGTTTCAGCCATCTGGGACCTTACATTTAATTTCACAGCAGTGGTGGACTGGTGGAGCATAAACATTTGAGAGGTAGGAGCAGAAGGTCATGTTGGGGGAATGAGCCAGTGGTCCTCCTGGGGAAAGCCAGGCCGTGGGCAGCCAAACCTACTGCTCCATGAGCTTAGAGGGGCAGCCTTTTAATAGTTTTGCTGGAGCCCAGCTACCGCTCCTGCAGACTCAGCACCGCTGGCCCAGGGGACAGTCTGAGTTGGGAAAGGAAGGCTGGGCTGCGGGGTCTGTTGTTTCAAATAATAAAAAGCAAAACTGGCCGGTTTATTTATTTTTTCTAAACAATAGAATTTCCCACCACCCTTGCTGGCTAGGCACCACTCCCCTTTCCTTGTAATAACTCTGTCCTGACTTTCCCAGAGGTTATCAGGACCATATTCACCTTTTGGGCAGAGGCCCAGCCATGAAAAGCTTTGGGACTACAAGAAGATTTTGCGGGAAGTTTTGTGGGCTACTGAAACCAGAGGGTGAGAATAATGGAAATCATACTGTAGCCATAATTACAGAGTTGACTTCTCTGAGCCCTGTAATAATCTCCTGTGTGTATCAAGGACCTTGCAGAGTTCTTTGCAATATGACAAGGGACTCGAGGTGGGGAGGGACGGTGGGAGGGGGCTTGGGGTTTGTTGAGAGTAAGGGAGCTTGCTGTGGGTTTCAGGGGTTCAGCAGCTAGACTGTAGCTATCCATAGGCTGTCCTCAAAATTACTGACGTTTCATTTTGTTAGAAAAGTGTGGGTCCCCATCATTTGCAACCTTGCCTCTGATGACCATGATTTCACTCCTTTAGTGCGCACATCACATGAAGCAGGGGGAAAGGAGGTGAGGAAAGTGCCAATTTGGACGGCTTTCATGTTTTCTGACGTGTGTGTGTTATGGCTGGTATTGGCAGCTTTTTCCATGGCAAGCATTAAAGGCACATGCTATTCTGAATTGTGGCAAATAAATGCTACAGTCATCTGGAGGTGCCTAGGAACTGAGAAATAACCCAGAGACTGTTAACATTTCAACTACAGGTAAAAATCTTAAGGCAAACACCATCCTGATTTGCTTTGGGGTGTCTGTATAAGTCTGAAAACCTTTGACCCAAGTTGGGGTAACAAGGTCAGAGTAGCTTCAGAACCACGAGATCTCTTGGCTTAAATATTTCAGCCAGGACCCGCCCCACCTCTTTCTCTGCCTCTTGCATTCCTATCACTAAGTGATCATATTTTATGGCTGCTGTTCAGCAGTGAATTACTGCCTGACATTAGAGGGAGAGAGTAACATTCATTGTGAACCAAAACATCATAAACTTCCACTTGAGGTGTGATTGCTCCTTTCACTTTGTGATTGCGTCTTTCCTGGGTGTTTTGCTAGGTTAAACTGTTCACACCTAAGAGGTGGAGCCCCTGGTGGATGTTGGAGAAGCAGAATTCCGGCTGACCCTGCCGTTGGCTTGTAGTAGGACCTGCACCCATGTGTGTGCTCAAACCACGCCACACCAACCTCTCTAGATAGGAGTGGGTGTGTGTCCGCACAGAGAGACCAGAGGAGTGGACAACACAAAAATCATTCTTATTGGGAGTTCTCATGCACATTAATCTAGTCTTCCTAATTTTTTTTTTTGAGCCTGTTTTGAAATCGATTTGGTTGTGTTCTGTAGGCCCTGACCACGGGTCCAGACAGGCAACTAGCCAGACATGGAGTGGGGCAGAGGGAGACCCACCTGTCGCTGTGTCATTCTGAACACAAGTTCTCAGGAATGGATGGATGGGTGGTGCGTGTCTGTGTGTGTGTGTGTTTGTGTGTGCAATGCTTGACTCACAGAGCAATATCACATCAGAGATGTGTAACCCCTGCTTTGCAACTTCCTCAATGGATCCAAGAATGCTTTTGAAAATTCACCTGGAAATTTAGATCAGCTTTCACTAAAAAATTCATGCTGTGGAAAGCCCTCAAGATGGGTGGAGGCCTCATGAGATCAAATAGAAGTCCACTGGCCTGGGAGCTCTGAGGCTGGAGCCGAGGGTGAGCGGGGTTGGTACAGGCTCAGTCAGTCAGCTCTGAAGCGTTGTGAGTTTGCATGTGGTTAGACACCCAAGCAGAAAAGAAATGTGGAAAATCAATGCTGGACGACTTCCATGATGGGAAAAGACCATCAAAGCATTTTTGTTTGATTGTTTGTGTCATGCTGTTTTGCATTTCCCACCTCTGGTTTTTCAAGTACCAAGCCTGCGTAGATCTTGGTTAAGTGAGGCAGAGCCTGAGGTCGAAGGCACTGTGGACAGAAGAGCACCTCAGGCGCACCGGGGTGGCCCCCCTTCCTCTGATTTCATGTCTAAGTAAGGACACGACACGGCCATTCTGTCACTTGTCCTTCAAGTGTGGCCAACCTAGGATCTGCTCTTCAGACCACCTTTGCCTCATGCCAACCTGTCCACTTCTCATGGTCCTCCTCCCACCTTGTCTCAATCTCCACTGCTGTGTTCTAAGCCTTTTTGTCCATGTTGTATCTGGTAGATATGCAGAGCAGCTAAGCTGGCCAATGTCCTCTCGGGGGTATCTTATATTCTTGATCAATATTAAGCCCTCACTCAACCATCCTTTTTACATAAGTGTGTCCTCACTGGCACTATTTTCTTACCCTTTCCTACTTTTCATGATTTTTCCATTGGGCCCACCCATTGTCCCTGGGGAGATCTCAAGTGGGCACTCAGAGCTGACCTGGGAAGGTATGGGGAGGAGTCCTCATAATGGAGCTTCTGCTGCAGCCCTCTCAATGCAGCTTGAGGCCAATAGCTGGGGCATAGACACGTTCTCCTCCTGGTGTCCTCTTGACACACACTTTGAGATCCCCAGAAAATACTACCTCAGGGACCCTTCTCATTCTGTTTTCCAAATGATCATTACTAGTGCACATATTTAAGGAGATAGTTTTAAATGAGCTTTTCCAATTCAAGATTTACTGATACATGTGTGCCACTTTTTTGAATCATATGTGTGTGTATATATATATACACATTTGTATAGAATGATCCTGATCATAAATTAAAACGCAAAGACATTAAAATTGAAGAAAGTGCTGCAGAAACACCCCAAATCACAGAGCGTACTCAGTCAGCTGATGCTTAAATGCCAGACACACTGGAGGAATTTATCCAGTGACACATGCAATTGAAGTAAAATATTGTGCTTTACAAGAACATATCATTAAAATGAAAACTAGCAGCATATCAGGAGCCTGGCCATGTAACCAAGACAACAAAGATGGGAAAGGATGAAAGACATGATGTACCAGGGAAAGAGGGAGGAGGCAGAGGCAAGAAGAGGAAGCGGGCCCCCGCTCTAAATGGTCCCCTTACTGCTGGACTCATATCTACTAGAATCTGGATTGGAGGAGGATACGATCTTTATGTCAATAGTGGTGAAGGCTCTCAGTGAGGACAGGACCAGGGAGGTCTTCATTATGAGAAATCCCTGCGGCTGCCTCAGCCACTTTGATGGTGAAGGCAGTGGCAGCCAGACTGACTCAGAGCCCACAGTTGAAGCTCTGATTGGGGAGCTTACAGACCGTACCTGTTCTCAAGTGACTTCCTGTGACTGTGGCCACTCAGCCTGCATCTTGGTGGTATTACAGTGTTTTCTCCAGCAGCTTTGGTTTCTCATAGAAGCATTCACGGTGACTTCTAAAATAGCTCTCTCGAGTCTCCCACATTCACTTCATGCCTTCCATCCTACCTCTGGGGGACACAGATGTATTAGTTATGGATTGCTGTGTAACCAATGACCCCAAAACATAGAGGCTTAAAACAACATTTAACTTACAGTTTCTGTGGGCCAGGAATCCATGGCTTCGTTGGGTCCTCTGGCTCAGGGTTGCCCACAGTCTACAGACAAGGTGTCAGCCGGGGCTGCAGTCATCTCTGGGTTCAAGGCTGGAATGGGGGAGGACCCACTTGCAAGACCATTCATGTGGCTGTTGGCAGGCCTCAGGTCCTCACTGGAGACATCAGTCCCTTGCCATGTGGGCCTCTCCATGGCAGCCACTCACACCACATGGCAGCTGAGAGAGAGCGAGAGACAACAAGAGAGGGCGAGCAAGAGAAAAGCCACAGTCTTTTTGAAACCTAATTTCAGAAATGACATCCCAGTTCTTGTGCTGTATTCTGTTTGTTAGAAGCCAGTCACATGGCCCAGCCCACACTCAGGGGGAGGGGCTGCCACAAGGGTGTGAATATCAGGAGGCAGGAGTCACTGGCGCCATTTTAGAGGGTGCCTACCACACTAGGGTTTTGTTTCTGGGCCATTGAGGACATCGGAACCAATACTTTTAAATTTCAAGTTAACTTTTAGTGGTATGGAGAGGGCCACAGCCCTGCTCAGGGACAGAAGTGGCCTGAGCGCTGAATCTTGCCTTCTGACTGCCCGAGTCAGAAGGACTGTGTAGACATATTAGAGAATCTGGGGGATGGACAGGAATGGGTGAAGTGGCCTGCCACACCCAGGGCCTGACGGGGAGGAACCGTCTCAGCAGAGGCCTGGGAGCACAGGAGGCAGTGCCAGGTCTCTGAATCTCAGGGAAATGGTGGTAGTTTATGCTGGTGGATGAGAGAGACCTATGATTCCAATCAGTGTGGACGAGAGCTCTGTGCGGCCATGGAGAATCCATGTCTCCTGACTTCGGCCTCTGCTGGGAGTCATCCAGCTCCTAGGAAGGAGGCATTTTCTGTGATTGGAGCTGGCAGGAAAGAGAGAATGAGAACGGGACTAGTGTGCTTTAAACACCTGGTAGGTACCAGGCACTAGGTGTTTTGTGTGCCTTGTGTACATTGATTTTCTGATGTAATCCTCAACACTTCCTTTTGGGGTAAATATTACAACCTCCATTTTACACACGAGGAAGGGGACGGAGGAACTCACCAGAGGGCACACAATTTGATCTAAGGTCTGCCCTTTGACTCATTTGTACAGCAATTTCATGGAATCTACCTGAGGCTTTGCTCACCGTCTGTGGGTACAGCTCACCTCCACAGTTGCAAGAGGAGGTGGTCACCTGGCCTCCTGTACCTGGCCAGTGTGCCTGTGACCAGAACCTTCCTTTCACTCCCTCTGTCCCTGCAGGGCCCCAGTGTTCGAGCTTGGATGGTTGTAACTGGTTTCCCTGGCTCTAGGCCCTCCCCTCTTTAATCATCCTATCCATTCTGCCAGACTCGTCTATCTAAAAGAGCTCCAATCCTCCAACTCTCCTAGTTAAAAAAAAAAAAAAAAAAAAAATCACCCCCCAGCCTTCTATGGCCCCTGAGGCCTGCCGCCCTGCATGTGAAGGGCCCCCCCCCCGACCCTGAGGACACAGGTCCTCCAGCTCATCCCTTCAGCCATGGAAGGCCGCCTGGCCCTGCACATTTTGAGTCCTCAAGGGGCCTGGCTAAATTTAAATTCCAAGGAAGAGGCTCCCACCTGGGAGACAATGGGATTCCCACCTACACAGCAGCTCTGCATCACCAACGTCCCTCCACGGGCAATTTCCCTCTCGAGGAGCAATTATGGGGGAGCCAACCCCGGCAGAGTGGGCCGTGGCCTTGGGGAGAGGTTGGAGGTTTTCTGGGGAGCAGATGAGCTATGCTTTTCCACTTACCACTGACCTGCTGCCCAGGACTCCCTGGGGGCTTTTCTTTGCCTTTTGGGTTCTCCTGCAAGGTAGAAGGCTCGCTGCCAACAGCCTGTGGGACCCTGCGTGGTGGTTCTTGACTATTTTTCCTGTTGCAGGTCACCCAGGGCCCCTGTCTTTACTCCTTTGGAAGACTGCTGCTTCTGCTTAGTGGTGTTCCGTAACTGCTTTGCAAGCCCTCTGGAGCTGAGGACCTCATTATAGCATCTCCTTAGAGCGCCCGGTCATTTTAGCACCTCCCCACACCAGGCCATCCAGCCTTCTTTTTCTTCCGAAATGCCTGAGCCCTAGCCCGAGCTTCTTGGCTCTGCCCTCAGTCCTGCGCCTGTTCTCCCCACTTTTGCCCTCTCAGCTCTTGGCTTTTTCTCCTGTCCTTATGGATTATGTACTGTTAACTTATGAAAATCTGCTCACAAACCTCATATGGACCAATTTGCCCAGGACGACTGTCGGGGTAGTAAGGCCCGAGGCAGCTCTGGCTGCGTCACTTCTTGATAGGTTTGATGACTCGAGGGGCAGTGTGATTGGAAGGAGACTTGAGTATAAAGATGTGCTTGCATAGCTTTTATATAAAGTTTAGAAAAAGTCGGTTCTTGTGAAAGAATGCAAAGGATCTAAAAAGAGCAACACCCTTTCCCCCATGCCTCTCCTTGATGCCCACGGCCAGCTGGCCCTATCTCCATTGTTCGTTGAGGACCCCAAGGCTACTGAGGTGACAAACGGGAGCCCATCTTTGCTACATCCCGTGTTGCTGACATAGCTGGGAGGGGACCCAGGCTGACCCTGCTGACCTGCTTTGCCCTGTTGGTTCCCGTGTGAGTCCTACTAGGAAAAGGGGACCGAGGCATGGGTCTGTGAGCAGTGAGTGTTGGCTCAGGGGTCCCTCCCACCCCACAGACTCTCCCTTCCCTGGGGCCACTCTGTGGCCACGGAAATCTCTGGCATCCCCACTGCCTCCCCTGGGCCCAGTTTTTCTTCTGGAACTTCCCTTGAATCTCCTTCCAGAAGGTTCCTCCCCCACACCCTGCCCCTCAGAAGGCTCCTGAGGCCTTGGAGGCAAGGAGGGTGGAAGGGTAGGAGTACAGGAAGAGACACCTCCTGCTCTTGCCAGGGAGGTGGATTGTCTTTCTACTTAACCGCTTACATCTCCCACCATGATGTGAGTACGCTGGGGGTGGAGGCAGCTGAATTGGAGTGTGCCCAGGGATGCATGGACTTGAGAGGCCGGAATGATGCTGAAGTCATCTTATGACATGCTCTCATCACTGCATTCAAAACTTAAACCAAATGCTACTGCTTTTCAGGTCTTGCCAGTGGAAGTCTCAGAGGCCAGTTGCTTTTTCAGGCAGAATTAGACCTAAGATCATATGGACATCTTATACGGTTTGTGGTTTTTGATAACAGTGAAGATGGTTAGATACCTTCAGTTCATTCTTAAAGATCCACAAGTCGATGAGTTCTTTAACTTGGTCTTTCTGCCAACTGACTACCATTTCCTCCAGTGATTAGTCAGCTCTTTCCTTTTTGTTCTACCTTCTCCAAAGATCACAGTGTTTATCCATGAATTTCCCCCAGAAACAGGATCCCACTACAAATATTTCTCACAATGGGTATACGGGCTTTTTGAAAATCATATGTAAATATAACTGTATTTTAAATGCTTCAGATTAGCATGCATGGAATATCTTATTTAATCTCTATGATTAAAGTTCTTCTGGGCCTTGCCCCAGACATACCGTGCTTGGGAGAGGAAAATACATTTTAAACCTCACCTACAGAATTAGTCTTTCTTAGATCCATGAGATTCAATCAGGCAGGACCAGCTCAGGTCCTGGATGGACCTGAACTAGCATATTGTTGACCTGAAGTGCCATTGTGTCAACTGGGGCCGCTAGACCCCTCCATGGGCTGGGCAGGGTCAAGGCCACAGGGATGCTGGGAGCACTGACTGCTTCATCCCCTCAACTAGGCTGTGGGCTTCTCCACCCAGTGGGAAGGGCATGGGCTTTTGAGTAAAGGACATGGGTTCGTCGAAGGAAGCCCATGAATCCTTTTCTGAAATGAATTGCCTGATCATGTATCCATTTTATCAATTTGAGTTTTGATTCAGTAACATTGTGATTACCCAGACATCACAGGCAGTAGCAGGTTTCGACGTTTGTAGCTGAGATTATTTTCTGAAAGTAATTCGTTCATTTTCTTCACAAAAAAATGCAGTTCATTAATACAGCTGGATCTTTTCCCCAGTGTGTTGAAACTTTGCCAACTTTAGCCTGCACGTGCCCAGCCCAGCGTTGTCCTGAAGGTAACATGTACCGAATAAAAAAATGTGTTTGCAGATTAACTGTTGCGTTTTAGGGTCTCGTTGTACCTGTGCGTGTGTGGAGGTGTGTCAGCTAGCTTAGGCTAAGTTATGCTGTGGGAACAAATGGCCCCCACGTTTAAGTGGCTTACAATAACAAAGGTTATTTCCAGCTTGTGCTCTTATGTACCCTGGTTTGGCAGCAGCTGTGCTCCACGTCATTTATTGGTGACAGAGGCTGAATTGCAGCCCCTCTGTCTGGGACACGCCAATCTCCTGACAGAAGGAAAAGAGAGATGGGAGAGCCACACAGTGGCTGTTAAAGCTGCCGCTTGGAAGTGGCACATGTTATTGCCACTCATATTTTATTGGCCAAGCCAAAGTGAATGGTGTGGGGAATAGAACCCTGCCACAGGAGGAGCCTGGTGTGTGTATGTGTGGGGAGGCGGGAGGGAAGGGCAGAGAATATTTTGTCAATAATACAGTTTACCATAAGGATTTTTATTGTGAACATCAACATTTTATCAGGAATTATCTACTGGGCCATCCATAGTGTTCTGGGTGTTTCTTAAAGAGCTCATGGTCTTCTTCTTGGAGAAAATGTGTGAAAAATATAGGATATGACTGATTTTATATCATCAACCCCAGTCATAGTATTGGAGATTTTTTAAAACTAAATCCTCCATCAGTTTACTTTTTCTCCTAAAACTGAAGCTGAAATTGTCCCATTGCTTCCATTAGGCTCTGCACGTGCATATTTCCCTACATCCAGTTCTCCTTAAGAGTGAGGGCACTTTTCTACTTAAATACAGAGATCAGATTGTGCTCAACAGATGTCTCTTGGGGTAATTAAATTATCCAAATTTATTAAATCATTTCTCTTACCTACAATTAAATAGAGCCTTCCAAATTAATTTTTCCTAGGTAAGTTAACCCCCGAAGATTCCCCCAGTTCCCTTCTGAACTCTGCTTTTCTGACTGTGAATTCTAAAAATTCACTCTGGACACAGGCAGGACCACTGGCTCTTGAATTCCATTCCCCCAGGCAAGGAGCCCCATCTGGAAGTTCTGGTTCCAAAGCTGGCTACTGACTCAGGACCAGCTCACCGACCTCCTTATCAGAGTTCCCCTGTGTACGCTCCTCTCTGGAAAAGGCAGGAGAAGTGCAGAGCTGCACTCCTGAATGGAGGATGCCCTCCTGCAGATTAGTTTGAAAAACATTGATTTTTTAGCTTTCACACTCATTTTGTAGACTGCCAATTTTTTGGCTGACACGTCTTAAACTTACAGCATATCGATGATGCATGGGGAGTCATTGAGCATCCACAACTGGGCAAAATGATATGTATTTTCAAGACTGAGCTAGTGGCAGCGATTTCAAGGGCCTTGGCAATCACAGAAAGCTCCTAAGAAGTTGCCCTGTTGCAAATATGCTAGGAAGGGGCCCTCCGATCTTTTCCAAGCTCTCCACCCTCTATTTTCAGGCAGAGAACCACACGTGCATGACTGCGTGCCCCCTCCCACACATATACATTCGTTTACGTCATAAACATGCACATGTACCTAATCCCCACACATAACGTGTGTGTACCGCGCATGCCGATATGCACCCATGCATGCACACTTAGGAGGCAGACCCTCCTGGTTGCGCTCAAGCCTGGGGCTGGTCCTCCTGTGCTCTGCCCTCTTGGACTGAGCCCCACCTCCCTCATGTTCTCTCTGGGAAATTAGCAGCACACCATCTAATCAGTTTACCTCTGACTCGCCCACTTTGGCTTTGAGATGATGACAGAGTGGAGCTATTTAGCTGTCAAACGCTCTGACTGTTGCCCAGATGGACAGCGCCTCGAACATCAGAGTGGTTTCTTTCCCCTCCGTGTGTGGGGTAATGAGTCTCCCAGTTGCTTTTTTAAGTGCTTTTTGCATCTGCCTTTAATTTTGATGCCTCTTGTCTGCTGACCTCGCTTCCCGGCAGCCAGCCTAAGTGTGATACCCATAATTAGCTTAGTGATAATTTAATCTCTCTGCTTTAAATTTGATTGTTTCGGAGGGACTTGGGTCCAGGGACAGGGGAGAGGGGGCCTTTGCTCCTTTCTTGACCTTTTCTTTTGTCCGGACTCTTTCTCTGTCCAGGGGCGGGAACTGAGGGGAGTAGCTGGGTTGGGTGACAGGACACAGGGAGGGAGAGGTTCATGGCATCACGGGTAGATCTGGACAGGAAGCTGAAATGAAGCTCTCCCTTCATCCCCTCTCTTATAGGAGTTCCCTTTCTTTGTCCCCATTTCTCCCCAAAAGTATGAAGACACGTGAGTGGGTACACAAAGCACTTAAGATGCTTAGGTGAGGAGCCCTTTGAAAATGGGGAAACATTCTGCTTCCTCAGTGGTCATGGCAACCATTCTCTTAAGCCAGAGGAAGGCCAGAAGGAGCAAAGGGAGCCACTGGATGCCGCCCGGCTGCTTCCCATGTCTGCTCCCAGGCATCCCTGCGGGCTTCATGCCCAAGTGTCTGCCCAGGTCTGTGTCTGGGGCTGCCCGTGCCTCTCAACTATTAAGAGCCGGCCTGCATGCTGCATGAAGAGTTGGAACTGGCAGCCGGGAAATCTCGACTTTGTTGCTGGTTGCACTTCTGATTTCGGACAAATTGTTTATCTGCACATATCTCACCTTTTGAGCAGCAAGCATATTAATGTATGCCTCCTCCATCTCTTAGGGATGAGCTGAGGATAATAGGATTCACATCCATAGAGCGTTCTTTGATTTGCTAGAAGGAAAAAACTAATAAAAATTAGGAAGATGGTGAGGATCATGTGACAGTCTGTGCTTCGAAACCTTCTAAGAAGAGTCTTTAGACTCCGTGGAAGTAAACCCCCGGGTGAACCCAGGCAGGGTGGAAGAGCAGAGGGTGGGAGGGCTCTAGGGGAAACCTCAGCTGCTCCAAATAGATGCACTAGGCAGCCCTTGCGGGGTTTAATTGTGTGTCTGTGTGTGCACACACTCTCAGGATCTGTGTGGAAGAACTTTAGGAAGCCCAACTGGGAAGATGAAAGACGTAATTCAGCTGAGCCGCCCTTGGCTCCTCACCGAGCGCCTACCACACGTGAGGCGCTGCAACTGTGGTGAATAACCTGTGAGGGAAGGGGGCGCAGGCAGGGCACGCTCAGCTCTGAAAGGCTTGGGTCCCCTCCTACCACCTTCTGCAGCCTGGAAACAAGGTCTTTGATTTATGAGCTAACTTTTAATTAAAAGAACAGCAGAAAAAAATCTCATTTTGCCTCTACAGGATAAATGATTCCCAGTCTGAACTAATTTAGTTTCTGCTCCAAAGGCCCTGGTGCTGCAGGAGTGTGTACATGTGTGTGGGATGAGATGTTGGCCCAGTGCTCTGGGGCGGACCCCTCGGAAGACTCTTTGCCCCATGGCTGACCCCGCTTCTACCCTCTGGGTCCGGCTGTGTAGCCCTAATGCCTGCTTCAAGGTGTTCATTCTTGCTGTGTATCGCAATTTCTCTTTGCAGCTTTTGCTAACATCTTTACTTGAAGAGATGCTGTCAGTTCTGTTCTAAGTTGCTTGTAGGACTTTCCTTCCTTCCACAATGATGCTTATGCTGTCTTTGGCAGAAGACATTTTATTTTGGTGGTCACCCAAAATTCTCAGTACGTTGTGATTTATTTCTCTGACAGTGCCTCGTTATGTCCCATCGGCACTTCCCAGGATGGAATTTATCGGACCCGCAGCCCTTGTTCTCTGGAAGTTGATCTTCCCTGACATGACTGAATCTGATGCAGAACTGACCCCCACGTGCTTGGATGTAAACCTGGCCTTTCTCATCTGACAACATTTATTTGCCATCACTGTCTATCACCTTTAGTAGTGTAGTAGAGACCGCTCTTTTCTCTGGGTCCTACTTTCTAGAAGTACCTATGTTTATTTGATATTTAGAAATGTATTTCTTTCTACTTGAGAGACATCAAGTTCATTCTTCTTGGTATTTTCCTACCTTCCTCCATCAGGAAGGTTTGTGGGCCATGTCCATTGGCTATAGAATCAGGAGCTAGAGATCCTCATTGCGGCCAAAGGGCCTGCCCGCCACTGCCCTTCTGTGACCTTGGGGCAGCATTGGAGGAGTCACTATGTCCTCTTTGCTCCAGGAGCATGAGAGAGAATCTGCCCATGAAACACATGGAAAAACCTCGGGGAACTGACCAGCAGAAGTCTTCAGCTAAGATAAGCCAGAAAACCAACGGCAGGACCACAGAGAGGCGGCTGGAGCTGGTGGCAGGAATTTGGGTTTGCACTTAGTAACCAATTCTCATCCTTCTCTGCCACTGACTCCCTTGGAGGGACAAGGTCAATCCCCGCCTTTGTAGGGAGGGACAAGGCACAATCACTCCTCTTGGCAGGGCTGCGGTCTTATTCGCAGCAAACAACAGAGGGAAAGAGCTCCAGCCCTCCCCCACCTTCTGCCCACTGCTGCATTTATAAATACTCTGTCACGCAATGTCCTGGTGTAAGCACAAGGGGAGGTTCACAGGGACAGAAGCCACCACCTCACAGTTCGAATGTTTGTTACTGCTTGCCACTCAAACCACGGATTGGTGTCTGTGGACTCACCTCAAAGCACCGGCTCACTGTGCCTGGAGTCTCTGGGACCCGGAGGCCTCCCCCAGCCTGCTACCTGCTCCCACTCCCTGGCCATCACCTGCGTCTGCTCCTCTTTGCGAGCCGAGGGAAGGACCACTGTGCCCCCCACTTATGTTATGGGACCAGCAGTGACGTCCACTTTCCAACTTGTCGAAGTGATGTTTCCCAGAGCTCTCTGAGGCCCTGGGGCTGTTCTGCAAGATGAGATCATCGGTGCTAAATTTGTCTTTGCTGACAGCCCGGAACTGGGTTCCAGGGCCCCTGGCAGACTTGGGCGGGAGTCAGCTGGGCGTGAGTCCTGCATCGCTCCAGCTCCAGCCACCACTGCTGTCTGTCGAGAGAGGGGCTTCCTCCTCCACTGACAGCTCTCACCCCTATCCTTTCAGCTTTCAGCTTCCCTGTTCTAAAGACTTGCTTTTGTGCCCAACACCCCACCTTGGTCCTGGCGGCTTAAAGGGCCAGCATACAAAGCAGGTTAGAGGACGTACTCAGCCTGACTGAGAAATGGCATGCCCTTCCTCATTTGCTCTTGCGTGTGGACGGCTGTCTTTCGTCACAAGCACTGATGGTTGGTGTTTTGTAAGTCCCCCTCTGGGACGTGGGTGAAGTTGGGCGCTGGAACCTGCAAGAGCTCCTCTCCTCCTGAAGCTCCACATGTCTGTGGTCTATGATTCTGACACACGGGCTTGCAACTCAAGGGGTCCCAGGAACTGAAAACAAGACTTGGGAGTCTCGTTAAGGAACAAGGGCCATTTGAAACTGGAGGACAGGACAGGCTGCTGCTCTCCTGGTAAGGGAGCCAGGCCAAAGTGCTCCACAGAAGAACCAGGTGAGCGAGACGAACTTCTCTGCTGGGAGGACTCAGCCAGGAGCACCTTCAGAGAAGTCAGCCGTGCAGGGATGAAGGGAGGGAGCGGCAGCCCCCTCGTCAGGGATGAGCAGTGCGTTAGTTTCCCAGGGCTGCTGTAACAGATTACCACTAATTTACCAACTTCAGACAGCACACATTTATTGTCCTGTAGTTCTGTGGGTCAGGAGTCCGTCATGGGTCTCACTGGGCTGAAATCAAGGTGCCGGCAGGTCTTCGTTGCTTCCTGCAGGTTTCAGGGGAGAGTCTGTCTCCCTGCCTTTGCAGCTTCTGGAGGCTGCCCACCTTCCCTGGCTCATGGCCCTCTTCCTCTATTTTCAAAGCAAGCGACGTTGCACCTCTCTGACCACGCCTCTGCAGTCTTGTCTCCTCCTAACCCCAGCCGGGAAGGGGCGTCCGCTTTTAAGGGCTCACGTCATTAGAGTGGGCCCGCATGCATAGTCATCAGCAAACGCTGGTTCTGCAGCAAGGGGTGAAACCACTGCTTCGTCAGTCAGAGCTGCGGAGGGGAAGAGAGGACGAAGGATGAGGAAGAGCGAGCAGCTCCTAGGTGCTGGGTCCTTTGCCACCCATGCCCTATATATGGGCCGTCTGGGGCCCTCACGGCAACCCTGTAAGCTGAGTGTTTTTGCTCCAATTTGACCCATGAAGAAAGTTAGCTACAGACATAAGGCACTTACTTGTTGGTGCACACACTCTAAAACCCACGCCCTTGTATTACATTGTGCGCTCTCTCCGTTTATGGACATAAAAGCCTTTTTTTTTTTTTTTGCCTGTGTGCATTCTAGAGCTCAGCTTGGCTTCCCCACCGAATATCCAGCTTTGCGTAGGGGTGAGGCTGAGGCATATGGGGAGTTTGAGGCTCCAGAGAGGAAACACTTGGTACTAACATCTTGGGTAGCTCTCCACGCTGGAGGCTTCTAAGCATTCCAGGGCCTGTGTTCAGAACCTCAGAGAGAGTGGGCCTTTTCTCTCACTGCCTGTGGAAATCTCTGGACTCTCACCACAGGCTTCTATACTTACAGGATCGATCTCAATTGGGCTTGTGAAAATGAACAGCTGATGTGTTATATAATTCCTTTTCTCTTCAAATGTGTGTGTAACAGCATGTGCATAAATACAGTGTGTGTGTGTGTGTGTGTGTGTGTGTGTGTGTGTGGAGAGTTGTTCCTGGAAATGCTGAGGAGGACCTGTTTGCCGTTTCTGAGGACTTATTCTAAAGTATTCTCTGCCTTTCTTCTCATCTCGTTCCGTTTCTACAGGAAGAGGGAGAGGCGTTACAGTGTGGCGGGCGTGGAAGGGGACACTGGACGCATTGTTTGGGCTTTTGACTGCCTCTTCTACTTTTTCACCATGAGGCCAAGAATTCCCCGTCTGACCTCAGCTCTTTGGATTGTTGAGATGAGAATTTTTTTCCTTTAGGCTTCCCTGGGATTAAGTGTGCCAACTAGCAACACTAGTAGGGAAAATTATTTGTGTAGAATACATATGGTATGTGTATAAACATTCATTTACAAAATGATAAATGGGCACCATTTCTAAATGGAGTCTTCTAAATAGGAATTATAAGTTCTTGACCATACCCTGTGTGTGTGTGTGTTTGTCCGTGTGTGTGTCCTTTAAAGCCTTACAGCTTCAATGTAAAGATTTTTCTAACTCTGTTTGAGTTACTTCAAACTTCTCTTAGGCCTTGTTGATAACAGACTATAGAGTTTCATGCCAGTTTTTCCAGAGAGTTAAGAAGGAGGGACTCTTCCAACTCGGTCACGCCAGGACAGATCGGGGGCACACCCAGGTATCCCCGAGAACCAGCCAACGAGCCAGTTGGAGTCTGGGTGTGTAAGTGTGTGTATGAGCATGGGAGAGCATGTGTAATTACCCCTGATGGCGTTAGAGGGGACAGGTGTTTCATTAAGTTTGAGAGATTTGGAACATTTTAACTACACCGTGGTGGGATGCTGGCATTCCAAAGTGAGCTAGCAAGGATCCCACTGCCAAGAAGCTGTATTTCTCAGCAGCGCTGTCATCCAGGGATGGCATATTTTACCACTTGGACACCACCGCCCTGAATGACGAGATTATTAAAAATATCAGAAAGACTGAAGCAGCGTACTCCCACACCACCTACGGGAATGCTCTCTTGTGCCATCATGGGAAAAGACAGAAGGTCTGGGTCCCTGGTTCACCCCTTTTTCATTTCTTGATCTTGGGTAATTATCTTGGCCTTCCTGTTTGTTGAGTTGCCCACTGTCTATTGAAGACCAGAAAGTGTGCTTGTGAAGCAGACCTCCGAGGAAGTCCCTGATGACGTCAGCCTGTGTGTGGACCAATTTTCAGAGCCAAGACTCAGTGGGCCAGGTTGGCTCAAGCAGGGTAGTAACAGGGCCAAGGTCTTTCACATGCCCTCTGCAGGAGGACAATAGACAACTCTGGCTGGTGGCCTCGGACAGAACCCTGAGCTGTTGCCTAATGGGTCACCTTGGCTACAAGAGTGTGTGACTGATTCAGGTCTAGAAAAATAATGAGAACCCCATGCCCTCCCACTGTAGGTCAGTGAGCCTCTCACCTCTCTTGGCCCCGAGACCAGCCACTCTGCAAAGCTGTGGGGTGACACCAGGGAGGATGCGGGAGCTCCTTATCTTGTTATTTGATGAATCAGGAGATGAGCAGGCAGGAAAAACAGGGCCCATGGGATCTCAACCCCCTTCCCACCAATAACTTCTCAGCCTGTCTTGTGGCTCTTCCATGTGTGAAACAAGCATTGGGCGGTTTTACCTGACAAGGCTGCTTAGGGAGTCGCTAATGATTATGACTGCCAACTAAGAGGTGGTGACAGGTGACTTCCCCCCACAGAAGTCTCCTGTTAACCACTCAGAAAGTCAAGAATTTGTGGACAGGGCACTGCATCCATGGTCATCCTTATTTAGGCTTCTGGATAACGGGCTTGCCAATTTCACTTTAATCTACAAAAAGAACACAGAGGGAGAACTTAGAAAACGTTTACAAAATTACAAAAGGAGGGAAGTGGAGGAAAAAGGAGGGAAAGAAAAGATAAAAGAGATGGAAGGGGGGCAAATGCCCCCAAGGGAGGAGGTTATACCCAGAGAAGATGGCTACTGGGATGCTGTTCACCTCGTGCTGCCACAGCGGGAACTTCACTTATCCACCCCATGCTCCCCACCTAGTTGTGCTGAACCCAATGGGCTGAAGCAGAGCCTCTCCCTTGCATTCTCCTTGCCCTAAGATCTTTGGTAGCCAATCAGTGTTGGATGACTCCTCCTTGCTTGTCTGGTTGATGGCCTCAGTCTTTTCCGTGCCCCGTGGGAGAAGCTGGGCAGGGTGGTTCCCACTTGCTGACCTCCTGATGTTTGCCAAGTTGAGACCAGGGCCCCCAGCCTAGGTGGGCACTCAGAATGGTGGCCTGTTGCTGCTCATGTGCTTTCTACACGTTTTGAAGGGAATGCTCTCTGGCTCTACCCTCGCGTGTCTCTGCTTCCTGAGCCTTCTCCTCTTTCCCCAAAAATGTGCATTTCAAAAGAAGCAGATGGGTTTATGGGTGCTCTTCCAGCCCCTTTCTCCTCCAGCTCCACAGGGAGAAGTTTTCTCCTCTTGGCCTTTCTGCTTTCTTTCCTTCCCCCAAACCTTCTGCCCACGTCCCTTCCCAGGCTTTGACAGCACTGCTCATTTGGTCTCATCCAGCCTGAGCAGACACGCCTGGCCCCATGGCCCTGGTACCACAGCACATGAGAGAGGACGAAGGGCTTTTTCTGTGGATGGAACCATTCCTGGTCCTCAGGTACTGTAGCCAAGTGCTCAGAGAACTTCCAGATGGCATTACTGTTGGGCTACGTCTTCCCCTTAAGAAAATATTGTCGTTATTTGGATGGGAGAAGAGGCCCTTAGGGGACATCGCTCCAGTCCAGGGACCAAGATCTTCTTTCCCTAGCCTTCAGTCATGATTCTTATAAGCCTCTAAAGCAAAGATTTTGAAGCTTTTTAAGCAGAGAAATTTTTCTTCAAATATAATCTTGTGTGGAAGTCAAATATAAAACTGATAAAACTTAGGTCAGGTCAACATTGATGTGATAGGGAAGAGAGAGGGAAGTGGTTTCAGAGTTTTCCTCTCATCTTCCCAATGTCCCCCAGGACTCCTAGGACACCTCGTGGATCTCAGGGAGCCCTGTGGAGCACAACCTGGGTACCCCGCCCAACACAATTGCCTTGTGGGTGGTCCAGACTGAATCATGAAGTCATCCTGGTATATGGGCTGTGTGACCTGTGTTGTTGGGGTGAGGTCTGAGGAATGAGGGGAAGCATGTGTGTAGGGAATGGAAATTTCCATTGCTTCACTGTTACACCCTCACAGCAGAGGACACCTGGGCTCCCTGGGGCTGCGTCAGGCTGAGTGATGGTCCTTAAAGGGAAGCCAACTCTCAGGAAATTTCTTGAGTGTGATTGGACATGCTCTCTCTTAACTGCATATCTCAGAGCTGTAAGGAAAACGACTGCTGGCCAGGCCGCCTTTTTCTGTAGGATGAGAGGTTTCCATGTGAGAAACATCCTTGAAGATAGGTGCTGGCCTGCGTGCCAGGGACAGAGACGGTGTCTACTGAGCTCATGTAATCAAACACCTGTGCCACTGGTGTTCCTTTAACCTGTTGAGAAAGGTGGGGACTAACTCATGGCAATTTTCATTTTGGTAATTAATAAAGATTGCATTGACAACTGTCACCTGCATCACTACTGCCACTGGATACTTAGGGACCTCCTCTAACATTTCAATCACATGTTACAATTTGTAAAGCCTTTCATATGTTACGCATTTAAATGGCACATTCCCCTGTGAAGTTGGTGCTGAGATTCTCGTTTCAAAGACAAGGAATCAGCTTAGAGAGGTTACTGGACTCAGAGAAGATCACAAAACTAGTTGGTGGCAGGTGAGAATTCAAGAGTCAAATCTCTGATTCCGAGTCCAGTGCCGTTTTCACCTCTCCATAGGTGCCTTCAGTGGGCACATTTGGCAGCTCAGGTCAGAAGAGGAGCAGGATGAAGACGGGCCTTTAATACTAGAAGGTTCTCTGTAGTCCCCTCTTAAATCTCCCACAATATTCCTGCTTCCCTCACTCTCCTCCTGGACGAGATAAAACAGGGCTCTTCCAGTTTATTCCCATTGTTATTTTTTGCATCTCAGCACCACGTGTATTGCTATTTTTATCCTGTACTAGAAACTATTAAGTGGGGGAGAAATGTTAATTGGTATTATTACAGCAAACTGTGTCCTAGTAACACTGCAATTCAGAGGTAAGTTCTCCGCTCCCCTCCCCTGCCTTGCAGGGGAAGACCAGGATTTTATTCATTTGGCTGACAGCCAGCACAGGTTTCTTTGGCTGGTGCAGCGCCTGTGGGGAGAAGTGTTCAGGATTCTGACATATATGGGACAGGCCATGGGGCCTCCTCTCCGAGGTTAGTTTATGAGGGGAGGACGTGGGGGTGGGTGGAATTGTGATGAATTTGGTTCTCTTTTATCCACGAAGCTGGACGGGAGGGATCGTGTGTCTGCTCAGGAAGCTCTCCTGGGGTGCAGCTTGCAGGATCTTTGTGAAGGAATCTGGGGCATTTGTAGTCATGGTCCAGCTGGAAGTAAGAGAGAGCAGCTCTCACAGCCGTGTCCTAACAGAGCGAAGAATGGACTGATTAGAAACGAATAGCGATGAAGTCAGACAAGTTTTGCCAAACTTCCAGAAGGAAGAAAAGAAAGGGGGTTCAATAAACACACTGTCCCCTGGCTGCCTAGGTTCTGATCCTGGCAGCTTTCCTTCCCCGCGGTGTGACCTCAGGCAAGCCTCGCACCCTCTCTGGCCTCAGTTGCCCCATCTGTAAAATGGAGCTCCTAGTACTTGCATATCTGGGCTGTTGTGAGGATTAAAGTACATTGTACAAAGTCCATAATAAGGGCTCAGAAAAGTAAAGCTTCTATGATGAATTTTTTCTCAGGTGCCGAGAATCCCGAGGGCTAATAGTGTATAGGAAGCCAGGGGAGATGGAATATACAGGGTCCAGCCTGGTGGGATCTGCTGATGGCTTGAACCCAACCCGTGGTGGTTAGTATCTTCCAGATCCTCTCAGTGCCCCTTCTCTACCATGGGAAGGGTAATCAGCTGGATTTCATGGCACCCTAAAACTTTCAATTTTTATAATGCTTATTGCTTTTAAAAAATTATGATAGCAATATATATAATATTTGTAGAAAATATATAAAAAGAAGATGAAAATCGCCAGAAATGCTACCACCTTCAGAAATTATTGATTCGTGAGTGTATTCTTGTGTGTCTTTTTTCTATAAACATGTACTTTAAATATATGCCAAGTTGAGGTAATATAACATATATATTATATGTATGTTTTACATCATGTTTTTCCCCCACTTTACATTGTGTACATTTCTCCTTGTGATTAAATATTCTTCAAACACATGATTTTTAATGACAGCCCAGTATGTATTTCATAATGCAATCCTTCCTCTTCTGTTCTTTATCTTTAAGCTTTCTGGTTTTCTTTTTAGGGCACTTACTTCCTGTTTCCTTTTTTATCTCCTGATAATTTATGCTCTATTGGATTTCTCTGCTTTCCCTCTCTCTGGTGATTTGGAAAGTATTCATCCTATTTTGACTGAATGGTGGTTACCCGTAAGTTTTTGAAAGCATATTTAAACCCTTAAACATCAAAGGTAAGAATTAAACGGTATGGCTTTATGTCCCTTTCTTCCCCCTACTGTCTAATTTTTGTTAATATGACTCAGGATTTAAGACTCATATTAATATTTTTACATCATGATAATTTTAACATTCATTCATTACTTTCAAACATTGTTTTTGACATTTCTACTATTTTGTAGTTGGAATTATGTTGAGTATTTAGACAAATCTAACAGCTTATCATTGCTCATAGGCCTGTTACTCTGCAAATTCCCCACCTGGGGATTCCTAGTTTTGATTTGTCTCTTGGTAGATCAGCATTCGTCTTTAAGACATTTTTTTTTTCATGAGGGAATACTGCTAATGTAATTTTTAAGCCCTTGAATGTCTGTGAGTATCCTTCTGTTGACCTTATGCATAAATGACAACTTGGCTGAGATTTTTCTTCCCTCGAAGTTGTTGAAATTACTCTGTTTCTGAGCAATGAAGATAGGAGAGCAACCCAAGGCCAGTTGGATTTTGATTCCTTGTATGTTATCTTCTCCTTTTACCTGTCTGACGTTTATAGAATTTTCTCTAGATATCACAAACATTGATGAGGATATGTATACGTGTTTCTTTCTGTTGTGTTGCATTTAAATATACTCTTTCAATCTGCAGCTTCAAATTTTCAACTCAGGAAAGGTTGTCATTGCTATCATTATTATTCCTGCTCTGGGCTGTTCTCTCCTTAGAGGATTCCTTGTGTGTATACATTGGGTTCCCTGGTTTTGTTGTCCACGTCTCATTTTTTTTTTCTCTCACTATCATCCGAGTTCCGGGAAAGCTTTTCAAATGAGTCTTCTTTGTCTTTTGCATTATGCTCTCTGCTGCTTACTGCTTCCAGTGAGGTTTAACTCAGCCATTCGCGCAGCCTCGCCTCACTCCAGATCCTCTCTTCTGGATCAGATGTGGCGGGCAAACTACAGCTGAATCTGATCTCCCCTCCTTTACGTATTGTCGCCGGCCTTTGGGAGCGCAGTTGAGTCATTGTGAAAGAGACCCTGTGGCCCTCAAAACCGTCAATATTTACTATCTGGTCTTTTCAAGGAAAAGTTTGCTGACCCTTGTTCTAGAGACTATTTACTTTGATTTTTCAGTCAAAAAGTCTCTTGAATCTCTCTGAAAAACAAAGAAAATTTCCCAAACATTCTCTGTCTCTTTTTTCCTTATGGTATATCTGTCTCATAGGAAGATATTTCTTAGGAGTCTTCATATTTTTTATTTTTGTTTTTTGGGCCTGTACTGTCCTCTCAGCTCTTTTTTTTCTGTTTGTTCAGCTTTACAAAGAGAGGGTGTGTGGGGAAGTACGGTGGGTCCACGAGAGAAGGGTGTGGGCTCCTTTCTGAAAGGTTTAGATGTCCAGTGCCTTGCTCTCTCTTTCTCAATCTCTGTGTGTGTGTGTTCGTGTTTCACTGAAAAGCCAAATTTACCCTCATAGTGAGTGATATATGAGATTAGCAGAGGGCAGGAGTCATTCTCACCACTTTGTGCAGTAAAGGAAAGAGAGAGAAATGGAGGCACAGAGAGGCTGTGACGATATACACACAATTTGAGTTTAAACACTGCCTTCGTGCTTTGAAAGTCCCAGCCCCACTCCTCAGCCAGCAGCCCCGCCTCCAGTGGTCCCGACCTGGGTTGGTTTCCACCGTGGTGAAAGCTCACCCGGGGTCCTGTGGCTCCTGAAGCTCTGGCAAGGCTGTGACTCTGTCATTCGAGGGGTGAACTCCACAGAGCACCAAGACGGAGGGGTGGCTGTGCAGCTATTTTTGAGAATATTTGGAGAATTTGTGATTTGCATTCTTTTTATGTGGTACCTGAATTACACATGGCCATGAGCATTCTTGCCATTCACTGTCATCTTGTGCTTCCCACACCTGGACTTTGAGAAGCGGAAGGTGAGAATGTCTACCTGCACAAAGCTGGATGTGTTTGCTGCGCTCCTAACTGAACATGAACACTTGTATGAAAGAGGTACCCCTTCATCATGTGTGTCCTCACAAGCTAGCAGGTGACTGTATTGTGTGCGTGTGCATAAGGGCGATTGTTGAATGGGGGAGGGGAAGGGTAGGAGCAGGGTGTCGGCACACTTCTCTATACAAATGTGAATTTAAAAATCAGGCTTTTGCGCAATTTAGTCAACTCCAGTTATCTGCACTTCTGGAAAGGAGACGATGCAGATGGTTGAAACGAGCAGATACATTTAACACTATCCCCACTTCGTTTCGGGATATGTTATATTAAGTGCAGAGGAGCCTCCCAATTCACTTCAGGCTCGCAGCACTCATCCCCTGAAGGCTTACCCTCTAGTGAAATGTGCTTACTTGGGCTGGTGTCGAAACAAGCCCAGATTCTCTGACATGATGACCGCCTGCCTGAATGTCTGGGGGAGTGGGAATATGAATTGAAAAGGCCCGAGAGCAATAAGCCCCACACAAATCCTTGGGATTGGACCCCCTATCCATCTTCTTTCTGGAGCGTCACTAACACCCTCTCGTTCCCCCAAAAGAATCTTACAACATCGTCTCTACCCTAGGTCACTTGCTGTCCTTTGCTCTGTCGCTGGCGTCCCTGTCTGTGCTGCCAAGGAAATGTGATCGTCCGGTTCACATTCATTGCCATTCCCTTCGCTCCCAGCTTCTCTTGAGTGATAGATTATGACCAAGGAGGTTGAATTTCAAATAAGAAAAGAAGGAATCTTTTCCCAAGCAAAAAATCGTGTTGGTGTTCAAAACAACAATAGCAATTTATTTCATTGTTCTTCTTCATGCAATTTTTAAATTATGGGCTCTGTCCTCCAAAACTGTCTGCTCAGTGGGGTTTGTCCTTGAAGTTGCTCTCTTTGTTCAGGTGGGCAGCCCACAGGCTCAGGAAGCTTCGTGGCTGGGCGACAGGAGGCAGTTGGCGGCTGTGCAGTGTCCCCCGTTTGGTCACGCTGTGTGAATGTACGTGCCTCACCTAGACCCACGTAGGTGTGTGTATTCAGGCTTCCGAGGCTGCATATTTCAGGGCTGTAATTTCAGCCCGTGTCCCCACGACATTATCGCCATGAAGGGAAAATGAGGGCTTTGCACGTTCCCGGAGATGCAATTATGGTAATAGGCAGACCTCGTTTGCTGTGCTGGTCCTGCAGGCATTGAGCCCAGCTCTCGGTTGCAGGCGGCTCTGGGAGTGGAGGGGCTTGGCAGAGGAAACATTTCTCAACTTTGGTTTCTGGGGTGACTTTTTACCGAACTGTCGTATTCATGCAGGAACGTGTATATAAGTGTACAGCTTGGGGAGTTTTCACATGCTGAACTCCTCCGTATAGCCTGTACCCAAATCAAGAAATAGAACATTCGCTGTTCCCCAGCTCATGCCTCGTTCGAGTCACTACTCCCACCGTCCCAGGGCAGCCACCCTCCCCACGTCTCACGGCACAGATTAGGTTCTCTGGTTTTGTACTTTGCATGAATGGAATCCTGAAGCGCACACCCTCTTGTATCTCACTCATTTCGCTCTACTTTATGTTTATGAGACGGATTCATGTCACTGCATGTAGGTGGAGCTTATTCATTCTTGTGGTTGTATAGCAGTCCATTGTGTGACCACACTAAAATTTATTTTTTCTATTTTATTGTTGATGAGCAATCGAATGGTTGCCAGTTTTTGCCTATTACGAGCAGTGCTACTCTTGATACTCTTGTGTGTGTCTTCTGGAGACCATAGATTCACATTTCTGCTATAAATATTCCTAGGAGTCAAACTGCTGGGTCACTGCAAGTATTCAGCTTTAGTAGATACTACCAAACAGAGACTAGATATTGTTTTTCAAAGCACATTTTTTTTATTGAGGTTATGATAGTTTACAACATTGTGAAATTTCAGTTGTACAACATTATTTGTCAGTCACCATATAGGTGTGCCCCTTCACCCTTTTTCCCCGTCTCCCACCCCTTGTCCCCTGGTAACCACTAAACAGTTCTCTTTGTCCGTGTGTTTCTTTATCATCCACATATGAGTGAGATCATACAGTGTTTGTCTTTCTCTGTCTGGCTTATTTCACTTAAGATAATACCCTCAAGGTCCATCCATGTTGCAAAAGGGACAGTTTTGTCTTTTTTATGGCTGAGTAGTATTCCATTGTGTATATATACCACATCTCCTTTATCCAATCGTCAGTTGATGGGCACTTGGTTGTTTCCACATCTTTGCTATAGTGAATAATGCTGCAGTGAACACAGGGGTGCGTAAGTCTTTGAATTACTGATTTCAAGTTCTTTGGACAGATACCCAGTGGTGGGATAGCTGGGTCATATGGTATTTCTATTTTTAGTTTTTTGAGAAACCTCCATACTGTTTTCCATAGTGGCTACAACAGTTTTCCCTCCCACCAGCAGTGTCTGAGGGTTCCCTTTTTTCCACAACATCTCCAATATTTGTTATTTTTTGTCTTAGCGATTGTAGCCATTTTAACGGGTGTAAGGTGATATCTTAGTGTAGTTTTGATTTGCATTTCCCTGATGATTAACGATGCTGAACATCTTTTCATATGTTTATTGGCCATCTGTATATCTTTGGAAAAATGTCTGTTCATATCCTCTGCCCATTTTTTGATCAGGTTTTTTTTTGTTGTTGTTGGATTGTGTGAGTTCTTTATATATTATGGTGATCAACCTCCTGTCAGATATATGATTTGCAAATATTTCCTCCCTATTGGTGCATTGTCTTTTTGTTTTGATCCTAGTTTCCCTTGCTTTGTAGAAGCTCCTTAGATAGACTAGATATTTTTTAAGGGCTTTTTAGTTGTGGGAGTTTGGTTAACATCCTCTCCAGAAAATAGCAGAAAGAGGGTAGATTTTCTTTTTCAGACAGCACAGTGTAGTGGATTTTGGAGGGAGATAGACCTGGGAATATTAGTTCAATGAGTATTAATTGAGTGCCCACTGTTTTGAGTGACAGGCTGTATGAGTTTCCTATGGCTGCTGTAACAAATTACCACAAATTTGGTGGCTTAAAACAACACACACTTCCTCTCTTACAGTTCTGGTGGTCAGAAGTCCCAAATGGGTTAAAACCAAGATGTCACCAAGACCATGCTCCCTCCAGAGGCTCTAGAGCAGAACTCATTTCCTTGCCTTTTCCAGCTTCTAGAGCTGCATTCCTTGGCCCAGGACTCCTTCCTCCATTCAAAGCCAGCAGCGTAGCATCTTGAAATCTCTCTCTGCTCTGTCTTCTCTTTGCCTTCTCTGCTTTAACATAATCTTCCTTTACCACCCTCTTATAAAGACACTCTTGATTGCATTTTAAGACCCACCCACATAATCGAGGATAATATTCCTCATCTTAAGATCCTTGACTTAAACACATCTGTAAGTCTCTTTGCTGTAGAATGTAATATTCACAGGTTCCAGGATTAGGACACGGATGTCTTTGGGAACCATTACTCAGCCTACCACACAGAAGTACCACATCATCCACAGACCCTGCCCTCGAGAAGCATCCTCCTCCTCCATCACAAAGTCACCCAATTGTTCTGCTGCTCTCTCTGATTCTCTTTGCATCATGGGAACAGGTTGATGGATGGGACCAGAGAAGTTTATTTAAAGGATGGATGACAAGATTTATTTCATCAAGTTGTAATTTACTCTCAGTGGTAACAAAGACTCTCAAAGGGATAGGAAGAAAAATATCAAAATACAGGACATGCTGAGTGCAATGTGGGATCTTGAATTGGATCCTGGAAAAGAAAATGGACATTGATGGGAGAACTGGTGAAATCCCAATATAAGCCTATGGTTTGGTTCATTTTGTTTTAGGAATTGTACCGTGGTTATGCAAGATAGTAGCATTAGGGAAAGCCAAGTGAAGGACACACAGGAACTCCCTGTGTTATCTTTGCAACTATTCTATAAATCTAAAATCACCTCAAAATGGAAAGCTAAAAAAAATGCAAGCCATCCGCTCAGGGACCAGTAGAAAAGCTCCAAATTTCATCTGCTTTGTGACATGGAAAACAGGGTCCAGTGCTGGCAGAATGAATTTAGAAGATCCAAAACATAGTGGTAAGGTTTAAAAAACATATAACCATTTAAGTGTAAATGGAAATTGGCAGGTTGTGAGAAAAATAAGGTGGTGTTTGTTGTCGTGGTGGGAACATGTGGGTCATCTCCAGTCCCACCCAAGGTCTCCTGGGGGAGCTGGACTGGGGCTGAGTGTGGTCCTTAGGTGTGACTGGAGAGGGAGTCCTGTCCTCAGTCTCTCTGATTGATTCGTCAACTCCTCCCCAACCCCCTCCCCGTCCCTTCCTTGCCTCTCTTCCTGGCCCCATCACGGGGCTCAGTCTGTTAAGGGCTCCCTGGTGGCCAGCTGCTCACAGCTGAGTTGTTATCTTTCCGTCACACACTTATCTGGGCACGGTTAGAGCTTCCTAATAAAATTTGTCACTGACTTTAATCCCATCACTGTCCAGACCCGGTTGATTAGCCCCTGTGGTTGTTTTGGCTTTGCTCAATACCTCCAGCCTCTTCCAGGGAAATTGGTAGCGATAGGAGTTCAGAGAGAGCTCTCGGCCCTATTAAAAGAGAACAGAGAAGCAAGCCAGGACCACCAAGTCCTTCTACAATAATTAAATACAAATGGCTTAGTCTCCCTCCTGCCCGAGGGTCAGCCCTGTTTCAGGCCTATCAGGGACAGAAGCAGGAGAGGGGGATGTCTTCTCTTGTCTGTGCTGTGAGCTGCAGAGGCTGGCCTCATCTCCATTCTTCTGACAACTCTGCATGCCCCCTACCTTCCTCCTTGGTCTCCTGAGATGGGGAGAGGGGATGATGGACAGGTCTGGGCAGAGGAGAGGGGGCTTTTAGTCAGCTCCCTGGAGCCATGCACCCACACCCCTAAACTGGCTGTGGAATATCTAGGCCACATTCCCCCCCCCCTTCTGCCAGGCCCCATGGAATGTCCTGGCAGGCTTCTGTGATTGTATAACTCTCTTCACAGCTGCATGCTTGACGCACAATTTTGAAGCTCAGAAAGAGAGTGTATGTGGAGGATGCACAGGGGGAATTCTCTGAGGAGCACCTTCCCTCAGCCGACACACTGTGGGCGCTCCCAACAGGCGTAGACTGTGCCGGGGATGTGTTAGCCCAGGGTTTGCATGCACGTGAGTGTGTGAGTACATTGGGATTTGACATGTCTCCAAGTGTAAATGCAAACAGCCCCCCACCGTGCGTGTGTGTGGATGTGTGAGTGCGTGTGTTACATACACAGGCACACTTTTGCGTAAGCTGGCCCTGCCTGCCTTTTTTTGTGTTCTGCTTTGCTGCACAGCTGCTACCTGCCTCCCTCTCGTTCCCTCTGCATCATCCTGAGAGCCAGCTGCCCCTCCCAGTTCCTGAAGGTAAACCTGTTCTCTGTAAGTCTATGTGTTGTCTCCGCTCTCTAGTTCTCTCTCCTTGGCCATCAGGGCTTCATGCTCTGTCTTTGGGCACCTGCCAGGAAGGAGGCAAACACCGGAACAGCGAGAACGGCGGCCACGGGGACCTGCAGTGCCAGTGCAGAGCCCGGTGAGGCTGAAGCCGGGCGGGCAGGGGCCCCAAGGCGGACAGCCCGTGCTGCCTCTCATAGCTGCCTGTCTCCCTGTGGTCCTGCCTCCTGTGCAGTCGGAGGTGGCACCTCTGCAGCCTCCAAGGCAAGGACACACAGAGGCTTCACTGCTGGGCAGAATCAGCCCAGCGGGGGCACTGCAAGAGCTGTGGGAAGGTGGACAGCTCACACTGGGGACAGGAAGGGGTCTGCCATAACCAAGTACCACGAACTAGGTGGCCTGAACAACAGAACTTTCTTGTCTCATTGTTCTGGAGGCTGGAAGTCCAAGATCAATGTGTCCGCAGGGCTGGCTCCTTCTGAGGCCTCTCTCCTTGGCTTATAGATGGCTGCCTTCTCTTTGTGTCTTCACATGGTCTCCCCTGTGCACCTGTTTGTGTCCACATTGCCTCTTCGTATAAGGATGTCAGTCATATTGGATTAGGGCCACCCTAATGACCTCATTTTAATTTGATTACCTCCCTTAAAGATCCCATCTCCTACTTTGTTTAAAGGTTACATTCTGAGATGCTGGGGTGAGCACTTCAACCTGTGAATTGCGGGACACAGGTCAGCCCATCACAAGGTCCTCTCCGCCTCCTCTCTGTGGGGCCGTTCCCAGCGGCTTCCGGTTAGGGCTGGGGTGCTCCACACAGAACTCGAGCTCCTTCTCCCACATGGCCGATGGGGCAGCTTCTGGTTTTGTGGTTGCAACTTAACTGCAAACAAAGTGGAGGGTTTGGGGAGCTATTCTTTTAATATTTTTGGGTAAGGAGAAGGCAACGCGATGTGCTGGCATGCACAAGAACTTTAGGATGAGACAACAGTTGCGTGGCCGTGACCAAATTACCTCACCCCTCTGAGCACGTTTCCTTATCTCCACCATGGGGCTGCTGTGAGGAGCGAGTGAGGTAGTGTGTATGATGTGCCTAGGGCACTGCCCGGCACGCAGTGGGTACTCAAACTTTTGCTTCCTTTACTTCAGTTCCAAAACTGATGCTGCTACCATCCCTGCAGACGGGACGGGTGGTGACGACAGCCATACTGAACCCCCTGGGCTCCTTGGCAGATACCTGCTGTCCATGCGAGGGAGCTGGGACAAGGGTGTGCTGAGCACGCAGGGCAAACCTGGTTCTGCTGGTTCCGAATAAACCACACTCAGATGTCATTTCTGCTATCAGTGGGTCAAAGACAAATCTCTCTATATAAATGGTTATCTTTTCATTGAAATCAATGCTTAGTCTCAAGGGGAACTTTGAACACAAAATTTGAAAAAATTCATTGTGGGCAAAGGATAGAACCAAAATCTGGAGTCCCTGTTCTTTACCAGGTAGCCCCCAAACTTGACTGTGATTCAGAGTCGCCTGGGGACTTGTCAAGACACGCAAACTCCCAGAGCTTCTGATTCAGTAGATCTGAGATGGGGCCTGAGAAGTTGCATTTCTAGCAGGTTCCCAGGTGATGCTGCTCCTGCTGGTCCAGGGACCACACTTGGGGAAGCACTGCCCCACAGTACTGGTTCCTGCCTAGGGTCTGTGTCACCGTTTCTCTCCAGCCTGTCCTGTGCTGGCTGTTGTCCTGTCTGCCTGCTCCAATTTCTCCGCTCTCATCCTGGGGGAAGGGCAGTTTTGTTGAAACTTCTCCATCTTCTCTCTGATTTATATAGGGTTTTCACCTGTTAATGGGCACCTGTTTCTTTGGCCCATATCCTCCTCTCTTTTTTCTCTTTTCATATTTGGGCCTCCAGATATTTCACTGGAGCAGACCATGGTGTACAGCTCTCTCACTGATGCCTGTGCTGACCCCAATTAGGAGGAGGCAGATGCAAAAAGAGCATCTTTCCCATCACCATCCCATCTCCTGTACCCTCATGTGCCTCTACCCCAACACATCAATTCACTGGCCCCAATTCCCTAGTCACTTTGCCAGAGTAAATAATTGCTGGTGTGTGGTGACCCAAGGTCATAGCCAATGGAGGAATGTAATTAGGGCCTTCATTTCCGACCATCTTGGGAGCTGTCTTCCAGCTGATACTTGTTTCTCTGCTCCCTTGCACTGATGCTCGCATCCTCCCCCATCCTTTCCCTTCTGTGACCCGAGAGCTTGGGTTGGAATAGAATTGCTCATGAGCAGATGCTGACATTACCTTCCTTTGTGTCTTTCTCCATAGAAGCGAGAGGGCAGGACATCCTCTTCCAGGGAGCTGGGAACATGGCCCTCCCACCTCTCATACCACACCTCACAGTGTTTGAGTGCTCTCTAATGACCATGTCTGGGAGGGTTTGAGACTAGAAACTTGCTGTGTGCTGCATCCTTTTGGACTCCCCTGCACTACATGGCCGCCTTTGTGTGTTGGACCATCCTACTTCTTGTTTTCCTTGCCTTTGGAGCTCTGCTGATTTGTGCTTGCTGGGAATGGGCATGTTGCAAGCTCCCTGGGTTGAGAAGGCCTGAATGACTTGGAATGTGTCGTGGTGGGTGGGATGCTAACGTGGGAGGCAGAAGCCTTGCTTTTTATTCCTGCCTCTTCCATCTCCCCATGCTGGACTGATTTCCCTTTCTCTCACATGCATGGTGCCAGGATGCCTTGCTGGGGGAGATGATGACAGATAACTGCTTTTGAGTTCTTCTGGAAACCTTCCCCCTGGTCAAAGCAGGGGAGGAAAACATCCTCTTGCCTTTACTCTGATCCCAACACTAAGCCAGACTCGAGACAAAAATAAACCTGTGACTACTCCAAGAGAAAAGGCCAAGAATCTCTTGTGTGACCTTCCAGTGTGCTTTTTGGAATGAGGAGGGGACTGTTGGGGAAGGAAGAGGGCAGTAAGTGTGGTGTAATGGTTTGTGGTCTGATGCTTTGAGCCTCATTTTGGAAGAATGTCCAGACTAAGCCTGAAGGAAGCAGAAATTTTCTTGATTTAAGAAAATTTCTCATCTCTAGGATGATCATTGCTACAATAAACTTGCATAGCCTCCACGTCCCACCCTCATGCCTATGCTGACCCCAGCCTGGTATGCCCAATCAGTTCTAGGCCACTGGAACACAAGCTTGCTCTCTCTTAGAGGGCCTGGCCCAGCTTTCCCTTCCTAGAATCTTACTGGGTCCAAGATCCAAGCTCCCACCTCCTTCTTCTTCTAGAAAACTCTCCACAGGCAGGGATGTGTCCTTGCCAGCTCACCCCACTACCTTTTCCCCACTGGGCACTTCTGGCACAGCTAACAAGTGGACCCCACAAGAGAAAAAGTGCTTTCCTTGCTGGAGATAGTGCAAGAGAGCCCTCTTTAAAATTTTGATTTGGGAGTAGGCTTCTGTGTGGATGAGTGTGGACCAGCATGGATGAGGCCTTGGCTGTGAAGGGTGAGCCTTGATTCCATGTGATCTGGACTTACTCTATCTGGTCTCTCACTTTCCTTCCTTACATAGTCTCCTGTAGATACAGGAGTCAATCGCCATTTGAAAAGCAAGGGGTGGGTGTTGATGAGTAGAGACCTACCCTGAATTAGTGACTAGGACCTTTGGGATTGTTCAACCCATACCTTGAGGGTGTGGATACAGAAGAGAGTGTAACCTAGGAATTGTCCTCCAGCTTGAGTCATCTTCTTTCTGAGGCCTCTGAGATTTGGCTCCTGTCTGGAGTCCTGAGCCATGAAACAAGAGGCCTAGGAATGGACTTATCCACTTGGGCCTCCACCTTGCCCAGAGCAGCTCCAGACCAGAGTGGAACAGAGTTCTTACTCATGGACATGGGGAGATTATTCTGGAATTTCAGGGAGAGGGTGAGAGGCCCTCCACAGGGTAACAACTTGAGTCCTTGGGGATGCCAAGGCTCCCCCTTTGGCCAGTGTCTGTGTGGCAGGCTGGGCAGGTTCCTCCAACTCTGAGGCTGCTGCAGGAAGGGAAGGGGGGCGGTCTGGCCTTTCTGGCCTCCCCAGTCAACTCTTGTCCCTGCAGCCTCCCTGGAGAGAGAGACTCTCCTAAGCAGCCAAATGATTGCAGGAGCTGGGGAGGGGAGCGAAGTGAACGTGATCACCTGCTGCTGATAGAACAGTGATGAAATTAATGTGCTCTTAGAGCTCCCCCATTAGCGGTGGAGTCGGTGTGTCAGAGGCATTTACGATATCAGTCCTCCAAATGTCAGCCCGGACAGACACAAAGCTGTTCACTTGTCCTGCCTACATCTGAGGGAAGACCTACCTGCTCCCCAGGAGGAGCAGTGCGTTCCCTTTTGAAACCTTTTGGTGTGAACTCATAACCGAGAAGACCAGAAGGCCAGGGTTTTGATATGGTTATATGGTTGTTTTTGAGGTCTACGAAAACCGCATGATGTAGCAGCATTGTGTAGCTGCTTTAAGTACCAGAGAGAGCCACAGGCTCCTGGAGATACATTCCAGTCCCATCTCCCTGAGTAACTTCCTGTGTGAGCCTGAGCCTCTCACACAGCCTCTCTGGATGCCGGTTCGTTCATCTGTAATGTGGAGGGATCCCATGCAGCAGTCCTCTTTCTTCCTGGAGGAGAGAAGTGATCTGATAGATGAAAAACAGGAGGTGGTGTCCAGGAAGGAAATGGACAATGTGACTGAGAGGTGTTTCATCTGGTGTCCTCAATCTGTAGTCATTGGCCTCGGGCCCTCCCTGGGCTTTTGGAGGCTTATGGACTCTGTGAAGTCATCTATAAAAGCAATGAGTGAGTGAGCATTTTCCAGAGTCTTTGAGAAGATTCTCAGAGAGATCTTGGCCCCCTCAAGGTGAACACTCACTGGCAGCTTTGGGTGGGAGCAGCCTGGACTTCGGCCACTAGATTGGGGAGGATGGGCCTCCCCTTAGAGGTAGCACCCCAGTCAGCAAACTTGACCTCTTGTCCAAGGGACTGGGGATGCCTTGCTTCTGATTCTGGGTGAAACTGTTGGGGAGGACAGAAAAGCATGACGAATGGAGGTGGTCATGGGTGACATGGAGTCAGAGGACAGATTTCCCACCAAGGTGCAGCTGCCTTTGTAGGAGCAGGGCTGGGGCTGTGAGACCAGGATGTGTCCTTTCGTTTCCCTTGGTGCTGGTTGCCCTGCAAAGGATCAACTGTGGTGAGAGCGTCGATCAGGCAGGAGGTTTGGGGGATATGTCTTCTCCTAGCTTCCAGGCCCCTCTGGATGTGGAGAGGGCAGCATGTGCTTTGTTGTCGGCCTGACTGGACTTTGGGTTGCCCTTATTTGGGGGTGTTCCAGGTGCACATTGAACATTGTCAGGCACCAAGTTGCCAGCTTACTAAGAACCACAATCTCAAACCATGTGACTCTGAATAAGAGGCCAAGAGCCTGGGAAATTGTGGAGAAGAAAGACAGTCAACTGGGAAAATGGAAATGAGGTAAAGCCACGGGCAGGACCTCAAGTGAAGTTACAAGGTCAAGCTTATGCCTGACCGAGTGTCTGTCTGTCCAGCCAGCAGTTAATTTTCACCTCATTAGAAAAGAGATTTGAAAAGGCTTGACCACTGATAATAAGCCAGTGGTTTGCCACCAACTCAGTTCAATTCAAAGCAATTCAATGAATAAACCAAATATTTATGACTTACCTGTTGTGTCTTCAGCACCTTACCAGGCACTGTCAAGGATGTACAAGAAATAAAAGGCACAGTCCATGCTTTTGATGAGCTCAGTGGTTAGCTGGGAGAATGAAGCTTTAACAAGGAATAGCTGGAGAGAACCATGGCTGGCCTATGTATATGTGTATCAAGAACTCATCTCCGGTCAAGAGCTCTTTTCTGGTTCTTCTGTCTCCACCTCATGGCTTCTAAGAAATGATAGATTCAAAAGTCTCATCTATGTCTTCAACTTTTCCTATTTTAGGACTGAGCACCTGACCTGGGATTGTTTTCCTGGGAAGAAATAACATACAGATGCAGAGGGAATGAGGTTGTGCCTGGTTAGGAGACGAGAAGGAGGGGTGATGGTTAGATTAGAGGCTGCTCTTTCCAAGAGATTAAAGAGTGTGGATGCCTTGACTTGCCTTCATCTCTTCCACCTTACTCCATGCTTTCTATGCCTTCTACCTCTGCCTAAGCTGACCACATGACTGGGCACCCTCTTCAATAAGCCGTTGGTTATCCAGGGGAAAAAAAGCGCCCTGATTTATAGCGTATGCCAATTTCTGTGGTGTAAATACTCCCACCATGGTGAGCTCAAGCTACCAATGCGTTAACAACCAGATCACGGAATTCCTAAAATTTAACAATCAGTTATCCTGAGCTGGCAACAGTCAGCTCCTGCATGCCACCGGGAGTCCCCATCCTGTTGAGCTGGTCATCACTGAACACTTCATGGAACACTGGGTCCAAGTCTTGTGGGCAGAGTGGTGGCTTCTGTAAAATACCAGCCTGGGCACCCACTGGGCAACATCCATTGGGAATGGGAAGTTCAAGGAAGAAAATACACCTCTATTTGGTAGCTGGTACTCCGACATCATTATCAGAGACAGAAACTGAAAGTTGAGAGAGAGAAGGTCTGTGTGTTTGTTTGAGTCCTTAAACTTAGGAGAGAAGCCTGTCTTTTTGAGATATGCTGTGTGGCCTGGACAAAAGACTGACTTAGATGACCTCTGAGGATTATTAAATCTGTTTTTAGAAAATTTGTAATTATATGAAGTCTTCTGATGGATTAAGGGATTGGTGCCCCTCTGTTTGCAAGATGGAATCCCATCACCTTCTCACCCTTTTCTCTGAGCCCATCTTCCTCTTGCCTTCTGGTCCATTCTGCTCCAGGGCAATCCCCTTCCTCATCCACAAAGTCAAATTACCCCAGGTTTGGTTGAGTACATCGGTGCTTAGCAGGTCAAAACTCACCTCCCAGGGATACCCGTTCCCTGCAGTTTCCCCTGCCGCCCCTCCACGTTGAGAGCCCTGAAGCATTGAGGAGGAGTATGTACCCATCAACTAGATAAAGGGAACAGAGTCCAGGGGGTACTGGGTCTTGGCACTTGGGAGTAGAGAAGGAGGGGAGGAGGTCCACTTCAGCTTCTCCAGGTGATGTGCTATTCCAGCCTCAGCTCCAGTGGGAGCCTGGCCAGCCAGCCGAAGGTCTCTAAGGGGAAATCAACCAGAAATGTCAGTCAGGCAGTGGAGCGGGGCCAGAAAAATCAATGTTGAATTCCAGATGCCAGGAGGGCAGGAGAGGGGGGGTTGAAAGGACAAAATGAGAGCATTTGTTTGCAATTCTAATATAACAAATCAACAGATCACTGGGCAAAGATGCCTAATGAAAATGCACGTGATGGATGTGGGTGGGCGGAGAGAAGAAGGGAGGGATGGAAAGTCCAGGCACAGGGCCTGCTGAGGAATCCAAAGGTGTTTGTGTTCACTGCAGTCCTGCTGCCAAGTGCAAGGGCACCCAGACCAGCTGGCCTTGGGCTGGGCTCCTAAACTTGACAATTACTCCTCATGTGGTCTTGGACAGTTACCTCACTTTCTTGCTCCTCTATTTCCTTCTCTGTAAAATGAAACCATTAGGAATACTGAACAGGTAGGGCTTGGTGAGGATAAGGTGAGGCAATCGGGGTAGTTTATGCCTACTATATGGAAATAGCTATTATTTTATTTTCTTATTTAAAATGCATACCATAGAGTCTGGTGCATGAAGATAGTTTCCTTTCCTGTCTGGGGGCAGTTTGAAGCTAAGAGAGAAGAGGTTGGAGCTCGGATGTCACCCTCTGGCCATTTTAAGGCCTTCACCAGGTTTCCTGTCTGGGATCCTCAGATGAAATCAACAAATCTTGCTCTTCTTTAATTCTGCTTTCAAATCTTCTTCTAGCTGTGCAATATGAGGTTGAGATGTGAGGTATTGTGGGGGTGCTTCTTGCTGTTCTTACCTCACCTGTACTGAGGCGTAGGAAGTGCAGGCTCTGGTCTGAGCATGCGACGTGCACTATCTCATTTAACTGCAGACAACTGTAAGGAGTTAGTACTGTTGTTCATTTATGGCTCAGGGAGATGGGGAGTCAGTCTGACTGATTAAGCCCAAGACCACACCTGACCCTCTTGGCTTCAGCCCGCTGGGTGCCCTGCCCCTGGCTTTCTCTTGCCCCATCTGAGCTGGTGTGCTCTTGTTAACATGGTGCAGAGCTAAGCTGGACCTATCAAGGAGACATCAGCTCAGCTTTCAGAGCCGGGCAGACAATCACCTTCATCAAGAACTTGTGAGTTTTGCCCTTTAACTGTGAGGGGCTGTGTCTACCATACCAGGAGGCGAATGTCTGAGGGAGGACACAGGGAGAGGCCAGCAGAGTTCCCAAGGAGAAGAACTTCCCGACATCCTTCAGTACCACTCAGAGTGCTCCATCCCGCTAGAAGGGGTGGACAGAATCTCTGAGAGATCCCCAGAACTTCTTTTTCATGTTTCTCTCTTTCTTTCCTTCTGGACAGTGAAGTAAGGCGGTCCTTGAACTGGTCTGGCCTTGGAATCAGGCAAGATTTTCCAAACCATATATTTACCCTCTTTTTTACAACTTGGCAAAGTTTCAAAGCATTTTGGGTGTGAAAAATGCCATTATCTATTCAGAAGTGAGTGTCACAGTTACGTAGAGGAGACCATGTGCTACGGACTGAATGTTTGTGTCCCCTCAAAATTCATAAGTGGAAAATCTAATCCCCAGGGTGATAGTATTTGGAGGTGGGGCCTTCTAGAAGTGATGAGGTCACGAGAGTGGAGCCCTCGTGAATGGAAGTAGGGCCCTCATAAAAGACCCCCAAGAGAACTCTCTCACCCTTTCTGCCATGGGACAACATGGCAAGAAGATGGCCGTCTACGAACCGGTAAGTGGGCTCTCACCAGACAGTAAGTCTACCAGTGCTTTGATCTTGGACTTCCCAGCCTCCAGAACTGTGAGAAATAAATTTCTATTGCTTAAGCCACTCAGTCTATGCTGTTTTGTTATAGTATCCCAAACGGGCTAAGAGAATGCAATAATGGCTGATTCACCATGGAGATTAGTCACTTACCTACCATCCCCCATGGCAGTAGGCAACTAGACATGTCTGTGTGTCTGTGAGGAGTATTCTGTGTGCAAGACCCACAGGGGCACTGACAAGGGCTGAATGAGTGGATTCAAGGCAAACACCCCAACTCAGCTGCCGTGAGGAGAGAGCTTGAAGACTAGAGAGAGAAATCAAGATGGTTTGGGATGTGAGTTACCCCAAACAAAACTCTTCTCATCTGCTTCAGAAGTAATGTCAAAGAAGGAGCGGGTGGCAGGTTTGGGGCATTAAACTACAAGTATAAGGGTGGATGTGGTAAGGTGGTTTGGTTGGCTAGACCAGAAAGTTGATGAGAACCAAGTTTAAGGAGATGCCCCTAATGGGCCTGATGATGCTGTTTTTCACTGTATGAGCATGGGAATGATGACTGTCAGGTGCTTCTGTGTTTCTAGAAAAATGATGTAGCATGGACGTTCTTTAGGTGGTGGACAGCTGAGCCCTCAAATGTGGGGAAGTAGAGAATGTGTGAGGTTCAGTGGAATCCGTGCCTACCCAGTGATGGGTGCACCCCCACTCAAACCCCACAGTCCCTGCCGCCCCACACCAACATGAACTTAATGCTCATGTGCACCAGGCTGCCCGGGTCCTGGCACTTACGTCCCTTTGCTAGATCCCACCATCGTTCAGGATGCTCAAAGTGTGGCAAGTGGTTTATTTGTCAAGAAGGGAGTTAATCCCTGATAACAACACGTGAGAAAAAGGGCATTGCTAAGAGGGGGAGAAAGTGAGTGTTTGGTCTGATTGCCGAATTTGAAGGGATAGAATTTCAAAGTAAAACTTTCAGATTCTAGAAAAGAATATTAATGAAGGCTACAATATAGCAAGATAATGCTCTTAAGTTTATCTAAATGTTTTAGATCTGGTTCAGTTTGTAAATGGGGCATTTGAGGAGAAAGAACAGAGTAAGGGGTCCTCCAGAATGCACCAATGTGTTGTGTGGTCCTGTTGATGATTGTTATAGTATGTCGAATGATGCTGAAGGAGCCAGATGGATCCGTGGTCCTCCTCTGCTCATTGGTAGGATCAGTCTATTATTGTGTTTCCTGGAATGGAAGCACACATTTTTAAAAAGAAGCTATGCCAGAGACATTTTAATTTGAGAGAAGTGCCAATTTAGAAAATGAAGGAGAACCCTGGAGATGCTACGTGTTGGTCTTTGGAAATTTCCTCTGCTGAATCCTTCAGTGACAATATTTTCCCTTCCATGTAATAAAGAAAGGATACAGACATGAGGTTAATTAGGAGGGACGGATGTAAAAGAAAGCTGAGGATGGAGCAATCAAGGGGGAACATGGCCATGACCGCCAGCAGCATCATCATCACCAACCTTGATCTCTATCGACTGAGCATACACAGGGGAACAGACCACCATGGGCCCACCAGCAGCTGGAGATTGACTCTAGAAACATCTGGGCTAAGAGAGCATAAAAGTCATGATCATGGAACCATCAGTTTCTCTTACCACTCGGAGGAAAGAAAGAAGGCACAGAGTGTCAGCAGTGAGTTCTGGGAAGAAAATTGCCCATTGACCTTAACTTTGGGTAGCACGACTCCTCTTGCTGAAGGCTTGGGACTTCAGGCCGTGATTGTGAGCAGCCCAGGAGACAGGAGGGCTCCCCCCAAAGAGATCGGGGTGTAAAAAAGATGGCGCCCCTGATTGAATTTGCCACAAAGAAAGGAGAGTCTCTGAGCTTCGGTGAGGGACTATCTTCCCTTTGGTTGGGCCAAACTTCCTGCTCCTCCACAGAAAGTGAGGCGCTGGGCCTCGGAAGACACCAGTTGTATGGAATGCAGTGGAGAGGCCTGTTGTCCTCAGGCCTTGGTTGTTGGTATCCTTGGTGGTGGAGCCCGGGGTGGTGGTCAGACACACAGCCGGGACAGCACGGGCCCAGCCAGTCAGCACTGACACTGTTTGTAAACAACTGATAGGACCCTCCTGGCGCCGCTCTGTTGAATGTCAGCCAGCCTGGGGCACATACAGGGGTTTGACCTCTCAGGGCCCTGCCAGTGCCGACAACCTGTAACCTTAAGTCTGTCAGATCAGGGCGAGATAAGTCAAAGGGGATCCAAGAAGGAGCCCTTCAGAAGAATCGGGAGGCAGAGGCATTGCTTCTGGGGCAACCTGGTTCCCTGTTTAACGCCTGTCTTTCATGCTGAATTGTAAGCGCAGGAAGGCTTGGCACTGTTTTTGTCTTAGTCCCTACTCCACACACGCCTGGTGCTCAGCCCAGGGCCTGGGGCGTAGGACGCGTTTAATAAGTGCTCACCAAATGCATGAAATGGGTTTGTGGAGGGAGACTTCTTTGAGTGACAACATTTGGGAGGGCAAAAGTCAGCATCTAGAAAAAAGAAAAAGAACAGGAAGAATCCCATGGAGAAGCAGCAGATTGGAACCCAGAAAGAAAATGTAGGTGGTGGGGAAAGTTGCCCATTGGAGGAAAGTAATAATTTTGAGGCATTCCCAAGAGAGGGGGTGGAGGGGACATCTGTTCAAACTTCTGAAAACAGGTTGGGTGCTGGGGGAATGCTTCATTTCCATCCTTACAGGTTTTTCTCACTTCGTTTGCTATTTCCCTGTTTCCTCACATGCAATCTTACACAGAACGTGTAGACTCACTCCAGCTGTTGTCACTTGGGACCTCTGTGGCCCCGGACCCTGAAAGCCAGGCTGGTGACACCAAACATGTTCCTCTAATCTCCAGCTCTTTGCTCCTGACTGTTAACTTTTTCCCTACCCCTTCAGACCTGGATTTGTCATGGCTTTTGCCGCTGGACCTCCCAGGCCAGCCCCGAAGGCCAGGTGTGACCACTGAGAGCCTGGGGCCTCTCCTCAGAAAGGATAAGCAGATGGGCCCAGCCTCAGGAGATCTGGGGCCTCCTCTCACCTCTGACTCTGACAGAGTGATGACTGGAGCCCAGGAATGTCACTCTTGCACATCATTTCCCACGAGAGCATCAGTGACATGCTACTTGGGGAAGCAATTGGCACTCCTTACCCTGAAGCCTCCCCAGGGAAACCTCTGGCCTCACTGAGCCAGGTCTGCCTCTGCGGTCACACTTCTCTGACATCCAGCCTTTGCCAGGAGTAGGCAAGTCATTCTCTGAGAAGCCCATGTTTCCCTGACTGGCAGCCAAGCAGTGGGGTTATTATTTGACTGAATGGATTTTTTAAATGTGGTAGAGTCAGGATTTATATATATAAATATATTTATATTTCATATTATATATATATAAAATATGAAATGTAAAAAGGCATGAAATAAACTCCAAAAGCAGAGCTTGGAAGTTAATTCCATCCATTACTACCTACGAAAGGTGGAGCTTAGTGGAATGAGCATTGGGACATGCTACCTTCTATGGCCTTGGGGTCTAAGGGTAGCATCCTGTGCTTCTGAGCACATGTTCCTTGCCCAGGGATGTCAGTGGGAGGAAAGAGAATTCTCTTGTTATTCCCAACTCAATTCAGTGAATACTCATGGGGGATGCACTCTCATCCAGGCCCTGTGCTGGGTACTGTGAACCCGGAAGGAATTAACCATGGCCTGAGGAACTCCAGCCCCACCTAAGGCTCAGTCTTTCAAAATACTGTAAAGAGGAGCATCTTGTCCAGTATCTTATAGCAAGTTCAGTGACAAAGCCAAGTTTAGAAATCACTTAGAATTTGCATTTTGTGGCCATGCAGGTGAGAGGTGGTCTCATGGGGCAGAAGCCAGCTGGGGGGGATCATCTGGGACTGAGTCAGGAGACTGGGTTCCAGCTCTATTTCTGATGAGAACTCCCCAGGTGGACTTAGGCTTCAATGTTGTGGTTGTAAGTTACCATGGAAGGAACCCAGGGTCCACTGTTTCTATGTTATGATTAAAGAAGCTGAGTCGTCAGTACTCCAAGCCTTAGCTTTTCCCATATAGGAAATTGAAATAAGAGTGTGATGCTTGGGGGCCAGCCAGTGGTACAGTGGTTGAGTTCATGCTCTCCACTTCAGCAGCCTGGGGTTTGCAGGTTCAGATCCCAGGCATGGACCTAGCACCATTTGTCAAGTCACACTGTGGTGGCATCCCACATAAAATAGAGGAAAATTGGCACAGATGTTAGCTCAGTGAGAATCTTCCTCACACACACACAAAAAAAGAATGAGATGCTTACCTTCCTTACCTTACATGGATTTTAGGAAATAAAATGTGAGAACAGCTGTCAGAATGTTTTGAAATACCAAGTACATAGCCATCTTGATTCTGCTTCTTGAAGCAAGTGTCGTCCTGCTTATCAACCTTCTTTGCTCTTCATTCCCTTCTCTACCAGGTGCCCAAGTGAACCCTGTAGAGCCCAGCAGGGTGGCTGCAAAGAGAGTCAGATACAATTTTTAAAAACATCCTACTTACGGGCAGAGACCCCATAGTAGCAGCTAGGCCTGACCCTATGTAGTTGGCTCTTTCCACAAGCAAGCGCCTGATAATCATCCTTCACAGTGAAATATTTGATTTATTCCATGGCGGTTCATTGGAGGGCCTTTAAAAAAGGAAACTGTGTAAAAACATTTGCTAGCAGCTTTAGGGAGAGGGAGGAAGGAGCAGAAAGAATTACGAGCACACAGCCTTGGAATTGTTATCATATTAAACCTGTGTTCCATGAGTGGACGGATATTCTGATGCAGTTGGGTATCTTGCCTCTGGACAGTGAAATTGCTATCCTCTGCCACAGAATAAATTACCTGTCAGGCTCTTTTAAGCAGTTTCAGGATGGTTAGTTTGAAGACAGCAGCACACGCAGGTGGGGCTCGGGGTGGGGAGAGCGTACTTTCGAAAGTTGCCGGTTGCGTGTCATAGTGTTATTTGCTGTGTCGTGTTGATCTGGTGCGATTTGACAGCTGCATGTGAGAGGCGGCAACCTGAAAGAATTGCGAACTGCCTTCCAGGTGTTTGTCTGTGCAGCATATGTCTGTGGAAGGCAGTGCGGAAGGTAAACCAAGGCTGCCTTTTTAAACATAGGGATCCTGGCATTTTCCTGCAGGTTGAAGCTCAGAACTATTGTGGTTGCCTCATTGTGAGGAAATGGGAGCATGTACCTGCCTCCCATAGAGATAAAAGTGTGTTCTGTGGCAGCAGTGCACAAATTCATACAGACCCATGCATGTATGAGCACACACACGCACGCACGTACAGAGTAAGGTTTTCCAATTAGCTAGCCAGCGTGTATTATCCTGATCCCCTAAAGCTTCAGAAAGCACCACCCCACTCGTTTGGCATTAGGACATTTTCTGGGGTCAGGACCAGATGCTTCTCACCCTGGTAACCCCCCAGTCAGCAGGGCCTGGAAGGCCAGAGGTAAAAAGACAATTGTGTAAATGCATTGACTGGTGGCCTTAGGGAGGGGGAGAGAGCAGAAAGAGTTACGACCGCAAACTTTGTTTGGCTGTTGCAGGCACCTCTGAGTTCAGAGCTTGCCCCTTTAACCAGTGGTTTGCAAATGTTTTGGTTCCAGAAGCTGTTTGAGCGGCAGAAACTGCCCCTCCTTCTCCTACAAACATCCCTAGCAAATGTGCCACCTAAGGTGAAAGAGAAAGGTAGTCATGTGCTGACATATGCATATGCCTGTGTATGTGTGTGTATGTATATATGTGTGTAGAGATATATATGTGTATGTGTGTATGTGTGTATTATATGGATAACCAAATACATTACTTATTTATGTGTTTTAAAGCACGGATGGTCACACGTTCTTAGAGACCTCCCTTCAGACAGCCTGGAGGATCTTCCGAGGCTCCCAGAGAAGATTTTTTTTCTTAAGGGCTGACCTCGACGATTGCCGAGCCCGAGCGAGGTAGGCCTGCTGCATCTGTGGGCTACGTGTCTGAAGCTCTGGCACCTGCCAGCTGAGATGCGAGCATCAGCGCAGCTGGATCCGGCAGAGACTATTTTCTGCTTCTCAATTCCCTCTGGGCCGGAGATAAAATGAGAAGTACAGTTTGTGAATGATACCAGGGCTGCTGAATGAACCAGGGATGGTTAACGTTCTTGCCGATGGTGAAGCGTGTTATACATGGTAATAATTACAGGTTAAAGCTTGCTGCCTTGGATAAAGAGTTTAAAATGGACATGATGGTTCATCTCAATGCTAGTTGAAGATTTAATACATCTATGTGTTTCATAGAGTCATGGCACGTTAAACCTTAGACACCATCCTGTAAAAGTCTTTGCATGACTTACTGTCCAGCACTGGCCAGTTGATTTGGAACAAAGCTTTTTGTTTTGATATGCTGACAATCAGTCCTAAGGAAGATTGAAGAAAAAAACCCGTTAGATCAAGAATAGAATGGTCAATATTAAGCATATTTAAACTATACAGGATTGTGGTTTTTAAAAAAATATATTGAATTGTTAGTAGGTGCCAGGCATTGGGCTGAGCCAGGCCAATTGCCAGCAAGTGGTAAATATGGGCTACTACCACGGCCTGATGGCTTTACCATCACACTGTAAGGCACTTTTAAAAGTGTGTTAGACTAATATTGAGATGATCTGGCTAGAATTATCATCCTATGCTAGTACGCATTGTGTGGCTGAGAAGTGAGCAGTGCCATGTTTAGTTGGGTAATATGAGCAATAGCTGTATTACAAATAATAACATTACGTATCTAACACCCCCCTACTTTTGCTGTGTCATTTTAGACCTTAGATGAGGGGGGCTGGGAAATAATAATAAAACAAGTGAATGTTTATTGAGCATCTTCTAGATGCCAGGCACGGTGTCCAGTGCTTTATCCATGGATTAGGTCATAAGAGCAAGCCTCTAAAAGAGTCACTTAATATTATCTGCCTTTCATAGATGAGGAAATCGAAGCTCCAAGTGGTCACATTTTAACCAGAGTCTGTGGTCTTAACCACCCTTTAGCCTCAAGTTTCTAGCACCTGCTTGTGGCATAGTGCGTGCAAACCCACACACGTGTTTTCACATCTGTAAGTTGTGCTGAGACTTTCCTGCAGCGAGTGTACCAAAGATGAGCTTCTCAAAGCCATGGCCTCCCGCACGAAGGGCCCCCAGGTCGGGACCCACTCCTTTTCAGGAGATGAGCGTCACCTTCCCACAGCTGCGACTACACACTGAATGTGGCTCCTGCCACCAACCTTTGGCTTGCCTCCCAGCCTCACCTCCACCAAACCCTGGGCTTTATCTTGGCTCTTTCTAACACCACTTTTCACGCCTCCACCTTCTTCAATCCCCTTTCTCAGTGGGATGGCCGTTTCCACCTGATGTGAGAGTCAGTGACCTCGGCTCGTTGGGCTGTCCTCCAATCACACAGGGCCCCTGCCTCCTGACACCGCAGAGGGCGATGGGGGCAGCTCTGTTAGTGTGTGTGCCCATGTCATTGCGGTCACCACCTCTGGATTTTTCTGTATTTTCAGATTGTGTGCACTTAGTGGTGTGGGGTCAACCTGAGGAGGGGAAGTGAGGGAGAGCTCTGTTTACTGTGCATTTGCTAAGGTGAGCTTGGGAGGAACTTGAAGAGCCTGGCTAGGGCAGAGCGGGCTAAGGATCACTCAGTGCGCAGGTCCAGATCTGGCAGGTGTTTTTGCCTCAGAGGCAGCTCTCCTTGCGTTGGTGGTCCTGGGTTGCACACGGTCACATGCATGTCCCCCCCAACTCTTACACGTACACCCTACACCACCAATTATTGTGGTTTCGTTTGTGAGAATGTGTGCGTCTCTGTGTACACACGTGCACACACTGTGGTTACATCTCTCCCTGCTGGATTTCTGCCCCTCAGGAGTTCATTTCATTGGGTCCCTTAATGACTTCAGCTCAGGACCATGAAGGGCAGAGGCAGTGAGCTGCTTTCTGGCAGCTGGCAAAGATCTGGACTTCCAGGATCTGACTTTTATGCTCCATGTCCTGACTGTGGTGCTTCTGGAGAGTCTCTTTTGAGAATGAAACAGGCGTCCTATACTAGTTGGCAGATCACTTGGATTGGATTCTTTTCTCCACAGGGCCAAGTAGCAGCTTTTTCATCTGAGGACTCAGGGAACCGAGGAAGGGGACGCTGGATGGAAACTCCCCAAGCATGCTCTTCCACATTTATGCTGTTGGGTTCAAAGTCGAGAACAAGTCATGCTTGTGTGAAATAGAGCCTCCATGGGGCGCTGCAGCCAGGAAGCCCAGTAAAACCCAAACTAGATAGGTCCACACAGCTCCTGTTGTGGTGGCATCCAAGTGGCCAACAGTCCAAGTGTCCTCAAGCCCTGAAATGCCGTCTCTGTCTGTGGAGGATGGCGGCCGTTCAGCCACTGCGTAGAACCATATCCCAGCTTGAGGGAGGGAGTGGGGACTTTGATAGGTCATGCCCAGCTCATGGCAGACCTTCAGCCTCTCCCTTCCCCTTCTCCTGTTCAATGACTTTTTCACTAATATCTGTCCTATGCTGATTTTAGGTCTCCCAGTGTCTTTTGGGTGGTCAACCATCAACTGAGATTCAGGGCCCCAGTTCTCCATGTAGCAACTTGGAGGGGGGATTTGAATGGGAACTTTTCTCTGGGACTCTCCAAGGGTTGGAAATTGGGGAGAAAATCACCTTGCTTTGCGATCTCCCACCCCTCTGGCTCCTTCTGCTTCCAACAGCAGCAGCACACTTGCAGCTGGGGTGCAAGTGGAGAGCTGGAATTCTTGAAGCCACTGGCTCTGTCCCTATCGCTCATAATCTGTGGGGCAAGCCTTCCCCTGTGCCCCACTCCCCCGGCTCCAGGATGGCTGGGCAAAGTAATTATCGTGGACAGCTGCACGGTGTTCATTGCCATGGCCTTACCTCATCAGCCTCCCCATTTTTCACTCTAGCTGCTTAAAATATAAACCAGACCCCTTGTCCCCCTAGACGGACTCCTTTCAGAGTGGGACGGAGTGCGGTGTGTCATATGTCATCTGATTTGCAGCATGTTTGGGTGATTGCCAGATGGGCACAGGAGGAGGGAGAGGGCAGGTCCGAGCGTGCAGAGGGAAGGGAGTCTGGTTTTCTGGGGACAGAGTCTCTAGGCTGACACCAGACCCAGCGGGTGACTTTGACAAGTTGTTTGCCTCTGAGGCCCCATCTGTGCATTGGAGGGAAATTCTTAAGTCACCAATCATTTTCTGGGAACTTGAGGAGTCTGGAGTCTGTGCGGGAAGTCCCTAAGCCATAAACCCTTCACTTCAGTGTAACTCTGGAGAACCTTAGCGCAAGTGGCTCTCCCTTCCAGCTCACTGACAAATGGCTGGACATGCCAGTGCCTGTTTCCTGCTGGGCACTGACCCTGGCCTCTGCCTCACAGGGCTTGTCTTTGGACTTCAGCTTAGAGCCTTCGAGAGAAGAGAGAAGAGAGAGAAGAGAGCATGTCAAGGTGTCGAAAGGGGGAAGCTCGATGGATGTGCCCACAGGTAGCCACATTGGCATGCTGGCCGACCACTGTCACACGTCCCCTAGGTGCTCAGGGGCTCACCAGTGCGAAGATAAGCATCCCTGACACAGGTGGTCCAGGCATCCACCCAGAGACAACTCCCACACTCTGTCAGGCTGCGCCTAATACTCTAAGTCTTCCTTCCACTTTCCACTCTATTCAACACGCCTCATCTTCCTTTCTCTCCCCAAAACACCTCACCCTCTGAGCTCTGGCCCTTCTTCCCTTCCTAGGAGACTGGGGTAATTGGAGGGTGTCAGTGGTCCTCCTGCCCGAGGGAGGAGCCAGGCCCTGGTGGGGCCATCCCAGAGTCCCACTGACAGCTCCATCGACAGCACTGATTAAAACAGGCTGCAGTTTGAGCAACTGTAATGAGGAGCAGTTGTCATGGAAACCAGCTCTTGATGTTGTCCAGATTTCAGAATCTCTCCCTCTCCCCTCCTTGGTTGTATTCCTTCCTTCCTTCCTTGCTTTTCCCCTGAGGCTATTGCTACATGTTTGGCAGGAGTTTGTGGGCCCACAACCCAGAGTAAGGACCGCGGATCTTTGCCATCCTCTGGCACGTGGTTGCCCGTCTAAATGCAGACATGGTCCTGCGTGGCCAGGAAGCTTGAGGCAAGGCATATGTAGTTCCTGCTCAAATCCCAAGGACACAGGCTAGTGTGTCTGGATGCCAGAAGTGGAGACTGAGGCCCTGAGAAGTGCCCTTTGTGCATGGAGAGGTGCTGGGGAGCGATGGGGTGGGCTATCAAGGGGAACCTTGGCTCTGCCTGCTCCCCAGGAGTGGCCCCAGAGCAGAGCTGGGAGGAGGAGGTGGACTAGAGATCCTCCTGTGGGGTGAAAAGTCAGAGTGAGGACTTTGCTTGTCACCACGCGCTGGGCCAGAAACGCAGGCATGGCTCAAGTGTTCCATGTGCGCAGAAGACTCATCCTCGAACTCCCCTGCACCTGCACTAGTCTGGGTCATGCTCCTGTACCTGCAGGTGGTCCGAGCCAAGCACAGCATGCCTTTCTGACTCAGCATAGCATCATTCGTGGGCTGTGTGCCTCCGTGTCCCCAAACACAGCAAAATGGGGATCATGACTCTTGATCTGACCCCATCCATCCCAAGGATTTTATCAGGCTAAAAAGAGAGAGACTATAGGTGGCAAGCCCTTTGGGAAGGAGCAAGTCTCACGCAAGGGAAAAAAGTCACTGTTGTCTGGAATCCACTGCGAGACAGAGTGAGTAGTCTCTTAAGAAGAGCCCCAAACTGACCTGTGTCTTAGAGAACCTGAACTTCTAAGTTTGAGTTTTGGTGAATTTCTGGGAGAGACACTGCATGGTACCTACAGCTTGTTCACTCACCTCCCCTCCCTCCTGGCCTCCCACCACCGGCATCTGGCACAGGCATGGCAGAGATGCCAGCCAAACTGGCTAATGTGGGCTGGGCTGAGGGACAAGAAATGTGGGTACCCTAAGTGGCCAGAAAACCAGGGAACTGAGGGTTTGGTGCAAGCTGTGGCCAAAGGGATCATTGAAATTCAATGCTAGGGGTACCACATCTGATGCCGACGAGGGAACTGGGGATGGGGAGTGGGAGATGAAAGCAAAATGTCAGGAGCTAAGGATAAGAACAGAAGGGGAGAGTAGACCAAAGTTGGCCAGTGTCCCTGGAGTCAGGTAAGGCTGTGTGGTGGTGGGTGGGGCAGCCTTGGTTAAAATCGCAGGTTGGGGCAGTTACATAACAATTGCACTAGAAGTTACTGAACAAGACTTTGTTGGTTGGTTGATACTGGTCATCAATCCCTAGGGATCTGGACCCTTCATGTTTCCTTGTGTGCGTCCTTAACCTGGGTTTTAACCTGTTGAGCATTTTGTTTCTAATTTTCCTCCTCTGCCTACTCAACTGAGTATGAGGGTATGGAGGGAACTTCCCCATATGGTAGTTCTTTCGAGAATTCAGGGAGATGCTAGATGAGATGTTAGGAAGGCAGGGGGTGGCCCGAATCCTTTTGTCTCATTTCTCAGGAGGTCTGGGCTATCCCAGGTGGGCTCTTTTGTCTCCTTCCAAGCAGTGAAACATGCCTAGCTCTAAGTTGAGAAAATGGTGAAAGATAAGGTGGTGTCCAGCTGATTCTCTGTTCTGAGAGAGGAAGCTTCAGACACAAGCCAGCGGCTCTCTTCGTTCAATGGTGTTTATGTTGCCTCTGAAGGGAAATGAATGCCGTGCATAAAACTCAGAAAAACATCCTATTGAGAACAGTTCCGCCCATGGTCACGTTCCTCTTCCAGGCAGGTTTATTTGTTGTCCTTTACCCGCAGCCGCCCATGTTCAGCCAGCAAGGTGGGCAGCAAGGCCTTTGCTGGTGTGTAGGATGGAAGGTGTTTAAGATGTGCCTCATCCACTTCAGGGACCCCAAACTTGCGTTTCTAGCGTCACTTTGGTTGCTGTGATAAAAAGGGGACATCAAACCAGTTGTTGTAGTAACAGGTAACATCACAGAGTCGTCAAAAGTGATGAACGATTTTCACAGTCAAAACGTTGATTTTTTTTCAAAATTTTTACTCTAGTGAGGGAACATCCATAGTATTTTGGAAACTAAATATAGCTCCTAAGTTTACCAGCCCAGTCAAATGCTTTCATCTTGCCATTTTTGTCCCTGTTGCCCATTTGGTACCAGTATCAACCAGAACTCAAGAGAAGGACTCCATATATAAGATCAAGTGGTAGAATGTTCAGCATTTACAGTGGTGTGATGACAAGACATAGAAGAGATGTGGTAACTGCAAGAGTGATTATAGTTCTTTACAGAGATACTATAGGAAAAACACTGAAAGGGACTCAAAAGACCCAACTTGGGTTTCAGCAATGCCAGGTCTAGCTGTGTGACTTTGGACAAATGGCTTAATCTTTTGCAGCCCCATCTGAAAGGGGAGTGAAATGAGCCTTCTTCTCCGGGATGTTGTGAGCATTGAACGAGAGCATCTATGTGAAAACCCTATCCACAGGCTAATCACTATTAACAGTACTCTCCTCTCATGAGCAGTTCTTCAGTCTCCCCTTCTCATCCCTTTCCTCAGTTTTTCCATCTGTTAAATAGAGACATCGATTCAGTCCTCCCCCATCCACCAACATGCACTCTCCCGTTTCTCCCCCACGTTAGTGAAGAAAGAATAATAGATGTGAAAAGCTTTGAGCTCCTTGAAACCAAGGAGTGGGATAAATACCCTATATTGATTATGATGATTATATCTGGGACTAGAAAACTATGATTGCCTGGTTGCCAATAGCAACCAGATGGAAATGCAGGAGTAGGTAGCTGCACTGTGTTGTGTGGAGAGGTTCCTTGGGAACAGAATTATATTTCTTTTCTTCTTTTATTTTAAATCCCCATTTCTGCTCCCCTGGTCTGGCTTTCCTGCTCTTGGGTGACGTGGTCAGTTGTAGATGGGATTTGAAGGGAGTTGCAAGGAGGACTGACTAAGGGCGCCTCAGGGAGTGCCATGTGTGACTGATGAGTCTTCCTTCGGAGTCATGTCTCCCCCTTCACATGCAGAGATGGGAAATCCAGCTGGTTGGCAGGTAGGGGGGCGGACAGAAACTGGACCAGGGAAGAGAAGAGAAGCACAGAACCCCCGAGGGAGAGTAGGGGGCCATCTGGGAGTAAGTGGGGTAGAGCCACCACAGAGGCCATGTAGGGGATGTGGGGAGGCTCTGGGCCTGGTTAAAGCCACTTCCTCCCCCCAGGTCCGAGGCAGGTGTTGATTAAGAGAGGAGAGGCCCCATCATCGTCTCAGATGGTGAGCAAAACCTTAGTCATGTCACTGAATTCTAGATCCCTCTGCCTTTATGCCAGAGGTCCCAGGCACTGGGCTACAGGGTGTGCGGAACACACATTACCTCATGGACCCTCCTTTAACTGCATTCCTTGTTTACAGAATAATGGCCAGGGAGGGGCAACATGAAGGTCGGAACTCATGGCTGCTGCATCTGAAACCTGTGCTGTCTATGCAGTGGTGCTAATCATTTTCCCAGCAGGTCAGAGGGCTGCTGAGCAGCTCATCGCTAATCTTGAGCAGGAGGGATCCTGAAAGACAGGCGTTTGGGAGTATTAGGGAGCCCCTGGGCTTGCCTGCTGGTCAGAGTCCTTGGCTTGAAGCCCTTTATGATGGCCCTAGGTTTTAAGAAAGCAAGCATTTGGCCTCTGGGTCAGGACATCTTGTCATAGTTCAGAGTTTCTTTAAATGGACTCCTTGCTTGCTCCAATCCCTATGTACTTTGCTGCCATATTAATTTTCCTAATCTCATGGCCACCCAACCACCTCTGTTCAGAAGACTCAACACCTCTCACCACCTACACAAGTTTAAACTCTTTGCCTGACACTCTGGCCCTCAGTGATCTAGATAAAGCTTACCTCTGGGCTCTCAGCACTGATTGTTATTCCTCTAGCAGCATGCATGAATCAGCAGCTAAACTTCGTGTTCTTATAGATGCCATCATGCCTGAGGCCCTTGCTGGCTATTCCTTCTGGCTGGAATTTCTTCTCTCCTCTCTCTCTCTCTATGCTGCAACACAACATGCCCAAATCTCACTCATCTTGTCAGGCTTGCCTCAACTGCCTCCACAGTCATTGGGCCTTTCTTGATTTCCTTAGTTGGGCACAAATCCCCCCTCCTCTTGCCTTGCATAGCATTCTGTCTGTCTTTCTTATGCCACTAACCATTTCCATCTTGCACGTGCATTCATCTACTCATTCATTCAACCTTACTGAGCGTCTCCTGTGTGTCCCATGCAGTGCTGGGTGCTGGGGATGAAAGAAGAATAATAGGTCCTAACCCTCAAGGTACTAATTGTATGGAGACTTGGTATCAGTATGTGTCTGATATCCTGTGCCTGAATGTCCTCTGACACGGTGCCAGAGTAGGCATTCAACACAATATGTTAGTTTAGAATTAATGAAAGTGCTTGATGCTCCCTGATGCTAAAAGGAGAGGCAGTAGGAAGACACAGTGGTAAGTTGGGTTGCGCTGCATTAAAAGTCAGGAGGTTGGTCCTTTATTACCTTATGTGCCGGAAAATCCTCTGTCTTGTCTAGAGAGGCAGATTGGAACACAATCCATCTCCTAGTCTCTTCTCGGGAGGGAATGCTGGCTAGCTGGGGAAACCTCTCCTCTACTTGCGCAGCTTGCTCCTGGGGGCTGGGTGTTCACAGACGGTAGGGATGTCTTGAAGACACCTTGTAGGATGATTTGCTGAGGAATTCCCCATGGATGGTGGCAGCCTGGTCTAACAAGCCAGTATGACCCACCGAAGACTGACCACCAAGACCTTCCAGATGTTGTGCTGAGTCCATGGTGTCATGCTGAAGCTCTGGGTGTGGAGCAATCAGAGAAACACAGTCTTTTAGCAACATGCTGGAACAGGGGTCAGCAAACTCCAATCCACGGGCCAGATGCGGCCCATCGTTTGTTTTTGCACAGCCCACAAGTGAAGAATGATTCTGACATTTTTAAATGGCTGGAAAAAAAATATTAAAAGAAGAAGATTTCATGGTATGTGAAAATGATGTGAAATTCACATTTCAGTGTTCATAAATAAAGTTTTGCTGGAACACAGCCATGCTCATTTGCTTACATCTTGTCTGTGTGGCTTACACGCTACAACAGTGCTGGTGAGCACAGTCGTGCATCGCTGGACGATGGGGATATGTGCTGAGAAATGCGTCGTTAGGCAATTTTGTTGTTATGCGAGCATCACAGAGTGCACTTACACAAACCTCGATGGTACGGTCTACTACACACCTAGGCTACACGGTACTAGGGTTGTGGGACCACCGTCGTATATGCGGGCCGTTGTTATGTTCCATCATTGTGCAGTGCGTGACTCTAGTTGGGACAGAGACCACATAGCCCACAAAGCCTAAATATTTACTCTCTGACCCTTTACAGGATAAACTTGGGATCCTTGTGCTAGAGGACAAAGTTCTTCCTGTACCCATGCTTTTTGTTCAAGAATAAAGGACTTCCCAGCTCTCCTGGTGCACAGGGCCAGTCAGCGGCTGGCCTGGAGATCAAAGGCTAGGGTCAAGAGGCCTACAGATGGACAAAGCGTTAACTTGGGGTTTGTTATCCTGAGTTCTGTGTGGTTTGGGGTGAGACCTTTTTGTCTCTGGGTCTTTGTTCCTCATAAGCTTGGGCTGCAGGGTCTCTAAGGCCCTGTCGTCCTCACAGGTCGGTGCGGTTCTGTGGTCTCCCCATCCTGTTCCACAGAGTGGTCTGTGTTACATGAGGATAGCTCTGGGCCTCCCAGACTTGTCCTCTGAGGCTTTGGCCTGGGGAGCAGTGAGGGCCCTAGGTCAGCCAGCAGGAGGACACAGGGGCTCCTTTGCTCCCCATCTCCCCGGGGTTCCAGCCCTTGCACCCCCAACCCTCACCAGAAATGCCATCTTTCTCCTCAAATTGATTCCTGTTTGGCCTCACTTCAGCCTTTTTTTTGAAGCGCCCGAGATCTAGGCGCACTGTAATTATGTAATTCTTCCTTGTTATCTTTTCTAATTGTTCTCAGAGCTGTTTCCTAAACTGACTGGAAACAATTGCAGACAGGGAATGGAGTGGGAGGGAGGCGAGGGCCTGGCCGCTGGCCAGAGCCGGGCTGTCTGCTGGAAGCCGCGTCTGAGTGGGGTGGGCACAGGGGTGGGCATGGAGGGAGCCGCCTCTCGTGGTTACTTGCGTCTGGGAGGTTGGGGTGAAAGAAGGAAGCACTCACTGAGGTGCTGGGAGCTTTGGTTTGATCATTCACAAATAACGCTTCTCCGTCTTTCTCCCAGGCCCCACAGACCTGCCTGTTTTCCCTTTCTCGGCTGCCTCCATGACGTTGGTAGAGCTCCCCGGGGATTCTGCCGCTGGCCAACAGGGAGCAGGGCCCTTCCCTCCTGGCATTGAATTGTTTGTGCTTTCTTGACAGAAAAAAAATTGCAACTCTTGAGCCAGCCATCACCCCTAGAAAGCCCGGGGGGCCCGCGGAGGGAGAGCGTGGGGCTTCCTGCTCATTTGGGCCTGAGAGAGCGAGATAGGGCTCCTGGTAATCTATCCTCGGGAGAACAGCAAGGGCCTTCTTGGGCCCTTCCTTGGGCTAGAACCCAGAAAGGGACCCAAATAAATGTTCCCTGGCACATCCCTGCTGTGAGGAATGTGTCCCCTGGCTGCACAGTTCTCCACCTCCCGTGGAACCAGGCAGAGGACAGCACATCAGCACCCTTGGAGCAGGGGCACTCGGGGCCACCTCCATCACTTCGGGGCCTCCTTGAGGAGCACCTCGGTTTCTCCATCTATGACGACAACGTCCTCCCCTCCCCCATTCCTTTCTCACATACTCTTCACAAACAATGTGAGGCGACTTCTAATAAAAGCACAGAGTTTCCTAGAAAGGGAAGACAAGATGGGCTGGGACAGGGACCCCCACCTGGTCTGTTGCTTGATGAGATTCTCTCCCCGTCACGCTGTGAACATCATCTCTTTTAACATTCACAAAACCCCTCTGAGGTGGGGGTAGCTATCATTCCCATTTTCCTTTTGAGGACACATTTGAGGAAGGATTAAATTCGATTCCACAATCGTGTATGAAGCACCGAGTGTGTGACAGGTACTAGAGCAGGCCTCGGGGACAGAAGTCAGACCCCGTCTTCAAGGACCTTGACTGTCCAAGTCCCCACCGTGCTCAAAGCCAAGTGTGTCTGATTGCATGTTCTTTCCACCAGACCCGAAGCTGCCCATTGAGGCCGAGACTGGTCTGGCTGGAAGCCGCATCCCCTGCTTGGACGATTCAGCCCAGGGGCACTTCGGGTGGGGGCAGGGGCTGGGGCTGTGTGTGCTGCACTGTTTCTCTCTCTCTCTCCTCCTTATTTCCCAGCCTCTGGGGCCAGAGAGGGGATGTAAGGGAGTGTGAGGGGTGCCTGTGGAGTGCTGGGGACCCAAAGGTTCCTCTCTCCCCTTTGGTCCTCAAGCTCCTCTGCCTTTTTTTTTTTTTTTTTTTTGGTGAGGAAGATTGGCCCTGAGCTAACGTTTGTTGCCAATCTTCCTCTTTTTGCTTGAGGAAGATTGTTGCTGAGCTAACATCTGTGCCAATCTGCCTGTTTTGTATGTGGGACACTGCCACAGCATGGCTTGATGAGCTGTGTGTAGGTCCATGCCCAGGATACAAAACCTTGAACCCCGAGCCACTGAAGTGGAGCTTGTGAACTTTGTGAACCTAACCACTATGCCACCCGGCCGGCCCCTCCACTGCTATTTTCAAGGCCCTGAGTCCTCTCAGCCACACTCTCTTCCTGGTGCCTCAGTAGGCCACCTGGAGCATGTCCATTTGGTTTCCCATTTCTCTCAGGGCTTCAGGTCTGGGGCGAGTGGTAGGAAGCGGTCCTGAGGTATTTTGTGTTCTGGAAGCTCTTTCCTCTGATCTGGCAGAACACACAGCATAGCAGCATCTCACAGGGTTGCCCTGCCGTTTCCGAGTTTGCTGAACTCTCCCACCACGTTTAAAGCTTGAGATCGCCTGCACTGGGACATCCAGGGCTCACTGACCGGTTCTGGGGCACACTCCACTCCTCCGCCCCATTCCTTATTCAGTCAGCTGAGGTCAACCCAAGACAGTGAACGTGAGTGGATCCAGCCCTGGCCTGGGCGGCCATGGAGAGGCCACTGCCCTCGGCCAGCATTTGTTTTTCATTATCACCCTCTCCCACTAGGAGAAAAAAATAAACTAAACAAATTCTTCCGAATGAGCAGGTCTGCTAAGGTATGAGAATTTGTCAGGTAACATGGCTCTTTGGAGGCCACAAACCGTTATAATAGCTAAGGGTTCTTTTTTGCCTCCAATTTTCGCCCTCTTGGGGGCGCTATTGCCCCCATTGAGAATCTGTAGAACACGAATTTCCAAACTGTAATTTCTCCATAGTCTCCTTTAACATATAGAAATGAGGGGTTTTAATGGAGTGAAGAATATGGTTTCAAGGACTGAGGCAGACATACAAATTTGGTACTAAATCTGCTACTGGAGCCAATGGCTTCTCATCTCTGGGCCTCAATTTTCCATTTACAAAACTCAAACATCTGCTTCAGCCGACCAGGAGGCCACACCTAGGGTTGGGCGAGCATGACCCTGGCCACACATGTGCACCTCACAGTGGGGTTGGGGGTCAGGGCAAGATGACAACACTGTCCTGTTCTTTCCTCGGCTTCTGCCCCACAGCCCAGCCAGAGGAGGGGGCCCTGCTGGGGGAGCCCCACACTCACCCCTTGGGAGCTGTCCTGGTATGTCTCTGTGGGGTATCGAAGAGCTGGTGACTGGCTGTTTGGGTCTTCAGGATGACTGGGGGACACTGTGTGGCCACTCTGCACGTCTTCTCCTCCTTGGCCTCCCTTCTTTACGTGTCCGCATTTATACACAGATTTCCCTCTAGGGGAGGCCTTCTTGCCCCTTCTCCAGGGAACCCAAAGCCTTCCTCCTAAACGGGGCCCCTCAGAGCCTCCTGCTTGCACTTTATGGAGGGTTTTCTCAGTGTCAGGACCAAGGAGTTTGGGGCCACCGAGCAGAGAGAGCCTGGGCAGGAAGCTGAAGGGCTGCAGAAGCCCTGTCGGCCTCCAGTTGGCACAGGCTGAGAAGTCACCACGGTCACAAGCAGCCCAGGACCCCACCCTAGTCACCCCGACAGATGACAGACGCAGTTTATGGGGAGCACAAATGAGAAACAGGCTTCTGGGATCTGGCGGGGGCTCCTGGTCTCAGTTTCCTCAAGTGTTTCTTTCTTCTCTACTTTCCCTCTTGCTCATCTCTTTGTTCTCATCCCTTCCTGCTTCTTGCATTATTGCCCGGCTGGGTGTCCACCTGCTGGCCTGCTTCTCATTCCACTTGAAGGCAGGTACCCCTGCCCAAGGCAGGGCTTGAGGTGGAGATGGAGGGGGAAGGAGGAGTGAGGAGTGAGGAGGGGGCGCATGGATTCCAGTCGACAGTAGTTAACCCTGTCCTGGCCCAGGAGGTCAGCCAGCCATCTCCCTCCCCTTCCCACCAAGGTCATAAAATCCGCTTCTAACTTTTACCAATTCCCCTGTTAGTACCAGAAACACACAATTAGCTTTAAAAGTGTCTCCAAGCTGTGGCCAGTTAGAAATTTATGACTTTTTTTTTTTAAAAAAAAAAGCTTTTCTTTAAAGTGGCTAATTAGGTGTATTTCTCCAATGGTAATTTAAAAAATGCTAATTGGTCTGTACTCTGGAAGGAGGAGAAAAAGCTTTCCCCCTTTATTATCTTGGCACTAGGGAGACATAGAAGAGACTGACACAGCCTGAGCAGTCAGCGCAGCCTCCAAGGACGGGGCCAGGCGCCGGCCCTTTTATGGATTTGGCAGCGAGGCGGGGACCGGGCAGAATGGTGTTCTGTGTTCCAGACAGTTTCCTCAGTCAGGGATGCCGCACAGCGCGTCTGGAGAGAGCGGCTGGAGTGGGCGGGGCACTCGTGGTTCACCCGCCTGGCCGCAGAGGTGCCCAGACACCAAAACCTAAGGTGGGCCTGAGAGAAGCCTTCACGGTGGCTTCCAAGGATGATGGTTGGGTGGGGAGGGTGTGTGGAGGGCTCACCCCAGCCAAGACACAGAGCTTGACAGTTGCTAAGCCACATGCTGGCAGAACACGCCGTTTGAGGAAGGCTGTTTGTTCGATGGACAATTCCAAACTGAACCTAAAGGGGACAGAGTCCACGGTGTATAGTGTCCTCACACTGGAGGAGGGGCAGGAACTCTGCAGGCAAAGATGCTCTGGGGGTGGGAGGGATGCCACTGAACTCTTGACTTGACAGGCAGGTTGGGACTACCCAGGATTTGGGTCCACATGAGGGAGGGAAAAAGACCTCAGCTTCACTGGGCGTCCTTTAGAGGTGGTGCCATCCTACCCACTCCCGGCTGGGCAGCGGCTCCCCTAGCTGACCTCCTGCTTCTGCTCCTTCAACCACAGCCTGTCTAAGGACTGGGAAGTTAGCAGGGTGTCTCTTGGATCTGCCTTTTTTCCAAAAGGAGCTCAGAGATGGAGCAAAACGCAGCCTCGGCAAGCCAGGGCAGCCCAGCAGAAGCAGCGTGTGACTCCACGACTCCCGTGTGTCCAGGCACGGGCCTGGTAAAGTAGGAGATGGTTCAGGTTCCTTGGTGCTGGAAAGTCCTGAGACCGTGCTGAAGAGGAACCTTGGGCCCCTTCTCTGCGAATTCTCCTCTGTTCTCCTTGGGACAGCTGAAGTGGAGGAAGGCCTCAGGCAGACACTCATGGCTGGAGGCAGCAGGCATGCTCCGGGAGGGAGGTGGTCTGGGGGCGGCAGGCCCTGGAGGGGCGTTGCCCCACCTGGCGTGAGGCCCCCTGGGGGTGAGTGGTGCATTCTCCTGGAGCGCCATCAAGCTTTCCTCTTGGTCCAGACGCTGGTGGCTCTGGTCCTGCCATCCCCGGGCGTTGCTATGCGAATAACACAATTATGAAGATGCAGGACGGGGATAAACAGAGAACATTCTACAGCAGAGAGAGCGGGGAGGGAGGGCCGTCACAATCAGGTATTTTGTTATCCAGTCTCTTCAGGGAGGAGTAGAATTCTTTAAAACCCTGCGCCGTTGCGGAAGGGAGGAGTGAGGAACAATTAAACAAATTACTCAGTTTTATTTTCAACATGAGCTTTTATCACGGACCTCCCACAGCTCACCTCCTCTCTGTTTGTTACCATCTCTAGGAAAGCCAGAGAGAAGGATGGCTGGGATTCTAGCCCTGACTCTGCAACCGCTGCCTTGCTCTGCTCAGGGCCTCAGTTTACCCATCAGTCAAACAGGAGTCAGGGGAGCCCCTGCAATGTGTCTGCAGCCACAGCCAGCTGGGTTGGTTGGGGCACGGAGCAGGGCCTGAATCCTGGCTTTGCACTTCCAGCCGGGTGCACTCGGGAGGGGCGCTTCACCTCCTCAGCTGTGGTCTGTTGGGAAAAACCAAATGAAATAATGCCCAAATTGTGCAAAATGGAAATGTAGACTCGATATAATTGTTATAAAAATGAAATGAGATGACAAATGCAAAGTATCTAGCAGAGTGCTGGGAATGAGGAGCCCTCCACGGGGCAGCTTTTATCTTATTACCAGCCCTGCTTGGATAATTCCACAGCACTCACGTGGGAGGCTGGAGAGGGTGAGCACAGCTCAGGAGTTGAGTAACGAATTCCGAGCCACCCCAAGGGGCTGGCGGGGCAGGGATGATGAATGCTCTTCATTTGAACCCACCACATAATCCATTTTACTCTCCCCTGCCTCTCCAAGGCTGATGAGGAGGAGAGGCCTGGCTCCTTCGGCTGTAGGAGGGTTTTCTTGAAGGTCTCACCCTCACAGGTTTCTTGAGGTGCTGGGCCACCTCGTTCATCCATCTTCCGAGGTGTCTAGAGTTACTAACCTTTCTGATGCTCTGTGCAATGGAGTAGTAATACCCACTTTACAGAGTTATTATGAGGATTAAGAGAGAGAATCCATGGCCAAAAGCTCCTGGAACAGGGCCGGGGTCCTGGAAAGCACTCAATGAATGCTACTTCCCTTCCCGCTGTGAACCCAATAGCCAATAAATCGGGAACTGGGTGTTGGACTAAGCACATCACTAATTAGCTTGAGCCATAAAGGAGACAGAAAGGGAACGAGAGCCAGACCATGAAATAGCACCAAGGTGAATTCATCTCTGAGTGGGTTTCTGGTGGACAGTTAGGATGGGTCCTTATTGGAATGGCTGCTTGGAAGAGTGGAAACTTCATAGATTTTGGAGGGAGATAAACCTGTTTTTGATCTCAGCTTTACGATAGATATAGTAGCTGTGTGACTCTGGGTAAATTGCATATCCTCTCTCTGCTTCTTTATACGCATCCGTATATGGGAAAGATTAAATGTCATTGTAGGTGTAGCACACGGTCGATCGCCAAAAGATGTCAGTTTTCTCCCCTTCCTCCTCTCGGAGGTAGGTGCTCAGTTCCGTCTGGATAAGGCACCCATTGTTCTGCCGTAAGTCAGAGTCTTTGGGTCACATATGTGCGCAGCCATGCATGTCAATGGTACTGGGGTCACTAGTTCATCTTTGTTTCCCAGCCCCTCGGATGGGGCTTGGCATATGGTGAGGACTCAAAGCATTCAGTGATCAACTGAGTGAATTAGTTCCCAAAGTATTAGCATTTGTCTGTAACCACAGGTGTATTTTGACAATGACTTCCCCCTGAAAGGCTCAGAGCACTTTGAAAACATTGCTTCTCTGTGGGGCAGATTTGAGAGGCATTACTTGATCTGTTTCACAGAGGACGAGACTGAGGGACAGAGAAAGACAATGGCTTGCCCAGGTCACAGCGAAGCAGTGGGGTACTTGATACCTGAGGCCTAGGCCCTGACTGTGGTGCTTTTTGTTAAATCAATTGGTGTCTCAAAAGAGAGGTTCTGGGATCCTGGGGGATCTCCAGAGTTCACTGAAGATGCTAGAAACCAGACTGTGATGCTGGAAATCATTAATTGGGCTAATAATAATAATAATGATCATTTTGAGTACTAAGTTCTAATCTTTGTGTTTGATATGTTATCTCTGTCATTTCATCTTTACGACAGTCATGATAGATAAGGTAGATATTTCCATTTTAGAGATGAAGCTCTGGTCAAAACCTTTAGCTAATGAAGAGAAGATTTAAATTCGGGGACGTCAGCCCTAAGTAAAGCCTGCTTTCCTCCCTGACGCCACACTAAACAGGCGGGTGAGGGTGAACTGGGGACAGAGGAATGGTGAGGAGATCGAGGGGAATCCAACCATCGTATTTTTAGGGGAAAATATGAAGAGAGTTTGTCTCGAATTTTGTCATGTGTTAACACTGGGAAAGGCCCAATTGTGCTCTTACTTCCTAGGAAAATTTGAGACCCACCTTTTAAAAATGAGTGTTCTCTTATTCAACTTTAAGAAGGAAGGAAATTCTGACACATGCTATCACATGGATGAGGCTTGAGGACATTCTTCTGAATGAAATAAGCCAAACAGAGAAGGACAAATACTGTATGATTCTGCTTATATGATACCTAGTGTAGTCAATCCACAGAGACAGAAAGTAGAAGGGTGGGTGCCAGGGCTGAGGGGAGGGAGGAACGGGGAGTTATTGTTGAATGGGGGCCAAGTTTCAGTTCTGTTAGATGAAAGAGTTCTGGAGATTGCACAACAATGCGAATGTGCTGAATACTAGTGATTTGTACACTTAAAAATGGTTAAGATGGTAAATTTTATGTTATGTGTATTTTACCACAATTTTTAAAAAAGCGAATGGATAAAGAAGATGTGGTGTAAATATATATACAATGGAATGCTATTGAGCCATAAAAGAAGACAAAATCGTACCATTTGTGACAACATGGGTGGACCTTGAGGGTATTATGCTAAGTGAAATAAGTCAGACAGAGAAAGACAAATACTGTATGATTTCTCTCATAAATGGAAGACAAACAACCACATGATAAGGAGAACAGATTGGTGGTTACCAGAGAGGAACGGGGTGGGGGGAGGGCAAAACGGGTAAAGGGGCACATATGTATGGTGACAGATAAAAATTAGACTATTGGTGGTGAACACGATGCAGTCTATACAGAAACTGATACACAATAATGTACACCTGAAACTTTCACAATGTTATAAGCCAGTATGACCTCAATAAAATAATTTCAAAAAATTTAACTCAAAATAAAAGGTGACTATTCTCATTCCCGTTCAGGTACTTGCAAGTAAAGAGGCTTTTGTTGTGCTGGCGCATTTGGAGGCACATGGGGGCCCTGTGGCTTTGAGTTAGCTGATGAGGCTGTGGTTGGCTGAAGCCCGACAGTAGGATAAGCCCCAGAGTAGACTGTGTACATGAGCCAAGGAAAGGCTTAGAAGGAGCAGAGGCTCTTCTGCCCTCCACTGGAGCAGCCTCTGGAATTTACCAGCTCAGTTTCTCGGAGGAGATGAGCAAGCCACAACATAGAAAACACATTCTCTCCAAGGGAACAATCCAGGGGAACAGGGACCATTAATTAAATAAGTTAAGACTCAGACTCTAACACAGAGGCACAAGACCAGCATGGGCTTGAACTTGACTCATGGGGGGCTGTGACAGGGGGTGTTGAGGCTCCCCGCACCCAAACCTTTCCATAGATGCCAGAATCCTTGGAGAGAAAGACTGGCAGCATACAAGGCATTGGTTGACATTGTGTGGCTTAGGGGCTGGTAAACTGTGGCCCCCAGGCCAAATCTGGCCCATTCCCTGATTTGGTACAGCCCACCAGCTAAGAATGTAATGGTTTAAAAAAATCAGAAAAAGAAGAAGATTTCGTGACACATGAAAATCACATGAAATTTGAATTTGGGTGTACATCTGGCAAGTTTTATTGGAACACAGCCACATGTGTTTGTTTATGTACTGTCTGTGGCTGATTTCATGCTGCCAAGGCAAAGTTGACTAGTCGTGGCACAGATAACATGGCTTGCAAAGCTGAGAATATTTCTTCGCTGGCCTTTGCTGACCTTAGTCTAGTGCAGTATTTTTCCAAACTGTGGGTCACAACCAACAAGTCAGTCATGAATCAACTTAGTGGAATATGATCAGCATTAAAAATATAAGTTAAGACATCGAAGAATGGACAGAAAATATCAGAGTACGTCACTTGTTGTAAGGCTATTTTTCTCCTTAAACATTTTTTTCTTTCATTAAGCTTTTATTTCAATTGAACATGCCTGTGTATACTCAATCAGATGTGAACTGTTTTTCTTATTTATGGGTCTTGGTTAAGAATGTTGGAAAGCTATGGGTCTATGTGAACCTGGGAAAAATGCTGTTGTTCACCTGGATGTCTGGGATAGAATTCGGATGTATGCCGCTCAGCTCCCTCTGCTCAGGGTGCAGTTGTCTGTTCCTACAGCCCTGGTTCAAGCCTAGCTGGTGGGTACAGGATTCTCTGCTACATTTCTCTCCCCCGGAGCACTGTTGTCAACAATGGCCGTGAGGTGATGCCTGACCCCAGGTTGGGCTGTTTCCTTATTTCCACCCAATTTTCTCCCACTTGAAGAGGGAGCTTCCCATTTTCCCAGAGGGCAATGAATGAGGAATGTTCACTCTTAGGCCAAAAGAGAAAAACAAGCAAGGCCCAGGACCAAGGACACATATCTCCCTTCCTGACCCCTTTGATTGACAGCTGATACGGGGTGACAAAGGACAGCTCTTAGGCAAGGTGACAAGAGGCAAGATCCGAGAGGGCTTTGTGTTTACAAACATATTGCCAAAAGTGTCACGGATATAATTGAAAAACATCAATAGTGATCGATGAGAACAAATCATGGCCCCAGCCATTAAAAAAGAACAGAAATCCAGGCGGGGGGGAATTGAAGGGGAAGAATCTATAGAAGATGGACATGTTGTTACACGGCCCTCCCTCACTTCTTCCCCTCCCCGCCACCGTAACCTTTGTCCTTCTTCCCTTCCCTCTGCTCCTCCACCTGCTCATCACTGCCAGTTTTTCTTTATGCTGTGAAAAACACTGATTTGTATAAGGGCACTTGCCTTAGTCATAGAGGCAGAACGAGAACAGGGCTACCTGTTTTCCACAAAGCTGTGCACAGTGTCTGTTGAATTTCAGATGGCGAGTCTGTGAACAAGTGCTCAGCCGAGCTTCGTATTCTCAAGCGTTAACTGCAGGCATCCTCCATAAAGGCCTTCAACACTCAGATAACAAAGGTCATTATGATACAACATGCTTAGTCCGAGGCAGGCTATTTCAGGCCTTAAAAGCTAAGCTGCTTTGGGTCCATCTTGGTTCCGAAATTTTTTGGAAGGCCAAGGAGGCATGGTCCACAGGAGGCTTTCGACCCTCACATCAAAGTAGAAAACAGATTGCACCATCCCGTAAAGAAGAGCAATCAAGAAGAATTGGAGATGAATATGCCACTGTAGTCCCAGGAACCAGGGTAGACATCTAGGATGGAGATGCTTGGGGGTAGGATGACTGAGCCTCGGGGGACAGTGAGGAGAAATTTTCTTAGGTTCAGGTCACTTTAGGCCCTGAGAACAGGTGTGATGTTTCTTTAATAAAATAAAATCAAATGAAGTGAAACTGACAATAGCAGCAGGATGGCTTGGTGCCAGCTCCAGGGCTGCAGAGGAGTCTGGGAGGACGCAGACATCCAGAGGGCAGAGCTGGCAGTGGAAGGTCACTAAGACCACTTCAGTGTCCAGAATCTCTAATGCTAAATCAGCTCAAAAAGTCTTACACACGAAGAAAAATGGATTAGGGGAATTTTACCCAAATAAACCAAAATCCCTGAGGAGGAGAGACTTTAGAAGGTAAGTATTGGGTAGTGACTGGGACAGCATGTCACCACAGAACTGAAGGAGGTAGAGAGGGGACCCAGCAGGAAAGCAAATGGGGACCCAAGGACCAAGGAGACAGCCAGCCTTCCAGGGGAGGAAACCTCGGCAGCCTGAATATGAGCCAGAGGAACAGGCTCAGTGCCGAGTCTCTGGCTCTCTCTTTCTCTCATTTGTTCATTCATCCATTGTATTGACTATTTATTATATGCCAGGCATTTTTCTGCATACTGGGATTCAGATTTAAATGATACAAAAATAAAATCTCTGTCCTCAAGGAATTTGTGAGCTAAAGCATTACCTCATTCCTTATCTACCGGACAAAGTCTATATCCTGAGATTTCTCATTTTGCCTCAAAACAATCTCACCATTTAAGTGGCTGAATGTGTCTTTGAGGGAACAACATGGAGTGAGGGTCCAGAGAGGCAGAGGAGGCCCAGCGCAGGCCCTCTGAGGAGAGGAGCGAGCCTGGTTCTTTGGGCGGTGGAGAAAATAATGCCCAGGAGCCTTCAGATGAGGGGCACCTTGTGCTGCTTCATCTCTGGCTGTCAGAGGCTCCGCACAGCCCTGGTTAGTGAGTGAGATGTCAGGAGGATGGATTTACTCGAACAATGAGATAGGTAATGATCTTTGAGGCCAGAAGGGAAGAGGGGTCCCTGTAGAGTGGTCATAAAGTTAGCCGAAGAGAGAGTCTGTGGATTTCTAGTGCAGGCAAAACAGCAGCTGGCAACATTCTCTTGCAGAGATGAAACCCCTTCTTGTCCTGGCATCATCAATGGGATACAGGCAGTTGCCTTTGTTGTACATTCGGAGACGTTTTCCCCTTTGAGTGGCTTCTGGACTGTGAATAGCAGTGTAGGGGTGAGACATGTGGCACCAGTCCATAGAGTGGTTAAAGGACTTTTAGATAGATGTCATCCATTCACCCATCCAACCATCTACCCACCCACCCAACCAACCAACCAACCATCCACCCATCCATTGGTTTACTTGGAAGAAATTACTAACTGCCCGCGATACACCCTCATCCAGACCCTAGGGCTAGAGTAGAAAAGAGAGTCCTACTTGGCTGCTTCCCAAGCTCCAAGTTTGCCATTTATCTTTCCAATGGCTGCTCTTTGACAAAGGCCCAGCTTCTCATTCTTGGACAGCCTTGTGCCATCGCAAGAAGGGAAGATGCAGCAATAGGGGTAATGACCATTATTGCTCCCAAGTGGAACTTAGCTGTTAGGAGTCAGAATAGTGTGAGATCATGATGAAAATCACTTCTGAGGAGACATCTCAAGAGGGGTAAAGAATGAGGACAATGGGAAGGATCCAGGGTGACAGGCTGGGGGGGACGGGAAGAGCCCTGGAGTTAACTGACTGTGTGACCTGGGGCAAGTGGCTTCCCTAGTGGTCACTGGCCTCATTTGTAATGGGAAGGGGTTGGACGTATGAATCCTCAAGGTCCCTTCCTTCTGTGACATTGAGTGAAGTCTCACTCGTTAATGACACTGACCTATTGATCTGTGTCTTGCTGCCTTCCACTCTCTTCTTTCCTTGTCGCCCAATTTCTTTTCCTTTCTAACTCTGAACAGGTCACAAGTCAAGGCAATCCTTCCTCCAGCTGTTTTTCCTGAAGGGCATTTCATTTTGCCAACAGCTGGAGTTATCTTCTAAGCCAGCACTGTGAAATAGGACTTTCAGTGATGGTAGCAATATTCATGTCTGCATTGGTCATTATGGCAGCCACTAGCCACACGTGACTATCGAGCACTTGAAATGCGGTTACTGTGACTGAGGAACTAGATCTTAAATTTTGCTTAATTCTAACTTAGCACATGTATCTAGTAACTGCCTTATTGGACAGCCCAGCTCTAACTTTTCTTTTCCCAATGCTCTGTGGTCATTATTGTGTTTATCTATTTCTTCTTAAATCATTGGTTAAGAGCTTGGTATCTGTAGTTAAACTTCCTGGCTTGGATCCTCCATGGCCACTCACTAGCTGTGGGACCTTGTGTAATAGTCTTTCCAATCCTCAGTTTCCTTACTTGTAAGATGAGGGAGCTAATAGCCCTGCCTGCTAGGACTGTTGTGGGCGTTAACCAAGACGATGAATGTAGAGCATTTAGCACAGTGCTTGGCACTTTGTAGATGTTAGGTGAGAAGGAGGAGGAGGAGGGGGAAGAGGAGAGGGGATATACTTCCATCTTCTCTCCTCTATTAGAGTGAAGTCTTGAGGACCAAGATTAACCTTAGTTATTACTACTTAGCATATGGAGACAATCCTGCCTCCCAGGGCTCACACGAGTGTCCTTTTTATTTGATTCTGTTCTCTGTGCCCAGCTCCCAGCTCTCCTGATACCTCTGTGCCAGGCAGCAGGGCGGATAGAAGTCTCCTAACAGCGCCTACCCTGATGTGAGCTGAGTACCGTCACTCCGCCCTGCCACACACTTACACGTGCACACACATGCATACTTCTTACAAAGCAGACGGACCTGGAATTTCATTCCTTCAGACGCATCTGTGTCTCCAGTGTTTGTCTCCTCCTTCTCCGGGCGACGGGGAGCAGGGTGACGACCCCATTAATTCCGGGCAGGCCCTTGTTGCTCTGCAGGTCTCCAACTCCCTTCGGACCTCCCCTCTGGCCAACTTGATCTCCCAAGTGTCGTCTCTGAATCCCGCCCCAGGAATCAGATGTCTAAATAGCAAATGAAAGATTAATGCCAGTGGCCAAGATTGGGGTGTGAATAATTTAAAGGGCAGAATAAGAGCTAGCTCTGCTTACCGACAGTGCTGCCTGGACAGAGGTCAGGGAGAGGGAAAGGGCCAACTCCAAGCCAAGGGTAGGAGGTTGTGGATTCAAATGAATTGATCCAGGAGAGGATTTGTTGTCAAAGGTGTTGGGAAGAATTTGTAGTTACAACCAGAAAATGGGTCTTTTCGCATTATTACCAATACAGGGATTATGGGTTTCATGAGGAGTGTGGGCAGTTTTCCAAGTGGGCGCCATGTTCCCAAGGACATTGAAGCCCCAAGGACTGCCCGTTGGATGCGCATCCTATGCCCCTCATGAGAAGGACGTCTCTTACCAATGTCTCTGTTCTTTTTGCCACCTTGAACCTGTTGGACTATAGGAGTCCGCATGAGTGGGATATTTGGTAGAATCCTTCCTAGGGATATGGGATTTGAGGTGAAGAGGGAAAAGCAGCCTGATGTTCGTGAACTAAGCCAATATTTTATAGACAGTGTGGCTTGTGTCCAGGCAGGAAACTCTCTGTGGATATTTTCTTCTCCTCTCCCTATCACCTTGGTCACCTCTCTGCTACCCCAGCCTCCTGTTAGGTTTACCGCAGTCTCTCCTCGGAAGGTTTGGGGTTTGATAAATATTTTCCCCTCCGGAAGTCTTTAGCGGTGCAGCAAGAAGGTTACATGATGGATTCTCCCCATCACTTAATTGAAGCCATAAAAAATGAAAAGAGAGTTTCCAATAAAGCAAACCATTACTCACTGGTGGAGAGAGGAGATCCCAGAACCAGGCCCTGGGAGGCACAGCTGGGAAGCCCTCCAGCTGACTGTCTATTATGATTATTAATCACAACTGCAACAGGGTTCATCTGCACGGAGCTTCTTAATGAACTTGGACTTGTGTCCTTACAAGGTTGGAGCCATTATAACAGCCAGAGCCTTTCTGTTTGAAATCCCTGAAGACTTATTAGACAGGGATGGATGTCCAAGTGGGTGCATTTGCCCTAGTGCTCCCCCAAATTGTGAGCTATGTAGTCGTGTGTAGACCTGAGCGGTGGAAGGGAGAGCACGACACCTGCTGTGATGGGAGATTCGGGTGGTCATTGGAAGTGTAAGAGTGTAGCTAGTGGCTGGGTGTGTACTGTTTGTGTGTGCCCAATTACTGGTTGCATGTTGTACCAGTAACTCTCGGGTAGTGAGAGGTTTGGTTGGTGGGTGGTTGATACAGGGGTGAAAGTGAGGCATGTTAATGGTAGTGGGTGTGTATACTTTAAAATAGCATCATCTCTATGGCGATTCCATAACATTTGGGTTTCCAGGTGCATTACAAGTAGGAAGACCCTAGAATTTGTTGTCCAAGTTAGAAGAGTTTTGAAAGTAAAAGGGGAAATTATTAATAGTTTTCCTAGACCACTCACATAAACTAAGGCTGTTCCAGGCAACCAGAATGTGTGGTAACTCCACTTATAAGGCACCGTTGAATTGCTTAGGTGTGTTTTCCATTGTGTGCGGCTTCTAGTTGAGTTTCTGTTGAGGGCAAGTCTGTCAGAGTTCGAGCTGAGAGGAGGGAGTAGAGGGTTGCCTCTTTGGTGGCATAATGATTGCTGGCATCTGCCCTGAGAGCTGCCACGTGGTAGGAAAAGCAGCCCATGACTGCTTCCCCAGGATCATTGCTCCAGTTTCAGAGATGTCCTGGTTGAATACTCATGTCCTGATCCAGGGGGAGTCTGGCACCCACTCCAGGAACCCTGAGTCACTCAAGATGGAAAGCATGACTAGCAAGCAGGCCTGTTGGCTGCAGCCTCACTGCTCTGGGAGACGGTGAACTGATCCCTGTCCAGAGAACCTTCAGAGGTCACATCTGAGGATTTGCTGGATATGCGCCCTGGAGTCGTGGTGCAAAGAGCCAGGAGCCAGACTCCTTTCTATTGTGGTTGGGTCTCTCCTTGACTTGATCTGGGCCTCAGTTTACTCCATGTGAAATCAGGGAAGAATAGTATCTGCTGACAAGAGAGTGAATGCTTGAGACAGCATGTGGGATGAGTGTGTAAGAGAAACACAGCTTCTTTTTCTGTTTCCCTCCCCACCTCTCAGCCCTGCAGTTCTTTTGGATCAGGTGACTTTGCCTCTAAAGACCTCAGACCTTTGTTCTCTGGAATTAATAGTTCCTCCACATCCATGACAGTTTGCCTCCTGATGGCACCCTTGAGGTTTGGGAGGGCAGGAAAGGGGAGCTGGCCCAAATCTCTTCCCGCATGGAGGTGCCCCCCAGTGCCCTGCTTTTCTTTCAGGTTCGCCCTGGGATCAACAGCTGGCAGTGTGCTCCCTAGGATAACACCTAAAAGGACTCTGTCGGAGCTGCTTTCTCCCTCTCTCCCACCTTCTCCCTGAAAACCAAGAACTCCCCCATGCCACAAGCAACTAGATGTAAACAGAAATTAATCCATCTGCAAAACCTCAACATGTCACCTGATCCTTATCAGTGCCTCCTAATCGCCTCCAAGGAAGATCTTATTATATTAAAAAGCAATTGCCCTCTATGCTGGTAACGCTAACAGATTTTGTGTGATATTTATACCGGATTTAGCTTTCAGCACGTGAGATGCCATTGCCTTCCTTCTGCCTCTATCTAAGCACTTCGTCCTTGCACAAGCAATTGCAGTTTCCCACAGGGCCTCTGTCTGCAACACGATAAGTTCCATGAGGACCTCGGTTTTGTTGAATGTTGTGTCACCAGCACAGGAAGAGTGCCTGGTGTGCAGTGGGCATGCATCCAATTCATTCATTCCTTCATTCATTCAACAAATGGAAATGAAGTCTAGAGGGGGAGACAAGACAAAACCAAACTATAATAAAGTAATGATAAGTAGTTATAAGGGTTTTGAAAGAAACAAATAGAGTGTTGAAATAGGATATTCAGGTTGGTGGGTCTACTTCAACTGGAAGGCAGCAATATCCACTGAGGTCTAAAGGATGACAAGGAGCCAGCCATGAGCGAAGGCAGAGGGAAGAGCTTTCTAAGCCGAAGGAGCAGCTCTGTCTGGGGGTTGAGGGCCTGGGAAAGGCTCTCTGTGGATAGAACTTCGTGAAAGGGGGCGTTTGTTATGTTTGTAGAGGGAGGGAAGGGCTAGACCATTTCAGAAATGTCTGGGGTGATGAAGGCACTCAGGAATATGATCAGTGGGTAGAATCTTGGATCCTTCATCCTTCAAGCTTAAGGATCCATATGGTCCAGGGATGATGCCCCCAGAAAGCCTGTGCTATGGAAATGAAAAGTGAAGGTGGTGAGGAGTGTAATCCAAATAAGGAATGCTGGGTGGTGGGTTGGATGCCAGAACTTCTGGGTCTCCTTTTCTGCTCATACTTTGATTGACACATCATTCGCATTTGTCTTCTGTCTCTCTATGTTTATAAATGTGATGTAACAATAAACAGGGCGTCTGGACTCATGTGATTCTTACTCAGCTTGCAACAGAACTTGAAATCAGGGCCTAGCTAAAGCCTTGTAATAAATTGACAAGACCCGGGTTTCTAAAACAACCACGATTGTAACAATGGTAGTAACAGACCATTCTTACCTTCTGGGTCCTTTGATGTCAATAAATTGAAAGCAGTTTCATTCGAGATAGATTTGGTGGTGAGAGCCAAACCCATATAATGTCCTCCGTCAGTTATGGTCTTGTCAATTAAGCATCAGAACGAGTCGTTGATGAGGGATCTCAGGGCTGCAGCCCGAGAAGGGTGGAGAGGTGCCAGCACACAATCCATTTGGTGGGAGTTGCCTACCAGAGACTGGGAAGTGTAACCTGTGCAGAGAGTCACCTGGCTCCAGGAGGACTTACGCCTCCATCTGCAGCGAGGGGAGACAGGAGAGAGTTGTTTGGACAAGTAGAGCAACTCATTAATTAGAAGTTAAATGTCCCCCTTTCTTTGCCAGATCAGAATATATTCAAGTGAAAACGTATGAGCTCAAGCCCATTCCTTTCATTCTCTCTGTTTCTAAATGTTTCCTTGCATTAAAAGCCTGTGTGTTCCTTTAATCCGTGACAGCTAGCTTATATCATGGGCAGACCTCATTGGGGTGATGGCCAAAGCGCCAGAACCTTTTCTGTAGGACCCCGCTGAGGGGTTTGCCTCCCGAGCCTGTGTCTCCTGGGGGTCACATCTGAGGCTTCTGCTCCCAGTGGCGTCCATGTCTGGTAGGGATGCTGGCCCACCGTGAGGGGCTGGACAGCCAAGTGATGGACAGTCAGGAAGGGAAAGACCTGAAGTCCAGACAGGTCCCTGGCAACTTCTACGCCTCCTGGTGGAGATTAGTAAAAGTATGAAATGATGGTGGCCTTTCCCACAAGGACCTGGGGTGGGAGTGAGCACTTGGGGGAGGACAGCCCAGAAAGCAAAGGCTTTATCATCAAAAGGCAGCACTTTGACCCCTCCTCCCTCCATGAAACCAGCCTCTCTGGTCTCCATCTCATAAACTTGTCTCCCACTTATGGAGAACAAAATGCGATCCTGCCAGAGTTCTTCTTTACTGCCTGGAATGGAGGTGGCAATCCTACGACTCTCCTTTGGAGGGGAAAAGACTAGGCTGGGGTCTGTTCCGAGCTGTACACGTGACAGACAGGGTGACCCGACACCACCTGTTCAGCATCTCTGTGCTTCCTCTCCCCTTAGACAGAGCCAGGGAAATTATCTCTACTTCCTTCTGCCTTCTGAAGATGCCATGTGGGAAATGGGATTACTGCTCAGTAGCTGCTGGAAGAGCTCAGAAGAAAGGGACTGTGTGCCTACGTGATCCTATGGTGTTGGCTCACTCAGAAGGACTTTCTACCCATCTGTAAGGAGGGAGTGTGAACCCTGCAAATACAGCAGGGGGCTCGGGGCAGATGGACACAGCCCACTCTCCCCAGCTGTTTGTCCAGCACTGCTGCCATCCCACAACCTCTCCCCCAAGTGGTAGGGTCAGCTTGGTGATCCAAACCAAAACTTGTTCTTATTACTTTTCAACCATCCTGGGTATCCCATACAACTCTCCCCTCAAGGATTTATAGTCTTAGCTTCTCTCAACCCAGTGGGCTCAATTCAGGAAGAGGGAGCAGGAGAGGTGAAATTCAAACGATTTCACCACGAAGGCCAAAAAGCCTAAGGCTAGGGCAAGATCCTGGAGGTGCCTGCTGGGCCAAGCACTAACCGTCTAGGTGATGGATCTTAGGGGGATCCTTGTGGAGTGACCTAGGGGAAGAGTCAGGGCTGCTGAGGCAACCAGGGAGACACTGGAAGGCAGTGGCTACTTACCAACCAGTGTGGAAATATTTCACCGTTTTAGCTCCCATCCTTTCTGGTGCATACTGGCTGAATATCAGGTCTAGGAGCAAGCTGTTTTTTCTCTGAACTGTGGGAAAGATGGTGAATGTCCAGAGGAGAAATAGAATCCCATGTAATTATCCACTAGTGGAATTCCCCCTCAGAAGAGACATGAGCGCTCTGTTCATCCTGCCCTCCAGGGTGGGAAGCTAGTTCAGTATGTAGATTCTCCTCATTCTCCTCCCCTGTGAACCATCCGTGTGCTGTGGGCTTTTTAAGAGAAGGACAGACTTCAAGTGGTGACAGATAATACCATCGAGGAACTGGGACTCAGAAACATTAGACTGTTTGTAGGGAGGTGCCCCCATGCTCAGAACAGACAAAAACATCCACGGAGTGTGGTCAAGGGGAGATGCCTGGGGGCTGGATCTGCCAAGGGAGGTGGTAAGATGTGTCTCAGTGTGGGTCATCATGCCGTCTGGCTCCGGGCCCTGGGAGGTCAGCCCAGATCATGGATGGAGGCTCAGAGCTAAGGACCTGCCTCCCCGAACCGCGATTCCTGGTTCTACAGCCCAGCTGCCAGCGACCCGCTTTGTTTGGACGTTTGGCTCCAGATGTCCAAACTGAAGGACATCGTGTCAGCATGTTTCTCTGCTGACTGTAAAAGGACAGCTGCATCTTCTAGAAGACCCTTCCAAGTCCATCGCTTGTTAGGATGATTATAGTATTTTACACGTAAGATGGTTACGCCTCTTGGACCCCTTTTTGTGATCCCATTCTCAAACACAGGGAAATGATGTTTTGAGATACAGAATGTTAAAGCAGAATGGATTTTAGAAAGCGTGTGATCCTACACACTCATTATAGAGTGGAGGATGGGGGTGAGGAGGGGTGATGGGTGGGAGAGGGGAAGGGAGGGAAGTAGAAAGGTTGCATAACTTCCCTGAGGTCACCTGCAGGGGTGGTGGCAGAGATATGACTGGCCCTTTCCCTCTATTACATATGTTTTTTGTTCAAAGTTTAAAAAAATAAATTTCAAAGAAAAATTATTAGTTTTATTTGGAAAATAAAGAAATGGATAAAAAGATAAAAGAAAATGCATATCCAGAGCACTACCACATATGTATATATTTACTGAATAGGCTGGAAAGGAAATCATATATATATATATATACACACACACACATATATAATTACATACATATAAAATCATATATAATGATTTTCTTTCCAGCCTATTCAGTGAAAATTTGTAACTCAAGTAATTTCCCCACTTGTTGTAAACTCCTTATAAACATAATTTTAAGCATGTGCTTAATATTCTATCACGTGAATGTATCCTGATTTACTTATTCACTCCCCTACTGTTTTATATTTAAGTTCTTCTCATTTTCAATTTATAAATAATGATAATATGAAAATGATTGTTCATAAAGGTTTTGCTTTTCTTTTTTTGGATCCTTGTATTTCAGATTATTTCCTTTGGCTAGAGTCCCAGAAGTGGTGTTGCTAGGTCAGAGGGTATAAACACATTGAAGATTGGCTATCTATTACTAAATTATTTTCCCAAAGTATTGTTCCAATTTATGTTCCCACTAGAAAGCTATGAAATTTTATTAAATCTTTGCTAATGTGGTAGACAGTCCTCATTTCCAGTGTGAAAAATCACAGTGTTCTAAGTTCAAGTGTGTCTGTGAGGCAGCAGAGATTGTGATATGAATAAACAGTTCCATTGAACATATTTGGAAAATTCAGCAAAGCCCTGGACCTACCCTAGGAAGCAAAGAATTGGACCCATGTAGCCCAGCTGGCCAGGACCAGCCCCCAAAAGTGATGCCTGCACCTCAGACCTGGAGAGATGTACTGACATAGCCCCAGGAATAAAAAGAAAACAAAGGAGATTGGTTCCCAGGGGGCATGCTGCAATGTAGGACCTGAGCAGTCCATGTGCTTGTGTGTACATGTGTGTGCCCGTGCTAGTGGATGTGCGTGTGTGCATATGAGTGCATGCATGTGTGTGTACATGTGTGCCCACATGAAGCATCTTCATCACTGGAGAAAAGCAGAGTAGTAGATCAATGGACTCATAAATGCATGTCCACGGTAGGAAATGGGATGGATGTCCCATCCTGTGAAAATCCCCAGGCTGGCTCATTCGGCTTCTCTGATGGTCCATGTCAGTCCATCTCAGCCTTGCTGTTCAGAGGCCCTCCCCATCCTGAGGGTGGGGTGTCCCAGCGAGGGTCGGGCCATTTCAGCTGGGCTTAGGGAGAAGGCCAGCAGAGATAATGACCTCCTGCTCATCGCAGAGGGGTCTGGTGGCCAGGGACCACTCGGAACAAATGAGAGTGTCGATATCTGCCTATCCAGATCCACAAATCCAGGACTGTTAGTGTAGATATTTCTAGAACCCACTTCTCCCCTACAGCTCTGTAAGGAACATGAGGATGCTGGGATGATATGTCCTTATGGAAGTGAAATCCCACTTGGGCTTATTTTCTTTATCTTTAGAAAAGGAGAAATGAAGCCTAGAAGGTTGGGTTTTCCCTCAAAGTCATTGCCCACTCCATTTCAGTTCTCTTGGGACCCCCGGCCTTCCCTGCTAATACACAGATGGGCAAACCCAAGGGTCCTAGAGACGTCACCCTTCTTACCTTCATTCATGGAGAGGTCGTGCAGGGTGCTGGGGCCTGGGAGACAGATCGCCTGAGTTCTAGCCCTGACTCCAGGCATCTGGGCGACTCCAGGCACGTCTTCAACTTCCCTGGGTCACGCTCATCTCATCTGTAAAATAGGAAGTTTGGATTAGGTGAACTCTAGGCCTTTTCTTAAGTTTTATAAAATTTTAACATGATAAAAAAAAACCCCAAAAATGCCTAAATAAGTGACATTTTGGCAAGAAGGAAGCAGCCACTCTGAGTCCAAGAGGCCAGAGGAGCCGTCCTTTCCCTCTAACTGTGTGGTCAGGAGGCTCCTGGGGGTCCTTTAGCATCAAAAGGCAGAACGAAGAGTGAAAGGTGAAGAGTGGGTACATTAGAAAGGGCCTGGGCTACTGCGTTCCTAAAAATCTCGAAAGCGAGGGGAAAAAAATTCAATAAGAGTAGTTTATCAACTGACTGGGATTTCAAGAAGTTCTTGGGGAGCATGAGAGACTTACCTAACGTGGCTCCATTCATGTCCCACAAAGAAAGTGTGTGGAGAACTGTGTGGCAGGAGGAGTGGGCCATGCCTTTCAAATAAGCCAGCTTAGGTCTACACTGAGAGTTGTCATTGGAGTGCTTAGAAATTGTTCTCTGAAGCAGCCCAGGCATCTGGACCGTCTTGTTCACTCTGCGATTTGACCCTGGGGATATTCATCTCCTAATTTGTTGGGCAGTCTGTCCCTGTGCAAAAGGGGATCTTTGCCTGCATTGTAGCCATGTTGAGTCATTGTCACTTCACTGCCTCTCAAACAGTGCTTTCCAAACCAGGGGTCACAACCTCTTAGCGAGCCACGACATCAGTTTAGTGGGTTGTGGCCAACATTGTAACAAATGGAATAGAATAGGAAAATAGAGTGCGTTGCAGGTAGCAAGGGTTAAGACTTGTTTTCCTGAAAAGTTTTGTTTCAATGTGAGTAAGAGCTCCCAGGTAGGTCTCATGCAAAACAGTTACCGCTGCTCTGTAGGAAGGGGAACCTGAGGCACAAGGAACCCTAGGCTCTGAGTACATCCTCAGTGTGTGTGTTTCCTGCCATCTGTGTATGTGTGGTGACAACCCGAAAAACCAGTGGGCTGTGCTCGTAACCAACTGTGGGGTGTGGGGTGTGTCCACTCAGTCCACTGGCTCTTGGCCTGTGGCCTGGGCTCCCGACCCTGGAGACCTGCTGTGCCAATGGCTCCTCCCCTGGGGGTACAAATACCTGTCATCAGTCCTTCCCAGGCTGGCAGGTAACTTTCCATTTCCCTTTGTCCCTGCTCCTCTGGTTGTTTTCAAGAATAAGGAATTGGATCGAGGAGGAGTAAAATCAGAGAGAAAACAAGAGTGACTGCTTGGCATCTCATGGTGGGTCAACTGTGGCATGAATGGAGTCACAGTTCTCTGAATTTAATAACTAGAAAGCGCTGTGGAAACTGCCTGGTCTTGCGGCATCATTTTGCAAGGAACCCGACACTCAGAGAAGTTATGGGCAGACAACATGGAGAAGCCCGTTTAAAACCCAGGTTTTCAGTCAGCAAAGCTCGTGCTCTGTCCCCGCACGTGCAGCCCTCATGCTGGCTGGAAGCTCCTTATTTTAGCAGATGGCTTTGGGGCAAAAACATACATCCCTCAGAGGGGAATATGTATAACGCCCCCTACACACACACACACACACACGCACCTCCAGCTGCCCCTCTTCTCTTCTCCGGAAACAACCAATACACTGATGTTCTCTCCAAGCAGAATGGCAGACTCAGGTCTCATCCCCACAAGTAGCAGCAGCATGGGGGCAGCCACAGGGGATCTCAGGGGCGACAGGAAGGCCAGTAGCATCCCTCCCTCAGCATTGCTCCCCCACGCAGACCCTGAGCCCCGTCATCCCACCCCTCCCTGCCTCTGGTCCCAGCCATGAGATAGAATAGTCATAATAGCAACAGCAACAATCATGGTGATCAGAATAGTGATCATAGCTTACACGGGGTCCCTCCCAGGCTTGGGGCTGTTCCAAATGCTTTAAGGAATTATCTCAACCCATCTCACACCCCCGTGAGGTGGCACTATTGCTATCACCTGCTTTAACAGTAGACAAATCGAGGCACAGGAAAGCTAAATAACTCATTGCCACACAGCTCCTTAAGATCCCAACCAAGCAGTCTGGCTCAGCAGCCCCATTCTTAACTACTGCCTTGTTCCAGTGGCCTCCGTGTTGCCCGGTTGACGTCTGGGCGCAGCCTAACAGGGCCTGGGCAGTATCAGCTAAAACCCCAGTGCAAGCTGAGCTGGCTGTGCTGTGTCCTAGTTCTGTCATTGGGTCGATGACACTTGCCCAGTGCCTCCCTGGCTCGGGGCCTGTAAGAACATATTCGCAACAAACAGTGAACGAATGCAGGTCCCAATGCTCTCCTTCCAGGCTCTCCCTCCACCCCAAGAGGGTCAAGGGGGCGAGCACCTTGTCTCCCATAGGGTTTGGCGGTGAAGGCCCCAGGCTGAGTCTCCCGTAGCTCAAGGGAGAGGAGTCTTTGGAAAGATTTTTTGGGTGTTCCTGGAGTTTTGCAGGGCGGGCAGAGATGTGGCATCGTGGGCAGCCTCACCTGCTTCAGGGTTACATAACGTGCAGGCTCCTCAGGGAGCTACTCAATGTCAGGCCTCCAGGTGAATTGCTCAAGGGGATCTCACCCATATTGCATCATGGAGGTGCCTGGGGACCCGTGGAAACAAAAAAAGTGAAGGAAGCGCTTCTCTCCCAGCCTCCCATAGAGCCCGGGCTATCATTGCTCCCCAGAAACACCAGGGCCCCCTGCACAGCCTCACCCAGCTTAGCTGTGCGAGCAGGGACCCACCCCACCGCACCTCCTGCATTCAGCCCGTGGGAAGGTAGCGTATCTGATGCAAATGTACCTGGCCGCCCTGGGAACTGAGCAGGGGTTTGCCTTGGAAGGGACACTGAACACCGAAAGTCTGCAGGGTGGGTCCAGGTGGTCATCTTCTCCCTCCTGGTCACTCAGGCTCTGTCCCTCCACCTCGGCTCCCACACACCCTCTTCCTTCTCTCTCTGCACCCCTTCTCTCCCCCAGAGTGAAGGGACAAACCTACCTTTTGGAGTTGGCATTCCTCTGTCCTCCCTTCAGTGGGGATCGGGGTGGAGGAGGAAGTTGGAGAAAAAACTAGGAGGGAACAAAAGTCCCCATTTAAACCCAGGCCGATGCCGGGATCCAGCTGACACAGCAAGAAAACAAGATCAGTAACAAGTGAGGGGGAGATGATTTATGCTTTCTGCCTGAGGACCCACGGAAGTTCCAGGTGTCACCCAGGCTGCCCGCATCTTTAGCAGCAATTAGAGCAGGAGACTGTTGGGATGCCCCCTCCCCTTACCTGCCTGCCTGGTTTTAGGCTGATGCTTTCATCTCCTCCTGTGTGCATGCGGGAGTCTGAAACCCTGTCTTCTCTCCCTGATTTCTCTTTCTCAACTTTCACCTTTGGGTGAAAACAGGACATGGCGTCCCGAGAGAGAACATGATGGGGTGCTGGGCTCCCAGAGGAGGATAGAGCATGGCCATGAATCAGGATGCCTGGATCCGGAGCCTCCGACCCCGTTCCCTGCCTCCCTCCGGGCGTGTGTCTGTGTCCAGGCCTCTGAGTTTGGGGCAAGGATTGGGGGCTGTTTAGCAGGAGAGGCCAGTCTTCTCTCATCTCTCCTCTGAGCACTATTTCTTGGGTTGTGGCTGTGGCAGGGGGACTGCCCAGCCTGCCTGGCCCCACTTGGGAGCAGGCCCACCCTCCCTGGCTTTGAACCACACAGAGAGCAAAGGCGATGCAGCTGGCTGAGGAGATGCCCAGGGTCAGCACCAAGGGATGGAGAGTTCCGATTATTGCACGTTGGCGTGGTGGCCTTGGGTCAGCTAAGTGGTTTGTATTTTGTTAACAAGCTCTTCTACACTGGCTTCCTGGATGGTGGGTCCCTGAGTGGGGCTGCTCAGCACAAGAAAATGAAGCAACCGGGCCAAGGGCACACAGCATGTCTGACCCAGCTCGAGTTGGAGTTCACAGCCAGACCCATCGCATGCAAAGTGATGGTGCCACAGTCATAAGGTGGGAGGTGCTTCTCCTGATCCTCAGATGCCTTCCTGTCAAACCTAATTGACCCAACAGACTCAGCAGTTTGAAAGCAGCTTGCCCTTTGCTCTGCATGCCCTGGGAGGGCAGTGGTAATGCTACCAGGCAAGAAAGCAAGCTTCGTGAGGGGGCACTGGTGTTTTTGGCAGAGGGCACTCTCTGGCATCAGAAAGGCTGGCTGGCTGCCCCCTACTGGCTAGCACCTACAGCAGGACCCAGGCACTCACCATCATGGACACACTGGACGAATTAATAACCGGCACAAGCCAAAGAAAGGAGACGCTTGGCAGGGTTTTAGCACTTGGACTTTGACGCCTTAAAGCTCTTTCTCTACCCTTACAATGGAGCCCTCAGCCTCACTAAGGTGGCCTTCTTCTGTCAGATGAGTGCCTCTCATTATTTTTTATAGATTTCCGTCTCCCTCTTGCTCTTGGGGTGTCTGTCGTCTATCACTTATCACTGTTGTCAGTGATGCTGTCTGATGTATCACCTGTTTAATCTTTTAAAAATTTTCTGTGAGCTTGGAAACAGATAATTAAGCTTATTAGACTTGTGTGTAAAATAAGAATAAAGAGGCATTGAGCGAGTACTCAAAGGACCTGCTGAGTCAAGTGCGTTAGTTTTGGGGTGTAGGTGCTGAGATTTCTATTTTGGCCCTTCCCAGGTCATTTCTGGTATTTTCCAGTGCTTGGCTGGGTTCTGGGTTAGGGATGTCTAAGGTCAGCTGATGTGCAGATAGACAAGGGGTTATGAGCCATGACAAGGATGGCTTGATTTTATAGCCACCCACCGTATATTTGGAAGCCTCTCCAAGTTGTCCACTTTGCGGTTACCTGAGACAGGCTGAATGTCTCCTGGAGAACTGTCTCTTTTGCTGTACAGCTGCTCTTGGCAATTTGCAAGGACTTAAAGCTGGTTCAAGTGGTTGAGAGATCTGCCTGCCTGAAGGCAAGGGCAGAGCTGGTTTGTCATGAGAAGTTTCATCCACTCTCCCTCCTCAGCTGTGCCCACGTGCCATTCTTCTCCTCCTCCCCAGGATGGCCATGCCATCTCCATGCCCTTCTTTGTTGACCTCCAATGCCCCTTCCCCATTCCTCTATAGGAATTCTCCATCTCCGTCAAGTCGTGGTTGAATCCCACTTCCACCACAAAGCCTTCCCTCACGCTACATCTCGCCCTTTCTCTGAATGCCTGTCACACGTTACATAGCTGTTCAGCGGCTCATTTATTTATTCAACTGGTAAATTCAGCCTTTGGTACAGAAGCGCATGCGGATTGTTTCCCATTTCACGTGTCTGTCTTACCTTCTTAACCAGCATCTCCGCGTCTGGAGCAGTGGTTCTCAGCCTTGACTGCACGTAGGATCACCTGGAGAGCTTTTGCAGCTCTGATGCAGAGGCTGCACCCTGGATCCATCAAACCAGACCCTGCAGCACTTGTTTTTAACTTTCCATTTTAAAATAATTGTGGATTTGCATGCAGTTGCAAGAAATGGTGCAGTACCCTCCTCTCAGTTTCTCTCCAGGGTAACGTTTTTTACATAATATAGTACAATGTCACAAGCAGAAAACTGACCCTGGTACCATCCACCAAGTTATTCATTCAGATTTCACCAGATGTACATGCACTCATGTGTGTGTGCATGTATGTATTTAGTTCTGTGCAGTTTTGTCACATGCATAGATTCATGTAACTACCTTTTGTTAGCATTGCGATCCTGCTGTGTGACAGAGGTCAAGCACCATTGCTCTGGGAGGTAGCCCCCGCTTGCATCTAATAGTGCCCAGCAGTTGATGCTGCCCGTATCCTTCGTGATTTGGCGTTTCTCCTCCAGCTGTGAAGTCCCACAGCAGACACACTTGACCCACTGTGACCCATCAGCCTGCACCCACCCTCCCAGCTGCAGTTCTCCGCCGTCCCCTCAGCCCCGAGCCCCGCGCTGGGGTCCGCAGGCCGATGCTGGAGCCCTCCTCTGGCCTGCTTGCACAAATAGCTGTTTCCTGGGCTTGGAAATGAAATTGAAAATAGAGCAAACAATGTGACAGTTTTCTGCTGCTATTTTTTCTTCTATGAACAGAATGTTCAGCATTATTTTTTTTCTCTTTGTGCAATACTGCAAGTGAGAAATAATCTGATTGGAATGCTGGCTTATGCTGTTTATAAGCCTGCCGTCTCCAGCAAGCTGTGCACAGGGAGCTTTCCCGGGGACTTGGAGGGGGACAGTGTTGACTAGTAGTCGGCTACAGCCACGTCCACGTGCTGATTAGGCTAGGAAGTAAACGGCCTCACGTGTGTGGGTGGGCCTTCCTGGAGCTTCTCTCTTCCCTGGAAGCTTTGTAAAGCTTTTTGCCTGAAAGCTGTGTGGGAGAGGCCTGGTCCATCGACACGGGGAAAGAGCAGGGAAGGAAGAGTGAGGATGTCTGAGGCGGGGGCACATTTTGTCTTGGACATTGTCTACTGAACAGCTTAGGGGAAAGATGGACATCCTTTATGCCCCAAGTTTGCTTTTCTCTAGACCCTGGAATTTGGGGCCTGAGATGAACTGGCTGTGGAAAACACGTAGAAAGTTCGGGGGTGGGGCATGTAGGAAAATGTTCTTTTACTTCCTACTGGGGACAGGAAGGTTTCGTGATCGTCAGTGTCGTATGGGAGCTTAGAGACAGTGGAGTCCATTATTTCCTGGGGGACTCGAATCTGAGGATATTCATTCTTTGCCTTATTTAAGGAATACATATGGATCACCTGCTCTGTGCTGCATATCGAGCTTGGTTTGGGGGACGAAAAGATGAGTGACACAAACGCTCACCAGATGTTTGTCTCTGCAGAGGTGGCTTTATTTTATTTTATTTTTTCTCCTGGGATGGGAGGGGAATTGGAGTCAGGCAAGAGAGAAAGTTGATCATTTTGATTTATTCCAATCCACAAATGCCCAGAAGATGTAGGTACGGAACCATCAGATTTTAAAAGTCACCTTCCTCATTCTTCAGGCCGTATGCAAGTGTTCTAGATCTTGTTTGGGGTGTTAGTTGCACAGGCAAATACGTCTGTCAAAAGCTCACCAAAGTTTACAGTTAAGATCTGCACATCGCACTGTGTGTAAATTTTACCTTAAAAAAAAATCACACTCCAGACAGCAATGAAAAAGTCGCAGTGAAACCACCGATAAGAGAAAACAGCTTTAATCAGGAATAAAACTCTGATTTTGAAATTTCATCCTCACAACATTTCCAGAGGCTGAGTCCCACCAAATATTGTGGTCCCAAACTTCTGCTCTCCAAAGCATAGACCCGTGCCCTTCAGGGGACTCACCTCACCCCTGGCCTGGGTATGCTTGCTCCTGCTTCTAGAACATTCTCCCCACACTCCAGTAGGGCCGGGGTGGTCCTGCTCCCCCGTGAAGGCTTTGTTGATCTCTCCAGTCAGTCTGAGTGCCTCTTCCCTTTTCTGCTTCACCTGTATTGACTGGCTTAACATAGTTTGACCCTTTATGACTCAGTGTCTTTCACTTTTATTTACTAAATAAGTTAGTGCATTTAAAGAGTGTAGAACAGCCTGGCCCAAAATAAGTGCTCAATAAATGATCATTTTTATTGTTGTTGTTGTCATAGCTTTTGCTTCTGATCCATCTCCCTAGGGCCTGTGACCTTGATTGATATACAAGTCTCGTGGGTCCTGGACTGTGTCCTTTTGGTGACCAGCACGATGCTGGACACTCGTGCTCATTTCAGTCCATTGAAGTCTGCGTAGACATCTGTAATCTCCAGGCCAACTCTAAGACCATGTATTTGGGGAATCTGACTACACCAGCGACATTACTGAGGAAAATTCTAGTAGAGACTTCTGCCCTTAGATGCAGCACAAACCAGGTGGCGTGGGGAGGGAGGGCATGCTGGGGTTCGAAAACCTCTCTCCAGCCCACGCTTGAGAGACCTTGAGAAACGCCTGGTCGGCAGTCCACCTAAGGAGAGGGAGCGTAGGCTCGGAGTACCTGGTCTCCTGGATGGCCTTTGAAGTCTCCTGTGGCACCCTGGAGTGGGGTAATGAGATACCACTTGATGACAACAGCCCTGCCTTTCAAAATGACACTCCGCAAAGGGGCAGTGTGACAATGACACCTGCGCATCAGCCCCACCCACCTGGAGCCTGCCAGGCCTGGGCCACCCTGCTCATTAGGTCGGCATCTGTCCCACCAGCCTGACTGCAGCTGATGCTCATTAATCCTGGACGGCGAGCCTGCTCGGCTGAGAGGCTGAACTCTCAGAGCCATTTACGGCAATGGGCTCCATGAGAGCTGCTGGATTGATTTATCATTGGGCTAAGGGGCCTCCCTGCCTCCCGGAGGCTCAGGTCCCAAACTAGGCCAGTCCAGGAGGGCGGTTTTGTCTCACCGGCTTCATGAAAAGGACCAATGAAGGGGTGAGGTTCCTGCCAGACCAGCACAGGGGCAGCTCCACGGGGCCAATTCCAGCACACCCTGGGGGCCTCCTGGCTTGGCCCCCATGTGCCTGTGGCTCCTTCTTTGGGAGACTCCACAGAACCTGTCCTGGTGAGGGTATGGTCCCCTCAGGAGGGCACGACACTCATCAGGCTCTTTACTGGCCAGCTTTGGGATCAGCCTTCTGAACGCAGGACAGTTCTTCAGGAGGCTAACAATGATGAAAGCAGCAGGTGATACTTATTGACGGCCTACTCTCTCCATGGCATTGAGCTAAGACTTCAAATGTATTCTCTCATTCAATGAGGTGTGAGAACTATCAGGCCCCTTTTGCAGATGAGCAAACTGAGGCACAGAGGGTTAAACAACCTGCTCAAGGACACACTTTAGTAGAGGCAGAGCCCAACTTTGGACCAGGCGGCCTGGCTCAGGGTGTGGGTACCTTTGCTTTATCCCACCTTGGGCACAGGACTTAACATTTCCAGCCTAAGCAATGGCTCTGATGGGGTGTCAGAGGTGCTGGGAGCCTCCACAGTGAGGTGGCGAAGCCTGGGCCAATGGAAGAGAGGGTGGCTTGGAGTCGAGAAACTGGGATTCCAATTTCCTTCCAGCCCCTGAGTAGCCGTGTGACTTTAGGTACATCCCCTCCCTGCTCTGTGTCCTCAGCCAAACGGGAATGCTGCCATTCGTTGTTGTTTAAAATAGGATACCAGCCTGCAATGAATGTGAAGAAACAGAAAAAAAGTAGTAATGAGGGCAGTCACGGCCCTTGGCCCAGCAGGAAGTCCCCACCATTGGAAGCATCCATGTGGAGGTGGGTGGCGTGTTCTAGGTGGCAGAGACGAGGGGGCTGTTTCTCCGTCAGGGTGCATTCCCGGCTGTCTCTGTCTTCCTTCTCTTTCTGTGTACCGTGGATGTGGCCGGACTTCCGGAAGCCTGCGTGTGCTCACCTCTCTTTGGGTCTTTCCTCCACCTGGCACGCGGTGAGGAAGGCAGTGCCTCTCACCCGCTTCTCCCAGTCCTTCCCACTGCCTTCTCTCCGCTTCTCCTCGCCTCTCTCTTTTTCTGCGGGTTCACTATCATCAAAGACGGATCTCCGTATCCAAACTGTGAACCCAACTGTCTCCATTGCTGCAGGTTTCAGAGCAACCGCGTGACAGGGGCGCTCTTTACGGCACCAGAAGCTGCTGATGCATAATTCAACAAACAATCCAGAAATGCATCAGAATCCAAATTACTCACATCACAGGGATCTCGATGTTAAACACTGTCTCTTAAAAACCTACTCCATTCACGCGGGTCCCTGCACTTTTATTCCAGCATTTGCAAAATTTGGGGGAAGGCTGTGCTGCAGAGAGGAGCTTGAGCCTAAAACGGATGGCTGAGTGTCCCTGTGGAGAACGTGGGTGGCATAAGATCCCCAGCCCCCACCACTGAGTGGGCTGCCAGAGTGGCAGGTGCCTGGGGCTGGGTCTTGGGGTTGAATTGCCCCAGGTCCCAGGTGGGTGTGGGCCGGGCTAGCCCTGGAGGCTCCAGTCCTTCTAGCAGTTTCCTCCCCCACTGAGGCAGGGCAGCATCCTAATTCACTGTGGAGAGGCTGAGCTGCATAGTGGTTAAGAACACAGGCTTTGGAAGGAGACTCCCGGGGTTTAAAGTCTGGCTCTGGCACGAATCAGCTGTTTGACCTTAAGCATGTCACTTAACCTCTCTGTGCCTTCCTTTCCTTATCTGTAAAGTGTGGAAAATAACAGAGCTTATCTTACAGTGCTGTTGTTAAAATGAGAGTTAATAGGTGTAAGCATTACATAAATGTTGACTATTATTATTCCAGAAAATTCCAGGGAATTCCTGGCTCTCCCCATTTCCTTCTTGGGATCCCCATATTTCACAGCACTCTGGCTCTGCCCCAGTGGCATGTCAGCGGCTGCATAACCAGATGTGAACTATACAGGGTGGAAGTGCCTGGCTGCCTGCAGTACTGTACTCCCGTGGCCAGGGCTGCGTCCCTCAGATTTCTCCGGGCAGGCACCCTCATCAGCACGACTCTCTCTGGGGTCTTCCTGTCCAAGATTTTTATTTATGTCCTCCTCTCACAGGGCCTCAGATTCTAAAGAAACTTCCTATCTATCTTGCCGCCACTCCCCCCATATTCTCCTCTCTGCCCAAATGGCCACCAGCCAGCCCCTGCCCTCAGCCGTGCCCCCTCGCCTCCATAAACCCTTTGCCCTGTCATCTTGCCTCAGAGGCATCTGTGCATTTTCTAAGAGGCTGGAGGGGTGGCTGTGGCCAGCCTGCGCTCAAGCCCAGACCTGAATGCCTAATTGGGTGTTTCCTCCGCTGTTTCCAGGAGTGAAAAGGGAGGTTATCTGATCGATAGCCCTCGTGGCTGCTTGTCAGTGCCTGCGGTTGTCGGCTCTCTGCTGTGGGGCTGCAGATGGGCGCAGCTTCACCTCCACCGAGCGGGCAGCTGCCCACGTGCCCCTGACGGGCAGGGCCATGTTTGCAGGATGAGGACCCGGGTCCCCAAAGGCTGAGAACTCCCAGTGCTGGTCTTGGGGCTCAGTGGGCTGGCGGATCTGAGCCACAGATGGCCACAGAGGGCTCGGGCTAAGCAGAGGGAGACAGTAAGTGCAGAGAAAGGGCGGGAGTTAGTTCAGATGAGGACTGAAGATGGAGCGGGCAGGCCAGCTGCTTCCTGGGGAAGGGAATCCTAGGGCAGGCACAGTGGGAGGAAGTCGGGGAGAGCACTCTGCAGGTCCTCATGATTTCTTCCCGGGTCCATCTGTGACCCTTGCTTTACACCAACTCAGTTTTAATCCTATGCTGTATAGTGTGGCTTGTAAACGATGGCTAACTTTAGCTCAGAGAGGTGAGGGAATTTACCTAACGTCACAGAGTCGGTTAATGGTGGAGTAGAAATGAGGACCTGGTTCTCTTTTCTTTCCAAGCAGCATAGGCCATCCTGACAGCTAGAATCTCAGACTCAGACAACAGGAACACTCAGGCTCAGAGAGGCGAAGTGGCTTACCCAATGTCACACAGCTCATTAGTTGGAGAGTTAGGACTAGAATCCAGGTTTCCTAACTCTTGTTCTGGTGTTTGTTCCGCTTCCCACCCCTGATCACTTTCACTAGTCTCTTCACCTGCTCCCCTCATTAGCTAGGGAAGGGGTCCTTCTAGGGACTGGCATCTGCTGGTGCCATCTGCACTGAAATCGGCCTGGGTGTCTCGAGGGGGTAGGACCGAGGCAGCTCTACCGGCTGGGCATCACTTCAGAGGGAAGTTGGCCCCATCCCGGCACATGGGCTGAATGGGAGAGCAGGCTTGCACCGGCACAGACTGCTCCCCGTCCCCCGCTCCCGCCCATGTGTTGTGGGTCTCAGCCAGGGCTTGGAAAAAAATAAATTCTGCATGGCTGCTAGCCAGGCAGACACCCAGGTTGTCAGGGGAATGGGGAAGGTCAGACAGGGATGCCGGTTAGGATGGAAAGGGAAAAAAAAGAGGGTGGGTGTAAATTAGTGGCCTGTGTCTCAACAACTCTGTGCCCGGAATCTGTAATGGGCCTCTCCACAAGCTGCCTGGAGTCTAGGCTATAACACCACCCTCCTTCCGTGCCAAGCCGTGGCTTTACTGCCACACACTGAAGAGGGCATGGGCCGGTGTCCTGGCCCCACCCCGCCCTCCCAGTGTCATCCATGTGACCTTGTTGTGAGCCTCTCATCGCTCCAGACTCCCTCTGCTCCCAGTGTGGTCAGGGGCCTCTTCTATGGATCCAACAGTCCCCTTACCTCCCCTACCATGTCTGCTTGCTTTCTCCCTAGTCTGAGTGTTTCTAGAGGCTCAGGGCTGTGTCTTATTCCCTCTGAATCCCCACTGCTCAGCACAGTGGCACAGAGCAGGTGCTCAATAAATATTTCTGAGAGGAATGAATGAATGAATGAATGAACATATGTTTCGCTAACAAAAGAAGACCTGAGAGATGAGCTCGTTGGGGCTTCCAGCAACCACCAGCCCCGTCCAACACTGAGAAGTGGGACTATTTCCTCTCCACATATTGGTCTGACATCCGGGTCAGAGCCAAACACACCACTTCTGATTTGTGCATCCTTGAGCCTAAAATGCATTCAATAAACTACTAAGCACCAGGCACTGTCTTAGGTGCTGGGCTGATAATAAGATGAAAGGGATGGTTTCCCTGACCTTGAGGGGGTCACAGTCTGGTAGGGGAGGACCACACAGATACCGCTCCTTATCAAGCTGTAATAGAGGGTTCCCCACCTGCCGTGGGAGCCTGGAATGGGAAGTGAAGATTCTCCTTGGGAGGGGGCAGCTGGGTTAGGCTGTGGGGTCAGTGGTGCTGATCGAGAAGGGGAGCATTGAGCTAGAGCTGTCAGGATCAGTGAAACTTCCCAGATGGAGGGTGGGGAGCAGCAGGAGCTGAGTCGAGTGGGAGGAGTAAATTGACAGCCTATCTGGGGAACTGTGGTAGATTTATTTGGTTGGAGTGTGAGCTGAGGATGATGGGTCAGGGCATATCTGGAGAGGGGATTGTGAGGTGCCTCCATGCCAATCCAAGAAGAGCGCCCTCCATGGACCTGACCGCTGGGCGTGGGTGCTCAGACAGATGCAGACTGGCAGTGTATCCTGGGGCTGGAGGGTTTTGGGAAATGATCGCTTCTTGTCTGTTGATGGACCCCAAGCTCAGCAGGATGCTGGCGTCTGTGTCCATGCCCTGGTTTGAGGCACCTGGAGCTACGCAGTGACCAGGACAACCCTGATTTACAGGATCACCATAGCCTCCAACAGCTGGGCTCCATGGGACAATAGAGGAGGCTGAATGCTGGCTGATGCCACAGTGACTGCCGAGCGGGGCACATGGCAACACGTGATACTTGGCTCACCACTGCACCCAGGAGGGCGCTGAGGCCAGACAGTAACTGCCAGGGCCTCTGGGTACCTGGTTGCCTATCTGAGCATCGGCTCCCCAGGTGGGGCTCTCTCCAGCATGGAGTATCATGACTCTGATCTGCGAGAGACCTGGGAAACTCAGAGTATTTACCTGGAAGGATTCAGAGGACAGGCTGGGAGAAACAGATTCATCCACGTATTGGAGAGTGAACCTGACAGACAAGTTACAGCCTGGCAGTAACCAGGTTCACACCTAGATCCTTTCCGAGGGCTGGTGAACTTTGTGCCCATCCCCGGTGCCATTCCTTCCTGCCTTCATACATTCTTTCCTTCATAACTTCACTTGTTAATGTAGGAAATATTTGCTTAGCATCCCTTGTGTTCTGGGCGCGTGGACCCTGCCCTTAGGACTCATGCTAGAAGGAGAACAGAAATGGAAATAAGTAACTCCCGCGTGCTGCGGTGCGTGCCTGTCCCCGTCTTTTGTTTGTGCTCTGGACCCTCTGCACCCTCTATCCACTGTAGAGACCACCTCAGTGGGCTCCCTTGTCTCTAACTTCCAGTTGAGTCAGACAGTGAGAAGCATTGGCAGGAGACTGGGGTGGAAAAGAGAAAGCATCCTTACTCCCCCGCACCCCCTCCCTACACGTGCTAGGTAGCCTTGGGCTGGCTGCATCCTTCACTTGAGGTCACTTCTCTCAAGGTGGCCTACATGAGTCTTTCTCTTTTCAGCTACCAGTATCCATTCCCATCCCTTTCTCCTTCAGGTCAAAGAGTGGGGAGGATCCCTTCCTTTTACCAACCCCAGGATACCACACTGTCCCTTTCATTTATATAGGGGAGTCAGAGAAATAATTAGAATATGTCAGCACAAGTCATCCCTACTAGCAGAAGATAGACTCAGAGAGGTTCCACGGTCCTCTGCAGCATCTTTTGCTAGTCTGTACTTGACCCTCATTTGTACCAATAAGGAAACAAGCATGGGGAAGCTCAGTAAGAGAAGAGAAGTGGATTCCATTAGCCCCAATTTTCTCTGTCCTGGCCCTGACACTGGACATTCCGCCTTGCGTTTCCCACATGTTATCTGTCCACCTGAGGCCTTGCTGCTGCCTGGCCACACACATGTAGATGCCACACATCTGCTCCTACCAGCATCTGGTGCTCTTCCCCAGCCTGACTGGGAACGTTATCCCCTCTCCATGGAGCAGAAACCAGGTCTGTCTCCCTTTGCTTCGTTCAGAAGGAGAAGGGTAGGGCAAAGGGGAATGCCCTGAGGCTGTGGTCCTCTGGAGACAGGACTTGAGCTCCCTCTCCATGCTCCTTCCACACCATGGGCTTCTCTTTTCACTGGCTTTTTAGTTGCCAGAAAAGAATTTCCCTTATTATAGGCATCGTTTTCGAAGATTAAAAGCACAAAAGGAGAAAGGGAAAGGCTTGCCCATCTCCTGCCCAACCAAAGTGAGGAAGTCAAAGCTAACCTGAGCTGTCAAGGCATCTTGAGTGCATGCTGAGATGCTGGGTATGGACAGGTACCTCTCAGGAAACACGGAGGGCAGGGTGTTGCTGGTCAGAAAGGGGTGAGAACACATGGGGCAAAGAAGCTGGAGTCATGCTATGGCACGTCCTGGAGCTCTCCGTCAAGGGGAAAAGTTAGTGACAGCTGTATTTGCAGCTGAGCCTTTCCTTTTGAGAACGCTGTCATTTCCAGCTGGAGCTCTGGGAAGGCCATCATCTCTGCTCTGAGCCACTTATCACTGCTCGTGTTATTCAGGTTCCTCCCATGTTATAGGACATGACAGAAAGAAGCCCACTTTGAAGGATAGAACAATAAACACTAATGGTCCCAAGAATCTCCCAGAACTGGACGGAATGAGAGAAAGGGGTTGATCTGATGAGCCCCTAGCTTGAGCATGTCCTGAATTCCACAACCCGGAGGGCAACACAGCTCCTGCTTTGGCCACCAAACTTGGTCTCTTGGGACCCCTTAGGGAAGTAATTGGGTGAAACTCCTCATGACTTATTCTCTAAAGGGTTGGATGGCTGGACCCCTTAGTTGGGTACATGAAAACACATGGTCAGAACCAGAGGAAATATGTTAATAAGACCATTTTTTCTGAACCAAAATTGAGAGTTGGGGTGGACTATTATGACATAAAATTGAGTACAAAAATCGTCACTGTGGTGGAATATCTGGATACTGGGATTAATATGAGTGAGTGGCTGACAAATCACCGATGTTCTTGTGTTATGTTAGGCAGCAACACAAACTACCTGGGTAACTTTGGGCAAGACCCTTAGCCAATTGGGACCTCGGTTTCGAGGGTCTCCTTAGCTCCATGGATTGATGATTTTAGGTGGAAGGGGAGAGGACCCCTGTAAGGGTCAGACTGAAGTGAGAGTGACAGTGCAGGTGGGCCACGAAGGGTGGCACTAGGGAAAGGGAACCCAGGAATGGCTGCACCCAGGCATAGGGGTCTCCCGGGAGTCAGGGCATATTCCTCAAGAGTTCCTTGGGCTGGACAAAGAGGGCTGTGAACTCTCCTCCTTTGTGTCCAGGTTCAATGTTTCAATTAGGGCCCAGGCTGCTTCTCAGTGGGAATTGATTGAAGTGGGTCTGCAGCCCCAGACAGAGGCATGGACACACTGGAGGAGGGGTGGAGAAAGCCAGCCCCTGGGGGCTGCCAGCCTCTCTGGTACTCTGTTGGAGACAAAGCAGGGTGCAGAGAGCCCTTAATGGCCAAGCAGATTAGAAACATGGTTCTGGCTGAGGGCACAGGCCCTGGAGAATGATAATCAAACTCCTTACAGCCAGTCAAGCAGCTAAGCAGACAAGATCTAAATAAACACCCTTCTGTCTCCAGCCGGCAGGCCCCTCTCTTGGTGGCAGAATCAGATTGTTTCCTCCAACATCCTGACCTTTGACTCCCCACTTGGCCCTGGTGAAGGGCCAGATTTCCCAATATCAGATTCACAAACATGTCTCACTTTTGCACTCACTCCTCTGGGTTCGTTTTAGATCTGGCAGGCGCACGCAGTCATTCTCTGGTGGCTCCTAAGCCATGGCGTTATCCAGCCACCGAGGGGCTGTCCAGTCCTCCCAGCTTCTCTTCTTTGCCCAGCGAGCCAGCTCCCATGAGCTGTTTCAGCCTGAAGACTCTACCGAGTTTTATACCCACCTCCCACTCTCCAACTCAGTCAAGATGCTTCAGCAGCAAGTATCTTCTCTATTTAAGACATTGTAAGGGTTGGATGTGGAGAAAACATTTGTAATCTTTTAACGTATGAGCCTGGTCTGTCCCAGTGCTTCTCGAACTTTAATGTGCCCGTGAATCACCTGAGGGTTTTATGCAAATGCAGATTCTGATTCAGTAGGTGGGAGATCCTGCACTTGTAATGAGCTCCCAGGTGAAGCTGATGCTCTTGGTCCGTGACCCACACTGAGTGGCAAAGGTCTAGGCCAGTGCTATTCAAAATGTGGTCTGTGAACTCTTTGTTAATGGTCTGCAATGAGACAGGTAAAGACACTGAGAGTGAGCATTTAAGAAATTTGTGGAGCAGTTCGATGTTGCTGCAAACATCCCAGAGTGTGGTCAGTGAATTTGCATCTTGTATTTTTAAATTTAATTTCTCTAGTAATTTGTTTTTATGCTGTTTGACAAAAGTTTCCATCTCCAATGGATTGGTAATCTAGCAGAATGGCTCTTCACCACGGATAGTGTGAGAAGCAATGGACAAGATGACTTCGAGCATGCTTTGCAGTCTCTGAGATGCTCTGATTCTCTGCAGCTTGCGTACAAAAATCTCCTGTCTGTGGGCAACTGACCTGGGTGGCACGTGATCCCTGCAGAGGTCCCCCAGCCAGGTCCTTGGCATTTCCTCACTGCGCTTGTTTTCCCAGCTCCATGTGATGTTTTCTTTCCCAGGCAGCATTCTGGGTATTTCAGACAAAGGTTTAACGTATCAGGGGAGCTCAGCCTCCGATGATGCCAGGAAGTGCCAACTAACAAGAGAGACTGGCAGCTGGAGAGCCTCTGAGCGTGCAGCCTCGAAGGCATCCACACCAGGACGGGGCAGCCCACTCCCTTCGTCCCTAAGCAGGATTTGAGTTGACTGTGGCAACCACCTGCCCCATTTCTGAGAAAGAAAAGCCAGGCTAAAAAAAACAGGCCAGTGAGAAGGCTTCCTGCCTCGCGTGCCCACGGGGGAGGGCTGGGTGTTAATGAACCCAAGTGCAGTCACAACAGGCATGGGGCCAGCTGGAGCCCGCCCATGTTTGACCTGCAGTCCTTTGGCAGGACCCAGACTGCTGGGGGAGTGGTCAGAGACGAAAATACAGTCGGGTTTTCTCCCTGCAGAAGCAGTCTCTGTTGTTCTTGGCCCACTGTGAACTGTCGTGCCTGCTGGACAGTCCCCGAGGGGGATGACCCTGGTGAGGCAGGGCAGGCAGGACTCACTTTACATTTCGCCTTCTTTCTTCCATCCCTGACCCTCGGCGCCTGGTCCAATGTCGGGTTGCTTGTGGGCCCCCCTCCATCAGTGCCTTTTCATGGATTGATTTTATTTGCTCCCTGATTCTGAGCTAGAGGTAATCCTCCAACGATAGAAGCTCTATGGAACATCTCACCATCTTTACTAAATGCTAATTAGGTTTGAAAATCCCGGAGAAGAGGAGTTGATATTGAATCACCCTGTGTTGAATGATCTTCTTACGTCCCTGGGAGATCAGCCACTCCAGTGTTCAAAAGGGATGTGATTTCAGCTAAGCCGGATTTGATTGAGTGGTCAGATTTTGATTTGTGCCTGTGATTTATCGGATGACCCGAAGCTGCTTTACCTTTCCATTTGTATAATTTCTTAGTGAGGTTCCAGCTTGGCCACAGGAGGACTTGTCATCCAGAATTTGTATATGTGTACATGCTCACCTTTGTATAAAAGGGGGATTTTATGATGCGATGAGTCCCTTGATGAGATGGGACTTCTGAGTTGTTCTTTTAGGGTGGAGATGAGCTGACCTACCCTGTTGGTCCCCTCTTGCTGTCACCGCACACCTTCCTGAGACAGGTGCCCGGGGCCGGGGTTGGTGTCCATGGCCGGGGAACCAAAGCAAAGCTACTTGGTTGATCCAGGGTTTGAACCCATGACTACGGCCTCATTAGCCCTGTGCCGTAGCCGTTGAGCCTCTTAACACATTTTGTGAAACTGAACTTTTGCACACATGTTTACTGAAAATAGGAAGGGAAAGAGGAAGAAGTGCTTTTGTAGCCTGTGTGCCATGGTCCAAGTCTATTAAGATGCCAAAAGGATTCACCTTGTCAGATGCCTGCTACCAGCCTCTTCCTACCCCTCCGCTACAGGTGGGTCCCCGATTCCTCAGAGTGACACTTGCTCTGGAAGTCCTGCCGTCCAGCTGAAACCAAACTGAAAAAAACTTCAAAGTCGCATGGACTCGTTTAGCGTATTGTCTGCCTTGCGTGTTGGAAAATGGGAAACAGAGGGGCCAGTATCTACACAGTGTGACATCGTAGCTCATATCCTGCCACCCCAAGTCCTTAGGGAAACTTGGCTTCTAAGCATGTCTTCCTGCTTGGCTGGGTTAGTGGTTGGTCTCTTTTCCCTGCCCCAGGAACCCTGTGGGTGCTCTGGGATGCTGCAGTTCGGAGATGATCCACTCTTGCGTATCACTGGTGAGCTTCAGCAAAACTAACCAACTCCCCCAGTGAAATACAGCTGTCTCTTAGACCTACTTTATATCTTTCCTGATACGAGAGGATAATCTCATGCTTGTTTGTCCACTTCTGCAGCCAAAGTCACCTGGACACTGTGTGTGTATGTATACAGGACAGAGAGGATGGAGCCCACCTTATTGTAGCATTAAGTAATTAGCTCAGGGCTCAGAACCATACCAGCCTCTGCAGTAAGAAAGAAAGAGGAAGCCAGAAGTGTGTGCTCAGGCTGATCATATGTGCTAAAGCTCTGTTAGCATCTGGAGCAGGAGAGAAGCAGAAGAAAAGTTGGTTAGTGTCATCCAATCTCCTTTCCTTAACACTATGGGCTGCACTGGGCATGGCTGTATCTCCTGCATGACCAGCATGCAGCACAATTCCGTAATGCTCAATCAGAAAAGATGAGGAGGAGGAGGGGAGTGGGGAAGGAGGGGAGAACACGTGGTGTTATATGCTGCCATAGTTTCTACTAGTTCACCGGGAAATAAAATGTGGTAAAGAATGCATGAAGGCAACATACGAAGCTAGGAGGGATGTAGTAATCTGATTACTTGAATACAAGTGAAAATCCTGCAGATTCATTCTATTGCTAAGAATCTCCGTACTACACCCCAAATGATTCCTGTGGGCTGCGCAGAGGTGCAGTTCTCATGATGGCGGTCCATGGGCTTCTGGCCCGTGGGAGGTGATGCTTCGAAACCTCAATCTGGGTGGTTGCTTCAGAGCCGGGGCTAGAAACGAGTTCCAAAACTGGAGATTTCACTGGAGGCGGTACCCTCTCTGCGCCAGATTGTCCCTATCTGGGGGGCTGAGGTTTGTAACAGGCCATCTGAGCCTTCAGAGGGACAGGTAAACAGGGATGTCAAAGGAGTCGAAAAGCATCATGAACACTTCTTCAGAAACAAGTCCCAGGAGCGTGACATGAAACCGGCTATGTTTGTATTTGAGGCATGGCTGTTGGGAATTCTGACTAGTGCAACACTGTTGGAAAACAATTTGTAAATAGTTAGCAAGAACCTTAAAAAGATTCAGGTTCTTTGAACTAGTGACAGTTTTTTTAATAGGACTCAGTTCTAAGTTTTCAGAAATTGTGCTAATCACCAAGATTCCTATTTCAGCATTATTTAGCTGAAATGGAATTGATCTAAATACCCATTTATAGAGGAATGGTTAGGTGAATTTGGCATATTATGTAGCCATTTAAAATGTAGTTTATAAAGGCCAATACTGTAACCAATTCTTGCGCAATAATGTTCCGTGAAAAAACATGATACAATTGAAGCTTTTTACAACGCAGAAGATAAAAACTGGAAAGAAATCCGCCAAAATGCTCACAATAGTTGTGCTCAGAAAATGAGAAAAGATGCGATTTATTTTTTTTCTATTTATCTACACTTTTATAAATTTTCTTTAATAAGCATTTATTGGTTTTATAATGGAAAAGATAAATTTTAAGAAATCTAAAGAATCCCAGGGAATTTTTGAGATGGCATTTGGATCCAAGAACAGAGAGATTTTAAAATATCAGTTCAACCCAAAGGTCTGCAGCCAGCCAGCCAATTAACTCACAGTAAGGGGGTCTTTTTCTGAGTGACTGGGTCAGTGAGTTTGCTGGGGGGCTGGGCCATCTCATGATACAAGCCGTGAGTGGGCCTGAGAGAGATGATGTGTGGGTGGAGGCATGGGCATGAGCTAACCCCACTGCTGGGAGAAACCCAACAGCCAACTAGAATTTATTAAGGGCTTCCTAGAAAGGATGCATCCTGTTTTGGACTAAGGATGATACAGAAGATGTGTGACAGAAAATTGATACCCAAAAGAACTTGTGTTCTTGTCTAGAGGTAACACTACTAGCGCATATAGACATAAAATAGTTCGTGAACACAACTACATTTATATACATATACTACACACAACTGCATCTGTGTGCGTAAATACACATTAATATACATGCACATATATATATGCCATTCACACACACATACACACTGCAAACACTCTCTCGAATATATTGGTGGCTCGGACAATATATGATAATTATGCAATGGAAAATAAGCATTTATTGTACTGTGTTAGTAGCATTGTCTTTGAATACAAAGGACAGCATATCATTGCAGATAATTTCGATAGCAATAACAATGATTGCAGACCATGCCAATACTCTCTCTGTTATTAATGAGCTGAAGCGGTAGCCATCTCCATTTGCAAAATGCCACACATAGCAATTTAAAGTCGTGATCGTTTTGCCAAAATGGACTAGGCATGCTTAGGGCGAAAGGCTCATGGAGACTTGGGAGCCCTGCCTCAGGGATCTTGTGTTTGGTTCTCTCCTGGATCCCTCCAGGTGAGTTTGAATAGCCCTCTTCGTTTTCCTGAGGAAGACACCGGAGCATAGATCAGGCTGCATGACAGAGAGGAACCAGCAGCAACGTGGTTCTCACTTCTGTGCAGCACTCCTTAGCTGCTCAAATGTTACCCAGGCAGGCAAGGCAAACAACTGCGAGAAGCTCTTGCTCAAGCTAGGACGGCACTGTTCTGACCCCGGGATGGGTTATGGTCTTAACTCTTCCTGCTTTCTCCTCTTGGAGCTTCAGGGAAAGAAGGACCCTCCAGCCTGTTTGCTTTGTCCAAGAAGGCAAATGCAGGTGACTCCTTAGAAAGCACATCTGGGGTCTACCCTTATACCCCACACAGAAAAGAGACCCCTGGCTTTGTTTTTCCTCTTTTCTTTCATATTTTCTCATCCCTGACTTTTTTCTTTTTTCTCCCTCAAAGCAGCAAACAGATAGAAGTGTGAATAATTGATTGAGAGAGGCTGCAATGACTAAGAGTTCTGGTTGGAATCTCTCTCCTCAAGAAGCGTGGGGAGGTACAGAGGGGAGGTGATCTGAATGACAGCCAGGCCCTCCCTGGAGGGCTGTAGGCTGCAGGGGGCCCCACAGAGCAGTAAGACCACCTGGCCGTGTCTGGGCCCTCCACTAGAGGCCTGTGCCCTGGGTGAAGGCGCAGGATTCTGGAACATTTTTCTCTGTTCTAATCTGATTTGGATCACACCAGGCATGGTCTACATGCTTAGCCCAAATGTGTGAGTGTATGTGTGAAGCAGAATATGGGCTTGTGGTGTAAATGCTTTGCCTTGTTAATATCGATGCCAGATGTTACCAGACTGTGTTCTGCACAACTATAATGTCACTTGAAACTTTAATAGTCGTTTTTGCATAACAGATTCTCTGGTCAAATCTGGGAAATGCTATCTAGCCTCCTCTTTGAGATCCACTAGACACTTAAGTATATTAAAATATCTGAGACACCTAGCAGTAAATTCATTGTTTGCTTTTGTTTTTTCCAAACTTATTTGACCAGGGGACTACATTCTGGACCACTTTTTTTTTTTTTTTTTTTTTAACGTCTTGTAAGACACTGTCTGTCCCACAGTGAAAAATTTAGGGAAATGTTGGTGTGTGCAGCTCTGCCCTCCACCTCGTACTAAAAGGCGACTCGGCGAGACTGCAGATGTGAGTTTGAATCCTTTTTCTGCCTCGTCACAGCTGAGAGGATTTGCAGGAGTCTCTGAGCTTCAGTTTCCTCATCTATAACATAGGGATAAAAACCACCCACCCGCCCGCCAAACTGCATGTGCTGCTGTGTGTCACAGTGCCCGTCACAGTGCTTGGAACATAGAAGACTCTCTCTAATCTTGTACACCTAATCTTGTATAGGTGGTAGATAAAACCACCTATAGCCAAGCAGAACTGGTTCACATCCATGGTGGAAATGTGAGTAGCCAGCTCAGGAGACTTCCCCACTGTCCTCAGGAACTGGCTCTCCTGCCTCCTTCCTAACCTTGGCCATAGGAAGTACTTCCTGGTATCTCACCTAGTTCGCTGTGGTTGGAATCAGCACCATTTTCCCCTAAGGTGGTGGCTCCTGGACCAGCAGCATCAACTGATGGGAATTTGTTAGACAGACACATTCCAGACCCAGACTTACAGAGCTGGGGACACTGGAGTCAGCGACCAGCCATTGGGGTTTTAGTAAGTTCTGCAGGGTATGCTGATGCTTGCTGAGGTGTGAAAAATCACTGCCCTAAAGCATTGTCCTTATTGGCTTTGCCAAGAGCCTTCAGGGCTCACTCCCACTGGCCCTTCTCCTGATGGTTAATATCTGTCCTGTCTCCTCTGCAGTCTCCCCACAGAGGACTGCTGTCTATGTCCCGGGTTCTTAGAATGTTGGCAGTTTTCTTGAAATCAGAGTTATGAAATTCATCGAGGCTGGCAACCCTCCAGGCTTAGGCAACAGCCCACGGGATGCAGGGCCACCTCACGTTCTCTGCTCCCTCCTCGGCTCGCTCTGAGTCTCTGGGCAGGTTCTTGGATCCACCCGTCTGCTTCCAAGTGCTGCGTTCCTGCCAGGGCCAGGCAGTTGAGCCAAGAGGGCTGTAGTATTGCAGTAGAGGAGAAACGAGCTCTCTGGGGAGGGAGGAGGGTTGGATGAGTAAGCCTCTTGGTTATCAGCATGGGGCCTGGTGCCGCCCTTTACACGTGACCACAACGCTGCAAATTCCACAGGCTGCTCTCTGCTGGGAGTTGGGCAATAGATAACAATTGTCCAGAGGGGTATTTCTTTGGTATTTTGGTTCATTAAAAAAGTTGTCTGTGTTCCCAGAGGCGCCAAGGGGAGGGACTGCTTCTACTCCTGGAATCCCACTTGGGGCCAGTTTCAGCAACTCTCAGCCAGTTCTCAAACCATAAGTAAGTCAACACCTTTATATTACACGGTGAGCCCCACCTCCAGGGGTGTGTGTGTGGGTGTGTGTGTAGGGGAGATGGTAGTGACTGGCTCCAAGATGGTGTGTGCAAGTAGTAAACATCAAGCAAGAGTTTAATAATGGGTCCCTACCCCAAAGGCCTTGAAATCTGAAGATAGTGTACAGACTAAGAAGGGCAATCTACTTGATGCTGTCTTCTGTTGCTTGTGAAATTAGCAGAGTTAATGTGAAGAGCTAACCCTGGCTTTCAAGAAGTCTGGGTTCTAATATTGACTTTGTCGCTGATGGTTTATGACCTTGGGCAAGGTTGTTTCTTCCTTCATTCTTTTATTCTTTCCTTCACCACTGGATTAATGCTCTTGGCACTGCACTGGTCGCCTGGGGATACATCAGAGGGTAAAAAGCACACGCCCTGTTCTCAAGTAGCCCAGGATCTGAGGAGGGAGGTGTTTATAAATGGGTCACAGTGTGGAGAGCCAGGGCTTCCACAGAGGTACTGCAAAGACCAGTGGGAACCCAGAGGACGGAGGCTTGGGAGAGAGGAATGCCTCTGACAAAGGTTGAGATGCTGCCTCCATTTCTTCCGATCCCCTCCAGTGGTTTTGTAAAAGCCAGACCACATCAACACAGTCCTGGTTCTCTCTTTTGCATCATAGGCTCCCGGAGAGAAAAGGGAGATGAAAAATTGACTGGCTTCACCACTCTGTGGAGGCTTACACACCCCCTCCCACAATACCTACCACCCTAACCGGCACACAACAACCTGGCCAACTGCCTGCCCAGCCTACACTTGAACATCTCCAGTTATGGAGAACTTTTGCACGAAATTGTGTGGACGTCTGTTACAAACAAGAGAACTAATGGCCATTCCAGAACTTTTAAACAAGAGGGCAGGTACCCGTTTCAGAATTGTGTTGGCTGCCATTTTGGTTTAAAGGAGACTAAATCTCAGCTGTAGGTGTATCCTGATACGCTTGAGTGGAATCCCAAATTTTCGTGGCTTAAAGAAAATCAGAGGTGGGAGGGACTTTTGAATGTTCTAGATCATTCTCCTTCTCTCTTCTTTTACAAATGAGAGAATCTGAGGCCCAGAGAAGTGAAATGACTGGTCCAGGTTAGTGATTTGCTTTGGCTGCTATCCATGAAGCTTCTTGGAATGTCCGGTAGGTTTTGGGGGAATGAGGAGCTTGCTCTGGCCTCCCGTGGTCAGAGATAGGCAGAATATGCAGAAATACACGTAGGGGAGGACAGACAGCCCACAGCACAGCATGCGTCACGTCTCCTCCTCAAACCACTCTAATCTCTGGGGGCCACTCCATATTTGAGAAGTTTGGCATTACCCAAAAACTCAAGACATAATCACCCAGAACATACCACGTGCCAGCCACATGCCAGAGGCGGTGAGAAGCTGGAAGCCCGAATTAAATACGCCTCCTCTTTGCTCTAAAGCATGTCTCCAATCCTAAATGGGAAGAATGACTATTTTCGTGGCTTGAGAACACTAGACCTCCAGCACATGAGGGAAAAATCACTTCTACAGTGTAAGACACTGAGCTGTCACAATTAGTGCCCACTTGCAGGCAGCATCGTGACTCTTGAGAATAACTTAGGTGCTTCTGACAGAAACAAGATAATTGGAGAACTTTAGTGACAGCATAGACGGTTTACCAGGCACAGGTGATGGTGGGGGCAGGAGGTGGGATCAGCGGGGTGTTGCTCCTTCCCTCTCTCTCGATATGCGGGGGAACAGGCCTGTGTTGGCAGAAGTTGGGGGACTTGCTCCAAAGGCCTGGTCATCCCCTCTCACGGCCTCGGCTTGCTCCTCAGCTCCCAGTCGTACAGTCCTGGAGCCTGAGTGTGTTTTCCTTTTCTTTTCTCTCTTGCAAGACAGCGTTGCGAGAAACAGTGCTTCTGTCCCGCCTGCTCCCTCAGCTCCCTGCTCTCCTCAGCCCCAGGTCTCTCACGCTCTAATCATTACCACCGGCCGCCTCTTCCTGCTCGCAGACGTGTCCTGGAAAGCCCAGTGCTTTTCAAGTAGAAAGCAGAACCTACTCTGCTGGTTCCGTGCCGGTGGCCACGGAGGGGCATGGGGAAATCAAATGGTCTCTTCAAGCAGTGAAGCATGGAGGTGGGGAAGGCTGAAGGGGCTTGCTGTGTGGCTGCCATGAAGATGAAATTCTGGGCCCCAGAGGGAGGCCCTGGCACCCTTGTCTTGTGTGCTGCCCAGTCAGGCGCGTGGGTACCATTGTGGGGAGGAAGCTGCACCTTGCATCTCAGTTTTCCTTCCTACACAGAAGTGATCATCCCAGCTCTCTCTTTTCTTTCCTTTTTTTCATCTTGAGCTTGAAGAAGCCCGTGTCTGGAAAAGCTCTGTGCTTATCAGAGAGACACATTCTATAAGTGCCATCCTATGAGAGCCTATAAACAGGAGACAGAGGGCATTCGGCTTGGAAAAAAAATGATCTTTAGGTTTGTAATCGTTTGAAATGATTTTGGTAGGAAGAGGAGAGAACTTCTTTATTTTTGGATCTGGCTTTTTTCCAGCTGGGTCCTAGTAAACAAGGCTATGGGGCTGCTGTTCTGTAACGTAAGCATCTCCTATTCGCCAGCTCTACCTAAATAGCCTTTCCTAGCTGAGAGGGAGAGGGAGAGAGAGAGATCCGCTCGTTGTCTCATAGAGAACAGCTGGGGAACACTGTGTAGAATTTTTTTTCCTGTGTTTTGTTTTTTACAAAATTCATGAGGCTGGGAGAGGAGTTTTTGCTGGCATTCATGTTTGATGAAGAGAGAGCGATGCAGGCAAGATAAGTTTCCCCATAAGCAAACATCGCCCACGGCGGGACTCGGCACTTCCCACTGAACACAGCGAGGCGATTAACCCAGCTTCACACCCGAGAGCCTGAGCTTGAGCTTGATCCGGAGGACAGAGTGGGTGCAAGGAACCCGGGGAGCAGGTGGGGTCTGATCAGGGTGATGGTCAGCCTGCGTCCTTTCTACAGCAGTCACAGGGACAATTTCTTCCAAACCCAGACCCAGACCAAAGTCACGGGTGGGGCCTGCTGGATGGAATGAGAGGCGACAGGCACTGCCTCCACTGTAGGACGGAGACCTCAGGAGGCTGCAGACCTCCTCTCTCGCCTGAACAGTGGTTGACCAGGGTTTCTGAAAAATGGTTATCACTGAGCAAATCACTTCCTGCCAGCGGGAATTTCCTAGAGGCAGTTTCGTTTCCTATGGATGCTTCTTGCTGAAAGCACCATGCCTAACATCACTGTTTGTGGTCACAGAGTTTGAAGGGGCTTCAAAAAAAAGAAAACGAAGATCTTTGGGAGATCCAATTTGAGTATCAGCGAGGAGAAACAGCCACTTGATTAGGATGCAGTGGGCACAGGGACTCCTGCATCAGGCCCTTGAGTGGAGCAGCCACAGGACCTGCAATGCCTCTCCCCTCCCTCCCTCCCCCGTGTCTGTGGCTGGATGTCCTCTGTCTCATCAAGCAGTGGGTGATTTTCCCCTAGCATGTAAACTCCAAGGGCTTTGCAGCAAACTTCGTACCATCCCTGGGCCAGTGCCAGCATACCTGGTAATGAACATAAAGCCGCTTTGAATTTCCCTAGCACTCTACAGTCTTCTCTGAATGTGATTCTCAGAGCAGCGCTGTGAGGCAGGCAGGCCAGGGGTCCCTTCCCGTCTGACAGATGAGGGAGCTGAGGCTCTGTAAGGTTCAGGCATTTGTCCGAGCTCACGCCCATGGAACAGGACTCAAACCCCACTGTCCGCCGCTTTCTATCACGTGAACTGGAAGGAAATGTTGCTCTCCACCCCTCTTGATTCCAGTAAAGCTTTTTCCTTTCTGTATTCCATGCAAGGTCCCCCACTCCACGTTTATACTCCAGCAATTCTAAGTTGTGTTTTGCTCCCCAGTAAGGCCCTGCTGTGTCCCACCTCCCTGACTGAATCTTGTCTTTTTCTGTCTACAGCATCTTTCTCACCCTTTTGACTATTCTAGGAGCTCCTTCTCAGCTCAGATGTCACCTCCTCTGGGAAGTCTTCTCTGATCTGTCCCTCCCTTCCTCCTCACCTCCAAGCAGAATGAATCACTCCATTTCCTAGACCACCGATGTGCCCCTCGATATTCCCACGTTTGTGTTGGTCACACTGTGCTACGGTTATTTGACCAAATGTCTCTTTTTGTTCATGGGCTCTTTATGAGACCCTGTGGGACAGGGGCATTGACATATGTCTTTGGGTCCCCGGTGCCACTCTCTGAGAGTGCACACAGCATTTGTTTTTGATGAATGGAGCTGAGGGCTGGGGAGCCCTGGCCACGTGGCATGTTCTTGAGCCTCCAGAGCCTTTTCCACTTCTTGGGGGGACAACCGGACTTCTGGGCCCTCAGGAAGATGTCTGTGAATTTAATGACATTGTTTTAAATCCTTCTAGGGGCCAGGTTGGGACAGGGCTGGGGAGTAGTTTGAGTCTCTGGAGAATGCTCGAAGGCAAGGACCAAGATGACATGGATCTGGATGAGGAAGCCCTAGTCAACATGTGCCCCAAGCAGGCCGCCAGTCTCTGTCTGACCATATGCCTTTCCCGCCACGGTCCTGCCCAGGCTTCTACCAGGTCTTGAAATCCCAGCTAAACTCTCTGCTTTGAAATAAGAAACACAGACAGGGTGGGAGCATCAACATCAGAGGCCTTGCTAAAGTGAGATTGTGAGCCAGGACAGAAACGGGGCAGGGAGCAGGGAGGCAGCCCTGCCTAGGTCCATCCTTTCCCACACACGCTTCAGCACGTTGTTAATCCAAGTGTCTCTCTGACACCTTGGAAAGGACAGAGAGCGCTTCCCAGGGCAGAAATTAACTTGTCAGTTTATGGCCAGAACTGACTCTTGGTGCCTTACCCCCTCACGTGTTTTTTCTCTGGAGAAAGCTGAAACATTATTGTGGATTTAAGAGTAAGCTTCCCTGTTCGAATTGATAATAAAATTGCTAGATGAAAATGATATGCTCTCTGTTGGTGCGAGCGCGTCACATAGATTTGTCTAGAACTGAAAAGCATGTTGCTCATCAAGGCGTCTGTCTTAGAGTTAGGGTTCAAGTGCTTAACAAGTGGTGCTCCTCTTGCCATGGTGGAAGAAAACCCCAGAACCCACACCAGCTCCCGTCATGCGGGGAAGCCTCTGGGCGTGCTCATCCCTGCAGGTTTCTGATGGATGCAATCTGATACCCACCAGTGTCTTCTAATCACAAGCTGCTCACGCTCACCTTCCCTCCAGCCTCCGCTGGCTCAGGCCTGGCATCTCCCAACAGCTTTGCCTTTGACGTCCTGCTTGTCTTGTGAAGGAGTCTGTTGTGTGGTATTAGGCGTCATAGATCAGCCCCTCAGAACTGAGAGTGAGACCCCCGGATAGAATTGCATGTGACAGGAAAGATGAATTCATCCCCATCCGCAGCTCCTAATGAACACGATCGCCCAGTGCTGATGGAAACCTTAAGGAACCAGCATAGATTAAAGCCACAGAGCCTTTCAAATGCAGATGCCCTCTAATAAATCACATGTTGGAACTGGTTGACTTACTCCTTGGGTCCACTCTTAATAAAGACCAGGATGAGCTTCTCCTTCCTCAAAGTGGGAAAGCACGGGAGCCAGGCTGCCATCTTCGTTTGGCCCAGGTCAGCATCAAATGGCTCGTGATTATTCTCTGATGTGGGAAGACCTGTGTGTTGCTGGACCGGCAGCTCTGCAATCAATCCCAGCTGCTGGGCCGGAGGGTGGGGGGCCGGCCACCTGAGCCTCAGGTTGGCATCATCTCTTATATCCCCATTAAACTCTGGGCCTCTACCACATGGGAGAGTTTAAGGGGAAAAATGAGATTTTATTAAAGCCAGGGGACCTCCCTGACTGAGCAGAAAGCCTAATAAGAGCCGTAAGGGTTTCTTATCACAGATGAAAGTTTCCCATTTTCCCAGATTCCTCCCTTTTGTTGCTGCTGGATCCCACCCCCCCCCCATCCCCTCATTTCCATGGGTGCCTCATTATTTAAAGCCATTGCTAAAAAGCCAAAAAGCAGTTAGTAGCCAAACCTTCCAACAGCTTTTTCTGCATCTAATGAAGGCCAGCGGTTTTGTGTGTATGTGTTTTGTAGTCTGAACACAATGACTTCAAAAGGCTCCTGAGTTTCAGAGCAATAATGTGATCTGGATTCCCAGGGAGAAATAAGACAAGCCGGAAAGATGTGTGTGTGCACCTGGGTCTCTTGCTCCTGGAGGTGTCCACGACCCAAGCGCGCCAAAACTGCCACGGCGGAATCAGCAACTTACTCTAAGTGCATCTAGAACTCGGGTGGCCTGGCCCCAGTCGTAGAATCCTAGCGTGAATTCTCTTTCTCCTGACTTCTCCTCCAGACCTTGGGGAGGATACTGTAAGACAGGTTTTGGCCAATGACCTGGTCACTGGTTTCTGGGACTGGGGACTAACTCAGCAGTGAAGTTCAGCCAGGACTCACGGGCAGCCAAGGCCAGTCCTCCCACCCTATGGGCTGTCATAATACTTCTACTGTCTCACCATCTCATGCCCCAGCCACTTTCACAACTTAGAAGCATCACTCATGCAAAATGAGGATAATGATATTTACTAACCACATAATATTTGGAAGATTAAAAAGGATAATGGATGCTAAGCCCTTAGAAAAGCCTTAGAAAGGTGCGCGGCAATGGTAAGTTCTCAATAAGTGTTCTGTATTTTATAATGGCACTGCATTAAAATATTTTATGATTTTGCTAGTAGACGCTTAGGAAATGCCAGTCCCTGTTCTCCATGCCAAGCCCTCTACTGAGCCCACAGACATGGATTATCTTCTTTAAGCCTCCCAACTTTCCCTATTTATAGGCGAGAAAATTGAATCTTTGAGAACTTACGCAAAATCGTACTGTTGGTTGATGAAAGAGCCAGAATTTCATTCATCAGATATTTACCAAATGTCTGCTGTGTGTCACATGCTATTCTAGGCTCGGAGGCTTTGAACCCTCGTGGGTTTGATTTTAAAAGCCTTCATCTTTCCTACTCACCATGCTGGTTTCCAGGCTGTGAGATGTGGAAGATGAGGAGGAAACTTCTTCTGACCCGAGAGGTATTTAAAGATAGAGACAACACGTGGCTTGGTTTAGGATCATCTACTCCTGCCTGAAGGTGGGGTGGAGTAGCTGAGCTGATGTCATTAGGAGGAGGGATCTGCATGGGCCTATGTCACCTCTTTTAGAAGACCAGCATCCATGAGTCCTCCCACAAAAGGAGCCGCACAGGTATCCAAGACACTGTCAAAGAGGAAGAAACTGCTCCAAGAGACAGGCACAGACCACCACACGATCAGTGTGGTGATTCCGAATGCCATGGAGATTGTTCTGGGGAAATTTAAGATGGCAGAACCACTCAAGGTTATTGTCTCTGACTTAGCGTAGCCATTCCTTTCTGCCTCCTTTGGGCTAGAAAATCTAAGCTCTTTGCCCAATACCTGGCCCCAGAGCTGCTAACGTGGTGCCACATGGCATGTCACAAGGATGTAAGATTTTCCCAAAGCGTTCACATGTGCCTGGTCACACTGGTCACCATGAGTTGATTGGTATGAGGTAAAAGCCAGGCTGGGGCAAAAATAAAATGGCTGTCAATCTAGAGACAGTGATCAACAGTCATTAAACAGAGTGGTGACCCAGGTAGTCACAAGATGGTGTCTTTTTGACTCTGGAATGCACAGTAGAGGGTTTTCGTACCAGTTTCAACTTCTTACCTACCCCAATAAGTTTCCCAGGGTTATTTCCCAGTCTGTTTAAGGGGACTCAAGCACGCTTCAGTGACTGGGTGTGTCTCAGGCTTTGTGAGGTATGAGGAAGATCGGGGAACAGATCAGGGAGGCCCCAATCTTGGGCTGTGGTAACAGAGTCACTGTCCCAGGTGCCCTCTCTTTGGTTCCTCCATTTCAAGGACTACTGTGACAATCTCTCATCCCCCCAGCCCAATTTGAGGCTCCCCCTGTGAGGTATGCTCCCCTTCAGCTCACTGCCACTTTGGTTTTAGCCTCTGGGCCTCTCAGTGCCCTGGTTTTATGAAATCCTCAAGGAGGATTAATTTCCCCTCCCAACGCGTCCTTCACGCAGCTCTGTCCAGAACCATGCTCTCCCGTCTGAGAGGTACTGAGCTCCTTGGAGAAATTTCCACAAGTGATTCAAGACCCTAAGGGTTATAGAGCAGGCAGCTGAAGATGGTGGGGCTGCTTTTTCTTTGAGGGTCTCGCGCCATCCCTGAGAGGCTCCTCAGGCAGTTTTTGGTAAAGTTTTTTTCTCATCCACCCAAATGGTGCTTGTCTTAACTTTCCATGTCCTTGCCTTCTCTTGTTGTCCCTGCATCCCTTCCTTCCCTCATCTTTTTTTTTTTTTTTAAAGATTTTATTTTTTTCCTTTTTCTCCCCAAAGCCCCCCAGTACATAGTTGCATATTCTTCGTTGTGGGTACTTCCAGCTGTGGCATGTGGGACGCTGCCCCAGCGTGGCTTGATGAGCAGTGTCACGTCCGCGCCCAGGATTCGAACCAACGAAACACTGGGCCGCCTGCAGCGGAGCGCGCGAACTTAACCACTCTGCCACGGGGCCAGCCCCCCTTCCCTCATCTTTGTGCCTACTGTATACATAACATGGAACTGAGGATGGTAATGTGGCTCATCATTTCTCTCTCCCCTGCCCCCATTCCTCTTTGTCCCGGCCTGTCTCCCCACCCCCAACTCCAGCGGCACATTCTTATGCAGTCAACCCTAACCCTGAGGCAGGCGTGCCTTCCCCCACCCCATATTCATCTCCTTCAGGACTTCCTTTCCATCTCTTGGTCCTCTCCCCACCTCTGGCTCTGCCCACCAGTGTGACCATCCACATTCAGGTGCCCCTACAAACCAGGCACCAGCTCTTACTACCTGCCATGACTTAGTGCATTGGTGCGTCAGCTCCTGGGATGCATTATGCCCTTAGGGGAATATATAGTTCTCCTTAAAGGCAGGGGATGGCCCAGCTCAGTCAGAGCACCACAGCACCTAGAGGCTGGAGCAGGGTGGGGAGAAAGGGCTCTAAGAATGAGTCAACAGAACCAAGAAAAGAATCTGCTCCCTGCTCCGTTGAGTGAATTTGCTACCTGCAGGCTTATTTCTGTTCTCTCATATTAGAGATATGAGATGAATAGAAATAGGCCACACACACACACACTCACATGCATACACACAGTCCAGGATAGTTGGCACTTGCTAAATATAGGCAGAGCAGGGTGAGTTTTATTAACTAAATATAGGTTTTTTTAAACAAATGGAAGATTTTATAAAAGTTACCTGCAAGGGTTCAGAATTCTAAATAAGGCCAGGGGGCGTCACTGAAGGTTGTGGGCTGAATATCCTCAGCATTGGAGAGGCCACATCCCAGCTGGAAACTGTGGTGTCTGCAGCTTGGAGGCCTGTGGGTTCTCTGGTCGCCGCCTGCCGGCTGGATGCCTTCTCCTTCCCTGAGTCTTTGTCGTGCAGGGCAGAGGCTGTGATAACAGAGCGATGTGCAGTCTCTGAATCTGCCCACCAGAAGGGCACTTCAGGCAGAATGCGTCTGGATTTTCTACACTAGTTCTCAGACAGGGTTAAGACCAGGAAGGAAGGACACCCCCGTTGACTCTTGTCCCTTCTGCATTAAACACTTGGGCCATCCTGCAAGGAAGCCCTGCCCCAAACTTGCTGCCCAGGCCAAGCCGCATACACCTCTTCGTCCCTACTTCCCAGGGGCCGTAATGGACACTTAGGTATCAAAATCGATCCTCTGTGGAGTCTATAAAAACCCCCTTGTTCATGAGCTCACAGTTCAAAGCGATGGTTTTGGTGAGGCCAGGAAGTGCTTGCTTTTCAGCTGAGGCTGCGGTGGAGTGTTTTTGTGTGTCAACCCCTATGTAGGTGCTCTGTCATTTTGGCGAATGTTGCACCTAGCCAGGGTTTCCCTCGTTAGCAGAGCCAATGGGATCACTAGCTTCCCCTTTGGAAGGCTCCTCCGGATGGCGGAGAAACAGGAGCCATCGACCCAGCTCCTCCGTTCTCCTCAGGCTTGGGGAGTTCTGGACTCCCCTCCCACCACGGAAGCCACGTCCTGTCAGTTTTGCTGAGAAGGGGAAAAACTGCGTCTGATATCAGCAAGGGGTCTGGTGCTGTGTCTGAGCGGGTTGCTGGCGCCCGGGTGGCTCTGGGGGCCTGAGAATCAAAGGAGGGGCTTAGGCCACTGGGCTTAGTGCTGTCTTTGCTGCTGATTTTGCCCGAGGGGAAGGCAGAAGTTGAAAGGAGCTGTCTTGGTCAAATGGCAGGGCGCTGGGGATCCTCTGACCTCGTGTAGAGGGCTAGGGGAGGCTCCCGAGAGGCCAGGCTCATCAGACCGGGCAGATCTGAGCAGGTAACCCAGATGAGGAGCTGGATACTGGGGATGAAGAATGGGGATGGTTTAGACTGGGGCAGGGTGATGGAAACCAGGTCTGCGGGGAAAGCCCCCTCAGCTGTGCTGAGAGCTGTGGACATTTTCAGAGTGGTGTGTGAGGTGAATGCAGATGCCTGCTACAGATGGGACGTGGGTCCCAAGGTCAGAGCTCGAAATCCAATGTTGCCACATGGCTCGAGGCTGGCGACTGCAAATTCCACTCTGTCAAACTCACCGTTTGGGCTGGGCCGCAATCCTTCAGGGCTGTGGGGCTCCTCAGCAGATGCCTACGTACGTATCGACCCCCCTCAGCCCGGCCTTGTCTGCCACTGTTGGCTGAGGTGGGCACGGTGCCCAGAACAGAGGGAGCGTCCTTGAGCGAGGCAGGACGAGCCACACCTGTGCACAGCTGTGCTGAGCCCATGTGGCAGGCAGGAGCTGCTGAGGACCGGCCCCTGGACCCCTCCACAAGCCAGGCACAGCAGGGCAGGGGCGACAGGAGAGATCAGGGCCCTGGCTCCTCCACTGGTCCCCAGGTCAGTGGGGCGTCCCACCAGCTGGACTTGGGCTCACACAGCTGCTCCTCTGGATGCCTGACAGGCCCACCAGGCCGCTGGCAGGAGGGAGAGTGACGGGAGCGAGGCCTGCATGGACGTACCTCCCCTCCCTCTGCTCTTTCCTCCAGGCGTCGTATCTCCTTGCTGCTCTTCTTTTCTCTCAGACCTTAATAATTGATCAAATAGTTTTGCATGTTAACTTAAGGAAGAAGAGCCTAACTAGCATAGAATAATCAAAAATGCTCCAGTTCTCCTCCCTTCCTGGTTTCCCTCGTCCCCTCTCCTTATCAAGGCAACCTCACTCCCTTGATCATGCTGTCAGCATCGACCTTGGCTCAGTCAACACCCCAGGGTACATCCTCTGAGACATCCTCCTCCCTGGCCCATCCTCCTTACTGTGTGCGCGTGGTTCCCAGGTTATCGTGGAAGACTCCTCGCTGCTCCCCTTTGATGATCTCTGTCTTCCGTGGGGTCTTGAGCACTAAGAGAAAAGTGGAAAGAGAGAGGGCTTCGGCCAGTTCTTCTCGCACCTCTGGGGCCTGAGGGCTAGCTGTTTAGCCTTCTGGTTCTCAGCTTTCTTATCTAAGACACACCTGCACTGTGGGTCTGTTGTGAGAACTCAGCTCAAGTCATTTCAGTTACAGGGGCTGGCTCCTGGTGGCTGTTCACACTGCTAACGCCCTTTGCTTGTGCCTTCCATCCCCCTCTCTGCTGGTCCCCATGGAGGCTCGTTCTCCAGGGACGTGCTGCCTCCATATGTAGTCATCTGTCCCAGCCACACGGGCCCTTCATCTGGACCAAGTCATCTCTAATGTTCCCTGCAGTTGGGGGCTCATTACTGGTCCCCCTCCCCCACTCATTGCTCTTCTCTATTTCCCCATCTTCTCTCTTGCTCCCTTCATCCCTCCCCACCGGCCTCCGGCAGGCCCCACTTCTTGTCAATCCACCTTCTATCCTTTCTTCAGGAGACCTCCACCTCTCTTTCGTCTTCCTTCTACATCTCCTTCCTTCCCTGCCATCTTGTCCCTTGCCCATGCGTGTGTGTGTCCTTCTTGAGGGCAGTATTGTTCACACCTGAAGCGGGCAGTGTGTGGCAGTCCTTCAGAAATACCTCTTTGATCACTGTCTGCAGCAGAGCTGCCAGCCCACCCTCCTTAGCAGTCTCTGGTGCCAGGTAAGGGAGTCTGTGTGGTCCCCAGAGCCTGGCCCACTGCCACTCACCGCCCACCCATACACTCCATCCCCTAAACATAGCCAACGGAGTTTGATTGCACTCTCCCACTTGCTCTCTAGCCACATGTAGACTGCCATATTTAGCAAGGGTTTCATTTCTAGATAATTTTTGATATCTCCTTCTTGGCTTATTTAAAGCTCTCACCACTATGTCCCATCAACAGGTCTCAATTGTTTTTCCAACTAATTTTTCCAAGGTGAATTATAAGTGGCCCTTTGCGAGAATCCCTTTTCTGGAATACCAGCCATTTATCTTCTTCCTGGATGATGACTCTTGATTTTCTGGAAGGGCCCCACCTTTGAGATTGGCTGGAGAAAGAGATACTTCTTGTTTAATTCTCTCTTTTTTTAAGAAAGGAAAACTGAGACCTAGAAGGCAGAGGGTCTATTATCTTACAAAACAGGTCCCCCTGGCCCCAGAAGTGGGAAAAGAGCCGAGGACTCCTTCTCCAAATGCTGAACAATGTCTTGTAGGGTTGTGAACACGATGAGAGTGTGCAAGGGGTCAGACCCACCATTCTCTCCGGGTTCACTCCTGGATTACAGATTTCTTTCCATTGCTCTCAGTACAAAGCTCCCTGCAACCAGACAGTCATATTTGAGACAGGTTTGCGACTTCTAAATAATCTCACTGTTTCGCTGAGGATTCACCAAGCTCCCTGAGAGACAGGGAGGCACCAGGGGACTGGGAGAGTAAAGGAGGCCCACCTCCTGTGGTTAGTGACATGGAAGGACCACCCAGCTTTCCTCCTTGCAGTGTTCTCTGTTGACGCATTTTTTTAAGTTCTCAAAGGAATTGAGTTTCCACAATTTCCTCAGGGATGCAGGTTTCTACCTAAGAGGACTTGGCAGAGGACGCATCTCCCTGCTAATGCCTATCCTCTCGCTCTGAATCTCCTCCTCTGTGGCCTGGGGACCAGGAGTCCTGGGTTTGGGCTCCATCTTTGCCTTCCACCTCATCTAAATGGCCTTCCTTTCCTTTCCTGGCTTTCCTATCCATCAGCTACAGTCCCAGAACATGGATCCAGTAAAGTAGAAAGCACTCTAGAAATGAATTTGGACAACCATTTATTTTAGAGATGAGGAAACTGAGGCCTTAAAGGGGGAGAGGCTTCCTGAACACAGAGATGTGCCTACAGTCCAGCTTTCTGGATTGTAGTCCAGCTCTCACCATCAGTCCCCAAGGGCCCCTGGAAGGAAAAGGGGAGCAGAGCCTGGAAACGCTGGGAAGGAGGCCTTCCCCCCAGTGCCTCCAGGCCATGATTAGCTAGCATTTTTTGTTAATTCACTACTGAGCTCTCTCAGCTTGTTGACAGAGCAGCTAAATGAACCAGATGCAGACTTCAATGAGATGCAGCTTCTGGTTTGATTCCTGGACCTTCAAATTTGGCAAGAAGCTGTTGCCAGTCCACAAATGCCCAAATCCAGTTCTTGGGAACACTGATAGGAAGGCACCCATGCAGGCGGCCGTCTCTGAAAGGGGCTTTGGGGCCATCTGCCCCAAGGGGGACACCTCCATCGGGAAGGATGAAACCCTAATAGCTTACATTGTGCTCTATGTGCCAGGCACCTCATATCACTCAGTGAGATAAGAAAGGCATTCTTGTTTATCTCCAGTTTACAGAAGAAGAATACGAGGATTAAGCAATGTAGGAATTCTAGTAATTTCCCTTAAATTCACACACTAGTAAATGTCAGCCTTTGGCGTCATCTGTAGTTTTTCAGATCCTAGAGCCTACCAGCTTAACCACAGTGTTAAGCTATGAAGATGGTGTGGAAAAGGAACCGTGGTTCTCCACATCCCCAGAGCAAGCCACAGAAAGGGAATTTTTCATAGTCAGAAAAATTCCTGCTAGTTTGAGGTGGTTTTGCTAATATTTGCTCCAGGCAGGAGTGCGGGCTAAACGACCCTCAGTGGGCCCTGTTAAGTCTGGTGACTTCAGGACGACTTTATGGAGAAAGAAAGAGCGCATCAAGCTAGTTGTCACTCCCGGATGCCAGTGGCACCCTGGGATGGGATGAATCCAGGCAGCTCAGCCTCTTAATGGCTATGAGCTGGCATCAGACCACTGCCCCATCGCAGGGAGGACAAGAACTCTAAAGCTTTGTACTCTGGCAGGCGAGCTCTGGTCTCACCAGCTGCCAGGCCTTTGTGGAACAAAGAAAGGCAGTGCATGTCTTTCTTTTTAGCCCATTATTTGAAAGCTGAGTCTCTATCAGAATATCCTGTTATTTGCTCCACATGACAAAGTCTGAGCATCAATATGTCACAATCGAAATGCTAATGGCTTCCTCCCACCATGGCTGTCCGTCCTTCTCCATCTTTCCCTCCCCCTTGCCCCTCCCACGGATGGATCTGCATTCCAGCAGGCAGCATCTGAGCCATCCCCCTGCCAAGGGAAACATTGCTGCTGATGAGTGGAATGTTCTTTCCCACTAGAGCTCTGGTCTTGGCACAGGGACCACATGCTCTCCGCACACCAGGCAGTGGCAGAGTGGATGGGCTCAAGCTGTTGTTTATCCATCCTGGTGCTCTGATGGAGCAAGATGGCCTGCCAACTGCAGCCTGGGCAGCAGCAAGGGAGGGGAATTCACCACATGCTCTTGGCCAGGCCCAGGCCATACCTGGCTGACTTCAACTTGAGTGTCATCAACCTTCATCTTTTTGTGATCCTTTAACATCTCCATGAAGTGTTTCCAACAGGCATTACTAATTGAATTTTAAAAAGAGATCATGGCAGTATGATGGTTCCTCAAAAACTCAAACAGAATTACTACATGATCCAGCAATTCCACTTCTGGGTGTATATCCCAAAGAATTGAAAGCATGGCCTCAAAGAGATACTCATACACTCATGTCCATAGCAGCATTATTCACAACAGCCAAAAGGTGGAAACAACCCAAGTGTCCACAAACAGAGGAATGAATAAATAAAATGTGGTCTATACATACACTGGAACATTATTCAGTCTTAAAAAGGAAAGAAATTCTGATACATGCTACAATGTGGATGAACCTTGGAGACATTGTGCTAAGTGACATAAACCAGACACAAAAGGACAAATACTGTATGATTCTACTTTTGTAAATTCATAGAGACAAAGGAGAGGAGTGATAGCCAGGGGCTGGGGGAAGGGAGAGTGGAGAGTCAGTGTTTAATGGACACAGAGTTTCAGTTGGGGAAGATGAGATCGTCCTATAGGTGGAGGGTGGGGATGGTGGCACAGCAGTGTGAATGTACTTAATGCCACTGAACCATACGTTTAGAAATTGTTCAAACGTTCAATTTAATGTTATATACATATAACCACAATATAAAAAAGAAATAACTTATATGAACACATTTCACAAATTGCAAAGTCTATATACATATGTCAATTTTCCTGTCATTGGTATTATTTCTAATGATAGGGCACCTGTAGCTCAGAAGGTTTTGTTCTTTCCTAAGGTCATGGATCATGGTCTTTTGACTCCACATCCAGTGCTCTTTTCAGTGATGGCATATACACGGCACGCGGTACCAGTGCTTTCTTCTACCCCTGTGGAAGACGTCAGTTAATTGATCACTATACTTTTTCTGATGAATTCAAATTCGACCTCAGAATCATTCTTAATACGGCCCTCCAGGCAGTCACTATCAATCAGTCAGAGTTAGCATGCCAGTTGCGGTTTACTTCTCCTCTCTGCACTTCTGTCATTTACATCAGTTTCTTAGTATGGATGCCCCTGATTTATCATTATTTCCTTGGAAAGTTTTGAAGATGCGTGAGACTGATGTAGAAAGGATATGGCCCTCTTTGGAGAGCAATGGGGCTAGTTACACAGATTCCCAAGCCAGAAACGCGTGAGTGCTTGCAGCCTTGTGTTGTTTGAATATTGCTGCCTTTGGCCGCCTCTTTGAGGTTGGTGTAGTGCCCCTTCCTGCAGGTGTGTCTGCAGAAAATCCATCAAGATGGAACGACGGACTGGAGGCCTCTCCAGCGCTTGCCCTCTCCCCTTGGTCTATGACCATGCTACCAAGGTCTCTGAATTGTCTCATGCCTTATGTGGGGACCAGGGGCAGGGAGGGGACTTGTGATTGAGAGACGGTCCTTGGTGACCTAGTGGCCTTTGGAACTCCCTCTAGTTACATGTTCCTGGTGTTTATTTGTGGGCAGCCTGGGCTCAATAGCTGTCCATACCTCGCTTCAGTTACAGTTGAGTTGTCGTTGCAAGTGAAGAAAAGAAAGGAAACAACGTTGGTGTCTATTTCTTTTCTTCTTTTTCTTTTTCTAGTGTTCTGTGTTCTTTTTTCCTTTGAAAGATCAAAGGAGGGCCGAATAGAACTCTCTTTTTTTTTTTTTACATCGCCCCCCCCTCCATAATAATAGAATACAGGAGGGAAAATTCCAGCAAAAGAAATTGTTCTCAGGCTCTTTTTAGTCTTCCTTTCAGTGGCTTTGATTTAGGTCCCATGGCTTTAATCAAAGTGTTCAAGGAGGCACAGAAATGATTCCCTTACACAAATTCCATGCCTCACTTGCTTTTCCTCTGCTAACCCTTCCTCCCTTCCATCTTGCTCTCCGCGTTTTTTGTTATTGTTTTTTATTAATGTGGGTTGGAAAAAATATTCTCCCAACAAAGGAGTAAGTGAAGATTGCAGAGAAATTTTATTTTCCAAGCTAATAACTAGATGCTGGCTCAGCCACTCTCCAGCTGACAGCCCGTTCTCCAAACTCAATTGTCCCCTCTCCTTCCCTCTTTACTAAATTCATCCATCACTCTGGGCAAAAGAAATAAAAGGCCCAATAAACAGATCAATCAATCCATCATTTTCTATAAGCTCACAAGGCACCTACAGTGGCCGCACAAGTAGGTTTCTGTTCTCACAGCAGTGAAGGCTCACACCACGTATCTTGGGGCCACGGGGGCCTTGGGCGGTGCTGGCTTCTGTCACTGGATGACACAGTGAATGGCCCCTGTGGTTGTCATCTCTGCCTTATACCCACTCGGTGCACTTCTCTTTCTCCCAGCTTCTCCCAGTTTTCCCTGAAAGGTACCCTTTCACATCTAGAGTGTAGCAACAACCCGCCCCCTGGGGCTCATTATGGCTGACTCCCTGGAGAAGGAGGATGGCATCAAGGGCCATCCATATTAAGGCCAATTCTTGGAACAGGCTGTCAGGCAGGTTGCAGTACTACAATACATTTTACTTATCTCTTTGTTCCATTTAGCATTCGTTCTGCAAACATTCAATGAGCACCTATATAGGGTTAAGAACAGAGCCAGCCACCAGGGATAAAAGGTGAATATGGCAGGTATAGCCCCTGTCCTCAAGCTGTATGCATACTTAGAGGGGCAGGGCTAGACAAGGGTGGGTGTCCAGGACTGTGTGTGCCCAAATCACCCAAACCCAGAGGGCAGCCCCCACTATCTGCCTCTCCAAGCAGACCTCTCTGCCCTATTCTAAGCTCTAGTGTGGACAGAGGCACTGGCCCCTCTGTAACTATTCTATAGTGAGTTTGGGCTTCCTCTTCCAGATCTGTGTGTGTGTATATATATATATATATATTTTTTTTTTTTTTGCTTGAGAGACGCATCGTTCAGTTCTGAAGGCTGAGCCTGTTGGGAACATCCAATATGCCAGGTAAAGACAGGAAATCTCAGGGCCCGTATGTTTTGTAGCCCCACAGTCTGCAGCGTGACTGAGTACCTTTGATCTGTATTTTTAGGGTGAGCCCCACCTTTGCTCTGATCTTCATAGGCTTCTCTCTTGGTGTTGTGGGGAGGGATGATGTCTGGGACCTAGGAGGGGGATAGATAATTGACAGAGCATATTCTCCCAAGCTTTCTTGGAGTTCATTAGGAAGGCCTCAGGGACAACGGGAGCTCTCACGGGCAGACTCACTTGGAGGTCCTGACCTTGACTTCTCCCCTGCCCTCTGACCCCATGTGGTTCTGAGCAGCTGACCCGGCAGAAAGGCGAGCTAAGGAGGAGAAGGCATCTATGTTTCTGGGGTATGTGCCAATGATCCTGAGAGCTGTGTAATTTGGTAGGACGAGAAAAGGGATGTTGTGTCTTTAACATCAGGTCCCTAAAGGGAATATATTTGTTAAACATTATAATTACCCTTCAGCAGCTGAACTCCATGGCAAATGAGAACTCAATAGCAATTGAGAACTATACAGCAATTGAAGGCACACCGAGGCCCATTACCGTTTCTCAAATGATGCTTTCATTTAGATAAGGCAGATAATTATACATCTTGATTAGGTCACTGCTCCCAAAGGGATACAGCAGTTTTTCAGGGGTGCCCCCTCCCTGTAAATAATGCCCTAGTCCTGCAGCCACTCTCCAGCTCTCTCTTTCCTCCTTTCTCTCTAGATCTAGACGACGAGATAAAGCTATAGCTACGCAGACACAGGCATATACATGCGCACACATGTGAAGCCTAGCTCCATTTTTCTCTCTTGTCTTAATACTTAGAGACACTGAGATGTGTGAGTCTGTGGCCAGCGTGGAGGAGATCATAAATAATAATAATAACACCTTAGGTATACATTATAGTTTATTTTACAAAATGTATACACAGGCACTATTTCTTTTGATCACTGTCACAATCAAATGAAGCAGACAGAACGGACATCAGAAGCCTTGATTTTTGCTTCTGAACTAGGAGGGAGCTGGACTAAAATGAAAACCTCTCTGGTGCCTTCCAGCGCTGAGTTGAGTCTGCTTGAGTTGCCCTTTAATGGACAAGAAGACTGATATTATGGAGTTCAGACGGCTTCCTCAGGGCTACCTGGCTCCTTAGGACACTGACTGGGTCCTGAGCTCACGTCTTCTGATTCTGGTGTTTTCTTTCCTTTGTATGATTCTAAATTCATAGAATGCTAAGTAAGGATCATTACTCCATCTGTGATAAAGCCAAACGCTGCTCATGTGGCCTACAAGATCCTGGCCGCTCCAGGCCCTGCCTTGTTGGGTCCCGCCTACCTCCCAGCTCAGCTTGAGCCTCACTTCTCTTCATCCTTCGGGTGTCCTGGAGGCACTGCCCCCTGGCCGTGCTGACGAGACATGCCCACGCATCCTCGCTGTCAGAGCTCCTTTCACCTTTCTTCACAGAACTTGCCACAATTGTAAGGACTCATTTGTAGAGGTAAAACGAAAAAAAGAAAGAAGGCAAAGCATGTTTTCACTCCTTCGTCTCCAGCACTTACCAGAGTTCCTGTCATGTAGTAGGCATTGAATTAAAATTTGTTAAATGAACACATATGTTAAAGAATTAACTGTGAATAAATGATGGCCTGGAACCTCTGAAATTGCCATCCCTAAAGATCCTGTACAGCCAATTACTTCCAGAGAATTTAATAAAACACAATCATTTCCTCACTCCGTTTTCTTCTCCACCAGGACTCTCCTCCAAATTATTTGGCCAGTTGCTACTCTATTTAGAGATCCTGCTGCTATCTAGTTATACCGACAGTACATGTTCATAAAGTTTTCCCAAAGTGTGTGGGTCCATTGCTTCAGGATCACTTGTTAATAGAAAGGGCATTCCTTTGAGGCCATTGAGCTTGAATCCCCCCCCTCTGGTTTTCAGATGAGAAACCTGAGTGGCAGACACTTTCTACAGATGACAAACATCTGGGTTAAATTGGAAGTGGGGAATAAAAAGGATTCATATATTTCAAAATATCTGGATAATTAAATAAACGTCTCAATTCCCTTCCAGATGGTTGATGCCCATAGATGCAGCCACAGAGACTTTGTTTTGGAGTCTAAAAATGAGTTAGTGGTGGCAGTGGAATCTGAATCTTGTTCACAAATCTTCATCTCCATTGAGATGTGCTGGCTGAGAAAACATAAATATATTGTTGTTCTCTCTGAATGGAGCGCTCTGTGTCCAGTAACCTTCTGCTTTCTGGCATGGATTTCCTGTAATTCCTTTCTCTGACTTTGGCCTAACAAAATCCTTTACTTTAACTCAGGCTCAGCCCAGCACTGTTATTTATTTATTAGAGTTGCCTGCAGAGTTCTAAGACCACCGGGCCTATGCACAAATCTATAAAATCGTACAATGCAATTTCCAAACACTGCAGTCAACTCCCCCTAAAGAGTCTGCTGTCGCGGGGACCTTAGACGGAAAAGGAGGTTTGTCTCGGAGGCGAAGAGAAGGCCGGCTTTCTGTGAATTGAATGAAGAAGGAGATGTAAAGCCTTTAATTCTTTCGTGGGAAATGTTCTGAGCCGCCCCCCACATGCCTGAGATGAAATGTCGAAGGCTCCGGCTGATCCCCTCTTCATGGCAACCCGGGTGGAGAGACAACACGCTGGAGGGCGGCTATTTTGGTGTACTGGTATCTTAAGATTCCAAAGTGGGCATGGATTCAGGGCCAACCTATTGCACAACTCCAGGGGGCACCAGTGACAAAGAACATATGAATTGCATCCCAAGAGCTATGCAACAAGGTGGCCTTGGGGTTACTCCCATGTGGCCGGGATCCTGGATGAAAGCAACTTTTCTTGAGTAGTACACTCCTGACCACCAGGAGGTGAAAGAAGCCCTTTTTGGAGGGGGATTACAAAGGTGAGAAGGCTGTGAAGAAAAGAGGGGGGACAGGGGAAATGCAGGGTACCATAGTGAGTCACAGGCACGTTACAGTGCTCTCAGCTGAGCAGGCCTTGCTCACCAGCAGCCTCCCCTGTTTATCCCTGTGTGCTCTGCAAGGATCATCGTTTCCTTTGGCTGCATTAAAAAGGGTTCGAGGGTTCTGCTGTTTTCAGATGGAGGTGTCTCCGGACATGAGTAAATTTTCAAGACTCTTATATCTGGAAGAGACTTCGACTGACAAACATCCCTTCCTCACTACCAGTCTGTCCACTGGACACTGCGTCTCTCGTAAACAGGAATGTCGCCTATAATGTTAAAGCCCTTGGAAACAGATGGATTCACGACCTCTCCTTGGGAATCCCTCCCTATGTCGCTGTCTTCGTCATCCTCTAACGTGAATCCCTCATGGAGGATTTCTGACTCTAATAAGTGTCAGAAGGAAGAAGAGGGTTGCTTAGCATCACTCTTGTAAGAGCCTCGCATAGAGAGAAGCAGTTCTAATTCAGTCCTGCCTCTGAGTTTTGTTTGGGTTAGAGCTTCCATGCGTTTTATGTTTGGCCTTTAAAAGTCCCCTTTGCTTGCCTCTGGCCTTCTCACAACTTGCTGAGGATATGGAACCAATGTTTCCTGGGCCAGAATAATTATCCAGCTGTGCCCTTGTTCCTGGATGGTTACTTCTATAATACTCCAACCTGGTCCCACTTTCATCATGGCGGCCAACAGCAGTGACTTAGATCTGTCCTTCCAAAATGACCAAAACAGCTATGGGTGATAAAGGAAAGAAGGCTCCTCTTTTGCAAGGGTTTGCCCTTATGTGGTGTTCTTGGTTCAGAGTAGGAGTGAGAATGTGGGAATATTTAAAACATGAACCCTTCTACTTTTGCTTTGTTGAAAAAAGCATTGACCGAAAGCAGGAAGTTCATCTTTAATATCACTGTTTATAAGCTACTCTGCAATGTTTACTGTGGTTATAATTGGTATCATTAAGCTTAGGTGACATTATTAATGCTGCTGATTAAATCGCTATAAACCCAGCTTCTCCATTTACACAAGCAGCCGCATCTGAGCTTCCAGAGTTCACACTTGAGCACCAGGGTAGGAAAACAGGCCCATTGGGGGGCATAGCCGGGAAGGAAAATGGAACCCCCATTTCTCACTTACCAGTCAGGTAGAGCTTCTAAGATCTGGCTCAGAATATCCTCACTTGCTCTTAGTAAAGTGTTTTCCCTTCTAAAGCGGCTCTTTCGCGAACTGGACATCCTGATTCTGATAGAGCACTTTAAAAAGGGATGTCAAATACCTGCCCTGCTGCTCTCCTGTCTCCACAACCCTCCTTCCTCCTCCCTTCAAACCCTGCCTCAGTCGTCCGCTGCTGTACTATGGTCATTTCTCAGTCCTTACCCTAGTCTACCTGTCTACTACTCTACCACTTAACAAAATGATTATCCTTTCCATTTTTTTTTAATTTTTAATTTTTTTATTGTGGTAAAAAACAGATAACATGAAATCTACCTTACTGACACACTTCTAAGAGTACAGTACAGTACTGTTACCTATATGCACAATGTCGTACAGCAGATCTCTAGAACTTTTTCATCTTACATGACTGAAACTTCCATACCCATGGATCAAGTCCCCATTTTCTCCTCCCCCAGTCGCTGGCCACCACCATTCTACTCTCTGCTTCCATGACTTTGACTACTTTAGATACTACAGATAAGTAGAATCATGCAGTATTTGTCCAGTGATTGGTTTATTTCCTTTAGCATAATGTCCTCAAGGTTCACCCATGTTGTAGCATTTGACGGGATTTCCTTCGTTTGTAAAGTTGAATAATATTCCGTTGTACGTATATAGCACCTTTTCTTCATCCATTCATTCACTGATGGACATTTAGGTTGTTTCTACCCAAATTGTGAATAATGCTGCAATGAACACAGGAGTGCAAATATCTCTTCAAGATGGTTTTTTTTTTCCTTTTTCTCCCCAGAGCCCCCCAGTACATAGTTGTATATTCTTCGTTGTGGGTCCTTCTAGTTGTGGCATGTGGGACGCTGCCTCAGCATGGTTTGATGAGCAGTGCCATGTCTGCGCCCGGGATTCGAACTAGTGAAACACTGGGCCGCCTGCAACGGAGCATGTGAACTTAACCACTTGGCCACGGGGCGAGCCCCCAAGATGTTGTTTTTAATTCTTTTGGATAAATACCCAGAAAGGAGATTGCAGGATCATATGGTAGCTCTATTTTTAATTTTTGACCTCCATACTGTTTTCCATAGTGGCTGCACCATTTTACATTCCCACCAACAGTGCACAAGGGTTCCAGTTTCTCCACATCCTCACCAACGCTTGATATTTTCTGGTTGTTTGTTTGTTTGTTTTATAATGGCCCTCCTAACAGGTATGAGGTGATTTTCCCATTGAGTTTTTGATTTGCATTCCCCTGATAATTAGTGCTGTTGAGCGTCTTTTCACATACCTTTTGGCCATTTATATGTCTTTTTTGGAAAAATGTCTATTTAAGTCCTTTCCCCATTTTTTAATTGGGTTGTTCGTTTTTTCTGTTATTGAGTGGTTGGAGTTCCTTATGTAGTTTGGGTTAGTTCCTTATATATTAACCCCTTATAAGATATATGCAAATATTTTTTATTTGCAAATATTTTTTTACCACACCTTAGATTGCCTTTTGTAGGCAAACGATCATTCTGTTGATTGTTTCCTTTGCTGCACAGAAACTTTTACTTTGATGTAGTCTTTCTTGTCCATTTTTGCTATTGTTTCCTGTGCTTTGGTGTCATATCTAGGAAATCATTGCCAAAACTAATGTTATGAAGCTTTTCACTTCATTTTCTTCTAGGAGTTTTATAGTTTCAGGTCTTACATTTAAGTCTTTAATCCATTTTGAGTTGATTTTTGTGTGTAGTGTAAGGTAAGAGTCCAATTTCATTCTTTTGAATATGGATATCCAGTGTTTGCAACATCATTTGTTGAAGACTGTCTTTTTCCCATTGAATGGTCTTGGCACCCTTGTCAAAGATCATTTGACAAAAGACATATATGCAATGGTTTATTTCTAGGCTCTCTATTCTGTTACATTGGTCTGTATGTCTGTCTTTATGCCAGTACCATAATGTTTTGATTATTGTAATTTTTTAATGTTAAAAAAAATCTATAAGTATGACGCTTCCAGCTTTGTTCTTCTTTCTCAAGATTGTTTTGGCTATTCAGGGTGCTTTGAGTTTGCATATGAGTTTTAGGATTTTTTTTTCTGTTTCTTCAAAAAATGCCGTTGAGATTTTGATAGGGATTGCACTGACTCTGAAGATCACTTTGGGTAATATGTACATTTGAACAATATTAAATCTTCCAGCCCATGAACTCTAAAGTCTTCCTATCTGTTTATGTCTTTAATTTCTTTCAACGCTGCTTTGTAGTTTTCAGTATACAAGTCTTTCATCTCCTTGGTTAAGTTTATTCTGAAGTATTTTATTCTTTTCGATGCTATTGTAAATGGGATTGTTTTCTTAAATTCCTTTTTAGATAGTTTGTTTTTAGTGTATAGAAATGCAAGTGATTATTTTTATGTTGATTTATATTCTGCAACTTTGCTGAACTCATTTATTAGTTCTAACCTTTTTTGTGGAATCTTCAGGGTTTTCTACATATATGATCATGTCCTCGGTGAACAGATAGTTTTACTTCTTCCTTTCTAACTTGGATGGCTTTATTTCTTTTTCTTGCCGAATTGCTCTAGCTAAGACTTCTAGTACTATGTTGATTAGAAGTGGTGAGAGTGGGCATCCTTTCTTATTCCTGATCTTAGCAGAAAAGCTTTCAGTTTTTCACAGTTGAGTATGATATTAGCTGTGGGCTTGTCATATATTGGTGTTTATTATAGTGAGGCAATTTCCTTCTGTTGCTGATTTGCTGAGTAATAGGGTCTTGAATTTTGTCAAATACTTTTTCTGCATTGATTGAGATGATCATGAGATTTTTATCCTTCATCCTGATAATGTGATATATCACATTGATTGATTTTTGTATGTTTAACCATCCTTGCATCCTGGACATTAAATTCCGCTTAGTCGTTGTGCATGATCTTTTTAATGTATGGTAGAATTGGTAGTATTTTATTGAGGATTTTTACATCTATGTTCATCCAGGGCTATTTGTCTATAGTTTTCTTGTAATGTCTTTGTCTTGTTTTGATATCAGAGTAATGCTGGCCTCATAAAATGAGTCTGGAGGCATTCTCTCCTCTTCAATTTTTTGGAAAAGTTTGAGAAGGATTGGCATTAACTCTTCTTTAAATGTTTGGTAGAATTCTCGAGTGAAGCCATCTGCTCCTGGGCTTTTCTTTGTTGGGAGCTTTTTGATTATTGATTCAATCTCTTCACTAGTTACATGTCCTTTCAGATTTCCTATTTTTTAGTGATTTACTCATGGTAGGTTGTATGTTTCTAGAAATTTATCCATTTCTTCTAGGTTATTCAATTTGTTGGCTTGTAATTGTTCATAATAGTCTCTTATAATCCTTTTTATTTCTGGACATCAGTTGTAATATAATCCTTTTTCATTTCTGATTTTATGTATTTGAGTCTTCTCTCTCTTTTTCTTAGACTAGCTAAGGGTTTGTCAATTTTGTTGATCCTGTCAACTTGTCAAACTCCGTGTTTCATTTATTTTTTCTATTGTTTTTCTATTTTCTATTTTGTTTATTTCTGCTCTAATCTTTATTATTTCCTTCCTTCTGCTAATTTGGGCTTAGTTTGTTCTTCTTTTCCTAGTTCCTTGGGATGTAAAGTTAGTTGTTTTTCTGAGATCTTACCCTTTCCTTCTTCAAATGCTTTTTTCTCTTGCACTCAGAGGATCTTTGTCTTTCTCTCTCTCTCTCTCTCTGTCCCTCTCTCTCTCTCCTCTCTCCCTTTCTCCACTCCGGCCTCTCTTTTTTCCTCCTTCCCTTTCTCCCTCCTCTGTCTCCTCTCTTCTCTCCCTCTCTCCCTCAGCAGTTGCTTCTTCCCAGACCCTTTTGCTAGAATGCCATGGCTCCTTATCTTTGGACCTCTTTTTTTTTCTAACTCACTACCTAGGGGGTTTCATTTAGTTTCCTGTCTTCGGACACCATCTAGACATTGATGATTTCTAAAATCACATCTCCTGCCTCTTATCTTTTCCTTGAATTCCACACTTATATACCCACATGCCTGTTTAACATCTCTACTTAGAAGTCTAATAAAGATTCCAGACTTAACATGCCCAACATTAAACTTTTCATTTCTCTGTAAAATCCTGCCCCCTTCCTAGTCTTTTCCAGTAGGTTCATGACAATTCTCTTCTTGTTGCTTAGGTCAACCTTTGGAGGAATCCTTGCCTCCTCTCTTTCTCTCACACTCTACATTCAATTGTTACAAAAGTCTGCTGGATCTGTCTTCAAAATACATGCAGGCTCTGACTACTTCTCACCATTTCTACTGCTATCACTTTAGCCCAAGCCACAATTGTCTCTTGCCTCGACTGTTGCAATAGCCTCCTCACTGGTTTCCTTGCTTTGTCCCCTCCTCCAACCCCAAATTCTATTCTCAACTCAGCAACCAGAGGAGACCTTTTAAAACGTCAGTGGGATCAAGTCACTCCTATGCTCAAAATTTTCCAGTGGCTTCTCATCTCATTCAGTGTAAAATCTGGGGTTCCTACAGTGGCTCTCAAGGTCCTTCACTGGCTGGCTTCCTGCTTTCTCTCCAAGCTCACCTCTCACTGTTCTCCCCTTTGCTCAATAGTCTCCAGCCTCATTTGGCCTCCTTGCTATTTCTTCAACATGCCCCAAAGACTCCCACTACAGAGTCTCTGCATCTTTGGTTCCCTCGTCCTGGAATTCTCTTCTCCCACGTGTCCACATAACTAGTTCCCTTCCTTCCTTCAAGTCCCAGTGTCGCTTTCTCAGAGAAGCCTCCCTCAACCCCACTATATAAAGCAAGCATACTCCCATCTCCAGTGCTCTCTACCCCCCTTTCCCAGGTTTGTTCTTCTTTACAGCACTTGTAAACACCTGAGGTATTAGGAGGTATTTATATGCCTATCTATGATTGCTTGTCTCCTCTGCCGCTAGGATATAAACCACATGATAACAGAGATTTTTCTCTTATTCAGTGCTTTATCCCTTGTACCTAGAATAGTGCCAGGCGCACGGTTAGTGCTAGATAAATGTTAACTGAATGAATGAAAGAAAGAGTCGGCTGAGCACTTGATGGTCTCATCTGTCTGGATGTTGTATGGAAATGGAGATTGCTATTGGGTACACTTCATAGCCGGTGGGGCTCACCCTTTCAGCTAATGAAATCTGACGTCAGCTGTCTTAGAGATTTATCAGTTAGGATGTTCCAGTTGCAACTAACAGAAACTGACTCAAGTTATCTTAATCAACAAGACAATTTATGGGCAAGGATATCGGGGCCTCCCAGACTGATGGTAGCTGGAGGAGCAGGCTTGGACCAAGTACAGGAAAAGGGCTCTCTGGCAGCTGGAGGTATGACAGCCATTTTTTAGCAAGAACCGTTTGCAGGATGTGCTGCTCTGCTGTGACTCACGACTGCCGTCCTTAACAATTTCTAAACATCCTTTCATGTGCGTCGTCTGCTGGAGATCTTGGGAGCAAGACTCCATTGACCAGCCCAGGGCTCTAACTGCCAGAGGCAGGAAGAGGGAGTATCCAGCTCTTCCTGCTTCCAAAGTGGGGGCACTTGGTCCTGCTGCCACCAAGACCTCCCTTAATGGAAAGTTTCTCCAAAAGAGGAGCTTGGACCCTGGACTACCCCCAAAATAAGTCCAGTAGAGGAAGGCACACATTTGCCTGATCTTTTACCAATCATTGTCTGAAAACCACTCCAAGACTCCGTCACACTCGTACCACACTGGTGCTGAAAAGGAACCGTGGTACTTTCTCCATGTCTTCCTGGGGCCGTCCACGAGTTGCTTCCCAGGAGGCCTTTATGGAACTGCAGACCAATTCTCTAATTCTCTGGTTCTGCCGCGGCTCTACGTGCTGGTTGCTAAGCAGAAGGAAGAGTTAGAACATCTTCCTTTTTGAGGGAAAAGAATCCCTCTCCAAGAGCTTTCCTTTTGCAGATTAATTAGAAGCATCTGCAAAGCAGGGGTGCATTAGGGACACACACATATGTGTACAAACAAACACACACATGCAGCCGTGCACTGCGCAGCCTGCCCCTACGTCAGTAACCTGCACAAGTTAGTGCTAAACAATGCTGATGATAATGTTGATGCATTCTGATAGAAAGTCATTTTTATTAAAGACTCTAGCCTACCACCCTCCACCCTCTGAATATTCTATTCCCTGATGGGGGAAGAAGAGCTGCAGTGGCATAGCAGTAAAAATGTGAATATAAAGCTCTTCTAGTCCAGACAACCAAGCCCTAAAAAGATTTCAGACCCCAGTGGGTTTCAGATAAAAACTCTTCCTGCCTTAATTGTGAGGACCGTGAGTCCACAGTGATACGTGTTTGTGGATTTGAGCTCAGTGCTGATTTAAACCCCTTATTATGCACATGCTCCATGCACGAACGCACACCCACACCCCCACACACACATTCTGCCAGTGCCCGAGCTCACAGGCATGCACAGTTCTGGCTGTAATGATTCAGATGCCATTAATCCAATCCCACCAGTACAGTTGCTCCTTTGATGTTCCCTTGGGGGAACATTCCAGGAGGTCCTCACTCTTACTGATGTGGAACTCCCTGGGGGTCAGTGAGCAATGAGGACATGTTTTCGGGGTGGGGAAGAGAAAAAAACCCTGGGCTCAGGCTCCATGTGGGAAACAGATCTGACATGAAAAGAGCACGGACGTTAAGGAGATTCAAAGGCCTCAGGATGGACAACAGACTTAGTTAATGCCAGACTAAGAGGGCCTTCACTGGAGAGAAAAAGACAGCTGGTCCCCCATTCAGGGCCGGGCAAGATCCTCTCTGTCCTTCTGCCTCAGTTTCCCTCTTAGATCAATGCAGGAGCACATGCTTTCCTTGCCTCTCAAAGGATGGAGCCAAGTCATTCATAGACTTATTCCATCAAATAAGAACAGTAGAGGAAGCTACCAATTCCAGAGATGATGCTTGTCTGTTTCTCTTTGTTTCGTAATAAGATTTCCCTCCAATTTTAGGAAGTTTAATATCCCAAATACACCGAACTTGCCAAACAGATATTTTAAGGTGTGATAATATGTATTAGGGAGAAAGGGCTTCCTAATGAATAAAAAAGAGATTCCATTTGTAAATATTCGATTTACAAGCCACTTTTCCGCCATGCATGCATTGCGCAGAATCAAGTACACAAACCTGTGATTAGGTAATAATGATAAGATTATAGCAACTGGCATCACACGGATGCTAAGTTTATACCATAACAATTAGCCCTCAAGTGTGAGTTAATAAAGGCCTAAGCACATATTTAAGAATGGATCTAAGAACAACTTAGAAAGTAATCACCAAAAGTAATCTGGAACGGGGCCATAAAAAGCAGGCCAATAAATCTCTGCCAGCCAACCAGACATTCTGCTGTTTGATAAAACTAATAATGCAAAACTTATTGCTATAGCAGAAACGTCATAAAAATGTAGTAAAAATAAACAAGCACATGGCTCTGGCAGAAGAGCTGAAAACAAGTGTGGAAATTGAAGACATCAAAGTAAAGCCAAGAAGCATCTTGGCAAGTGGGAGCGGGCGATGTTCACATATATTAGTGGGAACTCTTAAGAAATTTGGGATTTTTTTCCCATGTTTGAACAATATTTTGGGAAGTGGTATTTCATACATACTTGTCTCTGTACCAAGATATCTCTCTTCCTCGCATTATTTTGTAACGTACTTGACTGGTGAGGTCTGTTATGATGCTGTTTAGCAGAAATATTTGAAATTTTTAAAGCAAAGGAAGAGGAAGGAGGTGCTAATGTTATTAAGCCATACACTCACCATGCACCCACATTGCCTCAATTCATTCTCAAAGCAATCCGCATTAGAAGGAAAGGGGTCCTGTGTCCCCGTTTTGCAAAGGAGGAAACCGCAGCTCCGAGGGGTGATCACGCAGCCAGGTGGTAGAGATGGGTCTTTGTGACTCCAGAAGCCGTGGGCTTGACCATGGCACTTGCTGCTTCATACTCCTGCTCTTCACTGGAAATTGCGGAGGAGAAAATAAGGTGATTCCTGTGGACGCCGTTCCAGGTGTCTGGGACCTACTACCTGCTCCGTGAATGTTCATGAATGTTCGTCTCCCCATCCCATCCCCATGTGGGAATCCATCCCACATTCCTTCCCTATTCAGACTCTACCACCTGCCCCTGGGTGGTGGTCACGGATTGACCAGGGGCAGTTATTTCCCAGAGGCTAGCAGTTAGGGCCGGGGATGGGAGGCGATTTGAAAGCCAAGGTCAACACTTTCTTCCAGCCTCAAAGTCCCCTCTTCATCAGGGCCCCATGAAAAACCTCGACACCTCCCAGTGTCAGTCAGCCTTCATGTCCACAGCTGCCTGAAGTCAGGAGGTGAGGTGGCCTGTCTCCCTGGTGCTCTACTCACAGCATCTGAAGTCACCTGCCCAGCCTCGGGGGCACCCACTGCTCTGAGATCTGAAAGCCCGCCAGGCAGCCCTGGGCACAGGTAGGGGCCAGAGGGGCCTGCTGTGGCTGGCAGACAGATCATCAAAGGAGGAGGAGAGAGAGGAGGAAGAGGAGGAGGAGGACAGCTGTGTTTTGGATCTGAATAGGTTACAGGCCTGCTCAGCCCCTCGGATGGCCGCCAGCAGGGGAAGTGGGAAAGCTGTGAGGAGAATACCAAGTTTCTCCTTGCAGGGGCCTATTCCAGCTGAAAGCAGCCTCTTCGCCCTTAAATCCAATTAAAGGCCGATATTATGTCAGTGGAAATGTATGCCAATCCTAGTATAGTCTAATAAGCCCTAAAATAGCACTCTCTAAGTGGAAAGCCCTGTGGTTTAATTTGATTCGCAGCCTAATAACAGGCTTAATAAGAGGGAATTGGCCCCCTTTTATTTTGCAACTGGTCCCTGCATGCTCTTTTCTTCCCTTCTTTCTTTGCTTCCTCTTTCTCTTTCTCTGGAGCTCTGTGGAGAGATAGTGAGGCAGGAGCAAGGGGAGGTGCCCACTTCTTTCCCCTCAGAGTGTCCCGCTGATAGGCTCCTGGCTCCTGCTACCTGAAGGAATGTGGTTCTGGCACGTGTCAGGGACTCCAGTCCTTGGTCCTACGCTTGACTCATGTCATGCCTGGACAGGTGCTTCCTTTTGGCTTCGCTGCCTTCCATGGGCAGTTGGGGGATGGATGTGGCATTCCTGAAGGCATATATCCTGGATATACACCTTTGGATGAGAGGCGCCTCATCACTGCCTTCTTCCTGGGCCCGGGGTCTTCCTTCCCAGAATAGTGGAGCCAGTGGCCATTCTCACACACCCATCACTGGAGGTGATGCGATGGCCAACCACAGGCAAGTCTCAAGAACACAGTCCAGAAATGGATTCAAGGCCCTGCTTTATGGAAAGTTGGTCCAAATCTTGGGACAGCAAAGGATTTCTAAGCATTTAGAAAGCAGAGTTTTGGGATTTAGTGTACTTAAACAAAACAGCTTTAATGAGATATAATCCACATTCCATAAAACTCACCCATTTAAAGAGTATAAGTCAATGGCTTTTAGTATAATTACAGAGTTGTACAACCATTACCACAATCAATTTGGAACATTTTTAATAGTCTGAAAAGAAACTTCACACCCCTAAGCCACCACCCTCCCCAACTCCCAGGCCCCCCAGCCCTAGGAAACCACTAATCCACTTTCCATCTCTATGATTTGCCTAATCCTGACATGTCATATAAATGGAGTCATGCAATCTGTGGTCCTTTATGTCTGGCTTCTTTCACTCAGCACCGTGTTTTCAAGGTTCATCCATGCTGTACTGTGTGTCAGTACTTCACCCTTTTTTATTGCTCAATAATATTCCTTTCTATGAATATAGCACATTTATTTATCCATTCCTCATTTGGTGGACTTTTGAGTTGTTTCCCCTTTTTGGTGATTAGGAAGAATGCTGCTATGAACATTTCTATAGATTTTTGCATGGACATATGTTTTCACTTCTTTTGAGTATATACCTAGAAGTGGAATTTCTGGATAATACAGTAAATCTATGCTAAACCATCTGAAGAACTGCCAGACTGTTTTCCAAAGTGGCTGCATCCTTTACATTCCCACCAGCAATGTGTGAGGGTTCCAATTTCTCCACATCCTCCCCAACGCGTGTTATTGTCTGTCTTATAGCCACCCCAGCGGGTGTGACAGTGTGTCTCCTTATGGTTTAGATTCGAATTTCCCTAAATGGATTTCATGTACTCTTGATCTACACTGGTCTACGAGTTAATAAATAGTGAGGGATGCCTTCACACCTCAGCTATGGTGATTATTAACCAGATAATCTTGAACAGGAAACTTCATTTCTCTGAATCCCAGTTTCCAGATCTGTGAATCTGAGGATGAGATACCTCTGGGGTTGTGAAGACTGAGAGAATGTAGGGGGAGCAGCCAGCTTACATGAGTAGCGCCCAATACAGGTCCCCTCCCTTCCCCCACTCCTGATACTTCTGCCTCCGTTTTCACGCTGGTACAATGGGAATGATATTTATACGTGCTCCAGCAGTTTCACAACAAGGTCAGGGGAAAGAATATAATTTGAAAAAGAAAAGGAGAGTGATGATGGATTGAGTTGGGACAAAGAAAAAGGGCGTTTGATGCCAAGAGAAAGAGATTGGAGGGTTTTTAACAAGGAGAAGGGAAGGGTGAGGAGTGACATAATAACCATCTTCAATATAAGAGGGGTTATTATGTGGAGGATGGTGACCAGCTGTTCCCCATCTCCACTAAGGACATCAGAAGGAAAAATGCATTTAAACTGTGGGAAGCAGCCTGTGGCTTAGTTATTAGGTGTTCCTAAGCTCCTTTGCTGTCAGGGTCGTGAAACATTGGAATGGGAATTTATCAAATTTCCTGTCCCTGAAGGCCTTTCCAGATATGATAAACTGCATCCGGGAGCATGTATGAGATGCCCTGAGGCAGTTCCTTCCCTCACAAAATGCTGCAATTCCAGGCAGCGACCACCCTCGGTAGCCCGCCCTGTGAGACCCCGTCTGCACACCGGGTAGTGTTGTGGTGACCCCTACACCACACCCCACACTCCCCACCCCTGCCAGCCGCCCATCCTGCCCCTGTTTTGGCTGGATCCAGTTGCTCCCTTTTCTCCCCTAAATGGTGTGGAGGAGTTGCTGCTCTCTATTTCAGCAGTGAGTGATGTGGTTTCTATACATAGCCCCGGCTTATAACTTCTTTGGCAGCTCCTGGGTTGAAAGGTGCTGTTAAGAGAGAGGGAGAAAAAGAGCTAAATAACCCTTTTATTGAAAAAAAAAATCTTTCAAGAACAGCTCAAATGTTTGGTCCTTTAATAGATGGCTCACTGTGGCTGTTATTGTCCTTGGCAGGTCTTTCGGGGATGGGGAATTGACTGGCTGCTCCTCTTTTGGGTGAGAAAACCCAAGTGCTCACTGGGGAGGGCACATCATTAGGGTCACAGACTTGGGATGCTGCCCCCATCAGGAATCCTGTCCGTGTCTGTCTGAGGTGGGTGCTGTGGGAACTTCCCCAGCAGTCATCCCACTTCCTCCTGTAGCACAGTGACCGGAAGTGTAAGGAGCGTTGCCTCCACCCCCAGGACCACAATGGATGCTCACTGGCCTGGGCTCCTCAGGGTGACCTCTCTGCCTTGTCTCGCAGGGTGGGTCCAGACAATCCTAAACCAACAAGTTGTTTCCCCCAGAATTTCCCTGGCCGCAGGGTTTGGAGCCTCCTCCAACCCTACCCCCAACCCTACAACCCCCATATTTTGGGTCTGTGCTTGCTTTGCCTTCTCTTGGTTGCAGTGTGCCTAGATATTGATCCCCACAGCCCTGGGAGCCACCAGGAGAGGCCTGGGGGGGCCATCTGCCTGTGTCTGGGAGAAACTGCCACAGTTCACCTTGGCATATTCTGCAGATATGACTTTTCTGTACATGTCATGATGTGAACAAGGTTGGGAAACACTGAGCCAGAAGAGAAAGGTTTGCAATAAGAAGACGGGCTTTCCTTCATCCACTCACTCACATCCCCATGCATTTGTCAGCTGTGTCCTCAGACTGGGCTTCCCTCAGGGAAGGCAGGAGGGCTGCTGGTGACGTCTTAGGCCTCCGTGGGTATTGTTATTGTATTAAAGATTAGGAAACTGGGGCAAAGAGGTTATCTTGGAAAGCTCATACAGTTCGTAAGTGATGGGGCCAGCGTTCTAACCCAGGCAATGTGGCTCCCCGGCCCTCGTCTTTCCAGCTGAGAGATGGGCAGGTGGGGGAGAAGAGCAGATCTATATCTGACACCTCCTACCCCATAAATCCCTTCTCCAGCACCAACCTACAGAAAAACTGCGAGGCAAATAAAGCTTCCTCCTTCCCTCTTATCCTTGCTCTCATATCTGTCCTAGAAGAGCCATGCCCGGGAAGGAAGCTAAATCACAGTGTCCAGCTCCCCTGTGTCCGTGCTTCTTTGCAGGGGCAAATCTGGCTAAAATGAACACGCTGGTAGCATCGAAGTGCCTCAGAAGGTCAAATGCTGCCTGGAAGGCCTGTAAAAGGGGCGAAGGAGAAAGTGAAGTCGATTGAAGAAACAAAGATGGCCCTGCTGGAGAGGTGGAAGGCTGGGATGGGGTCTGGGCTCGGCCACTATCTGTGTGATCTTGGACAACTGCCTTCCCTCCCGGCCCTCGGATGTGGTCTGCAGACTCTTCTAGGAGCGCGTGACTGCCTGCCCCCCTGGGTGATGGCTCAAGGCTAGACTCTCTGACTGCCTCTCCTTCTGTGACCCACCCAACCTTTCCTGCTTAGTCCTCTGGGACAGCTCTTTTTTGGGGCAGCACAAACTCTTCCCCAGAAATACCTCTCCACTGAGCTGGCATTGGCTTTGTCAATTTCCTAGTCCCTTTCCCAATTCTTTTGTTCCTCTTCCCCCATCCCTGCTTAGCCACAACACACTCCAGCGTGTAGACAGGCGCACGCTTACAGAATCCAAACTTCCTGACAGATACTCCCTCCATCCTCGTCCTCATCTTGCTTAGTTTCCAGGTGATGAAACTAGCGTTGGGCCTTGGTGGTTGTCATGGAGATGCATCCCAGCTTCCCACCCCACATCGGCCCTTGAGCTCTTCCCAGTAACCTTTCTGGGCTAGAAAAGAAAGCTCTGGCTTTGCCCTGTTTCTCCTTCTTTGTGGGGAGGGCATTCCGCTGAGAGTGCTTTGACGGTACCCAGTACAAGTCGTTCCACCTGAGAGCGGGCAATGGGCTGGCAAAAAATCCAGGAGGTTTCCTATTTGGCTTGTTGTATTAGCTAATTATCCCAAGTGGTAATGAGAAAAAAGAGAAAAAATGGAATCAGGGTAACATCCATGTTGTTTATATTTTATCATCTTTGTCAAGGTCAGCAGAGGGATGCAGTTTTATTTCTTCCTCTGACCATTCATTTAATGTCATCCTCTTACTGCTGAGCAAATCTCACCGCGTATTGATATCACCATCAGAAATACCTCCCCTTTGCATTCAGGGCTCTGAACAGACAGCTTGTCAATAATATCTACCTGAACCTCTGCAAGGGCACTTCCTCCAGGAGCTGAGACTGGTCCACATTTCTGGTAAGATGTGTGTGTGTGTGTAATTCATCCAGAACTGATCTCTAAGTATCTCACAGGACGTTAGCCAGTGCCTTATACAATCCTAACCATTTTCAGTAGGAGAGGGGCATATGCTGTTGCTGCGGTGAGCAGAGGAGAGAAACTGAGTTACAAAGTGTAAGTGAAGGATGGCGTGTCCTTTCATGGAGTCCACAAGACTTGCTTTCCAGAGAGAGAGGTGGAATTAGCACAGGGTGAGGAACCTGATAAGCTGGGCGTTCATCCTGCCTCCTCCATTACTGACTTGACTAAGTCACGTAATATTTTTGAACTTTGGTTTTTTAATTTTTTCCTGTAAAACTGAGTTAAAATACCTACCTGCTTCCCTCTAGGTGATCCGAAGATGTGAAGATACTTTGTAACCTTCAAGGCATGCTAGAAATGCTAAATTTAATTAAAGCGATGAGAGATCTCATTTGGCGCTTGCAACCATCCTCTGAGGTTCGCATTATTTTGTGAGGCTCAGAGAGATCAAACAACTTGCCCACAGTCACCCAGGTAGCAAGCAGCAGAGTCTGGACCAGGATCTGCTGACTTCAACTTGAGGCTTTTCATCAGCCCACAGCTGTCTGTGGAAACAAGGTTAAACCAGCGCTGAGACTCAGACCCAGAGAGAGGGTCATTTCAAGGTCACCCCAACAAACAGCCTGCTGTACTAGCTCTAGAATGATATGCAGCTCTGATGACCAGGAATTATAGGAGCCTTATGGCTCATGCAGCAGGTGGGAAAGAGGAGAAAGGGATGGAGTGGGAGAGGAGAAAGAGTGGAGGAAGGGGAAGCCATGTGAACACCCGTGCCGGCCTGGAAGAGGCGAGGGTAATGTGCCATGCTGAAGTCCTTTGAGCCAAGAGAAAATGTGTGTCTTTATCTTTGTCTGGACAATTTATGGTCCAGCTGGGCTCTTCCACAAGGCTGGGGCAGTTCTGGCACTACCAGAAGAGCTACTCTTGGGGTGAGACACTGGAGCCCCTGGGGCCCTGCCAGGAGCATAATGTAGTCATGGTTATTGGAGGGAAGTTCCCAAATGGGGTTGGCTGGCAGAGCCCAGAAGATTTAGAGGGCACAGAGCAACTGACTGACCAGGACTCACGTATGTTAGAACCATGGGCTATATCATTTCCGTCCCCATGAGTTCTGACAGATGCTCCTCTTGACTTATTCATTCATTCATTCATTCAACCAACAGAGATTCGTAGGAAGCTAGGTAGTTGTCATAATTGTAGATGAGACATAATGTGCCTTTCTATAGTAGAGCTCAACATACTGGGTAAATTTGAACTTTCTTGCACTTAAGAGATAAGCAGGAACAACGTTAATGTTTTGTGCATGTATAACAAGCACCCGTGGATATACAGATTATTACAGTTCACTCTTATCCAAATAACTTTTTGGCGTTGTTCATTTGCTGAGATTAATGATGATCTTTCGGAGCACTGATGTAGCAGAAAAGTTAGTTAGCCAGTGTCGTATATTTGTCTGTGCTCTAAGAACTCTCGTACTAGTCAGTCACGGTAACCGGTCTTAGTGTGTTAAGAGTCTGGACTTTAGTGCCTAAGTTTTGTTGATTATTCGTTTAAGCACTCTGCTCATCAATGGGATTTCCTACTTTCACACCTACACCCATCCCCAAAAGGAGTCATTTTAAAGATCTAAGAGCCAAATATATGTACGCATTCATCCATTTGTTCATTTCACCAACGTTTATCAATTGCTGGTACTGTTCTGTTGGGGGTAATATTCAGTATGTACAAATTTCCAGAGAGAAAGCTGAGATGAGATGCTTTAGAGAGCACACTGGATCTACCGTGATCCTCATTTCTCTTATTAGGGGAGGGTTTCTCCCTGCTGCCGTGTGTGTTGTGGGGGTTGTAGACCCAGGATCCCTGCCTGCCTTGGAAAGATTATTATCCCCTAGTTCCACTGAAACGTGAGTTCTTCTCAACTCGGCCCTTCTTTGACACATAATCAAATTGTGATACAGGAAGTGACATGACAACACTTTGAGGACAGAGGTAGAAATACAAGATGTTTTGATGAATAGCTGTTGGGAATCTGCGTCAAACCAATCACGTAGATGATGGAACAACGTAAATGAGAGAAGAGGGAGGAGGAAGAGAAGACTAGCACTGAGAGAAAGGGCAGGGGTCTGGATGCTGGCCCTCATGTGCAGGGGCTGGTGCTGACTCTTTCGGGGCGCAGACAGTAGGCAAGGCACCTGGTCCCTCTCTCTGGGAGTGGGGACTCTAAGTAGTCCTTTACTCCCTGCTCTCCCCCCTCCCCCCCCAGGGAGCTCAGAGTTCTTCTGGACTTTGTGTCTCATGAAACAGGAAGATCCATACGTCAACAGTCCTTTATCACATCATGGCACATGGGAAATGATCATTTCTATGGGGCACACTGCACGAGGCGGCAGACAACTGCCTCCCCAAGAGTGGAGGGGAAAATCCATGTCTTGACACCCCTGCAGCCCGTTGATGGCATGCCTTATGTGCTATGGGTGCTGTGGAGGTGTGCTCATTTCAGGCGACTTGTCTCACACATGAAAGCACAGGTGCTTCCAAGAAGGCAAGTAATCTATTCTCTTGCCTCCAGGCAACAACGTCACTTATGTGTCCTGAGAAGGCACAGTAGCCGAGTCAGCAGTGGGTGCGATGGGAGTTACCGGTGGGAGTGGGGGAGGGTGACAACAGTATTTCTAAACTAAGTGTTTGTTATCAGAGAGGTGGTGCCTGCTTGCGCTTAACCTACTCATTGTATGTTCAAAGGCAAACCTCAGTTTCCCCTTTGTTCTCTCACCTGCATCTCTAAGCCAGAGGACCCTGGAAGGACGACTCTTCCCTTTTCAAAGGACGAAAGTTTCAGAAGGACTTTCAGCTCTCTGAAAGAGCAGTGCAATAATAATTTTGAAGTGGTCCATTTAAAAAGGGCTTTCCAGACAGAGAGTGGAAGGGCGGGTACCGAGGGCTGGGGCCAGCGAGGACGGGGAGTTCTTGTTTAATGGGGATAGAGTTTCAGGTTTGCAAGATGAAGAATTCTGGGGGTAGATGGGGCTGATGGTTGCACAAGAATGGGAAGGTACTCATCACTGAACTGCACACTTAAAAGATGGTTACGATGGTACATTTGATGTCATACCACAATTTTTTTTCACCACAATTAAAAAATTTTTTGAAAAAGGACTTCCCAGCGAAAGAGTGCACCCTGTCTACTCTTTGTCCTTTCAAAGTGGCTTCCTTTTTTATTTTTACAGTATATTTTTCTAACCTTAAAAAAGAATCTTTCTCTTTTAAATGGATCTTCAACACTAGGACTTTGAACAGCACCCTTCGTTGCCTTTCCCAGGAGATTCCCAATGCCAGCGTCCCTCAGTCCTTTCATAAACAGCTTCTGAGGGAAAACACATAGCTGGGCTCCCTTCTCCTTAAGCCAAGTTGAGAAAGTCAGAGGTCACCCGCACTCCGGCCTTCGAGGTGACCAGTGGGAATGCGGGCCTCACATCTGGAGCCACAAATGTCCCCGAGCCAGAGAAACAGGAGGCAGGCCTCTGGATCCAGGCTGTGCTTTCGAGTTTATTAAAGCACAACCTTCTCTATAGCATGATATTTTAAAGCCCAGCTTAATTTATAAGGACAACAGCAACAATCACAGAAGCTTCTTATTTTATAGCCGAGATGAATCTGTTTGTAACTCATTATATTCACAAAACTGTGATTTGCCTAAGCATATTACTCTGGCTCATGAATTCTATTGTTATTATCAGCATTGTTATTCATACCTTTATCCAATGTTATTAGTTTTATCGAGTTGCCTTTTTCTTTAGTTTTCAGTAATGTCTTAAAGGCTTTGTTTTATTTACAATCATAAATTCCCTAGCGGCAGAAATGATTTTCCTGATGTCGTGGGGAAGAGGAATAATAAGAGACAGAAAAGGCCTAGATGGCCTCCTCAAAGCCATTTCGATGCCAGAGGACAAGTCCATGAGGGATTGACTCACTCACGTCACACGCGTTGACTGAGTGTTCCCATCATGCCTTGCATGATGCTGGTCCTTAGGCCACTAAGATCCAAAATGATTAAAAATGGGGCAATGGTGTCCCCCAGACCTGGGTTTGAATCCCATTTAGACTAGGTAATATGCTTAGTCGATAGCTTGTGTGAATTTTGCAAAGTTACTCTCGATATCGGATTTCCATCAGACAATAACAGCCACCACTTGTGAAATGTATGGAGTATACACTTCCATTACCTGGCATGCAGTAAATACTCAGTAAATGTTGACTATGGTTCTTTTATCTTCCTCGAGGAGCTCATAACCTAGCAAAAGAACCAAACCCTGAGATACACAGGACTGTGCTGTGAAGGGCCGGGCAAAGGCCCTGATGAGGATGAATCCAGGTGTGGGGTCTGGTGCAGGCAGGGAGGTGGCGCCAGGCGGAGCGGCAGCTTCAGCCCCGGGCCAGAACCGAGAGAGGCGAGTGTGCCAATGGGGGAGAGCCCGTTCTGGCTGAAGAGCTGGTCCCCAGAGTGGGGTCGGGGTATGAGGCTCAAAACATGCTGGGGCCATTCTGTGAAGGGCTTGAATGCCATCTTCAAGCATTTAGATTTTACTGTATTTTCACAATTCTAAGAAGCACATTTTCCTTTACATTTTAAGATCTCCGAATTGAAGGCATCTTACAATCAATGTGTTGTCATAGTTAATTGCCAGTATTTTTTTCTTTCTTAGTAGTACACAAAATTATAGTGTACTGTGCAATTGGTGCCTCAGATTAGATGAAATGTGGTGTGTTAAAGGCCACGGGACCCCAGGCCTAATCGGAGAAAGCTTCATGTTGCTGTTGTTTCCTTTCCCTTCCAGAAACTTGTTCAGTCCTGGTGAATAAATGTCCAGTTGTGCTCAGATGTAAGTCATGCTGAAAAAGGGGCTGAGTCCTCCCAACTCATGACAGTCATTGTCTCAGTGGAGGGGCCCTGGCTGAGGTGGAGTCCCCACCCAATGTGAACTGCCCTTCTTCAAAGAGCCATGCATGGAAAATAGGAAGTGCAGGCAAAGAAGCAAAACTGGTCAGAAAAGGTGCACTATGCTCCCAAGACAACTGACGCTCCTCTCGCAGAAACCTGCTCTCTCGTCCTTTGCGCAGACTGTTCACCTCACACTCCTTGAAAGCTTCTACAGCTACTTCCAAGACTGGCTCTCGCTGTCTGTGCATAACTTGTGTAACTGCTATGGGTTCTGCAGAAAGAGTTAAGAACCTAGAAAACTGGACTTTAGGGATGATGCCATAAAACAGATCTTTTATTGGTCTCAATTGCTTGAGTCTTTTGCTTGCTTTCCCACCTCTTTTGTTTCCTCCCATTCTTCTTTATGCCCCTCTTTTCTGCTTCTCTCCATTGAGCAGAGCTATCCTTGGGGCACAGTAAATCCATGGGTTGCCTATTATGGGGACCGGGATGGGGAGGCAGATGGTGAAGAAGAACCTGGAGGTCCCACCAGCTGATGCTCAGAACTATCTGAGGCTCATCTACATGCAGGGGACACAGAAGCCCCACCCCTCTCTGGTGGACCAGGGCTGGTTGCCTAGCAACTGTGCCCTCTGCTCTTTCTACACATGCTCTTCAGCATCGGCTCTTCTTCTACTTGCTTCTCTTCAGACAAGTACATGAAGTCCGTTTTTCCCCAATTTTAACTTGAGTAAGTAATATAGCAAAGAGAGGGTGGGAGAAGTGTGTGGTATGATTTTCCTTGGACGTTCAACCCTTTAAGTTTAACCAGGCCACAAAGGGCTCTGAGTAGAAGCCACTGAGTTCTCAGTGTCAGCTGTGCCACAGACACTGTGGGACTGGTCTGGAGCCAAGGTTGGGGGCAAGACCTAGAGAGTGAAAATATCCATTTGGGGTCTGGAGTATCTAGAATTCCACTCTATCACCATTGCCCTGCTCTAGGCAGGCAGGGAAGCTGCGTGAGTATTTCCAGTCCAGATCTATATTAGTTATCATATATGATGTGTGTGTATACTACAGGGTCTTTGGTGAAAAAAAGTCTTCATTATTACGTTCAGCTTCTATGCTAGGTCCTTTTAGATAGGAATCATTGGAGGCTCTTTTCAATGCTTTCAAAGAAGCTTCCAGTGAAAATGCAGTCTTCAATAGTCTTGTCACAATAAGTCCTTAATGCGGGCATGGGAATTCAGCATCTCAGCGAAGTGTGGGGGCCTTCGAGTATCCTGCCCTAACCCAAAAAGATGGAAACTCAAGTCTAATCAGTTCCAATTATTGTATCCAAGGAGAGAGAGAGAAAGGAGAGAGGGGGAGACAGAGGCAGAGAGAGGAAGAGAGAGAGGAGAGAGAAGTTATATTATTAAGGTTTCTTTATTTACATGTGAGCAGATACATTCATAATTGCTACTTTTCACAAAATGGAACATTTTCCCTTTTTTATCAATGCCTTGCATATGGTATGTACACAATAAATAGTTGTGAAAGGAGGAATCAAAGGAATCTCTAGTTCGATGGTTTTAGTAAAACAAATCTTTTCATGGGCTAAAACATGGAAAATTGATCTGTGGAGTATATGATTGAGAACTGATATGAAATTTAGTCTGGGAGATTACTTCGTGAGACAAACTTGCATGTGTTTTTCACTGGCTTTCACTGGCACAGTGTGGTAGGAAACTTCAGGTTTGGGATTGTGCAATAGAGGACAAGTCATATCTCTGGCCTCAGAATTTTCACGTACAAAATGCGGGTGTGTAGAAGGTCTCTGACATTAGTCCAGCTCTAACATTCTCTGACTCCAGATGTGGATCACTTTCCTTCTCTGGGCCTGTTTGTCTGGTCTGTAAAACGACAAGGATGCTGCTCACCCTGTATTTACTAGCTGAATAATCACCTGAATGAGAACAGAGTCATTGTGGGGTCTTTCTCATTCCTGGGCTTCTCCACATTCTGGAAGAAGCTGCATCTCATCATGGAAGGATCTGTGGGCTTCCATTGCCTCCTCTTCAGCCACGGTGCCCCTGGAAAGGGGCCTGGCATGGAAGACGGCAATGGGTGGTCCATGTCATCCTGCTCACAGTGAGGTGAGCCATTCTTCCTCCCTTATTCAGTGTGTGGACAGCCCAACACACAAGTGTCACTTGACGATGCTGTTGGGGCCCGGAAATTGGTCTTCTTGGGGAAGAAAAGGATTATTTTCTTGTCTAGAGGATGGGAGCAGAGTGCTAGATGAGGGGAGTGGGCAGTCAGGGTCATCAGTGTCCACAGTTCTTACTTAAGGGCAGATCCTGTCTCTTGTTCAGTGTTGTGTCTCTGTAGCCAGACCATACCCCAATATTTACAATGTGGTCACTAAGTAATTATTTGTTGAATGTTGAGCATTACAAGACATTCCATGGCTAGACTAGAAGGACATCTTGCTGTCTATAGAACATCCTCACGTGATTTGGAGGGTGAGGATGTTAATCACTGTGTAAATATCTGAGTAATTACTGCACTGGCAGCATTTTTAAGACGATTTGTCCTGAAATCATGGAGCAACTCGTTCTTACCACTCACATTTCATCCAGTCTTAATAGCTGACTGGCTTTGACAACATCAGAGGTATTCTTTTTTGTGTGATGTTTTTTCATAAAAGCAAGATTAGCATTTGCCTTTCACCAGCAGATTTCAAAACATTTGGGGATCATAGAGTTTGGAGGGGCCTCACTGACCCGCTAAAGTGTCACTGCCTCATTTACAGGGCGGGAAGAACTTGAGTCTGTCAAGGTTCCTGCGCTGGTGGCAGAACTGGCGTGGAGCCAGCTCTCCTGACTCCTCGTCCAGTGCTCTTTACAAGGTACCCAGTAGCCTTTGATCCTGCAGTCTTGGCAGCAATTGGAAGTTTTAAGAACTTGCCCTCAGCACAGTATGCAGCTGGGAATTTGAGATGGATAGAGCATGAAAGTGTTAGTGAATTTCAGAGAGGACCTGTCCATCTGAGAGGTAAAGAAATAACAGGTTTCTACAGTATATACATAAAGTGTGTGATGAGCAGCTGGTTTTCTTCACCATGAGAGGAAATGGACCTAAATTGCTCCAGGAAGGACTTGGGGCAGATAGTCAGGAGAACTTCCTGGCTCTGCAGAATCTGCAAAGGCAGATCCTGTTGGCCGCAGACTCACTCAGCTGCTGTGAGTGGCTTTCTGTTCTTGCACACCCATTTTCTCCCAAAGTGGAAGAGAGGCCCTGTTAGTGAGCAGGGCACGTTTCCCCGCCTGGAAATGTGTTCTAAGCAGAGCCTCACATCCCCTCAAGCTCATTGTCCTCTGCTCTTTTTTGAGCAGAGGCAGGTTGTGTCATTTTGGATCAAGCCAAGCCTGCTGAAACCACTGAAGCCACCTTGGCTGTCTTTTCTAAGCAATAGATCAGAAAGAGAGTGTTCCAGCTTTTAAATATTGTTACTCAGAATTGGGCTGAACTTGCTACAATGGGGTGCGGTTGACTGCAGAATTCCAGAGGTGGAATTTATATGAAAAGAGAATAAAACACACCCCTCTCCATATGACTGTCCATTGGTACGTGCGTGTTGAGCAAGTACGAATGTGTGCGGCACAGGTATATGTGCGCTCTTTCAGCCATGTGTTCCTGTGTGTGCACCTGAGTATTCGTGTGCATGATCAGATGTGCTTCCACAGCCAGGGATGTGCATGGACCTGGGAAGTGTGTGTGAGCATGCATGCACACATGACCCTTGTCAGTTTTTCTTTCCACATCACCTATGGCTGCATATATGTGCAGGTATCGGCAGCACATTTGCAAATGTCCATTCTATTTTTGCTCATGCTATTCTCCCGCCTTTATAGGGGAGAAATTGTTAAATGTTGGCAATGCAATAAAGAGAAACTGATTTCAATGGAATGTTCTCTTGCCCTGCAGACACATTGCCACCACTTTTATGCTGCACATTACACCGTGGTAAAATTTAGTTAATTTTATGGTTTGTTATTACAACAGCAGAGTGGATTGGGAGAGACAGCTTTTGTTGGCTCCACATCCCAAATTTCCTGGGTGTGCGTAAGAGCAGGAAGCCAGCAGAGGTCGGAAACCAAGTCCACGCAGAAGCGAAGTGGCTGCTCTAATTGGCTTTTAACTTTTGTGACTATAGGAATTAGTTATTCAGTCAGCAGAGGCTTGGCTGCTGCCCTCACAGGGGTTTATTTTGGTCAGGGAACCAAGAAGAACACTCGTGGAACTATGAGAAAACAACCAGGTGCTCAACTGTTTTGCTGAAAAGCAACACGTTTTGGTGAAGGGAGCTTTGCGTCTGAATGTGCTGCGTTCAATTCCCAGCTTTGCCGGTTATTAGCTCCTTTGTCTCTGACCTCAATTTCTTCATCTGTAAATTGGGGTTGGTGGTAGCCACCCTCTGAGGTTCCTGGGAGGCAAGCACCTGGAACACAGTGAGTACTCTGTAAGTGTTCCTTCCTCTTCTTGCTTCTTGCCTAGGAAGCCTCTTCTGTTCCAGAATATCTCGGGGGGTGAGAGAAAGCCAGAGCAGTTGGGGTTTTGAGATCAGACTGAGTACCAAATGGGAAGAGATTAAGGAGACACAAGCGGTAGTACCCATAATTTCTGAACCCTCAAATCGGGACGTACAATCTGAGAACTTTGAGAGCACTATTCTGGAAAATTCACAACAAAAATAGGTGCTGCCTGGATCGGATGCTAAGCACCTTGGGTGTGAACATGACTGAGACCCAGTAGCTCATTGGGTGATATGCCATCCGTCACTCTGAAGGAAACAAACCATTAACATTCTTACTTATGCTACTAATGAAGCTCATTAAATCCTAAATCCGAAACAGAGTTGGTATGGACTAGAATACTTGGAGAGCAGAAGCTATTTCCACGAGAATATGGCTTTCCTTGTGATTCTTCTCAGCTGGGTCCTTGGATCCCTCCACCAATGGTAGGGCAAGCAGATGACAAAGAATATGTTAGCCCCACCATCATTCCTCCACGGTCTGGCAACTTCTTCCCCAGGCTGAGAGGCTGTTTATGTCTCTACCAGTGGCTTCTTCATGCTCAGCAGACAGTGGCCCAGCAACTCCCACAGGTCTTGCCAAGTGGCATGTGTTGGGTGGGACGTACTACCAGCAGCCCCCACTTCTCCCCTAGAATGAGGAAAAAGTCTTGAGAGAAGATGACTAAGCAGATAAAGGCTTACAGATCCAGGGGCTTGTGTCCCCTATCCGGTCTTCGAAGAGCTCCAGGAGCATTGAGATGTCATAAATTCATATTCTCTGATGGTTTGGATGAGAGAAGAACAAACAATGGTATCTTTGTTTTCTGAGTTGAAACTCAGCATTTCGTGGATATTGTCAGAACTCATCATTTGATTTACGATGGCCTTGAGTATTACGCAAAAAAAAAAAAAAAAAAAAAAAGTTCCTATTTTGGCCCAGGAAGCCCCAGAATGAAAGTACTAGAAAACCACCCAACAAGGCTGACTCATTTAAGGAGAATGAACTCATGTGCTTTGGGGCAGTGGGGAGAGGAGGGCAGACTTGGGAATGAACACCCTCTGGAGGAGGATGCAGGCTTCTGAGTCATAGCATCATCGAATAATTAGATTTTGGCAATCTTAGCAATCTCTAAACCAACCCCCTTATTGTAGAAAAGGGTACACTCTTTGTTAAAATAGTGTTCTTCTCCCGGACTCAAAATATTCGTATTGTTCAGCAGCCCCAGTCCTTGCTTCTGATAAAGCTCATGGTCATTGTGGATGATGCTGGAGAGAAGTATGCTAGGGGGTAAGGTGTTATGAGTCACTGAACCCCAGACTGGAGCAAGGGGTGATGTATTTTCAGAAGATTAAAAAGCAAACAATTTGCCTTCACAAGAAAACTATGCTGAATATAATACATTTTTAGAAGTAATTTGGAAGAAGTCAAGAATTTTACAGTGCCAGAGTAATCATCCCAAGCGTTAACCTGTCGATGTAAATGTACAGACATTCTGGATAATAGAAAAGTCTGGTAAATAGAACAAAAACAATGTATGGTACCACATTTTAAAATTAAGGTGTTTTATAATCTGGTTTATTTTCTGATCAGAAAATTATACCCTAATGAGGTTACCCCTTATGTTCCCATTCAATACTTGTGTCCTGGGCACTGGGGCTTCTGAGGGGCGTTGGAAGAAATATCAGGAAAAGCATTTCTCCTTTAGTCCAATATCTGTACACACGAATGGCAGAAGGCCATCAGGGCCCCCTCTCCCTCTTGCTTAACTCACCACGAAGTCCAATCCTGATTCTGGCCCTGATAGAATGAGTGGCCCCTAAATCTTGACTTCCCCATTGTCTGCAATCAGGCTACAGAATCTGAGGTGTCACTTTCTAAAGTGAGCAGAAAACTCATACAGCACGAAAATAAAAAAGATTGCTTTCCACTCTCTGCCACTTAAATATTTTGCACCGAGCCGCAAGAATTCCATTGCAGAGATGATATTTTGCACCGAGCCACAAGAATTCCATTGCAGAGATGATACGTAGTGTAAAAAAAAGTTACAGATGTTATAAAATCATTGCAATTGTTAAATGCATTTAATTAGTATAACAACAGTAGCTAAATATGTGTACAAAACACTGCTATGCTCAAAGCACCTTATAAACAGGGAAGAATTAGGTCTTACAGGACCCCGGAGAGGGAGTGAAGTTCTCTGCGTGTAGAAGACAGGGAGGATGGGAGGGGCTGACAGGTGGAAGGAGTCCCGCGCTGTGCCAACAGACTGCCCTCCTGCAAAGTTCTGGCGTCAGTACCTACCAGAAAAGGACGGTGGCAAAGCCTTGGACAGCATCTCACCAGCACATTCCCACGGGACCCCGGGGAAGTGGGTCACTGTGTAGATTCTCCTCCATGATTGCTCTCTCTTGGGCACCCTGTGCCTTGACTCACCTCTCGGCAGTCCTGCCCTCAGGGAGAAGCCCCCTCCAAGCCCGGACAACTCCTTGAAGACCCCCCACGGTGGTCATGGCCCTCTGGCAGCTGCGTACCAGGCACAATTAGGCAGCCCAGTGCTGTTCCAGCCACACCTGCTCTCCCCATGGGGCTGTTAGCAGCTGGAGCCAGCGAGGAGTTGGGGTGAGGGCAGACACCCCCCCTCCCCGTCTGCAGCCTCCCCTGGTGCTCACCCTGGCCTAGGTTACACTCAGTTGCTTGGTTCTTGGTGCCACCTTCCCACCTGCCCAGTTTCCTTCTTCTTTCTTCTTGCTGAGGATCCAGTGGAACACCAGCTCTGGGCTGGGAGCAGGTGCAGGATGGGGAGGAACTGGGGGAGCCCATTATCACTCTGCACACGTTGTCTAATTAGCTTTAAGCTGGGAATCCTGGTAACAAGATGATGCCAGAGACCCCTCCCCACAAACCCCCCACCAGCCGTGCCCTGGGAAGGCTGTTGTGGGGGACCAAGTAGAGGAAGCCATCCCCCTGGTTTCGAACCACAAAATGGGAAACCAGCAATGTCCTTTTGAGATCATTCAGTCCAATGACTTTTAAACTGTGCCTCGAGACCCATTAATGTGTCATGAAAGCAATTTAGTGATTCATAACTAGCATTTTATATTTTAAAAAGGAGAAATATCAGAATGCATGTCGCATATAATTGGGACTTTTCCTTCAGTTGTCTATAAGCACGCGTATCCTGGGTTGAAATGTATTTGTGACTAAGTCTCAAAGAAAAAGCAGAGACAGGCAGAGTCCCACGCCTTCTGCTCTGATTTCCTCCAAGCTCCCTGAGCCAGTGGGACCCGCCCAGCGCACGAAGGTTTCTGTTGAGGAGACGTCCCACCTCCATTGGCAAGCCTGTCCTGACTTCATGAGCACTCCCCACTTCCCGCAAGTTCTTCTCTGCTGTCTGGTATGAATCCCAGTGGACGCCGTTTCTCTTATTTGGTTATAGGATTCTGATCACCTTCATGAAATAATCCTTGGTTAAATTCTCCCAGTGAGGAATTCAGAAATCCCAGCTCCTCAGATGAGAATTATGACTATGATGTCTCTCCTTCCCATTGGCTTTCCTTTCTGACATTGCCTCAGCTACCCCCAGACAAAGCCCCTGCCCCTATTAAACGAGCCTGGGATGGAGATGTTCCTGCTTCCAGACACAGAGGGAAAGCCCAGGGGTCACAGAGAACAGTGGGAAGGAGAGAAGCCTCCTGATTTCAGAGGGGACCAGGTCCCAGGAACGGAATAGGGAAAGGCTCTGTCCCACATGATACATGGCCAAAGTCTCAGCTTAAACAATAAGAATGTCTATTCTCTGGCCTGAGGGTCTCAGTCATTATGGGCAAAGAACTGTGACATCTTTTCTACATCCACAGAGGAGATGATGGTTTCCTTCCACTCCCTTCCTGCATGAAGGCAGAGGGAAGAGTCAGGGATTCCAGAGGCTTTTGGAATATTCACTTAATTAACAGTTTACTTATTGTTAATAAAATATGAGCAGTTGAAGGGAATTTAGAAATCAACTATGTATACTTCCATAGAAGATACACACACTACCCAGTGAAGTCCAGTGCTTTGCCCAAGGTCGCCCAGAACTCTGTGGCTGAGCAGAGTCTAGAACCCAGATCTTGAAACCCATGTTCTCCTTCCACTCTCTCACGGGTCCTTGACTGTCACTGCTGGTTCCTGTGGCACTGCTCCTTGTCCTGGAGGAAGGGGAGCACAGGATCAGTAGTCCTCACCCCCGGACCCTCTCCGCAGTTCGTGGGGCACACCTAGGCTTGGAGGCACGTGGCTGACTCCTGGTTCTGCCATCACCTCCTCCAACAATGGTGCCTGGGGCAGGCGGGGTCCAAGAGCTCTGGGACCCCTGAAGGGGAAGCTTGGAAGAAAAGCCCGAGAGCAATGGCCACACATTATCATGATGAGAGAGAGACTGTAAACTTGAAGTTATTACTTTTATCATTGCTATTATTAGATTTAATGGCTGAGTGAGCAGTTCACTTGGCCCTAATAGAAAAGTCCTCCTGACAACTCTCCATGACCACAGATCTGGGGAAAGGGAATTGTGAGAAATGCTCTCACCTTCGCTGGGGAGTGACACATGCGAGACTCAGACACGGACGACCCAGGTCCCCAAGCCGCAGAGCAGTGCATCTCATTCCTTCCCTGCCTGCGACTCTGAGCAGGAGGGGGTGAGGGCAGAGAGCAAGGAGGCTGCAGGCCTCATGACCCTTGGCGGCGGCAAGCACTCTGTCCTTGGCAAAGGTGAGGCGTGTGGGCGGGGATGCTATGGCCCCTCTGCCACCCCAGTTGGCCAGGTTTGGGGCTAGGGCTGGGAAAGGCTCCCATATCCATCTTCTTTCTGCTTTCAGCCGAGCCCATTAGGAATGTATCTCTGCCTCCCGATTGCTCTTCTGTGCTATTTATTTGGGGTTGTATTAATCCCTCTGTTATGATACAGCTGGGGGATGCAGAACAAAGCTCCTCATTATCATGGCCGAGGAGTTGATGCTACTGCCAGGTGACTCCTCCCTCCCCCCGCCCCCCGTCTCCACTCTGTCCTGACATGAGTGGAGCCTTGAACCTTGGAAAATGACTGACAGATCCTGAGACCCAGGCAGCAGTTCGGAAATGGAAGGTGACGAGGGGATCACAGTAAAAGGAGCAGCTTTGCTCTGTCACTGCCCTTGGTTGTCCTCCCCTTTTATTTAAAAAAAAATTTTATTATACTCTTAAGCACAACCTGCACCCCCCATATGACGGGTGTCTTGGGCTGCTTTTATGATGAGTGGGGACGCCTGGTACACCAGCTCACATTTGCAAGGCGATGGCCAGGGTTAGTGGTGCTGTGTGATCTCAGACACAGCCATCTGTGGGAGCCCAGTGGCCTCATGACCCAGATCAAATCCACAGCTCAGCTCAGGCGCTCAGCCCCCAACCCACGTCACTCACCTAAGGGGCTCGATTTGGGCCACTCACCGGCTCACAGGCAAACCCTGGAATGGATGCCCAGTGGGAGCCCCTGGCTTACCAACTTCTTTACGTTTTCCCACTTTAAGGTGTGCAGTAAAGAACAACTTAGGACTGCTACAGGGCAGAAGGCACCTTTTGTTTTTAAGGACAGAGGGCCTTTTCTGCCCTTTCTCTGTTCCTGTCGCCTCTGAACGGTTCATTGGTGAGCGGGTTGTATTTCACTCTGAGTGGTGATTGCTGTGAAAGCTTGAAAGCTTCCTTCTGATGGCTCTGCCTCTGTGAGACCATCGATGAGCTCCCTGCTGGTGCCCAGAGGCCCCAGATGGGAGGTGGCCAGCGCTGCTAAGGCCTCTCCCTCCTGGCTTAATTCTCTTCCCACCACTCCCTCTTGTGTCCTCTGCTCAGCCACACCGAACGCCTTGCTGTCACCTGAACACTGCAGGTCCTGACCACCTCCAGTCTTTGCACACACTGTTCCTTAAACTAAGCTGTTCCCTCTCTTCCATCTGCAGAATGCCCACTCAGTCCTTCCAAATCAGCTCAGGGGAGTCTGCTCTGAAACCCTTCCCCTTGCCTCCCACAGTCCCACAGCACTTTCTGGATTTCAGCTGTAGTCCTCAACACCCAATGCAAAGCACGCCCCAAAAGAGTTAGGTCTCAAGTCCATTATTGTACCCAGTGTCCAGCACAGCACCTGACTTCTTGTAAGCTCAAATAATATCTGTTGAATGAATGATGGAATCTTCCCCATTTTGCAAACAGAAAATCTTCATCACAGGGCTCAGAGCAACTGGGTCAAGGTCACTAAATAAAGATTCGGGGGCTGCAGGACTAGAACTTGGGAATCCTGCTTCCTGGGTGGGGCCACGCTCATCTGTCAGTATCCCCAAATTTCTAGAGCGCATCAGAGGCCAGGAGCCAACCCATTTTGATCTCCGTGTCGTGTGATCCCTTAAGAATGGCTGGTGCAAAAGGCTTTGAATTGTTATTATTTTGGTAATTAAAAATGACCCACAGAGCTGGAGGCCCGTGATGCAAACAAGGAAAAGCAGCTGGAATTGGCTCCGGGCTCTCAGGCGATGCCATCGCAATTAAGGGTTGTGCTTAATCGATTCTCTCTGGTTTCTGTCAAGGCAGTGTGTGACAGTCACTGGATCCCTGGGGTGTGGGGCCATAGCAGGGGACAGGCAGGCACAGGGCTGAGCACCCTTGGGCAGGGTCTTGTGGGGCCACACACAGGAGGAGCTCACCATCTCCTCGTGAGAAAGGGGAAACACGCTCAAAAAGACATAAAGATACACCAAGAGTCAGAGTCAGGCCCGGGATGAGGGAATGAGGAGGGTGGTGTCCCTGAAGAGCTGGGGAGGCTCCCGAGTGGGTTGGAAGGGTAAGGCTGGAGCTGGATTCAAGGGACAGACTCCACCTGCAGTAAAGGGCAGAGGAGGGCCATTTCGATTCTGCCTAGAGGTTTCTTCTATGGGCTGACAATAAGGTATCCTTTGAGCACAGGTTCCAGAACTTGGGTGTGCATCAGAGTCATCTGGAGGGCTTGTTAGAACACACGCTGCTGGCGCCACCCCCAGAGATTCTGATCCTGCTATGGAGCGGGGTCGGAGAATTTGTATTTTGAACAAACCAAGTGATGCTGACGCTGCTGGCCCCAGCACCACCCTTTGAGAACCCTGCCTCAGAGAAACCAAACTGAGCTCCCCCGGGAAATGAGACCATGCAAATCTCCAGCCAGGTGTGGCATCCTCGGACCTAACTTGGGTCTTGAGTAAAGACAACCTCTCCTCACCTACAGTGGTCTCCACATCTTCGAGTTGCAGGAGCATGCCATGGAATAATGCAGGCAGTAATTCTGATCACTATTATCTGAGTCAGCTTGCACAGACAGCTCAACAGGTAGGTTAGGGGTTCACAGGAGACCCCACTCCGATCCATGCTGTCCGCCCCTCACTGAGTCAACCATCTCAAGAATGGGCACGTGGTGGCCCAGGAGAGAATGTGAGTGCCTCTACACAGGCCATCCCTCGGGGCACTAAACCCTGAAGAGAAGCACCCTCTCCGTGAAAAGCCTTTCTCACTGAGGGCTGTGCCCTCTGTCCCCTGTCGTTGGGAACCCTCCTTCTCAGCAGTATGCAGAGGTTAAGGGCTTTATTATACTGAAAGCAGGAGCACATCGCTCCTCTCCCATAGTAAGCACTGCCAGCAGCACAACTTGGGGGATGGAAATGTACTTATCCCATGTGTCAGGTCGTCAGTTCTGCACACTGAGGCTGTGACACAGAATCCACATTCACTTCTTAACACCTTCTCTCTCTGCTTTGTCTGCCCCACCCCTATGAGCTGTCCCCTGTCTCCCCAGCCCACCCCCACCCAGCCCAGCCTCAGGGGCCTGCTCTTTTACCCCCAGCTTGTCCAGGGAGTGCCAGGAGTGCAAAGCGAGGGGCCTCCTTAGGGCGCCCTTATAGCGTATATTGGGTGAGCTCTGGAAGCGCAGGTGGGTGGGGGTGTGACCTGGTGGGACGGTGGAGACCAGCACTTGTGAGGTAGGCATGGCATATACTTTGGGACATAAAGGTCATCACCTATAAGCTGACTCATAAAGTTTCCCCAAGGGCATCTTCCCCTCCGGGCTGAGGAGGGGGCTGTCCTCTCCTGGGTGTTCTTCCAGCTGGTGTGGTGCTGGGGACTCATGGATGGTGCAGTCTTTCTGGATGCTGCCCGGCTTTTCCAGTCCCCAGGAATTCTGCACAGCAGATCCAGGCAGAGAACACATCCTGTCTTCTTCCTTATTCCAGTTTTGCTACCAAGAAATGCTCTCTAAGGAATTTATACCCTTTATTTTCTTGGAGGCCAGGACTCTGTTGAAGCTCATGGCTTCTGGTAATAGTGTCTCCCAGAGTCAAAGCCCCATGCCCTCTGATCCTTGAGCACAGCCCACTGGACCAGAGGTAGGAGGTGTGGCACAGGGTTAAGCGGCTGCCCCAGTGCTGGTGCCCTCAAGCATCCTGCACAAAATGCTCCTTTTGTCCAGCCCTGTGCCTCCCAACCTATGAGCCTCAGTGATGTCATGATGAGTCTTGGCGGGGAGGGTGACAGCGGCGGGAGAGTGACATGGGCCGAGAAGACAAGAAATGCAGCTGAGAAGGTGGCTCAAAATAGCTCATGGAGAACAGGCTTCTGCTTGACAGGCTGACAAGGATGTGCCTGGAGCCAAACACTCCTCTTTGAATGCTCCGTCTCTTTCTAATTATGGATCTGTCAGGAGGAAGAGAGGCCAGCGCCTGCCTGACCCCAGTGACCCTTCATTTAACATGGAGACAGGAAAGGAAAGCTCAACCCCATTAGCAAGGCCAGATGCCTCATTGGGAAGACATCTGCCCGCCCCCCATCCCTTCCATGGGGACTGGAAGTTCTTTTTGCCCCTGCCACTGGAGAAGAGAGCCCACCTGTGCCCCCAAGAGGGGCAGGTCTCCTGTTCTCAGAGCCTAATAGGAAGAGCTGGGACCTCCTCCTCATCCAACAGGTGGGTAAGAAGGCTGCACAGTGAAGGACTTGCTGGAAATTTCTCTGCCATCAGGGACTGACTTCCCATCCCATTTTTGTATGCCAAAATGGAACATGAGCTCTGACATTTTTTTTAAAGATTTGTTAACTTATACATGAAAAGCCTTTTAAAAGGATTTAAATTTAGTATAATTTGATGAGTAAATCACACAGAGTTAAAATGGTCCCTCCTCACCCAGAGTGTTTGCTTCTGTGTCTCAAGGACCTAGAGCATAGCTAGCCCTCAATGCGTAGTTTTGAATGAGTGGCTGACTGTGGTGTTATAAAGGTGATCAATGAAATTCATTCAAAGAGGGCCTCATTTTCCAGGCAAGCAGGGCATGTGTTGATCTTGTTCTAGAAGAGGAAGAATTTACTGATTCAGAAGATCTTGGGGTAGTGGGGAGACTAGGAGGTCAATAGAATTTGATAATTAACAATCATAATCTTTCTTGAGCCTTCAGGTAAAAGGTCATCTTAGAATAAAAATGCATTCAATTTTGATTTACACAACTGACCTATTCTTGGCACTTCTAAGCCCTAGATTGCAGCCTCCCCTGGGAGCGTCAAATTCTGGGATGCTCTAGTCGTGAGCAGACCCCAGGGGCCATCCTCGGATGGTGGATGGTGGGCTTAGGGCCTGGGTTTGCAAGACTGTTCCCCTCCTTCCCTCCCTCCCTCTTTCTTTCATTCCTTCCTCACTCCCTTCCTGTCACAGAACTTGAGTACCCACTCTGTGCCGAGCACTGGGCATAGGTCCTGGAGGAACCGTGGGGAACGAGACAGACATGATTCCTGCCTTCAAGGAGTTTACATTCTAGTTGGGGAAACAGACATAAATAAATGGCTATAATTGTAGGTGGTGTTACAAAGAAAATAAAAGTGGGCAAGGGGATGGAGACAAATTAGAGGGATGGGAGCCGTCAGAATCAGGAGTCAGGAAAGGCCCCTCTGTGGACAGAAGATGCTTGAGTAAGACACCTGCAAGAAGTGCGGGAGCAGCCATGTGAAGTCCTCTGGGAAGGCGTCCCAAGTGGACAGAATAGTCCTGAGGCAGAGACTGTGGCTGGAGGCACTGCAGGAAGGCTGGAGAGATGGAAGTGAAATGAGCAGGGAGCAGAGTAGGGGTGGATGAGTATAGAGAGCAGGGGTCAGATCATGTACCCATAGAAATGCCTGGGACCCATTGTTTAAGGGCATTCAGGCTTCTGCTTCCGAGGTATATTAGTCTGTCTTCTCCAAAGAAACAGAACCAATAGGAGATAGATAGAGAGATGGATAGATAGATAGACGGACAGATAGATAGATAGGTTTATTATAAGAAATTAACTCACATGATTATGGAAGCTGAGTAGTCTCAAGGTCTGAAGTCAGCAAGCTGGAGGCACAGAAGAGCCAAGGATGGAAGTTCCAGTCTGAGTCCAAAGGCCTAAGAACCAGAAGAGCCAATGGTGTAAATTCCAGTCCAAATCTGAATCTGAAGGCAGGAGAACACTGATGTTCCCTCTCGAAGACAGTTAGGCAGAGAGAGAGAATTCTCTGACATGCCCAGAATAATGTTTAATCAAATATCCGGGCATGCTGTGGCCCAGTCAAGTTGACACATAAAATTAACCATCACACAAAGTGATTTAATTCAAGATCTGTGGCAGAGAAGAGAGACTGGGCAGAGGTGACAGGAAGGGCTGCCATACCTGAGAAGTCAGCTTTTGTGGCATCCGCTGCCTGCCAGGCCCTGGGGGCTCTGCACACCCGTGCCTGTCCCCTTTTACCCGTGCCGGTCCTTTTACGTTGAGTACCCACTCCGAGTACCCACCTTCGACATCTGAGAATGACCTGCTGGGCTTACTTGTATTCATTTCCTAGGGCTGCTGTAACAAAGTACCACAAACTGGCTGGCTTGAAATAAAAAAAAATTATTGTCTCACAACTCGGGAGGCTAGATGTTAAAATCAAAGTGTCCGCGGGGCCGTGCTCTCTCTGAGACTCGGGGTAGAGTCCTTCCTTGCCTCTTCTTAGCTTCTCACGGCGGCCGTCCATCCTTGACACTCCTTAGCTTGCAGCTGCATCACTCCAATCTCTGCCTCCATCTTCACATGGCATTTTCCTCTCTTATAAGGACACCAGTGACGTTGGATTAAGGCCCACTCGAATAAGCTCATCTTATCGTGATTACATCTTTACAGACCCTATTTCCAAATAAAGTCACATTCACAGGTACCAGGATTAGGACTTCCACATACCTCTTGGCGGGGGACACAATTCAACCCATAACACTTGTCTTCCTGGGCTTTCCATAGGAGCCAGAGACATATCCAGAGGGGCCCTGATTCCTAAAATTGCAAGAATTCCACTGCCATCTTTCAGTTACCAACAAACTCACTAACTGTAGATGGCCACGCATCCCAAAGCTTCCCGTGATGCTCTGGAGCATCCTTGCCCACACCTCACATCCAGGGGAAATTCTAGGCACCCTAGAAGCTACTCTGAGAAGTTAAATTGGAGGCACAGAGTGAGGGTTTCTTTCTTCTCCTGGGCCGAGCTAAAAGTTCCCTAGAGGAAGGGACCAGCGCAAGGAGCCCTGGAAATGAAGGTGGGTGGGGCAGGGGTCTGAGCTGCCGCAAGAATGTTTTTGGCAGTTTGCCAGTCAGAGGACCCCGCCCCCCCCCCCACACCCCCACCAAAATTCCTGCCAGAGAAGAGAAGGCTGCTGTCCTGTTTTGTTCTCTATGGAGGGCTTGTGTTTCTTGATTTTCCTCTGTTTCCTAAGGACACGAGAAAGGATCGTGAGTTGGATTCTGTTTCCTGTCACCCATCACCTGATACTCAGACACCTTTCCAGGAATCCGTGATGCTTATGTTTGGACAAAATTCAGTTCTCATCCATTTTCTGATGCCCCCACCACCCTGCAGCATCCAGAGAGAATCCTTCCAGAATAAATTCTGGGTTTAGGCATCTCTTCCATTAGCCATGGGGAAAGACAGTTTAATCTGCAAAAATACTTTAATGTTATCATAAGGGCTCTGCAATTCTGAACATTTTTAATAGTTAACACTCATTCCTTTCCCCATGCAAAGAGAGAGATTTATTCTGGCCAGTTTATCCCAAGTAAATCTTAGGTATCTCACTTTTACATTTTAACGAGAAACAAGCACTTTGTAATAACTGCTCAGATTAAACTCCAACATACTCTCAAACCATTAACCTGAAGGAATTGTAACGATAAATTAAACATATTAATGAAGCTGTACTACAAGCTGGAAATTTGTTGGGTAAATTGTAGCATTATTAACAACCAACTTGACTTATCACAATCTATCATTGGAGGGAAATGAACTAAAACAGTGATTATAGGACATGCAAACCCTGCCAGAATAAATAAAAACAGAAATGACTGTTAACAGGAAATATGAATCTGCTGGGACATTTTCATGTGAGTGTCAAACCTGGCAGATCTTTTAAATTTTTCTTGGATTCTCTCCCATCCTCCCTTCTCTCCTTTGGCTTTCTCCTAATCTTCCCTTCCCATCCATTTCCTTCACGCTCCTCTCAGGAGGACTGTAGAGTCCCCATTTGGGTTTACTGGTGGACATCCTTGTCCTCAGCTTTCCACTAACTTTGTAGAAGGAGCCCGGTGTTTGTACACAGTGGAAATCTCCCCGGGGCCCTTGTTACTCATTGTTTGCTCATCTCTGATTGTCCCTGTGTGGCTCAGCACAGCCCAGCTCCATCTCAGTCCTCAGGCGTATGTTGTAATTATTTGCAGCTGAATTAGTTTGCGCCTCCTGTAGAATGGCAGAATCTTACGCTTGGAGGAACCAGCGAGATATGAAGCCCTCGCTTCCACACGACAGAGCTGAGGCACAGGAGGTGACACAGCTTTCCCACAGCCAGGCAGATACTGAAGTGGCAAAAAAAAAAAAATGGAACTTGCAAGTCTTCTCAATGTCCCATATCCGTACATGAGATCACAAATTTCTCAATCCCGGATTCAGAGCTTTTGGCAGAATCCAGTGGGCGGAGCGGTCACAGTCTGAGGACGGGCCACTACAGTGGCCTAGCAGGGGCACAGCCACCCATGGCCCAGAGGAGTCCATGGTGCAATGACACCCTGTACAGCAGAGCCCCTGCCCAGCAGGAGGACCTAGCAGACCTACTTTGGGGGGAGGACCTGCCTAGGTGGACCCAGGTCAAGCCTCTGGGTGAGGGTTGGGGGTTGAAGACTTTTCTTTTACTGTCCCCTCATAGGCCTTGAGGGTACTAACACCTGAGTCCTCAGCTCATTGTGAGGATTGGATGAGATGATACCACTACAGTCCACCTTGTAAAACTGAAACCTAAGCAGACCACATGGTATCATGGTTGTTATTACTGGCACACCAACACACCCCTCGTCACATTGTCTGAAGAAGAACTAAGAAAATATGAGTGATTTCCACCATCAACCCCACTGCCTTCTCCCCAGCAGAGATAACCTAAGGCAATTCTCCAATACAGGGTCAGGCTGATGAGAGAAGGTAACATTAGGACAGTAGAAAGGAGAGGAGAAGGGATGAGAGAGCTGGTTGGGAAGCAACCAAAAGAGGGAGGAGATGCTCTTCTCCTGGAGCGAGAGTCTTGGCCTTTGTGGTTGGCCAACTTAATGCAGCTGGCAGGAGCCTGAAAAGCCAGCAGTTGGAGAAGAGAGGTCCTCAGGCTCTTGTGTTGGGGAAACTACAGTTCTAGAATCTGGAATCTCCTCCTCACGCTCCTGGACCCCTCAGCTTCATGTTCCCACCAGGGCATCTGTCTGTTGGGTTTCATGAATCAACCACTAGCCCTCAGCAGTGTAGACATACAGGTGATTTACAGCCAGGTTGGGGGCGGGAGGGAAGACAGGCTGGACAAGGTGAACTCATGGGGACCACAGCTCAGTGGTCACCTGAGTTATGAGGCTCTCCTTCCATAGATCTCTTCCTGCCGTGAATTTCCATTATGTCACCCAGTGTACTTCGTCAGTGCCAGAGGAGAATTCACCAATACAAACATGCCCCCCTCCCCAACCCTTGTGCTTCTGATCTTAAGGCCCCTCTGGCTGACATTGTCTAGAGGGGACCCCAGAGAGGTGATGGAACAACTGCTCTGTTTAAAGTCTGAATAGATGTATAAGTCATAGGAAGTTGAATGCCAGGATGGTGATATCCAAACCTGGTTTTGTGACATCCCTTACTTCCTGAGTGTCTGGTTGTTTCAAAGAGTCACCCAAGGATCTCCCAAATTCCTAAAGCAAAATAAGTAGGCATAGTTTAAAAATGCACATGGTACATCATGTGCTTAAGAAGACGGGACAGGTGTTTTAAAGTAAATGAGAAATGGTGATGGAGTGACTCAGCCCTAAATGGCCAGACACTCTTTGGGGTTTGAGGCTGGAGAATGGCCCTGAGAGGTTGACGTCAGACTCACTTGCTGGGGAGGGAGCTGTGGTTCAGGCTGCTCAGCCATGCTTCTTTCTTGTGGTGTGACAGAAAGAGTGGAGGCCACAGCCTTTTGCATCCTGCTGTTCCATCTACGAGAATAGAGATGAATATGACAGCCTTTGCAGGGAGTTTGAACCCAAGCCTTGGTCTGTCTGGTTTCTGGGCTCAATATAAATTGTGTCTCAGACCAGAGTGCCTGCATGCAAAGATTTCCAGATTTCTCTGGCATGCTCCTTTTGCAAACCCTTTTCCTCACCGTATTCAGTCTCATTGTCTGTTTTTTTTCTCACTGTAATTGTGCCCAATTTGGCGATTGAGAGAAAACAGGCATGGAAACTGGATGGTAATTCGCCCAGACATCAACACAGTTGGATAGACAGACAAACAAACTAGCCTCTGCTTGTTGCCACTTCCTTCTAGGGTGGACCTCTAGGGCTTCCTATGCCTCCTCCTCCCCGTGTTGGCTCCCCTCCCTCCATCCCCAGGCTCAGGTGGGCTGTCTCTCCGGGGACTTGGACCTGTGCTGGGAGGTCAGTCACCTGTGCATGGGCCTCCCCAGTACTTGTACCTTGGCTCTCTCCAGAGTGCTTTCTGCTCCTCCCCACCCCCAACCCACAGAAATATCTTTAAAATCTTGTCTTGAACATTCACCAGACTCCAACACATGTCCCCGAGGGCTCCCTCCTGCCTGTCTGTCTGCCTTCCTGCAGGTCTGTCTGCTAGCGCGTGCCGACATAGCAAACACACATGGTGCTCCAACCCTTCAGCTCAGCGTTGCTTTGAGCGAGCCCTACCAGGGGATCAGAAACGTGGAGAGCAGATGTCAGAGGTGACCCACTGTCTGCTGTTTATGGGAGTTGCTCATTCCCCGGGTCAAGGATTGTGTACGGAGACTGTCACAGCCAGTGCAATGAGCATCCAAGAGGTTGTCACTGGTGTCTCTCTGGGAATTGGACCATGATTTAAAAAATAAAAATAAAAAAGCTTGCCTAGAACACAGACATGCTAGGGTAACTGTAGATCTTACATTCACGCGGATCCCAGGTTTGAAATCCTTGCCTTCAGCAGCTTGGCAGATAGAAAAATAACAGTTTGTTTTGTGTGTGATCTGAGTTAACTTAACCAACCCCTGCCAAGCTCTTCTGTTTGTCAGGAGAAAGAGCTGGAGGGAGGTGAGGGCATCATAAGTAAGCGTGTGTGAGGGGCAGCAGGAGAGCCAGGTGAGGAGGCAGCGAGAGGGAAGTGCTGGCTGGTGAGTGTGGAGCGAGAGATGTGTTGGCATCCTGCAGCTGCTCAAGGATGGAGACGGGAGGGGTGGCAGGGAGTGAGGGTTCCAGGAATGAGAGGGCAGGAGAATGAGATTTGGGGCAACAAGTGATATTTCCAGTCGTTGGCTCTCCCTGGGGACACCATATGTCCCCTTCTCCTGGAGCAGTCACTCTCAATCTTTAGTGAACACAAGATGGCCTCAGGGGTTTGTTATATGTAGACTCTGGCCTCACCCTGTGATGCAGCAGATCTGCAGTGATGCTGGAGAAGTTGCATTTCTACAAAGTTCCCAGATGCTGCTGGTCAGGGACCCACATTCTGAGAACCACTGCACTAGGGAAGCCAGAAAAATGCAGTGCTTTAAACTTTTCTAATCAGGAAGTCACAGGGCCTCATATGAACTGGGCTCATACTTCGTCCACCAAAAGAAATACCTTCATTCATATGAAATGCTTGGGGAAGCACTGAACCCCTAAACCCGCTCTCCTCTTTCAATCAGAAGGCAAGATGTGAAAGGAGGGCCTTTCGTTTACAAGGTGCGGGAGGTTGAACTGTAGGCCTCCAAAGAAATGCTGAAGTCCTAACCTCCACTGCCTGCGAATGTGACCTTATTTGGAAATGGGGTCTTTGCAGATGTAGTTATTTAGATGCAACCCAAGTCATTGTGAATCCAATGATGGGTGTCATTATAAGAGAAAGGGTGGGAGATCTGAACACATTGACAGAGAGACACAGGAAAGAATGCCACGTGAAGACAGAGGCAGAGATAGGATTTGTGCTGCCACAGCCGAGGAATACCAAGGATTGCCAGCTACCACCAGAAGCTAGGAGGAAACCAGGAAGGATTTGTCCCTAGCACCTTCAGAGAGTGCAGGGCCCTGCCACACTTGATCTCAGACTTCTAACCTCCAGAACTATGAGACAATACACTGGTGGTTTTAAGCCACTCGGTTTGTGGTAATTTCTTATGGCAGCGCCAGCAAACTAATCCACAGGGTCTTCAGAGTTCCATTGTGTTGTTCCCTTCAGAGCACCCAGCATGACCACCTTGGGTGGGTCTTCTGTCTGCTGACTTCAAGGCTGATGCTGTTCCCAAGCACATCCACAGTTCAGCTTTGGGTTGCTGACTGTGAAGCCTCGCTTGGAGGACACCAAAGGACTGGAAGCTTTTGCCAGGGCAATCGAATTGGGTGGCTGGGAAGGCAGGGAGATGGGGAGTGGGAGAAGGATGGAGCGTGGCTGCTGCCCTGCATGATTCCACCAAACCTCCTTGACCATCATGGCAGGGGAAGGTGCTAGGCTTTTCAGGAGTTTAGACAGAGTGAAAGAAAGGTTAGGATGACAAACCTTCTTATAGAGCAAGAAGTTCAATGATCTTAGAGCACCAGGAAACTAGCATAAGGAAAAAGAAAAGTGGTCTCTTAGGAATGCAGAGCTTAAAATTATGGTGGAGGAGTGCAGGGGCAATGTGTTTGAAGAGTAGGAAACAGGTGCAGAGAATCAGAAATTACATGAGGCCTGAGAACAGACCTTAGCTTGAAACCCTCATCATGACACCTGCCATGTTGTAGCTTTCTATTTCTCAATTTGGGGTTACTTGGCCACTGCCTGGGGATCACCAGTGGTCCCATGCTCCCCCTCAGCCATGCTGAGTGAGAATTTGAGTGGACAGGGCCTGGGAAGCTGCATTTTCACAAACCCCACAGACGGATTTATGCCCACAAAGTCTGAGAACTGTTCCTACAGATGCTTCATAAACACTCACAGGTTCTCCCCTTTCTAAATAAGATTAGAGGAAACACAGAAGAACGGAAGAGAGAGGGAGAGGAGGGGAGGGGGTTAAGAGTTTTTGGATGGCTCTCCCCTAAATCGTCTTGCGTGAACCTCTGTGGGGGCAGGCCACCCCCAGCGCCTGTGGATACACCTTTCCTCCCACAGTCAGACCAGGGCAGGGCGGCCATGCCTGGCCAACCGTCACAGGACTGGAATCAGCGGCCTGTCGCACCTCTGCCACCTACTGGCTTTAGGAGAAGATGCAGAATTCAACAGAGTTCACGCTGGTTAAAGAGCAGCTTCAAAAAACAGACACAACTCACATACACACACACACGCACACTACCCAACAGGGCCCCTCTGGCCCGGGGAGCCCACAGAAGCAGCTGTTGGTTCACCTGTTGTCACAAGGACAGAGCATCAGATCTCTCTGTTCAGGGGCGAGATTGGAGGCAGAGAAGGAAAAACGAGAGCAAAGAGCAGGATGCTGACCAGAGGCTCTAAAGAGACTTCCTCTTCCTCCATCCTTCCTGCTTTCCAGTAAAGACCACAGGAGGTGGAGATGTTAGTGAGAGTTGTGGAAGCACCACTCTGCAGGGAGGGGCAGGGACAGGCCAGCCGCTGAAGCTTTCCTGGCTCCAGGTCCCAAGGAAGCAGGGAGGGAGGGAGGGTGTGAGCAGAGCCCTGCGAGCTGACCCTCCCTCGGCTTCAGCCAACTCTCCCGCATCCAGAACAAGTGAGCACAGGTGATAGCATACCCTTCCCTTGAGGCTCCGGCTGCTGGCTAGTACCAGGGTCTTTTCTGCCTCAGTTTCCCCCTTAGTGCACAGACAGGGCTGTGGCATGAATAGATGTGTGCCACTGCCTACAGAACCCTGCCGGAGTGTTAGGCCCCGGGCTGACTTCCTCTAGTGATCAGAAGGGCAGGACTGTGTGCACATATCACCTGTCTGGCCAGGGAGGGCTCCAGAACCTCCCGCAGCTGCTCAAAGGAGTGGTGACCCCCCTGACTTGCCCTCCTGTCTGACCAACTGCAGGCCCACTTGCTGAGTTCCTGATGAACTTCCGACCTTGCCTTGTCTGGGGCCATGACCCTGTGTCAAAACCACTCGAGGTTGAGTTTCATTGACCGGGTTACCTCAGGTCTTCGGGGAAAACAGATCAACAGATCACAGCCGTTCCCAGGAGTCACAGATTCCTGCGCTCCTCAAGAATGCTCCCTGGCCTACAAACTCTGCCGCCTGCCCCCCTTCGTCCGCCTGGCTCTTTCTCCCTTTCCACCCCCTGCTCTGGGCTTTCTTCCCTACCCCTTCTGAGCAGCCCAGCCAGCCGGCTGTAACCTGAGCCAGCTGAGGGAGAGAACGGGCTGGGAGGCTCGCTGAAGCTGGTGTCCAGGCCATGAGTGCTGTCCTTCCCTTGCTTGTGGTGCCTCACTTCGCTCTTGCTGTGCACAACTTTGTCATTGTGAAACCACTGTGGCTTGGCGAGGGCAAGCCAAGGACATCGATTGCCACAGAGCATAAGCAATCAGGTCGGACTTTGGTTCTTGCGTTACTGAATCACAGACCAGTAAATCCGATCCCGTCCAACACAACATAGCACAATCAAATAAAATCACCAAGCCCAAGCAACAGGGGGCTTCACAGCACCCCATGGACTCATCTCACTGCGTTGATAGAACTGGGGAGCTGGGGGCTAAGCAGTGGACTTTCCTAGTCACACGCCATCCCTTACTTAAAGGATTGTTAACAGGAAGTCAACACCAAGGCAGCATGGTGAGGGCAACGGGCTCAGCAACCAAGAGACTTGGTGGAAATACAATGGTGCCGTGAACCTGGGAGGTCGTTCCACCCTGGGTGTCCATCCCTCGTCTCTTGGAGGGCTGGGGCCTAAGGACACTTTACTAACCTGGGCCACCACACCGATGTGAGGGTGCACTGGAATAATGATCACGAAAACCCTTTTTGAAGTTTGCATTCTAAGCTATTGTTAGTTGAGTAACTGCTTTATAGACAAGAGTTAAATCCCTATTTTAATGTCTTGGCCTGGAGGCCTGTGAGAGGTGGGATCTCTCCTCCACGGCAACTTGATCGGGGAAGTGCTAAAATAAAATACTGTGACGAAGTCCACCGTTTTCCATGAGTCTAAACTGGGTGATTCTGTTTATATCTAGAATATCAAAGTTTTCCAAAACTCCAGTTAGCTCGCTATGGAGAAATGTGTTGTTCCCTTAACCCAAACACAAGAAGTTGGCTGTGAGAGAACGGGAAGAATGCGGGGGATTCAGCATGATCTACCCTCCAACACAAAGTGGGCGGCCTCTTGGTGCTGGAGGACGGTTTTGTATTTTAGTCGTTTGAGACTGTAAGTAGGTTCTCTCACTTTTGTTAAAGGAATGAAAGTATGCATCTTCAAGGGTCTTATGGCAGGTTCTCCAAGTTGGAAAAGTGCAGTAAGGATTATTTTCTCCATTTTACGAAAGTCAGATTGTGTCAGTTCCCACCTCTGAAACAGACAACACTTCCCCTTTGCCCACAGATTAAAGCCCCGGGACTCGATGGGCATTCGAGGGCCTCTTGTACCTGCATCCAACCTACCATCCCAGCCTTCCCTCCCACCGTGTCCCTCTCAAGTCATGTGCCCTGGCCATAGCTGGCCACTCCCCATTGCACACACATGGCACTTTCCTCCACCCCCACCTTTACTCATGCCAGCTGGTCCCAGCACATGTTCTTCCTCATTTGAATCATGTTCCTCCTTTAAAAGTCACGTCAAATTGCCCCTATTCTGTGAAGTGCCCTCCTTGGCACTAACTGTCCCTTCCTTTTCACGGCCCCACGCAGCCTGTTATCCGTACATGCTTCACTCAGGACGAGCTTGGTGTGTGGCCAGGGCATGTTGCCAGAAGATCTGGTAGAAAATTCTGAATCTACCACTTGTTAGCTTTATCTGACTTTGGGCATGTCATTGAACCTCTCTGAGTCTTAGTTTACTTACGTATCAAACATGACTGAAATCACTGTCCTCCTAATCTCATCAGAACCGTAGCTCATTTATTAAATCAACAAGTGTTTATTGTGCACCTGCTATGTGTGGTGTGGATTAAATTAGGAAATAAACGTGAAACTGCTTTCTAAATGGTGTTTTGTATTTTAGTTGTTTTAGACAAGAAACCCTTGAGGGAGGGAACCAGCCAAATCCCCTTTGAACCTTTTGTAAGATTCCCTCTGTGTCCCCTGTAGCAGGATTTAACACAGTAGGTGGTCAGTTAGTGTTCCACAATGGTGTGAACTAGAGAAAATGAGACTCCCAGAGGTCGCACATGGTGCGCCAGTGTGAGAGCCCCTTGGTCCCCTGTTTCCCAGGCCTCAGTCACAGAAACATTTTCCTTGCTCCCAGATCCTCTGATCTGCTCATCTTAGTTGCAAAATGAAAAAGTCATGGAGGGAAGCCATCGAGGAATAAGAGTGTTTTCCAGTGGATAAATGAAATGCTTGGGAGGGTGGAAGATTATTCTTAATTATCTGACACCTTTGTTTATGTAGTGTCCATAATTAATAATAAAATAATAATAATAATAAAAACTCTCCAAAGAGCTTGCAGTGCATTGGAGGCTGGGGAAATAATTACCTGCTTAGGAATCTGAGACGAAATTAAGTGGCGTGAGACGGTTTTGTTCCTGGCTTCTTTTTGCCTCCCTTTCACCTGTGCAACACAAGCTGAGGTGAGCAGAGTCTCGCCAGGCTGAAGAGACAAGGGTTTCCATCCTACTACCCCTGGACCACCTTAAGGGACGGGAAATAAAGCTCACTGCCTAGTGAATGCAACCAGAAGTCCAGTCCATGAACTCCGTTCTATGGACCCAGGATGCAAGGACATTCTCATCTGGGTCCTGGGGTCTTGTGATGTGGATGGTCAGTGGGGCATCTCTCGGAGCCCAGAGAGTGACCATTTGTTTGATCTCCTGAGATTTCCCAACTCTCACCTCCCCCACCCATCTCCTCCCCTGGCCATTCCCTCCCTTTCCCCTTCCTGTTAATTGGGGCAAACTACGAAGGCCCCAAGAAGCAGAAGGCAACCAGCGACCCCTGGTGGTGGGCACTGGCATGAGGCCGACCAAAGACGACCACAGGTAAAGATGTGAGGAGAAAGGGCAGAACCACATGCTCAACATACAAAGTGTCCTTCCCTCTGTTTTAAATCTTCAATCAGTCTGCAAGATAAACTCTGAGATTTTTGGGGGGGAATGATAGATAAATGCAGATTTTCAAAATGACATAGACTTTGGAGAGAAATTCCTGAACCAGCTCTAAGCAAAATTATAAAATCTGTGACCCAAAATGAGATGTCTCTTTAGTTCCTTGAAAATGCCCCCTAATTCTCCATCCTGAACCAACCAAGTTTCTGTTGTCCCCTGCATTAACCTTTCACCAGGCACCACCATTGTCTCCTGTCATGGAAGAATTGGTGCTAGCAACAACAATATAGATATATAGTCTATGTAAGTGTACAATCTGGAACTTCGAGTGCATCTACACTCCTCATTTTGCTGATGGTACCTAGAGAGACTGGGAGACTCAGCCAATGGGACCAGACTCATCTCTTGCACCCCTTCCAGGCCAGGATCTTTCACTTTGCCACACTCTGCCCCTCCCCAGTGGTTAGCTTCCCCTCCCTCATCAGAGTATTTATATCATAAAAGATGCTTAATGCAAAGAATAGTTCCGCAAATACTGGAATTCAAGGATGGTGGTGACCATAGAGAAGATCCCTGTATGGGAGTGTCTTTCTTTCCTCAGTGTGACTGCCTGTTTACCTAAAAGTTTATATAGGTTAAGGCATGGAGCCTATTTGAGCTGCTGGAGTGGGAAATAGGTGAATATTCTGATTTCTCAATTGCATGAGCCCTTTGTGGTTGTTTGGGGACAAAATGAAGGGGAGTGGGAAAATGTGACTTTGTTTTTCCCCTTCACCACTAACTTTCCGATCTATATCTGTATACAATCTGTAATCCATGAATGTGCCAGACCTGACCCTCAGAGAGAAGATGAGAGGATCATCCCGGCACCGTGGTCTAGATTCTGGCCCTGGGAAATGTTTTTGTGTCATGATTTCACAGTCCACCTCTAGAATCGCAGTGACCAAAGGCAAGTCCTTAGCAATGGCCTTCTATCCAAGCACCAGTCCTGAATGTCAGTCATTTGGTCTTGTTAGTTACTGTCACTTCGCATTCCATAGATCTCAGACTCACTCTTCACTTCCCACCCACACCAGTTTTCCCGCCCAAGGGAATCTTGGTCATCCAGGTGTGATAATCCAGAATTGTCACTGATTCTTCAAGCTCCATCATCTTCTACCTCCATCCTTCTCCTTGGTTCCCACTGCCTTGAGGCTAGACCAAAACGAACATCACAGTCCTTTACTGTCATTCAATTTCTAGTCTCTCCTTGTCAGGATCATCCAGTATAAGAGATTATGTTCCAGGAACGTGCAACTTGCTATAACAAAAGGGATTATGAAGGGGATTTATTTCCATACGGTCCCAGATGCCCACCATTCAATACATGTTATCCCTTAACATATCCTTAAAGTGTATTAAATAATACTTCAAATGAATTTCATAAATAAGACTTTATGTAACCATTATTAGCTTAATACTGACTCTGGGCTTAAAGAAAAGTGATGAGGACACAAGGGCATGTTCCTGGGGTGGAATGTGGTAGGCAGAGAGGGAGGTGGGAGCGCAAGGACCATCCCCACCCACATCCAGGAGGCCAGCAGCAAAGAGAGGTCCAGGTCCAGCTCCTGCCTCAGCTCCATCAAGAAGAATTGAGGGCCACTTATCTTACTGTAAATCTCAGTGTCAAGACTCACAGGGACCTGAGCCTAGCCTCTCTCCCTTACTAATGAGTAACCTCAAAATGTGAGCTACGAGAGATGTGTCCTGGGTGAATGAGTATCCTATGGACCTCCTGTGTTAACAGCCGAAAACTTTAATTTAGCACTGATGATGTGCCAGGAGGTGTGCTAAAAGCTTTTCATCTACCAACTCATTAAATCTTCACATCGGTCAAATGAGGTAGGTACTGATATTCTTCCCACTTTACAAATGAGGACACCAGGAGTTGGAGAAGTTGGCTCATTTCCCAAAGGTCATGTAGCTTGCTGATGGCAGAGCTGGGTTTGGAGCCCATTGACCGGCCCCTGGAACCCATGAGCTTAATCACTACACTCTATAATTTCTTGGGTAAGCCCAGAAAATAACATCGTAACAGAGTAAGTGCTGGCCAAACAGAGAAGTGAACATATTATGATTGCAAAAGGTGCCTGGACCCGATTCCAACGTGTGTGTGTGTGCAGAGGCTTCCCCATACCAACAGGCAGTTCTCGGACACCGGTGTATCTGAGAACTCAGCTCAATCCAATTCTATCTCCCTGGAGATAGAATCAGACTCCAGGTGAGGGGCTCAGTCCCACAAGACCGCCCTCCACTTCAGACACTGTCATTGGTCAGGAAATTCCATGGGTTTTGGAAGCTGTGAGCCAGGAACTGTGGATGAAGATGAAATGTATATGAGAAATCTATTTTGGTCATCAGAATGGCTGAATATATATTTCTTATAAATCGCAATATCACAAACATTAACATTATAATATTAGCATATTATATCAACATACTGATTCTTAATATTAATATTCCAACCACTGATCTCCTGCTGTTAGTTATTTCCTCCTTGGTCTCAGTTTCCCCATCTGAGCATGGGGAGACAGCTCCCGCAGGAGCAGGAGTGGTGGCTGTGGGTTTTGCTCTGTGCCTCAGAACTGCAAGATCAATAGTTTAATTGCTGTGAAACACACGGGCCTTGGTGATGCCGTATAAATAATTGTAATAACTGTGGCTGGTGACGGATAGGATGGTTTTCCAATATCTTATTTTAAAATGCATTTCTCTACAATTAACTCCACATGCTTCTGGCAGAATGAGTATCCCATACAGGCACTGATGATGATGATCATTTTTTTCTTCAGGGCACTTCAGCTCTGGTACCCCCCACCTTTTCCAGGCTCTCCCTCACTGGGATCAAAGGTCACCCGTCTGATTTGAGGAGCGTGTCTTTAGGCCCCGCAGTTGAGGGTGGGGGCAGCTTAAAGCCCCGTCTCTGTGGTTTTCCTGGAGACGAAGGGTAGTCAAAAGACCCTTTGTGAAATTGCAGCCAAACCCCCTCCTGGCCCTGGGGCCCCTCAGCTTTCTGCATCTGTGCCTTCCAGCTCTGTCTGGTGATGTCATCCCCAGACAGGGACCCCCTTCTCTGCTCTAGAATTCTAAGCCCAGGCAGGCCATTCCCCACAGTGTCTTTGGGAGCAGATTTTCTGACTGTAAACCATTCACATGCCTCACCCCAGGCCTCATGAATTCCTGGGTTCTCATTTGAAATAGTTCCAAGTGTTTCTTTCTCAGAGTAGCTGCTGTTAAAAAAAAAAGAGTAAAATGTGGCAGTGGCTGCCCGGGCTGGGAGGAGGGGAGGGGATGGGATTTGTGGGCATGGAGAGAGGAAGAATTAAGTAACACTTGGTGATCTGTGAGAGGACTAAGTGAAGTCCACTCTTCAAAGAAGATCCTGAAATTTCTGACTGGACGATAATGAACGTGGTCTCTGTGGCACAAAACAATACCTCTTTTTATGTCAAAGGTTGGAAGCCAGAAAAAAACTCCAGTCACGGGCTCCACTCACTGGCTTTGTGACCTTGGGTAAGATGAATAAGACATGGCCCTACCCTCAAGAAGCACCTGAGCAAGAGGAAAGGCGAGTGAGTGCCTAGCGACCCCATGTTGTGACGTGCCACAAGGGCCAGGACCAAGGCACGTGGGAAGGGCTTTTGGAACACACGGGGGAGGCATTGAATCTGTACTGGGAGACAGCCAGGAGAATTCTTGGAGACAGTGATGCTGAGCTGGGTCTTGAGGAAGTCTTGCATGCATCCCACGCTTACTTCTGACCCTCACTTTGACCAGACAAAAAAATCCTAGGTGGTCCAGGAACTGGGGCTACTTTGAAATCCTGGTATAAATCCTGGGTGAGCAAAACTTGAATCTCTGCCTGTTGAAGGGCTTTGCAAGTCCGCTGACATTTGAAAGGAACCCTCGGCCATTTGGCCTGGAGCCAGGTGGCACCACTCTGACCAGTGTGCTTCCCAAGAGGAGGTGTGGTGTCCTCAGTAGGATGAGCGGTTGATGGGGATGCCCCATCCTTGTTTGAGGAGTTGTGTTCTCTACCTTCTGGGAAGCCAGCGCCTCGGTCCTTTGCGCTAAGTAAACATAGGCTGTTCTTAGCCTCACAAAAACACACACAGCTGTCCATGGATGGTGCCCCCTGAAAGGGCTGATGCCCCAGCAGCTTGATGAGGCCGCAGGGAAAGAATCCAGAGCAGAGCTCATCAGAGAGAGCAGATGTCGAGGTGATACGCACTTGCCCGATGCTCCCTGGGTTATTTATTTGTCACAGAAATTGCTGAGCAGCGCCTAGGGGCTGAGCAACAGCCCCATGGGCTTCCCGCAGACCGCTCAGAACAGTGTCTGAAGATAGGGAACCATATAGGGCAGGCCGCTGCTGCCGCCCTTGGCATTTGAAAGAGAACTGATGGTCCTTTAAGGACAGGACATCAAAGAGATGTAAACTTGGGAGAGTCCCTGGGGACGCTGGGCCCCTTTTAGCGGTGCCCACTGTTAATGGAACTTGTGCGTTCATTTGTTAATTTACTAAACATCTATCAAGCAACTCTGGTGCTCACAGAACTGTGGAGGCCTTGCTAGGGGGGCTGTGCTCTGCCACATTATCATCATCATCACATGATCTCACCTTCATCTTCATACTAACTAACTGAGCACAGTACATACTAACTAGCCATAGCTAATAGTCATAGGCATTTATTACTATTGACGTACCAGTCACTTTTATAGTAAGAGCGTCTCATCTGATGAAATCCTGACAGCAACTTTGAGCTTGGAATTCTGAGCCCCATATTTCAGGCAAGGATATTAAACAAATCTTAAAAAATTCTACCTGAGGTTGCAAATGTTAATCATAGGCAGCATCGGGACACCAGCTTGCCTGGCTGCACAGCCCTGTGCTCAAGCACTATGCTGCAGACTTGCCCTCAAGAGGCTGACACTCTCATGGCTGAAACAAACACATGTGAAACATGAGAGCAAAGAAGGACAGACTCCATGCTAGCCTGAGCACGCAACAGCTTTAAGTGGCTACACGTGTAACTGTGGGTGACACGATGTGAGAAGGGCTCAGAATGGAGCAGAGATCCTGGAGAAAGCCTTTGGAGGAGGGTCCTGGACCAGATTCAGAGGGACTGATGAGCGCGGGTTGGTTGAAAGGAAGCAGAGAGGAAACTGAAGGAAAGGGGGAAGGGGGAGGGAAATGGTGTGAACAGTACCGTAAGAGAGGACCAGTTGGCTTCCTTGAGGAAAAACGGAGTGCCTGGCCTAGCGAAAAAGGCAAGTCCATGTAGAGGAATGAGTAGGATGCTGCACTGGCAGGTGCCTTGGGTGGGTGATGTCTGGCGGTTGCTGGAGTGATGAGGAGGAGGATGAAGAGATGTCCTGAAGTGAGGGAGGGACTGAGAGGAGGCCTGGGGAGCCAGAGAGTTGGCTCTGCTCTAGGGTGACAATGATGGTATGTGATGGACGGTCTGAAGATGGAAAGAAATGGGGTGAGGATGAGAAAAGAGCTAGGAGGCCTGAGTCTTGATCCCCAGATGGCAGGAGGCCTTGAACTTAGAGATTGGAGGGATGGGAGCATGTGATGGCTGGGAAAATCTGGCATGTGAAGGAGTAGGGGAGGTGACGCTGCTCCTGAGCCCGGGAGAAAACTTCAACAGGGCCCACTCCTCGTTCAGTCAACACTTAATTCCTGAGTCTCTACTCTGTGCCAAGCTCTGTGCTAGAAGCTTCCATCCACTGAGTTAAGACTGGACTAGTTAGGACCCCTAAAACTCCTGAAGCAGCTCTTGCAAGAGAGGCCATCGATCTTCAGCCTTCACTCTACTTCTGTTCTCCTCGGGCGCTCCAGCTGGACAGGGGTTTTCTCCTCGTGCCAGTACAGCTGCATGCAGCACCTGCTGGGTCCTGCTCCAGAGGAAGCTGGATTTCCAGCAGAAGAGAAATGCTGATGCACTTCAGCCCCCTACGCTCGTGATACACTGTTCACTAACCTGTTTGTGACGGCAACAGTTGTGGGGGTACAGAGACGAGAAGACAGCCTCCCATTTGGCAGGAGGGCACATTGAGCCCAGAAAATGTGTGTGAGGGAGGGAGAAGAGCCATTTGTCGAAGTTGTAGAAGAGGCAGCAGGGGCTGTGGATGAGGAATCAGGGGTCCTGTTCTGCGCCCGAGACTCTGTCCCCATTACTGTGTAGCGTCACTGCCTCATCTTTTTTTAAAAAAATTATTTTATTGAGGTCATATTGGCTTATAACATTGTGTAAATTTCAGGTGTACATTATTATATATCAGTTTCTGCAGAGACTGCATTGTATTCATCACCAATAGTGTAGTTTTTATCTGTCATCATACATATGTGCCCCTTTACCCCTTTCACCCTCAGCCCACCCCCTTCCCCTCTGGTAACCACTAATCTGTTTTCCTTATTGATGTGTTTGTTTATCTTCCACATATGAGTGAAATCATGCGGTGTTTGTCGTTCTCTGTCTGGCTTATTTCACTTAGCATAATGCCCTCAAGGTCCGTCCATGTGCCGCTGCCTCATGTTTAGGAAATGGGCCCTGCTTCTCCTCAGCATCCTGCCAGCCCTGACGCTGCTTTCTGCCCTTGATGAGTCCTCAGAGACGCCTCTCCTCCCCATGAGGCCAGGCTGTGGTACTCCTCTTCCCCTCCTGTGGCTTGCCCAGACCAGAGGCACGAAGCTGCTTTCATCTTTCTGCATGAAGTCTCCGGCTTTCTGAATCACGTCCTGGTAGAACCAGACTTAGGGCTTCCTGGACAATTCCTGCAGCATCGGGGCAGCCACGTGAAGGTCTGGGTCCATGTAGGAGGAAGACCCATCTGAGCACTCCATCCCTGGACACAGACTCTTCTCTGCCCGGTTTCCTGCCCTCGGTCCGGTGTTGCCCCTTGGCTAGCCTGCTTCAGACAGCTCAGAGCAGAGCTGTGGGTCCTCTTCTCTCTTTCCAGCCCCTAAGTGACCTTGTCAGATGCTGGGAGCCCCATCTGTGGGCCCCGTCATCTAACTTCTCTTTCTATAGCACATAGGGGTGCTGCTCCCCCTGGGGATGAGTGGAGACCCTGGGGATCAATTCATTTGAATTGGCTCCGTAGTCATCAATGCTAACATTTAATGAAACTTAATCATTTCCCCCTCACTGTGCTAAGTATTCTACATGCTTGAGGCATTATCATAGTCCCACAATAACAATCAGGTATTGTTATTATTATTTCTGTTTTTGTCTGAGGAACATGAAGCTCAGAAAAGTTTGGCAGGTTATCTCAGGCCACACAGTTCCTAAGCAGCAGAGGTGGGAGTCACACCATCTGCTCGTGTGCTTAACCCTGCACTCTTCTGCCTGCATGCGCCATCTCAGGAGCCAGAAGACTCTGGTCTTTTGGAACATGGATGAACGTGGTCCATCAGCCAAGCATGGGGACGAGCTGATGTGTGTAAAGCACATGGTACAGCGTGTGGCAGACAGTGACTCAACTATCTGTTCATCTGCACATGTATTTCTGGGAGTGGGAGCAGTCTGTCAGGCTCCTTTGTGGCCAGAGGCACATGGGACATGGTCAACCAAGACTTTGGGATCCAGGCTACTCAAGTAAGTAGAGACTCCAGAGTCACACTCCGGCTGACCAACCAAGCTTTCAAACCTATAACTTGCACGTGCCGTGTTCTCCCATGAGTCTCTTTGGAAAGATGCAGCCAGAGAGGCTGATTTTAAATATTTTTCATTGAAATATACTGATTTGAACCTTTTTCTGGCACTTCCTTCATATCAACCACATTGACTTTCATTTTTATTTCTTCAGCATCTTCTTCTCCTGGAGTTATATCTTCATCTTTGTGTCACCACCCAGGCAAGTCGACGAGGGACGGAGGCCATCGTCCCCATCTTCACTGATTTGGGCAATGCAGGGCCAGAAGTCCTAGTGGCAGCCTAGAAGTATTCATTCAGTTTTGTGAGCATGTGTGACAAGAGACCCAGAGGGACCCACGTCCTGACAGTGTTTGGTAACACGGCACAGGACTCGTGTTCACTCAGGGCCTGTCTAATTAATTACTGTTTGTGCTCTCACAGTTCCCTTTGCGTCCTCCTTCTCCTGGCTAGAGTCGGGAAATCAAAACAAAGCATCTTCATTGTGCTGCTCTGGGGCAGCCTCAACAGCGTGAGCAGAGAAGCAGGGTCTGCCCCACATCCTGAGAGCCCTGGGACTCCACGCGGGGAGGTGTGGCTGTGGCAGGTGGTAGAGGCCACGCTGTGACACAGGGCACACAGGCCACTGGGGTCTGGGTGGGACCATCCCAGCTCCTCTCCGGCTGCTGACTCTCCCAGTTAGAACATCCCCCACCGTTAGGTTCCCTGCCCATAAAATAAGGAAGATCTTCATCATGAGGACAGATTAAGATGTGGAGGAGTAGTTTGAGTATCTCCATTCATTCATTCAACAAATATTGATGGAGCACCTACTGTGTGCCATGGCTCAAGGGTTTGGGACACATCAGTGAACTCAAGAAAGAAAGATCTCGGGGCTGGCCCCGTGGCCGAGTGGTTAAGTTCGCGCGCTCCGCTGCAGGCGGCCTAGTGTTTCGTTGGTTTGAATCCTGGGAGCAGACATGGCACTGCTCATCAAGCCACGCTGAGGCAGCGTCCCACATGCCACAACTAGAAGGATCCACAACGAAGAATATACAGCTATGTACTGGGGGGTTTTGGGGAGAAAAAGGAAAAAAAATAAAATCTTTAGAAAAAAAGAAAAGAAGATAAACACTAGCCAGAATAAATGAGTAAGTTGTAAAGCAAGTGAGGAGGGGACAAGTGCTGTGGGAAAAGGGAGGGCAGGAAGGAGAGGAGATGAGAAGTGCCAGAGGAGGGAGAGGGGGTATGACTTTAAAAACGAATGCTCTGGGGAGAAGTCAGACGACATTATGAGTGAAGTTTCATTTCCAGCTGTCCTGGGTTTGGGGTTAGGGGAATATTGACAAGTGAGTGCTTGGGGAACGAGGGAGCTGCCCTTAGCAGAGGTTAGACTTGCAGCCCCTGGGATTCTGGCGGGAGCTTCAGGGCCATCCCATCCACCGCCCTGCAAACCCGGCAACTCTTCTGCAGGGATGGGAGAGGATAAAGGAGGCCCCACCCCAAGGAGATTTAACCCCTCAACCGGCAAGTTGTCAAGAGGCTCACCCCTCATACCTGTGTCTGTCTTCCTGCTGGTCTGCCAGATCCTTCCTGGTTCCTCCTCATCCCTGCAGGAGTTGAATTGCCTGCCCTCCATCACTTCGTCACAGAATTATAAAGGGAAAATCCTAGAGGCCGTGTTTGACACATGGCTCATCTTCAGAGACAGCAAGAGGGCATGTGTGTGCAAGCATGTGTGTGCCTGCATGTGTGTGTTTGTGTCTGTACCTCTAATGGTTCCAGCTGTGGCAACTCAGGCCCAGATTTAGCTTCTCAGATCATTCCTTCATTCATTCATTCAACAAAGGAGCACCTGCCACGCGCCTGAAGCTGGCACTCCACGGCATGCTCATTCTTCGTTTCCCCTGCTTTTCAGCCTGTCTGGCCAGATGCTGAGTGACAATGACCAGGGTTACATCACTTAGAGCTTTGGAGGGCAAACTGGATAAGCTGCATAAATAAGATCCAAAAGGCTCATTATTTTATCCCTCCTGAGAGACACTGTAGTCCTATAATGGGCCAGAAAAGTGGATCCTAGTCACTCGTTCCCACCAAGGATCCTCATCGCTATTTCTGCCTCAGTTGGAGACGGGTCGAGGCCAGGACAGAGAGCCAAGACACCTAACAGTCTTGTGCTTGAGGCTTCTGAGTGGAGGAGCAGAGCCTGGATCCCTCACCTCCCTCCTTGGGCTCCTCACCTGCCCCCTCCTGTCTGCACCCCTGCCTGCCCCAACACAGTCTCCATTTTGCAAACTGACTGGTTGGCATGTACTTGGCTCCTTGGGGGTCAGGGCACCTCAGAGACTTGCCTGAGGAGGGAACAGACCTGATTCCTGCTCTGGCATGGCCTGAATGTGGGATGCGCCTCTACATAATCCTTGCCACCCTGGCTCTAAGAAGAAGGCCTGGCCATCCTGCCACTCATGCCACGAGGTGGTTTGAGGTTTGAGGTTCAAGGTGGAGAATTCAGAGTGGCCCTGGGACATTTGTCTCCGGGTTTAATCAGTCCCACCCCATGTCTCCAGTTCCAGCTCCATTTTCTTGCCAGATGAGACCCCACCCTCTCCGTCTTACGCCTGGCGCAGTCAGAACTCTGCCTGGTATAGACCTTGACTAGGAAGTTTGGGGAGGATGTAAAAGGAGAGAGGAAATGGGGAATCCAAGGGGTGGCCTGCATCTTTAAAGATGAATAACACTGTTTGCTCATTAGGGAGATTATTCCAAGCAAGACGGCAGCCAGAACGCTCTAGTGCAAGCATCTGCCTGCTACTGGGAGACGATATTTATTGTTCAATCCTTCAATGGATGTAAATAAACAGCCCGACCCAGATAATGTTCCAATAAACAAACAAGCAGCTGCCAGGAGCTCCCTGGATGGCTGACCTTTGCGGAGGCCACCCTGCTGATGTTTTAATAGCAGTCTGCCTGGCAGCGCAGACACTCACCGTGCCAGGGATGGAGAGAGGTGGCCGTGCTGACTGGAGGATGGGCTGGAGAGAAAGGGGGCTGTGCTGCCTGGGAAGATCTCAGCCAGAGACCAAGTGACTGGGGAGGGCGAAGTGGGGATGCCTGTGTGTGCCTGTCCCAGGTGAGCCACACGGAGGGGATGGCGCAGCACACGCCAACACTATGATGGAGGTTCCTGCATGGGACAGGCAGGACTGATGCTCAGTCATTATTGTCCAAGTGTGGCCTCACCAGTTGCTGTGTTTCTCATCTTTATTGAGGTATAATTGACGAACAAAAATTGTATATATTTAGGGTGTATGGCTTGATGTTTTGATGTACCTATACATTGTGAAATAATCACCACAATCACGCTAATTAACATGTCCATATATATCCATCACCTCACATAGTTACCATTTCCTTTCTCCAGTGAGAACATTTAAGATAGACCCTCTAGCAAATTTCAAGTAAATAGTGCAGTGTTGTCAACTATAGTCACCACGCTGTACGTTAGGTCTCTGGAATTTATTCATCCTGCATAACTGGAATTTTGTACCGTTGACCAACATCTCCCCATTTACCCCCTCCCCCTGGTCCCCAGCAACCACCATTCTACTCTCTGTTTCTATGAGTTTGATTATTTTAGATTTCACATGTAAGTGAGATCATGCAGTATTTGTCTGTCCATGACTGGCTTTTTTCACTTAGCATAATACCCTCCAGATTCACCTGTATTGTCACAAATGGCAGGATTTCCTTCTTTTTTAACATTAAATAATATTCCATTGTATTTATGTATGTGTGTGTGTATATATTTATACATACATAAATATATGGGTCAAATGAGCCTGCAGGTGCGAGCCTAGATCCAAACGGGGCCTGTGCAGCTGTGAGTTATGACTTAGGTCCCCAGAACAGACAGCTGGTTGGAGCTTACAGCCTGTGAGCTCCAAAAAAGTGAAGACGGTGGGCACACGTGTTATTGTATAAACCAGAGGTTGTGGGAGACACAGGGTGTTATGGCAGGGGAGGGGAGTAGATGACATCTCAACCAAGGGCACCCCTAGGAAGAGAGTCACCAAGCCAAATTATTAGCAAGGTCGCTTGGTGGGTGCAGAATCAGAGCACAGGGATGAGAGCAATCTAGAATTGTGCTGTCCAATATGGTAGCCACTCGCCACACAGGGCTATGAAGCACTGAAGGGTGCCGGGTCCAAATTGGGGTTCACTGTGAGCATGAAATACACATCAGCCTTCAAAGATAGGATAAGATGAATGTAAAATACCTCTTTGAAAATTTTTTATACTGTATACATTTTAAAGTGTTAATGTTTAGGCACATTGGATTAGATAAAATATTACTAAAATTAATTTTACCTGGTTTTAAAAAAATTTTCTTTTTAAATTTTTCCTTCTTCTCCCCAAAGGCCCCCAGTACACAGTTGTATATTTTAGTGGTGGGAACCTTCTAGTTGTGGCATGTGGGACACCGCCTCAGCATGGCCTGATGAGTGGTGCTAGGTCTGTGCCCAGGATCCGAACCAGCGAAAGCTTGGACCACCAAAGCAAAGTGCACAAACTTAACCACTCAGCCATGGGGCCGGCCCCTTACCTGTTTCTTTTTTAAATGCGACCACTACTGAAGAATTTAAAATTGAATATGTGGCCCACATTTGTGGATGGTGTTATATTTCTGTTGTCCAGCGCTGGTCTAGAATGTTCCATTGGACCAGAGGTGAGGCCTAAAGGGGCACCATGCCCTTCCACAGAGAAACCTTCACACTCAGTTTCCTCAGGACAGTGCTGCATGAAGACTGCCAAACGTTTCCCCCCAACCCCCTTTTCTGTATTTTTGCTCTTACCTCCCTCTGCCAATATGTTATGTCTTTATAAAATCTGTTAGTACCACTAATTTTGTTACTTCAGATCAGTCTTCCTACTGACTTAAGGGATTTTGTCTTTTGAATAAATCTGGTATTACCCACCGTGTGTTTCATTAGTCAAACTCTCATAGTCGCTGTTGCCGTGTTGGGAGCCCTTTCATCGTACGGCGTGCACAGGCTCCCTCGAGCCTCGCTTGGGGCTGGGCTGATAATCCCTGGTTACACTCCAGTCAGTCGGCCGCATCTCTTGGGAAGAAGGAACAGAGGCCTTTGAACACCCTTCTGTGGTAACATTTGCCACTTGGCCTTGTGAGTGTGAAATCTGAGCCCTTCAGGAGACAGGCCTCCTGGAGGGCCGGGCTGAGACCCACCTTTCTCATCCAGAAGCCAGCTCTGGCCGTAGAACACAGTGGCCGTTCCACACACGCATGGTGGATGATGAATGAGTGTGGAGCGTCACCCCGTCAAGGGACACTTGGGGTTAGAATGCAGTTTTCTCCCTGGTGTCAGCCTCAGAGACTAACTTCTTCTAAATGCCCAAATTTACATTAGTGGCTTCTTTACCTTTTCTACCTTAAAAAAATCAATTTCTGTTTTCATCCCTTCTTACCACTTAGGTGATCCACAAGTATCGTCTACACTGTGAAAAATGATAAATCTTATTTGTCCTAATATGTACAATAATAAATCTAGTTTGTTCTGAGCTGTCACCTCATGAGCTTATGGGTGGCCCCTGCCTGGGTGACTGAACCACAGCCATTGGTCAACGTGTCTCCTTTCATCTTAACTATGTCTTTGTGGCCTGCGGGGCTCTTTCCTAGGCTGTTCTCGAGTTGCAGGCATCTAGATTATGTTTCTTCCTTTATCAGGGGTGGACTGAACATGATATTCTGTGTGCAGGTGAACTGGGCCAGGACAATGGCTTCTGTTTGTCGGTTTTCCCCTGAAATCCCATTTGAATGCTACCTGACATTTGGTTGGCCTTTCTGGCTATCATGGAGTATTGGGAGCAGTAAATGATGACACCGAACTCTCCTTCCTTCGTCCTGCCTCTTACCTTGATCACACTTTGATGTTACCCCCATCTTGCCTTGATCAGCTCAGAGTCCATCGTCGGGTTGGTAGAATGTGGGTGGTTTTCCCCAGAAGGAGTTGATCATTTATTTAGCAGCTACTTATTTTTTTCCATCTTTATTGAGGTATAGTTGATAAATAAAAATTGTATATATTTAAGGTATACAACTTGATATTTTGATATCTGTATATATTGTGAAATAATTGCTGCAATCAAGCTAATTAACGTATCCATCACCTCACCTCCATTACCATTTTCTTTCTCTTTCATTTTGTGATGAGAACACTTAAGATCTACCCTCTTAGAAAATTTCAGGTATACAATTCAGTATTACTAACTAGAATCACATTGCTGTATATTAGATCTCCAGAACTTACTCATCTTATCACTGAAACTCTGTACCCCTTGACCAACATCTCCTCATTTCCCTCACCCCCCAACCCCTAGCAACCACCATTCCACTCTGTGCTTTTGTGAGTTTGATTATTTTAGATTCCTCATCTAAGTGGGATCATGAAGCATTTGTCTTTCTGTGACTAGATTATTTCACTTAGCATAATATTCTCCAGGTTCATCCATAATTGTCACAAATAGCAGGATTTCCATTTTTCAAAGGCTGAATAATATATATATTATATAATAAATATATATATATATGTCACATTTTCTTTATTCATCTGTCAATGGACATTTAGGTTGTATCCATGTCTTGGCTGTTGTGAATAATGCTGCAATGAACATGGGTGTGCAGACATCCCTTTGAGATCCTGATTCCATTTCCTTTGGATATATATGCAGGAGCGTGATTGCTGGGTCATATAGTAGTTCTATCTTTAATTTTTTGAGGAACTTCCATGCTGTTTTCCATAGCGGCTGCACCAATTTACATTCCCACCAACAGTGTACAAGAATTCCCTTTTCTCCACACCCTCACCGACGCTTGTCAGTAACAACTTATTGAGCACCGACCACGTCTTGGGGACCGTGCCAGGCAGTGGGGCTGCAGTGCTGAATACAGCAGGCATGATCTCTGCCCCGGGAGACTGCAGTCCAAGGTCCCTCTGCCCACGTACAGCTCCTTCTCCCCCGCAGGCCCTGCAGAAGATGCACCATCTTTCTGGAGTTGATCTCCATCAATGGCCTCCTTGCTATTCCAAAGAGCCTAGAATCATCTGCAAATGTCCCAGCCCCCTGCTCCAGACCACTAATAAAAAATATTGAATAAGACTAGTCATAACACGAGGGCTTGGGGGTCCTCCCATTCCCACTTCTTCACACAGAAATATGTCTTTCTCTGTCTCTAAGTCAGTTCTCCCTCTACGGCCAAACTGCCCGAAGTCCCACGGAGATTCATTATTTTTAAATACCTTTCATGTGGAACCTTGTCAAAGCCTTTTGGAAAAGCTCAATAGCTAAGAGGCAAGTGCTGAGCTTGGAACTGGGAGACCTGGGTTCTAGTCCTGACTGTCGTTGGTTTATCATTGACCTTTGGGCAAGGCGCAGAGCAGCCCCAATCTCAATTTCTTCACCGGTAAAATGAGAACAATTACGCCAGCAGTCAAGATCATAAAAATTTTATAGCCATCAGATGAGATAATGTTATTTAAGAGTGCTTTGCAAGGTATCAAACAAAAATTTAAGAGATTGTTATTCGAAAATTTACGACAGCATCTTCCTCGTTCATATGCATGATTCTCTCCCGAAAGAACTGCCATAGACGTAGACATGGGTCCTCCAGCACTCCCAGGGTGATGTTTGTCTAACATCAACTACTTTCCTTTGTTGAAGGTATGCAGGTTTATATAACCAACAGGACCTGGCTCACCACGTGTTAGTATAGTACATCAATGCATAGACGCGTGGACCCTGGAATGAGTCAGACCCTGGTGTGGGTCGAGGCCATGGTGCTCACTAGAAGTGTGACCATGAACAAGTTATTAAACCTCTCTGTGCCTCACCTGTAAATAGGATAATATTGATGCTTACTTCACAGAGTTATGAGAACGTAGAGACATGCAGAATGCCTAGCATCCTACCTGACACGTAGTAGCCACTCAATCATTAGCAGCTCTTGTTGCCATGGTTCATGTAAGGGCCCAAGAGCCAGCAGCTGGTCCATCCTACCTAAATTTTATGATTGTCCTTCATTCAGCAAATCCTACCACAAACTCCTTCTGTCCGTATCTTGTGTGAGATTCTTTCAGCAGATGGATGAATGCATGCTTTCCTTTCTGTTTTCTGAAACAAGTAGTGGATTGGGGTGGGGTGGAACAGGGGGAGAAGCAGCCATACCTCTCCAGTGACGGACTTCCCACCAGGCAGAGCGCAGAAGTGGGGAAGGCCAGGCCTGTGAAAACTTGCCCTGTTGGTGCTCCCCGCTCCATCTCCCTGCCCCTGCCCCGGTTCACCTGGTTTCCTCTGATGTCCACCTACATCCAGCATGTCTCCTCATCCTAAAGAGCAGGGACATTGGAGCCAAATGATGAAGAAGATTGCTCAGGCACTGAATCCAATTTCCTTTGGGGATCAGACATGGGCACCCAATGGGACTCAGTTCTGCCAGCATTCCCTAGGGGACCTGAGGGTGCTGGAGACCAGCCAGGGTGCTCAGTATTCCTCTTGTCACTTGTGCTGCCACTTCAGAGGTGACTCACAGCTTCGGATGAAGCCTGGCTGGGCTGGGGGCCAAGGCCATCACCGCAAAGTCAGACTTGGGTGGTAATCCCAATTGGTTTTGCATGAACTCCCGTTTCATTCTGATTAAGGAAGGACCTGTCCCGTTTCATTCTGATTAAGGAAGGACCTGGCCAGGGTGGACATCTGGTGGCTTGGGGGTGGGCACAGAAGCAGGAGGGCTATTGGAATCTGAGGCATTTTGATTTTCAGAGCTAAACATATTCTCTTTAATTCCTTTACCTGTTTTTCTTTCATTTTTTTTTTTTGAGCTTAATTGGAAATCAGCAAAGAGAAGTTTTAGCTTTATTCATTTCTTTCTTCACTTTTACAATAAATAATACTCAAGCTCAAGTATTTCAGCATCAAAATCAGGACTGATTGACGAAAGCCTCTGGAACTGTACAGACCAGAGACAGACACTGACCTCAGCCACCTGCTTTTATTTAGGTGGCGCCCCCCAGGGAGCAAACAAAAAACCTGTCAAGGAACAAGCTCTCATATAAGGGTCATAGGGAAAACACAGACTTCAGAGTCAAACTGGATTCTACTTCTGTTCCCCGATTTTATTTTATTTTTATTTATTTATTTTTTGAGGAAGATTAGCCCTGAGCTAACTACTGCCAGTCCTCCTCTTCTTTGCTGAGGAAGACTGGCCCTGAGCTAACATCCGTGCCCATCTTCCTCTACTTTATATGTGGGACGCCTACCACAGCATGGCAGGCCAAGCAGTGCCATGTCTGTACCCGGGATCTGAACCGGTGAACCCCTGGCCGCTGAGAAGCGGGACGTGCGAACTTAACCACTGCACCACCAGGCCAGCCCCCTGTCCCCCGATTTTATAGCTCAGGCTAGTTGTTTATTGCAGCTGGGTCTCATTTTCCTCGTCTGTTCTATCGCAATATCAGGGAGGACTTTTGATGTTGCAAAAAGCTTTTTTTTACTTTAACAGTGGGGAAATATCTCGAGTAACTAAAAAGTCCCAACATAGGGCAGGTTTCGGGGTTGTTTTGATTCAGTGACTTAGGGACATCACCAAAGACCAATGTTTTTCCATCTCTGTGCCTGACCTTTCCTGGTTCCAGCTCCCTCCTTCTTGTAAGAGGGCTGCCAACAGTTCTTTGACCCTACTGAGGGAGAGGAGAGATCCTCTCTTCCTCCATCAGGAAACACTGCTTTGCTCTGACTGCTCACGTTAATTGCCTCGGGGCTGCTTTCTTTCTATCACTGTGGCAACCTAGTGAGATTAAACTGATTTGCTTATGCCCATCAAGAACTACCCCAGGAAGCTGAGGGTGGGTCCAACCCCACCCAAAAGGCGGGAGAGGGTGGCGTGGATGCTGGAGAGGCCATGTAAGTCAGGACAAATGAACACTAAACCCATAGGATTGAGAGCATTATATCAACAAGAAAGTATGTGCAAAACCATCTGCCAGTGCCTGACGTCTAGGAAGGACTTAAAAATAATGCTTAAAAGGGAAATAAACAAACAGAGCCTGAAACAAACCTAAAATCAACCACCTAAATCACAAAATAATCTAGTGTCAGAGTTGAGTGAATTCAACAGAAACGAGAGGCAGTGGACTTTCAGATGAATTGATGTCATCAGTTGACATTGACGTGGCATCCCCTCTGTAATTTAGTTCCTCTGAATGACTCTTCTGTTCTCCTTGATCTCATGAGAGGTTAGAAGTTAAATATTAAAAACTTAAAGTAAGAATATATGAGGTGAATATCTGGAGTATAATTTTTTCTCTTGTTGTTATTGAAATCGCTAAAACTACACTGTGGTACCTTACAGAGTCTTATACAAATGGCTTCTCTTCAAGTTTGTGATTCTCTACCTTGGGCCTCTTCCTGTCTCCCGCCAGCGTTCCCTTCACTCTTCCCACATTCTGAGTAATGTTTGGTCCCAACTTATGTGGGTGGCATTATTAGCACTGGGCAGTGATTGTGTCGAATCTGTGAGCTCAGAACTGTGATGGTTCTGATTCTAGGGACCTGGGCCACACCCAGGGTTAAATGAGCATCATGTGGGGTTGAAAGCCCCTCTATTTTCTAGATTTGTCCTCAGCCATGGAGGATGTGGGCAAAAGTCTTTCCCAGTTGTCTCCACATTGTCCAAGCAGCTCTGGGAAGGACTTGTGGATGGCCTGGAGATCGTCTACACTGCTAAGTGTTCTCAGAAGACTGAGGATGACTCATGCCCGCAGCATGTTTTCTTGGAATGCTCACATCCCCTTCTCTGGGGACATGCATAGAACTTCCAGGAGGTTTCGGGACCCTATATCTGAGCCAAAATCTGAAGTGTGAGCCAGTGGTTTAATGGCCAGAACGAGCCCACTTGGTGTGAAACTTCTGGCCTTGGTTCCTTGTTCCTCTCCAAGGTGAGGCAATGGTAGCTGTGTAGCAGTTTCAAAAAACCAGCCCACGTCCTTACACCCAAGTTTTTTCTGCCAACAAATGTAGCAAATAATATAGCAAATAATAATAATATAGTAAATAATAAATGCAGCCTTTCTGCTACAGGATGACACTCTGATCTGAGGCAACTTCAATTATCCGCCATTCACCCAGTCCCTAGACCACTCTCCCCAATACCAACTCCATCCTCTTCTCCAAAGACCTAGAAGAAAGGCCTCAAAAACTTAAGCCTGAGGCCTAGGGAACCAGACAGCATAACACCGGATTCTTTGTGAAGCCCAGTTTGGTCTCTCCCGCTTCCTTTCTCTTTGCTGTTCTGAGTGTGAGGCCCATGGTTGACTTGTGTCACTCCTGCTCCTACGGGCCTGGCCGCTGGGCACCGTGGAGGCGAGCTCTCTGCGTCTCCCTTGGCTGTTGGGAGAATCTCTGGGCTGAAGCTTGACTGTAGGCAGTGTGGGATCTGAACTCACATCGGCTCTCCTTTTCCTCTTCTCCACAGATCCGGGTGGATGGGCCCAGGGGCAACGCCCTCCAGTATGAGACGGTACAGGTGGTAGACCCCGGCCCCGTCCTCCGGGACATGGCCTTCTCCAAGGACCACGAGCAACTCTACATCATGTCAGAAAGGCAGGTAAGGCTCTGGGCTCTGTTAGATGTTGCTCTTGCAGCTAAGTACTAGCCTGTGACTTTGTGGAAACCTACAGGAGGCCAGCGGCAGAGAGGGGATTTGATTTCTTTGGCTCAGCGTGCATCCTTTCAGTTATGCTGCCTGGGGACTGAGGCTGAGTGAGCTGAAACAGGGAATGAAACATTTAAAATATCAAAATACCCCTGAGTCTAGAACAAATCTACCAACTTCAAAAGGATGGTGTATATACATTCAGGGCCAACATTGATTCTCTTTTGAAGAAACGTGGTACAGATGCCCAAGTCTTTTGTCTAGATTTCTCTCCACAAGGTATAACCTGCCACCAAGGTCTTCTTCTTGAACCTTGGAGGTCTATGGTGAGCAAGAATTGTTTTCCAAATTTCCTCGTTGAGGGAACATCATGGAAGAGTCAGATGGGTGGAGATTCAGAACACAGGGTCTGTGTGTGTGAGATGAGGTGACACGGCATACGTCCTGAGCCTTCGTGTGTACCTGTAACTCTAACATGGAACTTCTAGCAAATTCCATGAGGCCAAGCCAGGGAGAATAGATACGGTGCAGGGATTACTGTTAGCTGATACTGAGTAGGAAGTAGCAAAGTTGGACTTGCTTCTGGAACTCAGCTGAGAACTAAGTAAGTTCTTCAGGGGTCCTTGAATTCATACCAGGACTCATATGTCTGCAGCCGGCAAGGGAATAAATTTTGTCTTCGAAATTCCACATATTTAAGGGTATTTCCCAGCATGCCCTAATTCACTACCCAGAGTGTTCCACCCCACAAGACACACCCACCTCAAGAGTGGATTAGCACTGCCATATGCCTGCCTGTCAGCTCTGTGTGGGATGGGTCATTCCCAGGAGCTGTCTCTCCAGCCCATGAATATGTATGCGGCAAAGGCAGCAGCCTTGAGGGGCAGAGTCTCTCTCTTATTCATCTTCATTAGCGAGGCCTGAACTCCCCAGAGGACCTTGCTGACAGAGTCTGGATTGTTCTGCCTGTCCCCTCTCTGCAGAGTGAGGGAGATGAATACCACATTATGCCACCCACAGGGCTTGTACATTATGCGTTGGCAGCCCACAGCAGCTCCACCCTCCCCAAGAGCTCGATGACATCTTCTCTTGGTGTGGGACTCCCTATCAGCCACACTGGGACCCATTGTGGTGCCCTCGTTGAGGCTCCCATGGCTTGGGAATTGCCTGATGTGGGGCCGAGAGGGGAACACTTTACCCTGCGAGTCAGGACCGGGTATGACGCGGCTCCTCTGCTTTCATCCCTTGCTCTTTTTCAATGGGACCCATACTCCCCACTCTCTCCCTACCTTTGAGGCCTAGACACTGAGGGGAAGCAGGTTTCCTTTGTGAAATGAACCCTTTGGCGAAAACCCAAGACCTCCACAAGGCATTGAATATTTGAGGATCTCTTACCTGACCTGAAAGCCAGGATTTCTGAATCAGGAATTTAAAACATGTAAGAACTTCCACAGGTGGACAATATAAGCTGTATGGAGTCTCCTCTGATAACTGAGTCAGGATTCTGAGCTCCTTGTCCTCAGCCATTCTGCTTCCCCGAGAGCATGGTCAGTGGTCTGTACCCATTCAGGCTTGGCAGCGAGGCATGCTGGGAGCTCTGGATTATTGGAAAGGAAAGGAAGGCAGGACTGGATAGGGCCAAGGCCTATTCATCCGTTCTGGGGCTGCTCCTCAAGGAGATGGAGGGAGGTTTGCCACCAAAATCACAATCCATGGCCCCCAACAGCTGGGCCAACACTAGTATTCAATGGGGTGGCAGATTCTTTGTGGGGAGTGGTAGTGTAGCACAATGGTTAATGTGTAGGCCTTGACGTCAGAGTATCTGAGCATGAACCTTGGCTCCACTATTTACTAAGTGTGATCTCAGGTAAGTTCCTTAACCTCTTTAAGACTCAATGTTCTCAACTGTCACATGGAGGTAATAATCATGTCCAATAGCATTGTTCCAAGGATCAAATGGCATCACCCATGTAATAAGCTTGAACCAAGCCTGGCACAGAGTGAGGCCTTGATAATTGGAGGCTCTTATTGTTATGATATTGCAACAGGAGTGTCTGGACATGGGCCATGTTTGGAGTTGGGCAAGTGGTGACATCAAGATTCTGGGTGATCTATGGAGCACAAGAGTCTAGGTTGAGGTCGAGATGGGCAAGGAGCAGGGTTCCAGTCCCAGTGGAGACCCCACAGACTGCTCTATTGCCTGGGCACACCACATAGAGCTTGGAGCAAGAGCAGCTTGGTAGATATACTGGGGATTTACAGAACCCGGGCTGCCGGGACTGATTCCAGCCTCCGTCTGCTGGTGGTCGGTCTTAACCGTGATGGGTCAGAAGACTTTGCAGGGCCGACTCTGCTCAGCAGTTCTGTCTGCTCTCCCTGGCAGGCACTTCCCTTGCTCATCTGGCTGATTTTTCCCTGACCCTCAGAACTCAGCTCTGGTGTCGCATTCTCCAGTTAGTGATTCCTGACGTGGTAGACACCTCCGTGGCGGCTCTCCTCAGACTGGGCTGTGATGGCTTCCTTGCCTTTGTCTCCTGCCAGACGCAGCTTGAAGGCAGTCTTGTGTCTTCTTTGTCTGCCTAAACCTCACCTAAGAGACCCTTGATAATTACTTGATGAATGAATGAATGAATGAATGAATGAATGCATCCCCAGTGTCTTCAGTGAACCAGAATTGGAAAAGAAAGGGACTGATACGAATTATCTATTGCTTATCTTAATTTCCAATTTCAAACTTATATAATCAAAAGACTGCACTTCAGACAAGGGAAGGATTTCCCAGACTTCAAGTCATCTGTTTGTCACTACCAGGAATTTTGGCCTGTCCTGAAGTATTTTACTTTGTGTTTTTTTAAAATAAATTTCTGTCTAAACTTAAATAGCCTACTTTAACCATCTCTTAAATAATAATATGATAGATCTGACACGCTAGTCATATGTAATATACATAACTGTGATATTGTGATTTATAATAAGAAATATATATTTGGTCTTCGCCCCCATTTCTGGCGCAGAGCTGCCAAAACCCTTGGAATTTCCTGAGCGATAAAAGCAATGGGAACATCTTTTGTTATAATCTTTCATGTCCTCAGTTCCTGAAATCTCTTCAGAGCCATAAAGGTGAAATGAGTGTCTTGTTTTTCAACCACAACTGAGTTTATGATAATGAGGTGACTTTTGGAAATCTCCTAAGGATGGGGGAGGGGGTTGCCAAGGGAGCTAATCATGTGATCAGAAGGTTGGAAGTAAGGATTGTATAACTAACAGAGGTAGAGAATGGAGTGGGGTGTGTGTGTGTGTGTGTGTACATGTCTGTGCACACAAACACTATATGCTTCCTGGCCCTGTGACCACTGACAAATTAGTAACCTCCTCAGCTCCTCAGTCATTCATTCAATATGAACAAACATTTATTGAGAATCTAGTATGAGACAGGCACTTTCTAGATACTTTCTAGATATTAGAGATTCAGTGGAAACAAGATGGATTCCCTGCCCTCATAGAACTTACGTTTTAGGCAGAGACAGACAATAAATGAGTGAATGAGTGAATGAATGAATGATGTATGTCAGGTAATGGTGAGTACAATGAAAAATAAAACACTCAGGAGGAATTAAGTTCTGGCCGGGAGCATGGTGGGGAATGTCATCAGAAGGTGATCAGAGGAAGCGTTCGGAGGAGGGAACTTTTGAGCGGAGAGCAGGATTAAGTGAAGTGGCAAGAGGCGACTGTCTGGGGAAAAATCATCGTGCAGACAGAAGGAACAGCTAGCACCAAGACCGTGAGATGGGAACATGACTTGGTGTTTCCGGGGTGGCCAGAAGGGCTGGCTCGGAGTGAGAAAGTGGAATGTGGTAGGTGACGCGGTGGGAGAGAGAGGCCGGCTCGGATCACCCAGGTCTCCGTCTGTAATCTGTAAAGCGGAGATGTAGTAAATAGTATTGATCTCCTGGGCGGTGATGAGGATTAAATGAGATAATGCATGTGCAAGGCGCTTGGCTCAGCATCTAGAACGGAGTGAACATCGAACAAATCTTAGCTAATATGACGATTATTTGCAAATTGAACAATTTCCAGCCCGGTTATTGTTTCTGGTATTAAGGATCTGTGAATTCCTCTCTATTTCTTGCTCAGCAAGGGTGCTTTCCCTGTATACTTTTTCTTGGAGTGTTTGAGTGAGCCCTGCTAGGTATCAGTGTCATTTTGTCAGGATCTACCTGTCTCTTTCAGTGTCACATTATGTTTCTCTGTCCTTTTCCTCTCTTCTCCACCACGCTGGGTATCTCTGTAGGGTATACGCATGTGTGCATGTGTGTGTCTGAGTGTGCATATGTGTACACACATGCACACCTTCCCCCGTCTGCCTGTCTCCGTCAGCTTCCTTCCTGCTTTGTACATGTCCATGTGTATGTATATGATGTGTGTTTACTACAACTCCAGTACTCCCAAGAGACTGTCTATGCACACTGAAGTCACTGTGATAAAAGCCTGCCAAACCGATGGGAGGGAAGTAAGAGGAAATGTCAGCAGGGCAGAAAAATAAGGAGATGAGGTGGCAGAGCCAGGCTGTCCTCAGGTGCCCTGGAGCAGCCCCTAACCGGGGGAGAAGGAGCTGTCCCCCACACAAGGCAAGTCTCTTCTTTGATAGGCCCCAGAGCAAGTGGCAGATTTCGCAGTTGATTTCAGCATCTCTGCCATCCCACACACCAGCTCTCCCTGCCTGAAAGCAGGGGCCTCCAACACATTTCTGCTTTTGAGATACACTTTCCGTTGCATCTGGGCCAAAGCCGTCTTTCATAAGTGTTCTTTGTTTTACTGACTCCTGTTGACAGTGGGTCTGCTTCCAGGCGCCTGGGGACACTCACAGCCTGTCCCCCTCACGAGCTGGTAGCACTCAAGTCCTAGCTGTGATCCAGGACACAGATGCCTGTGGAGGCTGAGGAGGTGGGTCTGGCGGTCGATCCACCTGCTGGGGGCGGTTACCTAGGAAAGCAGGGCCAGGTGGGGCAGCTCGTCTTGGCTCCCTGCAGCATAACCAGCAGTGAAGTAGCAAGGGCCGTTCCTGAGGCTTGGTTCATTCATTCACTCCACAAACACTTACTAAGCACCTACTGTGTGTAAGCACTAGCCTAGGCACTAGGGGTACAACAGTGAAGAAAGAGATCCACATGCCTGACTTCGGGAGCTTGCCTTTTAGCAAGAGGAAGCAATCAGCGTACCAGGTAAATTACATAGTAGCTTGGCGGGGGATAACTGCTATGGGAAAGGGAGATGGAGCAGGGTAAGTGGGACCTGGAGACCTGCTCTGGCTCAAGGGTTGCAGTTTTAAATCGAGTTGTCAGGGAAGGCTTCCCAGGGAGGCAAGGTGGCCCAGGGAAGGGGCCTGTTGAGGGTGCTATTGCCTTCTCTGCTCTTGTGTGTCTTTTCAAGATTAGCTCAGGGCTAATCTTTGCTTGGGGCTGGGAAGTGGAGAGAAGGGTAAGACTGCCCAGTGGGAGGGAATCGTGAGAGGATGCTTCGGTGACTGTGGTTTTTACCACGTTGAGAGTTTCAGAGGGAAGTTCAGTTCAGGAGGAGGTGGTGTGTGTCGTGGTCCAAGACAGCTCATGCCCTTGGGGCTCATTGCCCTAACTAGACGGTGCCTCCACCAGGGACTCCCTGTGTGATGAAGGAGCCATTACTCCTTCTTTGTGCCTCAGTGTCCCTCCCCATCCCCAGCCTGCCTCCCAGGGGAGGCTGACATGATGTCTGATGGTCTCGGAGCTCTGCCAACAGCAACTTGCATAAGGTACTGTCGTGGAGATAGTTTCTGAGGCCAAAGGTGATGGGCTCCTGTAATAACGATTCCGACCCGATCGGCACTGGGTCCCTGGGCACATCTCCCGTGAGGTGCATTTGCGGGGACTCAGGCATCTCTCTGACGTTCTACCTGCCGCCGCAGGGGACCGAGCTGTACGTTCCAGTTTGCATCTGGATGGCTGACACTGTGACAAGCCTGTTTGGACGTTCCTCCTGGCACCCAGACTGAGCTGTTTCTGATAGCTCCTGGGAGGGGGCACTTGAATCGCAGGGTTGGGAGTGAGTGGCAGGGCATGGAACCACCTCAGGCACTCGGAAGAGAAGCACTGCTGCACCGTTTCACCCAGTTCCAACTTCCCATTTGTCTGGAGCTGATCCCGAAGGTTCCAGTGTGTCATTACTGAGACCTTCCCACTTCCTTCTCTGTACAGGCAAAATGTCTCCATTTTACTGTCGCAGAACTAGAGGGACCCAAACAGGAGAAATGACTTCCCACTCCGGTATCCTACGGTCACTAGGTGCTGGTAGGCTAGATTCTCCAGAGCATCATAAAACCTGAGAACTAGAAAAGCCCTCAAGGCTTCTTGGGTTCCACTCCCTTTTCCCCCTACGACTGGTGAGCGAATAGAAGCCCAGAGAAGCAAATAGCTTGTCCAGTGTCACACAGCAGGTTGGGAGAGGAGCACAGTTAGGATCCAGCTCAGCTCCCACTACAGTGTCTTCTCCAGCCCCCTCCCCCAGTGAGGGACGGGGAGCTCTCTGTGGAGGCAAGAGATACTCTCCATCTTCAGATCTTTCCAGCAGGAAAGTTCTGTACCCTACTCCTCAGATGCCAAAACAAGCCTTAGATGGCAAAAGGACTTGCTGGAGGTTGCGGGGGGGCTGAATGAGGTATATGGTGGGGGGTGATGATAAGAAGTCAGACTACCCCTGCTGCCCCACGAAGGAGCTCTCTTGGTTTATTCTGTGTTAGTTCCAGCCTGATGCAACGTAAGACAAGATGCCCAGTGCAACATCTATTCTAGAGCATTCTGGGGTACATGGGGCCCCAGATCCAGTCCCCCCATCCCAGAGAAGGGTTGAAAAGCACCCCCATGACCCCACTATCCTTTTCCAACAGACATGCTTCCTGGTGGTCACTCGAGTGGCATGAAAGTCTCCAACATCTGAATATGTTCGGGTTCAGGAGGCTCCCTGAGAGGAAGTCTCGGATGGTCGTGGGGTGACTGGAAGGCAGACACGTGTGCAGGATAGAAACCACAGGGTGGTCATGGATGGCCCGTGAACTTGGGTTTTCATCCTGGCCCACTGTGCTCACCAGCTCTGCCACTGGGAGCAAGTCGCTCAGGCAGTTTATGCTTCAGTTTCTTCAAGTATGAAATGCACATGATGATAACAACCTTTCGGGGCTCAGGATTAAGGTAATCTATGTAAAGTGTGGTAGGCTCCTGGCAAATTGTGGGTGTTGTCATCATCATTATCATTATGATTATTACCAACTCTCTTAGGAAATGGATTGTTGCCACAGGTAGAGGTGCCTGGATAAACCACTGTGTGGGGACTAAGGACCAGTTCAGCTGTGGGCGCCAGCTCCTCGGGGTACCCTGGTACCCCGTCCATTTCAAAGCCCCTCAGAAAATACTAAGGCTGAACACTCCCTTCATTCCTGTTAGTGCTGCCACCAGGAGACTGAAGGGCCAGGAGCCTGTGGTCTCCCACCCCAATCTAACACAGCTGCGTCACCTCTGCAGGGCTTGGTGGATTTTTCTTGCAACTCTGCTTCCGCTCTAGGGAAGGAATTTTAGAACTTTTGAGTCCAGCCCTGTTGGACTTGAGGTTATCATGGACTGAGCACCTGAAATAGCTTCTGCCTCTTTGTCTGTCAGTATTTCTAAAATGCCTGGTTCTGGGGCCAGCCCGGTGGTGCAGACTTTAAGTTCACACGTTCTGCTTCTCTGTGGCCCAGGGTTCGCTGGTTCGGATCCCGGGTGTGGACATGGCACTGCTTGGCAAAAGCCATACTGTGGTAGGCATCCCGTGTATAAAGTAGAGGAAGATGGGCATGGATGTTAGCTGAGGGCCAGTCTAACCCAGCAAAAAGAGGAGGATTGGCAGTAGTTAGCTCAGAGCTAATCTTCCTCAAAAAGAAAAATAAATAAAATAAAATAAAATGGCTGGTCCTCCTTCTCTCTGCCCAGAACAAGAGAAGAAGAGCTGGTATACGAACCTAGGGGAGCGGTGGATGAGGGGTTGGTGGGGAGCAGGAGGAAAGACCAGGAAAGCCAAGGGCCGGCTGACTAGGGGAGCCGTGGCAGCCCTCTAGTCCTCAACTCCGTTCAGCATCTGTCTCCGGCAATTGCCCTGACAGTTAGACCTCCTCTCCACTCAGTGCCTGCGTCTCGATACTTTCGGGCACTCGAAGTGCCATTTCAAGACAACCACCCATAATATTCCACTTAGCAGCGCGTGAGGAGATGCCTCAGCATGGGCAAACGGGGCCAGTGGCTGCATCTCTGCCACCTTTCAGTCTCCCCCCAACACGTGTGTTTATTAAGTGCCCACTGTGTGCCCAGCACAGGGCTAGGCAGTGTGCAGAATAGAGAGGAGCGGAAGGAAGGCCCAGATCTGGAAGCTCTGTAGGGGTAGGGTGGGAGCAAACTCCAGCTTGCAGGGCATTGAAAATAAAGTGATCCTCCAGTGGGGATCGCCCTGGAAACCCAGTTCCTCATGGAGTCAGGCCTCAGGAGGAAAGGATGTCAGCCTGAAGGGCACATTCTCCTCGTGCTTTTGGGTGGGTATCATGGGGGCACTCTAGTCTGGAGGCCTGAGCTCTTGGAGTGTTTCCCTAGTCAATCCTCAATTGCGCAGGCAGCTGTCAGCTTCCCGCCCCCTCTTATACCCCCTGAGGACAGAAGCTGACTCCCACACTCCCAGCCCTCTCCCCCGTCCTCCAGGAGTGGCATCTGAATGGAAGTAGTTAAGTTCCATGATGACTGACTTGTGCTTGAGTTCTGCAGAAAGAAAGGCTGGAAATATGGGATCCTTAAGTAAATTGTGTACTCAGTTTGAGTATTGATGAGACGTTTTCAAAAGTAAATAGATGCCTGTTAATTTGTGCCATTGTTCAAGATGACTAGTTGGCATTAGTGATGTCACATGACTTTACCAAATGCAATATAGGTATAAAAGGAGACATTATAAACGGCAGAATTGTATCTGATCTGAGTCTCTTAAGTGCATTTCAAATATTACGCGGAGTCAACGGACACATGAGTTTGAAACTGACTCCGAGACGATGCAATCATTTCAAGGGAATGTGTAATGGTTGAGGGGGACTATCTGGATGTTTATTTAAAGAAGGTTGTGCAAAAAATGAAGGAGTGAGAAACAGATATAGAAATAGGTCTATCCCCCTCCAAGAGGGCTCAGAGCTGGTGCAGAAGACTGTCCAGTTACCTGCTGGGTGACTTGAGGTGGTTCAGAGCGTGAACCAGAACCACCAGCCCTGGTTTCTGTCCTAACTCTGCCACTTTCTACCTATACGACCTTGGACAAGTAATTTAAGCTCTGGGCACTTCCGTCTTCTCAGCTGTGATGGGATACGCTAGTGCCCACTGCCTGGGTGCTTACAGTGAAGAAATTAGAAAACATACATAAAATTCTTCGTGCAGTGTCTGGCACAGAATGAAGACTCAATAAATCTTACCTTTCATTTTTATTGTTTTCGATATGCTGGTCCATTAGAGTGGTGTCTATATTTTATTGAAAAAAGTTCCACCTATAATATTTTTACTTTCATCGTTCATAAAGTCGCTCCTATCTGCTCCAGGGCATATCAGACCCCTGGTTTTTTGGTGCCCTCAATGGCAGAGAGCAGACCAGGTGGCCTCCACTGGCCATACTTCCCCGTCAGCTGTGGCCTCACAGCCCGAGTCCAAGGGCACTGAGGGCTCCTTGGCTCTTCTAGTGGACTGTTTGTGCCCAGTTCACTTCCCTGTTACACTGCCTTTGGCGAGGGTCCCCACTCACGCTTGAGGTTACCTTCAGCGTAAGAGGAGAGGCCCCTCGAGGGGCAGAACTGCTGCCCTGAAGCCACCCTTTAATCCACAAGACTCGGAGATAAATGATCACTCATTAAGGTGAGGGCATCTTAGGACACAAGCAATACACACATGAAGCATGACACGTAGCAAGGTCTCCCGCCTGACCCTTGCCTCTATACTGCTTTGAGCATCCTTTGTTTAAGATTCTCCAAATTTTATTCTCAGGGGGAAAGTTTTGCAGGATATATATATATCTGTTTTAGAGCTTTCTTTGGTCAAATACATTCGAAGAAATCTGAATTAAGCAGATATCTTGACTGTAGCATTTCTTAGAACATTTAATGTGCTAACGAGTATGAGAAATCTCCCAGCTGGGGTAAGGTGGCAAATTCAGGAGGTCGCGTCTCCCAAATTCGTTTGATCATAGAATTCGCTTTACCAGGATCACCCAGAGCAATTGGTGGATTATGCAACCTTCACTAGCAAGACTTCATTTTTATCTTCCCCGTCTCTTCTGGTGTTCTCTACCTTCTCACAGCTGGCCTCCTTGGCTCCGGGCCTGAACCTGGTCTCTCTTCTTTCGTACTGTTCCATCTCTAGGCACAGGCTGAATCTTGGTCTCCACTCTCCAGAGTTGGGGGAACAAGGGTTCTTTTGATCACAGCCTCAAGGTTACACCCAGGCTTTGGGGCCGCTCTTCTTTCCTTTCAGCTAACTGACCTCTGGCTCGCTCGGGCTCACATGAATTCCCAGGACTGTCTCTCTTCTATCCTAGGCGCGTAGAGTCCTCTTCAGTTCTGGGCTGAGTCCCCAACCTTAATCCACAACCCACTGTCCTTCTCTAAAAGTCATCAATTTTATTAAATTGTTAAAATTCTGCCTCTCACCCACTGTTGCCATTCAAAGTTATACAGTTCTCACCTAGTGTTAATGTATTATATCATTTTGCATGTTCTCAGATGGTTCTTCATTTACAGGCCATCATTTATTCTCAAATATTTATTACTCTATCTTCAACAATTACATGGATGCTGATAACTGAATATCAGATTTCACATAATTTAGAGGAAGCAATTCATTTATTGATTGTAATTAATTAATTAATTAAAATATTATATTATAATATCATATTAATTAGTGTAATTAATAATTAATATACAATTAATTATTAATTCAATTTATTATTTGTCATTTTGCTCCAGAACACCAAAGACACAGCTCTAAAGCATTTAGCACCCTTTTTGCTTCTCTAGTGTAGTGCTCTTTAAGCGCACTTTGGTGCCAACGGGTGTTAAGCTGATCCGATGGGTCAAGGGAAGAAACTATTAGAACTTCTATTATCTTTCTATTTAAAACAAGAAATTAAGCTTTACTCATATTTAATATACGGTTGATACTGGATACTGTTTTCCTGCCTCGGTCTGTATGTCAACCACTCACGTGACAGGAAGGCACTGAGGTGCGTGACAGTTCCACGACTCTGAGTGGTAGATTTTGGTGTTCTTACTGGCTGATTCAGTTTCAGTATATTACAATAAATTTGCAAGTTATGTGCGACAGATATTATCAATGTTTTGAAAACAATCCTTTAAATAGAATTTTGACAATACTTTGCAATGAGGCGAGAGTGACCATGAAGACTTTTTGTACGACATAGAGGTTTGCTGGTTATGGAAAAGTAATTAAAGATTTTTTTTTTAAAAGAACGAAAATGTTCCACATTTTCTGCCCTTTTCAGTTCTGACAAGCAGCTGTCAGAAGTATGCCACTTCTGATAACTTTGAAAAATTCAGCACTTCAGCTGCCCCCTCAATGTGAAGGTAATGTGTGAACAATGAGTGAGAAAGTACCTACTTTTAGAAAGAATTTATGGCGTAGAGAGACCATTTTGGAAGGGAAAAAAGGATGTTTGGGAACATTTTCGTCTTTATGTGATTTTGTGTTGATAATGAGTAAGTGTAACACTTTAAAAACTCATACCTAAAAACGTGAAAAACTTGGAAACAGAATCTTGTACTTGGCTAAAAATCTTTCAAATGAAGAGTTTCAGAGAGTTTTGACCCATTTGTTAAAAAATACAAAAATTCGGCACCTTCTGATTAGTTGAAAGAACCGCTGATTGACATCAGAGAAGATGGAAATCTGCTAGCTGAATTTTGACAACAATCTTCACATAATTGGTGCATGAGTCCAAAAAAAGTACCTTGATTGGGTAAGCGTAGCCGACAATGTGCTGTTTGCGTCTCTGTGTCTATGTGAGGTGACTTTTTCTGTTATGACAGCCATTAAAACAAAGTGTTGAAATAAATTAAACCCTGGACCTCAGAATCCCATATCACTGAATGCTCAGCAAAGATTTTCACAAACAATGAAGCCTATCCTAACACATCAGTCTCACCATTATTAATAATAATTTTCTCAACGATAGTAAAATGTTTTGTATCATTCATAATAAAATAAAAATTAAGATGCTATTTTATCTTTATCTCACTTCTTTACTTCCTAATTTTATGTACATTTAATAATGCTATGATGTTAATAAGTAGAACATGTATATTATTTATAAACAAATATATGTGCACTGTAGGTGCATGCTTGAAAATTTTTTTACTACAGGGTATGCAATCAAAACTCCTTAGAGACTTACTGGTCATTGGAGTATGTAAATTTGCAGTTACTTCATAAACTAATCTCTTCTCAATCTCTGATTTTTCACTTTCCCATTACCTTCTAAAGCTATCTTCTTGGTACCCAAGAGTTTGTTGTTTAGACCCAAATCAGAAGTCCAGAGAGCCCATTGTGGTTGGTGCATTGGTGTGAGTGGAGCGAGTGTGATCAGTTTCTTTATTCCTGGGTAATTTACCCAATGCTTTCTAGATCTTTCTAGAGCCCAGATCCCTAAAGAGCAGGTGGAAAATTCTCTCTGGGAGGGACCATAAGGAATTTGAGATGATGCTGACAGACAAGACAACCTCCAGACAAGCAGACAGCATTATCATGGCAATGGCCATTAAAGCTGACAGGGAAGATTTTTGTAATAAATATAGCCAAAATGAGTGTGGAGCTTGGGAACAGCTTTCATAGACATAAATCTGTCAGTTCAGAGTTAGCCTTTTCTCATCATGTCACCTACTTCCTGTTCACATCTCCTTTGTCTCATTTCATTCCCATTCTTTCCTTTATCCCAGTTTTGGTATTCCTCCCACTTTCCTCCTTATTTTTATCTCAATCTCTTGTCTCATCCTTCTCCACATTCACCTTCTGTTTTCCCAATCTCTGAGGAGGGCGGAGGAGCTGGAATGGGGTCAGGCCAGTGTTTTTCAAACTGCCGGTCATGACACATTAGAGGGTTGAGAAATCAATTTAGTGGGTCACGAAATCAATTTAAAGGGTCATGACCAGAATTTTTTTTTAAATGGAATAGAATAAATCGAACAGAGCAGTGGCCATCAAGCATCGTAAGGGTAAGTACTACTTGTGAAACTATATACATGCATGTATATATAACCTGGGTTGTGATGTAAAATGCATCTCTTCCTTGAGTCGTGGTCAACATGAAAGCCACTGGTCTAGGGAATAACATCTTGCATACACTGGCAATAAGTTGACTTAAGCTTTGGGCATCCAACTCACGTTTCAAGCAGTGCTTATGATATCATCTGACTCTCCACTAGTTTTTATTCAAGTAATTTCTCAATTTCAGAGATTTGGCTTCAACAGTTGTCAGCAGTTTAGTGTGAAGCTGTGGGGTAGCAGATCAGCGCTGGACACACAGTGAGGCTAACCGGAATCAAGTCCTAGACTGGTTGTGAGATCTTCTGCGTCTCAGTTTTCTCACTTGTGGACAAGATCAATGCTTTCCAACCTGTTATTTTGTTAAGATAGACATGGAAAGTGAATGTATTTGTACAGTTCACTGGGGTAATGGAGGGCCCCTCATGACCAGAGGGCACCAGGCTCTGGGGGCACTGTCCTCTCTAGGCATTTATTGGCTGCCCCAAGGGCGGAAAGAATCAACATGGTAGCACACTTACAGCTCATCTTCAGCATCCCAGTGTGCCTCCACTCACTGGTTGGGAAGCACTGTCCTGATGACCACAGCATACAAAGAGGCCTGGAAATATTTGTCCCTGCAACTCTGGGTGTAGGTCCCCATGCTGGGAAGATGCAAAGATGGGCAAGACACCGATGCCCTCTAGGAGTTTACTATTTAGCAGTGTGCTCACCAGCTGCAGTTTGCAAGAGACACCGTGGGTACAGAGCCGGCTAAGTCATGATCAGCTTTCCTTTGCAGTGGCCTCTCCTTGCCTGGAGCCCTGACACTTGAAAGTTTCTTTTCTCTTCATGGACTTCTTGCAATCTTGATATTTCTTAGTTATAGACATAAACCTGAGGCTAGTGAAGATGAGAGGGACAGACTCCAATGGCTCTCCAAATGCCAACTCCTGCTGCATTCACCGTGTGCACTGAAGGGAATAAAACTAATTACGACCTTCCTCAAGAGCTGAGCATGGGTGGATACGCCCTTGAAAGTGGCCAGCAGAAGTGCTTCTTGCAAACCATGCTCCCCTTGTAGCCGCCTGCAAGTCTCTCTGCTGGAGCCTTTGCTGCCTGAGGACCCCCGCCTCGGGCCATTAATGAGAAGGCTGGTCATTATTAACTAGTTGGCATTGACTGATGACACCAAGCCTTTTTTTGGCCTCGCATGAGCTGGTGGCAGGCGCTTAGTTGACCCCTGGAATTTGGAGTTTATTCTGCCATGAAAACAAAGAAATAAATTAAAGGAAAGAACAGAAACCCCCACAGTTAGATATACTGGTTAGAGACAGCTCAACAGCCCCAGCTGGCCTCCTCCCCAAGGCCACAGCCACCAGAAGAATCCTGGTCCGAGTCCCTTGGTTGGCACTCCTGGATTCCTGGTACCACTTCTCTCCAGCCTAGTGAAATAGGAGAGAGATTCCTGTCTCTTTTTTTGGCCCTCTGGAGCCTGGAAAGAGATGGTGTCTGTGCAACATCCTGTGTACTGGAGAAGATTCAGAAATTCCAATTTTATGCAAGGGACTCATTCTTTAAAATATGCTTATATGATAGATTGTATGTTATGGGTATCACTGGAATCTTTCTACATAGAAAATAATTTTTTTTAACATGTTCAACTGTTATTTGCTTTGTCAGGTCATATTTGGTGTTTTTTTAATGTGAGATGCACTTGTTATTAAATGATATTCTTTCAACTCAATTCAACAAGTACTTATTGTTGACCTAATACAGGGGTTGGGAAACTATAATTCAAACCTGACAGACCACCTGTTTTTGTAAATAAAGTTTTATTGGAACCCAATCCTGCCCGTTCGTTTATGTATCGTCTGTGGCTGCTTTTACCACAATAGCAGAGTTGAGTAGTTGAAACAGAGACCATATGGCCTCTGGAAAGTCTAAAATATAAACTATCTGGCCTTTCATAGAAAACAGTGTGGTTTCTCCTGGCCTACTATGTGTTAAACCTCAAGGTCAGGGGACAAAGTATTGGGTATAACAAAAGTCAGGCAGGGTCCTTGTCCTCAGGGAGGTTACAAGTTCACGGGGGAGGAGGACATTAAATACATAAAGTATAAACTGCCAACAGTCACTGGTTTTCTGTTCAGCCACACAGTGTGTCCTTGCCCCTGAGCCTCTGCTTCTGTCCTGCTGTCTGTCCAGGACACCCTGTGACTTGCCTCACCAGGGAAATGGTGTGCGTGCTTCAAAGGCCTTCAAAGTGCTCCACTCTCAGGCATCCTCACCCACACCCTCCAGCTTGCACACTCCTGCTTATGTTTACCTTTGCAGCCCCAGGAGACCCTCGTGGCAATTTGTATCCTGTAGATGCCCAACAAGCATTTGGTGCATTTGAATTAGCCCTCACACTGATTTGGGAAGATGGAAGAAATTCATGGGAGAAAGATGAATGAAATGACTTTCTCTTTACCAATTAAAAAAAAATTCCCAAATGGATCCTGGCCAGACTCATGAGATCGAACTCCCTACATCTCACCTCAGGCCAAGACCTTGGCTTTGGCTTTAAGGAAAGTGCCAACAGTCCCTCAAATAATTAAACCATTTTGGTAATTGTCTTCTATGTAAGTCACTGTTTCTAGAGAATAGCTGTACATTTTTGTCTTATAGAAAAAAAAAAAGAGGACAAATAACTCATCCTTCTCCTGCTTTCCCACTAAAATAGCCTAAATCCCACCACCATACAAAAGGAAATTTTTTAAAAATCAAAATGAGAACAATAATTTTATGTGACAGGATTATTTATACGGCTGTTCTCCCCATGATGAATCCATCCAGGGGCTCAGCACATACCCCAGATGCCAATTCATAAATCAGGAAATGCTATTACCCACTGGCCGTAAAAACAGAGCCCACCCCAACGCAGAGGACTCATTTCAGAAGCAGCTGCCCCATTTCAGGGCAGAAATGAGTTCAGAAAATCTACCTGGCTGTCCAGAGAGAGGAGAAATGTCTTTTACTTGATAAATAATCAGTCTTTCCTTCTTCTCAATTCCTTTTCCCCTAGAAATATGTAGAATTAATGGCACGGATATATGCCACTCCACAGAAATAATCATCACAGGGCTAACTAGATTGAGAGGGAGCAAAGGACAAGAGAGGGAGTGGTGAGAAGCTGGCAGATTTCCTGGGAAACCTTTCCTATGAGCTTAAATGCAGTTCATGAGTAAACAGCTTAGAGACAATTTAGTGAGAGTCCTCCTTTCTGGGCATTCCTTCTGCAAGTACCCATCAAGGACAGGCAGAGAGCCAAGGAAAAGGGTTGGGAAGGAGAGAGTCATTGCAGAAAGACTGGGAGAGTGTAGGTGGAAGTCACTGGATTTGTTTGTGATTCCTCCAATGTGATTGTATATTTCATTTTTTATCGTAATGGGTATGTGTTGGAATAGGGAGGGGACATAAAAAGAGTTAGAGGAAAGAGAAGAAAGGAGGAGAGAGAATGAGAAGGAAGGTGGCGGGGAGCTCTTCCAAGGGGTATGGTCATGGTCACTTGACAAATAGTGAAATACAGCAGTAGACAACACAGACAATACCCATGCATTTGTGTAGCTTACATTCTAGCGGGGATGGGGATCAACAAGTTAGCAAATAAATAACCAAGATAACTTATTCTAGTGATAAATGCCATAATGGAAATAAAACGGAGTCACATGATAGAGAGAAGCTGGAACTAGCAGTGAGGGGCAGATTTAGACTAGGTGGCCCAGGAAGCTCTTTCTAAATAGATGACATGCCAGCTGGTCACTGAATATCTATCAGGAGAACATTCTAGACAAAGGGAACAGCAAGTGCAAAGACCCTGAAGAAGGATGCATTCGATTTGTATATTGAAATAACAGAAAGATAGTCACTATGGAGAGAGAAGATGACAGCAAATGGGAGCCCACACGGATGTGCAGGAGACAACTCTGTGAATCTCCAACAGTGCTAGAGCTGTTCTAGGCCCAGGTATTGGCGACGAATGTTTTATCCAATAGAGCAATAGTCTGGGACTCATGCAAAAAAAGGAGAGGCCCCTTCCGTCCTTTGAGTATTGCTTGGACTGGCCTTTGCTTGAGCATCTTAGTCCAGTAGCATCCCTAGTAGAGGACAGAGATGCTCCAAGAGAAAACAGCAACGATAGTAAGAGCTAACAGTTACATACTGCTTTATGTTATCCTTAAGTGTACAGTTGTATGATGGTGATGGAATGGTTCTGTATCCCGATTGTGGTGGTGGTTACACGAATCTGTACATGTGGTAAAATGACATAGAAATATACACACTTGACACCAATTTCTTGGTTTTGATATTATAGGTTTGTAAGATGTAATCATTGGGGGAAACTAGGTGAAGGGTACGTGGGACCTCTCCGTACTATCTTTGCAACTTCTCATGAATCTATAACTATTTCAAAATAAAATGTTTCTTAAAAATTAAAAATAAAAAAATGTGGAAAGAAAGGAAAAAATTTTAACACTACAATAATCATTGTTGCAGAGAAGATCCACCATTGGATATAAAAATTATTTGGCAAAAATTGGAGGAGAAACAGGATATTTGCATAGTTTCGGGGTATTTCTGCCAGGATATTTATTAACTACAAAGAGAAGAATAGTAACTTTACAGTGGAGAAACCACCTTAGCCAAGCACTAAAGATTGCATCATCAGTAACAAGACCTATCAATATCATGGACGCCTTGATAAGATGCACTGAGGAAAACACATTATCACTTCTGTGATAGTCTTGCCAAAAATGCATAAACTCATTCCAATAATGAAAAACCTCAAACAAACCCCAAATGAAAGACATTCTACAAAATGACTGACTAGTCTTCATGAAAAGTGTCAAAGTCATGAAGACAAGGAAAGATTGATACCAATTAGAGGTGACTGAGGAGATAGAATAGCTAAGTGGAATGTGGGATCCCAGAACAGAATAGGAAATTGAGTAGAAGAACTGGTGAAATTAGCATAAGGCCTAGAGTTTAGCTAACTGTATTGTACCAAGATTAATTTCCTGGTTTTCATAATTGTAACATGGTTATGGATGCTTTGAGCATTAGGGAAACCTGGGTGAAGGGGATATGGGAAATCTTTGTACTATTTGTGCAGCTTTTCTCTAAGTCTGAAATCAGTTCAAAATAATTAGCTCTTAAAATGGAAAAAAAAGTATACAATAATGCAATCACCACAACAATCCTCATATAGACGTCCCCCCAAAGTTCTTTCACGCTGTTTTCAGTCCATCCTCTCCCCCATCTCCTGCCCCTGGAAGTCACTGATCTTCATTCTGAAGGTTTACCTTTTCTAGAAGATCATATAAATGGAATCCTACAATATGTATTCTTTTGTATCTGGCTTCATTTACTCAACACAATGCTTTTAAGATTCGTTGACGTTGTTCTTTTTTATTGCTGAGTAGTATTCTACGATATGGGTGCACCTCAGTTTACCCAATGATATTTGGATTGCTTCCAGTTTAGGATGATTATAAACAAAGCTCCTATAAGCCCTCTTATACAGGTTTTTATATGAGCCTAAGTTTTCATTTTTCATGGGTAAATACCTAAGAGTGGCATTTCTGGGTCATAGTATAAGAAACCACTAAACTGTTTCCCAGGCTGGCTGCATTTTGCATTTTCACCAGCAGCATATAAGAGTTCTAGTTGCTTCCCCGATCCTCACTAACACGTGGTATTGTCTTGTTTTTGAATATTTTTTTTTGTTTTCTTATTTTGAGATTTTTTTTTTTGTTTCGGGGGGGCGTTGTTTGTTTGCCATTCACATAGATATGTAGGAATATCTCACCATGGTTTTAATTTATGTTTTATCAACGACTAATGATGTTAAACATCTTTTCATTTGCTTATTGGCCACCTACATATCTTCTTTGGTGAAGTGTCTGTTCATATCTTTTGCCCTTTTTTAAAAAATTAGATGATTTGTTTCCTTATTGTTGAGTTTTGAGAGTTACTTATGTATTATGAAGACAAACCCTTTGTCAAATATATGATGTGTAAGTATTTTCTCCCAGTCTGTGCCAGTTTTGGGCCCATCTTTCAGAATAGTGAACCAAGGCACAGAGAGGTTAAGCAACCTCCCCAAGCTTATATAGTTCATGAGGGATGAAGATAGACTTCAACCTCAACAGTCTATACTCCTAGCCCCCCTCTTGTACTGCCTCTGTAGACACTTGCTATCCCAGGTGGAGACAAAGCTGGATAGTCAGCATAACCAGGTCTACTCCCTGGGGGCCCTTTCCACCTGAGGAAGCTTCAACGTGACCCTGGAACAGCCAACGGGAAGCTTATCAGTGGGATCAGCTAGAGGCCCTGATGTCTCTACATGTAGAACTCTGCTACAGACACTTATCTATAAATGGAGGGCATGCTTTGGCAGCCTTCTAGATTCCATGAAAATGCTCACTCATTAATTAAAATATTTTAACCACATGTAATGACCACTTCTTCAGAAAATAAAAGGGAAACTCTGTTTTCTAATGATATCCATTTCTGGGTTTATTTTAGTCTCCTCTGCCTAATTTTGATGGAGCCTAGCTTGGCAGACCTAATTAGATATTTCTTCTGGTGTTCAGGAAGTCAGAGTCTGCCGCACACTTCCGTAGGGGATGCAAAAGATGAGGGACTGTTATGCAGCTTGAGATTCTTGGAGTGGGACTTCTGGAACCCAGTTCCTACTTAAAGTCCCTTCGCTTGTCTAAGATCTGGAACCTGTCTCTTCTCACTTTGGATCTTTGTGGTTATGTGCAATCTAGAAGGACAGAGTTCTTCCCATTTTATGCATAGGGCAAACAAGCCAGAATCTCAGTGCAAGTCGTGGTTATGGAGACAAAACACTTCTGGGGAGTCCTAGGTTCTCGGTCAGAGCTCCAGTCATCAGCTTCCCTGATGGTAGGTAGTCACTTGCTTCCCTCTCCTCTTTGCCTGGATGATCATGCAGCATCATAGTACCTCATCAGAGAACTAAGTGTGGACTCTGTTACTCATCAATATAGCTTTCTAGATATCCCAGAACCAAGACCTCAGATAAGAGGAAAAATTGAGAACTACACATTTGAGTTCAGGCAGCAAACCTGGATGTGGTTCTCAAGGCTGGAATAGCCTATGAAATTATGATTCTGGAGACAAAGTGACAGGTGTGTGTGTATGTGCATGTGTTCAAAACAGCAAGGCATGAATAAAAGAATGCCAGGTGTGAGCTTAGTGTATTGTATTTCCCTCTAATTTTAGGTCCCAGTGACTCTCTGTTCAACAATTCCAGAAACACAGACAGCACTTAGAGCAGATGATGTCCGCTCCATGAAGAAGTAGAATATGTAGGGATGATCTTATTCCCTTCTACCCTTTGTACAACTTGATTACTTTATTATCACTCCATGCAGGCAAATGCATTCATTCAATCATTCATTCACCAAACATTTGATGACTACCTACCCAGTACTAGATACTGTTCCAGGCAAGAGAGTTATGGAATCAAATAAAACACAGCCCTTCCTTCAAGAAGTTCATGATGTATTGAAAGCCAGCATATAAAAGCACAAACGATAATACAATGAGTTAAGTGTGACAACAGGAGTAACCACATTGTAAAGAGATAGCATAGAGAGGGAGCGATGAAGAAGGATCTGAAGGAGGGTACATATGAGCTGGGTTTCGAGGATGAATAGGAGTTTGCTGAGGGAACCAGAGAGAAAAAGGACATTCAAGGCAGAAAGAACAGCATTGCAAAGTCAAGGAAAACTCTGAAACCTTGTGATGTCTTAAGGGAAGCTATAAGTTTAATGTTAATGGAACATAATTTGAGATGGGAGTTTGGTGAAAGCTGGAGTTGGACAAGGATGAGCTCATACTTCATCCTAAGTGCCATACTAAAAGAACCTTGGATTTTACCCCATAAACAATAGAGATTCACTGACATGATTTAAGCAGGGATGAGACAGTGACAGATTTGAATGTCAAACAGATTATTCTGATGGCAACATAGTGAACAAATAGAATAATGGGGAATCCAGAGCTAGGGAGATCAAGTAAAAAGTTTTTGCTACCACTGTGCCAGATAGTTATTTAATTGAATCTTCACAGCAGTGATCCAAAGTAGTTACTTTTATTTCCATTTTGCAGATGAGGAATTGAGAGGTTTGTAATTGACCTGAGGTCACCCAGCTTGTAAGGGGTAAAGCTGTAATTTTGATAGTTTCATCAGAATTAAGGCTATACAGAGGTATAGGTTTAAGGGATACTTAGCAAGTTAAATAATGTTGGTGATAACAGCATGTAGGGAAGGCTAAAGGAGATAAAGGAGTTCAAGATGATTCCTGGAATTCTCAGCCAGTAAAAATGATTTATATGATGATGCCATGGACACAAATAAGAAATAAGAAATAGCGGAGGAAAGCCTTTCCAAACCCTCAGGTGTTCCCTTTCTTTGTAACAAGTGTCTTCTACCTGTGCTCTGAATCCTACCCTCTTCAAACACACAAGGGATATTCTGTCAACATTTTTTTTTTATCTTCTATTCCTTCCTGTTGTCTGATTCTTGTACCTCCATCTTCAAGCAACTCAAGTTGCTTTTCTCTTTGTAACTATAGTCCCTTTGCCATCAAACACTTTCAGTTTGTGGTTTAGACTTTCTACTTGCATTTTTTCACTGCTAATTCTTTCCTCAATCCTCTGCAATCTGGTTTTTCCAATGAAACTACTCTTTTAAAAAGGTAGCCTGTGACCACCTCTTGACCAAATCCCATGGTCTCTATTCAGTTCTCACCCTCTTTGACCTCTGCTTGGTGGTTACATCCATCATTTCATGGCAGTGGTGTTGACCTTCACTTGGCTTCTTCATACATTGTAGAACTCTGGTTATCAGAAATCCAGCATAGGTTCTTTCACCATTTTAAAAGGAAGTTCAGAAATATACTCTTATACCACATAGAAACTTCAGCCTCTGGAAAGATTTCTTGCATGGCTTTCCCAAGTAAATCAACATACAAGTCATCACTGTGGGGGATATTGTTAAGTATGTCTCTTTTTTTTCCCCCCAAGTGAACAAACTTCATTTCTTCCCTATATGTTTATTTGCTGTCTTTGGTAGCAGCATAAAGTTTTATTGTGATGGTCTTGATTTTAAGATGCCAAAATTAGTAACCAAGGGTATTAATTAAGATGGGATAAGATAGAATAGGATAAACTTCAAAATTTCAGAGATTTAATACATGACATTTTATTCCTCATTCACTGAGAGTTTACTATGGGTCCAATGGATCCCCGGGGGAGATCCTTTCCAAATGGGAACTCAAGGATAGAGGCTTATTCCATCTTGCCTCTGCAATATCAGACATGGTCTATATTATTGTGCTGCAGAGGAAAGACAGAATTGGATGGTTACATACCTTAAATGCTTTGGCACAACAGTTACACATATCACTTCTACTCACACCTCACTGTCCAGAATTAGTCACATGGCCCCACATAACTGCACAGAAGCTGGGAAGCTCAGTTTCTGTGTACCCAGGAGGGAAAGGAGAACCAGATGTGAGTGAGCACTACTCATTTCTACTGCATTGAAAACGTTCAAAGAGTATTTTCCCATAATATTCCATAAAATTCCATCCTCTAGCTATGGAACAAATACTCTTTTAGCTTTACCTTGGTCATTGAGGTTGAGCAGCTCTACTCAAAGCCAGGACAAATCATTAGTTTCTATCATGGAGGCACTTCAAATGATAAAATCAGTGGCTCTGTATTTCAGCACCAGAACTTGAGGACAGCTCCTCTACCTTGTAAATAATTCTGCCCGAAAACCGGGTTTCTTAGCAGTATGGATTTCCTGAATTTACATACAGGTACAGACATATACACAGTCAAATATTGCAATTAAAACCCTCTTTACTCTCATTCCTCTATCCCACAAATTTGAGCAACTTCTTTGATGAACAGGAACAGACTGTCAAAGTGCCATCCAATCCAAGTGTTTAGTTGGCAAGTCCATCTAAATTTTAAATGACAACCTCCACTCTCTGCACTTGTGAGGCTGCACTGCCTTTCACCCTAATGAAACTGCCAAGCAATTTTGGAACCATGGGGAAAACTCTGGCTCTAGCCCCCAGGGGATATATTGAATAACTTGTTTCTTGCTGACCTCAATCAGTCTGTAATTTCTAGACATTTGTAGCCATCATCTGTAAATCTGTCCCTCTCTCCAGGTTCTTATTTGGAACCATCACCGTGGTACATATAACTTAAGGAGTCACAGGCATAGCAATTACTGATGAAAAAAAATCACATGTGGCAGCTCCCTCCATATGTGGTATAGAAATTAATAAGGACTTATTTTAAGGGAAGCTAAAACAAAACTGTAGGTAGAGATATGTCCTCGTTTATCTGAATATACCTATCTCTTTACATGTAGTGTTGTCTCTCCAAACAAGCATTTAAGAAGATGAATTCAGCTCTTAGAAAACCTAAGAATGAATAGGATGGATTTCTGAGCGTGCTGGCTTTCTCGATTATTCCTGCCAACCCCTCAAGCACGTTTCTTTGTGATTCCCATTAAAGGTGGGGCCTCAGCACTGACTTCCCATAATGTGCAAAGGGCAGCTCCTGCTACCCACTGCAGCTCCCCCTATTTGCCTCATTCCTTTCTCTTCTCTCCAGTGATAGAAATATCAGACATCCCAGTAGTGAGTCCCTCTTCATCCAAACCTGGCAGCATCTCTAGGGGAAGGATAACAAGATGAAGCCACTCTCTCAGAAAAAATAAAAATAAAATAAAACCACTAAGGGGACATGTTTCTGGAAGGGCAAAAGTTGGCAGAAAAATGCTTTTTTTTTGGCAGAAAAAAAGTGTTAGAGCCACATGACTGGGTCAGCTTTTTGTTACTTCTAAGTAGGACTGCATCCATACCTTCAGATCTTACTGGCTTTTTCAGACAAATCTAACCCATCATCAGAACACTACCCTGTTCTGAGGCAGAGCTGATGTGGTGTTCCATTCTTCTATAGGCATCAGCAGCAGAATCCTTTAACTCCTCTCTGATCTTTAACATTTGCTCACCAGTCAGCACATCTGGACACATTCCAGAAACTAAGAACATAAGCTAGTAGAATATTAGTACCTTGTATTTTTATGGCACCTTCCTTGGAGGTACTCCAAATCTTTCACCAACTGCATCTCCCTGAGACCCCCATGAGCTCTCCATGAAGTGTTGCTCCCTTTGCTATAAGCAGGGGCAACTGGTACATCAATAGGAGTGACTCAGGAAAGGTGACATGAAACTCCTCCACCCTACCACCACACATTCACCAGCCAGACCAGCAGTCGATGTGCCAAAAACTTGCCTCGGTTGACTGAGGAAACGAACGATGACATCCCAGAGAAGGGGGCTGAGACCTGTGCTCCACTGAGTCTAGCAGCTTGCCTCCATTGTCTGAGATGTCCAGTGGGAGTGAATTATTCCATGGGCACCTGCGCTGTGCATATGAGGCAAAAGTATGAGGCATTTAGCTATTTCTCTTAGTAGCCTGTGGGTGGTCCCCTCAGTCACCAGGTAAATAAGTCCTGCACTCCTTCCACTAGCCATGTTGGCTTTGATTCAAGTGATTTTTCTTAAGTATTTCATGATCAGGTCAGTGATCCAAACCTGGTTTCAAACTCATGATGAACTTGATGAGGTTAAAACAAAGGATTACAGAGAGTTGGCTGGAAGCCATTATTAATTTGGGATTGAGGGAAGTGAGGCAAAGGAGAAAATTGTCATGATGGTCACATGGCTATAGGTATCCCTCTCCAATGCTTTACAAAGGCAAGCACAGAATAACTCTACCTACAAGGAGAGACCATCCTGTGTATTTCCCTGTGTAATAAATTCCTTTCCCAAGAGACCAGGGTAGTCACAACAGGTTAGGGAGTTCCATGCCAGCCACATCCTATCTCAAGGCCCCACAAACCATGGAATGGCACTAGAGGCTGGTGAGTTCATAAATTACCCTGCTAGTCGATTGCATTTTTAATCAGGGTGTGCACCATGATCACTAATGGCACTTGCTTACGGGACAAATCCCCAGTATTTATCTTGTTTTAATAATGTTAGAAAGCAGTGATATTCAATTAACCAACTAATCAAGCAAGCCAATCAATACTGGTTCTGGCGGGATTCTCCATTGCCCGGCTTCTTGTCCTGGGTTGTAGTCCTTGCTTTAGAGTCAGATGGAGTTAACTCTTAGTGGTTAGGGTCATGCTGCTGAGAAGTAGGCAGGAGCGAGGAAACCAGGATCCAGTTTCCAGATGTGGACAGAAAATCCACAGGTTCCTTTCTTTGCCAGGTTATGATGAAGATTTGCAGCAGCTCATTTTGGGTTAAGGTGTTATTTGTTCTACAGTGTATGTTTGTTTTCCAAGTATATATGAGGAACCATTTTTCCCATCCTGTGGACTGGAGATCTGAGATCCCCATATCCTATAACAAGCCAATAGGACGACAGCATAAAGTATCTTTGGTGTTTCCAAGGATGACCAGGTGGCTCCTAACTACATCAAGTAGTCCTGACAGCAGATGGACCAGCCTGGAAAGCCTCCACCAGGACCATTTTGGGTATATGTGTCTAGGCTCGTGAATAGCTGGGAGACAGTGAGTCAAGAGCAGAGCTGCTGTCAGAGTGAAGGATCTGTGAGCCAGGTACACCCCTTTACCCCATTCACATGTGTCCAGGGACACCCAGCTTTGAGACTGTGTAGTGTCTAAGGCTAAGGAGTGGTTGGTGGCCAGAGAGGAAAGTATTTCCCTTAGGCTGCGCTCATTATCCCTGCACCTTTATCTGGCTCCTCCTACAGACACACCTAGACCCACATCACAACTCCGTTTCCCAAGGTAAACTGATGACTGAAATTCCAGCAACGTTGCCCAGTCATCTGATTATTTTTTCTGACTTGTAGGGCAAGAGCCAATGTAGAGTTTGCCCCTGGATGTTCCCTACCTGCATGATTATGCTATTTACTGGACTCCAAGCCGTGCAATGGTTTCAGCAACTCCCATGCTTTAAAGCTGAGACTTTCAGTAGGAACCTCTGTAAATGGTCTGGTCCTACATGAGGATCGCATTGGAAAAGGAGAAAATGTCCAGAGAAGATGGGACACTTGGTTCCAGGATACCCATCTCATCAGCTCACAAAGACCTAGCAGGCAACATGGCCCATACGTGAGTTTAATCCCTTTGCAGACCAGTCAGGTTGTCCTAAAAAGGAAAATAAGTCTGTTTGATGACCACAGACTGCACCTTAGTAATGAATGTCTTTTCAAATGCATCAACGTTCCCAAGGCATCCTCAGAAGAAAGGTAGGAATCACTTGGTGCAGCCAGAAAGTCAATGCTTATGCAGAAAGACAACACATTGCCAGTTGGTGGGACCACCCAAGCACTCAAGTTCTTGTGCCTCTGTGGGCAGCTGACTCCCTGCTGCTTCAGGTGGGCTAGGAATCAAAACCTACTTCCTGATGCGTGGCTGCCTGAACCTAAGTGAGTGCAGGGGAGAGTGAGATGTTTCATACAGACAGACACTCAAACGAAAAGAACCTCAAGGCTGCTATTCGTTTCCGAACGTTTGATGAGTTTCAATTCATTAAGAGTTTTATAGGCTTGTTAATTTAATAAGAGCAAATGGGGCCCTAATGTCAGACAACAATCAGTAATTTGAAGGGGATGAAAAAAGATAAGAAGTAAAACAGTCATTACCTGGCACAATGTTTAATCAAAAGACACCGGGAACTTTCAACTTCACGGTAACGTTTTCAAAGGTTGGAGATTTCAAATGCACACAGTTTTTGGCTCTGGCTGGCAGGCTGGAAAAATGGACAGTTGTGATAATTGGCTATGATGGAATTTGAAAGTCCAATCCTATACACACACACACACACTCACTCCCACCAAAACTTCTCTTTCCCTGGGGCTGGATTCAGTTGGGATTCCAGCCCTGTGAACATCGAAAAGCAAGGTTTTATCATGACATTTGAGGTCTGCTGAGCCCCACATTGCTACTGAGTCAAGTTGTTCTTGACTTTGAACCATTCAAGACCTCCTCTTTTGCTGATGAATTCTTTCCTTAGTCTCACCTCATTCTTTTCCATGCCATAGTTAGGACCTCTGTGCTGCTCCATGTACCCTGCTCTTCAATATCACTAGCATGCGATCTCTGGGTTTCCCAAACCCAGACAGGGTCATGGTGCACAGCACTCATGGCCATGCCTTGTCCCATTCTTCAGGGACCACCGAGGTCATATTTCTATCTGCCAAGGCCTGTGTACACTTGCCTCAGCCACACAGGACATTTAGGTTGGGAGTCAAAACTTGATGGCTGCCTAGGAAAGACCCTACTGATCTTATCTGTCCTACTCTGGGCTCAGTTCTTTGACCAGAACCAAAAATGACTCCAGTGCTGGCTTATTATGCTTTTCTTGTCCCCTGATCCTTACTACATGGCACCATGCATATTGCTACCCAATTCTTAATTGTTCAATTGATGATGCCAATTGACCATCTAAGAATGAATAATGGTTCCAAAGGCTTCTCTTTGACTTTTAAGATGCCTGCATGCCCAACCAGACCAATTGCAGCATAGTTGCCTGGCATAGAGAAGCAACAAATGCTTGATAATTGATAAGCAGAATATTATTTTTAGAAGTATGGAATAAACCCATCTATTTCTATCAAGATGCTTTAGAATGGTTTTGAACCCTGGAGAGTCAGGCCGGGCTGGAATCAGGCAGCACCCAGCTGACCCCAAAGCATAATTCAGGATCAATACCCAGAGTTTCCAAAAGTTATGAACCTAGTAAATGATGTGGTTGGGACCCAAACCCAAGTCTCTCCAGGGCTCTTTCCACTATACCCAACTGCTTCCTGCTGCCCCTGCCCGCCCTTGCTTGGTGTATTTGTTGTTATTTTAAGCATGATTAAAACATTGCTGTTTTATCTACTTCTGGGATCTAATTGCTCTAGTGGCATCAAAAAGGAACAGACCAAGTATTTCTTACAGCCAATTGGTGCCAAAAAAGCAGGTGGTGTTGGCTCAGGGGCATCAGGAACACAGCAGGGCCAGTGGTTTGGGGGGTGTTAGAAACCCACCCCCTGTGCACAGCAGAAGCAGCAGCAGGGCTCCAAAAGCAAGCGTTGCCTACTTTTCATGTCCCCGATAACCAGCCCAATGAGAGGGTATAGGTTGCACTTTTGCGGAAGGAATGAATGAGCTCTGAGTCAGGGAAATTCAAGGACAAGGTTGGGCATGGACCAAGTTCATTGCTTATCCCCAAGCACCACCCCAGACAGTCACCCCACAATAATCTATAGGCTCTGCAGGCTGCATCTGCCTAAAGATAGAAGCAATTTGAGTACGGATGCAGAGTGTAGACAGAGCACACTCCAGCGGAGAGGCTTCTGGTGGGGTACAGATTCCTTAATAACCGCTACACAGCACCAGAGCCTTCAATTTAATTAAACCAATCCTTCAGCTCGGGGATCTATGTCTGGGCTTCGTTGCCTTTTCTTGTTCTTTTGTTTTCGTTCTTTCTTTTTTATAATGTTCTTGCCTCTTCTGTCTTGTATCTCAGGGCAGCAGGATATCTGAAATGATGATGAGTGGATGAAAAAAGGAAAATGATTTCTCTTCTGGTGCCTTAATGGAAGGTAGTGAAAGACCCGCATCAAGAATTTATCGGTTACCGTCGTTTACGCTCCCTAGAAAGCTTGACCCGGCGAACTCTAAATTATCTTTGCTAATGGGACAGTTGTAGCAAATGAAATGATATCCTGCATCTGTTTAGTCCTTGCCATCTCCAAGTGCATTTCCCCACAATGTCTCATTGAACCTGCTCAGCAGCTCTTTGAAGTTGCCATCGTTGTCTTATGTAACAGATGAGAAGGTTAAATGACTTCTCAAGTCACACAGCTGATAGATAGCACAGTTAGTCTCAAATCCAAGTCTTTTGACTTAAATCTGATGCCTCTGCAAGACTCCATAAACAATCCTAAATTCTCATTTGGAATGTTACTTTTAATTTTCCCTCCCATAAACCCAGTGCAAGCCGATGGCCAGTTTGGTAGGGCTTGAGTGTTAGCTCCTTTCTGTCTTCAGGAAGAGATGCTGATGAATAGTAAGATCTTCCAAGCCAGACCTACTGTGTGAAATGCTCTCATATAACCAAGGCAGGGATTATTGTCCCCATTTTACAGTGAAGAAACTGAGGCTCAGAGATACTAAGTAACTTGCCCTAAGGCACATACCTAGTAAGTAGTGGGTAGAGCTGCCCCAGCCTGCTCACTGATGATGTGCTGTGTTGCTGCTGGCCTAGCCAGTTGAAAATGCTGTAGGTGCCCACATCTTGGTAACCCTGGGCCAGGATGGCAGTGAATTTAGGCGACCAGAACACATTTGGCTTGGTCAGTCCTGCAGTCCCATTTCAAAAGCTACTCGTGGCTTCTGCCCCGCTGGCAGCGGGTCAGCCACACTGGCCTCCCTTCCACACAAGCTTCTGCTTTGCATCTCTGTTGACTAGATTTATGGGAGGGAGGACAGGAAGGCCCCAGATACCCAGGAGAGAAGATCGGCCTCCCTCTTCCATTTGGACATGCGGTTTTCATCAGCACTCTTGTGCAGGCTGGGTGAACAGAAGTGTCAGGGGGCCCAGGCTTGGCTGGAAGCGCTAGGGGCTTCGGCGAGCTGCTCTCTGTGAAGGAAGTGAGGCTGTGGTCCCACTGCTGAAAGGAGTTGGTTTCAAGAGCCAACTTGCTTGCTAGCTGCCCTCCCCACCCCCATCCAAGCCTCAAGTCACAGTGTCACACAGAGGGTGTGGGCTCAAACCCTTGACCTTAGCCAGGGCGTTACAAATGACAAGTGACCTCTAGGGCCCAAGCAGCCCCTTGGTGCTTTAAGCCCCTTAACCCAGTCCCTTTTACCTTCCTCTTTAGGTATGTCATTGTGCTCATGCCAGGATGGCGTCTCTCCTTTGCCCACAATGGCCACCTGAAGCAGATGATCCCTCTCCTTTGAGCACATAGGGAACAACCCTAGTAGCAATAGTCATTGATCAGTTAATTAATTTAAAAGACTCCTGGCCCTGGGAACCTGGTATATAGATAATGCTATGCTATCTCTCCTCATTTGTCTATGCCACTGGCTCTTTCAGATCTGGACATGGAGCCCCTCGAAGGACAGTCCAACTTTCCCATTACACAGCATCCCCCCCACCACTGGGAAGGGAGCGGGAAGCCCACCAGGGTCTCCTGTCAAGGGGTCAGCTGGAAATCAAGTTACAACCGGCATGATGTGTTTCAGAGCATCTCAGCTCCCATCCATCGGCCTAGGGCGTCATTAATAATCCACAGCCTAATGACGGAGATGAATATAGGAGCAGGGATCGGGGGGCAGCCCTGGTGCAGTGAGGCGGAGGGAGAGAGTGACTTATTAGCCCCGCTCCAGGTGTAACCTTCTCCCTACAACCAAGCCAGGGCCAGGATGATTTATTGGTACAGTAAACAGATTTTTATAATTAAAATTGATTTTCAGTTTTAGCCTGGTCTGGAAGGACCCAGTCAAGTTCAAGAGGGGAAAGGGGGGCAACCTAGGGAACGGAGGGGAAATGTGCTTTCAATTTCCCATGTGTCTTAGATTGTTAGAGCAGGAAGGAGCCTCTCACTTTACAGGTGAGGACACAGCAGCCCTGGGAGGTTGACAATTTGGCCGGCCTCAGATGGGGAGGTAAGGCAGAGCTGGGATTCCACCCAGGTCTCCTGGATCCCTGAGATTCTCTCATTTCCCTGGGACAGTGTGTGCATGTGCACACAGAGCCATGGTATACTGTGGCGTAGGTTGTTCACTGCACAATGATGTCTAACCAAGGAGATTCGTTGGGGCTGAAATCCAGCCATGTCTCATGTGCTAGTGCAGGGCTGCTGCTACCCAGAGGATGTGTTCAAAGGCACCATCCGGGACTGTTTGTTTAGGGGTCAGCTCTTGGCCACCCAGCAGCTGCTTGGGTCCTTTGGGGTGGTGCCCATGCAACTCTCGCCTCGCAGACCAGTACCTGGAGGCTGTGTTGGGGCTGTTTATTGCAAGGCCTGAAGGGCTCTGCTATAGACGGTGGAAACATACCGGGCTGTGGCGTGACCAGCGAAGTGTTATTCATCAGGCTGTGAATTCATGACACTGGGAGTGGCAGAAACTAATTTATAGTTGATGGGAGTGTGTCTGCATATTCAGGGAGACACCAGCTGAGCACATCTCAAGACTTGGCTGGTGACGCCAGCGTTATCACATGTGCACGCTGCTCTTGCCCACTCCCTCCAGGGAGGGCCCAGCTGAGGAAAAGAGGTGAGTCCCATGTCCATTGCCAAAGTTCGCTTAGCAACCTACTTCTGTCCCAGCCCATCACAGGGCCTCACAGTCACAGTCCTCCAAGTCCTCCCCGATCCCTGATTCTCCATGGCAGGTCCCTCAGCCAGGGCAGCTTCCCAGTGGCTCTGGTGGCAGCACTTCTCTGGCTCCTCTCCCCATGTCCACTTGAGCATGCCATTTTGAGTGTGTAAGAGAGCAAGGAGGAATACACGGGCATATTCTTTTAAACAATGGTAGAATAGTAGTATATTGCCTCTTATCCTAGCTTGGTATTTTTTTAGAATAGACTTTGTTTTTTAGAGCAATTTTAGGTTCACAGCAAAATTAAGCATAAAGTATAGAGAGTTCCCATATATCCCCCGCTCTTCCCTCCACGCCCCCAGCCTCCCTCTCTATCAACATCCCCCACCAGAGTGGTGTGCTTATTACAATCAATGAACCCACATTGACACATCATTGTCACCCAAAGTCCATAGTTTACATTACGGTTCACTCTTAGCATTGTACATTCTGTGGATCTTGACATATGTCTAATGACATGTGACCACCATTATAGTATCATACAGAATATTTTCACTGTCCTAAAAATCCCCTGTGTCCCATCTGTTCACCCCCCCTCCCTCCAGCTGAAGCCCCAGCAACCGCTGATCTTTTTACTGTCTCCATAGTTTTGCCTTTTCCGGAAAGTCATATCGTTGGAATCGTACAGTATGTACCCTTTCAGATTGTTTTCTTTCACTTAGTAAAATGCATTTAAGTTTCCTCCATGTCTTTTCATGGCTTGAAAGCTCATTTCTTTTTAGCGTTGAATGATAGTCCATTGTTTGGATTTACCACGACTTATTTATCCATTCACCCACTGAAGGACACCTTATTTGCTTCCAAGTGTTGACAATTATGAAGAAAGCTGCTGTAAATGTTATGCGTAGGTCTAGTGTGGCTTTCATCTGCCCAGCCAGACGACCACCCATGGTACGGAGAAGACCCAAGCCCCAGGTGCACAAAGACTTCTGCGAGTCCAGTTTGGCAGGAAGACCTCAGGGGAGGGTACCTCATCCCACAGGGGTCCAGCCTATGCCCTGCGCTCAGCAGGGGCTCAGTGTCTGTCTGCTGGTGATGGAGGAGGGGCCTCTTTAGAAAGCTAAGTAACCAAGAAATGTAAAGAATGCTACTAGTTCCTTGTTTTTATAGTTCTGAGTAGATTACCACGGTACACGAGCAGCAAATCAGGGCACCAGTGCAGACAAGCACACTTTAACACCACGTCAAACTCCATCGTAAGTCACATCTGATTACACCGGATGACGTGCACGATTCTTATCATTTTCCCTTCAAATTGGGGGTAACTGGCAAACACGTTGCATAAATGACTGCAATGAGTCTTGTATCCGATAAAAGGCCGGATTCGGTGGCCCGCAGGCCTCATCCGATGCTGGGATTCTTTGCTCCTTGCATCAGGTTTGAGCAGCCAAGTCAAGATTTGTAGTTACTGTCCTATCTCCCCAGGTATTTTTAGGAGCTGTGGTCTGCATGGCTGTGGGTAGTTTTTCGAAGTGTCTCAAAAGGTCTAAGCTTCAGCACATGCAGTATGCACATGAGGGTCACCAAGAGACTGGTCACAGGGGACAGGGAGAAGGAGATGGGGAAAGAGCCAGCTCCAAAGGTGGAGGTTCCCTGCTTCTGGGGTCGCTGGGAAAGCAGGACTCTCGCTCCTGTCCCCTATTCTGCTCCCAGGAACCAGCCTTCAGCAGCCACCAACAGGGACAGCTCATTTGGGCCAAAGTATGAGTGATGCTGCTGGGCGATTTCTGATAAAGAGTAAAAGAGAGAAGAAGAGGGATGATCCAATGGAGGGGGCATAGAATGGGGGGAGGTGACTTCTCGCCCCGCTGTGTTCTTGGCGCCACCCTTTGCTCAGCCTCCAGCCCTCCTTTTAGGGATGTGGTGCTCTTTCATTGGCACTGTTTCCATATTCCTTTCACTCCTGGAAGGAGACATGGACGGAGGAGGACTGGGGTGGGGAGGCCCTCTCCAGGCTTTTCTGAATCGAAGTGAACAGGATGCAAGGGCCAGGTTCTTGCAGAGACTCCACGGGACCCCTGTGGGGAAGCATTCTCCTCAACTTCTCTGTCTTAAATGCCCTTCTCTCCAACTGCACCCTCTACCCGAAAAAAGGTGGTTTTATTAAGCTTGTGCTGGCAAGGATGACTTGGATGTCTTTGGTTTTGCTGCGTCCTCTGTATGTTTAGGAAGCTGAGTTGACAGAACCGGGTTGAACAGCACAGAAGGCCAAGATAGACCTTCCCAGACTTGTCCATCCTCAGAAAGTCTGCAAGGTCAACCTTGTTCCTTAGCATAGATGGGAAGACCACTGAGAGTGTGGCCTGGGAAAACCGGTCCACAGATTCCCTCGGATCTCTAGGGCCACAACAGAGCAGCTGACAGTGATCAGGGCAAGCCACCCACCCAAGTCTAGCATGGTATGAGCAGCCTGAAGTTCAGGTTATCCTGCAGAGTTGGTTGGCCTGTGGGCTCAGGCTTTTCCACGTCCCAAGACCATACCCCTAAGCCCTCGGCCAGGATGTGGATTCACTAGTGAGCTCTGGGGAGCAGCTGCCCCAGGACATAGGCCAGCTCGGAATCTGCAGCCCCGGAGCCAGTGAAACAATTCCATAATTGGTAAAGTCTTGTGAAGTTAGGCACATCATCTGTTCTTGCCAGGGTGACATCGTACCCCACTGTGCGCTGGTCTCAAATCATGCCAGGCCTGCAATGATAGAAGCCTTATTTGGAGATGTGAGTCGTGTATGTTGAGATAGGCCTTACCACGGAAACATGCTGGTCAAAGAGCAATTCTAAGAGATATGTAAATGGGGCCTCTCCAACCCAATGCTGCCTTCATCAATTTCCAGGATGTTTGGAGCCAGTTCAGGCAGCTGCTGCTCTTCACGGGAGTTATGGTCACTTGGCCCCTGCAAGAGAGGGGATTCCGGTGGAGATGGGAGGCCACACCAACCGTGGAGCTGCCAGAGGTCATGGAGTCAGAAGCCCTGTGTCAGAGTCCCAGCTCTGCCACTCACTGGCTGTGTGACCTTGAGTATGTCACTTAACCTCTTCCAACCTGTGTCGTCATCTGTAAAATGGAGACTGTCATCCCTCAGCTGGCTACCTCGGTTGTGGTGGGGGTCATGCAATCATGCCTGTGAAATTGCTTTATGAACTGTGAAGCAGAGTACGGCAGTCCAGTGCATCTTTGTGCCCGCTCCACCTGTCTCTGTGCTCTGTGAGGCTTTGACCTTCTGCATCCCTCAGACGCCAGGGCAGAAATACACCACCCTTAGATCCCAATTCCCCTGCTCCCCATGTCTGGGGCCAGTTGTCCCAAACCCAGCATCATCAGGGTCATCAGTGAAGGGTGAGCAGATGTCCAGCTCCTGGAAATTCTGACTTGCTGATCTGAGCTTGGCCTCTGCATCGGCACTTTCTAAAAGCTCTGTGGCTGATTCTGATGCTCAGCCAGGTTGGGAGCCTCTTCGCCTAGATCTCACATCCCTGCCTGTCCCTCCTCCCTAGCACTTCCTACATGTCCCAAATCTTCCCTTGAGTTGTGAGGTTCCCTTAGGGTGGTCCACACTCAGCAAGTGGTGGCATGGGAGCTTGTGGGGGGAGTCCTGCACCCAAAACCAGCCCCAGACGTGCCTGAGACTCTGGTCCAGGTCAAACTACATTCCCAGCAACATCCCGAGCAGGCTTAATGGAGGAGAAAAGCTGTTTTAAATGAATTCCGTTTATGGCATGCTACCTGCCCTAAATTGTCACATTTGTTTCCTTGCTGCAGTGTCAGTCCTGCATCCTGCAGGTCTGTTTGCAAACTCAGCAAATGCCCTGTGTTTAATCGTGTCTGGAGGCTGCTTCCTCATGTCCCTGTCACAGCAGGGTGTGCTGGACTCTGTGCCAATACCACCATGCTGGGCCTCACTGCCCGACCCTGGCCTGCCAGACAACCGATGTACCCACATGCCGGCACACAGCACGGCCTCCTGTGTTTGGCCAGGAGCCAGCATGATTTCCTGTCCCAGACCCACAGACAACTTTTGATGGTGCCTGTTCACAGAGTTGGGGGAGAAGCTGCATAAATGAAGAACACAGATAACCCTGACCTCATTTCACCTGATAGTTAGAACAGCTCCCTAGTTTGCCTAACTTTCCTGGGTGCTGTGGGCAATGAAATTAATTCACTGGGATTTTCTCTCTTCTTCCTGCCCTCTGCTATTCAAAGGCAGAGAAAAGGCTGTCAGAAAAGCTGGAAAGGTGAGAAGAGGAGACAGAAAGTTCTGGGCTGGTCAGAGAGCCCAACCTTATTATTAGGGAGGGGGGCTGTGGGACCTGGGGATGGTAGGGGTCCCTCAGTGGGTCAGGAATAAGATCATGGGGTCCCATCACAAATTCTCTCAAGTTCGCTCCTTTTCCAGCCCTACTTCTAAGGTACCCAACAGCAGAAGTATTTCACTATCTCAGGGGCACATCTGGAAACCTTTAAAGTTGAACTTTTCATTTAGGGAAACATTATCTGTTCCAGAAGGTGAAGCAAACCAAAAGGGTGAGCCGGCCATGGTTGTCATCGCTGTAATGATAGCCGCCATTTCTTTGGTGCAGATGCTCCAGGAACTGTGTTGAGTGTTTTACGTGTATTATAATACTTAATCTGCAGAACCTTTTGGGGGCATCCAAATGTTTGGGGGCCTGACCAAGCTATGAAGCAGCAGAGCTGGAGTCTGAATGGCAACCCCTCAGATCTCAATGCCCAGGTCCTACAGCTGTACTGCCTGTCGCCCCGGTGACCCCCGCCTCCCAGCTCCAGTGGGCTCTGCACACCTACATCCGTCTCTGCCAGGCTGTCCATCTACTGAGCTTGTCTGCCACAGGCAATGACGTTTCGATATTGGAGGCTGTTGCTGTAACACAGATCTGAGTGGACAGAGAGAGAGGTGACTGAGGCTCCTGGCCTTCCCCAGGCCATACCACACATGTCCCCTGAGAATGGGCACACATTAGCCAGGATCAGACAACTCTTCTCACCCCACACCCACCCTGGGCCAGCAATTATTTCTGACCTCAGAATCCCCATCTAACTATAGCCTGACCAGCCGCTTCTCATTTCAGAAGGAGAAATCTATTCCTAGCCTGAGCCTGATGTAGATCAGATGCCCCAGGTGCATGCAACGTAAAATGGATGCGTTACCACCACCACCGCTTGCCCCTCGACAATGAACCTCCTAATGGAAACCACTGGCCCCACAGCTACAGTCCAAGGGGATCAGCTCCCAGCAGATGGAAGGGGGAGACTCCACCCTGCCTCCTTGGCTCTGCCGCCTGGAAAACACGAAGGCTGGCGTGGCACAGCTGGGGCCCCTGACTGCACTGTCATCCCATTTAGAGAAAAACAAGGATAGATGTTGCTAAACACCAACTATGTGCCAGGATCTAATTGTCACTTAACACAGGAGTACCTTTATAATTCCCATTACGCACACGAGGAAACTGAGGTTCAAAGACGTAACTGTCCCCAAGTCACATATTTGACAACTGGCTGAGCCCGGATTTGAACCTGAAACTAGGTTCAAAAAGCCTCTGCTCCTTCCATCCCAGCAGGCTGGGCTCTGAGCAGCATCCCTCCTGTGCATAGTGACACCTTACACCCACAATTGTTTGTATTAATGATGGACAGAAATGGTAGTAACAAACCCTGCTGGCTTTGTAGTTGATGATCACAAGTTGTGGTCATTTTCTTTCTTGGAAGTCAAGGTGTATTTCGGATTGATATCATCTAACTATCAATTTTCAAGAGCACAAGAACTAGGGTGGGGGCAGCCCTGAACTTCCCTGTTATTCAGACAGATTACATTACCAAGATGGGAGTAAAACCAGGGAAGACCCTGAAATGAAAGATCTGGAGACTTTCTAGCCTTACGATAATGAATTATGATGGAATCTTCCAGCTGGAAAGATATAGTTCCAGCTGGACTATAATCGAATTATGTCTGAACACTGAGAGCCTGAGATGTGAGGACACGTGCCCTCCGTCTTTCAGCAAGTCAGGGACAGGTCCAGGACTAGCACCCAGGTCTCAGGACCCCTCTTCATGGTAGCTAAGCTGACCAAATATAAGTGCATGATGGAGTCTGAACACGTCGGGATCATGGGCAGAGGTGCCCCCAGTCCTGCCCACTTTGCCTGTGGGGAGATGAAGTCCTCTCTGTGTTGGGTGAGGATGATGTGGTTTTCCTGTCGGGGGCTCAGGGTGAGCAGGTGAGCTCAGTCAATAATCAGTGACCTTCTCAAACAGTGAAGCCCCATTCAATATGGACTAGAGAATTTTGCAAGGAGAAAACTCTTCCGTGGCTCGGGGTACACTCCCAGCATGCCCATCGTCATAAGGGAGACCAAAAGGAGCAGAGCAATCAGCTATGGACCCTTTTCATGGTTCCCAAATGTTAGAAATCACATGGGTATAAAGAAAAATCAAAATTTTGACCCTAAAATAAATTTGGGGCTGACTAATCAATTAATTTGGTTTAAAAGACTAAAAGTTAAAGCATCTCTTGAAAATTATCTTAATTTCCCAAGTCAAAAAAATTATTTTAATTACACCCTGTCTGTGAAATAGTCAAACTCCCCAGAGTTGACTGCTGTTAGCAGGTTTACCATCTCTCTAGAAGTTATTCTTAGCACAAAGTATGTCTGTGTATATAACAATACATAGCTACAGAGTTATCTTTTAAAAATAAAAATGGAGTCTAAATATACTTTTTCTGAAACTTGCTTTTTTAACTCAAAGATGGATCGTGGATAACTTTCCATGTCAATGATGTAGACACACATTATCTCAGAGTATGTCTATAGCACAATTTATTTAACCAGTCCCCTATGGATGGGCATTTAGGTTATTTCCAGGTAGTTGTTTTCGCGTTCAAAGCCGCAGTGAATATCCATAGCCATGCACTTGTACCCAGGTGCTAGTTTGTCTGCAGAAAGTTTCTAAGAGGGAGACTTGCTGAATAATTTTAGGTGTTAGTATTAACTACCAAATTACTCCTCAAAACAGATGTACCATCTGACTCCCCACTGACAGTGTATAAAGCATAAAAACCTCTTTGAATGCTGTCGTTTTAACTGTTGTCCTTTCATATTTGAAGAGTGACTGGAAAATGCCCTCAGGGCAGCATCTCACAATGCAGAAGACACATTTGCCCTTGCGGACAAAGATGAGCCATGTCCCAGGATGACTCAGACTGCACCCTGACCCCACGACAGGAGCTCACAAGGGTTCAGGAGCATTAGGTGGCTTCCTTGAGGCAGGGAATGAGGACAGAGGAAGAGAATTTAGGCTTCTTTGGCGATCTGTGGTCTCTTTCTCCTTCCTAAGCCACCAACACCTGGCTGCCTGAGAAGGGCCCCGATTTTGATGGCACCTGGAAGGCTCCCACCTGGGGGATATCGGTTTCCATTCATTTGGGCACCATGATTTTTCCCAGGGTCAAATTCCTTTTTGAAGGAAGATGTTTGTCTGCTATCTAAAGGAGCCACTTACCCAGACAAGGATGTCTGCAAGAAAAGACGTGTTTGTTTGCATACATGCTCCAGTGGCCTGGAACACTTCTGCCCACAGATGTGTGCAAACGTCACTCCTATTACCAGGCATGCACGTCTGAGCACACACCCTCAGGTCACTGTGCACCTATTCACATCAGTGTTCCATTTGCACACAATCACTCTTTGGTTTGAACAGTCAGATCATTGCTGGGGACGCTGGTCTGCAGTGCCCTTGACAGAAGGCAGTTAGAGCAAAGAGTTGGGTGCTGGGTGGAGAAAGGAGTGCCCGTCTGGCCTTCCTGGCCTGCCACGTCCCACAAAGAGCTGTGCCAGGGAGCCAGAGGGTCTTGGCATATGTCTCAGAACTCGCTTGGCTCAGCTGCTTGGGTCTGGATAGAGGTGTCACCGTGCCAGCCCCTCCCCCGCCCTCTTCTTCTTGGCTGCTGGAACAAAGGCCCCCGTTGAGCAGACTGAGCTTGGGAACTCACGCCAGCAGGTCCCCAGTCCCAGCTCTGATGGGGCCATAGTCTCTGTCAGCAGCACTGGGTGAAAGATGGCTGGAATGGGAGCAGCACTTTGATCCCGGGGACAAAGGCTCCTTCCCACCTACTGGGCTTGGGGGTAGGGAGGAAGGCTCACATCCCCTACTAAGTGTGGGTCTCAGAGGCCCCGCCTCTACCTCCAGCCCCGACCCTAGGGCTAGGTCAAGAGCGGACATCTAGAGCAGAAGTCTGTATCTAGGGATTGGGCATCAAAAGAATAGCAATGGTAACCCTGTGGCCTTGGACAAACGCCTGCATCAACTGAGCTTCACCTGAAAAGTAAGGAGACTGGCAGCCAGACTGTGTCCAAGGTCCCTTTCAGCTTGTTAACTCTGTGAAGGCCAGAACACTCCTCCCATCCTGGGTGTCTTCACGCCCGCATGTTGGCGAGGCGGCTTACTAGGCAGGATGTGGTTGTGGCTGCCCATCTCCTCTGTCCAATGCACTGGATTGGCTGCCTAGGGAAACTCAGACCTGGTAACACCAGGGCCCCGGAGGGCAGGTCTCCTGAGCCCATGGTGTGAGTGTGAGCATGAAGGCCCAGAGAGCAGGGAGAATGTGACCTCTACACCAAGAGACGTACTTGTGGCAGTAATCCAGAAATTAGCGGTTTTAGAGTAGAGCCAAGATTCTCAAGTCAATTATCTCCATCGTTCGTGTCCCTGGAATACGTAGGAACTTGACAGGAACCAAATTCATTCATTCATTCATTTGTGCAAGCATTCATTCTCTTGCTTATTAATTCTCATTTGCTGTGCCTGAGCTGAGTCCTGGGTGTAGGGAGATGAAGAGAGATGACTTCACACCACCTGTCATGGGGTCCTTTTATCTGAGAAAGAAGCAGGAACAACAAAGAGTTGTTATTGGTATTGGACTAATAACACATTCACATGTCATCTCAATTAGTCCTCAGAATAACCCGTCAGGATTTTTACTATTATCCTCAGATGAGGAAACAGAGGCTCAGAGAGGTTAAGTAAGTGGTCCAACTCTCACAGGAAGTGGCAGATCTAGGATTCAAACCCAGGTCTGTCTTTCCTCCAAATTTCTGCTTCTCACTTGGCACTGAGATAAAGCTATTCCAAACTCCATTTTTCTCCCCCGCCATGTTGGGAGGAGTCAGGAAGACCCTCTGGAGGAGGAGGGCTGCCCTGAGACCTACTGTCAGTCTCTCTTTAGGGCTCCTACTCCAACAGGGCCTCTTTTCCCTCTGGAGGGGCCTGTCAGCCCTTGAACTCAGCCAAACCTGCCTGGTTTACAGGAAGCAGCCTGCAATACTGTGAAATGTTCAACCCAAGAACCTGGGTTCAGCGGAGGGACCAGAAGTTTCTTAATCCCTTGGGCTGTGTGTGGGAAGTCTGTGGACTGCAGCCCCACTCCACTTCAATTTCCACCTTTGTCACCACCCTGCTGGGTGACCTTGAGCAAGCTGCTCAGCTTCTCTGGGTTGTGGCTTTTCCATCTGTGCAGCAGAGAAGGGGACTGCTGTCTCACTTGGTGAGGGGGCCGGCTAATGACGAACGCGTGCCATTGTAGCACGGCCCACACCGGGAGGCCCGGGGATGGGGCGATTTCTCGAGGCTCTGCAGAAAGCACGCCGAGCGCCTCTCCCGGCTGCCGCCGTTCGCTAATGAGGAGCAGCATATGTTGATGATTCCGGCGTCGACGCTCGCTCCTTGGCTGTCCGGGTTCCCGGAGCAAACTGGCTTCCCATTAGGCATTTATACTTATTAATAGCAGCAAATTGCAGCCCTCCACAACATCTGCTACTTTTCATTTGCAAAGAGCTTCCCAGACCATTTGTATTAGTGGTATTTTGTGACCAATTCTCCGAGGCAGAGGAGGCCTGGGTCCCCCATCTGAAAATGAGTCAGTGGGGGCATAATGAGGGGAAAGGATTTTTTCAAGGTCACCCAGACACCTGAAATGGATTAGAGCTCAGGACCTCAGCTCCCCAAGCCTCGTGCTCTGGGGCTATTGTCCTTGCTGATATGAGTATCGAAGACCTTGACCCCGGGACTCCGGCCTGGAGGCAGGTGGGGGCACTGGTGACCACCACGGCTGCTGCCCTTGACCCCATGCATCAGTCTGCTTTCAGGTGGGGCTCTGGCTGCATGAGCCCTGTGGCTAGAGCATAAGCAGGAGGAATGGCAAAATTCAAGGCAAACCGTTCTCGAGGAGCTTTTGTTGCTACCAAGGAGATAAAATCATTTCCTGGTCCTGAGGTCAGTACACAGGGTCCTCTGAGTGTCTGTGCTTCCAGACACTCTCAAGAATCTTTTCTGGTACTTTACTCAGGGGCTAGAGCACCCTGAGGTCTACAGATGTTTAGTCACAGAATTAAGAGAGCTTGGTCAGCGTAGGAGATACCCGGAAGACTCATTTGTCCTGTTAGACCCAGCTTTTAATAATCTCCCAGTAAGGTACCAGGTGCATACCATCTCAGCATTTCTCAAGACCAATGTGGGGCTCAAGGGAGAACTGTATTTCCCTTCCTCCATTTAGCCTCTCCCCTCCCCCTTTCACAGGACCTTTGTGACTTTCTGCCCAGCGCCTGTGTATCAGTTAGCTGTTGCCACAATAAGGCTGTGTAACAAACCACCCCAGAGCTCAGTAGCATGCGGTAATCAGCACTAATGCTCATACTCAAGGCCTTGCAGATCCCTTGCATGTCAGCTGATCTAGGGTAAGCTCAGCTGGGCGGTTCTGCTTCAAGCTGCTGCACCAGCTGTGCTTAGTTCCTCTCTGGGGGTTGGGCTCAAGTCTGCTCCATATGGGTTCATCTGGGGCCCAAGCTGGAGAGGAAGCAGCTGCATGGGGAAGTTCTTTCCGTGGCCATAACAGAGCACGAGAGGGCAAGGCCAACCACATAAGTACATCTCAAGCCTTTGCCTTGTGCTTGCTTCCATCTGTTGACCAAATCAAGTCCTGAGGCCAAGGCCAAGGTCAGGGGCTGGGAGGTACACTCCACTCCTCTTTCACCATGAGGCAGGTGGGGGTGATGGGTGGGGCTGTAGGAAGCTACCTGAGGGGAGTGAAGGGTTGGGACTCATAACGTGATCTGCCATAGGCTGGGGCCAGCCTTCTAGCCTCTGCCTCTCTTGCCAGTCTGTCAAGTTCAGAAATAGCTGTCACCTCTGAGTGACTGTGTTCCAAGCACCTGGAGTGACTTGAAAAAAACACAGCTTTCTGACACAGCCACTGCTCAGCCACAAGTTCAAGGCCTGGCAGTGAGGGGCTTAGAGGCCATCAGGGGGAGACAAGGGGCTCAGCAAAACCCTGTATGGCCCCAGGTCAGCAAAATGAAGCCTGGAAAAGCAGCCAGAGGCCTCCAAAGGGAAAAAAGTCCCCTGGAGGGCCTTCAAAGGGCTCCCCAAGACAATGACACTGAGGTCCATATGTCTTACTAAGTTAATAGTTTTCTAGAAAATGACTGATTTTTCCCAACTCTACTTCCTTTGCTTGGGGACAGGAGATGGGTAAGACAGTGCTGAGGAACGGTGGGCACCAGACACAACATCTGCACAGCTTGACAGCTCCCCAACAGCCTCTTGGAGTTTCTTAATGGATTGTCTTGCCTCTTTCTTTTTCTTTTTTGACAATTTTGAGGGAAATTGGGTACTTAAGAAGCCTTTTGGACATTCAAATTAACTCCCACCATCAGGCTCAGTGTAACCACAGCAGCATTAGCATCCAATCATAAGAGGAGAGATGGAGTAATAATTCACATTTCGACCAGAATGTCAAATGCTTAAACAAATTAGAGATACACACAGAGACTGTACGTTCTATCTCTGGAACATTTCTGAATGTAATCAGCAGAGCAGCAGGCACCCCTTGGAATGCTAACGGCAACAGGCAGAGTAGGACCCTATTGCCAAAGGAACGCATCTTTCAAAATATCAGGGAAACCAGGCAGGGGCTGGACAGCAGGGGCCAAGACTCAAGGGAACCAGAAAATTCCTCCAGCTGCCCTGAGCACGCCCAGGCCCCAGGCGTCCAGGAAGTGGGCTCCATTGATCAGAGTGCAGAAACTTATAAAGGCCAAGGCCGTGAGTTGAAAAGCTGTGTGGGCCCCTTTGCTCTGTTCTCAATCACTCCTTGTCTTCCTTCGAGGCCATTGTTTCGTAAATTCGTGGCCTTGGTCATGGGGCTGGACAGGTGAGGGAGTAGTGATGATGCGTCTATTTACAATAGTTCCAAACCAGGCACAACCACCCTATATTATTTAGGGAAGCTGACTTTGGTGGCAAAAGGATAAAGCAAACCAATGTGATTCCCAGAAAGGTCATCTAGGGGAGAGATGGAGATGGAGACGGCCATGCAGGTGGCCCCTGGTCACAACTGGGAAGGAGAAATGCCAAAGCAGAGGCTGAGCCATAACGGGAGAACTTGCTAAAGTCAGGGGCCATTTGACCTCACAGAAATGATTTGAATTCCAAGCTCCTCCCTTGTTCCTCTTGGAAGGGGTGGGATACCAGGATCCATTCTGGGTTGAACAAGACTATGACATTATTTTTCCAAATCAGGAAACACAGGCCCAGAGCTTGAATGACAGATCCAGTTACAAAACAATGTCCAGAACGGACACTCATCCAAAACCCCTTTGTCCATTGGAGATTAAATTGAAAGGAGTAGTGATGCCTATCTTTTCACTCAAGGATCTCAGAATGTTTCATAAACAGGAATTTATTAGTCTAGCAACAGAAAGCTTCTCCCCCTTGACCCAGGGAGCTGAATGGGGAATAGGTGTTCTTACGTTCACCCAAAAGGTTTTTTAAAAAATTTTTCATTGTGATAAAATACATATGATATAAGATTTACCAGCTTATCCCATTTTCAGTGTTCAGTGGCATTAAGCACATTCACAGTGTTGTGTGCCATCACCACCATCCATCTCCAGAGCTCTTTTCGTCTTCCCCAACTGAAGCTGTGTCCCCATTGAACACCAACTCCCCATTCCACCTCGCCTAGTCCCTGGCAACCACCGTTCTACTTTCTGTTTTTATGAATTTGACTACTCTAGGGACCTCACGTAAGTGGACTCATACAATGTTGGTATTTTTGTGACAGCTTGTTTCACTTAGCGCAATGTCTTCAGACTTCATCCATGTTGTAGTGTGTGTCAGAATTTCCTTCCTTTTTAAGGCTGAATAATATTCTGTTGTATGTATAGACCACATTTTATTTATCCATTCCTCCATTGATGGACATTTGGGTTGCTTCCACCTTTTGTTTGTTGTGAATAATGTTACTATGAACATTGGTGTTTAAGTGTCTGTTTGAGTCTGTGCTTCTAATTCTTTGGGGTGTGTTCCTAGAAGTGGAATTACTAGATCACATGGTAATCCTATGTTTAACTTTTTGAGGAACTGTCATAGTGCCAACAGGTTTTTGCAGAAAGCCAGTAGAATGCGCCCAAACTGTGCAGACCCCATCCTAACCCTCCCCCCTAAGGAGCCCGCTTCTTCCGAGCACAGTGTGGGCACACGCGGAGCTTCCGGAGGTGGTGAGGCTCCTATCTCTAGAAGCAGCGAGGGAGCTATTAGCAACATCAATCAACACCTTTCCTGGAGTGGCTGGGGGACAGACTTCAATCTTTTGTGGTCTCCAAGACCATCCATCACTAGGATACCTCAGGTCACATTGCCATCTGATTTGTTCTCCAAGCAGAAGCCCTCCCTCCATGACTTTCTGTTTTCACCTCTTCCTGTGGTCTGAATTCCCTCACTCAGTTAATTAGTATGCCTGGCACTGTAGCTTAAGACTTTAATCAGCGTGGGGTGGTTTTAATTAATCGTGTGGCTCTGCATCTGGAGTGGTTTGTATTCCAGGGTCAGGAGAGGAGCCGGAGATGGGGGATGGGAGAGGCGGCTTTGTGTGGTGGAAGGTCTGGGTGGAGCATCTAGCTATTCGGGGAGAGAGAATCAGAGTCCGAGGTCCTCAGAAGCTACCTGGCCACCTGTGCAGAACACTAGCAAGGTGTGGAAAGTACCCAGAGCCATTAGGGTGTAGAATTGCACTGACATAAATGATAGACTAAATCCAGTTTTCAAAAGTGATTTAAAGTGTCGGGAAATTTTCTGATGCTTTCCAGAATTACACATGGGGTGAGGAGTGAGGCAAAGCAATGATGTCGATTGGGAGATGCGGGTCAGTCTGGGAGAGCGAGGCTGTGCTTGAGGACACTGCTGCCAACAGGGCTTTGGAAACTTCTCTGGGCCCAACCTTCGTTGGGAAAGTCCTGGGAAGGTGAAGGGGGGTGGCACCTAGCTCTCAAATAATGGTACCCTTTTTTTTTTTTTTTTAAGATTGGCACCTGAGCTAATAACTGTTGCCAATCTTTTTTTTTTTTTTCTGCTTTATCTCCCCAAACCCACCCCGTACGTAGTTGTATATCTTAGTTGCAGGTCCTTCTAGTTGTGGGACGTGGGACGCCGCCTCAATGCGGCCTGACGAGCGGTGCCATGTCCGCGCCCAGGATCCGAACCCTGGGCTGCCGCAGCGGAGCGCGCAAACTTAACCACTCAGCCACGGAGTCGGCCCCCGCTACCCTTTCTGCTTGGTCTGTTGGAATCCCATTTGCTCCCCAGTTTTAGCATCCACACTTTAAAAAGAATGGAGAAAATCTAGATAAAGTTCAGAAGAGTAATAAAAAATGACCAAACAAATAGATAGAAAGATCCTGTAAGAAAAGGAAGTTGAGTCTCATTGTAACTGCCCAGGACTTCTGTCCCTGTCCCACAGGGATCCACCTAGACGAAAAGCAAAGGAAAATACGTGACTGTCACAGTTGCTGGTGAAAGCACTGAGTAAGGCCAGGAAGCTGGGATCACCCCAAGGTTTCATCCCAAAGATGAAGCAGTGAACAATTTAGGAACAGACTTCACTGTTCAAGAGGGAATGGTGTGATCAAACTGACCAAGAAGACAGGGTCTTCCAGGCCTGTTCAACTCCTGACCAAGTTCGGCGGGCCTCGGAAGACTGCTGGAGCAGTTTGCTGTGATGCGGGGGAGAGGTAAAGCGATGGTGCAGAGAAGAATGGGTATTAACGAGGGAGACAGCAGTAATCATAACCGGCACTTGTAACGTGCTTGATCATTTACAAAGCAGTTTCCTACCTATCAGGTCATCTGTGCTCTAGGAAACTCCGTGAATTAGGTGGGGATTTTTATCTCCATGTTTAAAGACGAGGACAAAGGAGACCCGGAGACAACAGGATCTTACTGCTGGTAAATGGTGAGGCTAGAATTTGAACCTAGCACTCCAGGCTCCTGCACTCTTACCAACCAAATGAAAATGACTCTTTTTTAAAATCAAGAGAGGAAGGACTTTACAATTCTAGGTGTTGACATTATTAAATACTAGTTGCAAGATAGTTTTAGAAATCTGAATGCCGAGGCTTTTAAGAATATCAAATTCACCAGGCAGCTGGCTCTTTACGTTGCACCCCCCGGAACCCCATGGCGCATCCATCGAAGACGGATTATAGAACGTGTCCATGCGAGAAACAGGGGAGGATATTAATTAAGTTTAGACCAAGAAAATGCTTTGGATCGAACAAGCCATGATTTTCTCTTTAAGCTCATGCGAAATATGGAGTGCTAGACAAGCAGCTGGAACCTATGAAAACGTTATTATGTACTTATGTTACCAACTTTCACCATCTATGGCCCTTTTTATTACTTTTTTCCCCTCCAGACATCATGTTTTGAAAGATTTTTGCCTACTAAACAAACTGCATTTATTAAGTAATAATATATTTCCTATTTTTACTATGGGAAATACATCACTGAGTATGCATACAGACAGAAAACAGCAACGATCCAATTCCCATTAGGTTTTCAGAAACATTGGAAATAGCTGTGGACCTCATTAACACTCATGGATTCCTAGGAGTCCTGGTACTTGGGGGTGGCAACCACTATTTATGTGCTTACCTAACCAGCATGTCTATGCCCATTTGAGGGGTGGGGAAAGGACTTAAAGAGGCCACAGGAAGAAGGGAAGTTCCCGGCTGTGTGTAGACTCAGCGGGGTAATTTGTAAGAACCTGATTGTCAGGATTAATTACAAAAATAGGAAGGTTGTGGGTAGGCAGAGCTGAGGCATGGCTCATGCTGATTACATGAGTGGTAATAAAAGGGAAGATAAAATTCCAAATGTAGAAAAAGACATCCGAGAGTGCGGAGAAAGGGCCACCAAGGCCGAGGGCAAAGCTATAGGAATGGGAGCAGGAAGGTAAAAGGTGACTTGGAAGAAGGGAAAATGCAATGTGGTCATGAAGAATGCTCGGTGTGCATTTGAGAAAACAAAAAAAAGAAATATAAAGGGAATAAGAAAATTAAGGTGGAAAGGGAAAAGAGATCATGCGGGATTTGGAATTAATTATGAATTAATTCCAAAAGAGAGTCGAGACTAATTGAGTAGGCGCTGGTGCCAGTTCGCCTGTGCATGAGTTACGAGTAGCCCCTGCCAAGTGGTACATCATTTTACGGAGGCAGATGCCCCAGGAACAACAGGGAAAACAGCCTCTGCGTTTGCTCGTGAAGCACAGAGGCTCGGTCAAGTCAGCGTGGCTTATACTTCTCAGGCCTGTTGTCTGCTGGCGAGAAATTAAAAAGGACGACCACATCAAATTCTCTTAGCTCGAGCTGAAAGATAAGGTCAGAAGTCTCCCATTGAAATAAAAAGGTATCCCAAATGGAAAAGAATGGTTTAAAAAAAAAAAAGAAGAAACACTTTTTGTAAAGAAGAAACTGGCAAAAATGGAGAATAAAGACCAAGGCCATAGAAAGAAAACTAAAATTCCATTTGATCCTGTGTATTGTTGTGAAGTACGTACTTCCTTTCAGCCCAGAGGAGTCCTGTAAAGACATCACGGGGCAAAGCCAAATTGGAGAACAAAGAAATGCAAAAGCTCTTTAGGAGCATGCAGGAAACGGAAGCGTTTGGGCTAAGCAGAAATGTCATGTGGAACATTTTACATTAACAAGCGGCTGGTGGAAGCGAATATAGAGTTTGGGGTCGGAGAGGAAGCCCCTTGTGATGAAGAGGGTGTGGGTAGGAGGAGAAATAGCAACAGCTGCTCCTTGAAAGCACCAGAGTGAAAACATTGAGAGCCAGTTGGCCACCGTTATGAGAAAGAGTGAGTGTGCAAGGAACTGCCGCAAAGCAAGCTGATTACACCTCGTTAAAAGGCACTGAGAGAGAGAGAGAGAGAAAGAAAAGGGTCTTGGGCTTGGGTTTAGGGCTCTCTGGAACCCCAAAAATGACAGAACCTGAAGAAGGACTGGGAAGAAGGCGAAACACTGTATGGCAGAAGAGAAACAAGAATGGAGAAAGAATACACATTGGTGTTTATGACATTGATGAGAAACAAATATGTGATGAATTGGATGTTTGTAGACTTATTTTGGGGTTTTGGTGGTGGGGAAATTTACAGGTACACTATACAAATATCATTTATAATAATTTAATATGAACTCTGTGGAGTCGATTCCCAGGCACTGCTAAGAAAATAACAGGTGGTTGTCTCCTCTGCATGCTTATGTGGCCACCTGCTCAAATGTGATCACTCAAGGTCCCTTTCGGGCTGGGGCTCTAGGCCCCTTCGTGCTCCTACACTGTTTTAGGTGATATACCTGATAGAATATCTCTTTCTGGTGACCTACTGGGTGTTCTGCAAAATCTTGACTGCTCCCTCCGTTGTCATCCTGTCCTAGCTCACCAGGGTCCCTGTGGAGTCCTGTGGTCAGTACCAGAGCTGCAGCGAGTGCCTTGGCTCCGGCGATCCCCACTGCGGCTGGTGTGTGCTCCACAACACGTGAGTACCGATGGGCAGCTTCCTCCTGCCTCCCACTTCCCCCCATAATTCTCTCTTCCTCCTCCTCTTCTTCTCTCTCACCCCTCTCCTTCCCTTTGACCTCTCTTCTCACCCTGTCTTTTCTTACTCTTCCTTCCTTATATCATTTACAAATTTCCTCTCTCTTCTTTTGTTCTGATTTCACTTTAAATTGCCAAATTCCCATAAGGTGTATGGAAATGTCAGCATGGGAGGTTGGGTCAGGATATGAAGTCGCACACTGGATAATTACACACCGGAGGGCTGGAGGGAGATTGCTGGACATTTCTGACTGAGACTTGACTGCAGACTGACATTCCAGGACTGAACACCAGGAAAAAGGCATTGGACATTTTTCTCAAGGCCCACATGGGCCACTAAATCATGTGCGAGATATGTCCTGTCCATTTAGTGATTCAACATCCACTTAACAGACTCTTCGATATGCCCCAGAATCTTCTGGTACTTGAGGGGTACAGTTCAAGTACGTAGCACCCAAGAACCTTCTCTCTGCTATCATACCACCCATCCGGCTGTCAGAGCACCCTGGGCCTGGGGTCACTGGACCAGTGAAGCCCAGTCCCAAACGCTGGGCACTCTCCCTATATGCCTCTTTTGTGCTGGCTCCTTTTTATCCTCTAGAAGTGGGAGGAAGGCAATGGTATACCCTGGAGGCAAACGGCAGCCTGGTACATGATCTGAGGGATGGGATGCAGGGTACAGAAACCCAGCCCAGACATGTGAGGAGAGCTGAAGGCCTTTTGTGGGGGATCCAAAGACCCTCGGCATCACTGACTGAAGAAGCCAACAGTAGTTGGGTGCCACTCTAATGGAATTTGGTTCTAGTCAAGCTGTTGTTACTGGAACCTGGCTTCTGGTCAGCACTTGAAACTTGACGCTCTGTGATTTGGAAACAAGTGTTATAAATTAAGGAGAAGTACTTTAGTCTTCCTTCTAAGAGCCTAAACTTTATGTGACCAACGACATTTATCAGTCATTTTCAACTCCTGGGGTTCCTCTGAAAGTTAGAAACACCCTCTTAAATTCGAATTCATCCTCTCCATGGGTACAGGCACCCTCCCATCTCTGGGTGACAGACTCAGGCATAATGAGTCCTTGAGTTCTTTAAGAAAGGTCTGAAATCCCTCAGGAATGTTATGGTGGGAAAAAAAATGAGAACCGTTGACCTGCACTGAAATGCATATAACTCAGAGATGATCGGAAACTGGGTGCAGGAATGTGCACAAAGGTATATGTTGTAACAGAGAGCAGTGGAGCCTAAGAGTGGCCTGCATAAAAGAGGACGGAAGAGACTGCATTCAGAATTCAGCTCTCATCAACCCAGAAGAGTTGCCTAGATGATACTCTGCAAGGCAGAAGGGAAGTCGCTTTCTTTGTCCCACACAGTAAGGCCTCTCAGAAAGGGACTGTGCTCCAGACCCCTTGCTTCCTTGAGGGCCTGGAGGCTAGCTGGCTTTCTGCTTGGCCAAGGATGGCTTAGTTGCTCCTGGCATGGGCCTCTCACACCTGGCATCATTCAGGGGCAATCAGAAAAGCTGCTCCTTCTCTGACACTCTGTGCCTGTGGAACCCAAAGACAGTTCTCCGTGTCAGCTTTGATCCTGCCTAGTGATGCTGGCCAGCCCCACATAGCTCCGAGCCCTGTGAGGTGCAGGGACCCTGAGGCTCTGCGAAGGCAGCAAAGGGGGCTGCAAGTACCCCACATCCCATCCCCACTGCTGAGTTAAACAGTAATGAGAGGAGAAGGTACCAGAGACTACTTCGGGTGTAGCCTCAATTTCGCCTTTAGTAACATAATGCTTGCCTCCTATCAAGTGAGTGGACTGGGGCCAGGGTAAAGTCTGGACAGTTCATGAAGGAGGCCGTCAGCCTACACTGAGAAGCCAGCAGCTCTACTCTCGGCACGGCCTAAAGAAAACAGCCATGGACATGAACTTTGGGCATCTGCCACCAAGTCCAAATTCCACATCCCCCAGCTGTGTGGCAACCGGGGCAGCATCCCAGCTCCTCATCTGGGATTTGGAGCTGGTCATGCTGTCTTGCCCACCTCATTGAGTCATTGGAGAATCAAGTGAGATCGTGTGAGTGGAAGGGCACTATGAACTGTGGAGTGCGTGAAATGTAAAGTGGGATCTCACCGGAAATCTTGACACAGTTGGGGAAGGACTGACAGCTCAAGGGGGCCCTGCCTCTTATGACTTTGGTTGACCCCCCCCTGATTTTCTGGATGGCTCTACTTTAATTGCATCCTTCCCTTCGCATGGGTATCCTAGCCTCAGACTGCCTTCCTCTGAGTGGTAGATGTTCCTGCTGGATTCCTCTCACGTCTGTTAACCTGGCATCATGTCTCACTTTGAAGTTTGCACATCTTATGTGTGTCATGCCGGTACAGCCCTTATTAAGCACAGGCTCTCAGAAAGCAGGGGCTGTGCAAGTACTTTCTCTGTGTCTGCTACTCAGCACTGAGACCCTGCTGCTGCTGCTGGTGGCCCCTCCTCACCCAAAATGCCACAGTGGGTGCAGGCGTGGGAAAGCCATGAGGGACTTTGGAAGGATGACTGAAATGGAAACCAGTGGCCTCTAGTCCTCACTTTTTGCACACATGCTGTGGGGCTTTGGATGAGTATAGTCAGTTCTCATTATTTGTGGTAGCTCTGTTCTGTAAAGTCACCGCGAACACCAAGTTAGTGAACACTGAACCATTGCTCCTAGAGGAAATACAGCGCTGGGTTCCTGTGAGCCTCTGGCCACGACATTTTTGTCAACCAGTCAGTATATAACCATGTTTTATGTGTGTTTCTGTCTAAAGACACCTTATTTAATAGATATCGTTTCATTGTTGTTGAACTCACGGCCAACAGCACTAAATTCGTGCCTAAAAGAAGCTCGCCTAATGCACGTATTTCCTCGATAACGCACATCACAGCCTTCTTGCACTTAGGAACTAGACAGCATGACACTTGGGGGCCATTTTAAACAGCAAAGTCACCAAAACCCCTACAAAAATGTGAAAAATGTGACACTAAATAGACCATGAAAAGGACACTTGTTTTTAGCAAAAGCTGAAACAAGAAGGCGAGTGTCCTTCCTTTGTGGGACCTCTGTTGGGAATGTGTGTGTGTGGTCACTCCAACTTTTCGCCACTCTGCTCATGTCCAGAAGTGACCATGAAAGTGCTGCAGTATCGATTTGGGGATTATAAGTAAATGTTAGCAAGTGGGCAAATTCACAAACATGGAATCCACAGATAATGAGGATCGACTGTAACTCTGCGTCAGAAACTTGGCATCCTCGTTTATAAAGAGGGAGCATGGTAGCTTTTCACAGTGGAGGCGTGAGGATAAAATTAGGTATAAAGGGTGTTATAGAAGTCCAAGGTTCTCCACCAGGTCAAAGTGTGGTTCTCCATAACCTTGAGCCTCCTGGTTGTGTGAAGACCCTGGGGATGGGGGCTGTGCTGATGTAGCTGGTAGAGCCCAGCTCCCCTGGGAGGGTTCAGCCTATGAGTAACCCCAGGCCGTGCTGCCTGCCCACCGTGACACTCAGTAAATCCTCCCTCCCTCCCAGAGTCGATGACCAAGGACAAGCCCCCGGCCCACGTGGCTGGTGAAGAAGAGTAGATCCCCTAAATCTTCTAAGATGCTCATAATTGGGATGTAATGTTTAATTCGTATAGAGTGAGATGCAAGATCCTAAGTGAACAGTTTGAAAAGTTTTGGCAAATGCAAACACTTGGGTAATCCACGCCCCTATCGAGATCTACAGCTTTTCCTTCATCCAGAACGTTCTCTTATGCTCCTTCCCATTCATCCCAGTGGGCCTTTCTTCCCTAGTGGCTTAAATTCAGGTCAAAGACTCTCCTGATACACCCTCCCTTTCATTATAAACAGATGCCAACTGAATATTCCTGGCTGGGAGAGAAGCATGAGGACGTGGGCCGAGGAGGAGGGCAGGGAGAAGGCTGGGGCAGGCAGAGTCGGTGCAGAAGGTGGAGGAGGACCAGGGGGAGCCTGCAGATATTACTCTGGGATGCTTCGGTTTGCTGGGGAGGGTGCACGGTGAAAAGTGCAGGATACTTGGTTGCTTTGGAGGAGTGCTGTGCCCATACACACGGACTTGTCCGTGGCTCTTTCACAGCAGCCTGCTCCCTCTGTGCCAGGCACCGTGCTAGGCTCAGGCGATTCCAGGGAACTATGTTAGACCATCCACCCTGAAACTTCTCGGGAACCAGGCCTCTGGTCCAGGGATGGGGTGGGCTTGCAGTCTGTACTGGAATCAGTGCATTTGTCAGGCCTGAGCCATGGGCAGGACTGTGTGCTAAGTGCAGGGCCCAGCAGCCTGAGCCCAGGAAAAGAGGCAAAAAGCATCAGGAAGAGGGTTCCTTTGGGTGTCAAGATGCATCTGTTGTCTCTGTCACTTTCGCCAACTTTTCCCAAGGTGGTAGGGAGTAAGAAGTTGGGAACTTTGTGGGAAGAGGGCAACAGAAGCTCTGTGAGTGTGTGTGTGTGTGTGTGTGTGTTGTGTGTCTGTGTCTATGTGAGAGAGAGAAAGAGAACGACAGAGAGACAGAGAGGGACAGACAGAGGGAGGGAGAGGCAGAGACAGAGAAACAGGAGGGGAGGGAGTGCGAGATCATGTGCAGTTCAAGGGCGGAGCCCCTACAAGCAGGAGGCTCAGGTGACTGAAAGGGCCATTTGTACCAGCAGAGGCACAGGTGGGTTGCAGACTGAACAGGCTTAAGAAATGTTCGTGTAACTGAAACCCTCCCTCTGTTACTCACCCTCAGTTGTCCTGAAGCACTGGCCTGCCAACCCAGTAGCACGGAGGGTCAGCCCCACGGGCTTGCTGGTTTCTATGGCTATGACAGCTTCAACAAGCTGGGCATTTATTTGGCCCTGAAGCTTGAGCCTTTGTGCCCAGGGCATTCACCTTGGGCCTGAGCCTGCCTGTTCTGACATGGGTGAAGGTAAAGAAAGCCTACAGCCCGGGCTTCCTTTCTCCCGGGCCTGGAACATTCCCTCCAACCACCAGGCTTGGCAGGTCCCCAGGCCCCTCTCCATCTTCCCCTCCCAGGTCCAGCCCAAGAAGCCTGTCTCAGTCTCAGCAGGTAACGGGATCCCACGGCAGCCCCAGCAGCATCGATTGGCCCAGGCATTACCTTTCTTCAGAAGTGTCATCATGTCACTCCTGGGAGGCTCATGTAACCAAGACATTGACAGAGGAGAGATAAGATCAGCTTTTCTACAGTCTCTCCCCCGCCCCCTGGCGCCCCCTCCTCTTTACAGATTTCGTCTGTTGGCATAATGCCCTCCCCTGGATGGGCTGGCACAAGTTGCTCTTCAGGATTCACTTCTTTTCTTCTTTATATAGTTTCTGCCAAGCTGGAGAGAGTGAAAGGCAAGAAAAGGTGTTGCTACCCAGAGCGGAAGGGCTGGGTTCAAACCAAGAATTCTCTGCAGACAGACCCAGTCTGGGGTCTATTTCCTCAGCTGTAAAATGGCCATGGAAGAGCCATCTGACAGCCACACTGTGAAAATGAAGGGCGAGGATGTGTATGAAGCCCCCTCAGGGCACCGGGAACACAGCAGGCACCACAGCGTACCTGGAGGTAGTCCTGATTTCAATGTCTGTGTAAGCAGAGGCTTGAGGTCAGACTGCAAGGCTCCTCTGAGGTCCCCTTCCCCTTCCTGTCCTCCCTGGGACTGGAGGGCTGTGGCTGGGCAGCTGAGCAAACGCACTGCTGGAAAGTCTTCCTGCCTTGGGCAACTCTAACCAGCTGTGCCATTTAGGCAGTCTTCAATGGCCATGTAGTTGGCTGCCCATCGGCCACCTGGAAGGGTGCAGAGAACAGTTTATCCCATAGCCATGGCCGAGTGTCCCCTTAATGAAGCACAGACTGCTTCCAGAATGCAAGTCCCTCCCTGCTGCTTCTTAGCATATCCCATAGCCTGGTTTTATTTTTATTTATTTTTTAACCTGTAGTCAAGGGATACTTAATGCTAACATGCTAAGTCAATGATCTCTCCTCATGCTGTTTATGCCACGTCTACACAATCATGAGGAATTGTTGGGATCCACCTCTGCCCAGAAAACTCTTTGCAGTATATACTGTGGTCTTCCTTGACTCTTTGCCAAAAAGTTATCAGCCTCTAGTCCAGAGGAGAGAGTCCCAGACTAGATACTAATGTATTCGAATTTTTCTTTCCGTGGCTCAGCAGATACATGGTATGAGTTAAGGACGTTTGCTATCCTCTCTTAACCACTCTCTTAACCTCTCTTAACCTCCTCTCCACCCCCTCCACATACATTACGTATAACACGTACATTCACGACCAAAAGATGGTAAGTCAACAGTGCCATCTTCTTATATGATTTAGGAACCCCCCGTGGTCCATCTGAGCTCCGAGTGTCCCTCCCAGTCTAATGACTTGGCTCCCTGGGGACAGCCTGAGGAGCTGGGCTGCCTCTAAGGCTTAAAGTCCAGACACGCACATCCATACACCAGCATTCACACACTCTGCCCAATCATGACACCCTGTGCCACGTGGGTTGGAGTGATGACCTGGTAACATAAATGACACAAAAGCTCCAGGATGTTGGATAAAGTGTAGTGTGAAAGCTGATCAGAATCAATCAGAGTAATTGTTGAACGTGTCTCAGGTGATGGACAGCATTCTCCTTGTTACCAACTGGATTATGAAGAGAATGGATCCACCTGCTAGGATAAGACTTTGCTTTCTCCTCCTCCTCACTCCTTCTGTTGTCCTCTCTCCCTCCACTGCTCTTCTCTCCTCCTCATCTTTCCTAACCTCTTCTCACCTTAGTAGAAATCAATAAGTCTGAATAGCACAACCTACTGACAAAGAGGAGAGAGAGCCCCACTTCGCCTTCTCTTTTACCAACTGCTAAATGTAATTTCTCTTCTCAGAAAGAAGGAAACTCTCCAGCTCCCTTTTACCATCACCTGAGGTTTGTGTTCAATGGATCATGCGTTTAGGTAGGGGCTGAAAGGAAGCCAAGGCAAGAATCCAACCTGGGACCCAGGGCAGAGCCCACCAGAATCCAACCATGGACCCAGGACAGCACTACTTGGTTACTACACAAGCCTAGAGAGGTTCTTGGGCCTCCCCTGGACTCCTGCACCTGCTGGTTCCCATTAAGTCCTGCGCCCTCCTCCTGCTTCAGTGACCTCATCCTTTGAGTGAGGCCCAAGAGGCATGGTGAATCCAACATGTGCTGCTCAGGTTGGCTTTGGAACCTTAGAGATGATAATAGGGTGGTGAGTTGAGTCGCCAGCAGCTGGTGTCAGAAGGAAAACTGTAGTGTAATCAAGGTCTCCCTGTCTTGGTGTTTACCCAAGAACAACCTAAATACTTAGGTTGAGAGCATGGTGTCAGTCATTGGATCCTAGAATCATAACACTGAAAGGACTCCCTTGGTCCATGCCCTTCATACAAGAAACTTCTTACACCCATCTACCTGGAAAGCCTTCCTTTACCATCTAGTCCACCTTCCTCCAAGCTGCAAAGATGCGCCTGCCCGTTTCTGTGGGCATTCCTGAAGAGGGCAAGGATGATAATATTAGGAAACCCAGTCTCTTCCCTCGTCTGGGTTCCTGATGTGGAGACAATGACCAAAGAGCCCCCCATGATCTCCTACTTGAGGTCATTCCAAGTCATCTTAACTCTTCTGTAAAGTTCATTTGGGAAGTCCCACCCCCACCCCATTTTTTTTCCCAACTTCCTCGTGTTCTAAACACAGATTCTCCAAATGGTGCACTTAACACACATGCCATGACCAATGTGAAATGTTAAGGATTGGGGGTTACTGTGGGGAGAAGCAAGGAGCAAGTTCTGCCATCCAAGGCTGGGGGACCCATGCTGGAGGGCCTGGGGAGATGGACCAGCAATGGTTCCCCCCATGCCTGGAGACTTACCCAGGCTGGACTCACAGATAGCCTCATTTCCAAAATGAAATTTGCCTGCCCAGCCAGCAACAGTGGGAGTTAATATTTCTATCACTGTATTTAGGAATTAATTTCTAGAGAACTTAATCACCACCTCTTCCCCTCTGCCTTACCCCCTTCCTTTCTCCCTTCCTCTCCGTTCTAATTTTCCACTTGGCTGGGAATTCTCCAGCAGTGAAAGTTCAGGCTTAGGGGAGGGCGGAGGTAGCTGCTTCATTAGAGAGGATAATCTCATTGGAACCACTGACTTGAATAATAACCCCTCCAGGGGCCAGGGCCTTTGTCCCCAAGGGCTTTGAGCACCTCTGAACTGGGACTGGTGGGCTGAACGGCAGAAAATGTGGAATGAGGAAGGGAAGTAAGAGGAGATTGGCCAGCCCAGACTCCAATTCTGGGGGCCTGGGGTATCTTCATGGGGTCTGCTTCCTGCTGGCCATCTACAGGTCTGTGTTTGGGGTGGAGTGACAATCGTGGTGGCAGGGACAAATGTTTGAAAACTCAAAGTCATATGGCATGCACTTTTGGAGTCCTTATGCTTATGACACTTTTTGAGTCCCGCCTGGCAAATGGATGAAGCAGGATCTTCCTCCGCTTCCAGGGTGCAATTGCACAGTGGAATTGCAGGAAATGTGGTAGGAAGTACCTGGAGCCAGTGTTGAAGAAAACATCTAAGAGCCCCCCACCCTCACTTCCTCCAAGAGTCATGAATTAACCCTTTGCACATTTCCTAGCTCTTGCCTGGGCTAATAAGAACTCACAGTCCTAGAAGAGCAGAAGGCCATTACCCTGACAGCCCTTATAAGAACTCAGAAGAAATTCATTCTTCCCCCTCCATTATCCCATCACATCTAAGGTCACTTGTCTGAGCTTTTGGAAATTTGCCTCCATGGAGCCTCCACCCTCACGGGCCCTGAGGGATGGTAGAAATGTCAAATCATCCTCAACGCTGACCTTAAACTTGACTTTCCACTGAGAGATTTGAGTTCTCAATACCCTTTGACAGCTCGTAAGAATGCAGAGCTACAACCCACTCTTCCCCTCTTTCGTCCCTCCTGCCTCTGGGGCTCCCCTCCCTCATTTAGAGGGACACTGCTGGGGCCACCCCTGTCTTTTTGTTTTTTTTAAAGATTTTATTTTTCCTTTTTCTCCCCAAAGCCCCCCAGTACATAGTTGTATATTCTTCGTTGTGGGTCCTTCTAGTTGTGGCATGTGGGACGCCGCCTCAGCGTGGTTTGACGAGCAGTGCCATGTCCGTGCCCAGGATTCGAACCAACGAAACACTGGGCCGCCTGCAGCGGAGCGCGCGAACTTAACCACTCGTCCACGGGGCCAGCCCCCACCCCTGTCTTTTTGTCTTTGATTTGCCACATGGGCCAGTCTGGGAGGAGACGTGCTTCTGCATCAGCTGTGGTTTGGATGAGGAAGGCAGAGAAGGGATGGAGCAATAATACCAGCTAACATTTACTGAGAGTTTATTATGTATGAGCTATGCCCTGTTCTAAATGCTTTACTTGCATAATCTTTTAATCCTCGTAATAACCCTATTAGGTAGATACCCTTTTGTTCCCGTTTTACAGATGAGAAAACTGAGGCATCAAGAGATTAAGTAGTTTGCCCAAGATTACTGGTTAGATGGGATTTTTAAATTGTAAGCTCTAGGTGGCTTCCCTGGTAAGACCTAAATTTGGGGGGAGATGATGAGTAGTTCGTTTGGGGCTCTCAGGAGCCATGGCAGGACGCACCACATGAACTTTGGGAGCAGCAACCACATAGGTAGAACTTGTCTTGAGATCCCCCAACCAAGCTCTTTTGAACCCCCAAGAAGAGAGATGGAGCTCTCTCGTTTCTATCTGGATCTCTATTTGGTAACGCCAGGTGATGTTTGGCCTGAAAGCAGCTTCATTTTTCTCTCTTCATAATTTAATCAAAGACATTTTCAGACCTACTGATTGCTCTTGGAAATAGGAACTTCAAAGTTGGGGAGTCAGTGAATAATTTAAGCCCAGACCAGCTCTCTGGGTCTGCTGTTAATGGGAGTAATAACACTATTAATAGCCATGTCAGTGCAGACACTCTGGAAAAGTCCATAACATTAGCTTAATGGCTGGAGGTAATGAAGTCCTCGCAGAAGAACTGGCCTGGCAAATTAACTTCCGAGACTTTTAGGCAGATGCCCTGGTTGCCATGGGTCTGCTAGAGCAGCCAGGGAGATGACCACACTCCTGTCTGACCTTTCGCTCTTGCGATGGAAGTCCTAGAAGGTTCCTGGAGGATTCATGAGTTGCAGTAATATTCAAAGTGCTTTCCAGTGGCAGCCAAAAATAGTGATTAGCCTAGAGAAGAAGATTGTAGGGAAGTTTTTAAATTGCCCTAAACACATGAAAGGAACATCAAGATGGCAAGGAAAATGGGTTTAGTCTGCAGCAAGAGGGTCTGTCTCTCGCGTCTCAGCCTAGAAACTTCGGGAAGGTAGAGCACAGTGGTTGAAAGTAGATGTCGGGAGTTCATCTGTGTTCAAATTCTGGCTCTCTCTGGTTGGCTGGTGAGCTTGGGCAAGCAACTTACCACCCTGTCTGCAGTTTCCTGCTCTAAAGGTGGGATTTAAAATGGTCCCTACCTGGCGGCACTGTTGAAGGATTTAAGTGATGTCCACAGTAAGCCCCTTATCGCTGTGCCTAATAAACGCTCAGTGACGGTAGCTGTGATTCTGTTATGCAGAATTGTTTTTCCTTTCACATTACACATCCAGTCTACTCTAAGGTCGTCCTTTTTGTCTCTGTGTCTCCGTTTCTTCTTTAGTCCACGCCTTCAGTGATTTCTCCTTTGTTTGCTAAATTCTCTCAGACCCTCCACTGGTAGGCGGTCCCTCTTATTGGGACCAAAAGTATCTTCCTTCCCCACGGCTGGAAGGAGAGACCCCCCCCCACAGCTTTCCTCTGTGCCTGAGAGTCACCCCAAGAGCAGCTCAGGCTGTCTAGGCACCTCTCTTCCCTCGTATTTTGCCCCACACCTCGCTTGTCTGCTTCTTGAGAGAGACGTTCCCTCCCAATCGCCCTCTCCCCAGCTGGGTCACATGTCCCTGGCTGTTCCATTTCCTACTGAACTCCTTGCCCAGTGCTCCCTCCTGTCCTGCAACAGCCCCTGACATCCTCTTTCCTTTGCAGAGTCTACTCTCTGTAACGGAGAGAGCTCAGCCACTCAGTGCCTGCAGTCCATCGTCTCTCCACTTGTCCCTCTGAGGACAGGCTTTCCCTCACTCACAGCAGAACCAGTAGTCCAGAGCTTCCAAATCATGGCCACTCAGTGAAGCTCCGCATTCACAGGGCTTGCCTGGCTTGGAATAAATACTGTTCCCTGGAAGTCGGGTACCTCCCTGCAGTGAGCTGCCGCTGTAAGGCAGGGACAGCTTTGGCCCCAGCGGAGGGCTTAAGCACCTTCCCCTGTGTGTCCCGCGTGCACTGGGGTGACGACCATGGTTGTTATGTGCATGCTTCACAAGCCCCCGTCAATTAACACTGTAAGATCCCAGGTCACTCTGGATGTGGTCCACTAGTGACAAGGAACTCCTTGAACAACACAGGACACTAAGCAGTAAGAGTAAACCTACTGTAGCAGTTACCCTGTGCCGTGGAGCAGAGATTCCGAGCCAGGGCAGACTGGCTCCAGAGCACACTCTGAACTGCGACACTCTGCTCTTTTCATCCTTCCTTCCCTTCTGCCCATCCACCCACACTGCCCTTCTGTCTGCTGGATGTGAGGTCTACAGGGGATTCCAGAAGAAGTCAGGCATGGTTTCTTCTGAGAAGCTCACACTTGGTAGGCAAGGGCTGCACTTAGCCCCATAATTGTCATGTAATCTAAGAAGCTCCAGCCTTTAGGAGACTCCAAAGTGTTCTCAACTTTGCCTGGGGTGGGGATGGTTGGTGAGGAGGGGACAGGATTACAGGTGTGTAATAGTTGAACTGTGTCTGGAAGGATAGGTAGAAGTTGGACAGGAGAAAAGTGGGGAGAGGGCAGTCCAGACAGAAGAACTGGCATGTGCAAAGGCAAGGAAGTCTGAAAGGGTACGTTCTATATATGGAATGAATAAGGCTTGGTTTGCCTAAGGAGGGAGGAGAGCGACCATGGCCGAGGATGAGTGGGGAGGTGGAATAGACAAGACTTTGCAACTCTTTATGTGAATGAGGAGGAGTTTGGGGGACTTTAGTAGGATGACGCTCAAGTTTCTGCATTCGGCAGCTGATGATTGGAATTACCATCTTTTTCAAATGTGGACATGATGGGGGAGGACCAGGCTGGAGGAAGCAAAAAGGTCAGTCAAGGGCACCTTGAGTTTGGACACCTCCTGGGAGCTGCTGGCAGTGCCTGACCTCCACATAGGCTCCTCAGTGGACCAGGCAGCCTCTTCTGAGCCCCTCATCAGTCTGTCCTTCCCAGGTGCACCCGGAAGGAGCGCTGTGAGCGGTCCAGAGAGCCCCGCAGGTTTGCCTCCGAGATGAAGCAGTGTGTCCGGCTGACCGTCCACCCCAGCAACATCTCCGTTTCTCAGTACAATGTTCTGGTAAGGACGGTGGAACTGGGATCCAGGGATGTGGGAAGAACCCTCTACTCACCAGAAAGGGCTACAGCTCAAGGCCCCTCAAGAAGGCTGGCCCAAGCCTGGCCTGCCAAGCAGTTCTAGAGCAGGCCGGGGGGCTAAAGAATGTGTCCCTGGGCATGGAAGAGGGGAACATTCACAGGAATATTGGGGAAGAACCTCTATGCATAATGGGTGGAAAGAACAGGGAAAACCGTGATACCCAAAATGATCGAAAGGGTGCCTGGGAGAGGGAGGGTGTGGGGAATGACCACTTCGTCTCTGAGATGGGAGAGATTAATGTGCAGAAGGAGACAGAGAAGATGGCTTCCGCGGTCTTGCACTGGGCACTTTGGCTGGTGGTGTCATTTTCCAAAATTGGGAAACAGTGGACGAGGAGCTTGACCAGCAGTTCCTCAGTCCTGCCCACCTTTCTTTCTATGTACCAAGCCCCTAAATATTCTGTTTTCTAATCCATTCAGATTCTAGTGAGGTTTCTTTTGTCTTTATTTCTCTAATCCCTCTGCCTTCTCTGTAGGCTCTTATAATAAATGGGTCTCTTCTTCTCTATGTTAACATTGTCTCGTGTTTTTCTTTCTTTTCTTTCTCTCTGATCTCTCTTGCACTCCCTCTTTCTTCCTTTCTTCCACACCCTTCCTTTTCCCATTTTGCTCTCCTCCTCTCTCTCCCCCTGCCGGGCTGTTCACAGCTGGTCCTGGAGACATACAATGTCCCGGAGCTGACAGCTGGCGTCAACTGCACCTTTGAGGACCTGTCAGAGATGGATGGGCTGGTGATAGGCAATCAGATCCAGTGCTACTCCCCGGCAGCCAAGGAGGTACCTCGGATAATCACAGAGAATGGTGAGCAGTCCCCGGAGGCAAAGCTGGGTTTGGAGAACTCAGGAAAGATGTGGGGTGATTGAGGGAGCCAACAGGCAGGGGAGGGTCAGAGGAAGCAGTGTGAGTTGATGGGTACGTTATAAGAAGAGAGGGATGAAGTGTCCCTCTGCTGCCCTTGGAATTGACTGTTGCAGGTGAGCATCCAAGAGTCAACCTCATCCTGGACGAGGAGCAGCTGCAGAGAGGGTGGGTAGAGGGCAGGGCCAAACAGCATCAGAGTGTGTTGGTCAGTCAAGTTCAGAGATTGTCCCAGAGCGTTAGAGGGCCAGCATGGAGGCACAGTGGAGGAGGGGAAGCTAGTCAGGAACAGGGATGGGGATGCTGGGGGTCATCTGGCTCCTCACCCCCTGTCTGCACTGCTGGGTCCCTGACCCTGGATCACTGCCGCCCCGACCCCACCCAGCCCTGCCTCCCTAGAGCTGTCTATTTGTGGCCAACTGCACTGAGAAGGACAGGGGTGGAGAGAGGCCCAATGCTGGCGAGGGACAAGCCCAGCCCAGGCAGATTGATTCCATGTTGGCCCTCCCATTTGGGCTTGTCACATTTGTTTGGAGCTGATTGATTAATGAGGCTCTCGGGGAAGGCACAGAACAAGGCTGGAAGTGGGAGCCTGGGGTCAGGGCTGTGAATTAAACATGTGCTCCGGCTCCTCCCTGGCGCCAGCTGAGGATTCCAGGGACGCCCGCCCCAGTGAGCCCTGAGCCCGCCAAAGGAGGGAGCATCAGCACAGGGATGAGGAATGAGCTCGTGTGTGCACAGTCATACACTTACATGCAAAGCCTCCTGCATAGTTTGTGGCAGCATCACTGAGAGTCTACACATCTATTTGTCCCTGGTAGCTAATCAATGTGTGTGTGTGATTCTGTGAATATGGCATGGACGTAATGCATTTGAATGCACCTTTGAACACCTGTGAGTGTGTGTGTGTGTGTGTGTGTGTGTACATGGCAGGAAGTGGTGAGCAAATGATGGGTGAGCACCAGGGATAGAGTGTGGAAGGAGGAATAGACCAGATCTGCTGTCTGCAGCTGCTCTTGGGCTTCTCCTGGGAAGGGGCTCTGCTGAATCAGAGTCCTGTTAGAGCTGAGAGCACCCACAAGGCAGGGGGATCCCCTTTCCCAGGGTGCATTATGCTCAGTAGGACCCCGACACGGGGCCTTGGCCTTCGTGCTGACCTTGTGGCTGATTCTGCCCTGCAGGGGACCACCATGTTGTCCAGCTTCAGCTCAAGTCGAAGGAGACAGGCATGACCTTCGCCAGCACCAGCTTTGTCTTCTACAACTGCAGCGTCCACAACTCGTAAGTGCCCTCAGCCTCGCTTGGCTCCCTGTTCCTGGGCTCAAGGTTCATCCAGAGATAGAAGACCTCACCACTGTTCCCAAGGAGTTACCCATCTAGAGGCCCTATAAGGAGGCCTCCTTAACCCCCAGAAGGAGACAGGCCCCCTCCATGGTGCCTGCAGGGTTAATGGAAGGAGGCTAGGATGAGCAGAGTGAGAACCTGTCAGGTGGGGAGCGCATACATCTTCTCTGGCATAAATCTGTCTAACCTGATTCCCTTCCCACCATCTGTTGGGAAGGGGTGCATCTCACCTGCAGAACAGAGCAGCCAGCACCTGGGGGAGACGAGGGATCTGAGGAGGGAGAGAAGCCCCCATGTGGGTCCAGGCAAGGGCCGGGAGTCCAACAAGTCACTGAATGCTCAGCTCTGCATAGCCTCCCACAGGCTGGGTCAGGACCCAGGCTGGCGAGGGGCAGAACAGGGAGGAAGGTACAGGCTGGGGGGCTCTGCCCTGGAGGTCTGGCTCTGGCTCCAGCACCGGCTCTGGCCTAGTTTGACCGAAGCATCCACTTTCCAAGGGAATGACAGAGGGCAGAGGCTCGAGCTCTGGGGTCAGACCAGCTGGAAACTTCACCATTCTGTGCCCCAGCATCCTCTGTAGATGGGGAAATAGTAGTCCTCCTTGCAGGGATATCACCCAAATATTGAACAGCTGCCATGGCAGGAGCTCCGTCCCAGCAGAGCAGTCATTGGCTGGGACACCACTGGTTGCCACCCCTGCACGTCAGCCGTGCTCAGTCAGCGGGGTGGCTGTGAGGATCAGAAGAGCTGTCACAGGGCAGCAGTTAGAGCCGCGTCTGGCCCACTGTTTAGGTACTGCTCATGTTTTCTGTTACTATACTATAATTTCCTCTCTAAAATGATGCAGTTGGACCAGATTTAGAAGGTACAAGCCCATTTTTCAACATAGAAACTTTTCTCCAACCAAAATTAGGTGTGAAAGCCCAATATACAAAATAGATGAAGGAGGAGCTGCTCTGGTTGAGGACTGAGGGGGCCTGGAACCCCTCTGTCTGGGAACCCCACATATCTATCTCTCACACAGTCTCCAAAGAAGCTCCATGGAACCCCCAGGGTTCCGTAGAACACAGTTTAAGAACCATAGGACCTGTTCTGAAAAAGCCCTGCTTGCTTTAATAGGCTTGTCTGTTTTCCTCTCCACACAGGGCAAGCTAGGTGACATAACCAAAGACACTTTTGGGCTCTAGGCTGGTGGAGTTTCAGGGTCTAGCTATCTGGATATGGCAGCTGGGAATCCAGAGCTTGGCTCTCTTTGCAGTCCCAAGTAAGAGGCAGCTAGACCTCTCAGCCAAAAACAAGTTGCCTCAATACTGGAATACTCTTCCTGCTTCTTGCCACAGAGCTTCCCACGGCTTTACCACAAGGCGGCCTAATCCCTCACTCCCATTTTGCCCCTCTAAGAAAGCAGAGGAGGTAGAGGAAATCCTGTGTGAAGTTTCCATTCTGTCCATAAAATTATTTTAAGCATCCGCTACGTGCAAGGCAATGTGTTACTCATTAGACAGGGAGGATCAAAAATTAATAAGAAGCAAAGACTCCATCCCTGCCCTCCAGGAGTCATGACCTAGTGGACTAGTGGATAAACTGGATGGTGAATAAGTGAAATATAGTACAACAAGGCCAGTCCTGTCCCAGAGACATAAACAGAGGGATAAATGAGATAAGGGCCCACTGTGACCAACTCTCCATTGGTCAAAGAAGGAAGAAGAGAAGGCCATGTGGAGGAAGGGGGAATGGCACTGCTGGTAGGAGAACAGCTTGGGGAGAGCATGGCCTGTTCATGGCTGAAGTGCCAAACACATGTGGGGAGAGTGGACCTGGACGCCGTGAAGGGCTTAGCCTTCATGGCAAGGCATTTGGGTTTCACCCTTTGGAGGAAGAGAACCATGGTGGTTTTTTAAGCAGGAAGGAACTCTTATAAAGTTGCCTTTGTCTCCTGAGCGTGAAGTGTAGAGTGGGGTCAACTGCGCAGGAGCTCATGGCACCGAGAGAGCAGCCTCAGGGCCTTCCTCTGCCAGGCTGGGTCCATGTGGATCCTTGTCAGCTGAGACTCTGGAGTCAATTTGAACTAAAACTCAATTTCTTTGTTTACCCTGACTCACATGCACTCTGGACAAGCCCCTCGACTCCAGACCTCACTGTTTCCCAATTCGGCAAAAGAGGGCACCATCTTGAGATAGACCGTGATTAGGCCCTGTGGTACCAGGGTTGTCAACTACCTGAGTGAGGGGGAGGAGGCCAAAGATCTTGGCTTCCTGAGGACTGGGAGAGAAAGGGATGGATTTGTGTAAGGTCTGCTCTTCCTGAGTGTTTGAGGGGGGCTTTCTCTTAATATTAAAACACATTTTGCCAGACCCTAGAGTCTTAAGCCCTCTGCTTTGGGTTCACGCAGGTTCCATGACTTGTGTTTCTTCCTCCTCCGTGCCCAGGTGCCTGTCTTGCGTGGAGAGCCCATACCGCTGCCACTGGTGTAAATACCGGCACGTCTGCACCCATGACCCCAAGACCTGCTCCTTCCAGGAAGGCCGAGTGAAGCTGCCTGAGGTAGGTCTCGGCAGCCAGAGTGGTGAGTGCTGCTTGCTGTGAGCACAGGACACACAGCCAGGCCTTTCCTAAAGAAGAGAGAACAAAGACAAACCCTGCAGGACCAGCCTCTCCCTCCCCAACCCTGGCTCCCTAGGGCCCACTTCATGAGAGCAGTAAACAAGCAAAGCTCTGCACTGGGGCTAGGGGGCTCTGGGGCAGTCCTGAAGGCTCAGGTACAGATGAAGGTGCATTCCTGCAAGTTCTAGAGCAATACCAGAAAGATGAGTGTGTGTTTGTGTATATGTCCTAGAAATAATTGTAAGTACACAGCAGGAAAGTACACAGTGTACTTTGGAGCACTGTCCACGGAGCAGAATTGAGATCAAAGAGGACAAGTTGAACAAAAGGGAGAGAGGAATAAGAATGAAAGAATGGTCAACTTACCAACCAGAGCAGTGGTTCTCAGAGTGGGTCCCAAGCCAGCACATCAGAATCACTTGGGAACTTGTTAGAGATGCAAAGTCTCCAGCTCCACCCCAGACCAACAGGATGAGGACGTCTGGGTGGGGCTCAGCACCCTGCCATCTGCTGCACAGTCCAGCGTGGGAATCACGGAGGCAGAGTTGGGCTCCACGGCCAAGACGCTGTGTTTGTATTCCCTCCCAGCTTTTATTCTTATCCTTGAAAACTATTCATCACCATAATAGAAATACCCTATGCCTGTGGCGTTACCTCTCTTAGAATATCAGTTTGTGGGCAAGGATCTCAATGTAATGGGCATAAAAACACTTTTGGAAAAGTCTATTGTTGTTCAAACATTATGGTGCTTGTGTGACTCCAACCATTGGGACAGTAGTTCTGAACAGAGTTGTTGCTTTAGAATGCCGTTATTTAGAATAGAAAGACAGATAGATAAGATAGACAGTCAGATAGATAGATTAGATAGATGATAGATAGATAGATAGATAGATAGATAGATAGATAGATAGATAGATAAACAAGCAGTAGTGGTTAGACCCCCCCTAAAAGCAGGGGCAGAGCTGCCAGCCTAGTGCACTCAGACAATGCTGGACTCAGACAGGCTCCAGCATCTTCACACGTACCCCCAGTCTTGGGGGTACCTTCCAGCCCCCTTCACACACCCACACAGGTGCCATAACCATGTGGCAAACAGCTGTGACAGTAGGACACTGTCCTCATACAGGAAGCATAAGGGCCATTTGGGGGGCAGGAGGGGCATCATGAGAAGAGAGGCCCGTCACAGTACCCTCACTCTGTTCTCCCAGACTTCTACCCGCTAGGAACCCTAACTTTAGCCAAACACTTAATGGCGGGAGGAAAGCTGTCTTGTCTCTGAGGCCAAAAGGAAGAGCAATGTACACCCACTAGCAACGCCTGCTGCCTTGAGCTCTCCTCGCCCCGAGGGAAAATGACTGAACTGTGCCTGGCAATGAGAAAATCTGGGCCCCAAATCCTGTTTTCCCAGGCTCTGATGGCTGAGCAGGAGTTCTACAGGTGGAGAGTGAGCAGAGCAATTCGTTTTAGAGGTAAAGGGAAGGAATGGTGAGGTGGTCAAGGAGAGAGAATGATCCCGATAAAGTTGGGGGACAAGAGCAGTGAACAAAAAAGAAAAAGCAGGAATTTACAAACTTCCTTCAGGGTAATTAAATGATGGGGGGGCCTTTGAAATCCACCAGACAGCTCAGTGTTTCTGCTTTCTTTTATTCTTGGACCTCTCCACACGTGAAACCTGTGCTAGATACACCAGTCTGGAAAGGTGGAGAGAGGCTGAAAAACTCTTTGTCTCCACTCCCATCAAGTTGCTTGCAGCTCACGAGGTTGTGGAAGTCTCCAGACATGAGGTCCTCTTTCTGAATAGCATCTGTCTATGGCTGGAAATGGCTGTTCTGGATTCGTAATCCAGAAAAGAGACCAAGACCTAGATTATCCCTTTATGGGAAAAGGAGGAAAGAAGTTATATCTTGGCTTTACGTAGGAGTGTGAATCTAATGTTCACATGTCAGTTCTCTGACTACGACAAAATGGATCTAAAGCTAATAGGACAGAGGATGGGTCTGACAGCCGAGGGGCACTCCTTTGGCATGAAAACCCTGATAAAAGGCTGTACAATCTCCTCCGATCTTGGGCTTTTATCTTGGGGTGTGGGGTCAGGAGCAAAAGGGCTCATTGACCCGCCAAGGCCAGAGGCAGAGGGCCCAGGAAGCAACCTTTTCTTATTTTGTTCTGAAATTTGCAAATTGCTTGATAGGAGCGTTGACAAAGAGGTTTTCAGCCTCTCTCCAGCTTTGCAGACTGGTGTATCTGACAGAGGTTTCATGTGTGGAAAGGCCCAAGAAGAAAATGAAAGCAGAAAACAATTGAGCTATCTGGTGGATTTCAAAGGCCACTAATCATTTAATTACCTTAGAAGGTTTGCAAATTTCTGCTTTTTCTTTATTATTTTCCCCTCTTGTCCCAAGTTTCTTTCTTTTAAACTCATAAAAGAAGCTTACATCTGCCGCTCAGAAAGAGGAAAAAACTAGAAGAGAATAAAGCAGGAGCCCACACGTTTCCCAGTACAGTTCAGGGATCCCTGTAGAAGAATGATGCCTTCAAGTGCCCAGATGGCAAGCCAGGCACAAAGCCCCATCTATACCTGGCATTGGCAAAGCCTGTTGGGGATCCACAGCACCTCAGAGGACTTGGTGCCAGGGCCCAGGAAAGGAAGAGGCCTGGAGGAAATGGCCGATGGAGGGACGTGGAGAAGGACTAAGCTACCCCTCCTGCCCTCCACTTCTTTCCATTTCACATGAGCCATTTTATGGCGAGCCTGGCAGGCCATTGGAGTGAGAGGCTCCTGGGTAACTTGGAATCGCCATGCCTCCCTTATTGTATTATTGAATGGAATTAACTTTGGCCCCTCTTTTTCTTAGATGCTTGTTTATTCTAAGAAAAGGAAGTTCTAAGGCTGAGCTTCTGATTCAAGCTTGGAGGTTCCATCCTACCCAGCTCCATACTAGGGCCATTTTGAATATTGCATAAGGAGAAGCCAGAGTTGACCACTTCATAATGATGATTGTAGCAACATCTTCCTGGAGCATGTGCCAAGGGAAAAGAAGTAAATAAATGTTTGTGAACTCTTGACCCATCCAGCCATTCTGGCTAGTGGAAGGAGGTCGTTGTCCTCAGAGCTTAAAAGAAAGCCCTGGCTGCTAATGGAAATGCAGAGATTATTTTTTGCTGGGAAAAATTCACCCTGAGCTGACCTCTGTTGCCAATCTTCTTCCTTCTTTTTTTCCCTCTCCTCAAAGCCCCAGTACATAGCTGTATATTCTAATTGTAAATCTTTCTAGTCCTCCTTTATGAGCCGCCACCACAGCATGGCAACTGACAGATGAGTGGTGTGTGTCTGTGCCCAGGAACCCAACCCAGGCCACCAAAGCAGAGAGCCCCAAACTCTAGCCACTAGGCCATCAGGGCTGGCACAAGAATTTTTTTTTATGTCTTTTTTTTTCCCTACATTTTTGTTTCAGAGAAGAGACAGTAGCAAGAATAAGGGTAACAAAGAAAATTACATATTTGAAAGGTGATTTTTGGAAGCCTTGGACTCAAGTGTCCCCTCTCCACACCAGGGGAAGAGCTGATTCATAGCATGATACTCCGAAGCTTTGCTACATGTGATCGTTCATCCTGTGTTACCCAGTTCCCAGAGCATTTCCCACACGTAGGGCATTGTGAGAGATCTGAAGGTGTGTAAGAGATCTGTAGACCTGTATTTAGAGATGTGTAAAATGGGACTATTGGCCCACATGATCTCTAAAGATCTACAATTGTAAGTGGAAATAAGCTGGAAAGCACAGAGGAGAAATCCATGCCCAAGAAGTGGTCGTAGAGGGTGAGTGTTAAGTCCAGTCTTAGGGCTCCCAGTTCTACCTAAGAGAGGAACACAGCCACAGGCCTGCAGCTCCCCTCGACCTCCAGGCCCAGGCCCGCCCTCTTAGAATGAAGGTGAGACTCAGGCCCCGTGATTCTTCTGCAAGTCCTTGGGTTTTCATTTCTTTTCAACCCTTGAGTGGGAGGGTGCAGACAGGGTCCTTTTGTTAGCCAAGAGGGAGGTTGCCAGGTGGCTCTTCATCCACCCAGCAGCATCTTGTATCTTCATTCATTGGAATAAGTTTCAACACTGGCTTTAATGACTGTCACCAGGGATGTTGAATTACCTCTCTCTTTTTTTCCTGAACAAAGAGTGCATTCAGGTGACATTATTGGTCTGGAATAGAGAACTGGTCAATCATTGTTGTTATTATATTAATAGCAAGTATTCTAACATAATTACGATTATTAGAAATAGAATGCTCAATAACATATGTTGTTTATAGTAACTATATTCCGTTTTCAACTAATGATGGCACTGTGATAACAACTCTGGGTCTTTAGATCAACTGCCAGATCCTAGGCACTGGAAGAGGGAAAAGGAAGACGAGGGAAAGCTGAAGTGGGAAAAGAGTCTTCCCACCCTTGGTCCTGTTCTCCCAGTGTCAGCTGAGAGCCCTTGCTGCCCAATAGAACAGCCTTTCACTGGGGCAGCCATTAACAGAGCCGTGCCCTCACCTCCACCAAGTGGAAGGGGCCACCGGTCCCCAAGTGGAAGGGGCCACCAGTCCCCAAGTGGTTTTGAATTCCCCAGGCTCCTCCACAGGCTGACCTGAACCCCCCATCAGGCCCACACACCTAATAATGGTGGTCCTTAGGGAACAAAGGCGAACTTCCACGGAAAAGCAAATCCATTGACAAGAATTTATCCCCAGTGGACTATTTCACTGTTATCTCTCATCTAAACTGAAAAGCAAAGTGAGCTGCGGCTGAAGCTCTGTTCTCCGGGCTCCAGACTGGACGGGGTTTGCTAGGAAGGCAAAGCACATCTGGCCCCCAGTGCACAGGCTCAGAGAGGCTCCCGTAGCTCCTCTCTTCTTGAAGCTCAAGCAGAGTGTTTACTCCAGAGAACAGTTGTAAGATCAGAAGAGGCAAAATGAATTCTATTTGATTTCCAAAGCTGTGCTTGAAAGTCTCTCCCGGCCTCCCCTACCACCCGATTCCCCTGAGATGAAGCCGTAGCCAGGGCTGGCATCGTGAAATTCCAAGGGTCAGTCCTCTTCAGGACTGGAGGACTGGCAAGGTGATGAGGGTGCTGGCCTCCAGACTGCTGCTTGCCCCTGGGGCTGAAATAAGCCCCACACCCTGTGATGGGAAAGGTCAAGGGCATTGATCCCCCAAGTGAACTTGAGGGAGATCAGGCCAGCCCACCTTGTCAGCAATTCTGCTTCCCTTCTTGCAGAGGAGCCAACAAAGCCACCCTTGCCAGGCCCTTCACCCTCCTTTGAGAAAACAAAGCCAAACCCAGCTAAAGAACTTGCTTCCAGGCCCTGCGCCGCCCCTACTCCCGGCATTCCATTACTGGGTTGCCATTTCTCCAGACAACTGCACTTTCCATCAATCTTGTCTGCCCCTCCCCACTTAAGGTTATGGGTCTTTCCTTTCAGTATTATTACTTTCCTCTCTCCATAAACCAGCCCATCATAGATCACGTTAATGGCATTATAAACTTGGGGAACAGCAAGAAAATATATGGTGCGTTACATTTTTGCATTGGGCACCGTGGGTCTGAGAAGGTGAGTGTAAATTTGGGAGTTGGTTGGGGTTGGGGCTGGCTTGCCTTCGGAATAGATGAGGGCGGAGGTGACGTGGGGGGGAAATGTGACCTGCAGATCACCCCCCACCCAGCTCTCCTTTGAGCTTCACTTTCCCCCAATCTTGCTGTAATAACCAGGAGAGTTAGAGCCCTCATCTTGTAAACACACTGGGGGCTGTAAATCCACAGCCTACCACCCCCTCCCCAGGCAGCACCAGCCCTGAAGGCAGCCCTTTCTCTCCCAGCTTGGCAACATTCTTTATGTCCTTGTTCAATTATTTAAATATGCAATGAAACCTCTGTGTAAAGCAGCCACCAACATGCTGGACACGGTAGATGGAAAGGCATCTTTTTTGCCTTCACTCTTCAGCTTGGTGTTCGTGTTCCCTGCAATTAGCTGTGTGGTCTTTACTTCTGTGTGCATTTAAGTGGAAACCAAAATATGCACGGGACTGGACAGTTGACATGGAGTCTGCTGGAGCTGCCTCCTGAAAGCCAAGACATTAAAGATTTTTCTTGTGCCTCAAGCCACCGCCACTCCCCACCCTCAGTCCACTCTTCCAACTGCAGAATGCGGCCACAGGCAAAACAGCCTCCAAGGGAGCCTGGTTCTCACTGTAGGCATGCATCGCCAAACGATCTTGTTAAATGCAGGTGTTCTCCTCCCCGCCACCTTTCCCATGAAGTTCAGAGAAGTATCTTCCTTGAAAAGAGAAGAGCAGTGTGTTTTTGAGGCATGCTGTATGGAAGCTAGATAATCATCTGGGGACCGAAGGCAGTAAGATGATCATGTGAAGGTCATCGTTGTTGTGAGAACTGAGTGAGGTAACTGGTGTTCTTAGTTTCTTTACCGTGAACATGGGGTGATCACGTGTGTCGGGCCATGAAACAAGATAGCCCATGGGAAGTATGTGTAAGGTGATGGGCTGGTGGAATGTGCACTGGGTGAATCCTTGAACCCCTTGTACCGTGTTACTTAGAATCGTAACCGTGTTACCTACTGCCTACCAGAGCTATACCCACCTGTACGACTGTACCAGGTTGCAAGATGCCAGTTATTAGAATATTAAACTATTTCCCTCCTAGTAAATAAATGCACATTTCCAGGAGGCCCACCTCCCCACAAAGTCTCCTAGACCCACCACCATGCATTCAATTGGTGAACACCACACTTTGAGCTAGTTGAGCAGACATTGTCCCTATTTTAGAGATGGGAAAACGGAGCTTCAGAAAGGGTCCATAGTGATGTGTCTCAAGTCATCTAATGGGCTAACAATAGAACTGGGACCGTAAAATTCATTGAATCCAAACCAGCCTCTTCATTTCATGAATGAAGAGACCCAGAGGGTTTGAGGGACTTGCTCAAGGCCACATGATTGGCTGGCAGAGGTCCTGTCTCAGAGCATGTGGAACATGCAGCTTCAGGATGTCACCTCCCAGAAGAAGGGACTGCTGTTAGGTGAGCAATGGACAGAACTGGGGCCTCCCTACCTGTCCCCATTGTGTTTGGGGCACTTGGAGCTATTGAAATTGTCAGGCTTCGAGGCCTAGAGAGGTGGAATCAGCTGGACCGTGGGAGCTGATGGGCTGTTTCTGGAAAAGCACACAGACGCAGGAGCAGAGGGACGGAGCCTTTGAAAGTGAATCAGGAAAAGGGAATCTGCTACGGACAAGGTGCAGCCTGAGCTGGGGGCCGAGAGGAAAGAACAAACATTTGGTGAATGCTTGCTCGCTCTGCACCCGACACTTTACCTGTGGTCGTTCATGGAATCCCCCCAAATGCCTGTTGGAGGAGGAGTTGTTAATCCCCATTTACAGCCAAGCAACAATTAGAGCCCTTTCAAGACTCTGAAATTAGCAGGAGGAAGAAGGACTTGCACTCATAGCCGTGTGATTCCCCAACCAGGATCTTTCTAATTAAGGAAGCTCCAAGGTGAGGACAGAGTCTGGATGGCCAGAGCCTACTGACCATGGCAGAAGTGCTTGGAAACAGGGCTCCAGACATGAGTCATGCAGAAACATAGAGGTTGCTCTGAAATTTCCCACAAGCATCAGACTTACAGGTAGTTTTGTACCTGGGGTCCCAGCATGAGGCAGGTCAGGATCTGGGAAGCTGGAGTGGGAGGAAGGGGCACCATGCTGGCAGTGGTCCCTTCACGCCTTGTTGCCTAGGCATAAATTGCCATTTTACATTTCAATTAGGAGGGACGATGGGGTCAGTCAGTAGCACTACCAGAGGAAAATGGGCCCGGCCCAGCCCTGGGTCTCTCCAATTATTATTAATGAACTTACGCTCGGAGCCGCCCACCTTTTTATATGCAAACTAGGCCTTTATGGGGCCACTGGCAATCAGGACTCATTAAAGAACTCGTAACAAGCCTCAGGCTTATGCTTCCGTATCCTGGACTAGAACGTCCAGCCCCCAGGCAAGTTTCCAGCCCACCGCAGGAGGGTTTCGCAGCTCCCTAGTCCCACAGGTCTCAGGGAGATCCCTAGTGACCCACCACCCCATCCTATGGTTGTCCTGCCCCCCAGTAGGAAATTGCCTCTTTCCTTAAGGGGAGGAAAGATGGTGGATTGGCATCTGATTTCTTCAGCTGCCAGCACATCTGCTGGCACTGAGCCATTATTGTTCCTCTCCTTATCTCAGTTTCTCCCTTGCAAAGTAGGAGGGATCCATTAGGTTGGTTCAGAGGACTCTCAGATTCCAGACCCCGCTCCCAGCGCACCATTCGTGAGCAGCAACAGTTTGCTGTGGGACATGGAGGTGAGAGAGCCCGTACTTCTGCTCTTACTCCAAAAGCAGCCGCAGACCCCACTCCTGTGCGGGTGTGGTTGTAGCAGGAGGAAGGTCAGGCTGGTGCATGCCCTAGGAGAGGGAGAGCTGCCCAGGGCCTCTGGTAGAGAACAGAGTAGAGTCAGATAGACTGGCCCTGACCTCCGGCTCGCAACTCCCTGCTTTTCACAGACCTTCTCTCCTGATTCTCCAGCATCACACACCACAGGCTCCAGGCCTGAGCTTCATCCTTTTCACAAAATCACTCTTGTCTTGCATTGTCCTCTTGCTGGAGCAGGTGAAGTGAGATGGCAGCCGAGGCAGGGGCACAGGATGGAGCTGCTAAAACACGCTATCCATGTGGGAGCTGGAGGTCTCCAGGGACCCATGCGCTCTGGAGCCTCAGGGCCACGTGCCGGCTTCAGCCCTCACCTGCTCCTGCTGCCTGCCTCCCTGCTGCTCCTCCCGCTTTATTTATTGATTTTTAATTGTGGTAAAACACACATACCATAAAATTTACCATCTGAGCCAGTTTTCAGTGTACAGCTCAGTGGCATTGAGTACAGTCACGTTCTTGTGCAACCATCAATACCGTCCGTCTCCAGAACATTTTCATCTTCCCTAACTGAAAGTCTGTATCCATTAAACACTAACTCCCCTTTCTCTCCTCCCCCAGAAACCTCCATTCTACCCTCTGTCTCTATGAATCTCACTGCTCTAGGCACCTCACTTGAGTGAAATCGTGTAACATTTGTCCTATTGTGACCGGCTTATTTCACTTGGGGTAACGTTTTCAAGATTCATCCATGCTGTAGCATGTGTTAAAATGTCCTTCCTTTTAAGGCGGAATCATATTGCATTGTATGTATACATCGTGTTTCCTTTACGTTTCGTTTATCCATTCATCCATTGTTGGACTCTTGGATTGCTTCCACCTTTTGGCTGTTGTGAATAATGCTGCTGTGAGCGTGGGTGTACAAATGTCTGTTCAAGTCCCTGCTTTCTATTCTTTGGGGCACATACCCAGAAGTGGAATTACTCGATCTGTTGCTCCTCTCCTAGCTGTTCTTCAGGGTAAAGGTGTGGGCAGCCTGGAAGAGAGAAGAAGGGGTTAGTTTAATGAGCCTAGGGAATCACCAGGTAATCAGGAAGGACAGAGACAAGACTACCCCAAATCATGGAATCAGGACTGTTGGAACTGAGTGGGTCCTGGGATCCCGTCCAGTTGACAGATAAGGAAGCTGTGTCTCAAAGTAGGGATACGATGCACTCAGGGCTCCATAGTTTGTCACAAGCTCAGCGGGCGCTAGAGCTCAGGTCTCCTCCCTTCAACTGTCAGTGACAGAGGGGCTCACATTTGCTTTCAGACCCAGGAGGGGCAGCTGCCAGTAGTCTGCTTGCCTGGACCACCTGTCTGCCCTCTCTCCACGGCCTCCCTCTGCTGAGGAAGAGTACTGGGCTTGGGGGCCAGCAGCCTCTGCTGAGAGTCAGCAATGAGCCAGGGAGGCATTGTCCCCAGGAAGGAGGCGTGTGCCATGCTTTTGATGGCCCATCTGCCCAGAAACCATCTGTCTGCATATATCCAAATGGTGCCATAGTGGGAAGAATCTGGGGATGGTGGGACCTGCCTGACACAGGTGCCCAGGTCCTGCCTGTGTTTGCAGAAGGTCTCACTCCTGCCCATGCCAATCAGGCCAGCAATGCTGACTCTCTTCCACCCAGCTGCTGAGAATCCAGCAGCACACAGCTTCCATCTCTCAGCTGGGTGACGCACCCACGCTCCTTATTTGACCCCATTCTCCCCCCAGCCCTCCCTGGAGAAGGCAAACAGCCCGAGGGAAAAGGGGCCCAGTGATTCATTTCTCCCATCCCCCAAGACCCTCTAGGCCCCATTCAGCTCCAGGGAGGAGTGTGCCCGTTGCTAGCATCTAGGAGGCGCTCAGTGTGCATCTGCTCTGAGGGGCATTTCCTTGGGGTCAGGCCAACCCCAGAGCTCTGTCAAAAGCTTCTGGATTTAAAAGGTCTCTGGAGCTCATTCTAGAATATTGCCAAATGCCAGACTCAGCCCATGTTTGGAAGGTCCTCCTGGCCCCTCCTACTGTGGGCCAGACTCACATTCCAGAGCTGCGGCAAAGGGCTTTGCCTCACTGCAGAGCTGCTCTCATGGGCCCCTCTGTCCCAACTCTTGGGAGCCTGGAACTGAGGCAGAGGGGTTGTTAGCCTGAAGTGGGACGGGCTGCCCAGCCAGCAGGGTCTGTCTGCTAGGCTAGGAGGGTGCCCAGAGAGACCACAAGGAGTGTCAGAGTGTGGAGTGCATTAAAATGGAGCCTGGAGAGAGCAGGAATGGCCTCAGTGAGTAGTGGCCTCAAGATGGTGACACGGGGACCTGGGATTTCTCCCACACAGTAGCTGGAGGTGGGCACCAGTGCCCAGGATGGCCTGTGGGTGTGCGTGGGAGGGTGGAGCAGGGTGAACATCCGGGTTATGTCAGAGAGCCTCCTGCACCCCTGGCTTCCTGCTCCCCAGCCTGCACCGTGCTCTCTGTCCCCAGGACTGCCCCCAGCTGCTGCGAGTGGACAAGATCCTGGTGCCCGTGGAGGTGATCAAGCCCATCACTCTGAAGGCCAAGAACCTGCCGCAGCCGCAGTCCGGGCAGCGCGGGTATGAATGCATTCTCAACATCCAGGGCAGCGAGCAGAGGGTGCCCGCCCTGCGCTTCAACAGCTCCAGCGTGCAGTGCCAGAACACCTCTGTGAGTGCCCCAGCCCCGCCACCTCCAGGCAGCCTACCCCGCCTCCTCCAGTGCCATCACCATCCTAGGGCCAAATCAGCTCAGCTCCGCAGGATTTTCCCAAACTCTCACAAAACTGCTCAGCTGCATGCCCGACTGCTTCCCCCGACTCTGCTCGCCCAGCCCAATCCCTTACAACCAGGCTAGCAGAGGGCTGGGCTCAGAGGTCTCCAAGTTTTCCCAGAGTTGTGGCCCTGTTGTGGTGACAGTGGGCTTCTGCCCAAGACAGGGGCTGCAGTGAGAGGGGCTTTCGGAGCAGCCGTGGGGCCATTGAGCACTGCCTGTGGGCAGATGTATTTGCAGGGCCTGTCAGGCTCCGGGAACATTCATGTCCATCCTCCATCCTGAGAGAAGCTCTGGAGGCCCTGGGCCCCGCTTTCCTACCCGGGCTGACCTGAGGGCCTCATCTGGGCCCCCAAAAGCCCACTGCTGCTTTTACACCTGCACAGAGCCCACTGGCCAGCACAGGGGGCTTCTGAGACAGCCCGAGCCACTGCAGGGGGAGCCGTGGCCCAGGAGGGAGCTGCCAGGAGTGCCTGCTTAGACCCATGCAACCCCTACCCAGTATCTGGAAATCCACACCAGGCCCCCTGCTGCCAACAGCTGTCACCTGATTCCTAGGTACCAGCAGTGTATCCCGCTACACGGTACCTTCCTCCTGCCTGCTCCTCTCCCTGCCTTGTGGCCTTCCCAGCCCCTGCTCTGCTCTTTCTTGTTCTCTTTTGGGTCTGCTTCTGTGCACCCAGATCCTCAGAATCAAACATCGACTCATAAACTCATGACATTTTCAAGCTGTAAGAAACCTTAACGTTCTTCACTGTACAAAGAGAAACTGGGGGCCCAGGAGCAGGGGCAGATCTCAGTTTGTGGGGCTGAGAGTTATACAATCTAGGGGACCCTTAGGAAGAATAAAATACAATGAATACAAAATTAGATACACAGGCAGACCTCAGAAGGGGCCGAAGCTCCACACGCCTTGGGGTAACCTGCCCCTGCCGGAGGGTCAGCAATGTGCACAGGATCACACAGCTAGTGAGTAGCAGGGCCGGGCCTGGATTTGGGGTCTCCTCCTGTGTCACACTGCCTCCTGTTCATCCTTCTCGTTCCTCCTGGATCCTTGTATGCAGTGACTGTATTTGGGGGTGTGATGTGGTACTGGGAGAGTCCTGCACCAAGCGCATCGTGGGAGCACCCCACTCTTCCAGCAGACAGCAGTCTGGGCATCTGCGGAGCTCAGAGAGGCCCACGTGCTAGCCCAAAGTCGCTCAGCATTATGGGGACTGAACTGGCAATTGGTCTCCCAGCCTCTGAAACCCCAGCAGTGTCCCTACTGCTCCCCTGAGCACATCTCCCTCTTTGCCTGGGGGCCAGGCTGCTCCGGATTAAACCCGCAAGCAGAGGGGTATTAAACACTCCTGCTCCTGTAAATCCTGAGGCCAACAGAGCAGTCCCATGGGTTTGTCTCCAGTGATTCTCCCCCAATAAGGAAGTCCCTGTGACAAGAGAAAGCCTGAGTCCCACACTTGACCCAGCAGAAGGCACGGAGGGATTTCAGACCACGGGGAAACGGCCTCGTTTGCTCAGAGAAGCTGTGCAGGGATTCAGGCCCCAGAGGTGTCAGGACGGAGGACAGAGTCTGCAGTCTCTGATGATCCAGCCCTCAGTTCCCCAGACGCCACAAGATGGGACCTCACGGGGCCACTTGCTTCAGCTGACTCGGTTAAATAGACAAGCGTACGCCAGAGGACAGCCTGAGTTCGTTCTCTAAACCTCGGGGGTCAGAACTCTGTCCGTGCCTTGGGGATTAACTTGAGTGGGGACCCGCTGCCTTTCTGTGTACTGCCAGAATTGGAAGCCGATTGTGTTCAGCTGTCCTCAATGAATGAGCCCTATAGGGTCACAGGGAACTAACTCCCTGAATGTGGGAGCAAAATCAGAGCCTCTTGGGAACAAGGACACAAATGAGAATTCAGCAGCCCCCACAGGTAAGGGCTGGATAAGTAAGGGCCGGGTCTTCTCCTCTGTGGTGCCCCCCAGGGAATCTGCTACTGTACCCTGGTCAGTACCAATGGAACAAGGAAAGATACCACTGGGCTCCACTGGGGACATCTGCTTGTCTGACATCCAAATCTTGGGATTTAAGAAATCAGCAGATCACGCAGCTCCTTATGTGGGAATTTCCCACCTGGAAGCCTGACGCCCCAGGACACAATGGTCAGTTCAGCTTCCAGCCCCTGGGGGCCCCACGCCCTGGGCGAGGTCCTGCCCACTCAGCCAGCCTCCTGAGTACAGGCTCAGGCTCCTCCAGATCTGCTTCCTGGAGACATGCAGACACCAGAGCTGTGGTGGAAACACATGACACTGGGGCCACAGGCTGGACCCCAAGGCTCTGACCGCCAGGAGAGGATGTGACTTTTCAGATCCCGGCCCATCTGCCTGCCCTCCCCTCAGGAGCTGGGGAGCCCTCATGCTGAACTCTGGCCCCCGACCCTGAGTTAGGTGTCAGTCTGAGACCTCCCCTCCCCCCACGGACAGTTCTCAGGGCCTCCACGTTGCTGCTCCCAGAGCAGCTGAGCCAGGCTCTGCCCACACCTGTTTTAGTTCAGCATCCCATCAGGGAGGGGGTGGGGAATTTCGTTTCTCTACTCTTTGCAAGTTTTAGAAGGTTTGGCAACAGGGGTGGTACCCACAAACAGTGGATTCCAGGAGTATCCCGTCTACCTACTGGGACCCACTGGAGTCATGCAGTACAGGAGGGCTGGGCTCTGACTTTTCCCAGGAGCCTCTCTTTTCATGCGGGGCAGTGAGATCCCAGTTTAAATTCCAGTCTGGGCCAGGATGCCACTTACCATCAAGTGACTTCCTTAAAAAATCCTTGGGGTCATAATCAGGGGTGAGCATCCCCTACCACTGTTATAGGAAACAGTGTACCATCAGGGCAGGAATAAACCTGAGAGAGTATCTACTTGATCCTGTGCTGGGGTGGGGTGGGGTGGGCGTGGTCTCTGAAGCCCCGAGAGGGCAAATGACCAGCCCTAGGTCACATAGCAAGTAAACAGCAAATTGAAAACTTGAACCCAGTTTCATAACACACCCCTTAATCAAAGGTTGAGCAAAAAATAGCAACTGAGCACTTTATACCCCCACCTTGGTGTTATCCCTGGGAGCAGGGTCTGACCTGCCTCAGAGAGGATTGTGGGAGAAGAAGTACTGCTGTTTGACATCCTCCATCCCTGAGCTCTCTGGGATGGGGGAGGTGGGTGACAAAGAGGTCTCAGAGGAGAGCAAGGAAAGAAAGAGACCTAGGAAAACTCAGGGTGGGCATGACGTGGGGCTGGGTGAGCAGGCAGGTGGCCTCCAGCCCACTATTTGGGGATAGGCCCTGGGCCAATCGCTGCAGCCCTGGGGGCCTGTGGGAGGGGAACAGGGTAGCTCACAGGCATAGCTAGAGGGGAGTAACTGTGGGGTCCATGGTATCCTTTAGACCACGGCTCCAGGGAAATGTCAAGTGCTGCTAATAATAGTGCCCAGGACTCTCCTCTTAGTCCCGTCAGTCCCGCGAGTACGTGGGCACAGGAGAAGCAGCTGGCCGGAGTGCTGGCCATGAGGCCCTGGGACTCCAGGCCCAGCTTCCAGCCACCCCCAGTGGTCTCATATTTTCTCTCAGTGCCCCAGTTTACTGCATGTAACACAGGGATGGGGACACCAATGGGGAGGTAGCTTGTCCGCCTTCCTGCTCTCCTGGGACTCAGATGGGAATGGGTCTGCTGAGCCCTCTGGGGTCCTGGAGAGGGACATGGAGCACACGCAGGCTTCTTATGTTGTTCAGATTTGTTTGCCCGAATGGTGGAACTTTCTAGCAAAATATCTCAGAGCTTGGGACAAAGGAATGGTTGTAGAAAGAAAGTCCAAATTACATAGAGGTCTTCTCTTTGTTTTAGAAGGTGGAGAAACTGAGGTCCACTCTTTCCCAAGGCAATGAGCCATGTCATCCTCTGGCCGGCCATGGTGTGCCTGACCTTGATGGACACACCTAACCTCCCGGCCCCTGGGAGCCTGAGAGCCTCCTCCCTCAGCTCTGGGTTTTGTGCAGATTAACTGCCCACTGATTACAGAGAGCTATGGAAATGCTAAGTGGAACGTTTATGGGAGCGGAGGTGGGGAGCCATCATGGCAGACGGGAGTCAGTGGTCCAGGCTCCCTAGCTGGCCAGCCCTTCCCCTGCGGGATGCAGGTCATGGAGGAGAGAGGGCCTCCAGGAACAGAGTGACTTCCCTAGAGACTGAGGAGGGGTGGGGAGCACCCCAGGGTTAATGATTTCTGTCATATTTCATAGTCAAGATCCCAAGAATGGAGGAAAGAAAGAGAAAGCAATGCCCACCATATGTGATCCTTAAAGTCTTTTTTATTTTCAATTTTCTTCAGAAAGAAAATATGCACACACACATGCACATCTGAACACATATGCGCTCTCGTACGCATCCATTTCCATATGTACCAAGTGTCTGCTGTGTAAACACTCAATAAATAGCTGCTATTATTATTCCACATAAACTTAAACACAGGGAACACAAATATATTTTTGCATAGCATCCTCGAGTGTATACACATAGATTAAAATACACTGTAATATTTGAGTGCTCATTCTATGTGACAGGCACTGTGCTCAGAGCATCGATGGTTATCTCGAACCCTCACAGCAATCCTATGAGGTATGCATTGTTTGCAAGTCCCACTTTACAAATGGGGGAAACTGAGGCCTAGATGATTTGGCTGCAGCTGGTCACTGCAGAGCCACTTTGTGGCAGAACACATGTGTTGCATGTGTGTGCCCATGTACACAGGCATGAATGAATGCATGGATGATACAGATATGTGCACTGACATCTTCTCAAGTCAGCAGGCATGGGGACACATCTGTGCACACAGACACTCGCACGCACACACGTGCAGTATGTCTTCCCTTGCTCCTTGGGGGTGTTCAGATCCTTCCCGAGAGGAGCCAGAAGGTTCTATTGATCTTTGGCCACACATCCCTCGTCACCACCTGCTGCTTCCACTTTGAGTTCTGGCCCAGGCTCACCACCTTTCCCCCACTGGGGCCTTGGAGAAGGGAGATGGGCAGGGGGATGGGAGGGATGGGAAGTGGAGCTTGGCTAGAGGAGGAAATGGAAGGTCTGGAAAAGTGTTCCCCCTCCCTCCTCCCTACACACCTCTCTCTACCGGCAGTCCCGTCTCCCTGCTTCCAGCCCACTGCAGGGAGCAGAGGCTCTAGCTCACACAGCACCAGAAGCACCAGCATACCTTGTTCAAAATGCTCCCCATCTCCAGAGATTTCAACTCAGCAGGTCTGGAGGGCCCTGGAACCTGCATTTAGTAGACCCCGCCCCATCCCCCAAATGATTCTGATGGAGGTGGTCCCTAGACCACTCTGAGAACCTAGAGTACACGAGGTTCTCTGAGAAAACTCAGGATGACTTGGAACCCCCCAGCCTGCCCCAGACACAAAGACCTTCATCTCTGAGGAGCTGATTGCTGTGCCACACAGCAGAGAGCTTACGAGTCGCCAGCTGAGTGATGTGATGATAAAAAAATTCTCCACTGTTGTTTGCACAGGGCCAGGGAGCTTTGCTTTATTCTGTGGCTGGAGCCCAGACCCTGTCCTGGCTCAGGTCATCGTCTCTGAGACGGTGGATGGTGCGTGCAAACTACCACCGTTGTGGTAAAAACACTGACCTCAGTTCCCTGGCCTGGGCATCCGTCCCCAGGGAGTTAGTGGGACATTGTGGAGCACTGGAGAAGGGTAGAGCCTGAAGAAGGCTGCTTATGTTGTGTATGAGGATGACGTCACGACATGTTCACGTTGGAGCACTCGGGCATTTAGGGCAGTATCCCAGATTAGGATTATACCATCTCTTTTAGAAGCCTCTGTGAATGGGCTACAGAGGCAGAGGCATGGATGATGGGCCCAGAGACCCTCCTCAGCCATGCATCCCCGAGGTTCTGTGGCTGTCCTCCCACAGTACAGGTGCTGCGGCTAGCCTGGCAGAGGGAGCATCAGCCGCCATAATATCCACCGATACCGCCACAGGCCAGGCCCCCTAAACTTTAACTCTGAGTTAAAAGAGCCTGTTGGCTCTACAAACACAACTTCCAACCAAGTCACCTGGACTGAACTCTTTGAACAAGCTGCCAGCCCTGATCTCCTCCCCTGCAGAAAACCTGTCTCAGTTCCACTCCTCCATCCACCCCCTGTGGTGGGTGAGTCTGGTGGAATAATGAGAAAATCACCAGGTAAGGATTGGAAATGCCGCCCAGGGCAGGCGTGGGTTCCTGTCACCTACCCTCCTTCTCTGGGATGGAGAAGTGTCTGCCATCAGAAGGCGTGGGGGCTGGCATGCCCAGGGGCTGCCCCTCCACCCGCCCGGCATCTGAGCAGCAGCAACTCCTGCTTCACCCCCTCCCTACCTCTTAGCACCACTGTCCCAAGGCCAGAACCCAGAGAGTGGGGCCTCAGACTCTGGAGGAGAGCCAGCAGAGAAGCAGGACCGAGAGGACACCCTGTGCGGGTCTGAAGGCAGCTCCCACATGGGCAGCACAGAGCTGGGGCCTGCACCCTGTCTTTGAGTCTTTGGAGTCCTGACCCAGATTCCTGTTTATTCTCGAGGGTGTCCCTGGGACTTCCCACCTCACCTCTGAGCTCCCCCCAGTCCTCTTCTCTCTTAAACCCTAGCCACTCATCCGGATGAGTGCAGCCCCTTCACTTGCTCTCTGCTTGGGGGTTGATCAGCCCTCTCCAGGTTTCTGAACATTTCCTAGAAATTAAAGTTCCAAATCAAAGCGAGGGCCTGGCAGGGCCCAAAGGCCAGGGTTCCCCTGGGCAGTCAGGGAGGAAGTGGGCTCCTCTCTCAGTTAAACTTCCTGGGGAAAGACGGCTGGTGGGCACAGGCCTCCATAGAAGGTGGAGCAGTAGCTTGCTCAGATCTGCTCCGTGAACCCGCATCCAAATGGGCGTCCCACGTAGCTGTGGTCCCACTCAGGCCTTACCTTCCTGATCTCCTGCTCCTCGTTCCTGAGGTGTGCTTCCCCACCCTGCCCACCCACACATGCGTGTGCACACACACGTACACAGGCACAGTCCTGGCCAGTCCTTAGCCCTGTACACACTTGAGGGCCCCAGGCTGAACATTTGGCCCTCACTAGAAATCTCCTTGACCCAGCTTTCTTCCTTCCTCTCCGACCCGGCTGCAGTATTCCTATGAAGGGATGGAGATCAACAACCTGCCCGTGGAGCTGACGGTCGTGTGGAACGGGCACTTCAATATTGACAACCCAGCTCAGAATAAAGGTGTGGAAGGTGGGCCCTGGTGGGGAGGTGGGGGGAGCAGCTGTGCATTCGTGGGCAGGCGTGCCACCATCTGAGGTCAGGCCGGGACTGCGCTCCTTGTCCACACTCCCTGGCCCCTCGCTGCCCCTACCCCCCGCCCCAAAGGACCACTTGCCTTTGCCCACAGTTCACCTCTACAAGTGTGGAGCCATGCGTGAAAGCTGCGGGCTGTGCCTCAAGGCGGACCCAGACTTCGAGTGCGGCTGGTGCCAGGGCCAGGCGCAGTGCACCCTGCGGCAGCACTGCCCCATCCACGAGAGCCAGTGGCTGGAGCTGTCGGGCGCCAACAGCAAGTGCACAAACCCCCGCATCACCGAGGTAAGCCACCCTCCACGGGGCCTGCTCTGGCTGCTGAGCCGTGCCCTGCCATGGGGCTGGGGCCCTGAAAGCCATGTGGCCTTGGTGTCCATCACCCAGTGACAACCAGGTGTACTTGGATGCACCAGCTGGCTAGAGGCATCCTCGTTTTCCTGCACAGCTTGTCCAGAAGCTATAGGCTTGGTTCCGAGGTCTTTCCAGTATCAAGGGAGTTTGAAAGCAGACAGGGGTTCGACTGTCCTGTTGAAGTCTCCACATGAGCTGTACTGAAAAGGCCTCAAAGTCCTTGCCACCCTCCCTTTGTCTCTAACGGTCTCAGTGACAAGGCCATGAGGCTCCATCAGCGGCAGCCTCACCAGGCAGCCAGCCCATGAGTGGAGGCTGCATGGGCGTCAAGGGCACAGAGCCCAGCCCTGAAGAGGTGGAGGAGGTCGAAATGGCCACACCTCAGGACTTGCCCAAAGCAAGACTTAGGCTGTAAGATGGCCTAGGAGCACAATTCAGGAAGACAGAGGGTCATAGGCCATGGAGCAGAGAGCAGTGAGGGGCAGGGCAGAGCTAAACAGGCAGACACGTGGGTCACAGAGAACAGGGTTTGAATCTTGGCTCTGCCAACTAATTGCTGGGTACCATCTCCATGCCTCAGCCTCCTTACCTGTGCAATGGGTCTAAGCATCCACCTCACAGGAGAGCGACGAGGATTGTATGAGAGAACACATGCAAAACACTAGGCTCCATGCCGAGCCCACAGCGATCTCACATCCTCCTCCTCGATCATCACCAACGTTGTTAAAGTCATTGCCGTGCATGTCTGTGCCAAGGGAATCACTGCCCCTGGGGTGTCTTTAGGTCATCCCATGTCTTCACCTCCCCACTCCACATTCCCGGCAGAAAGACCCCCTGAGGTCCCCCCTCCACCGTGGCCGGAGTCCCTTGCTGTCCTGGTAAATAAGAACGAGGCGCGCATGTCTCCACAACAGGACCATGTCTGCCTCACCTCCGTGCCTCCAGCACAGCACTTAGCACACAGGAGGCGCTCAGGCCTCTTTGCCACAGTGGATGCAGATTATCAAGACAAATGTTATGATATAATCTTCTGTTATAATCTTCTGTTATAATGAAGCGGAGGGGGATAGGGGAGAAGAGGGAGAAAGCAGCTCAGCCTCTGCTCCCTACATAGTGAGGATAGACTGGGCATGCGTGCGTGTCCAGTTTCAGAAACACGCATGTATCCCATAATCTAACAACGGCAGTCACGGTAACAGGCCGGATGCTTGTGTGGTGCTGTTCATAGTTTGCAAAAGAGCTTGATATCCCCTACTTCATCAGTCCTCACAGCAACCCTACCATGTGGTTTCCTAGGGCTGTCAAAGCATTGCAGACTGGGTACCTTAAACAACAGAAATGTATTGTCTTGCGGTTCGGGGGTGAGCTAGAGGTCCGAGATCAAGGTGTCGGCAGGGTTCTGTTCTGGAACAGGAGGGGAGAATCTGTTCCAGGCCTCTCTCCTCAGCGTGTAGACAGCCGTCTTATCCCTGTGTCTCTTCACATCATCTTCCTTCCATGTGTGTCTCTGTGTGTCCAAATTTCCCCTTTTTATGAGGACACCAGTCGTGTTGGGTTAGGACCCACCCTAATGACCTCATTTTAACCTGATGACCTCTGTAGAGACTCTCTCTCCAAATAAGGTCACGTTCTGAGGTCCTGGTGGTGAGGACTTCAATGTACAAATTTTGGGAGGACACGATTCAACCCATAATGCCTGCCAAGGCCAGGGTTTTTAACCAACAGTTCCCTGACCAAAGGCCAGTGCTCAGACATGCTGCTTCACTCCAACCAAAGTGTAAATCAGTTCAGAGCGCTCTGATCCCAGGTCCCTCGGTTCCTAGATTAATGTTCTCTTCCACCACAAAGGCAAGACACCCACACATTCCCCTGCACCTCCACTCACACACTGGGCCTGCACACCGGGGATGTGCAAAGGCAGGAAGGGGCTTGGCTCAGGGAGGAAACAGCCTTGTCCAGCAAAGCGGCCCCTCGGAGTGGTCCCCTAGCTGTGTCCCCACTTCAGCCCCTTCACCTCCTACCTTCCTAGTTTCCCAGATACCGGGAGCTTCTCTCAGTTCCTACCTTAGTCTCCTGCGTGGGCAGGAATCTCAACAGGGATTCTCAAACTGGGGGGAAATACTTACGCGTTTAACTCAAAGAATTCTCTCGAGAAGGAGGGCAGATGGATGCCCCTCTGCCCCTGGCCCCCACACCTAGGCCAGGCCCCCTTCTCTCCTCCCTTCCGCTCCCCTCCCCTCCCAGAGCCCTTAACAAGAAACCCTCCCTGGGGGCTGCCACACATGACTGCCAATGATGTGTCTGCCACAAACAGTGGACTTGCTTTCTTCTTGGCCTGAGACCAAGAAAATTACTGAGGGGATGGTAAATGAAACAAATCTCTCTGCATTGGAGGCTATTTCCTGGCTCCACATTGGCATCAGCCCTCCAGGAACCTGGGAACTGAGGCCTGGGCCAGAGAGAAAACTCCTTTTTCAGGACAGCAAGCCAGGGCTGGAATATCATGCAGCGGCTGCTGCCAGGTGCCACTGGTGCCTTGGGGACTGGCTGGGCAGGCATCTGGGAAGACGACGGACTCTCCCTTCCAGCCTTCCCTTTCTCTGTCCACCTCCCTCACATAGAAATGGGCCCCTGTCTCCAAGGGATCTGTCTTTCCACTGCAGTGGGAGCACACATGTGCAAACGCTCACACTTATGCACGCTCACTCACAAACATGCATGTGTAAGAAGCAGGAAATATCTTGACTTTTATAGATGAACAGCCTCCCCCGGCAAAGCTGCCACTCAGGGGAGCCCCAGACTAGTTTCCTCCCCTTCCCCATCTCTCACCCTCCCCGCAAGATGGCACCACCAGTTGTGACCCTGGTGGGGTGGAGAGGGTAGGAGCGTTAAGTGGTGGGCTATCTGGGCTCCTTCCATTGAGGTCCCATTGACATTGGTCAGGATCCAGGGGCTGGTGTTCAGAGGCCCCAGGAACGGGAAGTGTGCCCTTCTCTGGTCTGTCAAATGCCAGGAGAGGCTGGCACAGAGGGCCTCCTGCCACTAAGGTCACCAATGTGGGATGTCATAATTAGATCGTGTGAACTGTACGGAGTCCCTACCTCCAAGCAGGCCCTTGGTTGTTGAATCCCAACATTCCAGTCATGAGTTTTTAACACCAACAGTGACATCTCAAGAGGGGAAGCTGGTCATTTTGACCAGTGTATGAGGGTAAAGTCTAAACCAAACCCAACTCCTTAGAAACCAAGCTGAACAGTAGAGGCAAAGGAGTTGTGACAAATGCTCTTCTAACTCCAGGAAGGTGCTTGGATTGTCAGGGGTTTCAACACAATTACAACTCAAGAAACAAATATGGGGCTATCACTGAGAAGTCCACAAGGAGAAGTGACACACCCTCCCCGCTCTCAGAGACTCAGGATCTGAGGCATGAGGAATCAGACACAAGTAATTGTTACCATGAAAGGAGCACAAAGAAGCTGCCTTGAAATTTCAGTAGAGAGGGAGAAAGAACATCTGATGTGGGGAAGTGACATTTGAGAAGGGTCTGGAAACATGGGTGGTTTGCCATAGTGTGGAGGGCTATGGGTTGATAGGAGGCTTGCTCATTTTCCTTGAAAGTGGAACAAACCAGAAGGCCCTAATGTTGACTTTCTGTGAATTACCCAGCAGCACTGCAGATCACATCCCATTCCCTCATCACTTCTGTGAAATGGGAAGAGGAACGAGGAGCTTTGAACACTGCTCCTAAAACCACACATAAACACGGACTGCTCTGTCACAAGCTCCTGTCCATTGACAGTCCCTTGGGTGCCCTTGTGGACTCGGACCCAACTGAGGGAATCCAGCAGAGATGGGGAGGGGCCAGCAACCTCTCCTTGCCTCATCAGCAAGAGGGTGATGGCTCTGTCTTGGTGCCTGCCAAATCCCCATGCTTCCTCCCTCCAGATAATCCCAGTGACAGGCCCCCGTGAAGGCGGTACCAAGGTCACCATCCGAGGGGAGAACCTGGGCCTGGAATTCCGGGACATCGCCTCCCATGTCAAGGTGGCCGGTGTGGACTGCAGCCCTCTGGTGGACGGCTACATCCCTGCAGAACAGTGAGTGGAAGCCACCTGAGAAAGGCGGGGTACAACTGTCTGTTGTTGACTTACCTTCCCTGCCCAACAACAGACAGTCTTAGAGCTTGGGAAGGGGAGGGAATGCCCCTAACATTCTAGGATGTGGCAGGGGGTGGCTCCCACAACTCCCCAGCCTCTGAACTAGCTACTTGCCACATGGGGGAAGTGCAGAAAGAAGAAGGGGAAAGACTGGGAGAGAAGAGAAAAGTGATTGTTGTGTCCTCAGGGTGTGGCTGTGGGTAGGGGTGAGACAATTCAAAATTAAAATCTACAGGAGAAGTATGAGTTCAAATCCTTACCCCGACTCCCTCTGCTGTCCCCAACTCCCCACTTCTGTCCTCTCCCAATTATGAAAGAAGCTGATCCTATGCTAGTCTCTGTGGAGACTGAAAATGAAACTGCACACCCACCCCCAGGCCTGTGGGTGCTTTGCATTGTTTTCCTCTCTGCAAGGTCTGCTGGTGCACTGAGTGCAAGGTCATTCAACAAGTGACCTTGACCTCTAACCCACCTGTTGGAGGAGGTTTGTGAGTCACGTATTGCCTTGTAAATAAGTAAACACAATTTTCCAGCCCAGCAAACACAACCATGAAGTGTTTATCAGCTCAATAGAATCTATATTCTATACTATCTTGGCTGCCTCTCCCGGATTGAAACCTTGCCACTTGTCCTGTGTACATCAGTTATTGACTGTTTGTAAGTCATCTCTAAGGTAGGTCAGTGCAGTTTACACTTCTGCTTGCTGGGTCTTGCTCGATTTAGTCATTCTGGAACCATCAGTACTGCCATCCTTGTCCTTCTGATTTCCATCTTGGGTCTTCCTGAGGTGCTCATAGATCAGATGAATGAAGGCTCCTGTTTGGTAGAACTCACCTCCATGGTCCATCATCGTTCATTTATCCAAAGGTCTTTCTATGGATCCTTCGAAACTCTGAGTTCTTCCTAGAACAAAACCAAAGCAGGCTGCTACCAATATATTGTGATTTGGGGAACTTTAAAATGTCCTCCTTTGGACCTGCATAGCCAAATATAAAAAATATTATTATAAAGCCACATGATTAAAGTATTGTAGTATTCGATCAGTGGAATAAGATAGAACAGCCAGAAAAAGAATCCTGATATATAAAAACTTAGTATGTGATAAAGGTGACAGTTCAAATCAACACGGAAAGGAAAGATCATTCAATAAGTGGTGCTTGTTAGCTTCCTGGAAAAAAATACGATATCTTATTCTTATTTCACATTATACACCAAAATATGTTCCAGACAGATTAAAGAGTTAAGTGATAAAAAATGAAACTGTGAAAAGATTAGAAGACAATACAAGTGAGAATTTATTTCATTTCAAGGAAGGGAAGGTGTTCTAAGTATCACTGCAAAAGAAAAACAGAAAGGAAAAGATTGGGGATTTGAGTCCAGAAAATTCTAAAACTCGTACATTAAAAATTATCATAAGCAGAATAAAAATATGCATGATAAACTGGAAATATGGTTATACCCTGTTATAGTTAACAGATGCTTTTTCTTAACTTAGAAAGAGGTTCTATAATAAAAGGCAAATATCAGAAAAGGAGCAAAGAGCATGAACATGCAATTCACAAGACAGACAAAGAACCAAAAGTCAGATAGAAAAATGTTTAGGGGCTAGCCCTGTGTCCAAGTGGTTAAGTTCGCACGCTCCGCTTCAGCGGCCCAGGGTTGCGCCAATTCAGATCCTGGGCACAGACATGGGACCACTCATCAGGCCATGCTGAGGTGGCCTCCCACATAGCACAGCCAGAGGCACTCACAACTAGAATATACAACTATGTACCTGGGCGGGGGTGTTGGGAGAAGAAGAAGAAGAAAAAAAAAGGAAGATTGGCAGCAGATGTTAGCTCAGGTGCCAATCTTAAAAAAAAAAAAAAAACCCTAGAAAAAGTTTAACGTCAGTAGTAATCAAAGAAATGGAAATTAAGACAATGGGGAACAGTTTTTAAAAGTGCATGCCCTGTGCAGACAAGAGGCATGAGAAGCAGCACTCTCATCTGTTCACATCGGGAGGGTATACTGGGATGAACTTTCTGGAAGGCACTTTGGAAAAATGGATTGAAAGTCTTTAGCCCAGCCATAATACTTCTAGAACTTTCCCTAAACAACCAGAATGAAAAAATATCTATTTGCAAGAATGCTTATTTCAGCCTTATTTACAACAGTTAAAATTTAGAATCAATTTGTATGTCTAAAAATAGGGAATTGATCAGTTCAATAAATTATCCTATACGCACAGGACATGAAACCACACAGACATTAAATCTAATATTGCAGAAAAATCATGACCAGGCAGACACTTAGGGTATATGAAGTGAGAACACAGGTGACCAAGCAGAATACGGAGTTCCTAACTAATTTTTAAAAGAAAAGCCAAACTGGAAACATGGATACCAAAATGTTGATGATGGATATTTCTGGCTGATGCATTGGCGGGGGGTGGGGGGGGGGGGCAAGTGTATGTATGTACAGCAAGTGCTTTTTTTTTTTTAAATTTTTTTATGTAGCCTTTTTTTTTTTTTAAAGATTTTATTATTTTCCTTTTTCTCCCCAAAGCTCCCCGGTACATAGTTGTATATTCTTAGTTGCGGTATGTGGGACGCCGCCTCAGCATGGCTCAATGAGCAGTGCCATGTCCGCGCCCAGGATTCGAACTGAGGAAACACTGGGCCGCCTGCAGCAGAGCGCGCAAACTTAACCACTCGGCCACGGGGCCAGCCCAGCAAGTGCTTTTTATGTACTTTCTTTTTTTTTTTACACTGAACATGTGTTAATTATGTTATCTGGACAGAAAGGCATAGATTTTTGCTGGACACTCACCCAGAAGTTCTTTCTAAGAGAAACACAGAAGCCATAATGTAAAAGAACGAGCAATTGAACAACACCGATGGTTTTGAACTTCAGGGTGGCAAAAGGCATTATAAACAAAGTTGAAAGACAGGTGACCAACTGGGAGAAAACAGCAGCAATATTTATTACAGACAAAAGCTCATACTCCGATTCAGAAGCTCCTACAAAAGGACAGTCCATTAGCAAAACAAGACAGAGCTTCAGATAAGTCAAAGGAAAGGCTGTATAAGATTTTTAAAACCCACATACACAAACATGAAAATGTGTGCAACATCCCTAGCAATCGGGAAAATAAAAATGAAAATGAAAATGAGATCATTTCCTATTATATTGGAAAAACTTTCAAAGGACTGATAGTATCTGGTGTTTGCAAAAGAGTGAAGTAATCTCCTTCAATTGCCGTTGATAGAAGTGCAAATCGGTACAGCCCTTAGGGACCATTATTTCTCTCTACCTATCAAACATTAAATCCACCAACAATGACCCAGCAAGTTCCTTCCTCAGAAACCTATTCTAATAAATACACAATGCTTAAGGATGTGTGTATGAATTGGTTCATTTTGCAGGATTATTTGGAATAGGAGAAAAATCGGGATCAGTTAAATGTACATCAATAGGAGGATGGTTAAACAAGTGATGATGACGTCACGGGATGAAATACTGTGAAGCCGCTGAAAAGAATAGAGCAGGGCCGTGTATCCAGTGACGGGAAGTCCATGCTGTCCCGTTGAGTAAAAAGACAGGAGTGTAGATCAGGGGGTGGTTATGGTTCACTTTTATTTAACAATCGTGTGTATGTATGTTTGTGTATAGTTGTGTGTGTATCTATATATGTGACATTTACATTTATCTGTGTGCATAATATAAAACATAAATATATAGACACATAGGTGTGTGTACATGTGCAAATATATTTAGGCAAGTTGCTTATCTTTTCTGTACTTCTTTATTTGTAAAGTGGAGTTGATACATATATTATATATATAATATGTATATATATTTGCATAGGTCTAGAAAAAGGTCTTCAAGGATATATATAGCAAAGTTGTTTTTTTGGTGTGTGCGAGGAAGATTGGCCCTGAGCTAACACTTGTTGCCAATCTTCCTCCTTTTTGTTTTCCTCCCCAAAGCCCCAGCACATAGTTGTCTATCCTAGTTGTAGGTCCTTCTAGTTCTTCTATGTGGGACACCACCACAGCATGGCCTGATGAGCAGTGTGTGGGTCTGTGCCCAGGATCTGAACCGATGAACCCCAGGCCACCGAAGCAGAGTGTGCAAACTTAACCACTGGGCCACAGCACCAGCCCCTATAGCAAACTTTTAAGAGAGGTTAGGAGTGAAGAAAGGGACACTTTTTACTGTCACACTTCTGTACTGTCTCATTTTCAGAGTCTAAACAAATTTTGTAATTGAAACAAAAATTTTTAAAAGAGAAAAATTTACAACTCTCCTCCCCCATCCTCTGGCCCACGCTCCCCCCTCACCCCCAAATATCTCCTCCACTGCCTGGCCCCCACCTGGGGCCGGGAGCAAAAAGCACTTCACTGCAGCGGTCCCTGCATTGGGAGCAAGGAGCTCCCAGGCAAGGACCTGAAAACCTTGGGTCTGCTCCAAGGCCCCTGTCTGACTTGCTGTGGGTCCTTGGGTAAGTTACTTGACCTCTCTGGGCCCTGTCCACTCTATTCCCAGAACTATTTGGTTGAAATATTCCCTGCACTCTAATTCACAATTGAGTGGACAACTCACGAATTAGGGGCTGAGTGCCTGGGGTCAGAACACAGGGACCTTCCCCTAGTCTCCCCACTTTCCAGATGGCTCCAGAAAGACTCCCGGACGTCGCATCTCCTCCATTCCTGAGAACCAAGGAGGAGCCCGGGCGAGGAGGAATCAGGGATGTCTTCTACCTCCCCCTTCCCTGCCCATTGCTGAGACCCCACTGCAGAGCAGGGAGTCTGGGGAGGTGTGGGGCCCAAGGGTTTCTGCTGGGAGTCCTGTGACCCTCCTGTGACCCATGGGGTCTGTCCTCTCCTCCCCGCAGGATCGTGTGTGAGATGGGGGAGGCCAAGCCCAGCCAGCACGCCGGCTTCGTGGAGATCTGTGTGGCCGTGTGCCGGCCCGAGTTCATGGCCCGGTCCTCGCAGCTCTATTACTTCATGGTGAGTCCTGGCCACCAGCGGCCTGGCCAGGCGCAGGCCACAGACCTCATTACCGTGATTGCTGGGCCTGTCTAGGCCTCTGTGAGCAGACCCAGCTGAAGGGCCTGGGGGTCCCATCCTACAGTGCAGGAGGGCACAGCCTTGGAAGTCTGGAAGACCTGGATTCATATGCGGACTGTGCTGTGCCCAGCCGTGTGGCTCCAGGGCAGTTGCTTTGGCTCCTGGCTGAGGGGCAGTGTGGCAGGGCAGAGGAGAGTGGCCGTGTGTTGGGATTCCTGGAATTCGGCCTTGGCTCTGCCCCATACCAATTGGGTGAACTTGGGCCTCAGTGTCTTCATTTCTAAAATGGGGATAACAATAGCATCTACTCCATGGTGTTGTTGTGAAAAAGACACACATTCGATTTATCGCTTCTGGTATCATTTCCTTTATGATTTCCATGATTGCCACCAGGACTACTGTGCCCTGCCCTCTCCCTGTATAGTGACACCCCATCATTTCCATCCCATCCTCACTCATCCCACTTCCCCATGATCATCATGCCCATCCCACAACCTCCTTAACCTCACCGCATTCTCCCACATCTCACCTGCACCCCCACTCCACGTTCCTCTACCCACACCAGTACCCACCTCCCAACCCCAATAACCCTTTCCCCCAATCTCCCTCCCCATCTCATGGCCTCGCTGGAGATCTCCCCCGTACCCTCACGTGCCCTCCAGCCAGACCCTCCCTGGCTCTGCAAAGGCTGTCTGACAAGCTCTCGGCAGTTCTGGATGAAGGGTTCTGGGGGGCAAGGACATCTAGAACCTCCACGCCTTGTGATGACAGGGATGCTGGAGACGTGAGCACGTCCCCTGCCATGCACACAGCATCATTTCCAAAACTGCCTTACCATCTAGCTAACGTCTCAGGTTAATGACAGCTGTGATGGTATAATTTCCTCATGATTCTGAGCTGCTTTTGGGAGCTGGGCGCCTAAGTGATGGATTTTGTGCCTGAGCATCAACTGCCCTGAAATACGTCATAGGGAGCCCATTTTCACCCTCCTTCTCTTCTTTCCTTCCTTCCTTCTTTTTTTTCCTCGGCCTTACTCCTCCTCCTTCTTCTTTCCCCCTTCAACTGACAACCACTTATCACCTTACACAATACTCATTAGCTTCTTTGATAAATACTTGCTTAACTGGTTGAATTTTATAAGATAATTTCGTGGCCCTGGCTTGTGAATGTTACAGTGTTGAATCAGACACAACGCAGCCCCTCCCTCAGGAGGCCAGAGTCTAGAAGCGCCCACCTGCGTACAGACGTGAATGTGGTGGGGGCCGTGGAATGGCGTCAGACGCCCCTTCCTGCCTGGGCCCCGCTCTCTACTCCCCCTCCACTCTTTGAGAACCATCATCCTCATAAGCACAAAAGTGGCTGTCACTGAACGCACACAGGAGCTCACAGAGAAGTGCACACATACATAATTGTGTGTATTTGGATTTAACGGATGTATAGTTTTACCGATTTGTACCCTCACCTTCTTCTGAAAGAATTTGAGGGAATTTCCAAGTTAAACTCAATACACTTTAAGACAATTAGTGATAAACATATCTATATTTATATGGAGAGAGTATGTGTGTATATTGTATATTACATGTATTTGTAGATACATAAGTTGTTATTCCGGCAGAGTTGAGATACTGAGAGGGCGAGAAAGAGGCTGAGACGGAAAGATGGAGACGACACTCACTGAGTGTTGGAGGGGGGACGTGGCATGCTAAAACTGAGCGTGAAGTCTGGCTCTGACATTACCTGGCAGCTGGCGTAAAAGGGAGGCCAGCTCTGCACGGCCAAAGCAAGCTCTGGATTCCTTGGCCAGTCAACAGTCCGGAACGATTTTTATCCTTGGCCCCTTGGCAGTGACAGAGTGGATGGTACTAGGAATGGCTGCTATCTCATTGAGCTGGTGTTCCCTTTGGGTCTTAGCTGTGTCGGCTGGGTCTCTAGCCCAGCCTCTCACCTTTGTGACTAACTCAAAGGCCACCGTCCCCTCGATGTCCTGCCGTCACCTCCCATGAACAACCCAGGCTGTCAGCTGCACAAACAGTGCGTCCCCCTCACTTGTGCCTTTCTGTCAGTGGCCTCTCACCCAGGCCCACAATCTTGGTGGCCGTGGCTCAGCTTCCCTCAATGCCTGATATCAGTCACTCCATCGCCATGTCCTGGAGTCTTACTTTTCCCATTCTCGTTGCCCCTGCAATGGCCTCCTTAAATCCCTGCCTTTGGTCTGAACCCATTCGAATCCACGCATCTACCATGGCAGTTCTACCATGTCAGCCCCACCTCAAGAAGAGCTCAGGGCACCCGCTGTCTCTAGATGTCTTCCAAGCTCCTTGGTCTGGTCCACCTGCCTGTCCAGTCTATTTCCCCAGCCTTTGCATGGCCTCACCCCCTTCTCTTCTCTATCTCCTTTGCCACATTGCCCCAAGCCATATAACCTCCCATTCTTCCAAGCCCTGCTCCTGAGGCACTCCTCAGCCTTCTCTGAATATGCAGCTCCAGCCCTTGGTGGCCCCGCTCATGCTCATCAGGGACTCCACGGCGTCTGTCTGCACTGGTACTCAGTGTGGCCACTTGATACCTCTGCTCTCTGTTGGACCCATAAGTCCTTAGAATGGAGCCCAGGTTATTTCTTTGCTAGCGTACGCAGTGACTACGCAGCTCTAAACCTCCCTGCACACTGGAATCTCCTGAGGGGCTTTAAGCAAATGCTCTGGAGCCCATTAAGCCAAACCACACTCCCCAGGAGATTCTAACCACAGCTCCTGCAGAGGACCGCTGGCCTAGGAGCAATGACATTTACTGGGTAACTACAATGCGCCCAGTGACCTCTGCTCTTGGGCTTAATTGTTATGATACGTCTACATGGCAGACATTCAAAGACCCCTTCTGCTCTCAGGAAAGGTCGGTCTCACCTGCATGACTGTCTGTACCCTGGAGGAGGATGTGATTGGATGTGGGGTGTTAAGGCAGGCAAGGCTTCATGGAAGGAGCCCATGGAAAGGCAGGACCTGTTTTCAGATCTGGCAGAAGATGGTTTTCCATTTGGATCTTGTGCAGTGGGAGGCTGTTCCTGGCATAAGGTATGATGTGGAATTGCACCAAAAGATGGGAACAGAAAGGAGAGGGAGATAAGGGGGCTGAGGGGAGGAGGAGAGTTTGGAGCAGAAGGGTGGGTCAGAGAGATGAGAGTGGTTGCCACCAGGCAAAAAGGCATTGGTCCAATGGGTCCCTGGGACCCAAAGATTTGTGTCACTTTTCTATTTGAAGGGCATTTCTGAGGAACTGTCCTGGTGCCACATGTCCCCTTGAGAAGACTTTCAGGGAGGAGGAATGGTGCTCAGGACCCCAGACTCCTCCCCAGACCCCAATGTGCATTGAAGGGCCCAGTCATTGAGGCTCTCCCCACAGAGTCCCGAGGGGTTCAGGGTGGGAATGGGGGCAGACGTCCCCATGAGTCTTACCAGGGAGGCAAAGAGTGACACAACGCCCCTCTGTTGCGCTCCCCAGCATCTCAGAGCCCTCACGCCTCCCCACTCCATCAGGGAGCTTGCGGGTAGCACTATTTGGGCCCCACACAGAAGCCCCTAGCTCCTCTGGGGTTCTGAGTCAACTGGGGAGCCCTTCCTAGGGCTCTTTTAGGGACTCGGGGCATGTTGGGGAGCCCTTTCTCAGGGTGCTTCTCAGGGCCTGGGGCATGCTGGGGAGCCCCTTCCCAGGGCTGAGGTTGAGAGCAAGATCTGGGTCTCCCTCAGTTTCCCCCCACAAATCAGCCCAGACTCTGATGTGTGGGTGTATTTACCCAAAACCCAAACGCCAAGGCCAAGGGACCCCTGATTAGCCCTCTTGGCCTCGTCACCAGTTCTGTCCCTAAAGATCTCCATGCAGGGAGCGCCTCTCCCGTCCCTCCACCTCCATCCAGGGAGCCAGGTGAAGAGATGGCAGAGCATGGAGCCTGATTCCCCGTGCAAACTCACCATGAAATATTTATGAAGCATGACTTGAATAATTAATAGTTTCTCCCAACTTTAAAACGTGTGTTTGTATCATCCTCTCCCACCCCCAGAAAAACTCCTCTGCACCCGGCTGCCAACAGGAGCCACTGCAAAGCCAGCAGGGTGCTCACTGGGACCCCTTCTGAGAGCCCTACCCACAGGCTGCCAGGGCACCCCTTTCTCCTTTTCTTCTTGCCCTCACCCCCTATATCTTAACTTCCCTAGTTTTGACTATATCTCTAGGACTACCCCTGCCTCAGCCCCTGGGCACGGACACACACACACCCCCTCACTCACTCACCTCCCTCCCCTCTCTGGGGAGGTCAGCATGACCCAGGTCTGAGACTCTCCCTCTACAGACAGCGGGGCAAAGGCACCGCTTGTGGGAGGCGTCTCCGAATTACAGAACCGGATAATCACTTTTTGACCCAGCCCCTGATTTTGCGATCAGAGAGGTTAAGTGACTGGCTTGAGTCTCACAGCGTGATGGAGGAAGAGCTGAGAAAGGAAGGCTCTTTGCGCAGCCTCACCCCACCCTCGCCGGGTCTCGGGCTGAGCCAGCAGCAGAGCCGGAATAGCCCTGCCTCAGCTCTGCGGGCGCCACAGCCATGCCAGGCTCGGGATCCGCGGGGACCACGTGGGCGGCGGGGCGCGCGGGCCGCGAGCGCGCCTGCTGGGGGGCGGACGCCTGGCGCGGCGGTCAGCGTGTGTCCCCGCGTGTCCCCGCGCGTGTGCCCTGCGCCCGGACGTGGGCGCGCGCGTGCCAGGCGCCTGGCGTGCGGGCTTGGCGGGCCTTGTTTTCCCCTCCGCGGGGTCACTGATGGCGGCCTCTCCGCGGGGAGGTCGCCTGCCCGCTCTGGAGCCGGGGAGGTCCCACTTTCGGTGCAGAATTCTTCAAGCGGCCCGGGAGAGAGAAATGTTCATTTAAATGCAGATGCTGGCTTCTCACCTGGGACTGAGGAAAGTTTTTCCATTAAAATGCTAATCAAAGAACAAGCTGGAACGCCAAATCCTCAGCTCACAGGTGCCCCTGCCGCCAGCCCCAGTCTCAACCCGCTGACCCTTCTTCGTTCCCCACCCCCACCCTGGTTTCCCTGGGGCCCTCACATCCCGTTGCTCTGGCAGCTGGGCGCTTTGGGCAGCTCTCTGGAGAGGCCTGTAGAAGGGACAAATCACCTTCCCAAAAGCAACCAAGACTGGAGACCACAGACTGGAGAGGCAGTGAAGAACCAGAGCTCTGGGGTCAGATCTCAGTCATGCTGCTTTTTAGCTGTGTGACCTTGGGAACTTTGCTTAACCTCTCTGAATCACCTCTGTAAATGGGTAATAATACCTACCTTGTAGAATTGATTGGGCAATTGAATTATATATATAGATGAAGATATAAAGCCTGCCACCTGAAAAATGATACATAGCAGGTGTTATTATTATTACTGTTTTTAATACAGAAGTGCAAACTCTCAGGGTCCAGAATGTTGCCCATCCATACAAGCCTAGTAAAACTGTGCCAGCTCTCTGGGAGGCTGCCCGTACTAAAGATTCGAGAAGGCAGCTCCGGGAAAGGGGTGCTGCCTCCTCTGGCCCTGTCCCAGTTGTGTATCACATCAGATCCTTTCCTACACAGACACTGACTCTCTCAGACCTGAAGCCCAGCCGGGGACCCATGTCCGGGGGCACCCAAGTGACCATCACAGGCACCAACCTGAATGCAGGCAGCAATGTGGTGGTGATGTTCGGGAAGCAGCCCTGCGTCTTCCACAGGTAAGGCACCTCCAGGCCGGCTCCGGGGTTCCGGGGCTGCCCAGGGCGGCGGACTTCCTGCCAACCTCTCGGATGTGCTTCCTCCTCCCTGCGAAGGTGCCATTCTCTTCGGGAGAGGGCTTTCTGGGTGTCCTGGGGGCAGATGTTTTGGCTTGGTCTGCAGACCTGATGGGTACCCCTTCCGTGGGTGGGCCCATTATGCTGTTGCCTGCCATTTAGCCTTGGTGCCCCCAGACCGACCTCTGTGCAGAACCCAGGGTTCCCCAGGACACGGTTTGGAATCTAGGGCCCGTTGGCTCCTCTCCAGCTGCTACAGAGCCAGCTGGGACTGCCGAGAGCTGGGTGGGACAGCTGCCCAGCTGGCTGAGGTTGGACCTCCAAGGGCGGCCCACTTTCTCTCCCCTGCTTCCACCATCCAGCCCCAGAAGGGCCCACCCTCCCTGAGCGAGGAGTGCCGCGGGGGACAGGAGCGAGGCGGGAGGCACCTCTAGTTCAGGACTCGCAGAGATGTGGTGGGGAACCGTCCCTTAGCAGGCACGAGTTTCCGCAGAGAGGTGTTCCCGGGACAGAGCTAAGCTGAGGGCTGGGACAGATCTGAAGTCAAGCCAGGCCAGGCCTCGCGTTAATGCTGTTAAAGAAAAAATTGTTCCGACACTTGGTAAAATGGTAAGAGAGTTTATTCGGGGCTATTGCAATAGGGGTCAGGACTATCACAATAGGGAAAAAAATCAGGCTTGACTCCAAAAGCAGCAAAGACAAGCTGGCCGAGGGGCCAGTGGATGCAAAATTACTAAGAGGAGATGTCAAGGGTAGGGAGATTCTTGCTAAATCAACTTAACAGGGTTCTTGCTGAAGGCAGGCCAGGGTGGTGAGACATCCAGGGAGAGGGATGAAGAACTTGATCAGATATCAAGGGTGGGGGATTCTTGCTAAACTCACCTAGCAGGATTCTTGCTAAAAATGGGGCAAGACAGGCTGAAGTTAGGGCCCAAGGACAAGGCCTGGTCAAAGAGAGGGCTCAGAGGAACCTGTCTACAGTTTGGTCAAGGAGAGTTTTGTCAGTAGTTCTCGGAGCTTTATATCTCTGGCAGTGCTCACCCATTGCCTCTGAGCAGGCTGGCGAACAGGGAGGGGGTGGGAGGGCCCTGACACAGGACCACCATGCCTCCTTGACACCTAGGAGCCCGGCCCATGTCTCCCTCCCTCCAGGCGCTCTCCGTCCTACATCGTCTGCAACACCACATCCTCAGATGAGGTGCTGGAGATGAAGGTGACGGTGCAGGTGGACAGGGCCAAGATCCACCAGGACCTGGTCTTCCAGTACGTGGAGGATCCCACCATCGTGCGGATCGAGCCAGAGTGGAGCATCGTCAGGTAGGAGCGACCCTGCCCCCAATAGCCCTTCTTCAGCTCTCAAAAGCCAAGGAGAGTTTAGGGTCCCAGTCCTACTTTGGAGACCAATAAACTGGGGTTGGCTTAGAGCCCCAAATCAGACCTTCGTCCTAGGGCTTCCTCCTTCCGCTGAGAGCACCTCTGAGTGGAACCCCGCCCCAGAGGCCAAGCTCTGACCAGCAAGAGCTCACAGCCCCTAATTTGAGGGTTGGTGGGTACATTTGAAGGCCATGATTCCATCTCACAGTGACTGTCAGGGGATGTCAGGCCTGCTCTCCTTGAACCTCACTTCTGGCAAATATGGACCACAATTCCAGTTCTGCCGAGGGATGTAGGAGAAAGAGTAAGATCAGACCCAACTTCTCCTTGACCTGCTCTAGAAGGAAAGTGTGCCCTGACCGCCAGGGTCCGGTTCAGACGTCGGTCCTCTGGTCATCTGTAGCTGTCTGCCATCATTTGTCTGATCTCTAGCTGCCTGCAAACTCCTCAGGTGTGGGGACCGGGTCTTTTCCCTGCTCATCCCCCAGTGCCCAAGAGGAGGACGGAAAACACAGGTCCTAGGAGGGAGCCAGGTCCATGCTGCTGTAGAAGGACCCTCTAGGGCTGCTTCTCACTCAGTCATTCACAAGCTGACTGGCCCAGTTGCATGATCTTCCCAGGCAAACATCTCCTGAGAGAGCCGGCTGGCGCTTGGGAACTCCAGGATCCCCGGGGGCCTGACTGCTCGCTGGGTCTCTGGAGTGGTGGCATCTCACCTTAGGGGAGGAGCTTCATGCAGAGAGCATGAGTCTGCCTTTCTAGAACCTGGAGGGTGCATCGTAATGAGAAGCCGCTGCAGAGGGCACCCTAGCATCAAGGCCCCGGGTGGGAAACCTGCTGTGTCAGGGGCCACGGGGGGAATGGAGCAAGGGTTTGGGATCAGAAGAAGTGGGCTTAGCCCAGCTCCACTGCTGACCAACTATGACCTTAAAGGTTAATGAAGCTCCCTCAGTCCGGCGTTTCTCATCCGTCAACTCCCTCGCAGGGTGCTGAGAGAATTAGTGAGGTGTAAACGCACAGTAGGAAGATGTGGTCTCCACACACTGAGACAGGGGGCAGGGGCAAGCCCAGTCCAGAGAACAATCTTGTGAACTAGGAGTCAGCAAACTCTGGACATGGGGCCAAATCTGGCTGTCTGCCTGCTTTTGTAAATAAAGTTTTGTTGGAACACAGCCATGCTCACTGGTATATGTTTTGTCTATAGCCGCTTTCTCACACAGCAGCAGAACTGAGTAATTGCGACAGACCATGTGGTCTGGGAAGCCTCAAATATTTACTCTCTGGCCCTTTACAGAGTTTGCCGCCCCCGGCCATATACCCAAACAAACAAAGGCAGCCTTGGCTGAGGGGAGACTTTGTGGTCCTCAGCAGTCACTCTCTAAGGCCCAAACTGTATCAGCTTTGGTCATGATCTTAAAGCGGGTGAATATGAGGCACAAAGAGGGGAAAATAGCCTGTAGAAAGCTATTCCAGGATTTGCCCCTAAGGCCTGTGAGTCCAGGAAGTTGGCGTAGCCCTCCGTGCCCAGATAAAGCCTATAACTCCCTAAGGAATTCACAGCCTGGTTTAATTCAGTTCTCCCTCTGTCATTGTCACAGAAATAGAGGTGTCATCCTTCCTGGCACTTAGCAGCCAACCCGAGTCATGCTCGCATCGAGGGGGAGGCTGGAGGCACTTTCCCAGTCGGCCAGCAGGCTCCAGCATTTTTGCTGCAGTTAACCATGTCTGCCAACTGACACGTGGCTTCACACTCCTTACAGCAGCTGGGTTACTAATGGGCAGTGATGGGAGGCGTTTGATGATTGAGAAGATCAGGAGATGGCCGGACACTGGAAGCTCATTCCCAAACACTGCCATGGGCAGAAGAGCCTCTCTGGGGTTCACAGGAAGCTTCCTGCATGCGTGTGCGTGTGGGTGAGTGTGTGTGTGTGCCTGAGAAAGGGGCAGGTGGAGGGCAAGAGGAAGGGAAGGAAGTATAAAGATGGGCAGATGGATAAAAGGGTGGAAATGAATGTGGGTATAAAGGATTCTTTACCCACCACGCTTCTAACTACTTAATTGTTTTAGATAGTAGGATTCTTCTTGAAGATACTTCCTTGATTGTGGATAAAGTGATGGGTCTCTTTCCTTTGAGTAGCCCCCAAGGAAGAGAGCCCTCACCTCATGTCAGCTTCCCTGCTGCCCTGGAGTAGGACAGTGGCATGCAGGTTCCCTTTGAAGAGCTACACAAAGATGCATCTCCTGGTCCTTCCTCATCCAGTCCTCTGACTGACCCCCAGGGTGCGGGAGACCCGGTCCCAGAGCATTTCACATTTGCGTTCCTAGAGAGATTCCTGAGTGTCTGGGTCTCTGCCTTTCCCAGGTCTCAGCAGACTGAGAATTTGTAGTGTGATTGCCCTGGGGGAGGAGACTGTGCTGTCCCTGCAGGGTCTGGTGGGGGACAGTCTGGAAGCTTCCATTAGGCCAAGGCCAGTGTGAAAAAATTCCCTGGGACGGGTAAGGGCTGGGGGAGGAGACACCAGGGGGCTGCGGAGAAGGGGCTGGCTCAGGTCAAGAGGCCTCGGGGAGCCAAGAGGGCTGTGTTGCAGGCCCGGCCTCCACGGGGTGTCCATGCGCCGAATGAGCCCAGCGCAGGACAGCCATGAACATCTGGTCATTACTGTCTTCCCCTTGGCTGCTGAGAGCTCATCCTTATTATTATTCAGTCAGCTTGTCTTCATTGTCCCTGTGAACATTATCATGCTTCCCAGTCATCATCATCTTTAATGTCGGAGCTCAGCCTGTTTGATTGTCATCGTCACCATCATTGTCGAGTGCCATTGCTATTTCTGTGCCTGTATTTACACGCCTTCTTCTTTCTTCCCTGGCCAGTGGAAACACACCCATCGCCGTGTGGGGGACCCATCTGGACCTCATACAGAACCCCCAGATCCGTGCCAAGCATGGGGGGAAGGAGCACATCAATGTGAGTCCAGGGCTGGCAGGGGTTATGGGGGCTGCCTACTCAGCGTGTTGCTTTCCTAAGGGTGTGGGGCTCCCCAAGTACTCAGGCAGGCTCACCCCAGACACCGATGACCCACCACATGTGACACCCCAAGGTGCTGGGCCGGTGGGATGGACGAGCAGCCCTGAGGGCATTTTACACCTTGGGTACAGGCGTGGGGGAGCAGTCACTTCTGAGGTTTCGGGGGTTTGATACCCTTACTCCTCCATCCCTCCAACTACCCCCCAGCCCCCCCCCCCCCCGTGCTGCTGCTGAGTTTAAAGATGCCCTAGGCACTGCCACCCTCTATGGGCACAGCGGAGCCGGGTACCAGCTGCAGAGCTTATTCCTTGAGTGCCCAGGTCGTGTGGTCCTGGCTGCAAAGGAGCCGTGACCCATCCATAACTGTCCCGTATCAGTGCTGTGCTGCATGACAGCGCTGTGCGAGACCCAGCGGGTGCGTTGGGACTGTGGGTGTGTGGACAGGCTCTGCATGGTCTTCCCCGCCTGGCTCCTCCACAGCTCTGTGAGGTTCTGAACTCTACTGAGATGACCTGCCAGGCTCCGGCCCTCGCTCTGGGGCCCGACCACCAGTCCGACCTCACGGAGAGACCCGAGGAGTTTGGCTTCATCCTGGACAACGTGCAGTCCCTGCTAATCCTCAACAAGACCAACTTCACCTACTATCCCAACCCTGTGTTTGAGGCCTTTGGTCCCTCGGGAATCCTGGAGCTCAAGCCCGGCACGCCCATCATCCTAAAGGTAGCCTGAAGCTGGCAGCTGGGAGGTGGGAAGAAGGAGCTGTGTGTGGAAGGGGAGGCCTTGCAAGTCACAGAGGCCAGAAGTCATGGGCTCCTGCCAGATTTTGAGACTGGAGTCCCTGTCAGAGGTTGTTATTCTCTGGAGTATGATCAACACTCTCTGAGTCTGGACTGAGAGGCACACTCTCTTGATAGGCCTTGGATACCTGATTAGGGCAGCTGGACCCACCCTGGCCATGTGACTCCCAAGATTTGCTTGTCCCCTGAATCTAGCACCTGGGAGGTCAGAGGCTTGTACTGCTTTCTCCTCTGTAGCCCTTTGCAAACCACAATATAAGGTTTCTTTGGAGCATGGATAGCAAATTGACTTTAACTCATATGACAAATTAATTTAACTCAACTGGTAGTGATTGACTACAGCTCTGTGTTGAGAAGGATTCTGAGGCTGCATTTGGGATAACCTGAAAAGAGTTATTGATTTCTCACTGGGGAAGGGGATATGGTGGTTTATGTGCCACAAGTTTTTTGGACTTATTACAGAAGGTGGCCTCTCCCCCAGCTCACCAGCAGGATGGGACCTCTGGGTGGGAGGACATGGCAGCCGGCCTGGAGCTGTGATCCTGACTACGGGGTGGGAACTGGGTCTTTCCTGTCCATCCAGGGCAAGAACCTGATCCCGCCTGTGGCTGGGGGCAATGTGAAGCTGAACTACACTGTGCTGGTCGGGGAGAAGCCCTGCACCGTGACCGTGTCGGATGCACAGCTGCTCTGCGAGTCCCCCAATCTCATTGGCAGGCACAAAGTGATGGTGAGGCTGACGGGACCCATCCAGATGGAACAGGCACTAGGGATACTGGGGTGTGAGTGGTCCAGCTCCATCCAGGGCCACCAGGGCTCTCCAGGAGGGGATTCTGGCTGCCTCAAACTTTTCTCCTAGCTACCCTACACCCCTAGTTCCTTCTCCCTGTCCTACTTCTTTCTTCTGTGTTGTTATTCTTTCCTTACTGGCTGGTGCTACAATAAGGGCAATGCAAAATAGCATTACACGAGGGACTAAACCACTTGTTACTGGCATTAGGCCCTTCCAGGAGAGGACCGTTGTTGGCCCGGGGTGGTCCACAGGATCATGTTCTGTGCTCGGTCATCCATCCTTACAATGGGATGGATCTTCAGGAGCCGGTCACTGATGTCATGTTAGACTTTGAGATCCCACTTGTGTGCTGTTTGCTGATGAAGATGACCATGTTAACTCCTGAATGAGAGAACGTGTGGTTTTTCCAGTTGTGGGGGAGGCCTATGCTGAACCACACAGACCCCCTCCCTTGCCCCATATGCCCTCTCTTCTGCTTCTACAACCAGTGATGATTCTCCTCCCTGAGCCGTTCCCCTCATCCCACGCTGGTCACCAGTTTATCAGTGACTTGAGGCTGTTCCCTAGGATGCTGACCCCACACCTAGCTCCCTCTCACTGGTGTGCCCTGCAGGCCCGTGTCGGTGGCATGGAGTACTCCCCGGGGATGGTGTACATCGCCCCAGACAGCCCTCTCAGCCTGCCCGCAATCGTCAGCATCGCAGTGGCAGGTGGCCTCCTCATCATCTTCATCGTGGCCGTGCTCATCGCCTACAAACGCAAGTCCCGAGAAAGCGATCTCACGCTGAAGCGGCTGCAGATGCAGATGGACAACCTGGAGTCCCGCGTGGCCCTGGAGTGCAAGGAAGGTACTGAGCGGCCAGGGGACCATGGCCCCACGCTGGAGGCTGGGTGTGTGTGTGTGTGTGTGTGTGTGTGTGTATCATCTCACACACAAGCAGCGGGCTGGGCAGCAATGGGCAGTGCTGGGGGCTCGGTGTCCTTCCTAACTCTGGTCTCTGAGCCTGTGCACAGACCAAATCCTTATCCTAGCAAGCCCCACCCGAGCAAGGCCAGATGAGTCTAAGGCCTCCTCCCCCTCCCTCATGGTGTCCCCTCTTTCCCCAGTCAGACTGGAATCATTCCAAACCCCACTGCAGCCATTTCCAGCCCAGAATCCTGGCCGACTGGCTTTTATGCCCTCTTCTCAGAGAGACCTTCAGGTGTCTTGATATGACACAGTTAAGCAATCTTTAGCTCTCTTTCCTTAGAAGGAAGGTGAGGTTGTAGGGCTGATCCGAGATTTAGAAAGAAGAGTGTTTCACAGCTTGTATTTTTAAAAAGTCACCAACACCACCATGAAGCAAAATCAGCTGCACTAAATCCAAGAAGGAAATGTAGGAGTCAGACTCTTGTCACCCCCAGGATAGCATTCCGCGAGTCACCCTGGGAGGCTCTGAGCCCGTTCTCTGCTGTAGGTTTATCCGTGGAGTAAGTCCAGCCTGTACCCAGGGCGCTCACATTCCCCGCGGGGCAGCCACATGCTCTCCGATGGGGAAGTGGGTCCATTCCATCCCCTCTCCACATCCTTCAGCTGTCAGCACAGCATCCGCCTTGTGGGACTGTTAATTACTGCCTTTTATTATATTTACGCAGCTTAATTTTTTTCTCCGCAATGTACTCTTTCCTCTAATTAGGTGTAGTGATTAGAATCTCTTTTATGTGTGGCAGGCGCGAGGCTTTGAATGTTGGAGGCGCTGGGTGACTTGAAGGAAGGCTGCAGACGGATAAAAAGCCAGCTCCCTCCTTCTCCTCCTTGCTGCTGAGCACCAGGAGGGGCAGTGAGGGGGTGTGTGACGCCAGGTGCCTCTCAGGATGCTCCAGAGAAGGGGGAATTAGCAGTCAGGCAGGGAGCCCAGCCGAAGGAGTCAGTGGAGGCTCCCAGCTCGGGGAGCGCGATCCCGCCTGGGTGGGAAGGGAGCCTTAGAGCAAAGTGCACGCAGGATTAGCCATCAGGTATTTTCCAGGGGTGCCTGGAGTGGGCTCTGGAGTATTTGCAGGGCTGCGTGGGTCCAGGGAGGGGACTTCCTGAAGACTTGATAGTGAGCCAGGATGTCACCCACACACACGCTCCAAAGAGGCCCGGCCTGGGCCCATCACAGCCCTGACCTTCTGATATATAAACACACACACACACTCATGTGCATGCACTCCCACACGTGCCCACAAACACTGACGTGCTCACACGCTCCGTCACTTCTGTACTCACACTCATCCATACACTCACGCACACACCCCCCCACGCCCATGCACACATTCCCACAAACACACACACTCATGTCCTTGCTTAGGACATCCATAAGTGTTCATTGGGGCTTTTGGTAATAGTACATGCCAAAAAGGCTTACTGACCCCCTTTTGGCACACACAGGCGACCACACAGGGGTGTAAGTTCCACTTGGATGCGTTAGGGTTGCTCTGCCTTCGGAGGCACTTTCCTTGCCCAGGACCCCCTGTGTCAGTATGACCAGAGAAAAGGTGCAGGGCTGCAGGAACCTCTCCAGGGGGTCGGGTGGCATCCTTGTTTTTCTGTCAAACAACAAGCACTGGGATCCTTAAGGCCTAGAAACCCAGGATCTGTAAGGCTGACGGCAGCACCACAGGGTGCCTGAGGACCCTGCTGACAGTGCCCAGGCGGCTGTGTTATGTCCCTGTGATCTGCAGAGCCCACTGGGCCCAGGGCTTGCTTGTCAAGGCCTCCAGAGCCACATAGGGCTTGTGAATCTCTTCTGGGCCCACAAAGTATATTTTTCCTATTTTTTTGTTTATATAATTAGAAGGAAATGTTGTTTAGTCAATGTACACTGGCTGTTCGTCTTTGCCAGCGTGTGTTAATCCATCCTGGTTGTGTGTGCCTGTGTGTGTGTGCATGTGTTTGTGCATGCATGCATGTGTGTATGTGGGTGTGTGCATGTGCCGAGTAGAAAGGCAGAGCAGGGAAGAGCTGGGCACATCCCCTCTGACTATTTCCCACGGCAGAGGCAGCCCAGGAGGAGGGATGCGCCCCAGATGGAATGTGGTCACAGCTTTGGTGCTCTGTGATAGCCTAAGGCTGCGTTCTGTACTTTCCTGGGGCCAGGTGGGGTCTTGCAGCTCTGTGACCATCTATAGGCCTGAGCTGCTGCCACAGACAGTGGTGCCCACATGCATTTCATCATTCTCCATTGAGTAGCATCACCTTGCTAAAGGAAGGACAGAGATACACCCTGCATATTTATACAGAAGGAATATGTTAGTGTGGCAGAGCCTTCATCTGGCCCCATTTGGAAGTTTGATGGCTTCAGTGAGCTGTGTGGGCCAGAACTGGGACTCCAGAAGAAATTGTTCTTAACGCTTATAAGAAAACCTAGGATTAAACACAGAATCAGGAATAGACCCTCCGTCACTGGAACCTCTCCCTTCCCTCCCTCTGTCCTTGTACATCCCTCCTGCCCCCTCAGCACATTTCGCAAACTGAAGTCCTTCAACCTCATGGAGAGGCCCCCCTGGCCCCAGCAGCACAGATCTGCAGATGGCCTCCCACCCCATCTATGCTTTGGAAGAGTTTTGGCTCAAAGCACACTTCCTCGTGCGGCATCTTTCTCCCATGTCTACGTCATTCACCCCAGCTACGTAGAACCTCCCCCCTTCTTATTCTTGCACACCCACAGCGCATCACCCAGGTCTCCTCGGGGCCTGTGTGAGTGCTCTAAGCATTCCGAGTCAGGATAACTCTCGGGCCTGCCCCATCCAGCAGTCTCATGGACTTCTCTTTGTGCCAGCCTTTGCCGAGCTGCAGACGGACATCCATGAGTTGACCAGTGACCTGGACGGAGCTGGGATTCCCTTCCTGGACTACAGAACCTACACCATGCGGGTGCTGTTCCCGGGGATTGAAGACCACCCTGTCCTCCGGGACCTCGAGGTGAGAAGCAGTGCCAGTGCCCAGCCCTCCCCCATCACCGTGTTAGTGCAGAGAGAGATATTGGTGACCTTCAAGTCCAACCACCTCTTTAGGAGGTGAGAAAGCTGAGACCAGGGCGGGGACACAGCTTACTCAAGGTCCCCCTGCTTGTTGGTGTCAGCCGGTCTGTCTGGGGGAAGTGACGCCACGCCAGGGAACTTCGGAGTGTCATGGGAGTAGGGCTTCAGATCTTAGGGCGTCATGGATCCCTTCAGAATTGAATGGGCGTTGAAGACCCTCTCCCCAGAAAAACTGTACATACACACAGAAACAAGAAATCTGGCCGAGAAACAGGGAGTTCATGGGCCCTTGTTTAAGAAACCACGATGTAAGGGATTTCATCACTGAATTGGTGCTCAGTAAGTACGTGTGGAAAGGATAAGTGATGTGCTGGCAAGGGAGGTGGAAATGTGAATGATAAGAACTGTCTTCTGTACCAGCAGGGACCTCATCTTTTGAACATTTTATCCCACTTACTGTCTAGCGTAGTATCTGGCTTATGCATATATTCATATTATGCTTTGTTCCGAAAGGGATTTGGAATAACTTATAAAGATAAATACCATAGAACAGTGAAAAGTATAAAGGAGGAAACCAGGGCAAAATAATAATCATAAGGAATAATCGCTATGAGTTGACTGCTGACTAATAGCCTGGTCCAGTTGTAAGTACCTGACAGGCATCCATCCATTTAACCTCCCGAGTGCCCTCCGAAGGAGGTACGCTCATTTTACAGGCGACAAACTAAGGGTGTAGAGAGCCCTGGGGCCCAGCTAGGAGGGAGTGGGTCCAGGGTCTGAGTCCAGCAGTGGGCTTCAGAGTTCTCCCAACGACAAGCCTGTGAGCTTGACCTCTGAGGTGCTACGCCAGTGTCATGCCTTATGGCCCTGGATATGTATTAGATAGGATCGAAAATCTGCAGCCAAAGACTCAAAGGAAAATAAGACTAATTCCAGGATTTGTATTGTCCATAAAATAAAAACAGACCCTCCGCTCAGGAGCCACGTGGCTCTGCAGGTACTGACCGGAGGGAGGGTCTGCATGGGCTCTCCAAGGGGATGAAGGGCTGCGCCCCTCTGCAGTAAACACAGCAAGGGCCTGGGGACTCCGGCGCCCACTCACGTTTCTCCATGCTTGTTTGTTGAATGAAGTGTGTGTGCACTTTTATGTGTGCATGTGTCTATAGTGAGGGCACGGTCGCTTCTGTCTGGAGGAGGCTCTCCGTGGCTCCTCGGTGGATGGACACCGAAAGATACTTTCTGGGGCTGGAAGTTGTCGGCTCCATGTCCTCATTGATGATGCGCCCCTTCCCTCTGCATGTCTGTGCGTGTATACATGCATAGTCGTGTAAACATGTGTCATATACACAAATGAAAACGCCATCTGGATCATGAGACTTCTATCTGTCCACATACTTGTTCTTCCTCTCCTTGCCTTTGCTCCTCCTGATTTCCACTCGTTTTTCTCCAGTCTCATCTTTACTTGCTTCAAAATACTAGGGTGCTTAGGAGCCAGTCTGGTGGCGCAGTGGTTAAGTTTGCACGTTCCGCTTCAGTGGCCTGGGGTTCACCAGTTTGGATCCTGGGTAAAGACCTAGTACCACTCGTCAAGCCATGCTGTGGCAGGCATCCCACATATAAAGTAGAGGAAGAGATGGGTACAGATCAGGGCCAGTCTTCCTCAGCAAAAAGAGGAGGATTGGCAGCAGATGTTAGCTCAGGGCTAATCTTCCTCAAAAAAAAAAAAAATACTAGCGTGCTTAGCCCACTGGAGAGTGTGCAAGTTCCTGGTCAAAGCAAGACAGAGGAGGGAAGGAAAGGAAAGGACAAGTGTGTGTGTGTGTGCGATTGGATGTGTAGGCTGTGTCGTATCTTATTTGTCTTTGTAATTCTGGCTTCCAGCAGAGGGCTTGGCACGTAGTAGGCGTGCAGGAAATGTTGTATGATTAAATAATTGGATATCTGTGTGTCTGCATGAGTTAGAGTGGACATGGCCAGTGGGTGGGGGGGAGATTATGTTTCAACATCCCCATACCCTCTGTGGATGGGTTGGAGAATAATCAATATAAGAATTCAACTGGGGTGAGCACATAAAGTTATTCTCCACTTACTGCTAGTTCAAAATTCCAAGTAGATTACCTTTAAGCATATAAGTTTTATTTTTTCCCCACATTTAATATGAAAAATTTCAAGCATTCAGAATAGTTGAAATAATTATTCAAAGAACGTCCATATATCCAGCTCAATTAAGCTTTTGCTATAGCTCCCTGATACTATATCTATGCCTATATTCACCCCTCTAACTATTGATCTGTCTTATTTTTTTTAAATTATTTTATTGAGGTCATATTGGTTTATAACATTGTGTAATTTCAGGTGTACATTATTGTATATCAGTTTCTGTATAGACTTAAGCATGTAAGTTTTAAATCAGGTTTTCTGAAACTGTTTCAAAGCTGTCATCCCTAATAGGGCAGCCTGAAGACTTTGGAGCAGGCTATGGGAGAGCCACCTCCCACACAAGGTGTTCTCTCGGGACAAACACACACAGTCCACACTGTTTTCCAGGCCATTCCTATGGCCCACACTGCAAATCGTGTCCTGACCTGTCATAGGGTCTTAGTCCTCATTTGATCCCATTTGTCTTAAGGCTGCCCAACATGCACTTGCATCTCCATAGATGCTCAGACTCTCGGGCCGGTCTTGGCACTGGGTTAGCACACACCCAAGGGCTATACCCCGCCGAGAGCTGCCCAGGGTTGTGGCAGGAGAGTTATGGGGCTCATTCTCCTGCAGGATCTCGTGGGTGGGTGTGCAGGTTGAACACTGCACCACTCCAGACGGCACCGTTCAAATGTGGCATCTCCTGGAGTTGTTCAGTGCACTGCCTGCCTCCTGTCTAGTTGCAGCCCTGTTCACTCAGGACCAGAATACAAATAATTCCGTCTCATTGTTCTGCACTGCACCATGCCCCTTGCTGCAAGCTGTCGGGGTCCCTACGCAGCTGCACTTCTCTGAGCCTGCCCTCTGAGGTTAGTTTCCTGAGAGAAGCAGGTCATGGACTGCTGCTGCCCACTCCCTGGCCTTATTTCTCAGCAAGGAGCTGCACCCAGCAAGCCGGGCTCTGGAGACAGAAGCGCCGAGCCCCCTTACGCCCGCCCTCGGAGCCGTGCATGGAGCGAGCTCACTGCTCCAGTGGGCGCTGCCCTGGCCTCACCTGCCTTGCTCCCCGGCATCTGAGGCACCCCTAAGCAGGGGCTTCTGGGGCTACAGAACGAACAGCAGCAGACTCCTCTCTCTGCCCAGAAAGTTTCAAGACCCCTCGTTCAGTCCAGAGACCAGTAGTCTCTTCACTTCACAGCAACATTTCCCACCCTGCGGGCTGAACACACGCAAGGGCACACCCAGAGCTGCACACCAGGCGTCACTGACTCCCTCACCCGTCCGTCTGTCTCAGGGTGTCGGGTGAACTCAGCCCTCAGACGGCTGCAGAGAGGAAGCCTCTGGGAACCAGGACTGCTGGGCTCGGATGACCACCTGCCCAGCCTGTGTTACTCCTGAGATGCCCTCTGGGTGACCACCCTGCCCCCCGCCCGCACCCCCAGGCTGTTGCTGGGCTCCGTTATAAATCACTTCATATCCTACCATGGCCTTATTCCTCATCTGGCACCTTAAAATTTCCCCACAAACCTGAGTCTTCTCCCTTTTCCTGGCCTTTATCACTAGGGAGAGCGTCTGATCCCACTCTCCGGCTCGTGAAGGAGTCAGCCGGCTTGACCAGTTTCCCTGAGTTGGAGCCCACAGGATGGTAATGGTCGGGCACAGGCTCTGAACCATCAGGTCCCATAGCTTTTTTTCTTTGTTTAATTGTGGTAAAAACAAAAATACATAACAAAATTGACCATTTCAACCATTTTTAAGCCTACAGTTCAGTAGCATGAAGTCCATTTACATTCTTGTGCAGCCATCGCCATCATCCGTCTCCAGAACTTTTTCGTCTTCCCCAACACAACTCGGTACCCCTTGAACACTTAACTCCCCGCTCGCCCCCGCCCCCAGCCGTCACAAGCACCCTTCTACTTTCTGTCTCTGAGTTTACCTCCTCTGGGACCTCACATAAGTGGAATCATAGTACTTGGCCTTTTGTGACAGGTTTATTTCACTTAGCAAGATGTTTTCCAAGTTCACCCATGTTGTAGCATGTGACAGAATTTCTTCCCTTTTTAAGGCTGGAAAATAGTCCGTTGTGTGTGTAGACCACGTTTTGTTTATCCATTCATCTGTCGGTAGACGCTTGGGTTTCGTTCACCTTTTGGCTGTTATGAGTAACGCTGCTATGAATGTGGGTGTACCAATAACTCTTCAAGCTCTTCCTTCCAGTCTTTGGCGTGTGTGCCCAGAACATACGACTTTTCATTTCCATTAAACTCACTAATTAATTGCTTGCAGACGGAAATCAACTTTTAGTGCCCACCCTGGCCTGGGCGCAGTGAGATCCAGCCTCCTCTGCGAGATCCACAGATCTGGCAGGGATCATTCTTTTCTCATTTCCAGCCCCTCCTTGCCACTGGAACAGTTTCTCCCTCATGGCTTTCTGAGTACGGAAACATTCCCAGGAAGGCCATTGGCTAATCTAACGCAGTGTGTCCTGACCTTTTCAGCCACCGGAACACCTGCCCACTGCTTGGGCATGAGCGGTGGATATATGTGAAGGAGGTGTCCTCTGGCTTCAGGATGTCCTGGACCTTAGACCACCTGGCGCTCTTCTTTGTGACCGTCTGGGAGAATTCCAGGCATTGGGGAAAGTGCTTACCAGGCCCTGGTCGCACACCAATCCTTTAAAAGCAGAGAGCAAACAGTCACCACACACCCCATTGTCAACCTAGCATTGCCTCCTAAACTCTAACCTATTGGGTTACAATTAAAATTTACTATCCAGTTTTATACTCACAGACTTCAACTAAATCATCGAACCATCTGGTGAATAAAGAAAGTCTTGTTTCAGAGGGGCCCTTTGCTTAGGGTGCAGGGGAGCGGGTTGGAGTGACAAAGGGGAATTGTTCTGGATACTATTGACCAAGATACTTCACTTCTGCCTCCCCCTTATGAAAATGGGGAGAGAATTCCTACCTCCTGCACTTGAGACGCCGTGCCCATGCGTTCAATGTCTCGGAAACTCTTGGGCGACAAGAATCTGTGAAAAGCAGCCGGCGCAGTGGGCGAGGCAGGTGATAAAACGGCTGCTGTCTAAGCACGCCCCGCTTGTGCCAAGCATTTCACATCCATTATCTTATTTAATGTTCATAAAACTTTATGACACAGGCACTCATATTCTCCTTTTATAGAGGAGGCAGTAGAGCCCAGAGATGACAGAGCTTTCCTCCGCATCCGAGTCAGCATCATCTCTCTGATTCCAAACCCCGTGCTGCTCTGGGGTGCTCTTTCCCCGCAGGTGGCTTTGCTAACCCTTCCTACCCAGGGTCCCTGGCCTTGCTGCCCAGAAGGCATGCGCAGCCACACAGGAAGTCCAGAACGTGCCCTCACTTCAAGTGTGCCATCCGGCTGGCCCTGTCCCCCCTTCCTCCTCTCCGGGTGCCACATTGCCAAACCTGTGCATGGCTCCCCTTCCCGGGACGGCCAGCCTGAGCTGCCAGGAGGCCCTACAGGGGAGGCTGCAAGGCCGACTCAGAGCTAGCTTTCAGTCACCTCCCAGGCCCAGGGATAGGAATAGACGTGGCCAAGGATCGGGAGGATGGATGGGGCTCCAACCCAAACAAGCTCGGGTTTGGAAATCCAGCAGCATCTTTCAGCAGCTGACTGGCCTCAGGAAACTTCAGTAGCTTCTCTGATTGGCTAAGAGGGCACACTCGCCTTGCAAGGTCACGAGAAGGCTAAGGTGGAACAGTATGTAACGTGCCAGCGCTGTTCTCTGCACGTGGTGGTGCCCAAGAAATGGCATTATCTATTATTCTTAGGACAAGTTGTAGAGATGTTGTTCTGAGGGGTCTGACGGATGGAGGAAGTAAGATGCGTGCGTGTGTGTGTGTGTGTGTGTGTGTGCCTGTGTGTCTGTGTCTGAGGGGCCATCACAGAGTTGCGAGGAGGATCACGGGAGACAGACAGCTGGCAGATTGTGGCTCAGGCTGATTGCAAGGTGAGGCTGTCACATCTCCCTGCCCTTCCCTCACCAGGCCCCCAGGGACCGGAACGGAAAACCGGGGGAGCCGGTTCAGTGTGGGCTCTTCTCTGCAGAGTTCAGGGTGGACTCACAGGTCCCCCCGCAGAGGGGGCCTCCTGGCTGAGGGTCTGAGGGCAGGGCCTGGGTCGGACTGGTGTCTGCCTCCCTCAGTCTCGGAACACAGGGGGCTCCGTCCATGAGTAGCATGAACATTCGGGCTCCACATCTGCCACCTTCTTGGATGTTGGGCAAACGGCTCTCTCGGCCACCTCCATCTTCCCCAGTTTAAAGCCTCTGGAATAAAGGGGATAAGAGAGCTGCCATTTAGTAACTCGACTGAGTGTCAGCTGAGCACCGCTGGCTTTTCACAAGTCACCTCCTTCAGCGCTCAGGGGAGCCCTGGAGAGAGCAGGACGCGGTGACCACCTGGTTTCACAGCCTAGCTCTGACTCTTCTCTGTCTTGGTTTCTTGGGAAAGTTCCTTAACCTCGCGGGGCCCTGGGGTAATAGTGGTACCTACCTCCTAGGGTGTCGTGTGCAATAAATTGGTCCACAACATTTCTAAAGCATGCAGGATGTGCTTGGCGTAGGGACCTACATCCATATTAGCTGTGGTACCTTCCTTTTGTTGATGAAGAAACTGAGTCTTGGGGTCTCAAGATGAGTAAATGACAGTGACAGAATTAACCCACCTCGACTGACTCTGAACCTGCGTTCTTCACTGCTGTGTATATGACACTCCTTCCCAAGTTGCTGTCGCATCTGCCCCTGCAGGGGAGACACAGCCCTCAAGATGCAGCCTTGATGGCTCCTCCTCTGGATGTCTTGCCCCCTCCTCATGGGATGCCCTGCTCCATGCTCTTGGACAGCTTCCCCTCGAAGGCAGAGGCTATCCTTTATTTTTTACGTAAACTTTTTGTTTTAATGGAAGTTACACACAGAGCAGTGCACAAACTGTCAGAACACAGCTGGATGCATTTTCCCCAAGTGAACACAGCCATCAAGCCGGCAGCCAGATCAAGAAGATCATTCTCAGTCCTCCAGAAATCCCTGTGTGCCCCCTTCCATTCCCAGCCCCCCTCCAGAATAATCCTTTCCCTACCATCATGATTAATGTTAATTCTTTTTAAATCTTTATTTTAAATGGTGTACAGTATGCCCTCTTTCATGTCTGACTTTCTTCCTTTAATATGTTTGCAAGATTCATCCCTGCTATTGTGAGCAGCGATGGGTCCTTCGTTCCCGTTGCTGTGTGGTATTGCATTGGGGGAATATCCCACAGTTCCTTGGGCCATTCTGTGGTTGCCCAACATCCAGCTGTTTCCAGTTTGGAGTGGATGCATAGAGCTGCTGTGCCTGTTCCTGTGCATCTCAGATGCATCCTCATGTCCAGCTCAGTCGCTGGCTCGTGTTTGCTGAGTGGATGGTACCCCCATGTCCCCTTGCATGGCTCTGCCAGTGAACAGAAGATGCAGGCAGGAAGACGCGGCCTTCTTCCTTGCTTCCCCTGGACAGGGCAGGGTCTCTGAAAGAGCCCCTAGAAAACAGCAGGTGCTGGAGTTAGGGAGGGTCTGAAGACTGTTGGGCTTAATCTTCCCCTTTTTTCAGGTGAATGAACTTGGGCCCCCAGAGAAGTAAAGCCCAAGGTTACATGGGACAGTCGTGTCAGAGCCCATGTGGACCCTGGAAGTCCAGACTCTGAGGCCACTGTTCTGTCAACAGGACCCACAGGGCTGGACACAGGTCAACGTTAGGCTAGCTGGAGGCCCCGGCCTCACGATTCCTCAGCCAGGGTGTGACCTACGGCTGCTGCGGCCTCCTGGAGTTCCCACGGGATGCTGCGATGGTGGTCTGCTGTGGCGTGGGGCCACTCAGCCACACTACATTACTGTCAGGGGAGAGCTCAGGCTGTGGCATCTGGCAGAAGCAGGTTCCGATCCCAGTGTTGCCATTGCCAGTGGTGATGTTCTCTCTGTGCCTCATTAGATCCATCCTTGAAGTAGAGACAGGGACCTCCTGGGCTGTGACAGAGGTTACATAGATATCCAGCATGGTGCCTGGGACTAGATAAGGACTTGACGGCATTAGCCAGGTGGGCTCTGGCCTGAAGTGGGTGAGTGGTGGGCTAGGAGGGTCAGCAATGGCACAGCGCACCCCACGGGGGGTCACTGGGGCCTGGCCGGCCTCTCCTCTCACAGATGGCAGTCAGGACTCCCCCCATCTCCTCCGCAGGTTCCGGGCTACCGGCAGGAGCGCGTGGAGAAAGGCCTGAAGCTCTTTGCCCAGCTCATCAACAACAAGGTGTTCCTGCTCTCCTTCATCCGCACGCTCGAGTCGCAGCGCAGCTTCTCCATGCGCGACCGCGGCAACGTGGCCTCGCTCATCATGACGGTGCTGCAGAGCAAGCTGGAGTATGCCACCGACGTGCTGAAGCAGCTGCTGGCCGACCTCATCGACAAGAACTTGGAGAGCAAGAACCACCCCAAGCTGCTGCTCAGGAGGTGAGGGCGGGACCGAGGGGTGGCGAGAGGCAGGTGCAGGTCAGAGAGCCCCTACCCCAGCCCAGCCCCCTGGGCCTGGCTCTACTGCCTTCCAGGGAGACCAGGGTGGAGCTCCCAGAAGGAGCTACCAGGTTGCCCAAGGTTAGGTATGACCTACCCAGAGGCCGGAGTGTGTCCCATGCCTCTCGGAAGAACCTGTCCATCATTATGTTGGTGCTTACAACTCAACCACGGCCGTCTGCTTCCCCTGTAGTTTTTCTTCTGCCCTACATCTGCTCCCCATTCTTCTCTCTCTGCCCTTACTCCCCCTTGATTTTGACCCACTCTACTGGAATTCTTCTCTTGTGGACTCTTCAGAGGTCATTTCCCCCTGCCTCCCCGGCCCGATCTAAATCAGAGCTTGAATTAGGTGAGACACCCCAGGGCCCATCTGGGAACCCACCTCACCATCTCAAGATTGCAAACTTTAGCCCCCGCAACCGGGAACAGAAACATCACCCGGGAGCCGGTTGGAAATGCAGCATCTCAGGTCCCAGCCCACACTCCCTGGATCAGAATCAGCCTCGTAACGAGAAACCGAGGTGATCTGAGCGCAGATGAAAGTTTGAGAAGCGCTGGTCCAGCCTGTGTTCGAATGAAAGCCCTTTAGTAGCAGCTTGCCTGATGCAACACAGCAGGTATTTCCTGGCTCCTGCGTCAGGCTCTGCGAGGGTCCAGGGCCCGCCGCTCAGCTCCACACCCTCGGAGACCTCGTCCTCAGCACCATTGAGAGTGAATGGTCACATGTGAAGACATTACCCTATCCGGGGGCTCCGGCCTTATGGGAAGTAGAGACTCTCTGACTCTCCAGGCTGCCATTCGAACTTTCCATGTCCCTGAAGCCCATTTCTCCCCTAGGCTGTTATTGCGATGTCTTTAGCCTTTGTGCAGATGAAGCTGGAAAGTTCCGTATCAGGCCGTTACGTCCGGCCCTCCGCCTGGACCACCCGTTTTCTGTCTGCCTCTCCTGTCCGCTGCCTTCCGTCCTGCTCTCTGGGTCCGAGGCAGGGCCTCCCGCTCGGTCCAGTGGGTAGACTTGGCTTTCAGAATCTTCCCTGCAGGCTTTTTCCTGGTGCCGCAGGCATTCGCTTGCACAGCTGCAAAGGTTGCTGCCTATCGGAGCAACCACACCGCTTTGGAAACAGCAAGGTGGCGCATTTTGATTTTTGTTTTACTTCTACCGTGCAGCCACCCACAGGCATAATTCGAGAGTTGCCACAGCCTGCCAGAGCTCCCTCCCACGACTTCCTGGCGGCGTGGTCTGGCTCTGTATCTGTGTGTCTCCTCCTCTGGTTTTCCTTCTCTCTCTCCCAGGTGCCCTCTCTCCCTTCGGCCCTCCTCCATCTCCTTTTCCTCTTCTTGCCCTTGGCCGCCCTGCTCCATTCAACAGTCTTTCTTCTTTTCTCTTCTCAGCTTCATTTTGTGCTGGCAGCTGCCCAGCCGCCTTGGGATTTTAGTTGTTAGTGTCTTCTGGCGACTGCAACTTTTAGCTCTGTCCAAACATACCTGGATGGGTAGCTTTCTCTCTGGAGCTGATCACATACTTAGTGCAAGTTTGTTTTCTCTAAACGGTTGCAACCAAAAGTTGTCCTTTGGCCAGTAACACTTCTGTGGTGTCTTCACTTCCAAAGTAAAAGAATAAATGGACTTGGGTAGCAGCATGAAAGATGCAAGTTAGACTCAAGAAGGAACTTCCTGTCATTGCAAATGAAACACTAGAAGGGTTCCCAGGGGGAAGTTCCAAAGTCCGTGGAAGCCTTTTAAATAGGACAATTTGGGCATGTCTCGGTATGAACCAGGCGTGCGGCTCCATTGTTGCTGTCCACTCTGGGAGTCATTAGCTTAGGCGATGGGGTTGCTCTATCTGGCCTTTCTACCACGACCCTTCTGCCACCTTCCTTTCTGTCTCCTGCCAAGTTAATATCTCCCCAGGTTTTCTGTTTTTCTTTTCTGACCCAAAGGAACCATAAAGTTCTCTAAGGCTGTACTGCCCAGGGTGATAGCCGTGAGCCACACGCGACTCTAAATCTAAATTAATTAAAGGTAATACAATTAAAAATTTAGCTCCTCAGACACGCTAGCCGCATTTCAATGCTCAGCAGGCGCATGTGGCCAATGGCTGCCCTATTGGACAACACACACAGAGGAAGTTTTCCCTCTGGCGGAACATGCCATTGGACAGCCCTGCTCTAACACACTCCCGCCAAAGCCCCCTGGGAGCCTGACACCCAGAATGTCATCTCCCAGCTTTGCAGGCACAGCTTGTCCTATCCTTGTGGGTGTCTAGGAGTCCATGGAACTCAAGCATTCCTTAGGACCTCAGGATTTGGCTTGAAAGCCTTAAGCAGCGAGATCCATGCGCACTTCTTCCCTGCCCTCCCAGCCCCTGGGTCTGACCAGCTGCTTCTGTCTTTGTCTTGCCCTGCTGATTCCCTCGGTGACTGGTGACAGGACCGAGTCGGTGGCCGAGAAGATGTTGACCAATTGGTTCACTTTCCTGCTGTACAAGTTCCTCAAGGTACGGTTGGGTGTGGGCGTATCTCTGGCTCTGCCTCAGTTTCCCCACCAGCTCGGACACCAACCTGCATCCTCCCCAGCCTGCGCCACTTTCCTCCACGGCCCCCAAGTCCTCACTTCCCAGGGCCTGGTTCTTAGAACCCCACCGAGAAATGCAATTCCCCTCGTCCTTAAGGGAACAGACTCCTGACCATCTCAAAAGACCCGTCTCAGTGCCCCACAGTCAGTCCTAGCATGAGAGACGGGACCCCCGTGGGCTGTGTTCTCCCAGGGGAGGCCAAGATGAGCCTCTGAGCGGACCCTGCACCACCCCTAAAGCTAAATTCCCCTTTTAAGCTAAAAGCAACTCACCTCTTATGTCCCTGCTTCTCCTCTTCCCCTCCCTCCTGCCTCTCCCAGCCCCAGGTTTACTGAGGCTGATAAGGGTCCCAGGCAGGTCCGGAGCTGCGTGTGGCGGCAGATAAGCCGATGGTGTGCCTGGGAGGTGGAAGAGCTGCTCGAGCTCCAATTATTAACTTATTTTCTAGGGAGTTCACACCACCGAGGACTGACCTCTGTCCCACAATGGGGCCGCAGAGAAAGCAGGGAGGAGTGGGATGGGGAGAGGGAACAGAAGGCAGGGAGGATGAAGAGAGAGTTCTGGGATGGTGGTAAGAAAGGGCAGAATGGGAGAAGACGCTGTGGTCCAAAGAGCTGGGAGAAGTGCATACCCGAAGAAGGGGTTTGAAAGACGGAGAGTGGAGCAGGTGGGAGCAGGCGAGGACTGGAACGGGGGAGTGGAAGCAGCCGTCTGCAGAAGCAGGGCTCAGAGGTTGGGCTCTGCTCACCTGTGGCCCGAAGCCTGCCCAGCACACTTCTTCTCCATGTCCAGGAGTGCGCCGGGGAGCCCCTCTTCTCCCTGTTCTGTGCCATCAAGCAGCAGATGGAGAAGGGGCCCATCGACGCCATCACGGGAGAGGCCCGCTACTCGCTGAGCGAGGACAAACTCATCCGCCAGCAGATCGACTACAAAACCCTGGTAAGCTGGCCTCCCAGCTTTTCCCCATGGCTCTGGTAAGTGGGCTTGGTCCTGTGCAGCCTCCGCTCAGCAGAGTGGATGGGGAAATGCTGAAGACCACCTCTCCACGTTCGCCCACCTGTGTTCCGCTTGTGCTGGTCGCTCCATGCTTCCTCTGTGTACCAGCACACGGGGCGTCTGGATTTGGAGACTAGTAGTTCAGACACATCTGAGCAGCACTTCAGCAAAAGACTAGTGTGGTTCCAGGCCAGTGTGCTGAATTGGGGGTGCCTGTGCCCTTGCCAACAGCTGGCTGACTGACCCCACCGAATAAGCCCCTTCTCATCGCTTCTCCCAGCATGGAGAGTGAACAGGATCATGTAGATATCAGGTGGGGGGCACAGAGGCGAGGACACTAGAATGAATTCCTCATGGATCTGAAGCACACCTCTGCCCACGAGTCCCAGCTCAAATATGCTCGTGCCGGCTGGGAATGATGTGGCTGTGAGGCCCCTATCCCACTCCACCTCAGAGGCCCGGGAATCCCAATAGGCATCCTAACAGATTTGTCAGGGTTGGCTCAGTTGACAAGGCTTTGAAGGAACAGCGTGTGACTGGGGCCCCTGCTTCCTTGCAGTCATGGTCTGCTCCGAGGAGAGAGTTAGAGGCTCCAATTAAAATGGGAAAGGGAGGAAAAAACCCTTCCAAAAATAGAGACCTGAGTAGATTTCCTAATGAGCTAGAATTACGGCTGAAATGTCGCGGGCCTGGTCCCTCCCTCTCCGCTCCCTTTCTTTCCCATCTGATCTCCGCCTCCCCAACAGCGAATCCAACGCAGTGAGTTGTAATAATACTCCATCCCCAAACTGCAGCATCCTTATTCCAGAGGCCAAACTATTGTTAGCACATGAAGCCTGGTTTCGGATGACTTGGCTTAAAGAGAATGTGAGGAAATTGGAGTGGGTCATGGAAGCACATCCTTGAAGGTGGAAACACTTGGGGAAGAGGAAAGGGGAAAGAAATTGCAATTGTTGTGCCCCGAGAAGAAGGGGCTGCAGGGAGAGCCCCCTTCAGGCCTGTGAAATGAAACTCTCATAAGTGGCTGGTGGGGAGGGGCAAGGAGGAAAGTGTGTGAGCAACAGACAGGGTGACCAGAGCCTCCAAGATGAAGGATCAAATAAAGAGACAGGAAGTCGTGGAATTTGGCAGTGGCTGGAGGAGCCCGAGGCGCTTTGGGTTGACCAGTGGTAAGCTTGTCTTGGGTAGAAGAGATAACTATAAAGAATGAGACGCACTGAGAGGCTCCGGATGCATCACTTTATGGTCAGGTGCCCCTCTTCAGTGTTGAGGGATTAGTTGGATTGAGACTAAAATGTAGACTAGCATGGCCTAGGGCCCTGCTGCTGAGAGTGCCCGTCAGCATCACCTGGGAGCCTGCTAGAGTGCTAGATGCTCACCTGGGAGCCTGCTAGAGTGCTAGATGGTCACCTGGGAGCCTGCAAGAGCACTAGATGCTCACCTGGGAGCCTGCACAATGCAGAATCTCAGCCCCATCCTAGACCTCATGAGTCAGAATCAGCATTTTAACAAAACCCCTCAGTGATTGTATTCACGTTAAAGTTTGAGAAGCACTGACTTAGCAGAAAAAAACACTGGGCAGTTTGCTCAGAAACTAGCCAAGGGGCCTGGGAGTGGGAGTGGGGAAGGGAACCTCTGAGTGGAGCTATGGTCCCTCAGTGGGGGCCCCTGCTTCTTCCCTCGATGCCCTGAAGCATCCCACGGAGTTGTTCTCACTCACGGGCCACCACGAATCCCTGGGGTGAGTGGAGATGTCAGGAGAGCGTCCTCAGGTGGAGCCTCTGCCTCCTGGGCTCCTGGAGGAAGAAGTCCAGCAAAAGCTACATTGCTGCTGGGGGAGGCTGAGCCGCCCCACCACCGGCCCGGAGCACGGGACAGCAGGGGTGGCCAGGGCAGCACAGGGTGTCAGGCTGTGCTTGGCCACTGAGAGGTCAGGGAGGGTCCAGGAAAGCTTCTAGAAGGAAGCATTGGCTGGCCGGGGGCACTCAGAAGGCACACGTGGTCCAGAGTTCCTTCCACCACTGTTTTCAATTTAGGACATTTTGAGGGTGAGAGTTTGATTTTATAGATTTAGAAGGTTTTTTTCTCCTTCTTAATGGAATAAGCATGTTCCCGTTCGAGCTCATGGCAGTCTGGTTGCTAATGAAGGGCAGGTGTCCCGGGGCCAGGGTTCTTACTGCCACCACGTGGAGTGGGGACGGGGTGGGGGGGCTGTCGTCTGAGTCTGCAAACCAGACACGAAATTGGGAAATGGTTTCGGGGGAGGGGGCGTGAAAATTCAGAGAAGGAGATGCACAGAGGCTCAGGTAGCAGGGTCAGAGGGCCCCCCTTGGCAGCCCCGTGCCTCTCAGCACCCACCCCATTCCACTGTGGTCTGCCTAGGATCCCATACAGTCTCATCCATGTGGAGACAGCCTGCTCTAAGAACAGCAAGAGGGGAGAGGCCTTTGGAAATGGCCCAGAACTTTTTAAAAGGAAAAATAGAGTTTGGTGCTCTAAGCAGAGTCTTAACTTTTCCAGCTAGCTGTGAAAAGAGAAACTGAGGCCCTGAGAAGGGGTTGCCTCTTCCCCTAACACAGGCTGCAGGTTCAGAGGCAGGAAGGGAGCTCAGGTGGCCTGACCTGCCACTTTTCGAGGGCGTCTTTCTATTTTTAAAAAACACATCAAGCTTCTTATTGAGCAATCTTTTCAGGCAGGAGCCAGGCGCCCACTCGTGTGAGCATGTGTATGAGAGGGAGTGACAAGACAGACAGACTGACATACACAGATGGGGGCAGGGCTTTCAGAGGCGGTGTGGGTCTGGATGCGCTTCCGAGATGATGCCTTGGGCATGTGTGTGTGCCGGTGTGAGAGAGAGCACACACATTTGGGTGCATGCATTAGTTTCCCTTCTCATGCAGATTCCCCCCCCACCGCCTCCTCTCACTAGGACAGTGTTCCTTGGGAAAAACTCAGGATTTTAATGAAGTTTGCTGCAACAGGGAGTTAAGCGTGCAGCTCCCACTCTTGCAATGACACTGAAGCCAGGGTGCTGCTTGCTACTTGTCTGGACGGGGAGGGTGAGGGCTCAGTGGCAACACAGTTGTGATGGGGTCTCCTCACCCCTCTCCAGTCCAACCTGCAGAAGCAGTTCCGGTCAAGACAGGATCCCAGGATTCTCCTGGGAGTCTCAGAGCTCTTCCTGCTGCTCCCCGCCCATGCACCTCCTCTTCCCTCTCCCCCAGGTCCTGAGCTGTGTCAACCCAGACAGTGCCAACAGCCCCGAGGTCCCAGTGAAGATCCTCAACTGTGACACCATCACTCAGGTCAAGGAGAAGATTCTGGATGCCATCTTCAAGAATGTGCCCTGCTCCCACCGGCCCAAGGCTGCAGACATGGACCTGGGTGAGTAGGCAGCCCACCTTGGGGGGCTGTCCTGTGACACCTGTTAGCCATCAGCGGAGCCGAGGTGCAGGTAGCGGGTGTGCATGGCCTCCAGGAGCCCAGGGGCTGTGCCTTCATGGCTCTTAGTGAGCAACGAGCAGAGAGGGGACGACAGTCTGCTGGCCATCTGACTGCCACTGGGTCTTTTGAGCAGCTGAGGGGTGGGAATGGAGGGGATTGGTCAGAGTCTGTGGTCCAAGAGCTTGACACCACCTTCCTTGTGCCCCTAGGCTCTTCCCTTCCTCTCTGTTCTGTGCCTATAATTTTTGCTGACTACCTAAGTCATGAGGATCTGGGTCAGTGATGGAGGATGGAGAGAAAGAACAGAGAAAAATGAGATATGACAGCCTCCTGGGGAGCAGGATGACATTTTATTCAAATGTTCCGTGAATAGATCGCACAGCCTATCTAAAAAGGGTATGCCACTTAGGGCCAGCTGTACTCAGACCCAGTTATGGTTTGCTGAGTGTTCCATAGGATATTGTCCTGGGGAAATCCTAGTGGGGAGCCCCAGCTCTGAAGAGGCCAGGGCTGAAGAGAGGCTGCTCCACATCATGGGTCAGCATCAAACACGCCTGGATTTGAGTCCTGGGGTCACCAAGTCCTAGCTGTGTGACCTTGGTGAAGTTACTTAATCTTTCTGCATCTTAGTTTCCTTGCCTATAAAATGGAGATAAATAAAAGTGCCTGCCTCGTTGTAAAAATGAAATGAGATGAGGCATGTAAACCCTCTTAATGCACTACCTGACCCGTGGTACATACTCAGTAAGTATTGGCTGCTGCTATTATTGATTATGAGAATAATACTGGTCAGGAAATGGTCTGTGCCTGTTTGTTGATCCTGGGCATGGAGAGAAAGGCGTTTATGTGTGTACGTGCTTGTGTCTGGAGATTCGTGGCAACATAGGGGTGGGAGGACCTCCAGAGGCCGCTAATCCATCCATCTGGCCTCTAAGCTGGCGTCAGCTAAGCCATCCAAGACATATGGGCATCTATGCTATTTGCTGAAATCCACAGGGAATTTTCATCCCCTCCCAATGCCTTGCCCCACCTCCCCCCGGAATTCTGATGCCTGAAGACTCAGGACCGGGGAGTTCTTCCAACTCACCTCAGTTCTTACTATTGTACTTGACCCCATCTCCTCTTGGCTGGCTCTTGGTGGGTTGTGTTTGGCCCTGTGCCGGGAGCTCCGACGCCCAGGGGGAGAAATTGGGCGAGCATGTGCTCCCCTTCACTTTGTCTCTGCAGTGTTGTTTCTGGGACAAGGAGGAAGCATATGTGGGAGTCAGTGGGGGGAATTTGGGGCAGTGTGCCCACGTGTGCGTCCTGGGGCGTTGGTCCCTAGAATCAGAGTAGGCATTTGTGTCTGCATGTGGGTGATTCTGCCACCATGAAGATCCCACTGATGATGAAGTGAAGGGGCCTGTGGGAGAACAGAACTAGAACCAGTGGGAAAGAAAATGATTACTGGGAAGGAAGACCCCTGTGTTCCCCCTGCTCCAAACAATTAAGGAGGCTGCTGCCTAATGGGTTTCCCAGGGAAAGCTGAGTCTACTAGAGTAACCAGGTGACACTCACCATTTCTTTTATCTATGTGTGGGAGCCATGGCAGGGTCCACCCTTGGCTTCTCAGGGTCCTTATCTGCAAAATGGGTGGGAGGTAACCCTGACACAGTAGGGCCAAGAGGAGGAGCTTTTGTAAGGCCCCGTATCTTCATGCTGGAAGGTGAGTTTGGAAAGGTTGTGCGAGAACACAGGAAGAGCTTGTGTGCGGGGGTGCATATAGGATTGTGTGCTTCTGATGCTTAGGAATGGCGTGACTTCCCATGAGGGAGAGAGCTCATGTCATGGCTGGTGGATGCTGCTCAGGAGCTGCCCTCCCCGCCTGGAATCCACACACCCTGAGCTTGGGAGGGGACGCAGCTGCTTGTTAGCTTTAGAAAATTGCTCCCTTAAAGGGCCTGGGCTTGCAGGGCCAGCAAAGCAGATGGTTAATGGAAAGATGCGAAGCCTCCCACAGCCATGGTGGTGAACCATCTGGAGAGGAGGCAGCAGCATCCAACGGCCGCAGTGCTTCCTGCCATCCACCATAAGTGAAGGAAGCCCAGGGGCTGCATGGCAACTAGGACCTGCCTGAGGGTTGCATTCTCTCAAGCCTGAGGCTGGCTGGGCCAGGGAGAGGCCACCTGCTTCCTCGGAGGGGCTGGGCCTCCAGTGACACAGTGCTCACCACGACTGCTCACGCTCCAGGTCCCAAGAGAACAAAGGGACTGCCTCTCCCATCACAAGTGCTTCTGGGAGGATCCAGGGACCACCCTGGAGGGACAAGGCCTCCACAGCAGGGATGGAGAAAGGGGAGAAGCCAAAGGAAGGGTCCTGGGGCAGGTCCAGCCTCAGAGCCCCATCCTACTAGGGACAGGGCCTCTGTGATGGGTGTTCTTCTGAGGAATTTCCTTTTTTTCTGTTGAATCCAGGGTTTGGAGCTGCTCCCACAGCTCTGGTCTTCTTTCCACCAAAGCCAGACTGCAGAACAAGGAGAATGTTCCGAGACCCAAATGCCTCTTCCACACAATTGGATTCTGCCTCCCAGCCCCGAGGGGAGAGAGAGGCGCGAGTTTTTCCCATGGTGTGGGTGAAAGTACTTTGAAAGCCTAGGAGCAATTTACAAATGTGTGATTGTTATAAAAAATTAGTCGATGGCAAAGGGACCCACAGCACCCAGGGGACGCAGACACAGAGAGGACTCCCTCAGGCTCATGTGTCGGACAGGAGCAAGACAGCCAAGCACCGACCCTTCACTCCCCCATGCCTCCTCCGCCCATAGCTGAGAGCACCGGGCAAAGACCACTTTCCCCTCCCGATGCCAGCCCCCGGCAGGGCCAGGACCCCTCTCCCAGCCCAGCTCAGAGGGAGGAAAGGACATTTTAAGGTGCCTCTGTAAATCATCCCAAGTAAATCCAGGACACTCCCCTCCCCCGCCTGTCCCCATCCCTGTGGCCCCTGGCCTGGCCTAGCCCCTCGACGCTTCTGTTCCTTGCTCCTTGGACTGAAGCTCTCCCAATCCCACGGCTCCAGCCCTTCACCAGACTCCGCCAGGCATTGAGGCACCAAGATGGGGAACTGTATTGGTCAGGGTTCTCCAGAGAAAGAGAACCAAGAGGATATGTGTATACATCATGTGCATAGGTGCAGAGAGAGACTTGTTTTAAGGAATTGGCTTGTGTGATTCTGAAGTGTCTTGGTCTGTTCGGACTGCTATAACAGAGTACCATGGACCGAGTGACTTAGAAACAATAGAAATTTATTTCTCATGGTTCTGGAGGCTGAGAAGTCCAAGATCAAGGTGTCAGCAGATTTGGTGTCTGGGGAGGATCCTCTTCCTATTTCATGGACAGCACCTTCTCGCCGTGTCTTCACATGGCAGAAGAGAGGAGGGAGCTCTCTGGGGTCTCTTTTATGAGGGCACTAATCCCATTCATGGGGCTCCACCCTCATGACCTCATCACCTCCCAAAGGCCTCACCTCCTAATACCATCCCCTTGGGGGTTAGGATTTCAACAGATGAATTTGGGAGGACACAAACGTTCAGTCTCTAGCATGGAGGCTGGCAAGTCCACAGTCTGCAAGGTAGGCCCACAGGCTGCAGGACCAGGAAGGGCCGGTGTCTCAGGTCAGGGCTGAAGGCCATCTGCTGCAGAATGCCCTCTTGCTTGGGGAGGTCAGCCTTTTGTTTGGTCCGGGCCTTCCCCTAATTGGATGAGGTCCGCCTCCATTATGGAGGGCAATTTGCTTTACTTTGAGTGAGTTTACCAATTTAAATGTTAATCTTATCCAAAAACACCCTCAGAGAAACATCGGGGATAATGTTTGCCCACATATCTGGGCACTGTGGCCCAGCTAAGCTGACACATAAAATTAAACGTCACAGGAGCCAAAGTGAAGGGCACAGGGCCCCCCTTCATTTCAGTGTGTTGGAATCTAGTGAAGGAATGATGTCACAGGCCAGGGAATGGGGACCATGGTGGGGCAGGTGGGCCTCAGGAGCTCTCAAAGCACGGTATAAGGACACCCCACTCTGCTATACACGAGGCTGCCCTCACCAGGTTTATGTCCCTCTCCACCCACAGGTGTCAAGTACAGGGACCCCCTCTTCAACAAACATATGGTAAGAGCCTACCCTGGGGCAAGCTCTGTGCCAGGCATCAGGGTACCAATGTGCCTAGGAGTTCCTCATTTCTTCTCACAGTGGCAAAAGACAGGACACCTGTCTTTCTGAGCCAAGGGACTCTTTTTGTCTCCTTCATACACTCCCCAGAGGAAATAATTGGTGCCATTCTGTCCCACTGCACAGGAGAATCTGCAGCTCAGAGAGGCACAGTGCCTGGGCCCTGGTCACACAGCAGGGAGGTGGAGCGAATACCCATTCCCTTCCCAGGCAGTGTCCTCCGCAGGCCACAACCTGCAGAGATTCCTCCAGTTTAATGCAATAAACTCCATCGATATCCCCCGGAACTCTGCCACCTGCTCTGTGTTGCCGTTCAAGTCGCACTGAAAGGATATATTTTTTCAAATAAGTAATTCCTGTATGCAGTAAAAAGATACACTATCTTCTGAGTTGAAATATAAAGAGTTCACAGCAGCTGTCTCCCAGTTTGCATTTTCTGCCGTACCTGATGGGAAGGACAGATAAAGATAATGGGATTTTTTTCTTTTTTTCTTTCACCTCCCTCTCTCCCTGGAAGGTGGAAGTGTGACAAATTGGATAGTGTGTGTGTCTGTCCTTTGTGCTTGGAGCCTGGAGCAGGGCACGGGGCTGCCGGGCAGGAGCTGGGAGAGGTCAGAGCTGGCAGTTTTTTCTTGGTGCCATGCATATGAATTCCAGGGTCACCTTCCCTCCCACTCGCCTCCCACCACCTGCCTTTTTGAGTCCTCTTGATGGCTGCCTTTTTGAGTCCTCTTGGTGACACCAGAGCCTCTGTGCTCCCTATTCAGGATGTCCATGGAGCTCTGGCTCATCTCTCTTGAGTCGAGCAACAGAGCACAGGCTTGTTTTTCCTCCAGCTCTCCAGACTGCCCCGAAAAGCCGCAACGAGCCGGGGCAGAGCGCTTGACAGTTTGCAGAGACTCAGAGCCCTAAACACAGACAGGACAGTTCTGTTTAGGAATTTTTTCTTTGAAGCATCACTTGCCATAGTTCAGTTGTTTTATATTTTAGAACTTGCTCTCACAACAAAATTATTCCTTTTTTTTAACAAAACATATTTGGATGGTGCCCCCGCCTGCTCCCGGGTCGATTTTCCGACCCTTTTTGCAGTCACACTTGGACCCTGTTATGGCACCCCCCCACCCCAGCTTTCTTTGGTCTGTGCTCCCCGCACCTCGGAGTGCAGGCTGTGGAGGGTCTCAGGGCTCTCTGCGGGCATCCTTCCCAGCTCACCTGCTGACAGGTGTGCAGTGGTACAGTTGGGTCTCCTCCTCCAGGCTTCTGCTCGGGACCCTCTTTTTGGAGGTGCAGCAGGCCCTGTGCAGGGCCGGCGTGTGTTCCTGGTCAGGACCTGCTCTCTGTCCCCGCGGTGGAGAGGTGGCCTGGGCTGGAAGTGCAGCCATCTGGCTGTGCAGTTGGTCTCTCGTGGATCATGAGGGTTGACTCAGCCAGTTCTAATCAACCTGGTGGGTGTCTGCCTCCTCCCTCACCAGGCTAGGTCAGCCCTTCCTAAAGCTTCCTGTGATGGATCTGAGGACAGATGCTGGTAGAAAGGCTGGATGGTGGCGGCCGGGGCCGGGTGGAGGGACACAGGAGACGGTTGTTGCAAAGACTTAAGAGTCCTGGCCCTGGAATAAAATGAGGTGCATGCATGAATGTGTGTGTGCCTGATGTGTGTGTGCATACGTCTGTGAGTGTGTGTCTCCCCACCACACGCACCCGCCTGCACGCGCACACCATGAAGGCCAGAGCTGGTGAAGGTTTGTGCATCCTGGGAAGGTGCTGTCAGGGTGGCACCTGTTGGTGGGCAGGGCCCTCCAGGAGCCAGGCCAGTGACCTGCTGGGTATAGTGTCTCCTTTCAGGGGTGGCCTGCATCATTTGGTGCCTTGAGGTGTTTCCAATCTCTCACTCTTCCCCAAGGGCAGGCAACGCAGTCTGGAAGGCTGGGCATTTCACCTGGAGGACGCTGGCCATTGGCCAAGCCATCACATTGCCCCTTGGCTGTTCTAATGGAGTCACCTCATACATAGCAAAAGACACAAAAGAGAGATATTTTTAGTGCTGTTCTTCCGGGCAATACAGAAGGCGTCTGTCTGGTGAAGAAAATGCTGTCCTCAGGATTAGGAGACCTGGGTCCTGTTGATTTTCGTTATTGTTATTAAAACTAAGCATATGTGAATATGCAAAAATACACAGAGCACAAAATTAGATATGGGGCCTCATGGGCTGACCTAACCAGCTGCGCACACTGCAAGGCGACAGGCTGCTGTCCCTCAGGTCTGATGGTGGCAGGCCTGAGCGCCCTCCACTGGCCCAGCTCATCTTGGGTTCTTCACTGCTGTGTCAGGATGAGATTCTGCGAAGCCAGCCACGCAGCTGGGGGTGGATTACTCCTGGGGAGGGAAGGAGCCAGGTGCCTTGGCCTCTGACCTCGGCCTTTCCTGGTGCTGGCTTGAGTCTGTGGAGCTCCATTGCTCACGCCTCTGGAGGGAAGATCATGAAGCAGCACAGGCACACTCCAGAGAGCCGAGCCCGCTCCGCTGCCTTGATTTTCTTGAGACATTCCGTGATGAGTCTGGGGAAGGTGGAGGCCGTGGCGGGGCTGGGTGAGGGGTTCCAGGACGGGAAGGAAGGTGGGTAAACATATAAGTGAAGCAGGTTCAGACCAACAGGGAAAGTGAGGACCCTGGGCAGAGAAGAGTGAGTTTTAGGAATGGGTTTTCTCATTAGTCCCCTGGAATTATTCGGTGGTGGGGACTGCCCTGCCTTCCCGTGCAGCTCTGGCACGCTGTCTTCCATCCTGGGTTGGCCGCGTGGGCTGCCCTGGCCTGCTTCTTCCCTGTGGGCCCCAGCACGGAGCTGCCAACACCAGGCTCCCACCCCTCTGGGCTTTCATTCCTCAGGACTGATTTGGGGGTGGGACAGAGAATTTCACTTTTTTACCTGTCTGATATTTCAGAAATAAAGCACCTCTTTCTGTATAAGAGGTAACAAAAGTAACAAGCCTGAGGGATCTAAAAGCAAGGTTAAGTGTTCTCCTTGATTCCAGCACACTATGCTCATATTGGTATTTGGGAGAACACTCCTAGCTTTTTGAGATAATTGCCCAAAAGACAACAGTTGCCACCTCCCAGCTGCCCGCTGGTACCCATCAGAGGCAGGGGCTGGGCTGGAGGGATTTGGGGGCTGGGACATCAGGATGCCCATTTTTGCCATCCCTGAACCTGGGACCAAGTATCGGCATTAGGGAAGAGTGTGTTTCCTGCCTGCCCTTGACCATCCTGCTGCCCCCTGCATGTCGTCACTGCCCGCCAGTCTCAGCCCATGTCCGCTCATCAGCACAACTTGATTTTGTGGAAAGGAGTGTGCTGTGGCCCCAGGGAAACTGACAGCAGCAGTTCCTCTGAGATTCCTAGGGCTCAAAGTATGAAGCTGAGCAGAAACAGCTGCCCAGCAGCATCGCAGCGTGGCCACCGCTCAGGGTTCCAGTCCAGTGCCCCGCCCAGAGGAGGAGACCAGTTAGCACCTGCGATTGTCTTAAGAGCAGAGGCCGGGAGGTGATGACCTCCAGGTCTGTCTTCCAACCTGTTTCTTTAATTTCCTGGTCATAAAATTGGAAGAGTGAGTGGTAATCATTTAAGAGAGCTTTCACTTCTGGCAGTGGACGTGCCTGGTTGTGTTTCTGAGGAGTTCAGATCAACCTTGGTTGCTGACAGGGTAGCTCATAGATCACCTCTAACAGCATCTCGCTTTCCGCCTACTGGGGAGCACCAACATCCAGGTAGGAGACCCTCTGTGCTGCTGGGAAAATATGCCCCCGTCACTCACTCACTCACTCTCCCCCTTCATTCATTCATTCGTTCACTTACTCATTATTCCTTTAAAAAATACTCATCAAGTACTTAGTAAGTCCCAGCTGCTGGGCTAGCCCTGCTGGTGGTGTCTAGAAGCATTGTTTTTATGCTCGCAAGGACAAGCCATCATACCTTGACTGCCCTGGGGGAAGCATGGCCATACTCTGCCCTGCTTTTTTCAGTTGGGAACATAGAGACAGACTGATTTTCATTCGCTTTCATAGTTACTGGACCTAACTCAGAGCCAGGGCTGATGAGTATGGTTGCACAGTCTGTGCACGGCACAACTTCAAGGGAGCTGTGCAACAAGGAAGTCCTACATCAGGCTCTCGAATCAGTCACCAGCTGCCATTGCTCAATCCACCAGGCTGTGTGACTTGTTCACATCCCACCGAACTGTGCTACAACTCCATCAGCAAGGGGTACCAGAGTGGCTGCTAAACCAGAAAGCAGGTCCGTGCCTGGTACCTTCCCCATCCGGTCCTGACAAGCCCATGGCTACTTCACTGGAGGAGATTGCCTTCTCCCTTGGGCCCCGCCAGTGGACTTGGTATCCAGCACTCTCCTCCGGCCCCCATGTGGGAAATGCAGAACACTGACTGCCTTCTGTGCCCCCGCTGCCTCTGTACTACACCCCGCCCCACACAGCCTCTGACTCAGTGACCCTGGCACCATTCCCCAGGCAAGCAGGGGAGACCCAAGAGGCTTTGTCTTTTAGGACCTGCCGTGTGACTGAGAGAAAGCATGTCACTGCTGTATTCCCCGGCCCAGGCTGGTCTTTACCAGAGTCAGACTGCCCTGCATATCAGCTGCCTGACCAGCTGGGCGATATTCTGCTTCTTTGCACCCAGCCACTCAAAAATACATGCATCCATACATACTTACGTAAAATTAAAAACATAACAAAACAACACAACAAACAAAACAACACAACAATAAACAAAACAGTCCAACTAGGTGCCTCTGTGGGGCATTGTCCCTTTTGTCCACCACCCTGCATGCCTTGAGGCCCTGTCGCCATGGCCAATCCCAGCCCTGCCATCCACATCCCTAAGTGATGGGTGGTCCCAGAGCCTATGGAGGCCCCCCCACTCCAGTGAGCACATGTAGCATCCTCGTGTTTTCATTCCTGGGATGGCCGATGCTATGTGAAGCTCTAAGCCAGGAGCAGGCAAGCCCAGGACCTGGAGGCAGGCCCTTGGATTTTGGGAGCATCTCTGCTCCTCTGAAGGGCAGGCAGCTCCCTCCCTGGGCCTGTTTTTCATATATAGCACTGGCCATGCCAAGAGCACAAGGCAGGGAGGAATCAGTGCTCTCTGTGCCACAGATGTCGCCAGTCATCGACCCACAGTTCAGCCTTGACAGGAGGGGACGGGAGGAAGGGAATCTGAACTGCATCTCTGTGGGCCATAGGAAAAATCCACGGTAGGTCAGGCATGGACTGCCAGGTAACTCATTCCAGTACCCAACACGTGCTTCAGATCCCGGGGTGCCTGCACGGTTCGTCTGTGAGGCATTGAGTGGGGTCGTGGCTGCCTGGAAACCAGATTCCTGGCTGGAACACATGTCACATTATGAGTTTAAAAGGATCTTTTTCCTTTCTGGTGTGTGCGTGTGAGGGTGTCTGCATGGGGCAGTAAACATGCACATGCATGCGAGCTGGTGTGTGTCTGGCATACACCAGGGGCTCATGTGCATACGTTTCAGGACTGGAATGGGCACTTCCCCATCTCCATGTGACTTGTACCATGTGTGGTGATGGAGATTTGGCTGATGAGAAACAGTCTCCCCTTTCCTCATGTGGGATCCATCAGCGAGCCTGTGTGTTGTAGGTGTCCGAGCCTAGGAAGAAAACGGGGGGATGTGAGTGTACACCCACAGGATCAGGTAATTAGGTGTTGGGTAGATCATCAAGATGCTGTTATCCACATCAACTTTGTTGGTGGACACCAGCCAACTTTGATGGGCAATTCCTGGGCATAGGAATAGGTTTTGCTCATCTCTCCACACACTTTTACCGAGCCTCCCTGCCAGGGGTGACCCACCAGCTGACTTTTGGGTACAGGACACACCCCTGGAATAGGAACTGGGTGCACAGTGACTGAACCTGCAGCCTTGGTCTCATTAGCTCCCAGACCTTACAAACAAGTCAACGAGTGTGGGGCATGATGGTGCCAGCTTGCATGTGCTCAATGCTTTCTTAAGTGCTTTCGCCTGCCTCATCCATTCAGCCATATTTACCGAGCATCTACTTCTTGCAGATGTTGCCACTCACAGCAAACAGGTGGGCAGGGGAGGATAGGTGATGTTACCCCCACTTCTGTCACATAGCTTCTTGGGATGAGAACCAGAACTGAAACTCTGGGCCCCTCTTCACTGAGAGCCCCTCGGCACCCCTCCCCGGGGAGCAGCTGCTAGCGCTTGTCTGTCTGCAGATGACCCTTGAGATGGTACCATGTTGGTACCTGCACAAGAGTCCTCAGGTCCCCAAGGGCCTCTCTGAGGTGCCACTGCTCTCCCCACAGAGTGGCGACAAGGAAGCGGGGCGAGGATGATCCTGCAGGATGAAGACATCACCACCAAGATAGAGAATGACTGGAAGAGACTGAACACCCTGGCCCATTACCAGGTGAGATGAATGTGAACGAGGGGAGGGGCTCGCTGACTGGGTTTTCCAGAAGTCTCAGTCCTTGGACAACAGGGTGGCCTCGACGCTAGACACCAAGCCCTAAATTCGCTTCTTCACCAGCACTTCATGTTCCCTTAGCAAGCGAGGGAGAATTGACGTCCCCCAGCCAGGAAACCTTGACCTCCTTGGAGACAGGATGGTGATGTGCGTGATTCCTCCAGGGTGTGGGCAGAGTTCTCAGGAAAAGGCCCTTTCTCAGAAGAGCCCCTGGCGTTTAAGACTGGGTGCTATCCCGGGGAAGCATCGGCTAGAGGGTGCTAGCAAGGAGCTCTTCCCGGAGTGGCTCCAAGAGTGAGCCTCAACATATAATACTAGTCAGTAGTTAGATGTGTCTTGTTTTGTCAAAGGAAAGCCAACAGCCTCCAAAGTCCCCTCGTTCCCTGATGGGGCAACAACTTAATCCTGCTTTGTCCTTGTTTCCTGGGGTGGCAGAGTTTCTGTGCCCAGGCCCTTACAAACCTTTTCCCCATAGGTGCCAGATGGTTCCGTGGTGGCGTTAGTGTCTAAGCAGGTGACAGCCTATAATGCAGTGAACAACTCCACAGTCTCCAGGACCTCAGCGAGTAAATATGGTGAGTCCATCCAATCGTCCTGGGGAGGGGATTCGTCCTGAACATCTGTTGCCATGACGGCGGCACAGCTGGAAGGCAGTGGACTCCTGGGCGGGGCAGGGAGGTGGAGGGAGTCAGGTAGGCTGACTGACCATGAGAAAGGGGAGCCGGACTGGGGCAGAGGCTGCCAGTGCCAGGCAGGAGCTCTGATGCAGGAGCCAGACCTTCACCCCTGAGAACAAGAAGAAAATCTAACCATCACGAGCGTCTTCCAGGCCGGAAGATGCTTTCATTTTTGTGATACTCATTATCGCACATCATGTTCGTAACAATCCAGTGAATTAAATAATTATTATTTCCCCCTATTATGCAGATTAGCAAATTATAACTCAGACGCACAGAGGCTAAACGACATGTAAAGGTCACACCGTTAGGAAGCAGTGGAGGGAAGGTACAGACCTGGGCCTCTGGCTCTGCGGTGGGGGAAGGATGCTGGATGCCGGCTGGAAGCCCAGAGAGCAGGAGCACAGCCCTGTGCTGGCACCATCTGTGTGCCTTGGGGCCAGCTGCCTGACTGCTGTGACACTTGGTTTCTAGACCAGCAAAACAGGGATTGAAAAAACTAACCACTTCTCAGGATTATAGTGGATCATAGATAGAAGACACACAGAACGGGGCCACACACAGTACCTTGATCTTCTCTTGCTACTCCACACTCATGTCACCACACCTCACATTTCAGCAAAGCAATGGAAAGAACTGGCCCAGGCCAGCGGGGAGGATGAAGGTGAGCAGGTGACGAGGCGGTTACTCAGCTGGTCAACAGTCATGAAGGCAGACAGGCTACCTGCTGTCTCGTCTGTACTTAATTGGCTGCACAGAACACATCCTGAGACACGGCTTGAGAACTCTTACAAGGAGAAGTGTCAAAAGTCCAAGCTTATATTTTTACAAATTGAATAATTAAGGGCTGGTGAGATGCAAGTATGAACAGAAAGGGAATTCGAGTGGGTGGAATAAGCCCCAGAGAGTTTCCCGGAGGTGGTGGGAAAGGCGCCCCAGCCGAGGGGACTAAACCGAGGCAAGGTGACAGAGCCAGCAAATTGCAGGAAGGATCAGAGGGCAGGTGGCCCGGGCTGGAGCAGGGGTGTGTGAGCGAGGAGCTGGAAGGCTGAGTCCTCACGCACCTGGGGTGACTGCGTTGGCAGAAAACATGATCCGGTACACGGGCAGTCCCGACAGCCTCCGCTCGCGCACGCCCATGATCACCCCCGACCTGGAGAGCGGAGTCAAGATGTGGCACCTGGTGAAGAACCACGAGCATGGGGACCAGAAGGAGGGTGACCGGGGGAGCAAGATGGTGTCTGAAATCTATCTGACACGACTACTGGCCACTAAGGTATCGGACTTCAGACAGGGTGTGGGGCACATGCGGGGTATGAAAAGGGACTTGATGGCCTCACAGAAATGCCAGAGCTTGCAAATCCCCAGCATTTGTGCTGGTGCCCCCTCTATCATGCACTCATGCCAGGCGCTGCTCATCAGCCCCAGTGTTCTTTCCCAACACGGAAGCTCAGACTCTTTCTCAACCCTGTGCTCCCGGCAAACCCACCCTACATCCTGCTGGCATGCAGCCTGAAGTTTTGTTTCCATCCCTTCTCTGTGCCCTTTCTCAAATATAGAGACACTAACCACATCCATTTACATTCTTCTTCCATGCCTAATGAAAGAATGACTCCCTCTCTGGGGTGTCATATGCAGTCTCTAACGATAGAAATTGGGGCTCCATCCGTGACTTTCCAGGCTCCAATTCTAACACTGGTTGTGAGGACTTCTGGGGCCGGAAGTTAGTCTTCACTCCTGAGGCCGGCCTCCGCCCTGCTCTCTGCAGAGCCGCTGTGAATAAGGCCCAAACAAAACCAGCAGATTGTGTTTGTCGGCTCTGACCGAAGGAGCTGTTCATTAGCATTTGAGAAAAGTGCTAAAATAACACCGCCAAAGGGTGTTAAACCGAACCGTGTTGTTGGCAGAGGAAAGCTTACTTAGGTCCAGTCATCAGTGTTATATCTATTTTTCCACGTGCAGAGAAATCTAAAGCTGTTAGAGACAGATGAAGGGTGGGGGGTGAGATTTAATACCCACACTTCCCGATTTCAACCAAGCAGGCCAGGCACATTTTAAAACCCGTCCTCAGACCTCCCTGGGCCGAGCCTTGTGTGAATTGTCTTGCCACCCCAGGGCACGCTGCAAAAGTTCGTGGACGACCTGTTTGAGACCATCTTCAGCACGGCGCACCGTGGCTCCGCCCTGCCCCTGGCCATCAAGTACATGTTTGACTTCCTGGATGAGCAGGCCGACAAACATGGCATTCACGACCCGCACGTCCGCCACACCTGGAAGAGCAACTGGTGAGTGGGGGCGGAGCAGAGGACGGTGGAGAGCCCAGCCTGAGGCCACGGCAGGGGACATGGTCCACCTCCCGCAGCAGGAGCTGGGTGCAGGCTCTCCCTGGGCACCCCTACTCTCTCCTACTATGTTATGCCCATTTCCTCTCTCGCTCACCCCTAGTCAAATCGTTCTTCTTTCTTGTCAATCCATCCACCAGTTAACAAACACTTATTTAACCAACTCAGTGAGCAAAAGAGAACATGCCAAATGTCTCAGCCAGGTCACTGTCACATTCAGGGACTTCTGTGTGCCTGATGTTATGCTAGACTCTGAGGGTACTGAGACTGTCACACATGGCCCCTGCCCTCAGGGGGCTGACAAGAGCAGGGGAGAGACAAGGAAGATGTGTGTGCACAGGGGGACAGTAGAGGGCCACCACTGAGCGGTGACTCTCAGTGGAGTTCAGAAACTCACCTAGGAGTCATGCAGGTGAACAAGGGGTCTTTCTGTTCTGTTCGAGAAGTGATGGTCTTCCCTTCCCAACCTCCCTTTGGAGAAGAGACCTTCCCATAACTGCCGTGTGCGTCTCTGAGACCAGAGGATTCTCTGAGTCCTCACTGGCACTCTAGGTGTCTCCCCTGTGGTCCCTCTCTCCTTCCAGGCATATGACGCTGTCCCTTTGTTTGCGTGTGATTCGTGCTTCAGGTTGAGACTGCAAGGTCGGACATCAGTATTCCTCACTCGCTCTGGAACCTTGCACTGGGCTGGGACTCAATATATATTGATGAAGATGCAGGGCCACGATGGTCTCTACTCCGAGATCCACCACAGGCAAAGCTGGCTTCTATTTCCTCCCCTCAGTCCCAGAATTACCTCCCTGTAGTTTTTAAACAGTCTCCATCCCAGGTTATTCTTCCCCAGAACATTCTTCCAAGGCAGCACGAGCCTGCTGCCCAGCACTGGCCAACTGCTAGGACTGGGGAGGACCAGGGCACAGCCGGGCACCTGACAGCCGGCCTGGAGCCCCAGATGGAAACCCAGGTGAAGGCGAGAGTTTTCACGGCACTAAAATGTTACCAAATGTGGGGTGCTCTGCTGCTCCTCTCTCTCACCTGAAGAACGGTGCTGTCTCTACTGAAAGTGGGAAAATCAGGCAGGAGCAGAGGTTTGGACCAGAGAACTGAAGAATAGGGTTTACTCCTGCGTTTAATGCCTGGTGAGAGAAGATCTTCCATAGTGGCTTCTTCCAGCCTTTTTGAAATAAGACTCTTAGAGTCTGGACCCCTCGGTCAGTGCAGCATCCCGGGGAGAAGGCTGTTCCCTCCTCTGAAAGGCCCACCAGCTCTGGTCTCTCCTGGTGCCTGCCTCTGGGTAAGACTGTTTAATTCTCCCTGCCTCTCTGGCGTGGCTGCAGCACTGTTCCGAGAGGTGTGTCCTACCCCATCTGCCTCTCTCTGCCAGGAAGCTTCCTACTTCACCCCATTTGAAGGTCGGCAGCCTTCAGCATACAAGAAATGCTCTGCCCAGGTCGCCTCCTGGGCCCAGCTGCAGAGGGCCAGCATTTCCGAAACATCCCTCCATGGCTTGCAGGCTATTCAAGTAGATCTCCTGAAACAGCATCTAAAGCACTCAGCCCACACCTCCTGCTGGGCTGAGGCCACCTCCCAGATGATTTAATGTCCCAGGAGTGAGGGTGGATTGCTGCCGGGCAAGAAGCGGTTGGTCCGGGAGTTATGAGATCTGCATATTGACTTCGAGCTAATTGTCCCTGCTTGGAAAGAGAGTGTTTCTTTATTCCTGGGCAGAGTTGTAACTCACCCTCTCCCCACCCCTTCCACTACATTCTCCTACCTTTTCTCTTTTAAATACACCTCCTGCTCATTTAGCCTGAGTGGCTGCAATCAACCAGAAATTAGTGCCACCTCTAATGTTAATAATATGCTAATATTTCATTAGGCAGGAGCCTCAGTGTGGTGCCCACTTCCCTGTTGGTTTCCCTGTCAGCACGACTGGCTTCAGGAGAGGGCGTGCTGGGGAGAAATAACAGGCAGCATAGACGGACTCCCCGAGTCCATCTTCTGGGGGGACTTCTGGGAACAGGAGGATGTGGACCCGAGACTCCATCAGCTGGGCAGCCGGGAGTCCCTCATCCAGGGCTCCGAGCCCAGCTGTCATGGTCTCCCCTGGGCACCGACAGTGACCCCGACTGTCACCTATGTGTCACAACTCTCCGTGCCATCCCTTTGTTTCCTGTTCTCCATTTCCCAGGATGAGACAAAGGCCACTTCACATTGTCACATCTCAGCACTGCCTGCCTGAACCTACACCGCACACTTTGTAGGAACTTAATAACTACTTGTTGATTGATTGGCAGTCTTGAACGTGAGGTCTTAGTGTATTTTAGCATTTGTTGTATGTAAGTACTGGCAGCTGGGAGATACAACAAATATAGAAATATTGTATTCACTGTATTGAAAAAATGTAATTCAAACAGTTTAAGTTCTAAGAGGCAAGTCAAACACATGCGAATGTTATAACTATTCCCAACAGCGAGAACAGCAACCAGACATCAGAGAAACATCAGGGCAAATGGCAGAAGGCGAGGAGGTGGGGCCAACGGAGGGAAATAAGGGAACCTTTGCTTGGGACCACCCTGCTCCCTCACTTGCGTCGTCTCAGCCTGCTGGATGGAAGCCACAGAGTCGGAGGCTGGCAGAGAGGGACAGCCAAAGTGGCTGGCGGGCAGGTTTCTCCTGATGCCCCAGGACCTTTTCTAGCAACAGATAGAGTGGCTTACAGTTACCAGACCACATGGCACATTTTTTCTTCTCTTTCTTTATGCTGAATCTCCTTTAGCAGCACCTTCCTCCAGGCCTCATCCAGCTGAGGGACACCTATGTATCTTTAACACTCAGACCGTCAAGTGTCCCCTCTGTGAAGACTTTTCAGACACTTGTGTCTGAGTAGACTTGATGACACCTCCCTTTTCCCATACAGGACCTGCACATCCTTCAGTTCCAGCACCCATAGTTCTCAGAGCACGTGCTTGATTGCACATCTGACTCCCCCACAAACCCACCAGAATGCAAGCTTCTTGGGGGCAGACGATGTGTCTGATGCACACTGAACCCCCAGCCACTAGCATAGTCCCTGGTATGTAGAGGGTCCTAACTGGAAGAATGAGGAAAGAGAAATAGGGAACACAATGGGGTAGATGAGGGGCCATGAATGTGGGTTTTTTAAGCGTGCCAGCCCAGAGGTGTGAAATCAGTTGGCTACACTTGCAGTGCTCAGCTGCAGTGCCTCCCCATGCAGGAGTTAGCCAATATTACAAGGCCGGGAGGAAGCGGGTGACTTGTCCCAAGCCACACAGTGGATGGCAGAGAATAAGACACAAAACCTAGATTCCAGGCTATTATTTAAGGTTTGAAAACTGGATATGCCTTGTGTCCGACATAGTGGGTAGACAGTGGAATAGAGAGTCAGAAATTCCACTTTATAGCACCCATTATGGCCACCTCTGACCCCGAAGCCTTGTGCTGTCAGGGAAGGTTGTGAGTCCTGTGGTCCTCTCCAGGGCTCGTCACCATCGTACCTCTGGATGGACTAGTCACTTTCCTGGAAGGTAACTTGGTGGCATCGAGAAAACTCTTAAGACCTGCTGGTTCCCAGCTTTTGCTGTTTCTGTTTGGGTCAAGCTACAGTGTCCCCACCCCCGCCCCATCTCCCCTGACCGTCTCCCGCTTCCCTCCACACAGCCTACCGCTGCGGTTTTGGGTCAACATGATCAAGAACCCCCAGTTTGTGTTTGACATCCATAAGAACAGCATCACGGACGCCTGCCTGTCTGTGGTGGCCCAGACCTTCATGGACTCCTGCTCCACGTCGGAGCACCGGCTGGGCAAGGACTCCCCCTCCAACAAGCTGCTCTACGCCAAGGACATCCCCAGCTACAAGAACTGGGTGGAGAGGTGAGTGCTGGGCCTGCTTGCCGAGGAAGGGCCCCTTGCTGCAGCCAGCAACTTCCCTTGACTAGGGGTGCCCTCCCCCTCCAGAATGGGCCGCCGCTTACAGACAGGTCGAACACAAGCCCTGATCCTGCTATTGCAACACCCCCACCCCACGTCCCACTGGTATTGTCAGCTGAAACAAGTGCTGAGAAACTTGGCTGGAAGCTGCCACCATGCTCTGCTCCCCTGCATGGAAGGCCCAGATCTTAGTGGCTGAAATACTTTCTAGGCCAGGAAGGAAAGATAGTTCCCTGCTCTAATCCCCATCAAAAAAAGAAAAGACTTCAAGGGACTAAACAGCATCTTGCCACAGAAAGGCTGGAGGCCTCTCCCCATCTGCCCTGTCCATCTGGCAGATCTCCCAGCATCCTGTGGAGATGTCTTTGTCACTCTGAACAGCTTCTCACTGTCTCAGTCCCTCGACTCTCGCATGATGAGCTCTTGATGCCCTGAGCCCTGCAGTTCTTTCTCAGCCACGGTGGCCCTGGCGTGATCACAGTCGCACGCAGCGCACCTGTGACTGGAGGGCCACCTGCAAGCTGTGGAGCTGGGTCCATCTTAGTGCAAAGCTAACTCAAGGTAAAGAACATACGTGGTCCATCTGGGCCGCATCAGCTCCTTATGCTAAGCACCTGAGCTAGCAACCAGCTGAAACCTTATTTATGTGTTCCTTGCAGTAGCTCCTGACCGTAAGAAGACAGGATTTACAACCTTATTTTGTGCCCATGAAAGTGAAGAAATATACATACAGAATGGCTAAGTGGTCAGCCCAAGATGACTTAAGTGGCCAAGATGAAACAAGATCCCAAACTCGGCTAACTCCCAAATCTCTTTTCTACCACTGATGATACTTTTAGACAGGGCCTCTTGCAACCCAGAAGATGCCTCTGTGTGAATTAAGGAAGGTGCCCCTTCCTACCGGAGGATGTGGCCACACTCCAGGGTGCATGGTTTGTTGTGTGATGGACTAGTTGTCAGCCCCAGCTCACCCTCTTATTCAAGCACCTTTGTGCAGTGAACAACCTGCACAACTCTACATGGCAGTCCTGATTTTAGAGTCCCTTTGTCTTTTTTCCAAGTAGATTAAAGATAGGAAACCTAGATGGAAGCTCATATTTGGTGCCTTTTTGAAGGGTAATAGAGACCAGAAATTGTTCTTGACTTGGTGACTGAAGGCAAAACAAACTATCCTTTTCCCCATGTCAGAGAGAGAGTGTCCATCCTTGTACTTGAAAATTGCCTTCCCCTTTACAGAGGAACCCTTGGCCACCTCAGTAACAGAGTTCTGCTTAAAGGGTTGGACTCTGGTTCCCCCTCCCCTCTGTTCTTTGATCCCCTCCCCTGCCCTTCTTGCTGACCCACGTGGTGGGCATGCAGCCTTCGCTGTGAGAGAGAGAGAGAGCTAACTCTTTCATCCTTGTATCTGGATGATGTCTGAGTCACCAGGAGAGGCGCTCACCTCCCTCTCCGTGGACAGTGGCTCATTCTTCTGACATAGAGCTGTTAGGAGCAAGCCCTCCTGTGTGGTCAGCCAGCTCTTCAGCAAAGAGCGAGAGGAAGGAGGCAGCAGCTGGGCTTTTGGCCAGCCCTGCTCTGATGCAGTGTCACTGTGATGGGACCTCAGGCAGGGAGGAAGGGAGCGGGGATGGGAAGGGCTGGGAGCACTTATGAAACATCTGCATAGAGGACACTTCCCCAGAACACAGCCAGTTAGTCTGAGGTGAGAGGAATGCATGCGCCACGCTAATGGTCTCCCTTTCACTTGGTGCTAAATGAGATTTGTGCCATGCAGCTGCTACAGGTCATGGGTAACCCCAGCCCATTTGGTTATTTTTAGGAGTGGTTTGATGGTTTCCATTTCTTATCCCACTAGTTTCTTAGCAACCAGTGGCGCTCTCAGGAAAGTCATCTTTCACTTGCTTGAGGTCCCAAATTCTTTCTCCTCTCATCCTGGGATGAGGGTAGAGAGACAGAGGGATCAAGAAACAGCATGGACAGGTCTGGAGATCAAGCCCCGAGTACTTCATCACTTGGAAATAAATGGACCAATTCTACTCTCCTTCCCCAAGGAGGCTGGCCTCCCAGCTTGTCTGGCTGCTGGAAAGTGAAGTCCACCAGCACAGAACTGGCTCAGGATCCACACAGGGCTGAGCTCCCACCTCAGCCTGCTGAGGGCACTGGCAGGCCCTGGTTCAGAAGAATGAGGGTAGCACGCCATCCTCTTGTGGCCAGGGCTCATGCCCACTTCTGAATTCGCTGCCTGACTGCTGTGAGCATGCAGATGCCCCAAGCAGGACTCAGGCTTAGTGACTCACTGCTGTGGAATGCACTCCCGACACACTTAGGGGGCCCTCTGACCCAGCACAGCTAAGGAATGGGGTTCCCTGTGGCTGGCCCTGTGTATAGAAGGCATGGGAAGCATGTGCACTCAGGAGGCCTCACAAACTCTGGTGGTTGAACAGCCTAGATGATTCTATCAGCATCTATGCTGGCTTGTATCTCCTAGAAGTTCATCTACCCAGCCTCCCACGCATCCTCTCTCCCATCCTCCCACCTGTCCTCCCATCTCGTCCTCCCTCCCATCCTCCATCCATCCTCCCAATCATCTTCCTTCTCATTCTCCTACCCACCCTCCCTCCCATCCTCCCCTCTCATCCTCCCTCCTGTCCTCCCTTCTTTCCTCCCACTTGTCCTCCCACCTATCCTTCCATCCCCTTCCTGCCTGGAAACACCTTGCAATTCTAGTGATCTGTGGCCCCACTGTAGACACCCAGTCTTTTCTACCTCCATCCAAGTATTAGGGCTTTTGCTTGTGGCCACATCTGGATAAAGGGAGAAGAATCTCTTGGTTTCCCAGCAACAATCAACTGCTACACTCATCTTACAGAGCAGAACTCAGCAGTGTTGTCACCACGAACTGGTGTGTTATGATCAGTTGTAATTTCTATTTCATTACCAATAGCAGTAAAATGTTCATGTGTGGTAGTGATTCCCTCTCATTTTAAACTGGAAGAGATTCACGGTTATCCCCGTGGCAATGTCAGCATCACTCAACTGCAGACATGGGCTCACCATGTAGGAGTGAGTGCACCTGAGTCACAGTTGGACCCCTGGGAATTGACTAGGGGCGTGCCACACATTTGAATGTCATCTATCACATGTGTCACAGCTTAAAACAGGTTAAGAATTTTAAATATTTAAATACGCCTCCTAAGGAAACCATCCATTCAAAATATAAAACCTTGACAGTTCACCCTGGGAGCAATACTGGATGTGGAGTATAGACATTTCATTAACTTATTCATTAATCCAGGGGCCAGACGTTTATGGTATCCATCATGGGTGTATTGGACGCTCGGGGTGTATTAGACTCGATCTTTCTCTTGTGGTTCTCGTGGTCAAGAAGGATGTGCAGACGGGCACTCAGCAGGCCAGGCCCATGAACTGTCATGGTGGGGAGCTTGGGGAGTAAGGGCCTGATTCCGCTGGGCCTGGAGAGGTCGCTGAATGATCACAGAGGAAAAGATGTCTGTGCAGGGCCTTGAAAAGCAAGTATCTGGGGGCATTAGACCAACAGGCTTAAATGTGTTTCAATTCTGCATCATTGTCCTTGAGGTGTTGGGGGGGATGATAGCAGTTTGTTCTTCTTGCGGAGTCCAGGGCATTGGAGACCACCTTCTCCATCACTAGAGCCATCCAAAAGGCAGAGATGAGATGCCCACTATCACACCCTGAGCCCAGCCCATAGAAGCCCACAGACGTGAAACACGGCAGACTGGTCGACATCCAAGGATCCAGCTCTCTGGGGCCCTTTCCTTGATAGCAGCTCCCTGAGCAATGATGTGAGGACCACAAGGGTGCTGATGTCCCACGTGGTATGAGGAAACTCAGCAAAGAAAGCTGAGTAAGGCCAGTGGGGGCCCCCAGACCCCCTCAAGGGGCCAGGCCTCAGCAAGGCCAGCTCGAGGGCTTTGTGGGGCACTTTCAGAGCACCAGTCCCTTCTGCAGGGGCTCGCTTGCATGCAGAATTCCCAGAGAGCAAGTTCAAGTACAGGAGCCCAAGCTGACCTTTCCATTCCTCATGCACAGCCAACTGATAAGAACACTTGTTGGAAGTGCATTAATGGGGTGTAATTGCGTTCCCACAATCAGTCAGGCTTCTCAGTGGCAGAGCCCAGCACGAAGGCCAGCACAGCGAAAACTGAGAAGGAAGCACGTGTGCACACAGCTGAGAGAGGCCAGGGCAGGCTCTTTATCAGGCTCAAGGGGTGCTGCCAAGGGGTTGGGGTTGGCCAGAGCCCTGGGGGATTAGCGAAGAGAGGTCCAGGCAGGGTCAGCAGCAAAGCCCTGCAGGGAGAATGGGCCCGCTTAGCACCAGGCAGGGCTGGGGACAGGAACAGAGAAGAATGTCAGCCAGACCCCAAGGCCCACACCCATCCAGGGCAGTGTGCTGTCCACAGCCACTCAGCTCAGCGATTGAGAACTTGCCAAGATGAGGACATATGGTAGATACACTCACGGGCTAGCGTGTGGCCACAGACGTGCAAGGGTTCAATCCGGCACCCTCTGCACATAGGCAGCAGAGGAGAGACAGAGGCTCAGTGCGGACCCAACCTCACCATTAGAGAGAATAATGCAAAGCGGGGCTGCCACCCAGTCCATCAGGTGAGGAGATTCAAACCTCCGCCCTCTCCCACTCCACTCTCCACCCTGCTCCCTGGCCCTTCCCTTTCTAACACACATAGGCAGATGTACTTTCTAAATTTTTTTTTTTTTTTGAGAAATGGACTGGGCTTTTAGTGCCTTGCAAGCCGTTGCAAAGGGACAGGGTGCTGGACATCTGCTGTCTCCGGTGGAGATGGTGGTCCCTCACTGGAGCTCTCACGCACCTCAGGGACCTTCAAGGCAGCAGTCGGAGTCCTGGTGCTGTTTGCAAAAGGCCTGGTGGCTCCATCCGTCGACCTGTGAAAGGAGTGTGGGCAGGTAGCACGAACAGCAGGAGTCGTGTCCCATCAGTGGGAACGTGGGTTTCTCATCCTGGTCAGTCGCTCTGACTGTCTGTGGGTGACAGAGTGTGACTGTCCGGAGGAGCCTCTGGACCCAGCCGTGCTACCAGCGCTGCATCTGGCTGCTGGCTGAGGAACCAGAAATGAGGAAGCATGTCTGTTCCTGTTTCTCACCAATGTGACCTGAGAAAGTAACCCTTGACCTACCAAACATATATGCTCAGTAGGCACGGAATCTGTGAGGGGACAGTGACACACATCTTGGGAGTGGCAAGGTTGGGAGCCACCGCTGAGGTCCCTGGGTCTCTGCTATAAAATGGAACATTGGCATTTATTGCCTTCCAGAAATAGTGGCAATGAATCGAGGCTCTCGCTGGAACTTTCCTACCTGGAATGTCCTTACCCAGAACCCTGAGGAACCTGAGGCTGTGTTTGGGGGTGGGTTGTGAGCCTGGAGCAGAGTGGGCTGTTCTGGGATGGAGCAGAAGAAGCAGAATGAAATGGGACAAGGCACTGAGGGCCTGAGGGCTCTGAACATGGGGACAGGGGGTAGAGGACCCCACACTGAAAGAAGGTTGGAAACAAGGGCAGTCTAAATGACACTGGAGGCAGGACAGGTCCGAGCACGGCTGCAGCTCAGAGTGTGGTGGCCAGCCCAGTCCTCACAGGCCTGGGAATGCTGTGGTGGCAAATTGAACTGTCATTCCATTGCAGCCCTTGAGCATGATGGCTGGAGTAGCACATGAGTGCCACCTCTGCCAGCCTGTCACCCAACTCCTGGGCACTGATGGGCAGAGGTGGAGATGGGGGACGGACACAGGACGGATGGATTCATGGCTGGTGCAGTGAGAGGTACAGGGCCAAGGTCCAGGGTGAGATGGTACTGGAGCCTCTGAGAATGCCCCCTACACTCACCTGGTCATCATCACCTGCACTTACACTGGAGAGAGTGAGTGCTACTCCTGAAACTTTGTGCCCCAGGTGACTCAACTGCCTCCCTCTAGTCCCCGCCCTGGCGACTGTCTCCACCACCCTCCTCTGTTCTAGGTTCTCAGGCCTGTTCTCCCAGCATTGAGGCCGCAGGCATTCAGTGCTGGCTGAGCCGGGATGCCGCCAGGCCTCCAGGTGTGGTCCCCGCTGTCCTGATGCCTCCCTGCTTTTGCACGTTCCTGGTGCCTTTGGTGTAACTCACAGCCAGCAAGCGCCAGGGAGTGGGTGGAGGTGGCTGTCTTTGGGGCACCGGGGCCCTTCATTCCTCATTAGGAAACTTCACAACTCCCCTCTGGCAGGGAAGTTTGGGTTTGCTGCATAAAATGTCAAATTGCAGAAATTAAAAATGTAAATGCTGGCATCTAATTAACCAGTTGACAGCAGTGCACAGCTGCAAGTGACAGTGACTGATTACCTTCTGCCAGCCTCTCTCCCCAAGCAGCCCCGAGCCCTGCCCTCCTCCCGTTTAACCCCTGGAGAGGAGAGGACATCAGGGCAGAGCCCTCGGGCTCTGTGGAGGGGACCTCTTGCATCTATGGGTGGAGGGGTGGGGTGTAAGAGGTACACAAGAGACAGACTGGACCACTCTTGGCCGGTAGCTACGAGCAAAGCCAATATAGGAGACGACCCATCCTTACTCCTGGCCCCACCTCTGTCCACTCTCTGACAGTGTCTGGGCCACTCCCCAAATCCCTTCCCTCTGTGCCTCCTGCATCCAGAGCTGCAGGGGGCTCTTCCTGGGCCAGACCCAGAAGCCCACTTGGGGGAGAGAGCCCACCATGCCTCCCAGAGGGTCAGGCACAGGCATCCATGAGGAGTTTCCATCTCTCCTCTACTCCATATGCGTGGCTCCAGCTCCTTTCCTCCCCACTCCCATCCCTTGGCAGGTATTACTCAGACATCGGGAAGATGCCTGCCATCAGTGACCAGGACATGAATGCGTATCTGGCTGAGCAGTCCCGGATGCACATGAATGAGTTCAACACCATGAGCGCGCTCTCGGAGATTTTCTCCTACGTGGGCAAGTACAGCGAGGAGGTGAGCCCTGCCCTGCTCTGGGCCTGTTGGGAAGGACAGGGGCAGCGACGGAGAAACCCCTGCCCACAGTAGCCTCTACGCACAAGAGCACTGCCCCAGACACCCCACCTCTGCTGGAAACTTGCTACCACCCAGGACCTGGGGGCTGAGCTCCCTGGACTGGGACACTAGAAACGGTCCATTCTCCAAATTCTGCACTAATCCCTGCTCTTCTCAGATATGTAAATCAAGTATCTGTTTCTTTCACTTTTTTATTTTTATTTCTTCCCCACCATTCCCTCTCTTGTATTTTTTCCATTTCTCCCTCTGATCTAATTCTCTTTAAAGGAGAAGTTCCCCACTCCCATGGGCAGGCCATATGGTGTGGAGTGCAATGAAATGGAGTCAGAAGAAATACAGAACAGAGTAGAATGGAATCTATTTTTAGTTACCGTATTCCCTTGTTGGAAAACCTCACCTGGAGTCATTGCCACTGCAGACATTGTAGCAGTTTCTGACCAGTACCAAGGTGCTTATAGGATATAAGTGTTCTTGGTCATGCAGGCTTAGACCAAGTGGGTTCAGAATCCATGCTCCCTGTGTCTAAGCAGAAGCACCCTCTCTGTGAATGGAAGGTAGTAACAGGAGCTGAAGCCAGTGCCTGGGTCCTCCCAGCCTTGTCACCAAGAGAGGGCCCAGGAGCCTCAGGTTAAGCTAGGAGCTCCAACGGGGCCCGGGGCCTGGTGTCCCACAGGCCATGAGTAGCACAGTGCTGTGAACCTCAGGTGAAGGGGAATCCAGCAGTGGGTCCCTTAGGGGAGGGACCCCAGTGTCAGCCTGTGGGCCAGTGGTGGTCCAGAGCAAAGTTTTCACCTGTTGGTGGCCACCTGAGAGAAGTAAAGACGATGTAGAGTGTGCCAGTGTCTGAGGACAACTGCATCATCTTGGAAAGGACTGTACCTTAGTCTAAGTACGCTTGTCTACTGTTAGTGTTAAAATGTCCCATCCTTTGAAATATTGGTGCCAGTAACTGGCAGTTCTTGGCCAGCTAAGACATTGGCAACTCTGTCTTGGTCTCGCCAATTAAAAACACGTTAATTGGGCCAAGAAATCCGAAGCTCTGGGAGCCTCTCCCCTCCCCCTCGCCTCGCAGGCCCTGCTCCCTGAGGCCCCAGCACCAGTAGCTCCCACCCGTTTGCCACGTGCCCCTCGCGGAGCAGGCGTTGTGCAAAAGGCACTCCTGTATGTTACTTGACTTTTCCTCTCCGCTGGAGCGGTCCACAGCAGGACTAGGAGTTCCCACGTTCTACAGATGAGGAGATAAGGGCTCAGAGAGGTTGCAGGTTTTGCCCCAGATCACCCAGCTAGAGACCAGTGGAGCCATTCTTCAATCCCACAACTCCTGAGTCTGAGTCAAATCCTAACACATTTTCCATCACAGTCTCTCCCTGTCGTTGTCCTCCACCAATCCTCTGACCTCAGAAAAGGCTTTGGCAGACATTATCCACCAGGTGATAAAGCCAGTAAAGCTTAAGACATAACTCTTCGAGGAGGATTTGCTTTTTAACTGGCAAAGTGAAGCCAAATGACTTTCTAAATGTGGAATTTAGGGCTTTGGGGAGCTGATGGGGAAGATGCTCCTTTTCTGGAAGGAGGATGGGATTTCTTGATATCCACAAAGTCACGTTCCCCCGAGACACTGAGCAGTGCACTTTGCACTGGGTGTGGAACTGTTCTGTTCAGCCTGCAGGTAACTGTAGCATCTCTGCACAGGTGTTTCTGCCCACTGGCAGCTGTCTTTCATGGGCAGTAAAATGTGCACATTGATTCAGACATACTGCAGTGTGTGCTGGCATCCTGTGCTCATTGCTCATTGATGCACGGGTGCCCACAAGTCATACGCCATGCCGCAGTGCCCCCATATCTCCCCATCCCTGCTCCCCAGGATGCCTGCTTACTTTGCAACTTCACGTGTGCATCTTCACACGCACTCCTCCTCTGACTACGTCACCTTGTCTTCGTGTACCTTAAGAACACAGACATGTATGCACAAACTAGTAACTGCCCTTTTCTTGGCCCTTCAACAGATCCTCGGACCTCTGGACCACGACGACCAGTGTGGGAAGCAGAAACTGGCCTACAAACTAGAACAAGTCATAACCCTCATGAGCTTAGACAGCTGAGAACCGTCCTTCCAGGGCCCCCTGGAGGGAGGGACACACCAAGCCGTGCCTCAGTCTAGATTTTCATCTTTACCAAGTGCAAGTTCCGACTGGCATCAGCAGCATCCCCTAAGCAGCGCTGTCTCTCTCTCTCTGCCTTTTTCCGTCTCTCCCTCCTTCCTGGATCCCTTCTCTTTCACTTGCTCTGCCGACACAATTGAACCAAGCCACCAACCCTCAGTTAGTCCAGGATGGCCAGGCCCACAGCAAGGGGGATCTCTTTCCCAGATGACCCCATGCATCTGCAGCAGGGCCCAAACGTGGATGAGGAGCCATGGATAGAGGATGTTTCTATGCTGCTACTTCCCCTTCCCCTTCTTGAGGGCCCCCACATTGGTCCAAGCCTTGGCTGGGGAAGAGGCAATGAGCTCAGTATTATCTTTGCTGGGAAGACATCACCTGGCTCTCCCCACATTTCCGTCTCCAAGGGTCAGTCAGTGGTATGGTCCCTTTGCAACTGTGAGAAGAAAGGCCACAGCTCCTGCATGTGGCTGGAGTTGGGGGGTGCCTGTGAGGATTTGGGAGGTGCCCTACAAGCTGCCTCTCACTTGTTGGGTTGGCCTCCAGAGGCCTCCTTGTCCCCTTCCAGTCTTCTTGGGGCTCTTCAAGTGCCCATAGGGACCTGCCTGCCTATCTCCTCCCCTGCCTGTGGAAAGCCAGACAGGAAAAAGAATAGCAGTTACATTCCACCATGCAGATGCTCCTAACCTTATAATCTGGCTCGTAGTGGCAGAGGTACAACATGGAGCGGGTGGAAGGAAAGAGAGTTGCATCTACCCTGGAAGCAGAATTTGTTGTTTTCCATTCATCCCCAAATGCAAATGAATCATGACCATAGTCATAGGTCTAATCCATTGCCAGATCCTCGATGCTGTCTGGAGAAAGCACCTCCATCCTCCTTGGTCATCGCTCATCAAGGGTCAATGTGAAATGCAGAGTGCATCCGGGAGATTCTACCTCCAGCTGTCTTCATGGCTTCCTCCCCACCATCCTTCCTGAGAACTCTATAGAAGGCTGGGGCACACAGCCTAGCCCCTGTCTCCCCTGCAGAATCTGGTGCCATTGCTATGCAGATGACTTTGTCACTGGACTGTCCAGACCTCCTTGGGAATTATTTCATCAACATCTCAGCTGTCTCTTTAGTCACTCTCTTCCTTCATCTCCTCATCATTGGAAGAAGTCATCATTGAAAGAAACACACTCAAGCACAGCCTCACAGAGACAAACCAAAAGGCCAGCCAAACTCAGCCCCTGGCTTGTCATGTCTGGGAGGGACTGAAGAGTCAAGCTGAAGGATCTGGCTGGAAATGGGAGGAGGGACACACAACTGACCTCAGCCCTGGCATCTGTTTTTCCATCAGTCCTTCTGTCTATGGATACATCATTATAGCCAGCCAAGCAAACGTGTGCTCAGACGTGGGTTACCTAGATGAGCAGGGGCTATGGTGAGAGATGGTCTAATGGTGGGTCATGGAAACCTGTAATCTTGAAGGGACCTTAGATGCCATCTCCACCTATGGTCCAGTCTCCTGCCATAAGCAAGAATGTCTCCTGGCAGCCCTGGTGTCAAGTTGTACACCACTGTGGGAGAAAAGGAGAAGCATTGTCTAAGGTGGGGTTGGGGATGAGGGTTCCATGGTGTTGCCTTCACTCCCTGAGCATCAGGCATCATTCCCTGCCATCCACTCAAAAGGGGCCCTGCGTGGAAAGAGGGGGAGCCACACCATTTCCAGCAAAGTCTGTGAAGCATCCTGTACTTTGAATGCTAGCCCCTTTGGATATGAATATGTGTGCTGTGTGTGAGCTTATGTGCACGCACGCGCTTGTATGTATGTGTATCTGTCTGCCCCAGGAGTAGGCAGAGAGCCCAGAAAGATTTCTTGTCCTGTGTGGGGGATGTTGACGTGTTTTCCTTCTCTACCCTTGCTCAACATTCCTCCTGCAGCTTTGGGACATTCAGTGCTTGCCTTTGATGCTGAGTGTGGATGGGTGGAAGGAGAGGGCCCCCGTCTGGAGGAAATCAGGGTCGTCCCTGGCCAAGGGAGGCCTGGACTTGACTGGAAGCCAGGTGATGGTGACCCAGAGCAGGGCATCGTGTGGCATCAAGGAGGACAAACAGTGAATAAAACACGAGTAACCTAACCAACAAGAAGAGAATGGGAAAATATGCATGTCGGGGTTGGGAAAATAACCAAAGGTTTTGGCAGATGAAGTGCCAGGTGAAGAAGCATGGAATTCCTACCCTGGAGCATTTGACTTCCTCCCAGGCAGCCACGGGCCCTGGTAGGCCAGGAAGGAGCGTGCGGGAGGCGGGCTGACTCCTCGCCACTAAAATATTTTTGCACATGTGAAGGGTTGGGGAGAAGAGAGACACAAACATATTTAACACAGATTTGCTGTATGGAAGCTCTGTGTGTGTGTGTGTGTGTGTGTGTGTGTGTGTGTAAGAGCATGCATGTGTGTGAGCGCGTGTATGAGTGAGTGTGTTTTGATTTATTTTTTAAGTTTTGCACAGTTAGAGAAAAAGATGAACAAGCAGAAAAAAGACTGTTATCACGGTTCTGCGGAAGCTTTTCTTTTTTACCACATTATTATTCTTGTTATTGTTCCTTTGTCGGTACAGAACTTTTTTTCTCCATGTTTCTGTTGTAAGAGAAACTTCAGACACCTCAGAGAATCATAAACGTCAGGAAGAAAGAGGACGACCATCTCCTGGCTCTCCTCGGTTCTCCTGGGGGAGGGCATCTGACTTTAATCGGTGGCTGGGTGTTGCTGGCACTTTATCTCTGGCCTGTTAGGGAACAGAGAACTAGCACAGTCACGCTGAGCCACGACTCATCTTGCCTGTAGAAATTCTTTCCTTTGGCTATTTGTTTGTTTTCCCTTTTTTTTTCATTTGCATCGTTGGTGCACGTGTGATGCATTTCAAAGTAAAGACAAGGCAGCAGTTTCAAAAAGCTGTTCTTTCCCCTAAATCTTCTTCCTAAAACTCCCCTTGGCATCCGCCATCTCCTCCTGGCAGGTGAGAGACCCCGAGAGCTGCCCTGGCCGCATGTGGGCCAGCACGCACCAGAGAAGGGAATGGGGCAGACGGGGTCCTGTGGAAGGGAGGGCCCCTCCCTCTGTCACAGTGAACATGCAGGGTCACAGTTCTGTTTAAGGTGGAAGCTTTATTTGATTCCTTGAGTCGAGTCCTGGGCAGAGCAGGGGAGAAGAGACCCTCTCCCTCACCTCCCCCTTCATTTTCACCTCCCACATCCTCCACCCATTGAGACCACTAGGGTCCAAAATGGTACCAGGAGATCAGGCAGTCGGAATAACTGAGCTGGGTTGGGTGGGAAGCTTGACTGTTGGAAGGAGAGGGGCTGAAGGCGGGTGGTGGTGGGCAGGTGGGGAGCTTGGGGTCCTGAATTTAAAAGAATGGACAGATAGAAGCTGAGAAAGGTAGCTGTAGGCTGGTCGTTTCTGCTGGGCACAAGTCTCCCCAGGGATGTGCTTTTCCATTCTTTGTCCTTCCTTGTAAGGAGAGACCCTGACATTCCTTGGTAACTGCAAGTGGTGCCAGTAAGTGAAGTTGGCTGTTGTGTCCGTTACTTCCTCAGGAATTTTTTTTTTTTTTTTTTTTGCCTTCTTTCAATGTGGTTTTAAATTTGGGGACTGAGAATAACCTGAATGTCCAACAGGCCAAGGTATGTTTACACCTCCAGAGTGACGTGCACACCAAGAGGCAGCCCCACAGCCTCCCTCTTGTGAGCCTGTGGGTCAGTGAGTGGGGCCCAAGATGCTTGAGAGAGAGAAGTCATCCTAAACAGGTCCCAAAGTTTGAGGCAGACTGGCCAGGACTGTGCCCAGGCAGAAGCGTGAGTTGTCCACAGGTGAGGTCTCTGACCTTCCTCCCTCAGCCTCAGCTCTCAGCTCCCAGCCCAAAGTTAATGTCGGTGTCCTGTCCCAGCGCCCACCACCCCAACTCCCCCCAGGTCCGCCCTCTCTTGTCCCCATTGCATGTCTGGCTTCTGAGTTTGCCCCTCCCCCAGCACAGAGACATGTGTCCCCTTGTCCCTCTTGCCCACCTCCTGCGCGCAGCCTCTGGCCCAAGGCCATGTGTCCACTACAGTACAGGAGTTGCCTAGCCCCTCAGTGGATAGCTCAGCCCTCACAGTCTAGCCCTCTGGGACGGCCCTGGGCTCCCCCACCCTCCCAATTCTGCCTCCATGAGCGGTCAGGGCTCCCTGGTCCAACCAAGGCCCTGTGGGTGCCCCACGAGAGAAGCCACAAGTGATGATTTCCCAAATGACCTCTCCTCTAAGAGCCGAGTCCTGCTGATGTTTCCAGAATCCTCAACAATGCTGGGATGAGTCCAGGGATTAGCAACCCCTGCTTTGACCTAAAAGGGAAAGCCTCATTTTTCACCTGTCTTCTTTCTCAGGACTAAGGGGGCACTTCTTTTGGCATCACAGGATGCAAAGTCAAATATTTAACCTAGTGAATGTTAAGGTTGATCATTACTAATCAAGGACAAACTTTCCTGCCTCACAGCGAGCCCAGGAGGGAGAGGAGACGCAGGGAGGCACTCTGCAGGCAGGAGGCCGTAGACACTCCTTTCTCGGTCCTGGACCACAGCTCTTCAGGAATGGGCCACCCCAGTGAGCAGTCTCAGCCCAGAGGCCTCTGAGAGGCCTTTCTGTGAGTGTATAACCTCCAGGTACCACAGTCTCCACCAGCCCTCAGAGAGGACCCTGCTCCAGGCAGATCTGACTCCTTCTGAGCCTTTCTTCTTGCTCCCAATTCTCACCAAGATCTCCTCTCAGCCCCTCACTCTTCCTGTCAGCTCATAGGACGGGCTCCTGAGGGCCTCGACCCCTCAGCCCCTCCCTTTTTCTTTATACTGTATGTGGAGTGTTTATTTGGGATTTGCAGTTGTTTATCTTTTGTTTGTGTATTTTAAGAGTACAAGATGAAGGAGGAAGCCCAGGTATAAAGTCCCAATTACTGGGGGGAGGAGAGAAACAACGCGGTTTACCTGTAACTTCCAAGGGGATGAGGAGACCCTCAGGGCCAGTGGCTGGAGGGTATTCCCCGGGTGTGGACGTGCCGGGGGAAGCATCCTCCATGGCTGCTAATATTCTTGGTGCTTCCCCTGCCTCTTCGATGGCTGGAGCCCACAATGCTGCTCCCTTCTCCTCCCATCACCTCACCCCCACGGGTAGAACAAACAAGAGTCTTATTTTACAGAGTGGGAAGCTGAGGTACAGCCACAGGGGACGCTGAAGAGGCCTCTCCTGAGAGAGGCTGCCCCACCCCGAGCCTCTTCTCCTCATGGTGCTCGGAGGGTGGCCAGACCCTCCACTGCGAAACTAAATGACTCTTCCTCCCGTTTGGAAAGGCCGCTCTGCGGTGAAAGTTTCAGACATTCAAGGGAGACCATTTTTTTTGTAACTATAAATCTTTGCTCCCAAATACAATTATTTGTTTTATTAGGGGGAGTATCCAACTTTATAAAATATATAGGATTTTGGCTTATAAAAATAATACCTACTCATTAGAGTCCCAGTTAAATTTCTTGAGTAGACCAGTGACCACCCCAAAGCAAAACAAAACAAAACAAAACAAAATCCCTAATGAATAAAAAGAGATTTCTGTTTGTATTGGCAGAGATAGTGAGGTGGGCCATGGGCCCGGGGGTCCTTGGTCGGCAAGCCCACCTTCCCTCCCCTCCGCCTCTGTTACTGCTGTCCAGTCCTGGCTTTCCGGGCTGCCCCTGGTGTTGGCGAATCCTACACAGTTCTCATCAGTCAACTTCCCCCAAACTGCAGGGAGAGCCTGTTAGGGATGGGTCGTGGAAGGACCCAGGTCCTCTTCCCCGAGAATGCAAACGTTCATGGCAAATAGGTGTATGCAGCTCATCTTCCACCGGTTTCTTTATCTGGAATTAGAACTTCTTCTGTTAGTATCTTTGCTCTTACGATGCAAGCACATTTTGGAAGGGCTGCCTTACAAAAGTAGAATTCAAAACAGGGCATACAGTTAAAGAGCAATGCAAAAGACGCTTAAGAGACTGAGACCACTTTACCAAATAGGACTATTGAGCGCAATTCAGGCACACGGCTGAGTTGGGATAGTGTCCTCGTGTGTTCTTCTTCCCTCTTCCTCCCCCAATATTCCCGTCAGCTTGTTGGCTCATTAAACTTTCCGTTCTTTAAAAAGAAAAGCTAGTTTACCTCAAAGAATCTTGTTTCCATTTGGAAACCAATGGCTTTGTGTTTTAGAGTGGATGACCCTCCTCTCCATCACTGCCTGCCTGGGCCTGGTGTCCTTGAGGCCCAGGGTCTGGCTTAGTCACATGTTGGCTGTGCTGACCAAGAACAGGAACCCCAGGCCCTGAGATGGGAAGGAAGAATTGGATGCAGCTGCCCTCCTCCCCACTTTAGCTTGTAGAGACCAGCCTATTTCTTCCATCAGGGTCCTGCCATGTTACCATAGCAACCAGCAACTCCAGGGTACCGCAACAGACAATGGCTTAGTGAGCCAAGGCGTGGAGGGAGAGGAGTTTGGCCTGGTCAGATGACCCAGAGTGAAGTCTCAAACACTAGAGGAAAGGGAAGGAAAAGGAAAGATGGATGGGTGGTTTAAAGAACAGGCAGGGGCCTTTGAGGATCAGAAAGAAGCCACCGAAGGGTGGTCATTCCTGCTCCAGTCACCCCCTTCCCGCTGCGCCCCACTTCAGTTTCCATAAAGCTCCCACCTTGAACACTGACCCTTTGTTAGAACAAAGCAAAACATATCTTTAGACAACAGTGTTATAATGAGCCTCAAAGATAGGTGGATGAAATCTATTAGAGGAAGGGGTCTTCTGGTTTTGATTTTTAAAGAAGAGTATCCTAGTAAGATTAAAAAAAAAAGATTTTAAAAAAAAGTTTTTAAAAAGGAAACCTATGCTATTTAAATTGGAGCCCAGTTGTAACTTGGTAAAGGCAAGCTTCTGTACCTTTGTTATAATTAATTGTATACCTGTGTATGTAAATATAAGGCATTCCTATTTTGCAGTTCAGAACAAAAAAAAAACCTATTTGTAATATAGAATAAAGTTTATTAAAAAATAATAAAACTGCAGTTTGGGATTTGGGATCTTTATGTGTCTGGCTGGAAGGGGGAGGGAGATGGGAAGGGGGAGAGGCCATAAGTAGGCGGTGGTGGCCTCTACAGTGTGGAGTTATGACACCTTCTCTCTCCAGCTACGTGATGTCTAACTCAAACAGCCAAGATGCATCCTTTTACTTAAGGCTCTGTCCTCAGTTCTGAAGCAGATGTCTCTGGAGGCGGAACGCTTCAAGCTAGGAGAGCAACCGTACTCCCAGTCAGTGCCGCCAGCAGACAGCACTTTAGTACGGAGCCCAGACAGCCTCTGACTCCCTCTCAACACAGCCCTCCAGGCCCACGCTCTGGAGAGAACACCAAGGTCACCATCCCTGCTTCAAGTCTTGGCAAGCACCACCGAAGTGTGAATGTTTTATCAGTTCTCCTCCTCCATTTCGATAGAGGGTGGCAATCTTGGCCCCGGTTGTGCCTATAGGGTAGAAATAGGATGGGGAGAAGGAAAATAAAAAGGGTGGCAGGGGAGGTAGGGAGCAGCGGAGAAGACGGCACGTCTGCCCAGCGCACACTTCTGTCTATGGCCCAGATCTGTAGGCTGAGGGAAGGGAAGCGAACGCAGATGCAGCATGAGCCCCAGCCTGGGCCCAGGAAATCCGTGTCATGCGCTCTTCATCCAACTGGCTGCTGTGGGCAGACGCTTTCCCTCTCGAAGCCTCGGGTCAGCAGATGGAGAAGGCTGAGTGATATATCTCCAGGAAATCCCAATCTTCTTATTTAAAATGAAAACCATGAGAGAAGAGATTCAGGAAGGAAGCAGAATAAGGAAGGAGAGATAGATACTCCAAAAGAGGATGATGAAGGAAGGAAGGGATGCAGGAAAGAGGAGAGTGGAGGAGATGTAAGACAGACCCTGGGGCACCCAACAGCTGATAAAACTTCAGGCAAATTCTACCCTCCCCTACTGCCTGCTGCCCCTCAACCACCAACCCTTAAGCTCCTAGAATTAGTGACCGCAAGACCTAGCACAAACTGAATGGATTGAAATCAACCAGAGTGGGTTTTCTTAGTAGTTCAGATTCACAAGGAAAGTATAATTCATGAACAGGAAGATCTTTTTCCCTTCTCCTGAATAGCAAGGCAAGACGTGTGATCTTGCTCAAAAGTTCAGATTGGAATTCCACATACCATCAAGTTCCTGTTGTGTCCTCAGACCCCTTTACCTATATGGTCCCATGTTTTATCACGATCAACAAGCATGACCTTGAGCAGATCACCTCTCTGTAACTTTTGTCTCCTTATCCATAAACTGAAGACAGTTCTAACTGCACTATGAAACCCAGGACATGGTGGGGACGGCTGATTCAGATAACTAAAGTGAAAAAGACCTCATGCACTACGAAGGGTCGTACATGCATGGAGTACTGTTATTAATCATCAAAATGACATTGTACAAACAATAGAGTGGATTGGACCTGGGCCCTCAATAACAAATTTAGAGTGGATGCTGTATGAGTCTGCTCGGCTGCCATAACAGAATATGAGACTGGGTGGCTTAAACAACAGGTACTTATTTTCTCACAGTTCTGAAGCTAGAAGTCCAAGATCAAGGGGCCGGGGTTGGTTTCTGGGGAGACCTGTCTTTCTGGCTTGCAAACAGCCGGCTTCTGTGTCCTCACATGGTTCCTCCATGCACACATGCCTGAACAGAGATCTGCTGTCTCTTCTCCTAAGGACACCAGTCTTATCAGATTAGGGCCCCACTCTTACGACTTCATTTAGCTTTAATTACCTCCCTAATGGCCCTTCTCCAAATACAGTCACATTGGGGCTTAGGGCTTCACCATATGAATTGGGGGGGACACACAATTCAGTCCATAACAGACACCTTATGTATTCATTGCAAAAAAGTAAATATATAACACCTTATGAAATATGCATATTTTTTGATCGTTAGACTATGAGATTATTCAAGGCAGAGACTGTATCTATCTCAGTTGAGTTTGTTACCCAAGCTGAACGAGTGTCCAGCACAGAGCGAGGGCTCAGTGAATCATGAATGGATGGAGGGAGGGACAGAGGGAGCACGATGAGGAGAAAGCAATCAGCTACAAAGTTGGTCATTGGGTCATCTCCCCCAATGTGACCAACATGCTCACCATTATTTCCCATATTAGGCCACACCCCCTCCCATGAATATTTTATCTTTAGGAAACTAATTCTTGAGTTGCAGCCAGTGGCTGTCTTTTGCAGGTGAAGAGAGCAGTTGTTGTGGTCAAAACGTCTCCCTGGATTGGTAGAGCTGCTCCTCGTCAAGCAGGGTAAATGGAGGCAGGTGTAGGTCACTTCCACACCAATCACCTTCTCTAAACCTGTCCTGCTTTTGTTTTACTAAAACTCCCACTTTTGAACACTGACTTGAGGCCTACAGGTCTGCTGGGATTATCTGCTAAAGCTGAAGGCAGGGGTGTGAGGTTGGGCCCATGCACAGGGCTATCTGGCAGATTGTGTCACTCTCCAACAGTATCCACATGCCCTCCCTGAATGAGCATTATGGTTTCCCACCCCAGTAAAGGTAGGCTAGCCAAGCCATTTGCTTTGGGCCAAAAATACAAGCACTAGGGATGTATGTCACCTGCAGCACTCCATCAGCCTGGACCACAGAGTGAGGACAATGATGACACAGAGCAGAGCCACCAGATGACCCTGATGGTTATGTAGTGTGAGTTAAAAATAAACCTTTGGTGGGAGGGCTGTTTGTTACTGCAGCATAACCTAGACTACCCCAATTGCTACAGGGCACAAGAAATTTAACCTGACCAGTAAGTAGCCCTTTAGTTGACAGGTGAGGTATGAAATCTCACCTTTCACCTTCAGAGAATTATTCTTTTGACCTAAGTCTTTTTTTGAAAGACATTATTGGCTAATCACACTCAATCTAAATCATTTTGTGGAAGTTCCTAATTTTCCTGAACTGGATTTTGGACAGATTAGGGAAGACTCAGAAAAAGCAAGAACAACTCTGTAGAAAACAGGAAAGAAGGAAGTGGAGGGGAGGGGAGGTTATGAGTGGAGAGAAATTCGGAGGAGTAAGAGGGTCAAGGTGGACAGCACATTTGCCAGCTCTGGGCTGGAAGTTTTCTGCCTGGTCCTCACCCAGCCTGCCTATGGTGGTGGAGAGTTTTCAGCTGGGGCAGAAGTCCCAGCACCCACACCCCACACTGCCCTCAGGAGAAGCTGTATTTCCCATCTAGGGATGAATCCAACCAAGGTCATTTTAAAACATAACCTATGGTTTTCTGTATACTTAGATTTTGGTCAATGATCAACTTCCAAGAAAGCAGAGAACTCATCCTTTCCAGGAGTACAGACCACATTCTCAACACAGGTCCTTGCTCAAGATGGCAGCCTCTTTAGGAGGCCAGAAATGACAGTTCCTCGTGATGCTTAGAAAGGTGCATCCACTCACAGATGCTGCCTTTTCTCGGCAGCACCTTTTGCTGCCTGATTCTAATAAAGATCTGATGGCCCCTCGAAGATACAGGCAAGGGAGGAACTCATGCCCCTCAACAGAAGGGGGGCCCTTCTTGCCTGTGTACCACATTGGAATACAGACCTGGGCAGCTGCTTCCCCGCATTCCGAGTCCCCCAACCATTGCCCGAGTAAGCCTGTCTAACCCTAGGGATGCAAAGGCAGGGCCTAGGGGGACAGGAAGCTGGCAGGTCACTAGGGATGCGCTCTCAGCCTCATTCACCAGGAACACATCCTGTTTCCACAACTAAAAGGACCGGATCATGGTGTCCCCCTCAGGTGTGCCTGCCTGCACTGCCCCCAACTCCACACTGCCTTTCTCATTCCTTCTCCCACTGTAGTTTGCTTCTGCTCAATGAACTCCTGTGGGCAAGACAGGCTGATATGCCACAGGCTCTGAACTGTGTGAGCACCTCATCTGTACAGATAGCTGTGACTTTGATCCCCAAAACCAGTTTCCTGATCCCCCTTTTACAGCCTGGACATGTTCTCTGCATAGAGTAATGGGGAAGACCCTGCCCATCACTGCCCAGCACTGTTACCTTGCACACATTCCTCATTGCCTCCAAATCTTGGTTCTCTCATCTGTAAAGATGAGAATCATATCACCTTCCTCACAGAGAGATGTTGAGAGGGTCAAGCAAGGTAAGGGATACACGGCACTAAGAGCAAGTCTTGACGTCTTGTAAGTCTTTAGTGGATGGTAGGGTGTAGTATCGAGTGACAGCCTCCTGAAGGAAAAATCCCACGTGTTGTCTGGCTAGCCCTAGTTTGCGGACAGCACTCAGCACATTGTAGTCGCTCTAAAAATGTTTGCTAAATGAATGAATAAAGCAAAGTTGGTACAAGAATCTTTCAACTGCCCAAATCCTGAAATGGAAGTATAGACTATAGCTTCCCCATAAAATATAGGAATGGATAACTAAAAATGGTAAATGGCTGAGTTTTCCCCAAAAGCAGAGCCCGAGACAAGAGCTTGTGAGTAGGTGGCTTATTTGGAGATACGGTCCTGAGAAACAGAAGTTGGGGTAGAGGAATGAGGACAAGCCAGTTCAAGGGTATGTTATTAAGGTGGTCCTCACAGTGGACAGCGGGACTTAATCCCCCCTGGCCCTCTAGGAATGGTAGAGGGCCCCTCAGAACGTGTCCACTGGCTTCCATCCCCCACTGCTCAAAGGGTGCCAGTGGACTGTTCACACCCTCCACTTTTTTTTGCAAGTGTATAGGAATGGCTAAGTGGTTCCCCAGCCAGAGACCCCAGTGGTAGGAGCAGAGGAGCCCTGGAGCAGAAGGCAAGGGAGATGCAGGGTCTGTCCCCAAAGCAGATGCTGTCAGGCTCCATGTGCATGCCATCTAGTTGCTATGGCAACAGCTGGGGTTGAAAGGTGGGTCAAGAGGGTTTGACATGGGGCACAAGGGAAAACGACAGCACAATATGGAATCCTTTAAAACCCTTAAGAATTCTACAAAAGCAAGATTAAAGTCATTTCAAAAAGTATTTTCTTGGTAAGAGCCCTCGATTTTCTTCTACCTCTTCACTTTTCCCTTACTTCCATCACCATCTGCAGTCACTGCCTTTTCTCCTCCTTTCCACTAATCACAATGAAACCAAGTTTTTATTCCACCTTGAAAGTTATGACATATGAGATAAGGAAAGAATATCAAAGCAACCCCCAGACGTGGGTGTTGGTGAGGGTGGGACTTGCTCACTGGCTCTGTGACTCTCAGAGCGACTGTGTGATTGAAGGTTCCCCAGCACCTTCTGTCTACTCCTTGGCGCGGCACAATTAGCACCTGATCTGCACGGCTGTAGCCTCTAATTGCCCGCGATGTGCCGCTCGGCGCTTTAACAGAATCAGCGCCAATATGTACATGATAATTTTATTCCCTAATAATTTCACCTTTTTTATGTCCTGTCCCCTCAACTCAGTAATAAACCAGATCTTACGTTTCTTTTATTATGAACTCAAGGCTGGACACTTAGTAATAAGATAAATGCCTGTTGTTTGCTCTAAAACTGGGCCACAAGATCCGGCAACTGAAGAAGATCACGTGATGAAACCAAACTGATCCTGCAGACAAGGTTTTCTAAATGACCTTAGTCTTCCGTAGCCTATCAATTAAAAAGTTAGCTTCCTTCAGAAAATGTAGTGCTGATAGGGTATTGGAGGAGATAAAGAAGTGAATACAAGGGTTGGGAAGGACTATAACCCTGTGACAGAGGGTCGTTATCTCCCAGGTCACAAAGGACTTCCTCCAAGACACGATTTCATAAAGTGAGTTGATATATTTATACTACTTACATACATTACCTCATTCAATTCTCAGGACCCAGTGTTAGACGGTAGTTGTCATTACTATACCCATTTTACAGATGAGTACACTGAGGCTCAAAGCAATAAGAACTCCAGTCCCAAAAATGGCAAGTGACAGAGGTGACAGAGCCAGGATGCGAGCCTAGGTTTCTCTGATTCCAAACCCTATGCTCTTCATGACTGTGCTATTAACAACAAAGTCCAAACAAAAAGTCTCTCTCTGTGTCTCATTGATGGCTTGATTGATTATCACCACAGCACCAGAAATGCAAAGGCCATTGCAGAGAAAATGAGCAATGGTAGGCGTTGGGTTACAGCTGTGAACTAAAGCAGAGAGAGAAGAATAGAAATTGAACGGGAATTTGGCCAGAGGATTTAGGGACTGCCACTCACGCGGGTGAGACGCTGGCAGGCTTCCTGGCGGGACACACAATAGTTACAGAGGAGTCTGGGTTCAAATCTCCAATACCATACTCAGCTGTATGCGGGTGACCTTCAACAAGTTGATTGACGTCGCTATGCCTCTCCTCTCATCTGTGAAATGGAAATCGTTTGTGAGAACGTTGTGAGAATTAGGTGTGATTATCTGCACAACATCCGACACACAGTATGCACACCTCAAGAAAGGTAGCTATTTTTGCGTGTCACTGACTTATCATTGGAAACATGCTCCCTGTAGCTTTTTTTTTTTTTTTTACCCTGGACGTGGCAGAGGCCACAGCTAGAACCAGGGGGAGGGAGGGCATATTGGCAGCCATCCCTCCTCCCCACACAGGCACATCTTCCCAGCTGCGGGAAGGCCAGTGCCTGTTCCCTCAGTAAGCGGTCTGCTCTCAGTCCAGGAGCTGTTTGGAGGCCCTGCTCTGAATTTGCTCCCTGACGAGCAAATTTCATAAAAGGGCCAAGTGCAGACACAGCCCAGACAAGGGAGAAGCAGGGCAACTTCGTGCCACTTCACCTCATCCAAAGGGGTGTCCTTGTTACGTCGTTCTGTCGCTGCCCCCCAGGGAACTCCATGGAACCCCTTCCATCTGGTGTTTGGGTCCCGTGGCTCAACTGGCCTCTTCGGTCTTGGTTCCCCGGAACTCACTGACAGAACCCCACAGACTCGCTACCACTGAGGCCCAGCTGCCAGCGCTCAAGGCATAAACAATCGTGACCTCTGCCTTCCCTCACACCCCGCGGGGAGCCTAAAGGGGCCTGCCTAAGGTCTCCACAAGCGAGTCCCTCGTCACCGGCACCCTGATTGGCCTTCCCTGGGGGCCCTGAGTCAGATCTGAGGCCAGGCTGGAGGAAAGAGCCGGCCCCAGTGAGTTATGAGGCTGTAATTCCATCAAGGGCTTCTGGAGAAATCGTAAACTCATGTCCCGAGTCTCCCCGTCCCCCGGGCCCCTTTTCTCCCCAGAGTGATTTATGAGCCTGTAATTCTGAGGCGGGGCTGCTTCTTATGTCACATAATTCAAATATTTTCCTAAAGCAACATCGGTGCCTCTCTTGGCTTCCAGCCGCCTCCCTCAGAGCTAAGGAGCAGTGGCAGCACCGTCTAGTGGCTGGAGGCCAGGCGGGCTCCTGGGTGGAATTACCTGCCACACCACTTCCTCTGTAAGAGGAAGGGGACATCTGCCTGGAGGTGGTGTAGAAACCCAAGTCATGCCTGAACCCAAGAAGGTATGAAGGGCCTCTCTGGGGTTTCAAGGACATGCAGATGTGGGCCCAGAGGGACTTACAAAGCTGTGATTTCCGTGGCTCTGCAGATTCAGCTGACAAGCATTTCTTGAGCCCTGGCTGGTGTGGCGCTCATACAGATTCTATGAGTCACAATGCCAAGCCCAGTCTTCTTTCTGTGGCCATGTTTTTGCCCTTCACATCCCTTCAAATACTAAAGACTGTGTAAATGTTTCCACCATCGCCACAGCCCCTCCTGGCTCAGCATACCGCTCTGAGGCCAATGGAACAGACCATTATAGCTCATGTTCGTGCTTTTCTCTCTCTGACATGGTAGTTGATCTGTCTCTCCCATTAGAATATAAACCCCGGGAAGGCAGGGTCTTTCTCTGGTTGGGCTCTGCTGTATCTTCAGCATCTAGAACAGTGCCTGGTCCCCAGCAAGGCTCTGGAAATGTTTGTTGAGTGAAGAATGAATGAAGGAACGAACAAATGAGTGAACATGTGAGGCAGTGAAATGGTCTACAGCGCTGACTCCAGCAAAGGACAGTGAAGCAGAGGTTTGCCTCAAGCCCTAGCCCCAAGCGTGAGCACGAAGGGTGGTGAGGCTGGTACCCAAACCCTCCTGCCGTCTTTTCCTTATTGCTAACTTTGCTTTGGGTGGAGACCCATAGACAGAGCATCGTATTGTGGAAAAAGAGGGTGACTTTCCCGCAGCTAGCACTGGGACAGGGCTGGAGAATGGAACTCCTAAAGGGTAATGCACCCTGCCAGCTGTGCTGAAGTCCTCTGGTCAGCCTGCCTCTGTGTCCTTCATGGGAAACCGCAGTGGTGATGTGCCGTCACTGGGTCTCCAGGGCATCTCGCCCTGGGATAGGGACAACAGCTAATGGCTCCAGCTCTGTAGAGTAGTGGCCACCCTCTCCAGCCCAGACTCCTCCTGGGGCCCAGCATCCTCCCCACCTTTCTGCCTTCTGCCTGTGCCTGGCTTTTCCCTTTAAGATGTGTTTGTGTTCTCCTTGGTGGCAGCTGGTAACTATGGAAACTACAATTAGGCTGTTTTGCTCGATGTCTCTAAAAATTGCCAAGTGCAGGCAGCAGCGGTCCCTGACTTACCAGGGACCCACCCCGAACTCTTCCAGAGGTTCTTTTGGGACACAGCCTTCCAGCATTTAAGAAAATGCTCCTCAAGCTGCCTGATGAAAGACTAGTTTCTCTTTGTAGAAATTTCCAATTCATCACAGTCCCAGGTTTTTGTAAAATACGATGAAAACAAATTAGAAAAATGAAAAGAAAAAAAAGATATACAACCTACAAGCCCTAATTTTATAATAGTAAATTCAACAGATATAAGAATGTTCCTTCTAATAGCTATGAAAGTTTCTCAGCGCTTACTCTTGATTTCCATAATGTATCATCAGTCAGTCAGGCTCCAGTCACGGACCACATTTGAATAGCTCTGGCCTAGAACCCCAGGAAGACAGCCTGGAACACCACCCAAGGCCTCGCCCCAATCCAAGCGCCTCTCTCTCCAAGCCTGCTGCCCCAACCCAGCTTGGGCTTGTGCCCAAGGGTGCCTCAGAGGGAAGGCGGAGCTTCTCAGGGGAACACTGACAGCCCATGGAAATGTCTGCACTTGAACTTGAGCAAATGTATGTGAGGGAAGCCGCCGCAGAGGCCTTGCTGTGCCTGGAAGTGCTCCCCAACACCAGGAATCTGGGGCTTGACTATCCAGCCATGAAAGGTTGTCCAGCCACTCTGGATCCTGGTGTGGGATCTGATGGCACAAGTCAGGGGTCACTCAGAGGAGATCCGAGGAGTTTGCACTGTCCTACAACTCGCCAAATCATCCACCCCCCCCCCCCCCCAACTTTCTCCATGCCGTCTACTAGAACAGAAATTGCTGTTTGCATGACCTGGATGGACATTCGCCCTTTTTCTACCTGACCTCTGAGTCTCCACCCCTTTTAAGAAGCTGAAGTATACTTTTTGTACAGCAAAGTGCACAAACATGAAGAGTACAGATCTATTTACTAGGAGGGGGCATGAGGGACTTTGGTGGGAGATGCATTCTATACTTTGATCTGCCCTTCCTACCAAGTGCTAACTTTCCCTCACCCCCGAGCTAGTTGCTATTCTGATTTTTATCACTATAGATTAGTTTAATGTGAACTTCATATAAACGGGGTCAAACAGTATATATCTTTAGTTTTTTATCTCTTTCACTCAATTTAATGTCTGTGAGGTTCATCCGTGCTGTGGCCTGGTATCACTGGGCTCTTTCTTATTGCTGTGCAGCAGAGCTTTGCTGCTGGGAACATTCTTGTACAGCTGCATTTGTGCACATGTTATTTCATTACTTTCAGTTAAATATCTAATAGAGTAATCGCTGGGTCAGAGTATGCATGTGTTTAGGTTTTTAACTAGACAAGGCAAAATAGTTTCCTGAAGTGGTTGAACACATCCCTACTTGCATCAGGAATGTCTGAGAATTCAGGTTACTCCACATCTTTGCAAGACGTGGTTTTGTCATCCTTTTCATGTCAGCAGCCTTTCTGGTGGGTGTATAATGGTGTCTCAATGTGGTTTTAACTTGCATTCCTCTGATGAAAAATGATGTTGAGGACCTTTTCATATGATCGTTGGCCACCTGGATATCCTCTTTTGTAAAGTACCTGTTAACTCTTTCACCCTTTTAAAAAACTCAGATTCTTTATCAGATGCGTTGTAAATATCTTCATCTGGTCTGAGGGTTGCCTGTTCACTTTCTAAATGATGACTTGGATGGAAAAAAGATCTTATTTTAATGTAGTCCAATGTATCGCTCTCCTCTTTTATGGTTAGTATTTCTGTATATTATTTAAGAAATTTTTGCATGTCAAAGATATTCTTTTTTGCATGAAGATACCTTTATGTTTTCTTCTAGAAACTTTCTGAGTTAATTTGGGGCTGTTATATTACTGCTGTTGGTTTTCATGTTTTCACAAACGGGATGTTGCCTGCTTGCACTCAGAGGCTTTCTCAGCAAAAGGAAAACAGAGCCTCGGAATATATAACTAAGGCAGAAATGACTGCCTCGTATGATTCTGGTAGGCCCACCGGGTTGAGCTGACTCAAAGCCATGTGGGAGCCAGAGGACAACACAAAAGGAGACCCCAGTGTCCAACCCTCCTGCTGAGATGGGACCACACCTCCCTCTTGCCCTTGACCTGTGCCACACTTTTCGGGTGATCTAATTGATTACTAATTATTGCTGTTGTAGTTAACTGGCAAGACATGTACATGACACCCAATTCAAGAGACACAAAAGGGCCTCCATCCGTCCCATGTTCCCAGCTATTAGTTCCCTTCCCCAGGGGCAGCGGCTCCCATTGTCCATCCAGAGACAGCCCATGCCTACTTTGTGATGCAGTGATGCAGTTTGCTGCTTGCAGGAACACAGGCTTGAGCTCAGTAAACAGTGGCATGAGTATCCAAAACCTGTCTAGCTACATGTCAAAGGTCCAGAAGCAGGGTTTTTTTTTGTGGGGGGGGGATGGTGAGTATTTTCTCAAAGGAAAGAATGACAGTGGCATGGGAAAAAAGAGAAAATAAGACAAGAGGGTGGGAATGAAAGGAGGAGAGAGACTGCTCCACCTTCCCAGCTCTCTCCCAAGGCTGGGTCCGGGTAGAGAGCACTCTGCTGGTTCTCAGGGACCAGCCCGGCCTTGGCTGGTGATGCGTGGAAGCCACCTTCCCATGAGCTTGGGCCTGGACCTCGTCTACTGCATCAGTGGCTCTCCCACCACTGTGCTGGGGAGCTCACTGGTCCACATTGTGCTCCTGGAAACCTTGGAATTATCTGAAAGTTTCTTCTTCTTTATTTCTTAAATATAATTACTATATAGACCAGAATCTCTTTCCACACAATTTCACTGAAAGGCCAACTCTGGCTTCTGGAACTAAGATACTAGCCTGCCCGGGCAGTGTGGGATGAAAGGGAGGTATAGAATGAAGCCAATTTTCTAATCATGGGTATGTGAAAGCCTGGGCACATTTTGGGGCAAGGCCACTGGGAGAGGCAACCCACCCAGCCCTGGTCACTGGAATGTGTGGGAATGCAGGAGAGGTGCAAGAGGTACATGGTGGATGGATTCGTTCAGGCCAGTCCTGCACCTGCTGCCAACCCCAGACACTCTCCTAACAAAGGCTGTGAGCTTAGAGACAGCCACAAAAAGCAGTCTGGCTCCCAACTCTACTTCTGGTGGTCAACTCAGTAGGGAGGAAGTTTGCCTGCGTCTCCCCCCGCTCCTGCCTAGAACCAGTTTTATGAGGGGGCTACGCCACAGATAGAGTCAGCATTGGCTATACCTTCACACCAAATGAAAGATCCTCACCGTTCTGGGCATAGAGCAGACCTCTAGAACATAGAAGGCCTGGTCCTTGCCCTTCAGAGCTTACAGAATAACTAAATAGACCATATTTAAACCGATGACTTAACCACCCTTTTATGATGGTGGAAAGGAATGCTACAAGACAGTTCATGATTAATTGCTAAATGAGCAGTAAAAGTGTAATTGCCGTAGGAGCCCCATGGATGGAGCAGAGGGCAGAGGCTTTCAGAGGAGCTGAGATTTGAGATGAGTCTTGGAGGGTGGATACGTTGTAAAAAGAAGGGAGGAAGATGATTAAATCACATCAGAGAAAATTGGCAGTCACCTCAGAGCTCAGAGAACCTGTCCCCTGCCCACTCATGGCCCCCTGACATCTGGGAGAAGTCGAGATCTTGCTCAAGATCAATAGTCGGGGCAGGTCAGGTGTTGTTTCCAGTTCTCTGTGTTGACTGCAGTTACGGCCCCTGGAGTCTTCCCCTCTCCCATTGGCGCATTATGTCACCCACCCCCTGTAGTAGTCCAAAAGGCAGTGGCAGGCAGGCCGCCATCCTGGAGGTCGTGACAAGAGGAGGGGGCATCAGCCAAGCCCTAGTGCCAGTGTCTGAGTCTTCCCCCCACTTCCTCGGCCATCTGACGGCATCGCAGCCTTCCCCTCTTCTCACTTGCAGGCGGCTAAGTGGCATAAACTGTTTTTGCTGCTCCTTTTTTCTTCTTGTGCCCCCTCACTTCCAGGGGAAAAAAAAACAAAAGACAGAGAAGAAAATTGTTGCTAATGTTTCCTTCCCTGCCTCCATTAGAGCTGGCACTCATAAATATTGAAGAGTCAAGCTCCGCCAACCTCGGCGAGGACCTTTGTCTGGTGGCTGTTCATTCTCTCTCCCCCGTCTCCCGGGCAACCCCTCCCTGGAGGTGTGAGGGAAGGACCCTGCCCCAGGAAAGCCAGGGAGGCAGGCTGGGGCTGCCTGAGAGCTGGGCCACAACGAGGGGCCGAGGTTCTCCTCCTATTGGGGTGGCAGGGAGCCCAGAGGAGCAGTGCTCCAAAAAGGCTGCAGCCCCTCAGGGGGCACACCGGGATCCTGACCTCAGGGAGGCAGAGGACAGGGTCAGAGCCCTTGAAGGGGACCTGGGGTTCTCTGGAGGACATTTTGGGAAACAAGTTACTAAAATCAAAGGGCCCTGATATAAGAAAAAATGAAACTTGCTTGTATCCCCCACCGCTCCCACTGACTCACACTGATCCTGCGGTAAAGTGACAGGACTCCGGAGGTGCTGATGACCTCGACTGTTCTAAGGCCCTAAGAGACGACACCTCGTTACCCAGGGAGTAGGGGGCTGAACTGCTGTCACCCAGGCCTCCTCAACCCACAGACCCAGACAGAGAGGCCAGTGCAGGAAGGGCCCTGTCAGTGTCCTGTCCTCTCCATGTGCACAGATGGGAGGGGCTGGCAGACTCAGGGTAACTAGAGTTGGCAGCACCCCCACACCCCTCCCCAGCTCAACGTGACTCCCTAGTCCTTCCACTCATGCACTCGGGATTTCCCACTCCAAAAACTCCACACCCTCTCCAGGTCCTCTCCCAGGTGTTCCGGAGCCTGGTGTGGGCCCTCCAGACCAGAGCACATCCTGGAGGGCGGGCATGGAGCTGTCAGGACACATGCCAGACACACACCAATAATGCAGTGGCCTGGCCAAAGCTTGTGCCCACAATAGCTTAGCACGGATCACCATATAAATTGGATTTTACTGCCATTTCCCATTTCCCATTTCCCCTTCCTAATTGACCTTTCTACTTCCCTCTGCCCCTGTGAACCTCTCTTTCAAAACTCTTCTACTTCCGGAGGAAGAGAAGTCCTTTCTGTCTGGACTCCAGGTCTGCCCGACCCAGCCATAGTTTTTCTTTTCTCTCCTGTCTGATCCCAGACGGTGACCCCTGCGTGGTGCCTGTGGCCTGGACCTGAGCTGGCCTGATCCGCCATCCTTGATGCCTTCCTGTTTCCTGAAACACCCCTGTAGTCCGCTTTGGCATTGCCAGCCTGCCACCGTCTATCTTCTCAGCCTGGATGGTCTTCTTGACGCAAACCATAGCAGTTTGGGTGCTTCACCCTAGGCAGGCTCAGGTTGCCTGGATTGAGGAATGATCAGGAGGCAGAAGGACTTTATTTTTTTTTTTAGAGTATCCTTTCATTTATTTATTTATTGGTGAGGAAGATTGGCCCTGAGCTAACATCTGTTGCCAAACTTCCTCTTTCTTTTTTGTTTTCTTCCCAAAGCCCCCCAGTACATAGTTGTATATCCCAATTGTAGGTTCTTCTAGTTCCTCTGTTTGGGATGCTGCCTCAGCATGGCCTGGTGAGCAGTGCTGGGTCCACATCCAGGATCCGAAACAGCAAAACCATGGGTCGCTGAAGTGGAGCACGTGAACTTAACCACTCAGCCACGGGGCTGGCACTCAGAAGGACTTTTGCCACCCGCACCACCTTGGCCTCTCCAGCACCAAGCTACCTCACTGCAGTACTGATGCGGGCTCGGTGAGCCGAGGAGTCGAAAGAAAGATTTCTTGGACTCTCAAGGTCTGGCAGTAGTGCTCTTTTCTTCAGAGAATAGCATGGAGTAGCATGGGGACAGGACCCGTGAAGAGCTGCAATGGGTTGAAGGTAAGGTTAAACTTATAAGGCACAGGTACGTAAGCTATTTCTTTACAAGACAAAGGAAAGATCCTGTAAAAAAGTCATTAAAATGGTATCAGTGCATGTGGGATCTGGCTATGGGGTAGTCCTACAACTTTAGATAAGAATCAGATCGGATCATATCAAGACGTCCCATGCTTCCAGGAGGATGATATAGATCGGTATGTAGGGCAGGATGCCTTGGGCTTTTCTCCCTGGGACAGCCTTGATCCTCATCAGTACTAGCTATGGACTATCTCTGCTGTAGGAAAAGGAAGCTGGCTCTGAGTTTCAAATGGATGATTGGAGACTGGCACCAAGAGGAAGATGAGCGAGAAATGCAATATGATGAACACAGGCTCTGAGGGTTTCCCGTTCAGTGCCTTGTCTTTTCCTGGCTGCCAGGGGCTTTTGTATTCTCACCAAAAGACTGAAAACTGTCACTCAGACTAAGAGCCATGGTTTGACTCAGAGAAAAAACAAGGAGAGGCCTTGTCCATCGCCCACCACCTACCCCTTTTCTATTCTATCGTCTATAAGATGTTGAATGTTGAGTCTGCGAGTCAGGATCTGTGGAGGGAGTTTCAGCCTTGATCAAAAGAATGTCGGGCTCTCAAATCAGCAGCTTTTTATCTTGCTCACTGTTTGACAGCCAAATCAATTCTTCCTTTTTTGCAACAATTTCTGCTCTCACTCTGAGACAACAGCTCACAGCTGTTGGAGAGAGATGCTTTTCTCCTAAGGCCACATCTGTGATCTTGATTCGGGTTTCTTAGGAACAGGAGGAGAGGACCCTAACTGCTTGTGGTCATGCTGGCTTGGCTTCAAGAGTTGTGATGGCCCCAGCGAAGCCACGGAACGAAAAGATCTCTAGACAGTGAACAGTTAATGTCTAGGAGAGATTCACCTTAAAACAAGTTCCAGCAAACAAAGGAGCTGGAGAGAAGAAACAGTAACTGAGCATGTGCAAATTATTGGAAAAGGCAATGTATGCATTTAATAGAATAAAATTTATTAACATATCAAGTTTCCATCTCTCAACCTTCTGGATATCCAGACCTGGCTGTCTTTAACCTCCTGCCCTGACCCCCTGTGCACACACAGAAACCCTGAAGGAGAAATTGCCAGCAAGAATCAAAGAAGCTAGAGGCAGGGTGGGGACAGGAATGTTTGGCCAGAAAAGCTAAGATCATATGCAAATAAGAAACTAGAAAAGAGGGAGAAAGCCAGAGAGAGTTAAAAATGTCCTAAGGAGGATGGGGAGATGAGCACGTGAGTTCTGGAGAGGTCCATGCTAGGGGAGAATGGGACGCAGGAAGAAGAGCTCTCAAGAGCTGCTATGGGTTTGGGATTGTATTCCCTCGAATGTTCTTCAAGAGGTACAAGCAAAGTTCAGAATTTCTTTTAAATTGCCATTTGGCTGATGTCCGTCTATACCTCTTTAAATGCAATTCTGTACAAAGACTGAGCTATGAGGGTCCACAAGATTTATTCAGGTTACATATCAAGACTTATTTTGCACTTAAGGTGCAAATTCAACTGCAAATCAAATTACAGACTTTATCTTAGACTTGAAACTAGAGCAAAGGGCACCACTTCCCCCTGACTACTCAGTGACTGGAGTCACCCTGAGAAGTAGGTAGGGAGCTACTCAGGAATTAGCCAGAGGACAGAGCAGTTGCCTTGAACGAATCTGCGCTGATCAGGCACTGATATTCTCTCACTGCCCAAAACGATCCCATTTTCTCAGGAAAGTCAATTTACTGAGGTTGGGCTAAAGATGAATTTCTCAACTTCGTAAGGGATTGTTTTCTTTTCTGTTTAGAATCTTGATTCAGTGATCTCACATAATGCCACCTGAAACATTCTGTTCCAAACCCTCCATTCTCTTGCAAATTATAATACTGGCTTCATCATCATCTCCCTGATTTCTCTGACTTTAAGGTTGCAATGAATGAGCCACATGGGGCCTTGGGCTTTATTTTGGCTGCGGATACATTTAGGATGCATTTATCCCTTTATGAAATGAACAAGTAGTTTTGTCTTCAGAGTCTATTGTTGGTACTTGGTGCTTTAAAATAAAATTGTGGCATCCGACCTTTTTGAATGCAGTGAAGCTGGCATAATTATGAATTTACACAACAGTTCCAGCTGTGATATACAAGAACAAAAAATTTACAAAAGGACTCCTCTCTTACCTCAAGTTGCCCCATCTTATTTTGTCCCAAGATGTTCTTTTGTGAAAAAAGTCACACATAATCCAAAGGTGACAGAAATTCACAAGAAAGATAATACACTCTGCTAACTGAATTTTCCCATTAACATTTTAATAGGCTTGCATTATCATGTTTCTGTCCATCTGTCCATCACTCTATCCATCCATCAATCCATCTTATTTTATGTTACCACTTACCTTTATTTTTTTATTGAGATGTAATTGACATATAACATTGTGTAAGTTTAAGGTGTACAGCATGTTGATTTGATACATTTATATATTGCCATATGATTACTACTGTAGCATTAGCCAACACCTCTATTATGTTACATAATTATCACTTCTTTTTTGTGATGAGAATAATTAAGATCTAGTCTCTTAGCAGCTTTGAAGTTTATAATACAGTATTGTTGACTGTAATCGCTGTACTGAGCATTAGATCTCCAGGACTTATTTATCTACTAGTTGCAAGTTCGTATGCTTAAACAACATCTCCCAATACCACCCACCTCCCCCAGCCCCTGGTAACCACCATGCTACTCTCTATTTTCACGTTTGACTTTTTTAGATTCCACATATAAGTGATATCATACAGTACTTGTCTTTCTCTGTCTGACTTATCTCACTTAGCATAATGCCGTCAAGATCCACCCATATTGTCACAAGTGGCAGGAAGCCCTTCTTTCTCAGGGCTGAATAATATTCCATTCTGTCTTCTTTATCCGTTCATCCACTGACAGACACTGAGGTTGTGTCCACATCTTGGCTATTGTGAATAATGCTGTAATACATATGGGAGTGCAGATATCTCTTCGATATCCTGTTTCCATTCCATTCCAGAAGTGGAATTCTGGGTCATATGGTATTTCTTGAGGAATTTTTTGAGGAACTTCCATACTGTTTTCCATAGTGGTTGAACCAATTTACATTCCCACTCACAGTGCACAAGGGAGCCAAGGACACCCAGTGAGGAAAGGCCAGTCTCTTCAACAAATGGTGCTGGGGAAACTGGACAACCACAGGCAGAACAACAACATTGGATCCCAGTCTTATGGCACTCAGAAAATGAACTCAAAATGGTTTAAAGCCTTAAGCATAAGTCTTGATATTGTAAATCTTATTTTGAATGTGGAACCATAGAATAACTTCTCTAATTTAGCTTATTTTTGGTGCACTTCAAAGTAAATTGCAGACGTTTGTACAATCTCCCTAAATACTTCAGCATGGATGTCAGTTACTAGATTTCAAGATTTGTTACAGATTTCTTCTATTTTGAGGTAAAACTTACGTACAATAAAATGCACAAATCTTCAGTGTTCATTTGCTAAGTTTTGACAAATGCATACACCTGTTGTACCCCAAATCCATGTGAAGATATAGCACTTTAACTTCAACCCAGAGAATTCTCTAATGCCCCTTCCTTGTCAATTTTCTCACTCTTATCTCTCAAGGCAGCAATCATCCTGATTTTTTTCTGCCATAGATTAGCTTAGTTTGTTCCATAATCTCCTATAAAAGGAACCGGACAGTATACTCCATTTTATTTTAATTGCAAAATGAACTAACTTCTAGCGCCCTTCAGTGTAAGGAATACTTGGGCATTTTTCCTCCCGTGGATCTAGAAAATGGGGCATTTGCGTATCCCCCACAAAGACCAGGGTTCTGTGGGTCATCAGTCCTCATGCTGGATGGACACCGCTTGTAGGCTAAAGTGGTTTAGTGGAACTATCCAGAACAGGAGAGGCCTGTGAAAACGTAGGATATGTATAGATTGAATGAGTCTCGCAGCCCTTCACTAATTTGTGGAAAGTGTTTCAATGAGGCTTCATCAACATCTGGATCTTCAAGGACTGCTTGGTTGGCCATTGTCCTCAACATTGGGAGTCAGGGTGTACCACCCATTGGCCTCATATAAACCCAGCCCGGGGCCCCATTTGCTTCACCTCTTCGACGCGGAGGATTGTGGGCATCCTATCTCGGGTTCTCGGTCCCGGCCTCAGAGCTAAACTGTGAGGGCTGTGCAGGATTTGTGACTAGGGAGAAACGTCTTGTTTTCCTTGTGCTCTCTACAGGAGGGAGCAGCCAGAGGAAGGAGCTGTCTGCATTGCCTGTGGTGTAAGACCACCCGCCAGCACAAAATAGGAAGCAGAGGGAAGTAAACAGACCAAATTCTGAAGTGTGCTCATCAGCGCAATCTGTCCTCGGAATGTTTTGCAGTGAGAGATCGTCGGGACACAGCCAGCCGAGCGGAAGGAACTAATCAGCTGGCCTCAATGACAGCATTAAGGAGGGGAGAAGAGGCATCCGGCAATGTCAGGTCCTCACAGACACCTCAGGATAGGATGCTCTCCTCTGCCTCAGAAGCATGGGGCTATCAGCTTTAGATAGTCACACGACTTCCCTGCACATGGAGGTTTTCCATCAATCACTCCTTCCCTAAGAGGTGACACTGGCTGCTGTGTATCTGGTGCTGAACTCCGGGGTGGTGCAGACGAGAAATACGATGATGTTGATGATGGTGGTGATGATGGTGATGATGATGATGTTACGTAAGGCTATAAAGTGAGGATTCTTTTGAAGTCCCTGTGCCTGTATCTCAAGGTTGAGTGATTTTCACACAGAATTCCGCAGAGCTAACCTAGAGAACAGTAAATGTTAATTCACATGGTCAATGAAAAGGGGGGGGGTCTCACCCTCTCTCACATGGCTAATTGAAATTATCCTAATGGTCATAAATATTAAGACCCAGATCCTGCCACAGTAGGGTCGCAGGTGCAGAAATTGCTAAAGGGAAGAGACCACGGGTTCAGAGTTTCTGGTTTGGACCTAATAAGTATGCTAATGGAGGTAATTAGAGACCAATTGATTGTCAAGGATGAATTGAGGAGTGTTCTGGGTTGATATACATTAAAGCTCGAGGACTATGTGTCCTGGAAGCATGACCCAAACTGTGAAATGCCCAGCTCCTCAGGATGGAGCCGTGGGGCTCTGAGTCCCACACACTCACCCAGAGAGTGAACCAAATCCACAGCAGCTGGCAGTCAAGACAGCACAAGCAACTTCACGTGTAGGCTAAGGGCCAGCACCAGTGGGAAAGCATGAAAGACTTTTCTTCTATGTCCTCCTGACTATAAATTTCCCAATTTTGAGCCTTGGTTCTACTTAGATGCTTCATTCAACAACTATGCAATGACCCTGTCCCCTGCACCAGACAGGACCCTGTCCCTGGAGCTCAAGGACAGCAGTTTACTCCCTTTCTTCTTCCCAACCTGCTTAATTCCCCCCTCCCTTTGATACAAGAACAGGAAAGAGGAAGAGCCGGAATATTTAAAAACTAAGGCAAAGGAAGGGGCGAGCAGGGTGAGCATGGACCTTCCTCCTGCTCTGTGGAATAAAAGCACGCATAGTCCTTGTCCTCAAGGAACTCACCGTCAGGGGTCAGGCTAGGAAACAAAATGGGCGAATCAAAAGTTTTTCCGGGGCTGGCCCCGTGGCCGAGTGGTTAAGTTCACGCACTCCGCTACAGATGGCCCAGTGTTTCGTTGGTTCGAATCCTGGGCGTGAACATAGCACTGCTCATCAAACCACACTGAGGCAGCGTCCCACATGCCACAACTAGAAGGACCCACAACTAAGAATATACAACTATGTACTGGGGGGCCTTGGTGAGAAAAAGGAAAAAAATAAAATCTTTAAAATAAAAAAAGTTTTTCCGATGGGGCATCTGAATTGGGGACTAAGGGACTGCTCCAAGTTCCAAGGGCCAATGCCAAACCCAAGAACTGACCCCAGCATTCCACGGTATATATCGAAATTAAGAACCCTCCAGGAGAAATTTTCTCGAGGATTGACCCACCCTTACCCAACCTGTTTCCACCTTTCTTCGCCCAAGTCCCAGTCTCATGCTGCCTCTCTCCTGGCTCCATCTGCCCTCTATCCCACTCCTTCCCTTCCCCAGGCTTGTCTGGGGCTCTCTTTCCTCCTGGACCACCTCTTCACCAGGCCTAGAGAGAGTGTGGAGAAGTCCCCAAACTTATGCCGCCAGGCAGTTCCTTTTAGATGGGGCCCCTCCTGACTTCCTGCCATCCCAGCCCTGGGCCAGCTGTCTAGCTATCCAGGTGGAGTCCTACCCCAGTGATGGGTCTTCAGGTGGCATAGCCACATGCGTCAAGGGGCAGAGTCCTGGGGAAACAGCCTAAGCAGGCCTCACCCCTACCGCACCCACAGAGGACCTACCGCCTCAGCTCGATGAGTGCTGGCCCCGGACAACGCAGCCAGGCTTGCCTCTTGCAGGATCCTCATGCCCTGACCACAGAGTGGCCTGTTGAGCTTATGTTGGTCACCCCGCCCCATCTACCTGTTTGTTTGTCTCTCTGTCGCTATTTCATGCTCCCCAAACATTCATGGAGGCGGAGGTAACTCTAAGTGGGGTCCCCCTGCCCTCCCAGCAGCTGCAGTTCTAAGAACCTTGCCTTCCTGACAATTTAAAGAGCAGGAACTGTCATATCCCTGGTTTCTGTGCTCAGTGAAGCATTGCCAATGAAGTCTCCAGGGAGATGGCATCTTTTGAGAGCCACTAGAAGGAAGGCCAAGTCTCCAGGGCTGAAAACAAGAAGTCCCCAACTGGGGATGCTGAGGGTTCAGCCTCAAAGAAGGGGTGCTGGGGAAGCCGATATTTTCTCTTGGGCTTTCCAGATGCCTGGGCTGATGCAAACCTCCCCTTCTTCCAGGTATTGGAACCCCTAGCCAACCACCTACTTTCTAACCACACACACACACACACACACGCACACACGCTCACACATACATGCACCAGTCTCCACTGTCCTGGCAGGTACCATTATCCCCAGTCATGCTTCCTTACCTGAGACAGTTCACAACAAGATAATTGACCGATGAAAAGCTACAAAAGAACTTATTTGTGGTTTCTCAGTGTGGGACCATGCTGAGTTACAGTGAACGTGTCTGTGTGCTTGTCCACATTAACGTCCTCTGTCTCATGGAGGATGTTCCTAAAGGGCCCTGGCACTGCTTTATGTTGGGGGACTCAGTGCCTATGTAAGGCAACTCACAATTATTCTAATGACACAAACTGGGGATCCAATCCTAAAAGGAACACCCCTCAGATCAGGCTAATTGGATTTCAAAGGTATGATGGGGTTCTGCGGCGGATGATTTACCTATCACGAAAATGGGTTTCAACTCCCTTGGCACACAGTAGTTCCTGGTATGTGTTTTGGGGCAAGGCAAGCGAGTACAGGGGTGTGCTGCAAGGATAGAAGGTCCCGTCCTGGGACGAGGAGAAGCCCCAGGTGAACAATTTTCCAGGAGGTGGCTGAGGGCTTTCCAATTGCACATGAAGACAGGAGCTCCTGGGGTGAAGTTTGAGGAATCACAGCGGCAGATCCAGAGGAGACCTCAGAACAACAACTCCCCATACAGAGGACCCCCGGACCTGAGGGCTTAGGGCTTGACGCAGGTTACGCATCAGCTAGTACGAGGGCTGGGCCCGGGACTGGCCTCTTGACTGCCCCTTGGTGCTGCTTCCCCCACAGCACACAGACATGCCACACTGCACCATTTTGTTCCAACAAAATACATGTGACAGAAGCCTCCCTCAACATGACAAGTGGAAAAGGCAGTTTTAATCGTGTCTCCAGCCTCAGGACAATGGGTAGGCATCTCTGTTCTCCTCCAGACAGAGGGTCCTGGTGGTCGCACACAGGTCACACATATATCTGCACATCCTCTAGGTCCCCGGAAAATCCATCTCCACAGCCAGCATGGCCAGTGGGGCTGTGACCCATGAGAGTGGTGGGAAAGAGAGTCCCTGGCCACCGAGAATTAAAGTTTTCTGTGCATTTGCCTCATTCCCTCCCACACAGCACCATTGCCACCATCCAGTCCCCACCAGATTGTGAGCTCCTCAGGCAGGAACCGCGTACAGCTCTGTGAAAACTCCAGGTCCCAGTCCAGAGAATTCCACACGCAGGTGCTTGATAGATATTGAACCAAACTCGTTTGGATTAGCGGGTAAACGGTGGCTGGCTTTGCGGTAACTTGGATACATCTCTGATGGCAGCGGTACCTGGAAGTGGAGAGACAGCCGTTCTGCCAGGCCACAAGGACAGAGAAACAGAGTAGAGGGCTGGACCAATAGTGGGGGAGTGGCCTCACTTGGGAACACTATCAATTCAAAGGAAATACAATGTAAAGAGTCCATGGGAATTTATAGGATACCTGTTTGCCCACACATCGTTTAGAAGTGCTGCCGATTGAGTTACCAAAATATGGCAACAGCCTTGGAGAGTCGAGTCGCCTAAATCAGTTAGATATAAGGGCTATGATACAGTTATTGAGGAGGTTCAAAAATTGAGAAATATTGGGGTTGGAGGAACCTTAGGAATCATCTAGTCAGCTCCTGCACCTTCAGATGGGGAGACTGTCGGTGGAGAAGGGAAGTGGCTATGGAGTGAGTAATGCCCAGGCCCCCGTCTCCCGCCTCCTACCTCAGCAGCTAAGCCCCTCCATTCTACTGTGTGAGGAAAGGCTCCCTGGAGTGGGGCATAGCCTGCAACTGACTCTTGAGCTTGTAGGGCTCAGGGATGGAGGCTGTGGAGGTTTCCCTGGGTTATGGTTAAGTGGCCACCTAACTACCCCACAGAACTTGGCTAGTTAAACGACAGACTCTGGGCTGGACCTCAGAAGAACACAAAGAGGCCTGGAAAGGCCCAGATGCCTCTTCTCCCCAGTGCCTCCTTCTGATTCCTCGATCTCACTGCCACATGCCCCAATCTTCTACACAAACAGAAAGAACAAAGAGGAAAACACACTGGATGCAGGGACAGATTAAGCAAGGAGGTGGAAAAGGACAAAGTGTGTTAAGTCCTTCAGGAAAGGCTATTCCACCAACAAGAGGTGCGAACACGGTGCCAAAGACTAGAGGCACAATGGAGAGCAAGAAGGGGCTCTTGCACTGGAACCCCCCCGCTCAAAGCCCTTGACTCACCCCTCCCCATCCCACCTCAAAACAGAAGCCCATGTTCTTCTGCTGGGTACAGCCCACAGGACCCAGGTGGTGGGAGAGGGGACATGCAGCCGGGGAAACAGGTCCTTAGCACTGCCTTTCTCCAGCTGCGGCTAGTGACCTCCACTCTGGTCAGCATGGCTCCATCCTCTCACAGCAGGCAACAGGAGCCGCGCCTTAGGGCTGGCGGGTGTGACCAGCTGCACTTCCCCCCGGAGCTCCTGAGACCAGGGAGCAGATGGCACTCCAACGGAGGGGCGGAGGCCACCCAGGGGGCCTTGAAACATGTGAGGGATGAGCAGATTCCCGCAGGCTGGTTGTCAGGATGCCTCACCTCTCCGTGATCACAGTATCAGCGCGGACCAGGTGTGGCTGCTGCCTTGCACCCTGCCTTCCATTTCCCCTCCTGCTCTCAGGGGATGCAGCAAAATGTAGTCAAAAGAGCACGGACTAAAACTCTGTGGACATGGGTTCTACTGCCAGCTCCACCCCCTGCCAGCTGTGTGACCTCGGGCTAGGAACCCAAACTCCTTAAGCCTCATTATCTCCATCCTAAGAGGAAGATGACACCTCCTCCCTCAGGCTCCTTTTGAGGATAAAGGGAAATAGGGAAACAGAAGTGCAGACGAGCCTCGGCCCATGAGGGCTCCCTTCCTTTCTTCTTCCTTTGATGACCAGTGGAAGCCTTGGCACTGCCCTCTGGTGCCCCTTTCCCCATCTAAGACACAATGAGGAAGGAGGGAGGAAGCAAATAATAACATTTACGGAGAGTTTACAACAAGCCAGACACCATGCTCAAAGGTTTGCATGGATCTCTCGTAACTCTCTGGATACAGCTCGTAAGTGGGGAGCTCTGGGTCTGCTTCAATCATTAGTCAGAGGAGGACAAGGATGAAGGAATGGTGCATTCCGGCTGCTCTGTGCATCCAGCCTCGTGCCTGGACTCTGTGTGAGCAGAGGATGGGGGACAGTGAGGCTCACTCTGGTCACTTCTGTCCCTCCAGGAGCCCGGCTGTGATTAAGTGTGTTTGATGGTGGATATTTTTTATGGAAATTACCTCATGAGCTACGAGATTGTTATCTAGCACCAAAACAATATTATCATAAATATTACAAGTTAAATTAGGCCACCTTTGCTAAATCAAACAAATAATAAGAGTAATTGAAATGATAATAAACCAAAGGATTCTAGCCCGCTTGGCTCCTCAAGGTGTTCTTGTTGATTTCTGTATTTGCTTTGGACCACGTGGGCTGGAGGGGAACATTGATCCTGTCATCTGTCAGTCTCATTGTTCTGATGAACTTCTCCCCAGGAAGGAAGGGAATCTACTGGTATAATGGGATGTGCAGGCTTGTGAATGAGAGAAGTTACTCTCCAGTCCCCCATTTCAAAGTGACGTCAGGCCTTGGTTCTTGGGCAAAATTACACCATTCTCTACTTAGAACTTGCAAACGGAGACGGAGTTCACTTTTGACACTTTTATCCGTTGTTTGAGAGAACAACATTTTCTGTTGGAATTGGCAGGAGCGAACAAGATGGTTTTCTTTATCTTCATTAAAATGTTGACGCGCTACTTCAAATAATTGATGACCGAGGAAACCGGTCTTCTCTCTTTCAGCTCCTGGGAAATCACCTTGTCTCTTCTTAGTCTTTCAATTTAACCACTATTTGAAATCATCGATATTTTATTTTCAAACAAAAGCGCTTAGTTTCATTTTCACCAGCACACAGTTGGATGGCATTGAAAAAATTATTTCTGAGCTCACAAACTTTGTTTAAGACGATTCTGCAGAGACCATGCTCCGTGCTCACCCCTCTGCTTCCTCTTCCTAAACACGGGAAGGCGCTGTCTCCCAGGCTCCCTTACTTTTAGGCGGGGACACAAGAGTGAGTCCTGGCCAATGGGATGTGAATGGAGGTAATGAAAGCCACTTCTAGGCCCGACCTTCTACCAGGGTGACCTTAGAGGTGGTGTGTCCCAGGTGTTGGATCTGCAAGATGAAGACCTGGGTGACCATCTTTGTTGTGGTGAACCCTAATAACTGGTGGACACAATTATGCTGCGGTATTTCAGACTCAGCTTCCATCTGCAGAGCCTCTTCCATGCTGTGGATCATCACATATCTGAGGGTGAAAAGCTCTTTGTGTCTATCCTCATCACTAAATAATCTGATCTTTCCCATTCTGATTACACTTTTTGGTCAAGAAAGAGATCATCTTTTGTTTGTTTTTATAAAATTTCATCAAGAACTTGTTCCTATGGTAGATCGTTTGGCAACAAAGAAACAAAGCTTTTACCTCCTATAATGAGCTAGTGACTGCTGGTTCACGACATCTCCTACTCTAAGATTCCAAACAAGCTAATAGATAAATATTATTATCCTCGTTTTACAATTGAGGATATGGAGTCTCAAAGGAGTTAAATAATTTGTCCGAGGTGAAAAAATTTGGTAAAAAGAGGAGCAAGGATGTACACCCAGACCTTTCTGATCTCATGCTCTTCTCTTCTTAAGCTACATTTTCTCTTGACTCTGTCGTTGAGGCAAGGTAGAAGAGTTTACAACAGGAGGTTATGAAGGGTCTCCTTTGCGTATCTTCAAGCCAGACGAGCCTCAGGCTGAAAATAAAGAAATGGGCCTTGAAGGAGCTCATACACATGTAGACAGGTCAGTTTTGTTGTTTTGGTTTTTTTGTGTTTGTTTTGTTTTGTTTGTGAGGAAGATTGTCCCTGAGCTAACATCTGTGCCAATCCTCTATTCTGTATGTGGGATGCCACCGCAGCACGACTTGATGGGGGATGTGTAGGTCCGCACCCAGGATCCGAACCTCCGAACCCTGGGCCACTGAAGCAGAGCGTGCAAACTTAACCGCTACGCCACTGGGCCGGCCTCTCAGATTTGTTTTTTTAAATTAATAGACTCTTATTTTTTTAGAGTAGTTTTAGGTCTACAGAAAAAGTGAGTGAAAAGTACAGAGAATTCCCATATACCCTATCTTGCTCGCCCTGTTATTAACATCTTATGTTAGTATGGCACATTTGTTACAACTGATGAGCCAATATTGATACATTCTTATTAGCTGAAGTTGATAGTTTACATTGAGGCTCTCCCTTTGGGTTTTGACAAATGTATAACGACATGTATCCTCCATAACCATATTGTACAGAACAGTTTCACTGGAGTAGGAATCAGGGACAAGTTTCGTGGAATACAGATTAAACTTTAAAAAATGAATATGATTTTTCTGATGGACCAAGAAGCATGAACAAATCCAAAAAGGAAGGGAATGCACAGAGCACTATTCAAGAGAGAGTGGGTATAGATGTTTGTCTTAAGCAAAGGGCTCATATCAGGGAAGAAAACAACAGCAAGAGGGAACATTTATTTGGCACTATTATGTGCCAGGCAATTGCTAAACATTTTACATGGATTATTTCACTTAGTTCACAGAAGAATTTATAACATAGGTTCATTATTACCATTTTTAATTAAAGCTTGGCAGGGTTTTTCAAAACTTCTCCAAAGTGACACAGCAAGTGTTCGGAGGATCTGGGATACAAAATTGGGCAGAATGAGTGCAGTCCCCTGACTCAGCCACTACGCTATCGTGTCTCCAAAATAAAACCAAGAGAGAGCAGATAAATTGAAAAAGGTAAACTGGGGACCATTTGAGTTTGATTCCGATGTCAGACTAAAAAGTTCTTTTCTTTCACCAATATACTTTTCAAGAAAAGTATATGCTACTATTTCCTTTCAATAGTTGAAACCAGGAAACAAGGACAGATATGGATCTACAGAATTTTGTCCACTTCATAAGAGTTAATATAGGCTAGGGGAAAAAAACTCCGTTTAGGAGAATGACATGATAAAATCATATTTGGGGATGTTATCCTGAAGATATGCTAAGTAGATTGAGGAGAACGACAGAGGGCTGAAGGAGAACCAGTCAGAATTTTACTGACGTCATTCAGGTGCTGGGCCAGAAACGGCAGCAGGATGAATTGAAATAAAAGGACGGTTATGGCAGAAAATGTGAAGGGACAATTGACCCATCTTGGGGATGAGGAAGCTGTCTGGAGGGGTTAAGGGGGACTGGGGGAATGATGGAACTATTTTGAGAAATACTAAAGGTGAGAGGAGGGGACAGTGTCAGAGGAAGAACACAAGCTTGGATTCCAGTGGACCAGGGGACATCATAGCAGAGCTGCCCAGCAGAGAGCTGGACATAAAGTCTGAAGTTCAGCGAAAGGTCAAGTCTAGAGTTACGGATCTGAGAGTTGCCCTTATAACAGAGACAAGGGTGAAGGATGGAGAGAGAGGAGGAAGAGGAAATTATTGAACTATGCGTGAAGGAAGGAAGACACCTCAGCAGGACAGGAGAGGGACCCTCAGGGGTAGCAGAAGAATGACCAGGGCAGAGGATGAAGAGGCTTCCACAGGAAGATTGAGACAAATTGTCAGATGCTACCCTGCCGCGAGACAAGAGGCGACGAGGACCGGGAAAAGGCCCTGGAGTCCTTTAACACAAACTGGAAAGCACAGCGGAGAGAAAAAGGGCAGAAGCGCTGGCTTGGGAGTGGGGCGCCAAGTCTGGGGATGCTTGAAACACAGGAAGAACGTGACTTTTCTCAGGCATGGAAGGCCGAGAGGATAAATTTGCTAAAAGCTGTTGTTCAGACGCCAAGGGAACAAGTAGCAAGATCAGAGCTCAAGTGACTCCTAGGAGAGCCATTGGAAACTGACACTGAGCTGGTGACTCAAGGAGCAGCGAGAAGAGACCGTCTCCTGAACGGACGCAGAAAGCGCTGCTGCGGCGACTGGGGCTACCTCCGGAGAGAAGGGGATGGGAAGACACGATGAGAGGCAGGCTGAACTGTCACCGTAGTGTATATATTGAATTTCATACCACGTACAATTGTTACCCATTTGAACAAATTAAGTACTAAAATAATGAAAGACGACAAGAAATACTGATTAGGACCAAGAAGGAGGACGAAAAAGGAGTCAGCGGGCTCCAGGGCCAACAGGTGAGAGCCGTCAACATCACATCGTGCTCGTGTCCTGAGCTGCATCAGGCTGGACTCAGGACTTTGAAGCTCTGTCTGGAAAAGGAGTTCTTTCCTCTGAGCAGGAACTGTGCTGTGGGCGTAGGTCCCACTTTCATTCCTTCACTGGTTGTGGCAGGAAAAATCAGTTAGAGGCAAAGATGAGGCTCCTCCTTCACCACCTTCTTCTTTGTCTTTTAGTATTTTTTTTTCCCTCTTGTTTTTTAAAGCTCTTTGCATCATTTGAAGTGGATTCAAGAGTGTATTAAGAGCAGATTTTATTTTTTCATTGGAAATAAATGTTAGTTTTAATGTTGGTCCAAGGAGAGCATGACGAGGAAAGCCAATCAGCTCCCAAGAATGATCCAATGTACATTTCAAAATAGATGGTAAGGGTTAGGGGTTAACCATCGGCTTTGGATTCCCCATGCTATTGCTCGCCTCCATCAGTACTGCTAACCATGAGGTGACTGTAGAATCCATAAAATCCTTTAAAGCAAATGCAGAAGTTCCAACAGTCACCCGAAATCTAGCTTTTCCCCCATGGGACTGAATTTAGACTGCGATCAAGTGTGTGTGCTCAGAGCGGGAGGATGGTACAGTTAGCACTCGCCAACAGGTGTTCAGAGTCCAGGGGTGTTTTGCTTTGAAACTCATTTGTTGTCTCTCCTCGCTCGCTTTCATTACATGAGTGCATGCATGCTCATGTGCACACATACACACATGCACACACTCCACAAGGGTGGAGAAACCCAGCTTAATCTCATTGCTGAGCACTGGCGTGAATGATGGAATTCCTCTCTTGAAATCCAAGTCTGTTGCAGCATCCCTGGGTCCTGGGCCCCCATGGAGGGGAAGCCACTTTGCTTGGTAATGATTGGATGCTGCTCTTTGCTCCTTTCGGCATTTCTATTTTGAGTCTTTTGTGCTCCAGAGTCCAGTCCTTAAAACAGGAGAAAAAGGCCAGTGACAGGAAAGATAACCCGTGCATCAGATTCTGCCTGGAGCTCAGAGCTGGGGACCAGGAGCTGGACTGGGGGCACCATCTAACTCATGGGCTCTATTTTCTAATCTCATCATGGCAGCCTCACAGGGCAAGGTAAGTGAGCTGGCCCTAGTCCTGGGCAGCCTGGGCCAGAGGAGAGGCGAGGGCAGGAGGCTGAGGCCTGGATGAAGTTTGCTGTCCTTCAAGGACATCAGGACCAGACTCCAAGTCAAGAATGTGGCTTGTGGTCAGGCAAAGATTTTGTGCACTCTGAGTGTGAAAGGCCGTCTTGGAGATATAATTTGTGGGCCAGAAATTTCGGAACTTGGGGGACCTTCTAAAGGGTTGTGGAAATAATCGAGCAGCCCAATTGACAGTGCCAGCCTGTCCTGGACACTTCGGGAAGTTTGTCCATCCTCTACGTCTAATTCCCTTCTCATTCACCAGATTTGTCTTTGACTTTGTAATTCCTGGAGGAGTTCTTGACAGTGAGACCAGCATCTGCCAATTACCTTCAGAAGTGAGCTCAGACGCCCAGAAGGAGCCTTCCTCATGAGAATTATGCCTTCTCTGGGCAGAATTAGGCTCTTGTGTTTGGACTTGCAGGGCTCAGTGTGGGACAGTCTGCTTTTCTGGGTGACTCTACCAACGGGAGAGGAACCAAGTACCCCTCCTGACCCCAGGCAGCAGGATCAGGATATGGGATCTTTTGCACATCCTGGGAGCCCTCTGACATAAGAACAATATAGAAAGAGAATTCCTAGCACTGATGTTTAGGACTCTGATGTCCAGACAGGATCTTGCAATAAGAAATCTCCAGCCCACCATGAAAGTAGACAACAAAGGGGAGGTGGGTCAGAGAGAGTAATTTACCTCCCTCCCCAAAGAGCCTGCGAAGCATTGCAGTGCTTATCTCTTCTAGGTGGACCTGGGGCACTGAGTTCCAGATTCCACGATAGCCCCATGCATCTGGCCCAAGAGAAAGGAGCTGTGCCAGGAGCACTGGGGTTTGAGCTTTAACTGTCCTGCTAAGCCTTGTCAGACACGAGCTCTCCAGAGGACTGTTCCCTCTCTGCAAAGGGAAGGAATGAAAGACCCTCCTTCCAGCAAAAGGACCACCGAGGTGCTTAGCACACACTTCTGCCCTGGCTGCTTATGCCACTGAGGCAAACCCACCCCCCTGCCAGAGGCAAGAGGTCAGCAACAGAGGAGCCAGATCAGGCTTGCCAGGATCCAGGTATAGACCCGAGAAGGCCAGGAGGGGCATCCAAAAGAGCAGAAGCATCTGGAAGGTTCTTGCCTCTCTTGGGGGCTTCAGGGGATGGAGGTTGTCCTGTGTGGTATCAGGCAGCAGAGCTCCAGCCATGGGCTACAAGGACCTGGTGCAGAAGTATCAGCCCCAGTGACACTGAGAAGAACAAGACAGGGCTTCAGTGACAGAGGGCAGAGGAATAGGCCTGGGGAAGGAGACTGGAACCCAGGCCCCGAGCAGAGTACAAATCCAGGGCTTGAATGAATCAGGACTAGAGCCTGGTAACCGGGCCAGGGAACAAAGTCAGCGTGCGAGCAGAAAGGGCAACTCGATGCTGAGTGGGGTTGGGGAACTCTTAGTGTAGGATCAAGACTATAATCTGACAGCCAAATACAGCACTGATGGTGAAAATAGGGGTTCATTCTTCTGATGGTCAACAACCTTGCTATGCTCTGAGGATACGGATAAATAAGACCATTTCCTGCCCCTCAAGGAGCTCATAGCAAGGTGGGGGAAGACAGTGCTGTGAACTAGTCATTTTAACAGAGTAGTTGGAGCGAGGAGCACAGCCTCAGAGTACGGAGCATTGGAACTTAGGAGAGAAGTGGGGTTGGGTTAGGCTCTCGAGGTGAGCCAGGACCCAGTCAAGGGCTGTCTGTATAGCTGGTCTTACCCCCACATGGCGAGGGGCCATTGAGAGGCTATTAACATCAGTTCAGGTTCTTTGGTTACAAGGAACAGACACCAGCTTTCACTCACTTAGAGAGAACCCGTGTCGTGGAAGGAGGAAGGTGGCTCATCCACCGGAAGCACAACCAGGAGTCTAGGAAAGGGACTGAAACCAGCGCTGCTTTGGGACTCTAGAGCTTTAGAGAGCCACCAACAGGGCAGATCAGCTGCACCCCACTCCACTGCAAGTCACAGCCCAGGGAGGAAGTCTGACACCGAACTGTGGCCACATGTCCACCCCTTGGTTGGCAGTCCCACCAAGACCAGATAATGGGCATGGTACTTACCCAAAAGAAAATCAGAGTTCTCGAGCCAAAAGAAGGGAATGGACGCCCGGGTGGCCAGAATTAATTGATAACATGCCTCCCGTGTTTAGACTGGGGAGTGACATAAACACATCTATACTTTAGAGCTGGAGGTCAGCAAACTTTTTCTGAAGAGGGCCAGATAGTAAATACTTTTCAGCCTTGTGGGCCATATGGTCTCTGTTGCATCTACTCAGCTCAGCTGCTGCAGCACAAGAGCAGACAGACAGACATCCACACAGGAGTGGGCGTGGCTGTGTTCCAATAAAGCTGTATTTATAGAGGGAGACGAGGGGGCCAGATTTTGTGCTCTCGGCCATACTGACCCCTGATTTACACCTTATTAGGGTAGAAGAGAGGTACAGGAGGGGAGAGAAAGAAAGCAAAGAGAACAAACAGGCACGTGTCCTCTCCATGAAAATGCGCGCTGTGGGTTTTCTAGCTAAGTGCAGCCTATTGAAAAAAATTTCCTACTTCTTTCTCTTTGGGATAAAACTACCCATAGATAAAGAGTCCCTTTACAGACTGTATTTTCATGAGCATGAAGTTCTGTTTCCTCTCACATTTGACTTGTTTCTTAATTGCTTGTTTCTGTATGGGGGTTCTATTTGGTTGGTGTCTTTGGTAGGCTTTGCATCCTGGCAAAGGGAGCAGCAGGCTCCCTCAGCAGAGTACCAGCCGTGTATTGACTTTTTTTTCCTTATTATTGTACTGGAACCACGCGTTTCCCAGTGTGGTACACCTGTATTTATTTGAGTCAATTTTTTAAAATACAACAACACAACCACATTCACGCTTTCTGGGTTGTCCTGTTGCTTGCTGCTGGCAACCTCAGAGCCTGCCTCGCTGGATTGCATCTCAGTCATTACAGCTCAGCCAAGGAGAGGGGCTGGGGACCTGGAGGCAGCATGTACAGTCACGGCAAGGCGAAAACCTAGCCCCGCTTTTGTAATCACCTCTTCGGTATGAGGCAATATGCTGTGAATTCGTGTGTTCCAGGCCTGGAGTGGTAACATATGGTGTATCTCTGCTCGTTCTACATTAAATCCTGACATTTTGCAGCTGTCAAGATAAAGCTGTTTATATGAGTAACATTGTAGTTTGTTTATAGGGAAATAATGTGCAGCAAGTTATGATTAATCAAGGTGTCTAAAATCTGCTGGAGGCTTCTCAATAGATTTGTTCTCACTACCGTGCTTCTTGTCTCCTAAATCAAGTGGTTTAGTGGCCCCTCAACCTCTTGGCCCCTCACCCACTCCTTGGTCCCATCCGCTGTGAGATGGGTGGAGAGCGAGACCAGGCCACAGAGAGATGCATTTGCTGCAGAGACAAGAAAAGTCAGGGTATCGTATGGGGCTAGGCGACAGGAGGGACTCACTTTAACTCTTCTGAACCCCAGAAAGGCTCTCAAAGAACCACTGTCTTCTTCGTTCCTGAATTTCTGTGTTAGGAACCCAAATCTCCAATTGGATTGTCATCCTAAAGGGCTATGAGTAGGGGACTGAATCTCCAGGGGACAGACAGTGCTTTTAGCTCTGGTTTTCTGACATCCAGGAGGTCATGGAGACTCGCGGGATTGCACATTTGAGGGGTCTCATCTTCCAGAGGATTTTTGAACTCCTCCTTATGTCTGTGGTTCTGGGTTCAAATTTGCTCGGTGGAGGATAATTGGTTAGAACCCAAGGCTCCTGAAAAGAAAGAGCTGCTCATGTCTCCTTGCTGGGCTTTCCTCCCAATACAAGAAGGCTTCAACTCCCCTGACAGCTGCTCTCAGGCCACCGTCTAGTCCCTCTCAGCAGGGGGAGCAAAGCGACCTGTCTGATTGTGGGGAGGCTCGAACGTTGGGGGGAAATTTGCCTTCTGATCTTGCGTTTCATCTGTCCTCGTTTTGCCCTCTACAGCAACTTGGAGCTGACTGGTTGCTTTTCCGCATGAAAATCCTTTAGATCTTGGTCAACAGCCACCATCTCCTCGCAGGCCAAACCTCACAGCTCCGGAGCAGTCCCTGCAGTGCCTCGCCCCCCTCTACCCGGGCTGCACTCCCCAGCACTTGCTGGCTTGTCTTTATTCACCTGGAAATGTGGGCTCCAGAACGGACCCATCCTGTGTCCAAGGTGGCCGGGAGCACCCTCTGAGCTCTCTTCCTCCTTGTCCTCTGTTCCAGGATCACCACGAGGGTGTGATCTGACGGTACTGGGAGCAAGAGTCTCAGAAGAGTGCTCACCGCCGTCATCAGCCCTGGCATTTCTATAGAACTTCTTAACATTTCAAGGGACTTTCTATTTCTTCAGGTACAATTATCTCCCCACAGCAGCATCTCACCATCAGAGTACCTCTTAGGTGCTGGGTGTACTTATTCTGTGCCTTAGAGTCAAATGTGCAGATATTACTCCAAAATGCATATCTGCATGCATGGATATGTGTTGGGTACATGCATCCTTCTGTGCTGGGCATGCACAGATCCTTGCCCCAGTGTTGGCCATGTGGAGAGGTGAGCAGCCAGCCCTCACCAAAGGGGCACACAACAATCCAGGGAACTACAGAGGCAGCTTCATCCACGGACTAGAGGACGCATAAGCAGAGACACCTTCTCCCAGCTCTGCCCGTGGCACAGCATTGAGGAGCAGTGGCCCTTTGGCCATAGAGGCAAAGCCAGCAGTAGCAGCAAGAAGAGGAGACAAGTTGCTGTAGCATCACAGCGCTGCCACGTCCCATGCCCTCCTAGGCACACAGAAGGCAGCTGGCAGGAGGACAGGCAAGAGGAGAGGCAGAGAAGGGAGGAATTTGCTGCCTGAGAGAACAGGGCAATTCCACTGTTGTGGTAGGGACGGTAAGTCATCACCCAACTCCTTTTCAGCAAATTGCTTACTCCCCTTCAAATCATTTGCACCTTACATGTGCTTCTAGAAGTGTCCGCTGGTAATGCTTATGGAAAAGAGCAGGTGGCCCATGCTGCAGTCTTCGGAGATGCCTCGATTCAGAATGGAGGAGAGGAAAGGAAGCTGTTGGAGGAGCCTGAGCAGGACTGGGCCAAGGGGCAGAAGGAGAACATGCAGACAATTTTGAGAAGGAGTCGTGCCAGAGATGTGGGTTAACTGACCTTGCTGAGGTCCACGGGTTGAGCTTGGATTGGCAGATACTGAGTTTAGCGTCACAGAGCCCTCCCTCCTGGGGTTTGGAGAGTTCCCTAGTCAGTTCTGACGTTATTTCATCTCCTTAACTGAAGAGCTCGGAGATCCCCTCAAATATTGCCATGTGGTAAAGAGAGAGAAGCTTTGAGGCTCCTATTTCATGGGTGAGAGAACACAGAACCAAGGAAGGGGCAGAGGACACCCAGCCTGGGACTAGGATGCAGGAAGAAAAGATGACTACAGAAGGCAGTACCTTCTGAAAACAACAGAACAGACAAATAAAGAAAGAATTGAATCGACTCAGAAACCTTACACTCTCCCTCCACCCCTGCACCTCCCCACCTTCCTTTTCCTGCAGAGACGGCAGAGCGAGCCTCTCGTCGGAAATTAATATCACACAGGACAGTTAATCAAAGTTGAACCGCACCCCCCGACCCCTATGAGTGAGCGGTGCTTGGAGCGGAGCTGACAGCCCGCGGATGAAGGAGTGGAGGCAATCCCATGCCCTAGCACAGTCCACCTGCCAAGGAGGGAAGGGGGGCTGCAGCGGAAGCACAAAGCCAATTTCTTCCCATAAAAAATGATATGAGGTGAAAAACCGTTTACTGCACATTAGGATCCACAGTTGGGCCATTTGTATGTTTTACTGGGATGGTTATGTCACTGAATGAAGCCTGAAAAATCCATCACAGGCAGGGAGCCTGACAGTGGCCCGGTCAGGGGAGGGGAGCTGGGGGTGGGATGGCTGGGCTGGAGAGGAGGAAGGGGAAGGGACAGATGCTGGTGTTGCGGGGCCTCATGTCCATGCACTGTCCCCAGATCACTCAGGTTCTCATCAAAGGGCCTGGTGAATCCCCCATGAGCTCTGCAGTCACTTGTCTTCCTGAGCTTTTGCTCAGAGGCCCCCTCTGCCCTGGTTCTTCTTGACTGGCTCTGGGGATGCACTAATCTACCACTTCCAATTCGATGAGTGAGCTTTAATTGAATGTCTTTGTGCGAGATTGGGTACCCTGTCCTTCTCATCAGCCATCAGGGCCTTCCCCCTCCATCCTTTGAGCCTCCACCAAGCCACACTTGTGGTTAGAGAAAGAAGTGATTAAGAAGCACCTTGAAAGTTGGGGGGCAGGTATCCGGGTATCGAAAGGAGTGGAACACAGCAGGGGGAAAGTGTAGGACTGTCATTTGAGTGGATGCTTTTAGTCAGGAGCCTCATTAATGAATGCCGGAGCTGACCACCTGAAATGCCAATTCCAAGTGTCATTGCCTGCCTGCAACTGACTCCTTGCCTCTGAGCACAGTGTCTAGCTTTAGCAAACTGATCTGCCCCATGTGATGCTAGGAATACGGTGCCTTCCTGGCTTCCCTAACATAACACTGACCCCCTGTTACCTTTGACCTTCAGATCCCTAGGTCATAAGAGGCAAGAGAATGTCTGACCTGAGCCCTTTGTTATCCCCGTGAGGAAACTGAGGCTCCGTTCTCCTAATTCCCAGCCCACCCTTCCACACCCTGCTGCTGCTCTAGGGCCAAGTTTTGCAAGCAGAAGGGGGCCCTGAATCACTAACAGTCATCCTCCCTGACCACCAAGGTTGAACTCGTCGCGTCTCAGTCACCAGCAGCCAGGGCATTTGCTAGAACACATGTTCTCACCCCAGCCTCCTGCGCCATCACCTCCCTTTCTCTCTTCATATTGCACAGTCCCCTGGTACAACCAAATTGAGAAATAAGGACACAAACTGTGGGGCCTGATATCCTGCAATCAGTTCCTAGTGCCTGAAAAGGGGAGGCAGGAATGTCACTAGATGCCAGGAGAGTCGATGGGCTGTCGAGATGGCTGTCTGGATTCACAGAACCACAAAGAGCCATGAGGTGGATCGAGGACAAGATGAATAGAACAGTCAATGAAGGTCCTTGACCACAACTGGAAACAATGTGCGGCAGCCAAGTGGACTGGCATGATGCTGATTTTTGTTACAAGTTCATACAAGGACAAATCAGATGCTGCACTTACACAGAATCTACTCAACTCTTCACTTCATCCTCCCAGGTGAAGGAAATGGATGCCAGAAGGAAAAAAAATCCTATGGGTCACGTAGCAAAGATGTTGTGCGTCCAGTCTTGACCCGTGCAATTTCCCATGGAATGAGAGTGAGGCAAGAATATCCCAAGGATCTGAGTCCAAGAGTAGATGGTCTGCAGCAAAAGAACAGGATCCCAGTGTCTGGGAGGCAGCCAGGGAGAGAGGGCAGACACACAAACTCTGATACCAGGCAGTCTGAATTTTAAAGCCACTCACTGCTTGAGCAGTTCCATTAACCTCTCTCTGCCTCAATTTTCCCATTTGCAAAATGGAGAGAATAATAGCACTCATCTTGTCAGACTGTCGAAGGATTTAATAGATTATTACTTGCAAGTGTTTAGAGCAGTGGTTGGCACATGGTAAGTATTACAGAAGTGTTCAATGAAACAGATGAGTCTGATATGAGCCAACAAAACCAAGCCCTGAAACAAGAAGCAGAAACGTTTCTGAATTGAGAATTTCCCTGTGGGTAAAACTGGGAGTGATTGAAGAGGATGCCCCAACGACACTCTCGGTGACTGACACAGACGTCCTCCTTTCCTTCGATTCCTGTCGTGTGTGTGCAGGTGTGTTCTGCAGCCTTAGAATGTTGTCTATGAAACAAGCTCCGATGACATGCATCTTATTTTCTTATTCGGTTTCAAGATAAAATTAGTATTGTGTCCCTTAAGGAGAAAATTTGCCCCCAAATACAAGACGCTCCCTAGAGAAAACCTGTCAAAAATCACATTTTTAAAGGGACATCAATATTTTTCTGACAGAGTATTAGTGACAATAAATAAATTGCCAAATAGGACTGCAAACTAACAAGACGGCTTGGTCTTTGAGTGGCAGTTAACGTCTCATGGGAAAGAGCAGTGACAGCTGAACATCTCACCAGTGACACGACCTCGATTTCACAGTATTTGAGCTGCTCCTGCCAGGGGAAGAGGTAAGCCGGGACCAATGACAGCCAGGGCAGGGGAGATCCAGGATGTAAGGGGGAGCTGTCCACTGTAGGGCCAGCCTGCAGCCCAGAGCCCTGTGTCCACGTTGGGGCAGAGGGCAAGGTCCAGACTAGGGGCTGTGGGGACAGATCAAGGCCTCCCCGGCCTGGTGTCAATGAGCCAGAAGATGACCTGAGTTGGGAGGCAGGACGCTATGATAACACTTCGGGGACTGATGGTGTTGGCTTCAGGTGGACATTTGCATCAGGCCACTTAGGGGAGCAGATGTGTGGGAATCCCAGCTCTGGGAAAAGAACTAGCCAAGGGGGTCAAGAAGGATGGGATCGGCGGGGGTAGAACCCACCCTTGCCATGGGGAGAGGGGAGGGAGAAACAGGAGTGGGAGAGAGTTTGGGCACAGGAGACCCAAATGGAAGACCAGACTGTGGGACTTGGGGAAGGAAGCTGCCATTCTCAGGGGGACTCCATCCTGTCCAGGGGACACCAGGGGAGGGGCAGAAGAGGACTCCAAACCCTTCCAGGCAGTGGAGCAAAGGCAGAATGAACAGGGCTGGGGCAGTTGGGGACAGAGAGAGACTGTCAGATGCAGTGATGGAACCTCGAGTCTTGAAGCTTCTACCAAATTTTCGTAGTGGACCAATATGGAGCCACTGCCATGGCTTAAAGCCTGTCTCCAGGGATGCCCTGGATGTAGACGTGTTTTAGAAACAAGTAGGTTACCCCGTGATGCAGAAATCCAGCTGAAGCCCAGCATTCCTGATGCTGCAGGAAGGAAATTGTAGAGGACCCTAGACCTGCTAGGAGGACACAAGCTAAGTAGACCTGTGCCACCCAGCTCGCCCGGCCCAGGGCGCCTGAAGGGGCTTTTCTGGGTCATACCGACTTAGCGGAGGGGGTGAGAATCAACTTAGGCCTTGACCGGCACACCTTGCTTATATAAATTGTTTTAAAATGTTCAGTGGACACAAAACTTTTTGGTGGACTTTTGGTTGGGGGAGAGGTGACCAACACTGATCACAGACTGCAAGCACCTTCACCTGGTTTGTTACATATCCTTTCATGCTTTAATTTTTCTCTGTAATTATCTCTTACTTTCATAATAAAAAGACATATTAGGATAGAATGTGTTATAGGAAGACACCTAGGACTCTTTGAAATAACTTCTGGAAAGCTTCTGTAAAGTCACTGTGTACGAGTTTCTAGTGACTTTCACCTTGGGAGCAGCTGTTGTGTCCAGAAACAAGGAAATTCTTAACAGGAGGTTGTGGTGGGAACCACACTCTCCCCCTCCCTGTCTTTCTGCCTTAGCCCAGGAATTAGGACCTCACACCCTTGCTGAGCTGTTGGGAAGAACTATTCTGACCCTTGAATGAGCCCCTCCTACTCTGAAAAAAGAGTGGTTTTTGGTTTTTTGTTTTTTTTTTGGTGAGGAAGATTTGCCCTAAGCTAAGATTTGTGCCAATCCTTCTCTTCTTGCCTGAGGAAGACCATCAGTGAGCCAACATCTGTGCCAATCTCCCTCTATTTTATGTGGGATGCCACCACAGCGTGGCCCAATGAGCGGTAGTAGGTCTACACCCAAGATTCCAAACCGGCGAACCATGGGCCACCAAAGTGGAGCACATGAACCCAACCACTATGCCACCAGGCCGGCCCCAGAAGAGTGATTTTTAAAAACATTATTTTATCGAAGTCACATTGGTTTACAACAGTGTGTAAATTTCAGGTGTACATTATTATATTTCAGTTTCAGTATAGACTGCATCATGTTCACCACCAACAGTCTAGTTTCCATCTATGATTACACTCAAGTGCCCCTTTACCCCTTTCGCCCTCCCCTCACCTCCTTGCCCTCTGGTAACCACCAATCTGTTCTCCTTATCTATGTGTTTGTTTGTTTATCTTCCACAGGAGTGAAATGATACAGTATTTGTTTTTCTCTGTCCGACTTATTTTGCTTAGCATAACGCCCTCAAGATCCACCCATGTTGTCACAAATGGCACGATTTTGTTCTTTTTATGGCTGAGTAGTATTCCATTGCATATATACGACATTTTTATCTAGTCATCTGTTGATGGGCGCTTGGGTTGCTTCCAAGTCTTGGCTATTGTGAATAATGCTGCAATGAACATAGGGTGCATATATCTTTTTGAATTAGTGTTTTCATGTTCTTTGGATGAATGCCCAGAAGTAGAAGAGCTGGATCATATGGTATTTCTATTTTTAATTTTTTTGAGAAACCTCCATACTATTTTCCACAGTGGCTGCACCAGTTAACATTCCCACCAGCAGTGTATTAGGGTTCCCGTTTCTCTACATCCTCTCCAACACTTATTTCTTGTCTTTTATATAATAGCCATTCTGACACGTGTGAGGTGGTATCTCATTATAGTTTATAAAAAGCTACACACCAACAAATTAGATAACCTGGAAGAAATGGATAAATTCTTAGAATCATATAACCTCCCAAAACTGAATCAAGAAAAAATAGAGAATTTGAATAGACCAATCACAAGTAAAGAGATTGAAACAGTAATCAAAAACCTCCCAAAAAATAAAAGTCAAGGACCAGACAGATTCTCTGGTGAATGCTACCAAACATCCAAAGAAGATTTAATACCTATCTTTCTCAAGTCCTTCCAAAAAATTGAACAGGCTAGGAGGCTTCCTAACCCATTTTATGAGGCCAACGTTACTCTGATACCTAAATCAGGCAAGGATAGGCAAGGATAACACAAAAAGGGAAAATTACAAGCCAATATTGCTGATGAACATAGATGCAAAATCCTCAATAAAATTTTAGCAAATACTAGCAAATCCCACCATGATCAAGTGGGATTTATTCCAGGGACAGAGGGATGGTTCAACACCTGCAAATCAATCAATGTGATACACCACACTAACCAGATGAAGAATAAAAATCACATGATCATCTCAATAGATGCAGAGAAAGCCTTTGACAAGATCCATCATCTACTTATGATAAAAACTCTCAATAACCGCTGGCCCCATGGCCTAGTGGGTAGCTTCCACATGCTCTGCTTCAGTGGCCTGGGTTGGGTTCCCAGGCATGGGCCTACACCACTTATCAGCAGCAATGCTACCATGGCAACCCACATATAAAATAGAGGAAGATTGGCACAGATGTTAGTTCAGGGTGAATCTTCTTCAGCAAAAAAAAACCCAAAAAACAAAAAATCCCACAACTCTCAATTAAATGGGTACAGAAGGAAAGTACCTCAACATAATCAAGGCCATATATGACAAACCCACAGCCAACATCATACTCAACTGAAAGCCATCCCTCTGAGAACAGGAACAAGACAAGGGTGCCACTCTCACCACTCCTATTTAACATAGTACTGGAGGTTTTGGCCAGAGCAATTAGACAAGAAAAAGAAATAAAAGTCATCCAAACTGGAAAGGAGGAAGTAAAACTGTCACTATTTGCAGATGACATGATTCTGTATATGGAAAAGTGATTTTTGTTTGGCGTAGCAAGCTTCAAATCTCCAGGGCGCTGCTTTTCTCCATGCAGCAGAGTTCCTGTGTTAGAGATGGCACACGCCTTGGGCCTCTTGGTCTGAGTTCTCTGCAGTATCTTGGCTCTTGCCCATCCAGCTGTCCCCTAGAGCAACTCCATGTCTAGAGCTGGGGAAGTATTTGGAAGAGGGATCCTTGAGGCCAATTTTCTTTCCTTAATCCAGCTTCACCAGTGACAAAGGTGATATATATATTCTTTATCATTATCTGACTTCTGGACTATTTCTGAAAGGGTTCAGAACTCACAGAGGGAGGACTGTGATTAAAGCCATTTTCTCCTCCCTCAAAAGGAAAAAAACAATATCATTAAAGCAGGTTGACAAGGAAAGCTTCTGATTGGAGGAAAAGGGTCAGAAGGATTTACCACAAATAACAATATCGACCCAGCCTCAACTAACATTGTTTACTGAGTGCTTATCAGAGGCTAAGGGCTTTACATGGGTGTCTGGTTGTTTTTTTTTTTTTTTCATTTGATTCTCTCCACAACTTTCCAGATGAAGAAACTGAGACTGGGAGATAGCAAATGAGGGGTGGTGATGGCCGAGCTGCATTCACACCCAGGCTGACCTACCAGGCCACTATAGCGGGTGATTTCACTCTGTCCTCCTGCCTTGTCAGAGAGCAATCGGTCCACCTGCCAGGAACGGCTGGGCTAGACATCTGGTATAGGTGGCGGTCACAATAGGAAAATGCTCAGATCAACAGCAGAAGTTGCAAAGAGACAAAGGCAGTATAAATAGGAGTAGGACACGTGTCCACCTGGCCAAATAACTGGGGCGAGGCTCGAGGCAGTCTGGGGAACAGGGCAGGTCTGGGCCACATTCCCAAGAGAATCGCACAGAAGCAGCCCTTTGGGAAGGAAGTTTGCAGAAATCCCTCAGGGACCCCTTAAGCTTGAAGCTTAGGCTCACCCTTTTGGCTTTACTCATTCCCTGCACCAACAAGGTTATTAAAATACCTGACTTGGCCATAAAATCATGGACATTCGAACTACGATGAAACTTAGAGAGTTAGTCAACTCTGATTGTAGACACAAGGAAATCCTCCTAGGAAGGAGAATGAATTGCCCGAGGTCACAAAACAAAGTAGTGACAGAGCCGGGAGCTGCGACTCCCCTTCCAGTGCTGTTTCTATGATACTGACAAATAAAAATGGCAAGCAATAGGATATATTGGAGAATATGAGGAAGCCATTTGGTATAAACCTAATTCGGCCTGACCTTGTCTTTCCAAAAGGGCCTGACCGAGGCCCTTGAGCCTGCATTGTATATCTGCTGTAGAGATTCCCTATGGCAAGAGCAAAAGGCCCTTGAGATAAAGGTGCAACCTCCCTCCCCCTCCCAACTTTGGCATCTCCTTAAGGATTAAGCATCTTTCCTTAGGCTAGAAACTGATTGCTGTGCTCACCTGTGACGGCCCAGCTCCAGACAATAGACTTGCCTCCTGCTCCGCCCACCAAGATAGCAGACCCACTACCTGCTGTGTCCATCAAGTGCTGTGCCGACAGGGCAATCTTGTGACTATTGTGGGAGGGACATTTCAATCATGTGTGAAACAGCCTGTTTGGGGGTATATAACCACTCTGTACATCCCACTTCTTCAGTGCCCTTTCTTCCTTTGGGAAGAAAGGCCCCGGGCCATGGTCCTCAGATTTCAGCTTAGAATAAACTCACCCAAATTTTCATTCATAGATTGGTCATGGATTATTTTCGTTGACAATACCATGGTGAGGCTTGGGATTCTGTCCCATTTCTGGTCCTGCTAACTTTCATGGGACATCCACTTTGGGTTAGGCACTCTGATGAACCCAGACCTGTGGAAAGCCGCTTGCCGACTTCCACTCTCAGCTACGGACTTGTAGTGTGGCTCACAAGACTGCAGCTGTGTTATGGGACGCCGCAAGCATATGCTTTTTGGACTGGTAAACACGCTTCTTAAAACTTGTGGGCTGTAAATGGATGACAGCAAATGTGACAGACGAATATAGGATTGGTTTGCTATGTCTAGAGCTACTCCTAATTTATACACTCTGTAATTGCCAATATTCTGTATCTTGAGAGACATCCGCTCCAGCAGCTCAAGATATGATCTTACCTCCCTCTACCCGCTCCTCTACCCTAACACACAGCCCTTAGACTGCAAAGGGCCTTGGAGAGTTCAATAGTCTTTCCAATGTCACAGAGTCAGCCGAGGGCAGGACAGACAGACAGCACCCAGTCCCGACCTCCTAGGCCTCCAGCGCTGGGCCCCTCTCACGTTCCTCATCCTGCATAGATTTCTATTGTCAGAGGAGAAAAGGTCACTCAATCAGGAACTTTATAAGTCACTGAGATAAGGACGACACATAGGTCTTTTTCCTGGGGAGGCCCCATGCAAGCAGATAGAGGCGCAAGGAGAATAGAGGTGCCAGGAAGTTAAAAGTGTCCCCAGGCCAAGTGGTACTGATTGAACAAAGGCTTTATTTGCAGTGACAAAAGAAGACCCCAAACTCTGCCCCCCTGTCCTGTCATCTAAGCTCCCTGCTGTTCTTTTAATAGAAGCACTCTCCCTGCCTTGCTGCCCCTCCCTCCAAAAAACCTCACAAATATGTTCTGTGAAATTTCAGAACTAATTAGACCAAATGGTGTTCGTATCTGTCACTGGTTCTTCTGGGGGAGAGCAGCCTGTGTCGTAGAGGGAAATTTTGTTAACTAATTAAGGACAGTTTTTAGGGGAGAGTGTCACGTTCCTGTGGGAAAGAAAAATGGGAGGATTGGAGAGGGTTCTTGGATGGGCAGATGGAAGAAAGCCAAGAATAGAGATAAAAGGCACAGTGACAGCAGGGTGACCTGGAAGTTTGTGTGGGAGCGAGGGAGGAACAGGACTGATAGTTTGGTGGCAGCCACTTCCATGGTTCTTCTTACTGTCAAAAGAGGACACTGTTTACACACAAGTATAAGTGCACTTACCACACCAACAAAAAAAAAATAGGAAGGAGGAAGCAGTTTGTCCAAAGTCGGTACTTAGCAGTTGTTAATGCTACTGTCACACAACCAAAAGCAGAGACCGCAACTTATTCTCTTTATATTCTCCCACTCTCAGCACAATATGTGGTGTTGGTAGTTACCCCAAAATTTTGATTGGAAGACGGTGGAGGAAGAAGACAAAACATTTATACAAGCCTAGTTTGTACCGGAGACCATCTAAGATCTTTTGATTCTTTTTTCTCATTGAGGAACACCTGAATAGAAGTAACAGAAAAAGAAACTGAGGATGTTGAATCTGAAAGCAGAGAAGCCTCAGGAAGAACTTTAAGCTCCCTTTGTAAATTCAAAACACTATCACGTGAAAAAGGGAATGGGTTAGTTCCAGGAGATCGAGCTAGGACTCACTGGAGGAAGTTATCAGGAGAGGGACTTTGATCCAAACTAAGGAGGAACGTTTTAATGGTTATAACTGCTCCAGAATGTGACGGAGGTGGCACCCAGTTTCCTGTGCATTTGAGCCAAGGCTATAGGACATCAGAGAGAGGTGTTTGGAAGGAATTTCTGTGGTGGGGCATTGACTTTGAGGTCCCTTAAATATTGCAGTCCCCGAGTCTGTACATTTTGAGCTGTCACAGACTATATTTCAGTCACACGCTGTGAAGACTCTTCCCTGAGGAAGTAACAGCGCAAGGCCCTGAGAGAGCATTTGAAACCCTCCTCGTGCCGGAGTCTTTAAAAAGGGGCAGAGGATGAACAGAGATCCTTCTGGAGAAATCTTGGTGTTTCATGGCCAGACACAAGATGGGGGTACAGGTGCGTAGGGACACAACTTCCAGAGTCCTTCCTTATTCTCACTTCCTCTGCAACGCCCACAGTTACAAGGAAAAGTGTACCTGGGGGAGACTGAGCACCAAAAAGCCTACTTTATTCAGTGGGTGGTCAGAGCCCCATGGCTCCAACCGTGGTCCTCACCCTCTCTCTGCATGGCCCCAACACGTGGCTGCGCGGGCCCGCAGCCTCTGGCCTAGAGCGACTTCTGACGTTTCTCCCACTGAGCAGCATGGAGGGCTGATGGTGCCTGAGGAGGAGGAGAGGGCAGACGTAGGCAGGCAGATGCAGTACGAAAAAGTGGGTCCTACCCTAGACTGGATTCAGATTCTGGCTCCACCATCCACTGGTTACGTGGGCAAATTTCTTGACCTTTCTGGCCCCCATTGACTCTTAAAAGCGGATGCTATGATTACTTAGTTCATAGGATTATGAGTTCCCATAGCAGGTGAATGCTAAGGCCCACGTGGCACACAGTGAGTGACCTGGTCCGGGAGGACGTGGGCACTCTGCCCTCAAACTGACACCCCTACCCTTTGTGGGGATAAAACAGAGAGGCCACCGTGGTCTGAATTCCAGGAAGGCCTCCATCAAGTGGCTAAGACATGGTGTGTAAAGCAGTGTACTGAGGGTGCGGATGATTCTAACGCACCAAATTTAGAAGAAAAAAAAACCAGATCAAGGAATGATGGAAGGAAGTTCAGAGCAAAATGTTCCCTGGGGCCTGGGGAGCTGTCTGCACAGCAGTTCTTTGGCTGCTGTCCTTGTCCTGGAGGTCAGTCAGGTGGCCGTTCTGCTGGAGGCTGCCGGGGAGGTCTCCTCCAGCTCAGGCTCCTCCTCGGCCCCATGCAGTCAGCCCCAGGGCTCTTTGCCAGCAACGGTTTTTCTCCTAAGAATTGTAAGCACCTCCAAGATAGACTTTGCAACTCATAAGATGGATGGCGGAACTGAGACAGGCAGTTTCAACTTGCTCAGAGTCACAGCATGAGTCTGTGCTGGGGCTGGGGCCAGAACCCCCGCTCCGTCTCTGTCCCCAGGTCCCCCAGCCACAGCTCCTCTCCCTGCCTGCCTGTGTGCTCCACATTCTCCACCAGCATTCATTTTGCTGGTCTCATAACACTGCCCCAGCTCTTTGGCTCTGCTTACTTAATATACACATAGATTACAGCTACATTAAAGAAGCCTGAAAATACCAAAGCTGAACTAAAGCAATTATTATAATGCAGCCTTAACAGCAGCTGTAATGAGACGGAATTAAAAATGTGCCAGCATAATCACAATTCACTGTTCCCAACGACCTTCCAGAACTGCTTTCATTTGGAAAGTAACATCCAGTCCTGAACTGTCAGATGGAAGGGAAAAATTCAATTGTGCCTCCCAGCGTGTCCTGGTCCCTGGCGACCAGAAGATCTGGCTCTTCCGCATGAAGACATCTGTCCCCTGGCTCATGCGACATGGCATTATCCATTTGCTCGGTGGGGGGCAGAGGGAAGGGACAGCGGCTGGGTGTTCCTTCCATGGCACACAAGGCTGGCTTATTCCTCTTCCCTCCATTTGTCACCAGTCCTGCCTGTTCCACACTGGAGCAAATTCAAGCCTGAGCAGCATCATGCCCAGCTCATTGCATGTGCTACGTGTTGCAGACAATGACAAGTCATATTATTTCAGTCGATCCCCACAATCACCCTGAGAGGCAGGTTCTGTCATGTCCCCCTCTTCTGACCAAAGGGAACAGAGACTTAGAGAAGTCAAGTGACTGCTCAAAGCCACACCCAGTAAGTACCAGAATTGTGACTCAAATCCTCATGTTCAGACTCCAGAGCACAAATCCTCACCCTGACTTTATGGAGCTGAGAGCCTAATGGAAGCAAAGGAGAAATCTATTTGGATTGGTCTGACATTACTTCATTTTGCTGCAAGGGACCAGGGAGGGGAGGGGAAAGTTGAGGGTGAAATGATGGAAGGAGACAGAAAGCACACCCAGCCAGGAAAGGCTTCCTCGAGGAGGCCATTTCTGACCGATGAGTCATGGGCATCCATGTAACAGAAGCATTTACTCATCCCTCCTTCCCTGGTTCTGTATGGGAGAAGAAAAATAAGAAGGCAAAGCGCCAGGAGAGAGAGGAGCTGGCAGAGGGGATGGGGAAGGATGCAGAGAAGGTGCTGGCTCCTCTCCTCAAAGATGCTCAGGAGAAAACACTAAAGCTCCGTAATTTTGCCAAGCCTACTCCCGGCCTCAGATTGAGCTTTCTGGAGCCTCATGCAAAGGCAAACCTGACCACTTCCTGCAGAGCATGCCCAGTTTACCCAGGAGACAGAGATGGGGAAGTTCCTGGCTCCTCGTTTGCGTTTGGTTTTCAGAGAATTGCCGCAGCATGTTATGTGAGATGGCTTACATCTTCTCATGCTGGACCAGGAGCAGGCACGGGCAGGAGGAACGAGGATGAGGAGCCAGTTCCTTGTCTTCCTCCAAGCTAAGCTGGGCCCTGGTTCAGGGGCAGTCAGCCTTTCTTCCTTCCCCCAGTTCCTGGCAGGTTGAGCCCTATGGCCCTGGTCCTGGGGGAAGATGTCCTGAGGATTCTGGTTCTGGAAGCCTGACAGCCTTGAATGCCTCCTGATGTGTCGGGCAAACATTGAGTGTTCAGAATGACTCTCTCCAGCCAGCCTGAGCTTCTGGAGAGGGTCTTGAGCCCCAGGCTGCAACCTCCATGGGCCTATTCACCCCTCCCACCTCGATCAACTTAGGGGACTGTGATCTCCCCACCTTAGGTAAGCAAGTGTAACAAAGCACTTTGTGGTTTGACAACAATTGCGAGTGGGTTCAGTGCCATTTCCAGGAAGCTCTAAAAGTTCCCTAGAAAACTGAACTATTTGCTGTACCAAGATTGCCAGTCCCCAGCTCACCCTGCAGCCCAGGTGAGCCAGGCCTCAGAAATGAGCCGCAAATGCTGGAAACAGAGGCCTTGGGAGAAGCCACCACTTGTTCTTCCCTGTGCACCGTCTTCCCTCTCTCTGCGAAAGCCCCTCCTTCACCCCCTCCCTACTGATGGAGAAAGAAACATAGGGTAGTAATTCGACTCAAGTGGAGCAGAGTAACCCTGTGCGTTAGTTACTGCTAGTGTAGAAGAGACTGGGAGGGAACGTCTGAGAGAATGTGAGGGGGCAGAGTGTCCCCAGTCACGGGGGCTGGATGGGACTACTTCTTTGTGGTCCCTGCTCCTCTTGAGTGAGAGGACAGAGAGGACCACAATCATAGCACATCTCACTCCCAACTTCTAGGCCCATAAGCTTTCTCAGAAGCCTGGGAACAAGCATGAAGGGATGTGGGAATAAGTGAAAAAAAAAGGGGGAAATTGTTGAGGATTTTTTTTTGTCTAATTTCCAATTTGGACAATGGAGCTTGCCCTCTGCAGGTGAGTGGGCTCCTAATTGTGTGGTGAGTCGGGGTGCGCGTGGAGATCACCCCAACTTTCAGTCAGCAGTCCATCTGTGACAAGTCCAAGCGATGGGGTCAGCTGAAAATCAGACTCTGTGGTGACATACCTTTCTTCATGAGAATCATATTAAAAACCCAAGGTTTGAAGAGATCTTCAAGCACTGGCTGGTTTAGGGAATATAAGACTAAAAAAGTGTCTTACACAAAAGGATTTAGGAATCTGATACATTTTGTAAAAATTCACACAAGGGAACAAATAAACAAGCACAGCAGGTGAGAGGCGTTTCCAAGCTGAGCGCCGGCCCGCCCGTTCTGCCCACCTCTGCTGGGCTCACGGGACGTGTGGGTGGAGGCAGCGCTCCCAGCCCCATCCTCCCATCCTCCCATCTCCTGGGTGCTAATAAGATGCAGGGAGGGGTCTGCAGCTGGATGGAGTGGCTTCTGACTTTTGTTGCTGTTGTTCTGGAATATTCCTTTCCCCGGTGCTCTGCCAACAGCTTGTTAGCACATGGCTCTGGTGAGTGAGGAGGCTTTAGTTTCGCAAGATGGTACGATACCCTGCCCCAGCTCCTGACAGGGGGATTCTGGGGACATATGTCCACCATCTCCCCAGACAGATGCTCCAGAGCCTCTCCAGCAACCACTGTCACGTGGGCACCAGTAGCCCCCAGGCCCCATGTCCAAGGGCCCAGGTTTTAAAGCCCAGCCCCGCCCCAAGTTTCTGTTCTCGTCTGTCTTGCAAAGGTGTGAGTGGATTTGACAAAGGATGAGGAAGGAGGGAAAATGGGGAGAAACTGACTGCATGCTCCTCCTACCACATCACTGTCACCACACGTGCGGGCACTCGCACACACACAGGAACACACACTCATACACAGGCAGCCAGACATCTGCCAACGTAGACTATGGCCAATGCACTAAGACCAAAAGGGCAACTGGGCAAAGCTTTCCCACCATGGTGTGTTGTATCTATAAACAGTAAGATTTGGATTTGAGCCCCAGCTTTGTCACAGGTAGCTGACCTTAGGCCATACACTTCATTTCTCTGGACTCCAGCATCCTCCCACTGATAGGGGTCCCTGCTTTTCTAGAAGAGCACTATGCTTGTTCCAGACCACCCAAAACTTAATGCCTAGGTCCACACCAGGATCATTCATTCA